>NC_073313.1:220886403-222138403 GCF_027595985.1 Sorex araneus | reverse complement strand
GATTTCCTAATGATACATGGAAAGAAACGTTAGTACCTAAAATGAAAGATTTTCCTTTTTGTTTTTTCCATTTTAAGAAAAGTAGAAACAGCAGCCTTACTAGTAAACTGGAAAGTCCTTGCGTGTGAGATTGAAATAAAATTGAGGTGTGTTTAATGACTGTGTCGAAGAAACTAACCAGACTGTAGGTGAATTTATCTAGCTTATGTTATTTTGTATACTTCACTGGACTTCTATAAATTGTCTTCATTTTATTTTTTTCACATTTCATGATAATTTCTCATTATAAATTATTATATGACCTTAGAAAATAAAACAGCATTGGAGTGGAATTTTTCACTCCTCTCAAATAATAATCCAATGCCCACTCTGACCTAAAACAGAAGAATGAAAAGGACAAACACACACACACAAAATAGTAGTAATTTAAAGAGATAGCCTACAAAGGGATTTGAATTTGGGGATCCGAAGTTAAGAGTGAAGTTATTTTACTTGAAAGTGAAGTTGTTAGTTGATTGAAGGTCAAAAGAATGTAAACTCCCACAGCTGTGCTTCATGCTTAGCTCCTCGTTCATCCACTTAAAAATTATAAAGCTGAGGTGGTAAAACATTGTGAACGCCTAGAACAGATCTATTCTTGGTGACTTCACATATATCTAATTTTTTTAACGTTATGAATTAATCAAGGGAGAGAAGATACAGAGAAAGAAAAATTCCTGGCATTTACGAAGAAAGTTTTAAGAGAAGATTTCTAACCTCCTTACCTCTCCCTTAGGAAGGTAAATAGTGCTAGAGAGCAGAAGGAAGGGAGGACAATCCTTGGAAGAATTTCTGGAACACAATTCAGTAAGTGGCCTAGCCGTGCATTGGGAAAGGCACTGCCTTGTGGTTTGGTCCAGAGGGACAGGTCAGGCTACTCTATGGCTGCCTCTTTTGTCATGCAGACTATTTTCTGCCCACTTAATGAGAACTCCAGCCGACAGTGCCATGTTTCTGATGTTTCAAAGACTTTTGCAGTCGGAGAAACTTACAGTAATCTTAGCACAGAAATCCACAACCCCAGAAGGGACTGAGGCCAGCTGGGTCAGAAAGACTTGCTAGAACTTTCTAAAAAGTTTTCCAAAGCATGAGTTGCTGTTACTGACACAATGTTCCTTTCTGGCCACATGAAGCCTGGATGTAAGAAAGTTGCATATGCTTTTTGTTTGTATTTTTGTTTGTTTGGGGGCCATTGGTAGTACTCAGGGCTTACTCCTGGCTCTATGCTCAGGAATCACTCCTGGTGGAGTTACTGGACTACATAGAATGGGTGGGATAGAACCCAGGTCAGCCATGCACAAGACTTACCTGCCGTGCTGTCTCACTGACCCCCTCATGTGTCATTTTTAAAAAGTAGTTACCTCAGCAACTGGTTTCTACCTTCAATTGTTTATGCATAGTTTACCAATCCATGCAGTTAACAGATTTCTTAAATACTAATTATATGGCATTGGATGTGAAGGTTACTGAAGTGAATGCAGTTCTGGCATCCAGACAGCTCATAATTCATGGGCACAAATGATCTGAGTAAAAGTTTAGTAAGAGACTTAGAACTTTTTTGTTTCTTTAGGTAAGAATTTCCATTATTTCTGCAAGGAAAAATGTAATGTTTTAAGTTAAGAAGTGTCCAGCACAGATTGAGGGAATTTTATTTCACATGCAATTTAAAATTCATGTTTTTATTATAGTTTAGGAAGTCACAATAGTGTTAGCATTTGTGATATTGATATAAAAATTTCTACACCTCTCCATCCTCAAAGTGCCTCTAATCTTCATCACTTCCCCTACTCCCACCATCTCCAATCCTCCACTTCTTGGTAGTTGGTTCTGGATTGCAATGCCAAAGATTTTTGTTATTATTCAACACTCTCTATTTTTTGTCTCTTTATATTCCATGCATGAGTGAGATAATTTGGTAATTATCCTTTTAACTTATTTTGCTTAATACATACTCCCCATTTTCATTCATGTTGCAGAGAACTGCATGCTTTCATTTTTTGTAGCTGCATAGTATTCCACTGTGTATATATACCACACTATTTTTTTTTTCCTTTGGGTTTTGGGTCACCCCCGGAGTTGCTCAGGCTTTCTCCTGGCTCTATGCTCAGGAATCACTCCTAGTGAGTTCAGCAGACCATATGAGATATCGGGAATCAAGCCCAAGTTTGTCTCTTGCAAGGCAAATGCTCTACCTACTATACTACCACTGTGATCCATATATCTTCTTCGTGCATTTGTCTGTAGTTGGACATTTGGGTTGATTTCATATCCTGGCTACTGTACTAAGTGCTTCATTGAGTATATCTTTTCTAAGTAATGTTTTTGTATTTGGGGAGTAGATACAAGAAGTAGAATTACTGGGACATATTTTTTTTAAGTAGATAACATCACTAATTTAATATAGAAATAAGATGACATCTGTTCTTTACAGACCTAGGTTTCAAACATGGTCATTCTGATACAGAATTTTTTCTCAAGTATGTACTAAATGTGCACTAAAAAATGTAAAACTAGGGTATGTCCTATAGTTGTCAAGACACAGTTCTGGTGACTGAGTTTCCAATATTAACATCAGATGATAGACTTGGTCTGCCATCTAGTGATTAAGAACTTAATTTTTACAACTAAATTTAAATGTAGATTAAAATTAAGGCAACAGAGTTTTTCAGAGGAAATGTACTGGACCCACAAATGTAGATGAAAATTTTGAGCAGACAGATCTATGCAAATATATAAGAAACAGAGGAAAATTTAGCTGCAAAAAAATGTGGTCAAATAAAATACATCTCTTTGAGCTGTCATTATAAGGATGCTTGTGTTAATGACTTTATAATGCATTGGTTTAATTTTCTGGAACTTTTGGTAAGGATTAAAGAATCATGTACTCAGAAGGAATATTTTTAGAAGTTAGAACATGGTGGGAGATTATAGAATAACCTCAATACTACTAGGTACTTGTCATTTTTCTTCAATTTTAGGAAAGTTAAAGAAACATGAAGAATAAAAATATAGGTGTCACAGTATTGTGGGTTTAGAGATACTGTCAGATTTTATACTAAAAATAATTGTTTGCCCATGTCCTTTATGATTGGTTTTCATTTTCATTTCTAGGTTTAAAATTAAGGTCAGTCACTAAGAAAATGATGACTGGAGGAACCAGCTGGGATGGGAGATGCATGTCAAAAGTAGATAACGGACCAAACATGATGTCCTCTCAGTATCTGTGTTGCAAGTCATAATGCCCAGAAATAGAGAGAGAGTATGAGGAATTTTGTCTGCCATGGAGGCAGGGGGAGAGTGGGAAAGGGGGGGTATACCCAGGATATTGATGGTGGGGAATGTGCACTGGTGGAGAGATGGGTGTTTGATCATTGTGAGATTGTAACCCAAACATGAAAGCTTGTAACTATCTCACGGTGAAAATAAAAAAAAAATAAATTAAGGTCAGTGTCATCTTTCATGAATCTCATTATTTAGATAAGAGGAGTCAGTAGGAAATTATTGAATTTTTCACACTCTCCTATTAAAATATTTATTATTTTAAAAAACATTAGCACTGTCTGTCGTAGCATTGTTGTCCTATTGTTCATCAATTTGCACCAGTAATATCTCCATTGTGAGACTTGTTGTTACTGATTTTGGCATATTGAATACACCACGAGTAGCTGCCAGGCTCTGCTGTGCAGATGAGATACTCTCGGTAGCTTGCTGGGCTCTCCAAGAGGGATGGAGGAATCGAACCCGGGTCTGTCGAGTGCAAGGCAAATGCCCTACCTGCTGTGCTATCACTCCAGTTCTTTAAAAAATTATTCAGTAAATAATAAAAGCATAACAAATTCACTGAAAATTGTAATTATGTATTCCTTTTTCTTTTCATTTAAATAAACTTTTTTGTTTTAAAAAAGAACATAAGGTCCAGCATAATCATAAGGCATACAACACCATATGAAAAACCCCAAACTGAAAGACCACTGTATTTTCTGCCTAGTGTTTTTTTGTGTGTTCTGCTTTCAAACACAATGAGAGTTCATGGAGGTTTTGTGTTCTCTGTGATGTGCGTAGATTCTTGTGTTGGGGAGGATAAGGTGTGGATTAGCGACACACATGATTTTTCACCTCCTTGGTATTTTAAAGCATACAAACTAGCTTCCTACTGCATCTTAGACCTAATTTTAAATTTTCTGAGAAAATAAACAGTGATGGCACAGAGTATAAAACTAACTTTTAACGTTTTCATTTAAAGAAAGTAATACAGTAACCACCTTCTTTGAACCTTGTGTTTAGGTCAGGCTGTTTTAGACTTTGACGAAGAAATTGATCTTCCATAAAGAGTTAACAGACCTAAGAGATTGTGTCTTTCTAAGGTGAATTCTAAAGGAGCCTTTGAGCACTGGGATAAATTATTCTTGAAAAGGATCTCTCACATTTTAATAATGTTAAATCAGTATTATAGCGTAGCATCTTGTTTGCTTTTCTTATTATCTTTTTTGAATGTCAAATTGGTTCATCAATAAATAGAAATCCACTTCACAATGATAATATATATTTATGTAAAGAAAACATATAATTTCAATATTTATGATTTGAAAGTTTATATTTTTGATATTCATATGCTAGTTACCCACATGCAGTACTAGCCACTTAACTTTCAAAACGGATGTGAAACATTTTCATACCTTGGTAGTATGGGAAAAGAGAAGCAAAGTAATTAAACTTACAGTTTATCTCCATTGGTATTTAGTGCTTGTGATTGAGTTTCTCTCAATCATAAAATTTAATGAACAAAGTTATTCTTTTTGAATTTTTAAAATTTTATAAAGTAGTTCACAATATTTTATTACATTTAATATTCAAACACCAATCCCACCATCATTGCAACTTCCCACCACCATATTTCGAATATTTCCATCCTGAGCCCCAAACCCGGCCACAAAGCAGAACCAAAATAACATATTTTGTATTCTTGGTTATGAAAAACTGCTGAAAATGCTACAAAAATTTTTCCTTAGGAAAGAGTATGAAGATTGTTGTATTTCACTCGGGGGACATTAAGCCTTCTATAAGGCTGACCCAGGTTTGATTCCTCCATCCCTCTCAGAGAGCCAGGCAAGCTACAAGAATATCCTGCCCTTATAGCAGAGTCTGGCAAGCTACCCGTGATGTATTTGATATGCCAAAAACAGTAACTACAAGTCTCACAATGGAGTCATTACTGGTGCCCTCTCGAGCAAATTGATGGGCAACGAGATGACAGTGATAGGCAGATAAGAGATTACTAATATGTTGTTAAAGATTGAGTCTTGTGTGCATATATATATATATATATATATATATATATATAAATTTCCCTCTAAGATTGGTTACCTCCTACTTTGAACCCCTATGGTAAATTCTAAAGGAGCCTTAGAGCACTAGGATAAATTACTCTTGAAAAGGCTCTCTCACATTTTGCTCTCTCACACTATCAAATATGTGTGGTACTCTTGGAGTATGGGTAGGGTGTATAGGTCGCATGGTCCACTAATAGTTTCACTCATGGGTGAGGCTCTACTGGAGCATGTGAAGAGCCGCCATGAGCATGGTGGTGGTTGAGTTCTGGAGGTTTTCGGCTGCCAGGGCTGGGTCCCTTGGGGCTGGGAGGGGTCTCACCTGAGTGAAACAGCCTGGCGCGGGTTCGAAGATGTGGTTATGGCAAGTTTGGTGTTCTTCTCCTTACTGGGAGAGAAGGATGTGACTCTGGATGGTGGCCCATAACGTGAATACCTGGTGCCAGTCAGAGGTGGCATATGGGCGTGACTGCTGAGAACACAGTTCTTTTTTTTTTTTTTTGGCTTTTTTGGTCACACCCAGCAATGATCAGGGGTTACTCCTGGCTTTGCACTCAGGAATTACTCCTGGCAGTACTCAGGGGACCATATAAGATTCTGGGAATCGAACCTGGGTCGGTTGCATGCAAGGCAGATGCCCTACCTGCTTTGCTATCGCTCCAGCCCCACAGTTATTCTTAATTTGTGTATTTGATGAAATTGATGGAATTGGTGGAAGTGGACTATGACTATAAACCCACTATTATGGTGTTTCTTTGTAATTAAAGTCACACCTTATTTGAGGTACAGATTTTTTACAAAATAATCATGCATAAAAAGCAAATTAAAACAAAAGATTTATTTACATTGTATAGATGTAATATAATGTAATGTTTATGTTACTCAGGCAAACGTTGACTTTTTGATTACATAATATGTAACAGACTTCTTCTAATAGACTTTTATGTAAAAGAGTTGTTTTAATGAAGATAAAAGAGATTGAAACTTCATGCTCTTCTTTTGAACAGCACAGAAATCAAGATGTGCTGTGGTGTTCTGAAAGCAATTGTTTATTTGTCAAGTATTTGTGATGAAAGATTAAATATGTGACACAAAGATTTCACAGAATAATGAAAAGAATGTTGTGCAAGAAAAACTTTCAAAGACTAGGAAGATGTGTATTTGACATATTTTTTAAAATTCAAAACCATTATCATTTTTCTGTAGAGTTCTTAATTATCACCTGGTATGTTTATACGCAAATGACAAGCTCTTTCAAAAAAAGGAGTTCTTCATAAACTAATTGCAAATGCATGTTTAGAAATTTTGTTTTATTGTTGAAATGCACACATTTAATGCTAGTGCAATCAAATGAGTAGATCATAATCATAAGCATTCAGTCATTCATATCTCTTCATTGAAAAATATTTATTGAAACTTGGCCCTGTATAAAACAGAGTCAAGTTTCAAAAATTCTGTGATGAATAAGACACCCTAATCGTAACATCATTGATGTTTACCATCTAGTGAAAGAGATAAAATTAGTAACTGTAGTACTGTAGCATTGTCGTCCTGTTGTTCATTGATTTGCCCAAGAGGGCACCACTAACGTCTCCATTGTGAGACTTGTTTTTATTATTTTTGGCATATTAAATATGCCACAGGTAGCTTGCCAGGCTCTGCTGGACAGTTGGGATACTCTCAGTAGCTTGCCAGGCTCTCTGAAAGGGATGGAGGAATCAAACCCAGGCCAACCGAGTGCAAAGCAAATGCCCTACCCACTGTGTTATCTATCCAATCCATATTAATTCCATTATACATATTATTTCAATATAAATAGTGCAATTAATTGCAGTGCAATTAATATTTATCTGTTTTACCGATATGTTCCCATTTTTATATTTTTATTTCGCCTATCTGTTCCCATTTTAGTAATTTTAGTTACTTTGCATAATGCAACACATTGGGTAGCTAAATAGATAATGGATACATGGATTGAAGAATGAACTTCTTTAGAGTGCTGTGAAGTATTATCAACTGAGAAAAGGAATCTCAATTTATATGGTGTAGTCAGAGAAGAATTTGGGGGATAGGTTTACTGCTTAGACCAGAATATTTAGAACCAACACGATGAGAACCAATGAGATGTTCCACTTTCTTAAATATTTTCCAGATTCCAAATTTCCAGAAAGTTACTAATGCCATTTTCTGTTTTATTTCAGAAGGATATGATGAAGAAATAGCCTGTACCCAGAATGGACAGATGTATTTAAACAGGGATATTTGGAAACCTGCCCCTTGCCAGATCTGTGTCTGTGACAATGGAGCCATTCTTTGTGACAAGATACAGTGCCAGGAAGTGCTTGAATGTGCAGACCCAATAACACCCGCTGGGGAATGCTGTCCTGTTTGTCCACATTCAACTGGAGGTGGTGGCACCAGTTTTGGTAAGAATATGTAGAGTTGACTCAGATAGATCCAGCGATGTATCTCTTTAATTACAGTGATTTTTGCTCTCACAATCGAGTGCTCCAAGAGAATAATTAAACTACTATACAGTGACCTTGGGGTTAATGATTCTATTTACCCATTTTAGCATTATTGAGGGGAGAGTAATTTCCTGTCTTCTAAAGAATGCATTGATCTTGGCTGATTTTTAAGTGGTTATATCTAATTTGAAAATTCCTCATTCCACTTCAGATGGTCATGATTTATTCTATTCACGTTAGATGACTCCAAGATATTTTCTGGGTTGCTACAAAATCTATAATGTTTAAGAGGAGATCTAAAAAACATATTCATCTTCCCAGGTATCAACTTTGCTCTTGGGAATGGAATAACTAATGAAATTAACTGCCAGAGCAATATTTGTTACATTGACTCATCAATATAGTTTCTCTAAATTTTGGCTAAAAAACCAAAATCATACAAAGGATTTACTGGACAAAAAAATGATATAAATAACTGTTTTATAAAAGTCTTTGGGGAAAAAGTGTGTTTCGCATAGACTTAGACTTAGTTTATATACTTTATCATAGTTCAGTTCATATACTTTAGAATAGCATAGTTTATAGCACAGTTTAATGTATGTTAAAGATATTTACATAAGAGAAATAAGTTAATATGTATTTTACTTAATATTGAATCATTTAGATTAATATTAATAGATTTATGGCAGTATTCAAATTAATAATCTAAGCAGCTAAGAGTGGAATATATCTGATTTGTCAAGACAGTGTTAAGGTCTTATTTTTTCCAAGAGTTTCATTGCAACACAAAATATACAAAGAATTATTCAATTTTATAGTCATGGAAACACTAGGCAGTAATGTCTCAATTTTCCTCTTAGATACAATGCAACAGTAGCAAATGTATCTCAAATAAATTCCTAATCTCAAATTTTAATAAGAATAATTAAAAAGAATATATTCAAGGTCTATCTGAAGCAAATACAAGCTGCAAAATCTCTTCAAGAATGAAATAAAAGTAAACCTGTGGATGCAAGTGAATAGTACACTGAAACCATGATGTTAACTATATATTAAAACAACATTACAACGTTCTGAAAATACTGATTTTGGAAATCAGAATTCATTCCAAAGTGAATAATCTGCATCATCATCATAAAAACTTAATTGAAAATGATATTTATATGAATATACAATAAGAGAATAGAAGAATTTACTAGAAGAATTTATAGGGTTTATATCAGGTGGGAAGAAAATACAGTGGGTTGAATCTTGTCTTGTTACTGGTCAGCCTGGTTCAATCTCGGCACTGCATGGTCCCTGAGCACTGCAAGGAGAGATCTTTGTGCACAGTCAGTCCTGAACATCTCTGGGTGCCCGCTCCCTCCCCTGCCACCAAGTGAAAAAGTTTATGCAGCAAAAGTAATAAGATAATAGCCATAAGTGATGAGTAAGATCAATCACCTAATGAAAAAAAAAGGAACATAAAAGAATCAGAGAAGCCTGTTTTGCACAGTATGTTTGCCGATAAGTTTGAAAGACCATATGAAACTCTTTAATTTTCTAGGATAATTTAATGAAATTAGCTCTGTTAGAAGAAAAAAGAGCAAACAAATTTTTCTTGAAGAACAGAAAAAAATTATATAGCTAGTAGAATCTCTATAAAAGCAGTAAATTTCATAGTTGTGCAAAACTATAAAAGGAAAATAACTTATGCATTGTAAGCAGTTCTAGAGTTTTCAAAGGGAGAGCAAACTTTCAGAGTCTTGCTCTTAAATAAGTATATCTTTGATGTAAATATCAAAGATATTTTACAAGTAGTATACATATATGTAAAACTTATAATCAAACATTTGTTTGAAAATTTAAAAGAGAAGTATATTAGCACATTTAAAGAATAGTAGTTAAATGTATAGATGCTTCCACAGTAGCACTGTAGCACTGTAGCTCTGTCCCATTGTTCATCGATTTGCTCAAGTGGGAACCAGTAATGTCTCCATTGTGAGACTTGTTACTGTTTTTGGCATATCGAATATAGCACAGGTAGCTTGCCAGGCTCTGCTGTGTGGGCAGGATACTCTCGGTAGCTTGCTGGGCTCTGTGAGAAGGAAGGAAGAATCGAACTTGGGCTGGCAGCGTGCAAGGCAAACGCCCTACCCACTGTGCTATGGCTCCAATCCACAGTAAAAAAAATTAATATTATAAATTTGAATAGAATTTAAAATTGTATAAATAAAAATAATTTTTAAACCAACTTGTGAAGATCTTTCTTATGATATTTTTCTCATAAAAATATTTGGCAAGGGTCAATATATGTATATATCTATACTCTTGATAAATAGACCAGGTTATTTAATAATTGTATTAATACAACATAACATTTATATCTAAACTTGAATGCTCCAATAATTTTAATGCTAGAAATTTCCCTCTCAACTCAGTGTTAAGCTAAGAAGATCCATTCTGATGACTACAATTTAAAATTATTGAGTGTACCTATACAAACTATAGGAGGTAAAAAGGAATTTAGAGACTTATTTATTTACATTGTTTTATATTTTATTGTTTATATTTTTAGGGAGGCACACCCGTGGTGCTCAGGGGTCACTTCTGTCTTAGGGCTCACTCCTGGCAGGGATGGGGGGACCGTATGTGGTGCTGAGGCTTAGACTCAGGCTTAGACACATTTAAAGCAAATGCCTAGCCTCTGTATTATCATTCTGCCCCCAAATTTAGAAATTTAGAAATTAGAAGAGAAGAGGTAGATGTTTGAAATTTTAGGAAATGTAATTGTGTGGAAAATAAAAATGTAAAGAAGTAAAAAAAAACCCTCTTATAATATTTTAGTAAGGCAATGCAGCATAAAAGTAACAAATATAAAAATCTATTTGTTACGAATAGACATTTGTGTTTTGACTAAATAGTGGGGAAAACACCTCATTTATAGTAGTAACATTTAAGATAAAGTTACTTATGCTAAACTAATATGAAACAAACAAAATTTATGCAAAGAAAAACTTTAAAACATTACTAATTCAAGTGTTAATTTAAAAATGTGGATTGCCCTATAATGTTTCCATAAGGAAGGTTATAATGGAAAAACCAATGAAATAATGTTTTGTGGCTGAAGAAAGAGGGGGAAGTGGTGAATGTAGAATATCTAGTGTGGGGCCAGAGAAACAGCATGGCAGGTGGACTGCTTGCCTTTCAGGACGCTGACCCAGAGTCTGTCCTTAGCTCTCTGAGAGCCTCCAGGAGCAATCCCTGGGGACAGAACCAAGTGTACAGGAGCAATCCCTGGGGACAGAACCAAGTGAACCCTGAGCACCACTAGGGGTGGTCCAAAATAACAAAAACAAGGCGTTACTATGTTTCAACACATATCTTAGTATATCTCAGTCTTCTAATCACATTAATCATAGCATATTTTAAAAGTATAGAGAAAATATAAAAATATTGAAGGAAATTTACTTTGTATTTAAAGTTTAATGAATTTTAAATGTTATATGAACAAGGCAAAGAATATTCAAAGAATGTTAAACTTTTCCATAAAGACGTATGATTTTGTCCTATAGAAATATTGTTTCAAAATAATTTTGTATTCTGCCTTCAGGTGATAGAGAAATGTGCTTATCAAGTTCTGATTTCACAAATTTGTATTATTGAAGATACTTAGATGATTCTTAATAATTATTTTACATAAAATAATACATATTTTTTTTTCTTTTTCCAGGTAGAGGAAGAAAGGTAAGTTTTACTTTGAATAGTTTTAGTTTATGAAATTCATACTTTCCCCCCCCATTATAATGCTAGTCACATAGTACTATTTAATGTATTAAAGTGATTGGTAGTGTTATAAAGTACAAACTACCACACACAAAAAAATTGATGATAGATTATCTCTGCCTCCTTGTTTACTTTTGTTCATAGAGTTTTCTTCCAGATAGCTGTGAATCTCTTAAGGATTGGCACTGTGTCATATTGTCCTGGTATTTCTTACATTTCTTCCATATAAACATAATACATATGTATGCATACAATATATATGCCATAGACATATGAGCACTGTAGCACTGTTGCCCCTTTGTTCATCAGTTTGCTCAAGCGGACACCAGTTATGTCTCCATTGTGAGACTTGTTGCTGTTTTTGGCATATTGAAGACATATTAGAAGTGTAATTGATGTTTAAGTAATGTAAAGAAAGAAAAAACGGAAGGAGGGAAAAAAGAGGGAAAGAAGGTGAGTGTTCTGCTGCAGTGGTATTGGTTCCTCTTTTATTGACTGAATAGTACAGAACACTTAAAGGAATTAATTACTGGGGACCAGAGCCATAGTACAGTACTTAGGGCATTCACCTTGAATGCGGCCAATTCTCTGCTCATATAATCTCCTAAGCAGGCCAGGAATGATCCCTGAGCATAGAGCCAGCAGTAAGCCCTGAGCTCTGTGGCCCAAATAAAGAAAAAATTAATTTAAAAGTAAAGAAATTAGTTACAGTGGAGGCCGGAGCGATAGCACAGCGGGTAGGGCGTTTGCCTTGCACGCGGCCGACCCGGGTTCGATCCCCGGCATCCCATATGGTCCCCCAAGCACTGCCAGGGGTAATTCCTGAGTGCAAAGCCAGGAGTAACCCCTGAGCATCGCTGGGTGTGACCCAGAAATTAAAAAAAAAAAGAAATTAGTTACAGAGTGGGAAGTAGCTCAAGCGGTATAGCACATGCCTTGCATGTGTGACACTGATTTCAGTGTGAGACAATATCTGAGACACTGATTGCAGTGCCCCACCTTATGTCCTCTTCCTAGCCCTGCCAGAGGTGACCCCAAATAACCTCCAGACACCACTGCAGTGCCCACAGTGGTCCCCAAGAACTGTATCTTGGGCCAAGATATTTCAAAATATGTTAATAGTAATTAATATATTCAAGAAGAATGTATTGACAGTGTTTATGTTCATGACAATAACCTAGAGAAGGAAATAATGCATTGGAAACAAAGTCCTGAAGTAAATAAAGCCAGTAAATAAATAAAATTGAGGTGGAAGCCAGAGAAATAGTCCAGAGGTTAAAGTGCTTGCATTGTTCACAGACAACTCTGGTTCAGTCCAGTACTGAATCTGTGTCTTGAGCACAGTCAGGAATGACTCCTGAACACAGAGCCGACATAAGCCCTAAACACACCTCCTGTGGTAATAATAATAAAATAGAGTATGTGTAGGCACAATGTATCCAATATTATTTAACCCATTTACTTGAAATATTTGAAAAATTGAGAATACAGTTTTGAATAATTCTGAATTCTAGGAATCAAAAAGCTGCATCTACATGTGTATTATTTAGCATATTTGGAACAATTAAATTGCCTGACATTAAGTTATAATAATTACAGTAGTTACTTTTGTGTTTTTTTCCCAATTTTTCAATTTAGGTATCTTATCAACAGCTTCCTCAGATTTTAAGAATTATCTGAATATGTTATTTTATATTTTCTTTTAATGTTAGTATTTTAAACAATTAACATGCTTCTTTCATACTGTTTCTAAGATTTTTTTCATGAGCTTTACAAAGCATATGACAAATGTTTCAGGAATGGCATCAAAATTATCAAAAAGTATGTGACATATGATATTAAAATGAAAATTCAGATAAATACAGATTTTTGAATTTTATTTTGTGCTTTTGTCTTGGATTTTTTTCCTACTGTTTTATAACTTGCTTCTTTAACTTAATAAACATTTTTGCCTTTCTACACTCTGGATTTTGATCACCGTGAAAATTGAGTGAAACAAGTTTGTACATTTCACACACTACTTTGATTTTATCGTCATATCTTTTAGATGAGTAGAATGAACAATGTCTGCTTAAATGCTCTGAAATTTTGATTTTGTTTTCTCTTTTTCCTTTTACATTTCATAAAATTTGTTATTGTTTATATGGAATATATTCATGTTCAAGGATGCATTATATATTACCAATGAAACTTTTTTTAAAATTTTATAGGGACAAAAAGGAGAACCAGGACTAGTGCCTGTAGTAAGTATTAATAAATACATTATTTTAATGTTCCTTTAATAAACATAACTATACTTACATATTATTGCATATATACCTTCAAAGAAAGGAAATTCATTATTTTATATAAGGTGGTATCAAACAAGCATACCAAAATAGATTATTTAATGCAATGGGTTGATAATATGGAGAAATTATTGACCAGATTGTTAATATAGCAGGTGTGCTATTTGCCTTGCTTGCTCCTGACCTGGGTTTCATTCCAGGTTCCACTTATTATTTTGCCAAGCCCCACCAGTAGTGGTCCTTCAACACAGAGCCAGGGGTAAACCCTGAGCACTGCTGGGAGTGGATCCCCTCGCCCCGAAAACCCAAAAACCATTTAAGGCTAACAAAAAAATCAATGCATTACTAAATATTTAGCTAACATATAGTAACTCATTGACGATTTTGCTGATTATGTTATTTGAATACCGGCTTTTCTAAAACTCAATGAAACTTTACCTAATAATATTATTTTGTTTATTTTTTAGGTAACAGGCATACGTGGTCGTCCAGGCCCTTCAGTAAGTTACTTCAAAATTCAAGTGATAATGAAACTGTTTAGAAACTTTATGTACATAAAAAGACAATGGAATTTAAAACAATGATGCTTGATTTCTCAAAACATTTGGTCTTGAAATCTCTGCAAGTTTAAAGATTGCTTTGCAGCAGAGACTCACATATAGAAATCAATCACAGTCTGAATTTAATTAACTATATTATTTTACATATGTCAATGTGAGAATAAGTTATCTGACAGGCAAAACAATCTATGATTACACTATTAATTGTAAATTAGTCGCTTTACTCATTGAAACTGGGACAATCACCTTTTAACAATGATTATCAATAGACTATTATCTGCTTGATGTAACAAACATTTAATTTCAGCTGCTATTGATTTTGTATACTATACTGTAGTAGAATTTGAGAAGCTATTCATGAGAATGCACATATCTGCTTTACTTTAAAAGATTTAGAATAGCAGTAGCGTATATAAATAAATTAGATGCTAATATGCACAGACATATAATTTCTGTAATTTTTAAGATATTAAATCAATATAAGTAAAACACTAATGCACTTTATATATCTGTTCTAGTACTGAATCGTTTGTTTTAAATAAAACTGTATGATGTTTTTTTTGAGTAAATGCATGATCTGACTTTGCTAAGTCAATTGAAATTTTCTTTTGAATAGAAACGAAATTCTTAGGGCAATTCCTTATTTTCTCAGTAAAGAAAACTAAGATATCAACACAATAGCACTGCTTTGGAATTTTAATAATTCTATTATTTTAAGAGGAAATAACTAGCACTGTTTGGAATTTTAAGTTGATTTTAAGTATACAATGGATATAATGCATCATTTTAAATCAAGTAAATTAAACATTTAGAAATTGAATAACAGGCTTCTCCCCCCCCAGACACACTATTTTCATCAATTTGACAATTTAAACAGGGATGAATAATTTGAGCTATCATGTACTGTCATATATTCCCTCAGATAAGTGGTAAATTGGAGTTTGCATTCTTAAGATCTTATCTGTAAGTTTTTATGCCCATAATTTAATGGAAAAGAATTGTCTAGGAAAGGACAGTAAAAATGAACCTTGCAAGTTTCCAATTACTGGTCAAGCTAATACATTCAATCAGTTGGGTTCCATGTTGCTATAACGTAACATTTAATTATATATAGTCTTTCAAGTGTCATTACTACAATAGTTTTTGTATGTTCTCAGAGAACTTATATACATATATATATGTGTGTATTGTATGTATATATGTATATATATAAATTTTTTAACCAGAGAGAACTGAAAACTGAGATGTTTACCATTTCACAATTTTCTTATATCAAGCAAATCTTTGAAATAAAAATCCTTAAAATAAAAACATTCCTCATTGTTCTACTGAGCTGTGGGCTCCCCAGTGTCCATAGCTTAAATGTTTTGTTTATAGCTGAAGTATACATGTTTTTGTACATATAAACATCTTTTTACTGTTCTAGGGACCTCCAGGTTCACAAGGACCGAGAGGAGAGAGAGGCCCCAAAGGAAGACCTGTAAGTTCATAGTGAAGCTCCCTGTTTGAATATGTACTGGTTCTAAGTCAGTTGGTCTTTACCATATTCCTCTCATGCAGTAAAGGGCTATTGGTCTTTTTAATCCCTCACTTTTGTTAAATGTGATACACAATTCAGGGCTTATTCAGAGGAAATTAGTAATCTGATAATTACTTATTATTTTTAAGACAAAATTATATTTCTCGCTTAAGAGGTAAAGTAAAGTAGAATCTAAGGAAACTTCTAATGAATTCCTTATGTTGTTTTCAAAAGTTGTAACTCATGTGCAGATAATGCCAGGAATGTGCTGTTGAGATAAAACACTCGTGTTCTGTGATCTCTGGTTACTACAAGAATAACCAAATTGGATAAAGGAAAAAGAAATTATTAGATCATCTTTTCATTCAAGTGATTGCCTAATAATTTATTTTCCAATTAACAATCCATCTTACCCACTTAGCAGCTGCTACAGAGCTATCAAAGGAGTAATTCAAAATATCAACAAATTTGCTACCAGAGCAAAAGGGATAAATTAAATTTAAATAACTACCTCGCTACCTTTTAGTTAAAACATGAGGATATTATATAATTTATGCCAAATATTTTTCTTCTTACCTATCACCCAGAATGCATGTTGTTCACAAGTTCTGGGTTGCAGTTCTCTGTATTCAGATCTTTCTCAGTATACAGTATTCTTCATATTTTAAATAGCTGGATTAATTTGTATATTGTTATTGTTATTTCATGATTCAGTCAGAAAGTTATGAGTTGGTTAATTTTACTTTAATGAATCTCTTACTACTCTACTGCCTATCAATTCTTATTAAATTTATCTCTGCTCTAACTAAATGAGAGATATAAATGAATTAAGAAGAAATAGTTATTTGATATGAAAATGAGGGAAAAATGTTAGATCATGTTACTAGGAACTTTTGCTGCTGATTTAATCTTTAACAGTATATTGTGCTTCTGTGAATTTTACCAAATGTACCATGATACCTATATATATTTTTTCCAACTTGGGTTGGAGTTTGGATGATATTTACAAGCATCCATGAAATTTATTGCCAGTAAAAGCAATACATTGCCAGTAAGTCTTAAAAAGTGGGGAATAGCCATAATAGTGGGTAGCAATACTGTGTTCCAATGACTTTATGCAGTATTCTTCATTGTTCTACTGAGCTGTGGCATTCCCAGTGTCAATAGCTTAAATGCTGTTAATAACGTTCTCTATGCTAGTTCAATGCTGGAATGACAGGCAGATGGAGGATGACTTCAGTTAGTGGAGGGTAGGTAGTTAGACACAGGGATATATATCAATATACTTGTACCCAGAATGATTGATAGCATTATTATCATTGGGTACTTAATCTACGAAAGAAACCATTTTGGAAATATAGGTCAGAATTCTAGAATCCCAGAACTCCTATAGTGAGACAGAACAGGGGAAAGGACAGGGTTGGACAATGACCAATCCTTAGCTTTGGATTACAAAACTGATTACCAAGCACTGGGGGAGGAGCAGGGCAGGGAATGGCAACTGGCCAAGAGGAGACACATGGGGACGCTTGGGGACACTGTGGCGGATCATGGGCCCTTTGGTGTTGCTGGCGTGCTAGAACTTTGTACATTAATAGAATATGCTTTGACACTGTTGAAATCTTCCTCCCTAACCAAAATGAGAAAAATTCTAAAATTCCTCATTAGGAATCAGTGAAATCTCTTCTTCCTTTTCCCTTCCCTCTCTCCTCTCCTCTTTCTTCTCCTCTTCTTCCTACTCTCTTCCCACCCCTTGCTCTCTTCTCAAATTAGTGTGTTATGTCCTTCATTTCCTATCTTGATGAAAGTTAGACAATATTTTCATGTTGTCTCTCTCGTTATGAAGTAGTCATATATGAAGAAATAGTGAGGCAGTCCTGTCAGATGTCCAATTAGGAGATCTGTTCCTCTCTGAACCCTTGTAAGCAGTGCTGTGTTGTTTAATAACTGACTATGGGGAAAAAAAGTTGCTAGCAGTTTTTCCTGGTTTTCCTTAAATAAGCAGGAACAGAAATTTCTTTAGGTCTCTTTCTGTATATTTAAAATGTTAATTGTATCAGTTATTATCAAATCTAATATTTTGTAATTTTTGTCTGAGTGTGGTATTACTAATGAAGTCTTGGTCACTAATCCTACTTGTGGGCGTTAAAAAGTCGCCACCTAGTGGCAATATAGAAGTATAATTTTAATAGAGTGTCCAGGGGAAAGGGAGCATTTGTCTCATACAATTTAGGGAATTTTTCTTACTTGGAAATACAAAAATAGATTATAGAGTTTAACTTTGTTTTTAACATTTTGAGAAAAACTATTAATGAATTGTAATTATTTTGTTTTTACATTACTAATTCACTTTTGGATAATTCTTACACAATTTAAATTTTCAACTGAGTTTGTGAGGAAGTAACTGTGTAAGATATTTTGAGGAGAT
Organism: Sorex araneus; assembly: GCF_027595985.1. NCBI lineage: Eukaryota > Metazoa > Chordata > Mammalia > Eulipotyphla > Soricidae > Sorex > Sorex araneus. The sequence goes on along the minus strand of NC_073313.1, from coordinate 222,120,009 downwards.
GCCAGAGTGACACCAAATGTATTGTGAAGAAAATTAAAACATTAGATATCCAGCTCCACCTTCTGTAGCTTTGGTGAACCGTGAACACTGCTGGGGGCACACACTTGCAAAAAAGGTGGACTGTTTGTCTCAGTGGACAGAAAGATAGTACAGGGGTTAGGACACTTGCCTTGCATGCTGCTACCTCTAGTTGAATCTCTACATATGTTGCCCCAAGCACAGCCAGAAGTGACTCCTGAGCACTGAGTCAGAAATAAACTCTGAACATAATAGATGTGCACCCAACATCCCCACCCTTTCTCACCACAAGAAAGAAAGAAAGAAAGAAAGAAAGAAAGAAAGAAAGAAAGAAAGAAAGAAAGAAAGAAAGAAAGAAAGAAAGAAAGAAAGAAAGAAAGAAAGAAAGGAAGAAAGAAAGGAAGGAAGAAAGAAAGGAAGGAAGGAAAAGAAAAGAAAAAAGAAAAAGTGGATTTTTCTCGAGTGGGCCTTGAGCTTTGAAACAAGATTACTGATAAAAGAAGGTGGGGAAAGGACACCATTAATTTGGATATTAATATTACCCAGACCTATCAATTCCCATTTACATTAAATATAACTTTGAAAATTTCTGTCCTTAGAAATATCTGAGACCAGTTCAACAGATATTTCTAAAGACAGAAATTTTCTGAGGGACTGGAGAAATAGCACAGTGGGTAAGGCATTTGCCTGGCACACGGCCGACCCAGGTTCGATTCCCCCAACAAGCTACCAAGAGTATCCCACCCACACGGCAGAACCTGGCAAGCTACCCGTGACGTATTTGATATGCCAAAAACAGTAACAAGTCTCACAATGGAGACGTTACTGGTGCCCACTCGAGCAAATCGATGAACAACGGGATGACAGTGCTACAGTGCTACAGAAATATCTGAGAAAAAGATAATTTTTTCCTCATTTAATTTTTTTGATTTATGTGTCATTATCAAAAAGCACTTTCGGTTTCAAAAATGAAGCAAGATTTCCACCGAAGATCTGAGTAAATTAGACTAATACTTTGTCTGTATTACCATTTCCAGTTTGTACAATTTAGGGATTTTTTCTCATTGGGAGATACACAAACTAAATTTTAAAGGTTTAATTTTTGTTTTTAATATCTTGAAAAATTATTCATGGATCATAATAAAATTATTCATGGGAGACCTGATAGCAGTTGAAAGCAGCCTTCATTACACATCATGAAGTGCGTAGTCCACTGACAGTGTTTTAGGAATCAAAAAAGTTTTATCTTTGTGGGATAATGTAATTTTCTGAAAAAAAGGTTTTTTAAAATGTAAGTTATTCAGATCTAGCTATCTGCTTCTAGTGGAACAGATTGATTTTCTTCTAGGAAGTAGATACATATGTACAACTCTGACGATCAGTTAAATATCTAAATGGCTCTTATGCCCAGTTTCCCCGAAAACCATCATATGTAAACTGCCCCCTTTCCACTTCAGCTTATAGATTTGGTTGCTCTGCTGCATTCACTTAAATTTCAGTTTATTGTGAGTCAGAAGATTTATCATAAGAAATTCCTTTACTATTAAACTGCAGTTCATTTACTAAGAATTATCCTTTATTCCTACTTTTAATCAGAAAAAAATATTACATTGATCTTTGGGTTCTTTGGCCCTTCCTTTCCTTTCAAAATCTGTTAAGATTCTTTAAGGGTTAAAAAGCTAATAAATGCTTAACAAGACTTACGGGACTGCTGAGGTTAAGGGAGGAAGCATTTCCAGAACTGAGGACGTGGCTATTCCCCAAGCTGTCTTCAGAATGTGGGTTAGAAGGAGGGCGGAATTTGGCAGTTAGAAATCATTGCTCATTTCTCTGAGAAGTAAAATTGGCTGGGTCACTTTGCCTTTTTCTCTAGTTCTCATTGGTCTGGTCTATCTTTGGGAGTGGTAAGAAAAACAGAGTATATCAAACTTCCAGTTGTACAGTAAAGAGGACTGAATTGTGAAAATGGAAAAAGCATATATTGAGTGTTTATTATGTCAAGAACTATGCAAAGCATTAAGAAATTAGATTTCTTTTTAAATTTATGTCACCATGATTTACAAAGTTGTTCATAATAACTTCAGACATAGAGAGCCCCATCCTCAAGCCCATCATTAGTGTGAGCTTCCCGCCACCAGTGTCCCTAGATTCCTCACCAGCCTTCCCCCTTGGCAGTTACATTTTTAAGTTTAGTTATTGTAGTTTGGGTCTCATGTATGCAGTATTAGTGGCTTTGTGGTTTATACACATATAAATATGTTATACACACACACATACACACACACACACACACATACCTCATTTTAGCCCCTATGTTCTCCTGTTTGTTGCTCCTTATTTCTCTTCTGAGTTTCTTTCCTTCTGTGTCCATAACCTTGAGACCAGAGTAATATAGGTATTCTCCCCTTTGATAACTTGCATTCTCTTATCCTGTTATTCTATATACCACAGATGACTGAAATCATTCAATATTTGTCCCTCTTCTTTGGATTGAAATATGATTTCCTTCAGTTCCTTCTAAGTTGCTGTGAATTGTATGATTTTGTTCACTCCTTGCAGTTGCATAGTACTTCATGTATCTATATACCACAATTTCATTATTCACTCATCGGTCTTTGGACAATTGTGTGAATCCATATCCTACCTATTATGTTAAGCTACAATAAATGATGGTGTGCATGAGTTCTTTTGCATGAATATCTTTACATCTTGGGGACAGATACCCAGAAATATTTCTGGTTCACATGGCAATTCTATTTTTACTTTTATGAATATTCTCCATACTATTTTTCATAGGGGTTGAACGAGACAACATTCCCACCAGCAGTGGATGACAATTCTGTTTTTTTGCCACCTCCCTGTTAAAATAGATTGCTCCCAGTTTTTGTTTTGTTTTGTTTGGGGGCCACACCCAGTGGTGTTCACTGCTTACTCCTGCTTCTATGTTCAGGGTACTGCTCAGAGGACCACAGGGGGCTTTCAGGGATTGAACCTTAGTCAGCTACATGCAAGGCAAATACCCTACCTGCTGTACTATCATTCTGGTTCCTATTCCCGACTTATTGATAAGTGCCATTCTTTCTGGTGTAAGATAATATCTCATTATTATCTTTATTTGGATTTCTCTGATAAGTCATGATGAAAGCTTTTTCATATGCATACTGGCTCTCTATCTGTCTTCAACAAAGTACCTGTTCATTTCTTCTCCTAGTTTATATAAGAGTTTGAAATTTTTGTTGTTGATCTTTGTGTTTTTTGTATCATGGCTATGAATACTTTTCCCAGTGTGCTGAGTGTGAATGTTCTCTCCCAGTTAACCGTGACTTTTAGTTTTAGCCTGTCTCCTTTGCCAGGCAAATTCTCTTTAATTTGATGTAGTCTCATTTGATTATCTTTGTTTCTGTTGCCTTTGCCAATGGTGATTCAATGATACGATTAATCACTGAACGCTACTTTGAGGTCCAAGTCGTGGCGTGTTCTGACTATATTTTCCTCAGTGAATTCTGTTCTGATCTCAAGGTCTGATCCAGTTAGAATTAACTTTCATTTAAGGATATGAGAGATTCCTCCGCCCCTCTTGGAGAGCACAGCAAGCTACCGAGAGTACCGAGCCAGAGCGGCAGAGCCTGGCAAGCTACCTGTGTGCATTGGATATGCCAAAAACAGTAACAATAAGTCTCTCAATGAGAGATGTTACTGGTGCCCGCTGGAAAAAATCGATGAGCAAGGGGATGATAGTAACAGTGACAGTTAAGGATATGAGATATATATCTAGCTTTACTTATTTACATGTGATTATCCAGTTTTCCAATATTATTTGGTGAAGGGGCTATATTTACTCCATGAAAATTAGAAATTTGAAAAAAAAAACATAAAGAGACGTGTGCAAGTTTGGGGGATGGGAGGTCAAGCAAAGTAAACACGTACAGATATATAGATAGAAATGTATATATTAATTGTATATATAATTATGAGATAGACAAGCAAATTTAGAAACTGCTAATTAGAGACCTTTGAACAGTAAATCTCAACCACATAAGGAAGATTGTTCTAAAGTACTATAAACTAAATATAAGTTTACAATTATTACAAAAATTATTGAAGATTTGTCACATGAAGGGTTAAAAAATTCTTACCCAAAATTTCTCATGTTTCAATGATAGTGAATAAGACAGTTGCTGAAAATGGCAGTTTCAGCCAACGTGATAAAAATGTAGTGGATGGATTACATTTTTTTAAAAAAAATAATTATTCAGGTTCATTTTATGTTCCCAACAAAATAAGATGAATGTAAAGCAACTTACTATCTAAGTCCTTCCACATGCATAAGCAGACTTCCAAAATCAGGATAAAGAGATTACCTTGTTTCCCTCTTCTTGCTATGCATTCCATGGGTTTAGAAAAGTATATAACTTTTGCCCATCATTATACTCTCTTACAGAGCATCTTCACCGTTCCCCGAATCTATGCTCAACCTCTTCATTTTGCCACCTCCAAGATCTGGCAAATGGTCTTTTGTGTCCATAGTTTTGCCTTTTCCAAAATGTCACACAATTGGAATCATGAAATATTAATATCAAAAATTATTAATGATTCCTCTCCATCAAGGGGTCTGTGCTTTTAACTTTCTACTTAGTACATTTTAAACAGTGTGCTCTCATTTCCACTGGCTTACCTTTTAGGGTCCCCGTGGTCCTCAGGGAATTGATGGAGAACCAGGTGTTCCTGGTCAACCTGGTGCCCCAGGACCTCCCGGACATCCTTCTCATGTAGGACCTGATGGCATGAGCAGGGTGAGTTGTATGCATTGTTCAATATGACATTATGATAGTAAGTGTTTTATTCATTGTTGACATTTTACATGTAATTAGCTCAGATGTTTCCTCCTGACGGAAAAAGCAGTCGGGTGACTGCAGTGCTGTTAGGCTCAGTGATTAAACTAAGAAACCATCAGGGAATTGTTGGGAAGTTAAATCAAGCATTTTTTGATTTTTCTTTTGGACCACACCTGGATGTATTCAGGGATGAATCCTGTCTCTATGCTAGGAATTCCTTCTACTGGGGTTTGGGAATGATCTGGGATGCTGGGGATTGAACCTGCTTGGCACATGCAGGCAAAGCAGCCTACCCACTGTATTATCCCTCCAGTCCCTTAATGTAGCATTTTTAAATAGCACTACTCCTAATGACTTGTATTTTTCAATATCAATTCTAGACTCTGTGAATATTTCCCCCCTTTCTTATTGATAATAACGAACCAAAAACATTGCTCCTTCTATGAACTGAAAAGGAATATGTGACGATATATTCCATCCCTTGCCATTCTCTAAGTGCCTAATGCTGATGAAATCTGTCCCATGACTTTTACAGCAGGGGAAGAAGACCTGTTTGTAATGATTCATTGAAGGGACCACACTGTTGACATTATAAATGCTACCTAGTTATTTCTCAAATTTTAGTTTTCTCCCAGAAGTAAGGTCAAACAAATCACCCTTTGATATTTAAACTCTTAGTGGATTATAAGTAGAAGGACTATAGGTAGCTTGAGTACCATGGCAAGGGAATATACAGAATTCCAAAATATAAAATTTTTTCAATAGCTCATATTTTTCTCACCTTATTATAAAAGAATTTGTCAATTCATTATTTCAAAATAGTATATACGTTTTCTTCTAATTATGATCTGTTAATTAACAGAACTATGAGGAGCAATTTTGGGTTTTATTTTTTTGATTTGGTTACCAGAGAATTTCTGATGACAAAATAAGTAGATAAAACTGTGAACTATTCTTGGAACATTCAAGGATTCATTCGAGGATTTTCAAATGTTTATCAGCTTACATAAAGCTATTTAAAGTTTACTGGTTGTAAACAAAGAAAGAATGTCATGTAAGCAAAGTAAATCAAAATGGAATCTGGGATCTCCAGAACAAACTTTTAAAAACATCTCTCAGGATTTCTTCAGATGTTTGACATATTCTAACCATGAGAGATAATCAGATAAATGAATGATTTAGGCCTGAAATCTACTAGACTGCTGAAGTACTATCAGAATGATCTTACGCTTCCTGTCACAGACTTTGCAGTGGTTAATTTAAAGAAACATAGTTATTAAATACATGATGAGGATTATTTAACCAAAACATGCACAATGAAAAACAACTAAAATATTTCTCCTTGATTTAAAATCAGAAGTTTACAATGCTCTTCAGAAAAGCCATTCTCTGAAAAAAGAATTTCAGAGAAAGCTCACCTCTCACTTTAAAAAAAAATCTGTTGACATCACTGTTTTACTGTGGGAATGATGGAAATACGTTTGTTTTATAGCCATTTTCAGCTCAGATGGCTGGTCTGGATGATAAATCTGGACTTGGGAGTCAAGTCGGACTGATGCCTGGCTCTGTGGTAAGTGTAAATTTTATAGATATTGAATTACTTGTGGAAAAACCATTATAAGGAGAGATCTGAGTTAGCTATTAAAGAAATAGTAAATTTTCCTGAAATGCATTAAAAACAGTATATACATATTCTAGTCTGATTTTTAAATTTGAATTTTCCTTTTCTTCCTTTTGCTATCTCTCAATGTAATCATATCACAATGAAATGGGAGGAGTATCTATGAATACTTAAGATATATCTTATAAAAGAAAGAGATAACCCAGAAAAGTTTCCCCAGATAATTTTTTAACATATTTAAAATAACATACTTGTTATCATTGATTTTTTTTATAAGCCTTTGGTTCAACATGCTCTTTAAATTGTAATCGTTTTTAACTGAAGAAACTTTTTTACTGGAAAGCTGAAGAATTAAATTAGCTCATAAGCCTTCCATGCCTGCCAAGATTTTCTTCTTAGATATTCCGGTAACAAAGCAACCCCCTTTAGCATGCTAGTGTTCTTATCCCAAAGACATTGGGTGTGCACAAGACATACTTTTTATTTACTTTTGATGCTGAGTATTGCATAAAATCTTCCCAACTGTTGTTCAAGCTTTACTTGTCTCGAATATAGCTGTAATCCAGAAGCATTGTAGATAAAGAATACCATCATCCCTCTCTGTCCATATTCCACTGTTTCACATTCTATAATGGAGCCAACATCCTTGAAATATTTTACACAAATAATTTACAACTTTTCTTATTTATTTTCAGGGTCCTATTGGTCCAAGAGGACCTCAGGGTTTGCAAGGGCAGCAAGTAAGTCTTTTCTGGCTATTAAGTTACTACAGTGTGAAAAATAAAGTAATAGCTATCTATGATGTGACTGGTTTAGACTGGCTGCTAAACTGCATATTATTAATACTCACTATCAATGGACTGTATTCAATTTCCACTAAGAAATGTGTACAGTACATCTTTTAAATGGATGTTCTTCATTGGGACAAAGTTTATCATTCGGTTCTTTACGTGAGTGACTTCAAATATGAAGAATGCCTTTGCTCCTGAAATAAGATCATTTTCTCACACCATAAAGAAAACTCCACTTGGTTTTATGCCAACTCTAATATTGTGAAATCAGATCAGAGTGGGTATATTATCTTATAACGTAATACATTAGAAAAAGGGAGTCAAGGTAATGACAATGTGGAATCTTTAAAAATAATATAACATTATAATTCCTACAAGCCAGAAAATATAAGTAAGTTAGAGATAATTTAAAATTGTGTACAATTTTGCTGTAAGTAGAATAATTTTTCAAATCAATTCTTCTTAGTTGGGGCATACCACTATTGCTCTGGGCTTACTACTGGCTCTCCATTAACAGAACATTCCTGGTGGGGATGGGCAATATGAGGTCTTGGGAATCAAATTTGGGTCAGTTGTGTGCAAGACCAGTGCCCTACCTGCTGATACATCTCTCTAGTTCCTCAAAATATTTTTTTTCAATGATTTTTATCTCAAAGACACCATACTATATCCTGTGTGTGGAGTTCTTTTTTGAGTTACTTTATACTATTGCCTCTGGTGAATAGAAAATGTAAATGTTAATAATAATATGGTAATATCAACAATAAGTGTCACCCTGTTCCAGCATGATTCTGGGTTCTTAATGTGCATTACTTGTGCAAGAGCTACAACAGCCAAATGAAGTGGGTACCATGTTGCTCTCATTTTACAGGTTAAGGAGCTGAAGTATAATTAACTTCTGATTAATTAACTTACCCAAAGCCTCACAGCTAGAAAGTGATGGGACCATCAATTTAAATGCCTTTACTATATTGCACGGGCTGGAGAGATAGCACAGCAGATTGGCTGTTTGCCTTGTATGCAGCCAACCTGGGTTCGATTCCTCCACCCCTCTTGGAGAGCCCGGCAAGCTACTGAGAGTATCTCGACCACACGACAGAGCCTGACAAGCTACCCATGGCATATTAGACATGCCAAAAACAGTAACAACAAGTCTCACAATGGAGACGTTACTGGTGTCCACTTGAGCAAATTGATGAGCAACGGGATGACAGTGATAGTGATACTATATTGCATATAATATAGGATTTAGTATTATTTACTTTGGCTTGTCTATTTTAATTGTATTGCTTATTTTTTTCTCAATTTTAGGGTGGTGCAGGCCCTACAGGACCTCCTGGAGAGCCTGGTGAACCTGGACCCATGGTAAATGTCATGTAAGCTTGTAGACCCTAGTAAATATGGGTCCACCACTAAAATGCTGGCATGAATTATTTTACTAGCTTCTTTGTAGAGTAGCCAAAAATTATGAGTTCAGACTCTCTATGCTTAAGACATATGCTTTTCTTCTGGCAAAATATATAAATTTTTTTTATAATATAAATATTATGTTCAAGGCTTTGAACATAATATGCATGCATTACTAACATTTGTAATTATGAAACTAAACATTCTTCCCCTAGTGAACATACAATATAAAAAATATAACAAAATTCAGATATTATAAAAGCTATTTTATGTAATATTCTTTTTTGCCTTAACAATACTTAATATTTACATGATAGTATTGGGGAGTATGGCCAAATACAGACAATTTTTTTTTTACTTTTGCTTTGTTATTAGGGTCCAATTGGTGCTCGTGGACCTGAGGGACCTCCTGGAAAGCCTGGTGAAGATGTAAGCTACATTTTGTTCAATGTGCTGTGAAAGTCTGAGGGAGGCTAAGATGACCCTGAAATGTTAATATAAATATAATTCATTGGTTTCTATTTTGCTTCCTTTATTTTTTGCATCCATTAAAGTTGGTTGAAACTGGAGAACACAAAATGGCATTTTCCAAGACCTATAAGTGCTTTAATTTCCATGGTACTCTGTTGCTTGGTACTGTATCTTTCCCTGCTGTTTCAATTCTTCCATTATAATTGCTCCATGTGATAATAGAGTTACCAAAATGACTACAAGTTTTGCTGGTGGTAAGTTATCAAAAATGACACCAAGTTACCAAAGTTACCAAAATGACAAGGTACCAAAATGACACTAAGTTTTGCTGGTGGTAGCTCTGAAGTAATTCTAAAGAAAAAGATACATTGCTCTAGTATATAAAGGTCTTTATGAGATCTTTCTCAGTAGAAGATTTAAAATGGAATTTTCTAAGTATGTTTATAGATTGGTTTAAGTATTGTTCTCCAATGTTAAAAAAGTTATTTATTCACTTAGATTTTTGATTAAAAATTTTCATCCAGCCTCAGAGTTTAACAGTAAAAATCTGTAATCATAACATAAAATCCACCAATAGATATATTTTTCTCAATTCTTTTCTTTGTTGTCCCAACATTGAAGATTAATAAAATCATAAGTAAATTATCTGTTTCTTTTGATACTGATACTTGTAAATATTTTTTCTTTGTGTGTCATAGACTTATTTAATTATAATATATTAAATTTAGCCTTAATGAAGATGACTCTGAAAATTATTCAATATTTTTTAATCACAGGGAAAGAATTGGAAAGAAGCATTTTAAGAAACACTTTTAATTCAGCACCACGTGTGTAATTGCAATTTTGTAGCACATTGTACACATGTGTGTCTAAATTTTTGTATTAATGAAGTGATGAGCATTAACCTGCGGGCAGTCTTAATTTATATTCATTTCTTTAATCTGGCTAAAGGTAATTTTAAAAAACCTCCACAAATTGACTTGCTGGAATTAATTGCCATCTTAAATTTGGGCTACACCTGATAGTGCTCAGGGCTTACTCCTGGCTCTGTCCTCAGGGATCACTCCCAGATCCATATGGGGTGCTTGGGATGGAACCTGGGCTTGCTGTATGCAAGGCAATTGTCCCTTCCTTTACTTTCACTCCAGGCCCCCTAATTGCCACCTGAGAGTTTGGTGCGTGTTTTTTGTTTGTTTATTTATTATTTTATTGTTAATAGCATTGAGCATGAGCTTTCTAGAGGAGACTTGTTATGGGCAGTTGATTTGTCATCCGGTTTTACCAGGAAGTATTTAATCAAATCTTGCTTCTCAGCCTTACCATTTTATTCCCAAATAGGGTGAACCCGGTCGAAATGGAAATCCTGGTGAAGTGGGCTTTGCAGGATCACCGGTAGGTATATGTTTACCAATGCAATGATATAAACAGGAACATGAAAATACAAAGAATATTAAAGTGAAGTCAAAGTGATAGTATCCATGTACATTAGATCTATGCACATGAGATGCAGTCATCAAAATATGTTTCATTCTGTCATTGTTAAAATGGAACATTTTGCCAGAATAATGGCTAGTTCCAATTCCCTGCTTTGCATGGTTACTATCTAAGTGATCCTCTTAGAATGAGAGAATTATATCCTATACTAATGTGAATTTTTCCACACTGAGTAACCTGATTTTCAGATAACTTAACAGCCTGGTCAATTTACATTTTACAAGATCCCACGCCTCTTGTTTTTTTTTTGTTTGTTTGTTTTGGGTCACACTCGGTGATGTACAGGGGCTACTCTTGGCTGTACACTCAGGAATTACTCCTGGCGGTGCTCAGGGGACCATATGGGATGCTGGGAATCGAACCCAGGTCAGCAGCGTACAAGGCAAACACCCTACCCGCTGTGCTATTGCTCCAGCCATGATCCCACGCCTCTTTTCCTCTAAAAATGTTTTAAAATATTACTTTTGCATTGTTCACATGAAACAGCTTAATAGTTTATTGACTTTTTTTTTGGTATGCTAGAAATAATAAATTGTGGACAGGATGCTTCTTTGGCTTCTCCCCAAACCCAAATGTTGGCTGAAATTCCTGATTTGTGTTCTGAGCCCTAAAAATCCTCATGAGAAAACATACAGATTACCAGAGCTTCTAACACAGCTGTCTTCTCCCCCCATCAATGCATGGCAGGAATAGACCCCTGACAATCCAAATAGCCAAATTTCAAAATGTAGGATACGTGACTGTACTTTGAGTGTACTTTTCGGTCCTCATATACATGAGTTCGATAGGCCTTGTCCTAGGATGTACTACCCACGCAAAGGGGAAAGTTAGAGAATTGAGCAAGATCAAAATCAGATCTAACATTCCTGCTGTTGAAGTTTCTCCTAGTCTAGCATCCCCTACACTAACTTGGACTTCTATATTATGTTTCAGACAGTTTCATAATGTTTCTACCATTTAGCTTATCCAGCTGCACTAGAATACTCACCATTTATGTTCTGAAAATTGAGATTCAATGCTAAGGCTTTTTTTTAGAATAAAGGAATGCTGATCTAATATGGAAATTTACCAGACTCCAAGGATATTTAGTTGGAAATATAAAACCAGTCCCCCAGCACTTTGCTTTCTCTCTTTCCCTTCCTCCCCAGTCAACCTGGGAAGCCAAATGCAGACAAGGCATGAGGTTTAGTCATCAGCACAGATGTGCATGTCAGTGAGTCCAGCATTGAACCTCCTGTCCTGTTGCACTTGAGCACATATTCACAGCATGGACCCTCCACAGGGAGGAAATGTGCCTGCCAGCAAGTCCCAGATGCACTCTGCAAGTGCCGTGCAATGATGTGTGATGGGGGTGTGATGACAGCCTGGGGTCAGCAGATTGAGAATTTTATAAGCATTAGTACATCTGGTTCATTTTGTTGTTATATTGAGAGATGTAATAAAGTGAGAATTCCCCTGCAGACTACAAAAATTTTTTAAAGATAACCATTTTTTTTTGAAACAGCACAGCACAGTAATTCCTCAAAATATTTAGATAGCTATGCACTGAGTTTCCTGATAAGAATGTGAAGGGGAATAGTCCAGTGGAAAAACTTAAAGGGAATTTTTCAAGTAAGAATTCCTCAGCAGAGCTGTGTAAAAAGAATTAATGGAACTTTATTTGTTTAGACTCCCCATTCTATAGAAATTACCTTGCTCCTAACACTATATAAATGTCTTCCCTATATACAGTTATAAGAATACTTGAGAATAATTGCTTTGCCTCTGTCATGTGAAGTTCATTTGTTGAATTGCTTGCCATTCATTTCATTAACAGTGAAAGCTAAGATAATGTAGAACAGAGGGATTTTTTCATGCTAAGACTGTGCTGGCACAAAATAAGTTCCTAAAGAAATGGTTAGCAAAAGTGTTAAGAGTTTAAAAAATATTAAGCTACTTCATTATTTTTTAATTTATTGTCTTTTCATTAAATACCCACTAAACAGGAGTAAGATTAGGTTAAGAAAAAATTACTTTTAAACAAAAATAATCTGATGAATAACAATGACTGATAACATGAATTTATGCTACTGAGCTGCTCATTTTACCTGTAGCAGTAATAATATAATTTATTTCAAAGCCAGGTTAATGTAGTCAATGAAAATAAGTAAACCACATCTGGAGATGCTCAGAGATTACTCCTGGAGGTGCTCAGGGAACCATATAGGGTGCAGGGAATTGAATTTGAGTTGGTCCTATGCAAGGAAAACGTCTTACCCGCTGTAAATCTCTCCAACCCATATTTCTATTTTTAACAATTGTGTCAGCCCTGGTAATTTTCAATCACCTAGAATATGTATATATTATGTATATACTATATACACACATACGTAGATATACCACATATCTATCTATATCTCTCTATATAGCTATTGTTCTTTTGTTCTTTCCCCTTTTTGGTATGTTGGGGAAAAATTCATATACCATATATTTTGGGGGAGAGTGGCAGAATATATGAGTTAATTTCCTATTTTTATTTGTGACTAAAATATATTTTTGTTTTTTCTCCACAGGGAGCTCGAGGATTTCCTGGAGCTCCTGGTCTTCCAGGCCTGAAGGGTCACCGAGTAAGTTCAAGTGATTCTAGTACTTTCAGATATGTTGCCTTATTGAGAAAGGCTCTGGAATGCAATATTCCATACATACACAATGGAAAACTAAGCAATTGTAAGAAACGATGAAAAATTTTAGTTAACTGCAAGGTGAATAGAATTGGAGGATATCATATTAAGAGAAATAAGGTAGAGGGAAAAGTTCAAATACCTGATGATCTCATTCATCTTTGGTACAGAGAGCAACAAAACAAGTGAGTAGATAGTAACGACTGATGACCAACCCTTGCCCCTGGACTATAAAACTGAAATTTCAAGTGGGGAGATGAAAATGGGAAGGGGTGAAGAAGGAATTGAAGGAACAGACTAGAAATAACATAGGGACATTGGTGGAGGGCACTTTGGCGGTGGTGGGGTATAAAAACTCTATATCAATATCAGAAATATTAACACTAATGTAAAGATACTACCTCAACTACAATAATAATGCTAAAGATTAAAGACAAAAATATTTTCAATCCATCATTTGTCTTAAGTGACTGGAGTTGCATTATTCATAAAAATAATAATGCTCCTTTCTTTGCATTTCCTTTGAAATTGACTTGATTTTTTAAAGATATATTTTGATTTCTCACTATACCCTCAATATTGTGTTCAAACAAGACATGGTGATCAACAGGAAACGTCCAGGACCTTCAGCTTGTAGCTTAGTAGGAATACAATTAAGAAACTGGAAAACTAGAACTTTGTGGAATAAGTGACATGACATTAGAAAGTGAAGTAAAGCCTTGTCAACCTAGACTTAGAAAAGCATTGAATGTTTCTTTTTTTATAACTCAAGATAAATATTGTATTGTACATTTTATATACACATATAGACATTCTGAATCTATCTATCTGAATGTGTGGTTTTAATCAGTATACTTTATAATGGCCTCTGTTTTGAGTTATTGAGCCTTTGATCAGGATAAGTTATTATTGTTTTAATATCACATCTGAATACAATCCATCATCTATAATTATATAAAATATATTGCATTTTTATCTCATTTTAAATTTATAACTAAAATTACATTTTTGTGAAGTTAAAAAACTATGGTGAGGACTTTGTAAGTTAAAAATTTAATTACTTTATTTTTCATTAACTAGTCTTTTCATAAAGATTTGAAACATTCTGAATAGTTTAAATTTGAGATACAATTTTTTTGAGATCAAGAAAGCAGTAAAACAAAATTTATATTTTTCTTCACAGGGAACCAAAGGTCTTGAAGGTCCTAAAGGTGAAGTTGGAGCAACTGGTTCCAAGGTAAATAATTATTTATTATCTCATTATAACCTCACTGTAGCATTACAGTTCTTTAAATGCCTACCAATGTTTTAGAATCACATCAAAAAATTCTGAATTGTATAGTATCAAAAAAGGAATAGTTAATTAGGTAAATGTAATTTTCATAGAAAAATGTTAATAAATTTACTACAAAACAAGAGATATCCTAACTTTGCCATCAAGGCTCAGTATTCTGAAGTCTAAGATGCATTTTGTCTTTATATTAAGATGTTGCTGTGAATCTATCATCTAAAGGCAGTTTATATTTTTCCTTACAAAATCTTGTGAGGTTTAAGTGAGAGACTTCATTAGTCCTACCATTAAAACTGTTTTGATTCCATTGCTTTCTGGCCATCATTTCCACAAATCTATGACATTTTTTAAGAGAAATGAAGAGGACTTTTTGTTGGAAACACCAGTATTTATACATTTTCCATAACCTTCATCTCATATATTTTTAATATTGCAATATGTTTTGCTTTGCTTGTTTTACTTGAGCTAAAATATTGCCAAACACAGACATTTAATTTCTAATTTTACACTAATCCAAAGAACTGAATAATTATATCAATTTTGCTAAATTTATTAATTTTTATTTTTGACTCAAATATATGGAAGATAAATTACGCTTTGAGAAAAAGATAACGCAGCATATTTTGAGAACCTTCATTACACGTATGATTTCCAACTGCCTAGTTTTAAAACGTGCTTTGAAAATAAAACAAAATGAAAATGGTTGTGTCTCAGACTAGAATGTTATCTCATTTTTCCTTTAGGGTGAAGCTGGCCCTACTGGTCCAATGGGTGCAATGGGTCCAATGGTAAGTATTAAGTACATTTTATTTTTCTATTATTTCTTTGCTTTTTAACTTACATTAGAGACTTTAATTTTTTTCCTTTAATTCATGGAGGTGGAATTAGCTGATAGAATAATACTAATCACCAGTTTACAGATAAATATACCAAGAAGAGTGAACTTCTCAAATGGAAAAGGCTTTCTGCATTTTTTTTTTTTTGAGGGACTTTTAAATAGTGCACAGCTCCTTGGCCCATTGACTGTTTTTCTTTATTGCATTTCTATATCCAGTGTTCAAGCCAATATTGTAGATCCAGTCTCTAAGGTTAGGTTTAGTTAAATCAATTTAGGTGAATTATAAATAACCACAGGTAGAAAGTTTTTTTTTTTTCTTTCTAGTCAAGCCACTTGAAGGACTAATGCTTGGTGTTTAAATATTGAGTCTCAATTGAATTGAGTAGTTTGTCAAACTATCATAGAATTTAAAGACATAGCTTCAAACGATGGTTCATCTTTTTCTTTCTTTTTCTTTCATTTTTTTAAAACACAGGGCCCAAGGGGAATGCCAGGAGAAAGAGGGAGACTCGGGCCTCAGGGAGCTCCTGTAAGTATGTGTATTTCAACTCTCATATTAACTGTGCAGTTTAATGGACTTTAAATGAGAATATCAGTACTGGTTCACCTAAGGTTTACATTTAATTTTTTTTCTTTTGAAATAAATTTAGGTTTATCTAGAGTTATCTTTGCACCCCTCACTTGCTTTCTCTTAATGCGAACAATTTCTGTAAACACAGCAACTTAGTTGCCTACTAACTTCAATCAGAAATTGAAAAAAGTATAAAAACCACAGAAGCATTGAAGCATTGCTATATCAAAGTCAAAAGGAAAATTGACTTTGATATAAAATAATAATCTGAAAATGGATAAAAATCACTAAGCATTTATTTACCTAAGCATTAACCCTGGCATCTTTACTTTGTGTTTGTCATCGTCTAAAAGGTAGGTACTCTTAGTACACACTTTGAAAGCTTAAATCCTGCTGATAATCTGTCCTTGATTTATTTTAATGATATGAATTGAGAAATGTTCCTGTTGTCTATCCATGTGCCTTCAATCTGAATAGGGGTGGTTCTATTAGCTTTCTTTGTGACTCTCTGAAAGTCAGATTACAGTTGCTAATGTTTCAGCCTGGCAGTTTATTACATTTCATACATTTCATTTTTGAAAATTAAGAAGTACTACCGCTCCGTTCTTATTTTGAGATTATTTCAACCCCTGTAGTATTAAGTACCACAGGTTCATAGCGTCTTTCACTGTTACCCCGAGCCTATAGAAGACCATCATCTAAGGACTTCTCAGAGATTCTTGGGTCCTCATCAGGATCCTTATTTGGGTGAAAGTGAGACCTTCTACTAGGTCATTTCTTGCCACCTTAGAAGCAGAGTATTTTCTGAAAATGTACAAAGTATTGTGGAATATTGCTAGTTGTTGTTTTATCTAATATTTCATAGGTTTTTCCAGTCCAGTTTCTTTTTAAAATGTTATCTATTTTTTAAATTTTGATACATACTGCTATGGCCAGGAATTTCTCTCCTTGGTCTGTGTTCAGGAGAAGTCCTGGAGGGGATCATGTGATCATGTGGGATCCTGGGGATCGAAACCAGGGCAGCTACATGCAAGGCAAGCACTCTAGCTGCAGTACTATCTCTCCAGGCTCTAGTCTAGTTCTTTTTTTGGCTTGTTTCTCCCATTCGAGGAAACAGTTTGAACATTTTTCCCTCTCTCAGTATGGGTGGGCTATTACTCTTTCCAAGTTTTCAGAAGGATATCTTATTTTATGTAAATATTATGTTGACATAATTTTCCTTGGTATTTAGTGTCAATTATGAGGAAGCACTCCTTATTTGTGAAGCTTTCTAACTTGATACTTTGTTCCTATTGATCTCATTACGTAGGTAGTGTACTTCGGATTTTGCCTCCACATGATATATAGATGTTGTAATATTTTAGAGGAGAGTTTTATTCATCAGAGGCAGCTTCCTTCAGTCAAGTAGTTTTATGATTTGATTGTTATGTGATTTGAGTCTGGTTAACAGTCAGTCTGGGAGATGGTTGGGGTAGGTGGGAATGGCGGTGCAAATATTATTTTGTGGAGGCTTCTGTTTTTAAGCTAGAAAGAATATAAGTTGTCAATGAAGGGAATGAGTCAGTTGATTTTAAACTGAAGTCATATTGTATTAGAACACTATGTAAATTTTAATATTTGCAGTTAAAAATCAACATATATATATATATATATATATGCAAGATTACACTCACTACTGAAAGTCCAGGTCTGTCATGTTACATACTGGACATAACCTTTTGGTCCAAATTTACTCACTTTCCTTCCTTCCCCCCTCTGGTAACCACTAATTGTTATTCTAATATAAAACTATATTTTTGGTGAATTTTGTTTATCTGCATGCTTTTCTTTATATATCACACAAATATACAGTGTCGTCTTTATATGACATATTTCCCCAAGTATCATAGTTTGTACATTTATTCATGTTGTTGCAAATGTTAGGATTTCATCTTTTATAAAAAATATGATATTCCTTCATATACATAAATCACATATCTTGATTCATTCGTCTTTGATCCATAAGTTCATCAGCCTTAAGTTATTCTCAGTTCTTAGCTATTATAAAAAAAACCGAATAAATATGGGGATGCAAATATCTCTTCAATTTAGGATTTTTATATTTTTATAGACGTGGGATAAGTAGATCATATGAAATTTTATTTTTAATATTTTGAGGAATGTTCATGTTGCTTTATATCATGGATACAACAACTATATTTATTGCAACCATTTCCTTTCGTTTTACATTTTTTCTAATACTTGCTGATCGTTCTTTCTTGGCTAATTGTCAGAATGGACCATTTCTATAGACCCATAGGTTTCAGATAATCTGAGATTAAAAAACTGAAGGCTTTTCAAACCTTCAAATAGTCTTATAAAATTGTTGGTTGTTTTAAATCTCAGTTAGATTGGGGAGTTTATTTACCTCTCTAGAGTTCAAATTAGATACTCCAAAGATTTTTGTTTAAGTTTTTATGTTTATCAGCACAGATATGCTTTCATGTGAATTTCAAATTCCTGTTCTTTCAAATAAAGAGTGTCTCCCATAGCATGACTTTTCAGGTTTTAACATTTTAACTTTCCCAGGAACTCTTGAATCTTAATCTTATGTTTTAAGCCAGATCTTTAGCATTTTCTTCCTTCTGCTTATAGAGTGGTAATATTATATTTATAATGTATTAATACAAGGCCCATGTAATTACATTCAGCATCATAGTCTATCTCCCCAAATCTCTTATTGTCTGGTCTGTTACATCAATAGCCCATTCACTAATATTTTTGTCATATCTCAGCTCAACCCAGGAGACCATATTTACTACTACACTGCTAGAGCATGGAAAAAATGACTTACAATATATTTTTTCTACTTATAGAGGAATCCATCTTAACAAGTCCATTCTTGTGGCTGGAGTGATAGTCCAGTGGGGAGGGCTGTTGCCTTGCATGTGGCCAACCCATGTTCGATTCCTGGCATTCCATATAGTCTTCTGAGAACCGCCAGGAGTGATTCCTGAGTACAGAGCCAGGAGTAACTCCTGAGCATCACCAGGTGTGACCCAAATAAAGCCAAATAAAAAATATTACATTCTTTTTTTTGAAGGAAAGTAATTTTATTTAGGCAAACTGCTTTAATATTTATACTTTATATATAAAATCGATAAGGAGCAAGATATGTTCTAGAAGAGGAATAGTGAGTAGCATACATTTCAGATGGAAATGGGGGTGAAAATCCAAGACAGAAAATGAACCATAAAGTAAAAGAAAGGAGTTACACATCTCAGGTTGAGATGTGGTTGGATCTCCAAAGGGAAAATGTGCCAAAACTTCCATTTTAAATTCTATTTATTTTACTACTTCTGGCACAAATAGTATTAGGATCTTAGGACAGATTTTCTAGGAAACACATCAAAACCAAGTTTGTGTTCAAGAGATTTATTGGGAATGATTTTAGAAACTGTGCTTATGGAAAAATGAATAAAAGGAACTGGGTTTATCATAGGCATAAAT
Organism: Sorex araneus; assembly: GCF_027595985.1. Classification (NCBI taxonomy): domain Eukaryota; kingdom Metazoa; phylum Chordata; class Mammalia; order Eulipotyphla; family Soricidae; genus Sorex; species Sorex araneus. The sequence goes on along the minus strand of NC_073313.1, from coordinate 222,100,523 downwards.
TAAAATATGTTGCAATTGCAACGGGTCCCTTGCTCAATTCCATGGGTTCTTATTGAGCTCTGCTGATTCTTTAGACTTATATTGAAATGGGATTAACTTTTTGTACTATTGCATTGGCCATAGAAGGGGCATAACCATGGGAGAGCTAACTCCATCTAACTGAGGGCAGTTTGTGGAACAGGTCTCAGTCGAGTTTTCAACTTGCTCTACTTTTGACACCAGAAGATTGAGGGCATCAGGGTGAAAGCCATAACATCCACTATAATTTAAATGTGTATATGTGTGTATTTCTGTGCGTTAATTTTGTTGTTTTTGCTTATGAGTACGGCCATCTTACCCTGAGTAAAGTTGACTATTAGTGCTATGTGCCAAACATGTTTTCTTTTATATGGTGGGATGAGTTACATTAAAGCAAAAAGAATAATTTATTTTTATTTTTGTTGATATAATAGATGAGTATATAATTGATAACCTCGTTAAGGGTGTTGTCAGTTCACCTTAATATTTACTCTTTAATTTTTAGCATGAAATTTTTAATAAAGAAAATGTACTATGACCAAATATAATTAATGTATTTCTATTCTATCTTGTCCCTTTATTCTCTGATTAGGGACAACGAGGTGCACATGGTATGCCTGGAAAACCTGGACCAATGGTGAGTATATTACGCATTCATATTCATTTATTTATGCACTTATTATCCACTTATTCACTATTTGTGTATTCATGACTGTTCATGACTATGTTCAATAGTAATGAACATAGTAATGAACACTCATTAAGACAGTGGTCCTTACCTTTGATTGCAAAGGGTTCTTTGACAACTATTAATGTCCAGACCAATTAAACATAACCACAGATGACTCAGAAATCACTATTTTAAAAAATTATCCTTCTGGCTCATTGGACACCAAGGTTGATAACGAAATAAATTAGCAGGGTTTACAAGTTAAGTGTTTTTGTGAGTATTTTTCAGACATGTTTAGGATTGTTTTTGTTTTGTTTTGTTTTGTTTTGGCTTTTCTGCTCAGGAGTTACGCCTGGCTCTGCACTCAGATATTAACTCCTTGTGTTGCTTGGTGAATCATATGGGATGTCAGGAATCAAACCTGGGTCAACTGCATGCGAGGCAAATGGCCTACTGCTGTCCTATTGCTCTGACTCTCCTCCATAGTCATGTTTTTATAAGAAAATTTTCATAACTGAGCACAAAGTTGTTAGTGGGGATATTAACTAAAAAGTTGATGGAGCTGTGTAACCTTCTAAACAGAAGTTTGATCAGGCTTCACAAGATAAATTATAATAATACAGCATCAAATAAGAAAATCTCTTCTTTGGTGGTGATATCTCCATAAGCAGTATGCAGGGGTCCCAGGGGCCATCCATGATGAGTCAGAGCCATTACACTAGGGGTTTAATGCTAAAGCCAGAGGATGAGGTCCTACATAGGCTCCTCAGACAAAGCTGAAAATTACCCATGCCAAAACAGCAGTCCACAGGGAATTCCAGGACTGCCCCTTATAATGCTTGGGGGCCCATATTGTTTTGGGCATAGGACTGGATTGGCCACATACACTAAGCCCTTAAACCCTGTTATATATTGTCAGTTGCATAAATAAAGTTTTATGTAGAATCATATCTATAGTCAACATGTGATATATGTGTGTGTCATATGTGTAGCTTTTTTTGTTTCTATAAATGCCCAAACTAGAATATAGTGATAGTAATTCAATTTGTTTACCCACAGAATTTTTTCTACATTTTTACTCATTAAAAAAGCAAAGTATAGGGAGAAGAAAGTAAATTTTGAGAGGGATTCAATTAATAGCAAAGTCATGAAACAATTTACTCTTCAAATAACAAACAAGTTAATATAGAATGGAATTCTTCTTACACTTATTTCCTTAAAATTTGTGTTTTACATTCTATGCATTCATATTCTATGAATAAAATTAGGATAGTAGCAAATACCCATTTGTAAACTTAAGATAAACTTTGTTTATAATGTTACATAAATACCAGGTGTATAGTTCTCACTTCAGCTCCTGCCCATCTATCACACATGTACCTCACTAAATGCAGGATCACCATCTACTACCAATCAGTCCCCTCTGACTGCTCTACCTACTCCATCATCTTTGGTGACCACCATCTGTTGTTAAGTCTAAGAGGTTTTTGCTTTGTTTGTTAATCAATTAGTTTTTTTATATCTACAATGTAGTGAAATCATATATTCTTGTCTTTATCTTGATTCATTTCACTCTGTATAATCCCAGTAAGAACACATCCATATTTCTGTCTTTCTTTTTTTCCATGTTTTATTTTCATATCATGCATGACAGTGCTCAAAGATTATTTCTAGCTCTGTGCTATTGAGGTCATTCCTAGCAGGGCTCTGGACATCCTAAGGGGTGCTGGAGATGGAACTTGGCTGGCCATGTGAGGCTAGCACTACCAACTGTTTTATCACTCTGGCCCCCCAAAATCAAGACTGTCTTTTTTGATAACTTAATGTTGTTCCATAAGTAACTTCTTTTAGTATATTTGCTTTCTTTTAAGATTTATTAAAATGGAGCAGTAGCACAGTGGGTAGGACGTTTGCCTTGCATGCGGCTGACCCGGGTTCGATTCCTCCGGCCCTCCCGGAGAGCCCGGCGAGCTACCAAGAGTATCTCACCTGCACGGCAGAACCTGGCAAGCTACCCGTGGTGTATTCAATATGCCAAAAACAGTAACAACAAGTCTCACAATGGAGACATTACTGGTGCCCACTTGAGCAAATAGATGAACAATGGAATGACAGTGATACAATGAATGTTGTTCCATTTTGTGTGTGTGTCTGTGTGTTTACCACTTTTTCTTTATCCACTCTTGTGTTATTGAATAAAATGTTTTTATTGGTGGTTGTGAATATTCAGTTGTTGTTAGGCTAAAAAATTGCTTTTAATTATTCTGGTTATTCTTTATAGCTTGGCTAACACACAAAAAAGTACATAGCTAAAAAGAGTTGTTTCAAGAAATCGTGGGTGTAATTGACTAAATCTTATATGTTCCAACAAAAAATCTTCATGTTTTATACAAAAGTGCATTCCTTTGAGCACTATGTTGGAAGGTTTTTATAGTAAACTTGCACCATTATTTTGTGATTTTTAAGGTAAGTGATGAATTATTGTACATTTTATGTCAAAATACACAATTTTGTCACGGACAAGGGATTGCTTAGTTAGGTAAAATTAAATAAAGGTTTGACAACTTTTCTGGTTTCTTTTAATAGGGGCCGCTTGGTATACCTGGATCCGCTGGCTTTCCAGGAAATCCTGGGATGAAGGTAAAATGATAATACATACACACATATGTATCTACAACTCTAATTGATTACATATTTAAATGTATGGCTAATACTAATATTTTTCATCTGAAAAGGCAGATTTTACTTATATATATTTTACTTCTATACCTTAACTCCATTTTTCATATGGTACAAAGACCTACTAAAATTTTACAGAAAAGTACAATGAATGTCAAATGAAAACTACTTTTAGAAGTTTCTCTAACAAAAGGGTCTATATTTTTACTCTCTCTTATTTTAGAGAAAAATAAACAAAGAAAATGAATACATAAAATTGCTACCAATATAGTTGTGAGTAGTATTTATAATAATACAGTTGTACTATCAAAGACTCTGTTACACTAAAATTCTGTAAACAGGCAGTCATAACAGCTGCAAGGAATCTGAGCTTAACCTAAATTGCAACTCAGTATTTTGATTCAATGCCTGTCAGTAATAAAGAGCAGAATGTTCTAAACAATAGGTGGTTAAAATAAATCAGAGGATGTCAAATGACTGTTTTCTCACACAATGCTGGCTTTCATTCTTGGCCCTGATTCTTTCTCCTACCCCAAATTATATGACCATTAAAGGAAGAACAAGAAAACTACTTGGCTAGCCATGTGGGAATGGATAAAAGTATTCTTCTGGGATTATTTGCTTTTATAGTGATTCACAATTTGTTCTTCCATCCAATACTTTAGATAATAATTCAGGGATTACAGTAGGAAGTTATGAAGACTATCTTAATAAATTTAGAACACTAGTTCCAAATTTTAAACAACATATACATTAACCATTTTAAACATCAATGTATTTAATTATCTCACACACAATGTTTTTCTTTGGAAAAAAGTTTCTCCAACTTTAAACATTTCCACATACGATTCTGCTGCTAAAAAAGTGATTGTGGTCATGAGAAGTTACCCTGAGGTAAATCTTTTTCTCTCATAGAATATCAAATCACAGAATCTACATAAACCTTTGGCTGATTTAATTGTATAAATCGTAGTTCCTGATTTGTCCATAAATATTAGTGTTATTTTCATTTGGATCTGGACTTCAAGACAAACAAATAACCAGATAGAAAAACACTAAGTTCTATAGCTAACATTTTAAATACTTCTTTTTAAATGTGAGTCATTTAGTAAATTATTCTTCAGGCTCACTAATGCTATCTTTAATCTGACACAGTGGTGAGGCTGTATCAAAATGATGCCCTAAATTAATTCACCAACCCTTCCACCTTTCTTTCTCTGAAAACTTAGAGTGAAATGAGGTGTGAAAGATCTCTTGTGCTTCCCTTCATAAACAACCTGTTGCTTGAAACCTTAATCCTATTGCCACTTAACTGGTTGAACTAATGTAGTTACCAGGTTATCTTGGGTACTTTACTTAGTATTGTGGGCATCATACTCCTGATAGTGGTAGTAGGGTGGGGAGAATCCTTTCTCAAGCGTGTTAACATATCTTTTTGGTATCTTAATGTTCTCTAAAAAATTAATTTTGTTGATTGATATTCTATGATTTATAACTATTAGTAATGATTTATCACATAATTATAGCACAACACCAATCATCAGTGTATCCATCACCTTCCCACAAAGGCCCCAATAGCCCTTCCTCCCAATAAGTCCCTCCCCCACTAACTCAGTTCAGTTGATCAGTTCTCTGATTATGTTGCTTTTGGAACTTTGTTGCTACCTTGCTGTATATCTTTATATCCCACATATGAGAGGTCATTCTGTATCTGTCCTTTTCCTTGTTAACTGACTTCATTCAGCTTGCTGTTCTTCAGTTCTATGTTGCTGTAAATTGCATTATTTTATTATTTCTAGAGTATTCCATTTCATTGATTCATTCCCTTGTATTTGGCTATTTGGGTCGTTTTTATATCTTGGCTCTTGTACTAACTTTATCGATGAATACAGATGTGCATATATCCTTCAAGATTAATGTTTTTGTGTTTTGGGAATAGAAGCCAAGAAGTAGTAAATCATTATTGTTCTTGACCCATTTAAGTATTTGAGTCTGATATACAGACCTTCAAATAAGCAACCTAGTCTGAACCAAACCGCATTTAGATTTATCCTAAGTTAACCTTCTTCTTTATACTCTTTAGGGAGAAGCAGGTCCCACTGGGGCACGAGGCCCTGAAGGTCCCCAGGGTCAAAGGGGAGAAACTGGGCCACCGGGCCCAGTTGGTTCTCAAGGTCTTCCTGTAAGTTCTGAGCATATTTAGTAACCAAATAAAGAAGCTTGGATATGCTTTGTAACATCAGAACAAAGGAAACTTATTTTAATATGCTCTCTTTACCTCTGAGTGATTGCTCATATTTCATTTATTCTTTACATTTTATCTATTTTATGGAAAACAGTCCTATGACTGATTTAATGAGAGTTGGGTTTTTATTTCAATTCTACACTACTTTATACATAGATTAATGTGTCATAAACTTTTCATGTATGTTTTAGGGCACAGTGGGAACTGATGGAACTCCTGGTGCTAAAGGCCCCACAGTGAGTACCTAGCTACATACACGGAGCCTTTGGACATTACCCGTCGACTGCTATGTAGGTCTCTGCTCATAATGTCACTTTCTTTGTCTGCAGGGCTCTCCAGGTACCTCTGGTCCTCCAGGTTTGTCAGGACCTCCTGGATCTCCAGGACCTCAGGGTAGTACTGGACCTCCAGGAATTCGAGGGCAACCGGTAATATGATTTAGAAGAACTCATCCATTATTATAAAGTGAATAAGATTCCAAACAGAAATAATATGTAGCAAGACACGTATTAAGAGACAGATAGTGGGACTCACCTGCATAAAGTGAGTAGAGATAGGAATCTTTGTCAAGTAAAAGCCAAATGTATAATTTGGACATTCAAAAGTAGGAAATTTTTGTGTTAAACAATTAGAATTTTAATTTAAAATAAGGTCATTACTTTATAGTTCATCTCATAGAATTTTTTGATTAATTGAATAATAAGCATTATGGAACTACCTTCCAACATATTTGGGGGAAATGTGGAATTCTAATAGGGATTTATAATGATTATCTGGCTTAATGTGGGTTCAACAACAATTTCTTTAGAAGCAATCATCAAGTGATTCCAACATGTTGTTCATTTTCAGAGTTCATATTTTATAAAAATAATATACTAGAAAAACACAATGAATCTATATGAAACAAACATAAAAAGTTGTACTTTTTTTTAAGCTTGATATTTAAATATTAAACATTTTTTTCCCAAGTACTACTTGAAACAAATATATTGGTTTCTTGTTCAAGGTAATTTGTTATAATGACAAGGCCTTTAAAATTATGGTGACAGAGTTTGTAAAGCATGAGTGCTACTGGTATTTCACATCTGTTTTCATCTTGTTCTCAGTTTAGATATAAAGGTTACCACAACTTATACTATAATTAATATTTAAAGATATGTACACAAAATCTTAGAATCTTAGATTGCTCCAAAGAGAAAGATGTGTTAAATTTAAGATTGTTGATAAATAAAATCAATATAAAATGATTTTAATCCTAAGTGAATTCATCCACTTCCAAAAATTAATCTTAGACATTCATTTGTAGAATTTGTCATAGTTAATTGTAATTTTAAAATCAAGTTGGAATAATTCTAAGTATTTTAGTATTCAAGAAAAAAGATTTAAAAAATAAATTTCATGAAAATTAATGAAAATAACACTTATTTAATAAAATACTTGTTTTCTAAACTATTAAAAATTATAATATGTATTATTATTGTATACCTAATACAAGTTATATACAGCTTACTCAGTTGTAGAAATTTGTCAAATGTAATTATTTGAAGCAGGTTAGACTGATGAAATGTCTTGGTTCTTACAATGATTTACATTTTTATTTTAGGGTGATCCAGGAGTTCCAGGTTTCAAAGGAGAAGCTGGCCCAAAAGGGGAACCAGTAAGAATTCACTTTTGTTGCTGTTTTATTTTGGGGCTAACCTGGGCTATGATCAGGGCTTATTCCTGGCTTGACTCAGGGATCACTTCTGACAGAACTTGGATGGACGCAGATGGGGTACAAGGGATTGAACCCATGTCGTCTATGTGCAAGGCAGTCACCTACCTGCTGTACAATATCTCTGAACCCCTTTATTTTTGAAATAATAAGAGATGGTAATAAAAATTATTACCATAAAATAAATTTTTAAGTCAAAATATGTAATGGTTTAATGGACGTAGTTTAACAGTGCTTAAAACTTGTGATCGCCAAATCAGAGAGAAATAACAAGTGTTGAAGCACTTGTATAAGGATGAAAGCACTTGTTTTGCACATGGTTAACCCTGATTTGATCCTTAACACCATGTATGGTCCTCCAAGCAGCACCAGGAGTGATTCCTGAGCACAGAGCTAAGGGTAAGACCTTAGCATCAATGGTATGACCTAACTCCTACCCCAACTTGTGATTGACCTCATTAAATGGCTATTTACTATAACTCATTTATGAATGAGCATTTTCTAGAAGCTAATTTTCTATTTTCAATAGGGACCACATGGTACTCAGGGTCCAATAGGCCCACCTGGTGAAGAAGGCAAAAGAGGTCCCCGAGGTGATCCTGGAACAGTTGGCCCTCCGGGCCCAGTGGGAGAACGGGTAAAGTTTGAATAATAAAATAAGTTGAATAATAAAATGTAGGAATGTATGTGAGTAAACTTAAGAGTAATAAGAAAAATTAGAACATCTTAGAGAAATGCTGACAGGTGCATTGCACAGTTGAGTATAGTTAATGGTGAATTAAAGGTGTCAGTTTTCTAATTGCAGTACATTTGTTCATTCACCAAATATTGATTAAACACTGACTTTATGCAAGTCTGATACACTGATGTTTGCGATACCTCTCTGAACAAGAAATGCTGTGAAACCGACCTTCATGTGAGGAGGGCTTGTAAACCACCATTTATCGTATCAGGGAGTGATGCAATAACCAGGACAGAAGATAAATGTGTAGTTATGTAGTTTAACACATGTCCATTCACTTATTAAACATTTTAATGTAGAAAAATAGAGTATATAACAGTGGTATGGCATTTAAGTCACTAGGAAGTAGGATTCCTTGAAAAAATTGACATTAGGTGAGTCAATTGATAAGGATGAGCCAGAAAGATTACTTGGAAGAAAGAATACTTTGAGCAGAGTAAACAGCAAGTATGAAGACAGAAGGATAGTAAGGGACTGGTGATTTTCAAGATCAGAAGTTGCCATGTATAAAGGTGGGAAAGAGTAAAACTCGTATGAAAGGGACAACATTCAAACCAGAGATATGCATGACACTTCAGAGAAAGCAGAGTGTTCACACACAAGTCAGTGCTACTGCATTTTATTATTCATAGTTTGGTTGCTTTTAGTGGGGGTAGATAATGTCTGGCTTGCAGGCCATATAAGGGCTGAGAAAATTCATGCTGTCTGACCCTGGTACACGATGGAACAGATAGGTATACTTCTGGACATTCTGTGACCTTTTTGCCTGTATTTTATGGCCTGCAAGTGATAGAAACATCCAATGGCCCTTGTGTGTATGGGGGAGTTTATTACCCTGCATTGTTGATGGTATCAGGTTTCTGTTTTTTTTTCCTCTATAGATAACAGAATCTTTCTGTTTATCTTTACACTGAATTTTTAGAATATTTCTTGATTTTAAAAATAATTTAGCTTAGAATTTAGTCTTCAATTTTCTTCTGTACAACATGTCTATTTTTCTTATACATATCAGTTGCATTATTAATGTGATCACAGCTCATAAACATATAATACTCAAAATTGAAAGTATATATTATTGAAAACACAAAAATAATTAAAGCTGCCATTTTGATTATTTTTAGGGTTCTCCTGGCAATCGTGGTTTTCCAGGTTCAGATGGTTTACCTGGACCAAAGGTGAGGTCATCCCATCAATGTTCACAGTCTTTAGGTGGTGATCCAAAAGATATCACTGTTCAGTATACTGTCCGCTGTGGCCCACACAGGTCCTTGTCTAGAACAAAGATAAACATAGATGACAGACCTAAAACCAAGTCTCTATTGTGCAATATGCGTTTATACAAAGAGCAGCCTTGGGGAGAAGGATAAAGGCTGGATATGTGTGAAACTTGTTTTCAAACTTTATCGACATTTCTAAGAAAAGTTCAGAGACCTTTCCCTTTCCTTTCTTTTTCATCTCCTTTCCCCCTTCTTTTCTTCTTTCTCCTCCTTTCCTTCCCTTCCCCTCCCACTTCCTTTCTCTTTTCCTTCCCTTTCTCCTGTTTGGAAACTGATTTCTCCTTTCTTTCCCTTTCACCTCCCCTTCCCTGCCCCCTCTCCCCTCTCTTTCTCACTCCCCTCCTCTCCTTCTCCCTCACCTCCTCTCCTCACATCCTCCCCCCTTCTCCTTTCCCTTTCCCCTCCCTTGTCCTCCCCTCCTCTCATCTCCTTTCCCCTTCATTTCCTTTTTCTTCCCTCCTCATCCCTCCCCTCTCCTTTTCCCTTTCAAAATTGGTCTACAGAGGAATGACTGACTTTCATTTGTTAATGGAGAAAATCCACTTTTCACAAGGACTCCTAATTAGACCAACATGGTGATATTCTTGGCAAAAGAATCCTGGAAACTATTTTGAAAAAATATGCGTATACAATACGTATAATACTTGCACCTTTTTTCATAAATCAAAAAGATAAATTATATCTTCTTGTTTGTTTTTGTTTTCTGTGCAAGATATTTTTTCTTTCTGACATTTTCTACTTTGTTTTGAAACAGGGGGCTCAAGGAGAGAGGGGTCCTGTAGGTTCGTCAGGACCTAAAGGAGGTCAAGGTGATCCAGGACGCCCAGGGGAACCTGGACTTCCAGGTGCTCGGGTAAGAACACAGTGCTTGTAGCTGAGCTGAGGGAAATGCCCCATGGTAGAGCATTTATGAAATCCTGGTTTGTATTTGATGGCTGGCACCTTTCTGCTCCCTGCTAAAAGAAATGAACACAATGATTTAGTCACTATATTAGTCTAGAAAAAAATGCTATTGAGGAATAAATACATACATTGAATATATATATATTTTTAATTTTATTGAATCACCATGTGGAGGATTACATAGTTCTCAGGATTATGTCAATTATACAATACTCAAACACCCTTCCCTTCACCAGTGCCCATCTTCTATCACCAACCACCCCAGTATACCTCCCGCCCCCTCCTGCCCCCTCCCCATCCCCGCCCTTGTAATTGATAAGTTTCATTTCGTTTACGCTTTATCTTGATTACATTCTATGTTTCAACACATAACTCGCTATTGTTGCTGGGGTTTCCCGCCAAAAGGAAAAAGACAGTCCTATTGTCAAGGAATCATTTGATAGTTCTCCATTGCTGAGAATGTAAAGATATTAAGTCCCGTTGTTTGTTACATAACTTTTCTATTTTTTTCCCCCCTCGTCCCGCGCCACCGAGTTCACGCCTGTTTAGTATTCACCACGCTGCCTGACAAAGGAAAAAAAAACGGAAAAGATGGTTATTTCCTGTCATCAGCCGGCGTGGGGCTCTGGCTTAGTTGATAGTCTGGTAGAAAGTCTGCAGTTTCTGGAACCAAAAGTAGTGTGCTAGTATCGGCCCCGACTCGAGATTCCACCAGTGTCCCGCTGTTCCATGTACATAATACTTTATTCCCTTGTATCCCATTCCCATGCCACCAGGTCCGTGTCAACTTAATGGACATCATACTATGGTTAACGCCACACCGTGTTTCTTCCCAAGAAAGAAGGATATTTCTTCTCAGCTGGCGTGGGGATATGGCTTAGTTCAATCTAGAGAGATGGCTACCATTTTGGTTGCCTTCAATATTTCAACAAAAAACTTACTATTCTTGTTAGGGTTTCCCACCAAAGTCCGACCCGCTAAAAAGGAACCATTTCATATTGCTGATGATTAGATGACATTAGGTCGCGCGGCCATGGCAGTGGCCCCGCGCTTTTGGGTTTCTGTATAAAGTCCAGGGAAAATTCTGCCTGAAATTCTATCGCTACAATCTTTTACCCTTTTATGGTGCTTATAAGATGGGAAAACCTAGAGAAATACCGGGCCCCCCGCACGGGCGGAAGTGGGAAAGTGTCCGAGGTGGGCGGAGACCGGTACTTCCCCGCCCTCGATCTCCCGCCAGCTGCGCCGCGCATTTGGGTGTGTGTCTCCATTTTGTGCTCAGAGAAGTGGGGTGGAGGTTGTGCTGTGCCCAGGAGAGGTTGAGAGAGAGGGAGAGAGATTAAAAAAAAGAGAAACGCCGGGCCCCCGCACGGGCGGCCTGGCGGAAATGGTCAAATCACATACTGCAGGTTGTTCAGTGGGTTGCTGGTGTCCAAAGCAGCTCCCTTGTCCTCCTCAGTCATACTGGAGTGGCGGGTGCGGTGGAGTGGGCTACATTAAATATATATTTTTAAATTTTAGCTTAACTTGGATCATCTGGATTTTTATGATTTTGACTGTAATCATTATTTTCTAAATACTTATTTGTTTAATCAGACACTAAAATCACATATCTTCAACTATACCTTTCTCAAAGAAATATATATATAAATACATTTTCCCAAATAATATCAATATGAAATACTTTCTATAATTTATTAGATTTATGAATAATGTGTTTGACTTAGGTGGAGAGATAAATCTCACTTTAATAAAATGTCCCTTGAAAATTTATTTGAATTATGGAATTACCCTTATTCTGATTTTAACATTGTTTCTTAAAGAGGAAAGAGTTGTGGCTGGAAAGATACATTTCACCCTCATGAAGGTTCTTTATTTTGGATTCATTATTAAATGTATGAGTAAAAGATCATCATTATCATTCTTCTACATGAGAAACTGGCATTGAGTTCTTCTTTACTTAGATGTACATCTTTAGACATTTGATAAAAACGGAATTCCAGCTGTTTGACTAATCAGCATTGCCCAAAGTGAAAATGACCCCTGAAAATACGCTGCATGTAGGTTCGGAGAACCATAAGTGCATGAAAACATGGTGGGAAGCTTAGCTCTGGGTTTTCTGAATTTAGAGTGATTTGCATATGTAATAATTCAACTTCAGTAGCTGGAACCATATCTATATGAATGTGTGTCTGAGGTACAGGAAGGAGTATTGATGTTGAAAGGTTTCTAAGTTAGCTATTGTGGTTCATATATTACTGGATGTTTTCTTTCATATGTGGCCTGTTCATGATGGGAGGCTTAGAGACTGCTGCTTAGTGACTGTGCTGAGATTTATCCCAGTGAATAGGTCCCTTGATGTTCCCTGGTGGCAGCTGTGTAGTCTGCTCTGATGCCAGGATGGATGAGGCCCATACTGGTCCTGTGAGTCTGTCTACAGGAGCCGAAAGTCACTTAGAATGTCCTTTGCGAAGTTGCAATGAATTTCTTTAATGCAATGCTATTTTTTAACTCTTTAAAAAAATCTTTGATTTTAGATTAAGGATAGACTGACAGTTTTCTTTGATTTTCAGGGTCTGACAGGAAATCCTGGTATTCAAGGTCCAGAAGGAAAACTTGGGCCTTTGGTAAGTTATTTAAATAAAATTTGAAAATTTCTCAATAGGTAATGCAACTAATTGATAAAGTCTTCTTAAAATGTGAATGTTTTTGATCATGTAGCTGCTGATCATATTAACATTTTTAAAATGCTCCTGAAGCGAATTTTTAGAATATACATATGTTCAGATTCACCCACATCGATAATATTTAATTGACTTTAAATTTTTAAGATGAAAATTGCTTTCCTCATAACAGTGAAAAAGTTGAGATGATGTAGTGCATCCAAATTAGCAATATCATTATCAGTACTAGTTTACTAGTAATATCATTATTTTCTTATGTCTGGATTTAAACTTTACATGTGTAAGTGATAAAAAGGTATGAATTTTGACAGCTTAAATATTCTGGCCCTTTCCTTTCTACTGAAACTGTAATATAAAAGTCTCAAGTTAAAATTAACACAAAACAAGGTAAGTTGAAGGAGGGAGAAGTATTTCCCCTATTAAAATGAGAGTGTTGAGAGACACAAAGATAAGAGTTGAATATAAAATATGATCTCTCTTCCAAATACTTGAAATGCCCAGACAGGTTTTTTTAAAACACTCAAATATTTTGGTTTACTAACATAAAAATATAAAACAATTTGAAAATGATGTGCTTTTTATCAGAAGCAAAAACAAGGAACAGTTTATGCAATGCAGGGATTTTCGAGAACTTGCATCAAATCTGTGTTGTGTTGTGTCTGCAATCTTGTAGGGTGCTCCGGGGGAGGACGGACGGCCAGGTCCCCCAGGCTCCATTGGAATCAGAGGGCAGCCTGGGAGTATGGGTCTTCCAGGCCCCAAAGGAAGCAGTGTGAGTACAGTGCATATCGTTTATTCATTTTTTACTTATTTTCCACTTCATTTGAATCCTCACTTGGAGAATACATATTCTTAGAATTGGAACTTTTATGTCACTTCTGTTTACTTTTTAGGGTGATCCTGGAAAGCCTGGAGAAGCAGGAAATGCTGGTGTTCCTGGGCAAAGGGTAATCATTTCCTTTTAAAAATTAAAAAAAATATATGAATTTATTTCAATTCTTATGGTCTCATACCATCAATTATCTCTGTGTGATTCTAGGGAGCTCCCGGAAAAGATGGTGAAGTTGGTCCCTCTGGTCCTGTGGGTCCCCCGGTATGTGATAACTTAGGGAAAATATGTCACATCACATTTTTCAATGATGTTTACCCAGGATTTTACTTATAAATCCCTTTTAGGGGAAATAGATAAGAAAGTTCAGGATTAAAGAGTTTCAGTTATATATTTTTCTTTTAATTCTTGTGCTGTTCATTTTCAAAAATAGAATTCTAGCCTTTTCATTTTCAACCTCTATTAAATACTGATCACAAGAGCTACTTCATTATCTTTATGTGTAATTTTTAAAGAGTATGCCAAATGAGGAAAATAGTGTTTGTTAATTACCTTAGGCTATACTTAACATATAAACCTGAATTATACTTGTTTCCAATGATGTATTCTATAGAAATATGTTTAAGCTGCTATTTTTGATTCAAATAAATAATATTATATAATTCAAATAAGTAATAATATAAAATATATTAGCATTTTAAAATTTAGTTTATATTAGAAATGTTTTAAGTTTGTTATTTATTTTGTGATATGGGAATTTAAACATCTTTCTAAAATGTTATCTCTATTCATTCTACTTTTGGAACTTGATTAACAATTTTTATGACAGACTAAATTGCTGTGAGAAAAATAATCTTTTTGCATTAGGTCTGTAAAAATTAACAATTTTTCTGTGTCCAAGTTACCCAGTATCCCCATCATTTTATGGTTGGCTCTAGAATTCTGTGGTTGAAGTCATAATATAAACATACATTATTAGTTTCTTTACTGACTTTAGAAAATTACAACACCAAAGGGGACTTTAAACAGTATCATTAGATAACTTTTAATATTAGTTGTTCTTTTTTAAAATCTTGCTGAAGGAAAATGTGTAATTGTAAGAAATACAAGGAATACTACTCTTGTGAGTCACGTAATACAACAGCAGATGGAAAGATTTGCTTCTAGACATGATTTTCTTTCCTTCATGATCTAGGGTCTTGCTGGAGAGAGAGGAGAACAAGGACCTCCAGGCCCTACTGGATTTCAGGTATGAAATGATTCTGTTTTCCATTTCTTCGTCTATGAACTAAAATGCCGTTAAAAGATAGAGAAGGCCCGGGGAGTTAGTGCCTTAGGTAGGCTGCTTGCCTTGCATGTGGCTGACCCGTGTTTCATCCCAAACACCACAGACGATCCCCTGGAGCCCTACCAGGAATGATCTTTTAGTGCAGAGCCAGAAGTAAGCCATGAGTCCCTCCAGGTGTGGCTCAACAGTCAGAATAAAAATTATTTTAAATAGAAAATAAGGCCAAGTGATGTGAAATGCTTCAATTTTGGAAAAGTATCTTTAGAGGATAGATACGTGGGTAAATTACATAGTTTTATTCAAAGAGAAAAGACAGAATTTCCCTTGAAAAATTAATCAGGGCTAGGGAGATGGCCCAAAGGGCTGTAGTGCACGCTCAGCTTATGACAGCTTCTGGTTTCACACTGCCACACTGCGTGGACTACCAGGTACCCACAGAAGTAGCTCCTGGATGTGGCACTGAATGTGCCTCATTTTATTGATCAAAAACTATAATTATTAACAAGTTAGTAAGTAGAATATGTTCTTATATCCTAGTAAAGTTTATTAAACTATTTTAAAGCTTATTAATTTTACTGGCATTTATCTAAATATTTTTGTTGCACATATTTATTATATGTTAAGTATTTTTATGTGGCAAATTATTTAACAACATAATCATACTTTGGCCAAAAATGCCTTTGAGGACTGGCTTTCAATAATATTCTAGCAGACCAAAATATTTTTCTTGCAGTCATAAAAACTAGAAATATAAAGAATCTAGGTTGTAAAAATCTATTATATTTGAAAATTCAGTTGTATCCTTATATTTGCTGTTAAAAGTTATATGAATTAAAATGTTAGCCAATAAGTTGAGTAGTTATGGTAGTTGTTCATTTTAGCTTTTTTGTTTGTTTGTTTGTTTTAGAAAACCTCTTCTGTTTCAAAGACAGATACTTCATGAATTATCTAGTCAACTGTTAACACTGGTGGTCTATTAACCTTTCACACACTCACAGTCAAATTTATTTTCTTACCTTTGTTTGAAGGGACTTCCTGGTCCTCCAGGGCCTCCAGGGGAAGGAGGAAAACCAGGTGATCAAGTAAGTTTTGATTTAATAAGAATAGCAATATAAAAATTACTGATTCATAGTGTCACTTGTTATAGTGAGACTATGTAATCTAAATGTAGACATCAGTATCTTTAAACAAACATATATATATATATATCCATCTATAAATATGTACATGGATTTAAGCCCCATAACAACTCTTTGTTCTTGATATTGTTAGTATGCCTTTTATAGATAAGGACAGTGAGGAATACATGTGTTAGGTATTTTCTCCTAAGTCAAACAGCTTATATGATTTGAATCCTGGTTATTGCTTCACAAGCTTGTATTCTTTATCATTTACTATATTTACTGTAACTAGAGGGTTTTACTAGGTTTTATTGTGTAACTGTGAACAAATATTATGTTTCATTAAGCTTCTCTCATTCTATTGTCTCTGTCACTGTCATCCCATTGCTCATCGATTTGTTCGAGCAGGCACCAGCAACGTCTCTCATTGTGAGACTTACTGCTACTGTTTTTGGCATATCCAATATGGCAGGGTAGCTTGCCAGGCTCTGCCAACTCATTCTATTAGCATATAGATTTGATTAGATAAATTTTCTCTGAGCAATTTCATTTATTAATTTAACCATTCAGAGATTAGAGAGATAATACACAGGTTAATGTACGGGTTAATGTACTTGCCTTGCATGTGTTTGAATCCTGACTGCCTATGATAGCCCAGGAACACCAGTAGTAAGTCCCTGAACAATCCCAATCTTCCTCCCTCTCCTATGAAAGAAAAATCCCTAACTATTCAACAAATACTGGTGAATACTCTGTGCTTAACTCAACTAAGCTTTGATCTTAACTAGTTGATCAGGATAGACCTGGACTTTGCTCTTTTGTAATAGAAAATAGTATAGAAGACCATTAAAATAATAGTATGGCTTAAATGATATGAAGGGTGTCATATTGTAGGTATGAAAATGTAATAGATGCTGTTTAACTAAGAATTTGACAGTTAGGAAAATTTTATTTGGCAAAGTAACATCTCTTATGAGATTTGAAGGACAAATGATGGCAAATACAAGAAAAGAGAGTAAGAAAATACTCTAGGAATTAAAATAGCAGGTGCAACTCTTGCTGATAATTGAATCTTGCTGAAAATTAAAGTAGTGTCAAATAGATTGGTAATTCAGCAATATGGAGTATAAATTTGTAGTATAAAAATATTAGTGAATGCTGTAAATTTCAGATTATGTTTCTACTAGTCTAAGTCTTATTTTTAGAGAAATGGAAGCTAGTAGAGAGTGATTCTATCAGCACTGAGTTTTAATAGAATTGTGTCACAATGAAGACAATAAATTCAAAGAAGTAAGACTGCAGGGCTACTTGATATTGTTATTATTATCTCAATCAAATGGAGAAGTTTTGAAAGAACAAATTCCTTTTAGTTAAGAATAATGTGATCTAGTTGTAACTCATAGTTTCTTTTGGGGTAAAATGTTGAAACACTTGCTAAGATGAATTGAATTGCTTTTGTTACTTTATCAATTTTTATTGGCTTTATTTTACTCTCCTTCATTTATACTTCCATTAGAAAATAAAAAGCATTTAACATACAGTTTCTTACCTTTAGAGAATGTAATTCACTGTCATTATTTTGCGTGTTCTCATTGCCAAAAATCAAGTACTTGGTTTATATCAAGTGTATCATCTTTGGGGGAAAATCTCTTTTATCCAATCTAGTACATTATAATTAATTTATGGTATGGAGATATTTCTAATAACTTATTTAGTAAAGTAAATAAAATTTAACTCAAATGTTTTCCTTTACTTAAAAAAATATTTTATAGGGGGTTCCTGGAGATCCTGGTGCAGTTGGCCCATTAGGACCTAGAGTAAGTAGTTAATTCCTTATACAAATCAATTTGCATCAGCTTCACGTTAAAAAAAAATTTTAAAATCTAAATTGGGCTTTAAGTGTTAAAATTCTGTGCTTGATAAAATTCAATCTTTGAGAGATATTTTGTGTAATGAAACTAGTATTTTTCTAGCACATTTTGAGATGCTAACTTAATATATGCTCATTTCTTCATCTGTCTAGATAAGAAGCTATTTTACAGTTTTCAGAAATGTTTTTAACCCATATTTTAAATAAAATGCTGAGATTATTGAATATTTCATTGCCCTAGGGAGAACGAGGAAATCCAGGAGAAAGAGGAGAGCCAGGAATAACTGGACTCCCTGGTGAGAAGGGAATGGCTGGAGGACATGGTCCTGATGGTCCCAAAGTACGTATTATAGGGAACTTTAAGTTTTCAATGTAAAATTCCTTATTAATGAATATTTGATGGTAATAATAGAGTAAATTTTTCAAGATAATTATGTTATATAATTTTCTTCTTAAATAAATATTTATTGAGGACGGATTGATTTTCTTCATTGGCACTAGAGTCAAGTGAAAAAAAAGTCTTCTCCATTGGTATTTATGAACTAGGATATAGAGTGATATATTCTTTTTTTTTTTTTGATGTTTTGGATTTCTGGTATTTTATTTATTTTTTTTTTAATTTATTTATTTTTAATTAGAGAATCACCATGAGGGTACAGTTACAGATTTATATACTTTTGTGCTTATACTTCCCTCATACAAAGTTCGGGAACCCATCCCTTCACCAGTGCCCATTCTCCACCACCCGTAAACCCAGCGTCCCTCCCACCCTCCCCAATCCCATCTCCCCCCCACCCCACCCTGCCACTGTGGCAAGGCATTCCCTTCTGTTCTCTCTCTCTAATTAGCTGTTGTGGTTTGCAATAAAGGTGTTGAGTGGCCGCTGTGCTCAGTCTCTAGCCCTCATTCAGCCCCCGCAACTCCCTTCCCCCACATGGCCTTCTACTACAATGTAGTTGGTGATCGCTTCTCTGAGTTGACCTTTCCCCAGAACGTGAGGCCAGCCTCGAAGCCATGGAGTCAACCTCCTGGTACTTATTTCTACAGTTCTTGGGTGTTGGTCTCCCAAGAGAGTGATATATTCTTATATATAAACCCATATCTAATTTCTACTTGGTGAATTGTATTGATGACTTCCATTGACAATCAGAGGCAAGACACAGAAACTCGCATAATTTATTAGTAGATATTTGAAAATCATTTGCTCTGTTTTCCTTGTCTCAATTTCTATAGCTCTATTGGTTAAGTATATGTAAGTATGTGGTTTTTGAAATCTGATATTATGGTGTATTATAAAGCAAAAACCAGCACTGTTTTCTTTTGAGTGCTATTATAAGACTTATAGAAGACAATGTAGTCAACTTCAGTACCAAAAATTGAAATTTTGTGCCATAAAACATTATATCCCTTATAAAGGTCTAGAGTGATTATGTAAGATCTATTTTGTTTACTCACTGAATGAACATCATTCATCAACTTTATATCATATCTTTAGAGAAAATTAAATTATCTCTAAATGTTCTATAATTTTAATTACTAAAGTCCTTGTTATGTGGGAAAAAATAAAGAAAATAAAGTGGTCTAACATAGTTTTTTTCTTGAGTGGGTGTTCAATTTTCCCAGAGAAAAGTTGGAAACATAAATTAACAACAAAAATAGCAAGTCCTGATTATTTTCATTCAAAAAATGAAATTGAGATAATTTTTCCAAACAACAAATATGTAATCACTAGGTTGAGCAAAAAGAAGCAACTGAGGTTCAAGTATTTGTGACATATGAGAATAGAAAAATCCATGTAGTTTAATATAAATTTACAAGTGAGGTCACTTATTGGCATATTTTAGGGCAATCCAGGACCAACTGGAACCCCTGGAGATACTGGCCCACCAGGTCTTCAAGGTATGCCGGGAGAAAGAGGAATTGCAGGAACTCCTGGTCCCAAGGGTGACAGAGTAAGTATGATATTTTTACTTCATTTATTTGGACTTTCTACTAATAACAGTCTCTTGAGTACACTATCACCTCTAAAATTGACGTGCCATTTATGCTCTTTTTCTTGAAATTCTCTCCAAATGTTCTGTAATTGTATCAAGTTCTTTATGATGTGGTAAAAATAAGGAGAATAAAACTGTCAAGCTTATACTTTTTCTTGAGTGGGTGCTCATTTTTCCTCTGACTTTAATGGGAGAAATTCAGAACGCCTAATTTCATTATAGCTCTAGGGGGTTATAGGTCTTGATGTGTCTATGTGATTTGAAAAAAGTTACTTCTGTGAGAAATTGTATTTTGTGTGTTTTCCTAGGGCGGTTTAGGAGAGAAAGGCGCTGAAGGCACGGCTGGAAATGATGGAGCAAGGGTAAGTGGAATTCTTTCTTTACTCATTTTGGCTAAAAATCACTATTATCTTTGTCTTGTGAGTTCGTCTGAACTTTCCAAAATAGTTTATGATTTTTCAACTGTGGTCACAATTTGGAATCTATGAAGCTTGGTATTCAATTTTGATTAGCCATCGATACTTATTTTGCTTACTTTGAATTAGAGCAAGCAAAAATGCAAAGTAGCTGTTGAAGAGAATGAAATAAAGCACATATTTATTGCTCATATGAGATAAGTGTTATAAGCAATAAGTGTTTTAAGCAAAGTGCTTTAAACGCATTATCTTTTCATTTGTTTATTTCATTAGTGGTATTTATTTACATGAAATAACTTATCCAATAAGTGTCTAGATTTTATTTTAATGCAGTCAAGCAAAGTTCTGTAGAGTAGTCAAAATGGCGATAAGTATAATCAATAAACTAGATTTTAGGGTTGAGAAAATTGCTGCATAGTGAATGATCTTTAATCTTCTCATCAAAAAGAGATCTAATAAGTAGAATTTAATGAAATATGATTTATTCAAGAGCATTTTATATCATGCTTTAGGACTCTCATATAGGATGCATTTTTAACTTTAAGTACAATTAGATAATGAGACTAAAAATATTTTTGAGGGCATAGATGATTCTCTCATCTAAGAGCAGTCAGTTATAGTTTCTGACTTTCAACATTTCCTGGAATAGTTCCTGATATTAGCTAAATATCAAAAATTGATATTTGTCTGAAAAAATATGTTTATATATAGGTTCTGTATATGAGGCCATTATAAATACATTGAATTATATTAGTTTTATTTAAGAAATATAAATTTTGAAAAATTTATGTTTTAGAAATAATGATCACACTTAATGATAATTATACTTTTTGTTTTTTGAAAAATGAGAGTGAAACATGCACCAGAGAGATTAGCACAGGGGTGAAGGCATTTGCCTTGCACACAGCCCACCCTTGTTTAATCCCTGACACACACATGGTCCTCTGAGCACTGTCAGAAGTAATATCTGAGTAGAGACAGGTGTGAGCATATCTGGGTTTGACCCTCAAACCAAAAAAAAGCAAAGCAAAGAATCGATTTAACAGTTTAGTAAATTTTTAACAGGAGCAATAGATTGCCTTTTTAATTACATCTAATATTTGATTTGGTATATAAAAATGTTCTAGGTAGGCATATTGCTTATATTCTGTATCATGAATGGTTGTTAATTTTCTTTTTTTTTTTTTGCTTTTTGGGTCACACCCGGCAATGCACAGGGGTTACTCCTGGCTCTGCACTCAGGAATTATCCCTGGTGGTGCTCAGGGGACCATACGGGATGCTGGGATTCAAACCTGGGTCGGCTGCATATAAGGCAAACGCCCTACCCTGCTATCGCTCCAGCCCCAATGACTTGTTAATTTTTAAAGGAATGATTATTCTTGAGAAGTTTTTTTTATGGGAAATCTGAAATACATGTCTATTGCTCCTTTTATACTTAGAGAATGTAGACTAAAAGGATCAGGCTTTAATCAAATGATTGATTTTATTTTAGTAAGTGCAGTACATTGTTTTAGGGAGGAACTAGACAGAGTCTATGCTCTAAGCTTGTGGCAAAGGTGAAAAATAATGTTTTCCTTGTAGAAAAATTTGTTATGTGAATTTAATAGAGTGATCTTGTGTTTACTTGACTTCTTTAAGGAAGTATGTTAGGATACGTGTCGAAAGAATATTGTTTCATTGTAGATTCAGAGAATACCATGGTTTTCTCATGTGGTGTTCAAAAAGATAAAAACCAAAATGCTTTTTTGTTCTTTAACTGCCTTCAATGATATGTAAATTAAATGACAATAGAATATATGGACTGCAAATAAAGAGGCAATGAACATGTAACACATATAAAACCTGTTTTACAAAGACCTGTAAGAAATCTCTACAGTTATGAAATCTCTCTATCAAAAAGGTTGAGTTTTGACAACTTCTGTGATAGTTTCCCATCCTCTGAGTGTGACATCAACCTCAGTATTTTTGGGTAGTCATAGTCTTTTCCATCTCAGAAGAATATAGAAAAGTTCAGCACAGTTTTTCCTTTAAAAATAAGATAGTTGTGGTCTTAGGAGATAGTGCAACAGATAAGGTGCTTGCTTTATATATATCCAACCCCAGGTTCAATCCTCGGCATCTAATCCAGTCCCCTGAGCAATGCCAAGAGTAATTTCTGAGTGCAGAACCAGGAATAATCCCTAAGCATCATGGGGTGTGACACAAAAGCAAAACAGTAAAAAAAAAAATGATATTTTGGTAGAATACTATCTTTTAAGTATATGAATAAAGAGAACTTTTACTGTGTGCTCAAATTTTAAATATGTATTGGCATGTTTAAATAGCCTAAGAAAGAGAAACATTTTGAAGAAAAGCATTAATTTAAAACTTGTGTTTGAACACAGTATTATGTATCATGAATTGATTTAGATGAAAGTAATTAGAATACTTTGTGGATAAAATCAAGTGATATTTTTCAGATTAGATTGAAAGACTTTGTGAATACAGAATATATTATCTTTTATTTATAATGTTGGCAAAAACAACCATTATGAAGGTGTACATTATTAGATTGCTTTATCAGGAAGATTTCTGTGTGCACTTCTCAAAATATCTCCATTCTGCTAATTGACAGGGTCTTCCAGGTCCCTTGGGTCCTCCAGGCCCTGCAGGTCCCACTGGAGAAAAGGTAATGTCATAAGATTTTTTTTTAGTTTGTGGAATCGTGAGGTCTTTTTCAATTTTTAATATACTAATTATATTTAAACTTTTCCACGACACTTGCAGAGGTCATGTCTTTTGTTAATGTCTGCTAGACAAATTCTGGAAAAAGAAGTGAAACACTTGAAACAATTATTTTAAAAAGTTGGTTCCAACATCCATTTGTTTGAGTGCCTCAGGGCTGGGTGGGTTATAAGTGGGTGTATTCTGCTTGGGAATGGAAAGGGAGATCTGGAATTGAGGGGAGTTGGCTGTGATGAAATATTTTAGAAATCAATTCACCTTATTTTCCTCTCCTTTGTTTCATATGTTCTCTATAAATATTTGAGATGCCATGAGACAGGGATATAGCTTAAAAGGCTGGAGCACATTCTTTGCCTGCAGGATCCCTAGGTTTGATCCTTAGTGTTGCATGTTCTTCTGAATACTTTTGAGGGGCAAGAAGTGCTCCCCTGGGTCCTTGGCCATACTCCCACAGTCCTGGGCTATACTTAGTCTTGATTATCCAGGCTGAGATGGTGGCAGGTGAGGTAATAAGCTCCTTGGGAAGCCCAGAGTTGGCATTTCCAAGTTCCTGAACTGATCCAGAGGATTTTAGTCTGGAAGGAAGGGGCAGGGAGTCTCTACTTGCCAGCCTTCTTCTGCTTGCAGAAATTCTGTGAGTGTGTCTTGTGATAAGCAGGGATGCTGAGGTCTTTTTTAAAAGACAAAATTATGATCATATTTTTTAAGACAAGACATTTTAATAAGTTATATTCTATGCAAAATGATTTTGTTTTGAATAGTTTTGTACATTTATATATAAACATATCATGTTATTTTATGCACATGGATTTGGTAACTGTTTAAGAACAAAAGATGCCTATGGAGAAATTTTGTTCTGTAGAAGTTGTGTGGACAATAATACAAATCAATTTTGGAGAATAAAACCATGCAAATATAATGAAAGATGAATATAGCTCTATGTCATCAAAAAAGAGAATCTTTAACCCCTGTTTCTCTCTGGGTGAGCACCATGGAACAGTAAACTTCAATTATAGTAGTTGGGCTAAATCATCTCAGAGTCTTCCCCACTATGTACCTCTTTACCTAGCCTTTAATTTACATGTTTTACTATATAAAATCTGCTCTCTAGGGTGAACCTGGTCCTCGTGGTTTGGTTGGTCCACCTGGCTCTCGTGGCAATCCGGTAAGTGACACTATTTTGATGTTGTTTGGTATGAGATTTAACAGTAAAGCAATGCATTGTTTGTCTTTGTATGGGTTTAAGCTATTTATAACTTCCTGAATTTGACTTTCCTCATTAAACTTAAAAAAAATCAGTGAATTATTCCTATTAAGTCTAAGAAGCAGTTCATTTATTAAATTTTAAAAAAAAAAACTCTGAAAATTTGGTCTATAACCTTTATCCCCATTTTACTTTTTTTCTAATGGTTAAAAACAATATTGTATTTATGTCCCCAAGAAAAAAGAACACTAGAATGGAAACTCATTCATGTCCTTTATTTCCATGCATACACTAGGAAAATTCTTGCATTTATGTATTTCTGTATATGGCAGCATCAAGCTATTATTAAGATTGTTGTAAATCACTGTACTTCAGTAAACATAGCAGAGAAAAAATAATGTTCATAGTAACACTGTAAGTATAAATTTTTAAAAATGAAAAAGATATATTTATAAAATGTAGGATGAATATTTTGGGGTGTTCATATGATAGAATACTACAGTGTCATGAAAATGAGTATTATAACATGAATAAGACTAGAGCATACTTTTTAAGTTTCCTTAGGAGGCATTTCTTGTTTGTTTCTTTATCCATGTTGACAGTACAGTTTACATAATTTTACTTTTAAATAGCACCACTGTTTGTAATAGTGTAAAAACTACAATAATCTTTGTCTTATAGGGTTCTCGTGGTGAGAATGGCCCAACTGGAGCTGTTGGTTTTGCTGGACCTCAGGTATAACTTCCAAATATCCCTAACTTATTAATGAAAAACTCTCCTTTCATAATAATGAATTTAGTTAATTGTAATTTATATGTTTTAAGGATAGATTTAAAATTGTGAAATGCTTACAGTTTATGGGCAGTATACTCATTTTCAGTGCATTTCTTAATGATAAAAAATGGATGTTATCCGTTTTTCACATTATCACTTGTTTTTATAATAAAATATAATTAGATAACTTATTTTTCAGAACATTATCAAATATTTTCTTAGGGTATTTTATTTCTGCTGTTTTAAAACAATTAAAAACACTTCTTCAATGTGTGATTAAATTATATACTAATGATGATTTTCTGTAAAATAACTTGTCTATAATAATTTCCTTCCCTGATTAATGCAGGGTCCTGATGGACAGCCTGGAGTAAAAGGAGAACCAGGAGAGCCAGGACAGAAGGGAGATGCTGGTTCACCTGGACCACAAGGTCTAGCAGGATCCCCTGGGCCACATGTAAGTCCCACAAAAGTCACTGTCATCCCGTTGCTCATTGATTTGTTCTAGCAGGCACCAGTAATGTCTCTCATTGTGAGACTTGTTGTTACTGTTTTTGGCATATCGAATACTCCACGGGTAGCTTTCCAGGCTCTGCCGTGTGGGCGCTATACTCTCAGTAGCTTGCTGGGCTCTCTGGGAGGGGCAGAGGACTCAAACCCAGATTGGCTGTGTGAAAGGCGAATGCCCTACCGCTGTGCTATCACTCCAGCAGTCCACAAAAGTATATAAAGATATTTTGTTTAGCTATTTTTTTTTCATTTTATACCATTTACATTTGTTATAAAAAAGAATTCAACTCTTCTTGGAAAATAAAAGCAAAATAGTATGTACATCATATATCTAGATCTTTAGCCCATCCCCACCCTGTAAAAAACTAAAGCTCGCTGAGGGGCGAGTGCACTCCCGGGCTCTCCGGGCAGCTCTGTCTCGCCGCCCGAGTTTGGTGCCCTGGAACCGCAGTGTGTGGACTAGATCGGGACGGCCAGTGGTCAAGGACAGGCAAAGGAAGAACGAGGACCAAGCTGGTTGCTGATTAGTTACCTTTTATTCAATCTTCCATTTTTCTCATCTCCTGCACTCCCAGCTCCATCCTCTCTCTGGATCAACTGCTGCCTCTCCCTGGCTTCTCTGTCTCCTCCTCCTACTCTCCCCCACCTTGCCTTCTAGGCTACACCCAGCCAGTTAGCAAAATCAACATAAGAAAGCCCTTCCTGATGGCAGGGCATTCCAAAGCCCTTCCTGACTCTTAAGGTTTTTGTCTTTTCCTTAGTCCAAGAATTTATTCACATATGAATGCTAGTTATTTTTGTATGGACATAGCAAGGGATACATTGAGGATTGCAAGGCAGCTCTCCTGGCAACATCTTGCCACAGGCTCAGACCACAGCACTCAGGCCAGATTAATCATTCCTCACCCTAGCAGGGTCCAAATCTAGTTATCACTGTTTGGATCATGACAGCATTTGTCCATGATCAAGCTCTTAACTTATAGTTAAGCATTAGGCACTTTGGCCAGGCCCATCTCTATGCCAGGGTAGCACACAGCTCACCGCTTGCCCTCGGTCCGTCTCATCCCCCGCTGGGACCCTGCCTTTTAGAGGGCTAGGAACTGAGGGCAACCAAGGCTACAGTCAAGAAAGCAGATGCCCGGGAATTAATAATATTCAAAGCCAATTAAATCCCAATTGCAAAGGCATATTAATAAATGTCTTTCTTTGTCCATACAAAAAGGACTTGCTCTGAATAAACTATGCAAAGGACTCAAGGAGAAGAGAAAAACATTATTTACAAGTCAACAGAACACTAAGAAAGAAGCTACAAATAAACACAGAGGAATGGGAGCACTATGACGGGAGTAACCCAATAAACCTAAACTACCTGAAGCTATGTAATCCTACACCACCCCATGAAGAAAGGGAAAAATGGTCCAATAACAACAACACAAACAAGTCTACCTGACCATGTTCACAGAAAATGATACCAGGGTACTCAATAAAACAGAAGGAGGTATCATCTGCTCTGTGTCCAGTGGTTTCTTCACCATGGTCTAATCTGTACGTGAAGCTAATGCTAGGTTTTTGTAGAAAGTCTCTGTAAATCTCTTTAGGAGACTCAGTGTCGCCCTCAGAGGCTATTGATGTGTCTCTGGTTTAAAAGCTGTTGGATGCATATTACTTTTCTATAGTGATCTTTTGTTTCTTTCTTTCTTAGGGTCCTAATGGTGTTCCTGGATTAAAAGGTGGTCGAGGTACTCAAGGTCCACCTGTAAGTTGATTCGAAACTCTGGGAATTATACAAGCTAGTCACAGAATTCTAATATTTCTGGATCATTTTAAAATTAATCTTACAATAATGTTCATTTGTATCAACTATATCACAGTGGAAAAGGTTGAGATCTAGGATGAAATTAGATAATCTTGGAGATTTTGCCTCATGTCACGTGAATAACGAGTTACTTATCTAGGGGATATATGAAAATGTGGGAGATACTTTGTGTATTTATGTTATATTATATAATATACAACGTGTATATATGTATGTGTGTGTGTGTGTGTGTGTGTGTGATTCTGGCACTAGGCTTGAATATACTTGTATATGTTCCAGATAAATTGGAGTGGAAATAAAAAAAACTTCCCAGACAGTTGGGTGGGAGCCAAATGGCCATGTGTGGGGATGCACTGGGGAGGGAAGTGGACACTGGCAAAGGAATCAGTGTTGAAACATTGTGTGTCTCATCAAGTCACAAATACATTTGAACTTCACTGTCACCAAATACATTTTTTTAAGAATAGAAATTAAAAGAGAGAGAGAGAAAAAAATCCCTTCTTACTAGTTAATATAAGTCAATTCTAAAAAGCATCAGATTAAATAACTAAATATTAATTACAATTTAGAAAGACGTATTAAAGACTTAATTGAAAGAAACAGATATCAGTATATCTAATTACTACACTTATCAGGATATCTAATTACTATACTTATTTTCATTTATTTGTTTTGAGCAAGAAAGTTTTTTATTGAAAATTACTTAGAAAGATGATAGGTGATTGAAAAGGGAGAAGTACCTGTTCAAGAAAGAACACAGGTTTCTCCAGAGTGAATATAGGCAAAGAAACATGGAAATAAGCTAAGTGAGATATGTGTTCAAGAAAGAACACATGTGCTTGAAGATCAAGTATTTGTGATTTTTTTTAATTTTTAATTTTGGGGGGAGTTTTGAGAGCCATACCCAGTGGTGCTCAGACTTATTTCTGGCTCAGCACTCAGGGATCACTCCTGACAGTGTTCAGGAGACCATATGGGTTTCCAGGGATTGAACCACATTCAAGGCTGGCGTCTGACCCACTGTACTATCTCTCCAGCCTGTAATTACTGTTTTTAAATTGCTTATTTATCTCTAGGGTGCTACAGGATTTCCAGGATCTGCTGGCAGAGTTGGACCTCCAGGCCCTACTGTAAGTCAGTTCAGTTATTCACATTATTGATCGTAATTATACACATATATGAAATATACAAAAACGCATGCAAATATTACATATATCCATGTGTGCATTTAAGTTAGCTATTATTTATCCTTACACTTTATCCCTTAATGTTTTGTGGGACTCCCAGGCTCTAATGGCCCTGTAGGGGAAACTGGCCCTGAAGTGAGTGCCATTGTGAACCATTCACCCTCTCTCTGTTAAATTTTTTTTTCTATCTTATCCCAATAATGTTTGTGCCTAATCATCTTTGATAATTCAAAATTTCTTCAAGTTTATTTCAAGCATTTTTTAGCGCCAATGCTTGACTTTTTTTCCCTTTTGACTGATAATCATTAAAATTATTGCATCTTAATCAGCATTCCATTAAGGTGGGAAGTAGTTTCTAAACTTTTCTTAATAAGTGTTTTTACTTCATTATAATATCAAGAAAGAACAAATTGAATGTCACATATATAATCATAAGGACCAATTCTTATGACTTTGAGAACTCAAGTTATTTTCACCATATTTAAAATAAATGATCTGACAATTTTGTGGAAAATTATACATTCTCTTAAGGAATGAATTCTAAACAAGCTATGCCTTGTTTAGAATCATTATATCTACTGAATGATTACTAACAGAAGACCTAAATACCTGTCAGGCCGGGGGCATCAGTCTTTCAGGCAAAGTCCGTCATCACATCAAGTCCTCTGATTGAGCTTCTACTTTTGCCTTCCTGGTTTCTTTCATATATATACTAGGGAGCTCCAGGACCAGCAGGCCCGTTAGGGGAACCTGGGAAGGAGGGACCTCCTGGTCTTCATGGAGACCCTGGCTCTCATGGACGAGTGGGAGACCGAGGACCAGCTGGTCCTCCTGGAGGCCCAGGAGACAAAGGAGACCCAGGAGAAGATGGACAACCTGTAAGTCTGGCATTTTTGTTCCAAGTCACCTCTACTGAGGTACAAATAGAAATCCATAATAATCACCACCACCACAAAGCATCTGTTTTGTAGTCTAGATAAAGTTCTTTCATAAGTTCGTTCAGTACATTTTGTTCTACACATTTGTAATGTACAGTTCTCTGCCGGGGTGAAAAAAAATATAAGGTGTATAGATGTGAAATGTATAATAGTAATATAATTGGTGCTCAAACATAAATTTTAAAACATATTTATTAAATACATTCACTGCACGGAGAAATAATTTTAAAGTACATGGTGTTAGTTCATAACCAAATTCTTTTAAACATTATTATGTGTAAAAATATCACTACTTCTTTTATTTTTATTTTTAAAATAAAAATAAAAATCTTATTTTTAAAAATACTTTGTCTTTAATAGGAGAAAATTTTTTCTTGTAATTGTAGTAGGTGATGTTCACTTTAATCTTAGATTTCTTTTCTAACTAATGAGCAACTTTCACCTTTTAAAATGTTGGAAGTTTCTGGGGCTGGAGTGATAGCACAGCGAGTAGGGCATTTGCCTTGCAGGCAGCCGACCCGGGTTCAATTCCCAGCATCCCATATGATCCCCCGAGCACCGCCAGGGATAGTTCCTGAGTGCAGAGCCAGGAGCAACCCCTGAGCATTGCTGGGTGTAACCCGAAAAGCAAAAAAAAAAAAAAAGTTGGAAGTTTCATGTGGATTACAAATTATAATTATAATATACTTTTATGACTAAAAAACATTTTCTTATGCTGAATCAGGTATATCTGCCATGTATTATAAATTACTGTCATGCAGTTTTCATCTGGAAAATCTCTAATCATGGTTTATCCTTAAAATTAGGGTCCCGATGGGCCTCCTGGCCCAGCCGGAACTACTGGGCAAAGAGGAATTGTGGGTATGCCTGGGCAGCGTGGAGAGCGAGGAATGCCTGGCCTGCCGGGCCCAGCGGTGAGTCATTGCACTGGTCAGTGCTTCATCTGATTATCTGCAATGCAATTTGAAGGAGAGAATTTCTCGTGGTACTTTTCTTTATTACATTGAATATTTTAGAGAGAAATTTTGAGTATCTTAAGAATCTTCTTACAATACATTGAAATCTTTCTTTAAACACCTTACAAAGTCTTGGAAAATGTCTATCCACGTAGTCCCGGTGCAAAGTATGCATGGAAAGTAAAGGATTTGGGTGACTTAAATATTTCTTCAAAGATTTTTTGTATTCATGGGCTAAAGAAAAGGGGTCTCAATAGTCTCTTCTCAAGAAGATGCTTAGCAAGAACATCTACATTCCTTAGTTCAAAGAGTAACTTTTAATAAACTATCAAAGAGAAGGAGTGGTTAATCTAGCATGATGTGATTGAAAGTGGGAAATATTTTGAAAATAATCTCCTGTTCCCTGGAGGGTGCTTTAGAATCTCATATTTCCAGGAGCACAGATGAAAGTTCGATTTCCTATTAGCTTTGGAGAGTGAATTTTACAGCTAAAGTTTACACACTTGAGGGGAAAAAAAACCTGGTCTTTTTATATGGGATTTAGATTGAATGATAAGCTGCTGAGACTTTAAACCCCAACTACATATGGAAAGAGATCTAAGAGCAGGAATTAAACATCTTAACTGTTATCAGAAGTGAGACAAGGACCTAGAAGCAAACTACTCAAATAATGAAAATATTTTCATGAACATAGAAAAAAAAGTGAGCAGTCAAAACAGAAGTGATTAAAGAGACATCTTAGTGATGTAGAGCCAGATCCAGCCAAGTTCCATGCTTCACCACATTGGACAAGCACTGAGAGTCGGTAGCATAGGATGATTTAGCAGCTATACAGGGATGAGTGTGATAAGTTTTCATGCAGTGACATTGCTGCTATTACTACTATAGCAAAGGGAGCTAAAGTGCCATATGAATGACTAGAGCCTTTATTGAGCTTGCACTCTTACACTTCTTCCAAACTGTTGTGAATGTTGACCTTTGTACTTCTGTTTTAGGGCACACCAGGAAAAGTAGGACCAACGGGAGCAACAGGAGATAAAGGGCCCCCTGGACCTGTAGGACCCCCAGGCTCTAACGGCCCTGTAGGGGAACCTGGCCCTGAAGTAAGTACCACAGTGAACTATTCACCACTCTACCTGAATGTTTTTTAGACAATTTCTTTTTCGGGGGGAGGAGGGCAATATTTTTTAAATTGAGATACATATTTAGATATTAATTATGAAGGAAGTTCCTTTGTTGCTATTGTCTGAAATGTTTTACATTTCTAGAAAGTTGACTATATGATAATGAAAAGAAATGGTAACTAGACTGGTGTTTTTGCACTGACCTTCATCTAGTCTGGAGCTAAGTATTTTCTTTCACTTTTATTGCCAAATTTTTTGATAGTCAAGGGATATGTCCATTCATCTGTCCCCATGTTACTATTTTATTTTATAATATTTGTCAAATTTTCACCAAGTTTTATAGGGATAGCATTAATATAACTATTTCAACTTGAGAAAGAGACTAAGGAAGTCAATGCCATTAAAAAATATATAAAGTAATTATATACATTTTGAAATTAATAATTTAGAGGATACTAAACTTTCTTTAAAATTAATTGTTCTCTCCTATTTTTATTTAGATGTTCTTTCACAATTGTGTTTTTATCATTTCCTTTTTGTTTGCTTTTGGGCCACATCTGGTTGTGCTCAGGGCTTATTCCTAGCCTTTTGCTCGGTTACTGTTGTAGCACTGTGGTCCCGTTGTTCATTGATTTGCTAGAGCAGGCACTGGAGCAATAGCACAGCGGGTAGGGTATTTGCCTTGCATGCGGCCGACCCAGATTCAATTCCTCCGACCCTCTTGGAGAGCCTAGCAAGCTACCAAGAGTATCCCGCCCACATGGAAGAGCCTGGCAAGCTACCCGTGGCATATTCAATATGCCAAAAACAGTAACAACAAGTCTCACAATGGAGACGTTACTGGTGCCCGCTCGAGCAAATAGATGAGCAATGGGATGACAGTGATACAGTGCTACAATTCTAAAAAATATCTAAGTAAAAATAGAAGAGAACAATTGTCTTTTCTTTTTTCTTCTTTTCTTTTCTTTTCTTTTCTTTTCTTTTCTTTTCTTTTCTTTTCTTTTCTTTTCTTTTCTTTTCTTCATCACACATGGCGATGCACAGGGGTTACTCCTGGCTCTGCACTCAGGAATCACTCCTGGCGGTACTCAGGACACATATGGGATGCTGGGAATCGAACCCGGGTCGGCTGCGTGCAAGACAAACGCCCTACCTGCTGTGCTCTTGCTCCAGTCCCACGAGAACAATTAATTTTAAAAGAATTTTAGTATCCTCTAAGTTATTTTCAAAATGCTAAATATTATTTAGAAAAGCTCAAGAAGTAAATGTGAAACAATTTACTGTTAATAAAAAAGTACCAATAGTTTCTTAATTTCTGTCTTTTTTTCAAAAGATTTGAAAATTGAGTTTTTTTTTTAAATTAGAAATAAATAAAACAGTTTACATATAGTCTTGTTAATTGTACAAGCAATTTAAATAGGAAAAAACTGCAGAGGTCTTTCATCTGAGATTTATAAGTGCTAATTTATAGTTTACAAAAGAAATCTGTAATTTGGCAATCAGTGATTTGTTTCTTAGCACAATCTATTAATTTTAAAATTTGATCCTTTATAGGGCCCTGCTGGTAACGATGGTACCCCGGGACGGGATGGTGCTGTTGGAGAACGTGTAAGAGCACTTTTTATTAACAAAATTTTCTGATGTTATATACCTACATAAAAATCTCTAGAATACTGTGTGAAAAATGGTACTTTGTGCATATTTGGTTTTTAATGAGGATATGCATGAAGTGATCTAAATTTTAAACTCATTTACAAAAGTAAAGAAGAAGAAATTGAGCTTTATGACAACATTTTTCTGTTACCCCTTAAAGTGATTGAGATGTGAAGGAAAAGTGTGATTTTATACATTCTATAATTTAAATGTGTTTTTAGAGTAGCTATGTAATGAACAGAGGATGTGCCTGACTTTCCCCAAATGTCCAGTCTCTTTACGAAGTTACATTGTTTTTTCTCAACCACTTATTTATTAGTTTCATGAATGGCAAGAATTAGTCCTTGCCCTAACCCCTCTTATGAGGCAGTCATCTCTTAACATTCTGAGAGCCGGGAACAGGATGGATTTTGAAACCTGACCGGCTTGAATTAAAGTTTTGGTTTGTTAATATCTAGTAATATGATCCTGAAAATTTTCTGAATCTCAGTTTTCAAACATTTAAAAACTGATTTAAGCTTATACTTTGGGTTGTTTGTGTGTTTAAAAATATACTTAAGGGGCTGGAGTGATAGCACAGCGAGTAGGGCGTTTGCCTTTCACGCGGCCGACCTGGGTTCAAATCCCAGCATCCCATATGGTCCCCTGAGTACCGCCAGGGGTGATTCCTGATTGCATGAGCCAGGAGTGACCCCTGTGCATTGCTGGGTGTGACCCAAAAAGCAAAATATATATATATATTATATATATTTAAGGTATCTCTTAGACATTAAAAGCAAGGGGAGAAAGTTTAGAGGAATATTGGAATAAATTCCTTTCCCCAAGTCCATTGTTATTCACAATAAAACCAGAGAATGCAATTTGTTTGCATCTGCATCTTTCTGAGTCCTTATGTATAGTTCAGTATAATTGCTTTTAAAGATTTTGCTGATGTACTGCACATGAATATAATTTTGAAAATCTTCCCAACATGTAGCAGTAAGTGTGGCACATATGGTTAAAGACACATAGTAATCTACTATCACACATTGACTTTTATTGATTTATTTTCTGATAATTCCATTGCTATTAACTAGGTTTTGTTAGAGTAAGTAATATGAAATTAATTTTTTATATGACAAGGGGGAAGGCTAGGGGGGTGGAGGGAACATTGGTGGAGGGTAGGGGACATTGATAGTGGAATTGGTGTTGGAACATTGTATGAATGAAAGGGATCTATTGTAAACAACTTTGCAAATCAAGGTGTTGTAATAAAAACTAAAAAAAATTTAAATATGAAATCATAAAGTGAGGACTTTCAAAAGTAATTTTGAAAATTTATGTACTTTTATGCACATTTTAAGTTACCATTGCATTTTATTTTACTTATAAGTGTAAATAGTTACACAGAAGGTAAGTTTTGACAAATTCTTAATATATTTCTAATTTCAATATATTTTCCCAAATTAATTTGTTATTAATTATTATTTTTGTTATTAATTATTATTTGTTTGTTCTCTAAATATACTTCCCAAACTTTATTCTGATTGAAAAACTAGACTTCAGTTTTTAAGATAAATAACTGTGTCAACAGATGTTCATATAAAAGTCATCTCACATGTAACTTCTTTTTAAAAAAGCCATAATAATTCTCAGGAGAATTGCAAAAATTGGGTCAGCTACACAAAACAATTTCTTTCTTTCAAAATACCTCATTATTTTATTATGAAGTGAACTTTTGAAAACATTTTCTTAGTTTGCTGGCCAGAGATGTTTGCTCCTTAGAACATTGCACACTAATAAGACTGCAGATTGTATGTCTTCCTTTGCCCCCAGCCTAAAATGGGAAAAGGTGCAAACTAAACAAGAGATGACAGAGAGTGAAAAAATTCTTTTCTTATTTCCTAAAAGAAGACACAAAGTTAAAAATTTAAAGCAAGTAACTTCCCGAATGTTTTCCCTGATTTCTCTCTGTAAAAGTTTTGCTTATTCCAAATCTATGCATAGTTCATTTTGAAAGTGAATGGTAGATCAGACATGAGGTAAAGGCTGAAATTGGAAAGAAATAATCTTATTCTTTAAATTTGGTCTATTAGTAAATAAAATTTTAAGCAAAATACAAATGACATAAATAAGGGTCTTGAGGAGATGTCTCAAGTGATTGAGCATGTATATCTAGCATGTTCTATTCCTGGCACTGCATGACCCCCTTTATTGAGTATCCCCAAAAGTGGTTCTGCTAGCCAATGGCACTGTGTGACCCTAATTAAATCATGATCATGATCATGATCATCATCATCATCATCATCATCCCGTTGATTGTCGAATTTCTCGAGCAGTCTCAGTAACGTCTCCATTCGTCCTAGCCCTGAGATTTTAGAAGCCTCTCTTTACTCGTCCTTTCCAATGGTGCCACGTTGGAGGCCCTTTCAGAGTCAGGGGAATGAGACGCATCATTGTTACTGGTTTTGGCATATGAACACGCCATGGGGAATTTGTAAGGCTCTCCCAAGTAGGCAGGAAACTCTTGGTAGCCTGCTAGCTACCGAGACCCTAATTAAAAATAACTGAAAATAAGCATTGTGAAAGTTACAGTCTTCCTTTTATGAATCATTTAAACAGACAGAATGCTGTTGCTCTAGAACACATTTAGAAGGGACATAATGGTTATTTTCTTTAGGGTGATCGTGGAGACCCTGGACCTGCGGGTCTGCCCGGTTCTCAGGGGGGCCCTGGAACCCCAGGACCTGTTGGTGCTCCGGGAGATGCTGGACAACGGGGAGATCCAGTAAGGAGAAAACTGATTTCTCATTTGCTATTATAAATATCCACATGATAGAATGTCACTGAGTTTATGTGTGCTTGCAGTCATGGTGTAAACTTCAAAACTTAAGAAAATGATAAAAAGCTAATTATGAATTGCTTTTTGTCTGAAGGAAAATACTAAATTTGAACCTATATTCAATGTCTGTTGCTCTGCCTAATAATTGAACACTTCTGTTTGTTTATTTAAAATGTAATAAGTATGCATTGTGCTGAATTTAAGCAAGTACAGTTTTACTATGACTACTAATGTGCTCTTCATTCACTACAACCAATTAATAAAATCCATCATAAAAATATTACTGAAGTTGCATATAATGAACATATCCTTGTACTAAGGCCATAAACCATAAAATGATATACATAGGTACATAGATACATATTTAGCATGTGTGTTACTCATTTACATATCTACATAAATAAACACCAATCAAAAGCATGTTTTGTTGATACCTATATCTGTATCTATTGGTATGAGCATATAAATATCATTTTTACAGTTTTGTGTATATTTATTTTAGGGCTCTCGTGGTCCCATGGGACCACCTGGTCGAGCTGGGAAACGTGGCTTGCCAGTAAGTTATCTGTTTTCTTTTAAGTACTTTATTACATAAAATATACTTACAAAAAATTAAGTAGAGGGATTAGGATGAAGCTGAGTGGTATAGTATATGCCTTGCATGCAGACGACGTGGATTCAGTTTTGACAGTGCAACTTAAGATTCACAAATAATTGTCAAATTATAAACTTTTTCAAGTTTTGGTCATAAGTAATAATTTAAAATAATGATTAGCAATTTATACTTTTGTCCTTTTAAGATAACTCTTTTGAAATTATCATTTCTTTTAGTAATAATGAAAATTTTTACAGTTACCTTTTCTATTTTCCACTAAGTAGAAGAAATAATGGTTCCCTCTTCTCAGGAAATGTCCAAAAATCCCATAGGAAATATTTTTGGTAGTTCTTTATGCAGTTCAAAAATGCTATTTAAATATGTTATATTTTCAAACAGACTCTTTTACTCATTTTCTAATATTTTTATTAATAATTATTTTGTTAGTAATTTTTATATAGATATCTCACTATGAATTATCTCATTATGGACAGCCTGAGAGGTCATGTTCTTTCATTTCCATTGCATAATCAAAATCTATATTTGTGTAGAATAATTGCAGTCTATAAATAATGCTTTATCATTACATTACAGTTCTCAGGTTTTATTAGAACTTGATTGGTGACTGTCTTGTAAATACATAGCAAATATGTCAATTGAATGATTTTCTAGCTAACTACAAAAAGACAATATGGTTTTATTTTCTATAAATTAATTTTTCTTAATTAAATAGGTGCCTTTTGGTTTACTTTTGTTTTAATTATGAAATTTTATATAATTCATATATAAAATAAAATGAATCTCTCCTATATATTTCAACTTTTAATATTTAATTTTTATTGTTATATGAATATACAAAAGCTACTGAGGTCTTATTTTTAATTTGCGAATATTCAGTTTTCTAATTAGGATGTTCAAATTAAGAAAGAAGAACTAAAATTTTATAACCAAATTTAAAAGATGCCTGTCAAGGTGCCAGTCTGCGGCTGGGGTGGGGACTAGGAGAGGAAGTCTGGGAACATGGGTATAGGGAAGTTGAGTCTGGCGGTGGGATTGGTGATGGAATATGTCAAAAACTCAAGTATGAATAACTACTTAACTCATGGTGCTTTAATAAAATAAAATTTTGGAAAAGGAAAAGAAGAACAAATTAAAGGAAGAATAAAAAATTTAGGAGGCAGAAGTTAGCCTGAAAGCCATTTGGTTTGATGTTATTTCCGCTCCTCCAAAGTCAGATTGAGAGGATTTTAAGAAAACTCTTAGACAGCAGATGCTGACCCTGAGAACCTGACCTTATGCCACTTGTCAGTTTCCTGTGAACCACCCAGAGGCTGTTTTTGTTTTTCAGATCTTAAAAGGCAGTTTGAGACAGAGTTGATTTATCAGACCATTTTCACCTCTGTTCTTTAATCTCTTTAATCGCAATACATTTTCTGATTGCTTTTTACTTTAGTTTCTCAGGTTCGGGATTGTTTAAATAAAGATATTACAGATATAAAAACATAGGGTTTTGTTTGTATTCTATGACTAAATAGACTTTCATGCTGAGATCTCTCTTTAAATTTGCTCAAAGAATTTTTTGTCATTCCTTGATAAAAATACACCAAAAGCCTTTTTTGTTTTGTTTTATTTCAACTAAATCACTGTGAGTAAAAAGTTATAAAGATATGATTGAGTTTCAGGCAGTCTAATTCTTTTTCTGACCATTAAGTTTTTAGGCCCATTTAAAATGCAATAGTCAAAACTGTAGTGTATACAATTGTTACATGTGAAATTATAGTTTATATCAATATCTTGACTATCTCAAGGGACCCCAAGGACCACGTGGTGACAAAGGTGATCATGGAGATCGAGGTGACCGAGGCCAGAAGGGTCACAGAGGATTTACTGGGCTTCAGGGTCTTCCTGGACCCCCTGTAAGTTGCACCTTTAACTATTATTTTGCCCTTTGTGAAAATACACACGAGTATTTAATACTTGTTTATAAGATGGGTGGGTTTTTTAAATCTTTATTATTATTTCAAAATATACCTTGATCTACAAATAAACAATTGCTCAATGTAATTGCTCATTTATTAGCTCCAATATTGTAGAGAAAAATAAATGGTTATATACACTTTTTTTCTAACAGTTGTCTTAAGTATTGGTCAGTTCATGTAAACATGGTAGTAATTTATGACTTCATTAAAGTAGTGTATATTGTTCATGTAGGTGGTAGTACATTCATAGTCGAAAAGTACAGGATGTAAATATTTTTGAAACTTTTCTTACTTAGGGTCCAAATGGCGAGCAAGGCAGTGCTGGGATTCCTGGACCGTTTGGCCCAAGAGTAAGTAACATGATTTCAGTTCCTAGAATATTATTAGCTTCTGGGATTTAAATCTAAAATTTCACTGCTAACAAACTCCCCAAGTTCTCTCATTTACTCCTATTTAATGGAATATCTAATTAAATTTACAAGAGATTTAATGAAACAGCTCCTGCTAATAAAAGTATGTGACTAGTCTTTCGCATCTTTGAATACTCGTTTTACATCAAGCACCTGTGCTTGACAGAGCATCCGTGTTTATGATGCAGTCAGTACTCAAAAGGAAAATGAATTGAGGAATTGTGTGATATTCTATAAGGAAAGCAGTTCTTTGATTAGAGAAAAGATTATACATGTTTGTACATGAAAGCTGAAGGGCTTTTTGTTTCTTGCAGGGTCCTCCAGGACCAGTTGGTCCTTCTGGTAAAGAAGGAAACCCTGGGCCACTTGGGCCAATTGGACCTCCTGGTGTACGGGGCAGTATTGGAGAAGCAGGTCCTGAGGTAAGGTCACAGGAGTTTGTATATAAGGATGCTCTTGATACCCATAGCCTGGACTCTGCCAGGAATGTCTGTGAAGCCTGCATGGACAGAGATTTAGGAAACTCTGCAGACAGACTTAAAATTTACACCAGAACTTGACTCTATCTGTAACTTTTGGGAATGTTTTAATAGAGGCAATTCAGAGTAAAGAGCTTTAGAGCCTAAACTACTTTGGCTTTGGCTTCATGTGGTATATTGTGCTAATTTGAGAAAACAGCAACCAAAATTGTATCTTTAATTATAATTATGAAAATGTAGCTTACATTAGATGAAAATTTATTAAATGTCTGTGACACTTGATGAAATGCATTTGTTTATTAAAATGGTGGTAGGTGAAGTGTATAAAATGAAAATTTTCTCTATTGAAAATTACATTTGGGAAAGATTTTAATTAAGACTTTCATAAAAATTCAATATACATTTATGTAAAACATAATGAGAATTGTGTAAAGTTGTAAATGAAATTAGAGTCTTGCTTCTCAGGAATTTGGAAAAGTCTTCATATATATGCTCTATGTGTGTGTATGTGTGTATTTATGCTTTTATTTCTGTTTATTTTTCTTTGGTCTCATTAATCTTTCCCTCTTTATTCTGTCTCTCTCTGTCATTTTTGACAATGCCTTTAACTAGTGTTTATTATTTATTTATAAATAATAACTATTTATTATTTAAATTGCCTTTTAATTTAATAATCAAAATAAATATGTCATATTTGGTTCTCTGTGAATGGATACATCTATTGAATTGGAATACTTTTGATCTAGGTTGCCCTTGATTGACTTTTTCCATGGTTCATTGTTTCTTTATAGAAAACTAAAATCTCTCCCCATAATATTAGTGTAAAAATTGTTTGGATATTGATGTGACCTTAGTTAAAAAATAAAATAAACAAATTGAATAGCCTTTTGAAATGCAGAGATGTTGGCACTGGAAGTTAAAACAGTTTCTTTAGAGTCACAAAACATATGACTACTGATATTTAAATTCCAGTTTTCTTAAGTCAAGGACTATGCCCCACATGAAATCTGGGCTACTCATCTCTCAAATTGATTCGAATTATTGAGTTCTTCCTTAGAAAAATGAGGAAGGACTCTCCTAGGGAGGATTCACTTGTAGCCTCTGCAACATTTTTATGCCCATCTTCTTAACACTAATAGTTCTTGTATGGCAATGAGATTAAGAGAACTCCTAATAAAAATGCAAAAGATGCTTATAAAAATATTTTTACTATAGAGAATTTTGATCTGAACACTAAAGAATATATTTGGAAATAAAGAAGAAATACCCTTGTGGATTCTTGTGGTTATTTCCTTAGTATCAATGTGGTTTTATAAACGATAACCCACAAATCCTCTACATAATCCCATTCAATGTAAATCAGTGAATCCTTTGAAAACATTTTAGTTGTCTCTACCCATACATAACTTGAAGTTACCATGCATATCTCTCATTGTTAGCAAAATATATTAATTTCCTAAGTAAATATCAGGGCAAATACTTTGTGCTCTGATCTTTATTATCTAAAATAAGCACACTTGCAAAAGTAGACATGTATTATATCTCAATTTTTGGAATACATTTACAAGTCAAAACACCTGGTGAATTAAATGCATGAGTCAGAGTTCTCAGTACTTTCAAATCAAGATGTTTTACTGTAACTACACAGGAGGCAAATTCCATCAATACATTTGTGTTCCATAGAAACACTAAAAAAAATGTTAACTGCCTCTTCATTTGTCTTTTAATCAGGGTCCTCCTGGGGAGCCTGGTCCACCTGGTCCCCCCGGGCCACCTGGTCACCTTACAGCTGCTCTTGGGGACATCATGGGACACTATGATGATAGCATATCAGACCCACTTCCAGAATTTACTGAAGATCAGGCATTTCCTGATGACAAGAACAAAACTGACCCAGGAGTCCATGCTACCCTGAAGTCACTGAGCAGTCAGATTGAAACAATGCGCAGCCCCGATGGCTCTAAAAAGAACCCAGCCCGGACATGTGATGACTTAAAGTTGTGCCATTCAGCAAAACAAAGTGGTAAGTAGATCGGAGCACATTTAAGCATCATCTATTGCTGATGGTTTTATTATTCTCAATTGCATTCTTGAGTATGTTGCTGATCTCTAATAGTTGAGATGAAATAAAATGGTAAACATGCCAGAGAATTTATGGTTCAGTGGTGGGACAATGAATAATATGAAAATTAGACAGAGATAATAAAAACTATAAAGAAGGACATAATGACCCAGATCATGGTGGTATTTTTCTTTTTTATCGAGATGTCTTAAGATAATTGTTGCAGATAAATAAACATAAAAATACTAGATGAAATAAATCTGAACAATTTATTTTTCTCTTTTCTCAAGTACTTAATATATTATCATTTATTGTTGGATACAGATAGTAGATAAAGGTACTTATTATTCTAAAATTCATTTGAGTATAAAATTATTTCAGGTAGGTTGATTTTTTTTATAAATCATTATTTAGAAATCTCTACAAGCAAGATTATTTTGCAGTGATATCTTAAAGTATTCTACTTTATGTCTTATATTTTGGCTTTTTGGGTCATACCTGGAGATGCTTAAGGCTTACACCTGGCTCTGCACTCAGGAATTATTCCTGGCTGTGCTTAGGAACTATATGGAATGCTGGGAATTGAACCTGGGTTGGTCACATGCAAGGCCTACCCACTGTACTGTCACTCTGGCCCAAAGTATTTTATTTAAAAAAATATTTTATTACAGTACAAGGATTTATAATACTGTGAACCACACTTTTCATGCACACATCACTCCAACACCCCATTCATCACCAGAATGCCAGCTTCTCTTCACCAGTTTCCCCAGAGCCCCTCCCGGCTACCACCCCTCCTATGTAAGCTCAGTTGTAAAGTATTTTAGAATTAAATTCTTTTTGTGCTATAATTGCTTATACCACATAAGTTTTCATTCTCTTATTAATTTCTTACTATTTCAGTAACTTCTAGAGAAGAGGGATCCCAGACTTTGGGAATGAACTATGAAATGCTTGAGTTTCCATTAATTTTAAAATAACATTGACTGGGATAGTTAAAATTATTTTCTTTGAAGAATGGGCAGACTGATTCTAAATTCTAATTCTATACTTAGAATCTGTGCTCAGGGCTTATTCCAGGCTCTGTACTCAGGGATCACTCCTGGAGGGACTGTGACTGGGGCTCAAACCCCAGTTGGCTGCATGCAAGGCAAATATCCTGTCCACAGTATTATAGCTCTGAGCTCTATTTTTTTTTTTAAATTTTAGCTTTATGGGAACACATTCATTTTGGCAAAACCATATAATCTCTGTAGATTAGCTCCTCAGGGTATAGTTTTCTCTTCTATAAAATTTTCTTCACATGAATGTTTTGGGTTTTAAGTACATGGTTTGACAAAATGCCTTAGAAAAGCTCCAAATGCATAATTAATATTTTCTTTCTCTTTAAGTCTTAAGAGATACTCTCTTAAAAATTCCCTGTTTGATTTTTACGATTAGTTGTTGTAGGGAATTAGTGGTAGCTGGAGGTTGAATGGAACCTAGAGCCTCACACATTCAAGGCACATTCTGGGACACTTTGAATATCTCCAGCCCTTTCGAAGAGTAATAAGAAAAGGATCAATGAGTTCATATTTTCAAATAATCTGTTAATTTTTGGGGAGACATTATGATGTGTGAAATGATCACTAATATTTAGCAAATATTTCTATTTTTGAAAATAGGTGAATACTGGATTGATCCAAACCAGGGATCTGTTGAAGATGCAATAAAAGTTTTCTGCAACATGGAAACAGGAGAAACATGTATTTCAGCAAATCCTTCAAGTGTACCACGTAAAACCTGGTGGGCAACTAAATCTCCCGACAATAAGCCTGTTTGGTATGGTCTTGACATGAACAGAGGAGCTCAGGTAAATAAATATGCATTGTACTAGCTTATTGTTATTGATTGTTTTGATATTTTATTTAGGGCATGTAACTGTGTTTACCATATTTTCTGAAGTGATATATTCTCATAGTTATGATTACAATATTACTAAATAGTTTTAGTTTGAATTAAATCTGCAAAAGCTTTGAATGATATTTTTTCCATAGATGTAATATAGAA
The DNA here is from genome assembly GCF_027595985.1 of Sorex araneus. Taxonomy (NCBI): domain Eukaryota; kingdom Metazoa; phylum Chordata; class Mammalia; order Eulipotyphla; family Soricidae; genus Sorex; species Sorex araneus. Next base: position 222,056,790 of record NC_073313.1, on the reverse strand, counting down.
TAGTTATTTTAAATAGTTTATTTAATACATGTGATAATAATTGTGGAATAAATCTGAAGGGGTAATTATTACATAGTGTTTTTTTTTTACTGACTTATTTCATTTAGCAAAATTTCCTTTGGTCCATCTACATCGAAAAGGCAAAATTTCATCTTCCTTTTTTATTTTTTAAACCAACTAGTATTATAGTATGTGTGTGCACACACATATACTCTATATTAAAAATACATATACTATATTAATTCATTGCTGTGGGGCATTTAAATTATTTCTGTATGGTGACTCTTGAAATATTTTACAATGGATATAGTGTGTATCTATCTCTTCAAAGCAATATTTTTACATTCTTTGTCAAATACTCAGACGATGAGTAGGTGAATCATATCAGTTGTCCTATTTTAAGTTTTTTTTTTTTTTTAATCTCTTGTTTTTGGGCACAACTAACAATGCTCAGGGGTTGTTCCTGCTTCTACGCTCAGGAACTACTGTTGGAAGTGTTTAGGATATCGTATAGGATGCAGGGATAGATCCTTAATTAGCCACCTTCGAGGATAGAGTCCTAACCTCTGTACTATATCTCTAGCCCCCTCTTTAGATTTTTGGAGGTTTTTTTTTTTTTTTGAGGAATTTCCAGGGTGTTTTCATGACTGTACCAACATACATTCATATTAAAGTATGCAAGATCTCTTTTCTCCACTTCCTCAGGAAAACCTGTTCTTATTTATTTTTTTCTGTAAGCCTTTCTATAGTATATTTAGTGATTAAATAATTTTGTAAACTTCATAGTAGTATTTAAATTGAAGATACTTTTATATGACAGGAATTCTATAAATATTTTTCTTTATCTTTTTATTATTTTGTCATTGTCCAGTAAACAACATCTAGCCTTGCCAATATTTTTTTTTTATTTTTGGGTCACACCCAGTGATGCACAGGGGTTACTCCTGGCTCATGCACTCAGGAATTACACCTGGTGGTGCTTGGGGGACCATATGGGATACTGAGTATTGAACCCATGTCCGCCGTGTACAAGCCAAACGCCCTACCCACTATGTTATCACTCCAGCCCCCCTTACCAATTCTTTTTATAATGTGAATATTTTATCAGAATCTACTCATGGAGACTTAATTCCTTGAAATTGTACTTTCACTTATGTTTGTTTTCTCCTCTGAAATCATCTTCCAAACAAAATATGATTAAGAACATATGGGTGTACCAGAATATGTAGAATAGGCCTGTATTTAATAATCAGGAAATTTATATTTTTCAATATTTTTATAATTTTATTAGTTAATATAATATGTAAAAATCTCAAATGAAAGCATTGAGTTCCAAAGTCAGAGAAGAATAAAAGTGTATAAAAATAAGAAATTATTTTTATTTTTATTTTTGTTTTTTTGCTTTTTGGGTCACACCTGGTGATGCACAGTGGTCACTCCTGGCTCATGCACTCAGGAATCACCCCTGGCGGTGCTCAGGGGACCATATGGGATGCTGGGATTTGAACCCTGGTCAACCGCGTGCAAGGCAAACGCCCTACCCTCTGTGCTATCGCTCCAGCCCCAAGAAATTATTTTTAATATTTGACCAGTTAGTTAATTGAAAATTTGTGATCATATTTATTAAATTATATAACCATTGAAATAAATAATTTATGCCAATAGTTAATTTCTAATTATTATTATAAAAATAAAATCAGGCTTTTTAGATCCATAATCAAATACTAAGGCAATATTTAAATAAATGACTTTTTACAAATAATTAATAATTTTACAATAAAATTTTAAATATTTTTAAAATTTTTAATTATTTATTTTTGGGGTCACACCCGGCGATGCACAGGGGTAACTCCTGGCTCTGCACTCAGGAATTACTCCTGGCAATGCCCGGGGGACCATATGGGGATGCTGGGAATCAAACCCGGGTTGGCTACATGCAAGGCAAACGCCCTACCCACTGTACTATCACTCCAGCCCCAAAATTTTAAATATTTTTAAATGCTTAGCTATCTAAGATAAGTATGATGGCGATGATTATTTTATTATTATTGTTATTATTATAATTTGGGCAGTTATTACAGAGGATTTATAAATTCACAGAATATTTCAGGATACCTATGCATTTCACATATGTACTTGTTATAAGAAAGATAGAAGTAGTATTTAGTGCACATGGCTTTATGAAACGTTTTACTACTCATGTAACATATGCTTTTATTTTTCTAGTTTGTTTATGGAGATCACCAGTCCCCTAGTGCTGCCATCACTCAAATGACCTTCTTGCGCCTTTTATCAAAAGAAGCTTCACAAAATATTACTTACATCTGTAAAAACAGTGTGGGGTACATGGATGACCAAACTAAGAACCTCAAGAAAGCCGTAGTTCTCAAAGGGTCAAATGACCTGGAAATTAAGGCAGAGGGAAATGTTAGATTCAGATACATAGTTCTTCAAGATACATGCTCTGTAAGTACTTTTGTTTTTATCCCTATTGAGCTTGTTCAAATACTATTTTTTTTGTTAAATATACTATCATGATACTAGAAATGGCAGCAATTTAACCTTTAAAATAAGTACATCAACAGTTTGCTCTTCCTGGTTCTATAGGGTAAACTTCAGTATGTGCTAGCACATGGAACACAGTAAAGATTTTTGCAAAATAAATAAATAAATAAATAAATAAATAAATAAATAAATAAATAAATAAAGTGAAAATTGGCACCGTAGAACTAATATAGGGGTTAAGGCATGTGTCTGACATGCAGACAACCCCAGTTTGATTCCAGAATCATATGTTTTCACAAGCCTCACGGGGTAGAGCCCTGAATCCCCCATGCCACCAAAAAAGAAAAAAAAAGACATTAAAATGAATGATTGAGATCTTATCTGTTTCTTTAATGAACTCATTATGATTTTCCTCCAGATTTTTAGTATCATTTTCATGCCTATGAATCCTTGACTCTAACATATATAATCAATTTGAGATGCTTTAAATGTTTCACTGATTCTTAATATTTCCTTATTGCATAAATTGACTTAAAGAATGGAAATATTAAATGATTAATTGTGATTTTGTTTGTAAAAATCAAGAATGTTTTATCTTTAACATTGATATTAACCATCTGGGAAACTGAAAAAGAATAAAGGGCATTCATTCATCTTAAAACTTTAAAATAATGCGTGCCTCGCACAGTAGTATCTCTAGCTTTTAAGTAGCACTGTAGCAGTGTCGTCCCATTGTTCATTGATTTGCTTGTGCGGGCGCCAGTAACATCTCCATTGTGAGACTTGTTGCTACTGTTTTTGGCATATTGAATTCACCACACGTAACTTTCCAGGCTCTGCTATGCGAGCGGGATACTCTCGGTAGCTTGCCAGGCTCTCCGAGAGGGATGGAGGAATCAAACCCGGTCTTTAGTGTGCAAGGCAAACGCCCTACCCACTGTGCTATCGCTCTAGCTTTTAAGTAGTGCTTTAAAATAATTGCTCTACATTATAAAATTGTCTTTGAAGTTCTTGTTTAGTATCTTTGGAAAATGCTGGTATTCCGTTAACCCAATGTTCCATTTTATTCTAGAAACGAAATGGAAATGTAGGCAAAACCATCTTTGAATATAGAACACAGAATGTGGCACGCTTGCCCATCATAGATCTTGCCCCTGTGGATGTTGGCAGCCCAGACCAGGAATTTGGCATTGAAATCGGGCCAGTGTGTTTTGTGTAAAGCAAGCTGAGATACATCGACAATGAGCAACTCCCCCACCATCAATGGCATCACCATTCACTAGAACTTTGACTGTTTGAAGCTGATCCTGAGACTCTTGAAGTAATGGCTGATCCTGCATCAGCTTTGTACATATGGTCTTAAGTGCCTGGCCTCCTTATCCTTCAGAATATTTATTTTACTTACAGTCCTCAAGTTTCAATTGACTTAAAATATTTTTCAGTACAGCAATCTAGATTTAAGATGATCAGTGACAATGACCACTTAAAAAAAGTAAACTTCTTAAATAAATAAATTTCCATTTTCTTCAATTTGTTTTTATCTAATGACAACATTGCTTAGTATTTATGAAAAAAAATCTTCCTGGCAGGTAGCTTAAAAGAGTGGGGTATGTAGAACTACAGCACAAAACAACACGTTTTATTTTGCTTAACTAAAGTTGGACAAAATAGAAATAAGTACCCTTTTGTCATCTCTCATTCCCAAATAATCAAAAAGCAAAATAAAAATATTTAACCGTATCTTTAAAACCCACATACATGCCTTGACATACCAAAGAGATACTCTCAAGAGAACCTTGAAAAAAATCAGGTTTCACTGTCCTAGATGAAATTTTAAAATAATATATATTCAGAGGAATTTCTGGAATACAAATTGAAATTACTTCAACCTTCTAAATTTTTTTCAAAGTGAAGTAAGTTTAGACTTCTTTCTCATTTAAGATTAAAGATTTCTTTTCCTTCTAGACTCTATCAAGGTAGTTAGAATTTGCATGAATATACATTTGCACTTTCTTGTTTAAGAAGACATTGAATGCAGACTAATTCATACATACAACTTTATTAGCATATGTCCAAGACTAAGTTGAGAATCATCCTGAAGTCTATAAAGAAGAAAAAAGACTAAAACACTCAGAGTTGTGGAGCTAATGAAATGTGATAAATGGAGTTAAACCATTAGGCTTTTGAACTGTCATAGAAAAAATGACCCAACCTGTCATAGTATGAGCTACCTCATCTCTGGAAGCTGGGATGGACTTACTATTTTTGTTTATAGTTTAGATACTCAAAGGTGCTATGCTTCTGTTATTATTCCAAGATTGGAGATAAGCAGAGCTAAAATGTATTGTTATTTTTCCTTTAATGATGGTGCTAAAATTCCTTCTATAAAATTCTTTAAAAATAGTGATGGTTTCATCAATACCATGTGTGAAAACAACTGTTAGACTCCCCGTTTCTGAAAGAAGGAGCTTGTTCCAGTGCCTTTTCAACTGTTCATCTGTCATACTGTATCTGGACTCTTTTGTAATTCTTGCATGTTTCTTACATGTTTTTTTCAAAACATGTAGGCCCCTTTGTATCTCAAAGGAATTCCCCCCTTAATTGCATTTGTTGGCTCCATTTTTTTATTTTTAGTTAAGAATAAACAGCTGGGACCATCCCAAAGGACAAATCATGCACACAACTTTAGTCATGTATCTCTGCAAAGAATCTAATTAAAAGCACGCTTTTTGTCATGACAGTGGTTTTTGTTTCGTGAAATTCCTTTATATATATTTTAATGATTTCATTTCCAGTAATATAAAGTAAGGTGTTTGTTTGTTTTGTTTGTTTTGTTTTGTTTTGATATTTATTTAAAAGTTAAGGCCAGAGAGATAGTTCGGGGTTTAAGGTGAAAGTCTTACATATATGCGACCCATCCAGGTTTGAGCCCTGACAACGCACAGCCCCCAGTATCGCTGGGCAAAACTTTGAAAACCCCAAGAACAGCCTGGATTGTTTAGGTAATCCTTGGTACCACAGGGCCTGGGTAGCTACACATCCATGGGTCCTCCCACTGAACCATCATGCAGGTTGGCAGAGAATCACCAGTCAGGACCTCTTGCACTCTTGAGACTCTCATCTGAGACTCCTATGCCCCCTCCCTGAAAAGATAAAAGCAACAAATACTTCTTCCCATCATTTATAATGTAGACTTAAAATAGAAAATCACCTTGCAATGTCACTCACAAAAACAATAGGATACATCATCACTATCTATACCCTTATAAATATCAGGGTAATACCACAAATTATATAATATATACATATACATAGATATATGTATGTATGTATATGTATGTTATATAATTTTAAATTTAAATTTATTATTTTATATATTATGTAATACATTATATATCATATACTATGTTATTTATATATTTTTATATTATTCATATATATTATATATATATTCCAGAGGCCCCCAAAGCGCCACTGAGGTCGCCATGGTGGTTTGTACCCAGTATCACAGGATCTAGTAGCACCATCTCATTGACACCTTGAGCCCTGGCATTGCACTATGCTCCCATTTGGCCAAGTCTATTCTTAAAAAGAGACATAAATTTTGCTTCATTTAAAGCTTCCTTTAAATATAACTGTATCACTGTCATCCCATTGCTCATCGATTTGCTCGAGTGGGCACCAGTAATGTCTCCATTGTGAGATTTATTGTTACTGTTTTTGGCATATCAAATACACTATGTGTAGCTTGCTAGGCTCTGCCATGTGGTTGAGATACTCTCAGTATCTTGCCGGGCTCTCTGAGAGGGGCGGAGGAATTGAATCCGGGTCGGTTGTGTGCAAGGCAAATGCCCTACCCGCTGTGCTATGGCTCCAGCTTTTTAAATATAGCTTATATAAATTCAGATAAATTAGTTTTCTTCAGAAAAACGATGCTAATAATTTTAAGTAATAAAAATATCAGTTTTTATTTGAAACTCTGGTACATTGAAAATAAAAGCCTACTTCAGACACTATGCAAAATATCTCAAATTTCTTATGTAAATTTTAGTTTTATAGACACTCTTAAATTACTAGTGTTTGAAATGCTCTAAGAAGTGAAAATTTGATCTAGGAAAGATGGTTGTATTAATTTATTGTTACTCTATTTAAAGTATATATAAAATCCCCAAATTAAGATAAATGAATATAATAGTTAATAAAGGACACACACACAAAAAGAAAATCCTAAACGTATAAACAGATCTTATCAAATTGTGATCAGATACACTATAATTTGTTTCAAATTGAAAAGAAAATCAAATAATAAACAATATTTCTATTTTTAAAAAAAACTGATATTTGGTAGAAAACAAGTTTATAAACATGGTAAAATAATAAAAAAAATTGTGAATATCAATAAAGGTCTCTATACCACTGAGAACAAAGATTATTTCAAGTTAATTTTTTCTTTAAAATTGTGAAAATTTCAGGAAATCCAGAAAAATTCTAAAATATGGAAAGGATTGAACTGCATTTTAAATAAACTGCTTAAGTGTTCTTAAAAGCATGTTCAAACTAGAAAATAACAAATATTATAAAAGTGCATTCATACTTGATTTGAAAAATGTCCTTAGAACTGGGGCTAGAGAGATGGTACAGAAGGTAGCCTTTTGCCTTGTACATGCGACTAACTTGGGCTAGATACCCAATATTGCATATGGTCCCCCAACACTACCAAGAGTGGTCATTGATTGCAGAGGTAAGATGAACTTCTGAGCATTGCTGGGTGTGGCATAAAAACAAAACAAAGCAAAAGTTCTTAGAAATGAGTAATAAAAATCTAATGTGCAGGAAATTCTATGTGGATAATTTGCCAAGCCTGTAATACAAACATCTATCAACATGTGGATGATATGTAGATGCAGAGAAGCTAAGCATTGAAGCACAAACAATGATTACATCCTATCAGAATTTGAAAAATAATAAAATGCCTGATTGTGTTTAGTGTTTTCCAAAGTGGGCATACCACCCCACCCATCTTCTCTACTCCACCCACTGCATCTTCTAGGGGAGTGAAGTTTTCTCCCATATATTGGGGAGTGCCTTTTGTTTGTTTACTTAAAGAAAGTAGAAATCTGGGACATATAGGCACTGATAATTTTTTTTCCTAAAAAAAAAACATGGTAGGCAAAATGAGTTTTGTAGAAAAAAAAGTTAGAAAAAATATAGAACACATTTACATGTACTTATCTGTTTCTCCCACTACATGTAGGCAATACAATCCATCATCTCTCAGACTGACTTATACAGAATTCTTGGAAACGTAAAGTGATGTGGGACCAGAAGTGAATTGTGGTAGGAGAAAAAAATAGAATGCACTGGGATATCTTCCAGTACCATTAATTTTACCTGATGACCAGTAACTTAAATATCATGCATAAAACAGACAAATTAGATATGTAACAGAGTAGAACTTAGAATTCTCCTAAAATGGTGAAAGAATAATTTATGCATGAGTTTTGGGTAATTGTATCAATAATTTTAATTTAGAATATAAAATGATTATCCAGTAGTTATTACTGAAGTCAATGTATGCTGTTTTGACAATATACTGAGCAAAGCAGAATTTCATACAGATTAAACTGAATATACAGTGGTGATGACATATTAACAAAGTACACGCAGTGGAACCAGAGGAATTAGCCTTTTAAACTAGCCTCGGTGGGCCCAAAGCAGTAGCACAGCAGGTAGGGTGTTTGCCTTCTAACTGTCCTACTAGGGTTTTATCTCCAATATCCCATTCCATCCCATCCTCTGAGTACTTCCTGGGTGAAAAGTCAGAAGTAACTCATAAGCATAATTGGGTTTGGCCCAATAACCAAAACAAGAAGGAAGGAAAGGAGGGCAGGAAGGGAAAGGAGGGAGGAAAGAAGGAAAGGGAGGGCAGGAAGAGAAGGGAGGGAGGAAAGAAGAAAAGGGAGAGAAGGAAGGGAAGGGAGGGAGGAAAGGAGGAAAGGGAGGGCAGGGAGGGCAGGGAGGGCAGGGAGGGAGGAAGGAAGGGAGGAAAGGAGGAAGGAAGGAAGGAAGGAAGGAAGGAAGGAAGGAAGGAAGGAAGGAAGGAAGGAAGGAAGGAAGGAAGGAAGGAAGGAAGGAAGGAAGGAAGGAAGGAAGGAAAAGAAAATAGTAATATGGAATTTGCAAAATATATAGCTTATTTGGGGAACCCTAAGTAGACTGATACTGCAGTAGTTTACATATAAAAATTGAATAAGGAATAAAGAAGTGGTATTATATAGGAACTTATATTTAAAGATAGAGATAAAATATTTTAAGAGTTTCATAAAAATTGTGTTTAATTATCAGGAGTATAATCATATCATTTTTAAGGAAACTTGGAAATATATGAGGGAGGTGTTTGTGATTATCATTAACATTGGAGAATATTTTATGCATCATCTGGATGGACCAAAGATGTTGAAACATTTCTTGGAAGCCAATCCCTTAATACAAAGACTTAAGCACCTGAAACATCAATAGAACTTCCCCTGAAAAATATTGGAGCATTTTACATAAGGGAAATTCATGGGATTTGTATATTAAAAACATAACCTTGGCAGCAATATTCAGGAAGTTTTAAAGTGAATGGGATTGAGAATAGTGATTAGTTGGAACTGTGTTGGAGAAAAATAAACAGGCGATGAAAAATAAATGCCACTGAGGATGGAGCAAGAGATGGATTTGCAGATATTTCTTAGAAATCTCAACATTGAGTTTTAAAAGAATCCATACACTTTGGTAAAGAGCTAAAAGTCACCTCTGATGCAATAATGTGGCTTTTCCCTCTCATCTTACAAATTTGTAACTAAATTTAATGAAACTAATTGAAGTAATATGAAGAAAGAAAAAACTTCGGTTGAAAATCAATCTAGGTAAAGGTATCAGTTGAGAATGTGATCATTGGAGTGACCTGGAGATTAAATTGTGGTAATTTAGAATATTACTTATAATTCCTGCTAGATTTACTTTTATTCCTTCAGTAAGAATCTTAAATGATTTCTATTTCATAATAATGCATTATCATGAGATAATCTGAACTTTTAGAAAATGTGGTCCCAAAGACTTGACTTATTTTTATCAAATTATATGATTCATCATGATGTAAGGATTGCATACCAAAAAATAAGATAAATATAAATCAGTAAGGTTAAATACCATCAATTTCATAAGAAACTGGTCTTCAGAGGTAATAACTAGGGGAAGATAGGAGTGCGATATAATTGTGAACAACTTTTTCTAACTCAATGCTGTTAGAACCTAGATCTTGTAATAAAAGCCAGCTGGAGATACAAAATGATTGCAATTGTTAAAACTACTTTAATGAGAAAAATGCAAAGCAAATTGAAGACATCTGCAGTCAAAATGTAAGCCTCAAAGATTCAGAAGGGTTCTGCAGTCCAAATCCCTCCCTGAAACATCTGACTTTTTTCTTGCCTAATACTGTGCTCCCTGGACTCTCACAGGCAATGCTTGCCTCCACTCCTTCAAATCTGTATTCTTGCTGACTCTGCTGTCGACAGTCTCCAGGTGGTTTCAATTGAAGATGAAATTTGGAAATCAGACCCACAACATTTTTATCAATAGTCCTAATGATACCCTCTTCTGTTCAGTTTCCTGTGTTCTCATAACTCTTGAATTAATCACAACCTTGGTCCTCAAAATTAAATCCTCCCTTTCTTAAACCGCTGAAAGGATGCCAAATCAGACTCTGGATGATGCCTTCTCTACATCCTCTCCCCACCACACACACATATGTTGTCCTTTTCCCCTTTCATTTGGAAGTTTTAATCCCTAATGATTTCATTCTGGAGCCAGATGATTTCATCGACCATCTGTAAAAGAATGATTTCCAAATATACTGAGCTGCCCTTGACCTAGTATTCTCAATCAGCCACACATTTTATCATGTTCAACTATCCTTCCAAATGCAACACTGTCTTATTCAACTGCCACGTAGAGAGCTATGAGTAAGACTGGAGTTGTGTAACTTTCCACTTAGACCTTCCTTTTTAAACAAGAATGTCTGTTGCCTGACAGTTGATGTCCTCCTTTTGCTGTCCCTGTTTCCCCCCTCTTAACCCAATTTACCCAGAAAATATGTGGATACTGTGAATATCTTTACTCTCTCATGGGAAGAAAAGGGCCAGTTCCTGGTTAAGATTCTTAGTCTAGTCCTCTCCTCAAAAATGAGTTACTCCTAAAGTCTTCTGCAATAATTATCTCAGACATTGCCTGTAAAACGTAAATCTCTCCACATTTCTTCAGCTTGTACATTCCTTAGCAAGAGCTTTCTAGTTCGAACCATTATATAGTTCTCCATTGAAAAGCAGGTTAAATAAGAACGAATTATCTGGACATTCTAACTTTTTAGTTCCAAACTCTAACCTTGTCTACATAAAATTAGAATAATGTTCCATATAAAACTGGAATAATTAAAAGTGCCACATATACCTTACAACTCTACATCTCCTTCCTTACAGTATTTTCTCCATCCATGAAAATATTTTAGTTCTTAAGTTATGCTCCCCATACAACCCTTCTTACTGGCACCCAGGGGGATATGAATGTTCCTTCCTTGTGCTTTTCCAGTACCTTGTATCTCATTAATACATCTTGTTACATCCAGCTTTGCAATATTTTATCTGTTAAATGTTTTGGCCTCATTCTCATTAAAGCTCCTTGAGCACTGCATTTTAAACCTTGTATTTCATAATTACTCAACAATGTTGTTTATGGTTAAAAAGAATAGATATAGGACTGAGGAGATAGTACAAGGGTCTCTAGTTCAGTCTCCAGCAGCACATATCCCACTCCCCAACATCACTTAGAGTTTGAGCAGCAGCACTAAATTCTCAGGCCCTAGCATTTAAACGCTGTGCATACCCATACCCAGTTGGTTGAGACTCTCTGGGAGTGATCCCCAGGTTCCATAACTAATGCTTAGAGATCACCCCCCCTTCCCCACCCAACACACACACACACACACACACACACACACACACCACTACCACCACCACCACCACCACCACCAACAACAACAACAATAACAAGAATAAGAATGTTATAAGGGAGCCTGAATTTTTCAAAGTTCCACAAGCATGAGATAAACATTTATGCTTCTATCTCCCTATGCTCGGTTTCTTAATCTGAATTGGTTTTCTTTTTTCCCATTTGCCCAAATAATAGCTCTTCTCTTTTGCACAACTTGTGTTTTATCTTCATTAAAACTGGTCTGAAAATGTAATCAACACTTACCAATTCTTTTATAATCTACTATCTATATTCCTTGTGGTTAACCCCGCACAAATTATTCTTTACCCTTAAAGTTTCGAGACCATTTCTTTTTTTAAAAATTTTTATTAGTGAATCACCGTGAGGTGCAGTTACTAACTTATGAACGTTCATGTTCGCATTTGGTTTACATCCTTCCACCAGTGCCCATACTCCTCTACCAATGTTCCCAGTATCCCTCTCACCACCCCCCCCACCACCACCCTACCCTGCCTCTGCCTGTTCTTTCTCCTGTTGAATGCTGTAGTTTGCACTAGAGATATTGAGTGGCCATCATGTTCGGTCTATAGTCTACTTTTGGTACGCAGCTTTCAACCTGAGTGGGTCCTCCCAACATTCTCTACTAGGTGTTCCCTTCTTTATCTCTGCTGCCTTTTTCCCCAGCATGTGAGGCCAGTTTCCAAGCTGTGGGGCAGACCTCCTGGTTCTTATCTCTACTACTCTTGGGTGTTAGTGTCTCATTCTGCTACTTTATATTCCACATATGAGTATGATCTTTCTATGTCTGTTTCTTTCTTTCTGACTCATTTCACTCAACATGATACTTTACATGTTGATCCACTTATATGCAAATTTCATGACTTCATCTTTTCTAACAGCTGCATAGTATTACGTTGTGTAGATGTACCAAAGTTTCTCTAACCAGTTATCTGTTTTTGGGCACTCCGTTTTTTTTCCAGATTTTGGCTATTGTAAACAGTGCTGCACTGAACATACAAATGCAGATGTCATTTCAACTATACCTTTTTATCTCTCCGGGATATATTCCCAGAAGTGGTACTGCTGGGTCAAATGGAAGCTCAATTACTAATTTTTTGAGAAACATCTATGCTGTTTTCCAAAAGGGCTGAACCAGTTGGCATTCCAACCAGCAGTGAAGGAGAGTCCCTTTCACCCACATCCTCTCCAACACCGGCTGCTTTTGTTTTTTGGATGTGGGCCAGTGTCTGTGATGTGAGATGATATCTCATTGCTGCTTTGATCTGCATCTCCCTGATGATTAGTGATGTAGAGCATTTTCTCATGTGCCTCACAGCCATTCCGATTTATTTTTGGGGAAAGTTTCTGTTCATTTCATCAACCTATTTTTTGATCAGGTTGGTAGTTTTCTTCTTGTGGAGTTCAATCAGTGCCTCGTATATCCTTGATATCAACCCCTTATCTAATGGGAATTAGGTAAATATCCTTTCCCATTCTGTAGACTGTCTTTGTACTTTGGTCACTCTTTCTTTTGAGGTGCAGAAGCTTCTTAGTTTGAGATAGCTCCATTTATTTATCTATTTTCACTTCCTTTGCCAGTGGCTTGTCATTTTTGAAGATACCATTGGCTTCAATGTCATGGAGGGTTTTGCTGACCTTGTTGAATATTCTGACCCCTCCCCCAAAATATATGATCATCTAATCTTTGATAAGGGAGCAAGAAATGTGAAGTGGAGCAAGGAAAGCATTTTCATTGGGATCATTTCTTATGGCTCTCTTTATTTCTAAAGTTTAACAGTAGCATGTTCTATTTAACTAAAGTGTTTACCAAAATTCTGAAAATTCCAGTAGTTCCTTATAGTATATGATGCTTCACTTATATGCTTTTCTGAAAGATAAAAGTATTACTAGTATTTTATCCAATGAGAATATATGTGAGTGAGAGTTGACTACCATATCCCTTGTTAAGAGTTACTCAGTCATTGGTGGGGCTTAATTGTAGGTAAGTCCTGCTCCCTTTCAGGCCCATTCCATAGTCAAGGAGCATCTGATTCATAGATATACAGAATCATTCCTCTTACATGAACTATCATTCTACAAAACTTTCTCAGTTCCAGAGCTTCAGGAAGAGTTTCTTCAAACCTCATTGTCAAGGGCATAAGGGCCAGATTCTCCTTCTATCCAAACTGCTCTTTCTGTATCTTCAAGGGACTTCTCAAGAAATCTGCACTAAGGTCCCCTCTAAGCATCTGTTTCTAGATGAAGTCTAGACAGACTTCATTTTATTTTTCTCTCAAGTTTTTAATTATAAAATGTCTAATCTCCAAAATTGCTATGAAGCATATCACTGCTTATACATCACTAATAATCTAGTTAAAAATAAGAATCCCTTAATATAATTTTTATTAACCAAAGAAGACTGAATTTTTACGTGAATATGAATTATGTGATATAGGATTTTAAAATTCTGTTAAGTTTTGAGAAAGTATTTAGAATTTATGAGTAACTATACTTTTAAGCAACTTTAAAAGAATGAGGAAAAAATGGAGAAATAAAATACCTCCAGAACATTGTTTGAAAACTACTGACTATGGCTGATAGCCTTTTTTATTAATCTTTATGACATTGACTCAACAAGTTAAACCTCAGATGTGGCAAAATCTGAAGAAGATTTGGAGAAAACTTTCTTGTACATTCTGTCATATGGAATATTTTCAACATTATTGTACCATGTTCACTGTGTGAGTTATGAGTCAATGAAGAGTTATGTCTGAAAGGAAAATATTTTTCACAGAGTATGACTCACTTTAAAAAATAAGCACATTCCTCTATGATAGAATCCAGACAAGTAAAACTTTAACATAAACTAGATAACTGTAAGGTCATTTAATGTGATTTCTAACTTTGGAGTCATTGCTTTAAAAGTTACCTTTCTCTATATTTTTTCTAATCGCTTTTAAAAATTATTTTCATACTTTTATTGTGTTACTGATAAACTTCAGTGGATTAAAAAACCATATACAGGATGATGTGTATGATAGTGATTGTAAAGGCAGGAGTAAGGAAGTTGATTGCATTGTACATGCACAATTCTTGTTTAATCTCTGACATCACATATGATCTCCCAAGCATCTCCAGGAGGGATCCCTGAGCACTAAGTCAGGAGTCAGCCCAGAGGACAGCTGGGTGTGGCCTCAAAATCCAACTATTACCCCAAAGCATACAATGATTAAATGCCTAAATTTATTGCTCTAACTTTGATTTCTTTGGCCTCTATATTTTTATCTAAATGCCAATCTGCAAGCATACCAAAAAGATTACTCTGCATTAAAATGTCAATATGACCAGACTGTGGTGATAGAATAGCAGGTAAAGTGCTTGCCTTGCAAGGGGCTGACCTGGTTCTATCCCAAGCACTATAAATGTTCCCCTGAGATTATTCAGGAGTAAGCCCTGAGCATCCCCAGGTGTGCCCCCAAACAAAATAAATATTAATATGCTCAGTTTAAAATTCAGTTCCCAGAAGAGGCCAGGCAGTCTGGTGAGCAACACGGCCGGAGAAATGCTCCAGACTGGAACCCGGGCCAACAACACCAGGGATCCAGACGGAGGAGGTACAGCTGGGACGCCTTCTCCAAATGGAGCCCTGGCGACACTGAGCAGCAACTAACACGGCTCCGGGTTGCGGGACTAGAACACATCCGAACCGTGCGGCTAGTGCGGCTGCGCGACCTTTTCTAAAAACTGAAAACATACAATCTTTTAATGGAAAACCAATTATCAAATGCTTCCTTAGTAAGGCTGTCTTTCTTGGGGGGAAACTCCAACAACAATAGTGAGTTTTGTTTTGCAATATGGAACGTAATCAAGGTAAAGAGAAAATGAAGTGAAATTCATCAGTTATACAGTGGGGGGTGGGGGGCGGGGGGTATACTGGGGATTCTGGTGGTGGAATATGGGCACTGGTGAAGGGATGGTGTTTGAATATTGTATAACTGAGACATAAACCTGAGAACTGTGTATCTTTCCACATGGTGATATAATAAAAATTTTTTAAAAAAAAGGAAAAAAAATACATTTGAACTTAAACAAACAAAAAAAAGAGTAATCTAACTTCTAAAAGAAAACATGGGGCTTACCTTTAAAAAAGACAGCACACAGCAGGCAAGGCGCTTGCCTTGCATGCGGTGATGAGTACAATCCCAGGCACCACATATGGTCTCTTGAACCCTGCCAGGAGTGATTCCTGAGCCTGCGCTACAGATCCAGTAAGCTCTCAGAACAGCTGGGTGTGGCCTCAAAACAAAAATAAAAATAAGTAAACAACTTCAAAAAAATAAATAAAAATAAAATTCAGTTCCTCAGATATTTTTACTTGATAGTTTCTTCATCTCAACTATTGGCATTTTATTATTCTTTCAGTTACTCAGACCAAAACTTTGAATTTATGCTCTGACATTTCTTTTAAATAAACATTTTTCCACACTGAGTTAACTAGCATTTCTTACTATTTCTGTTGTGAAGATAGATATAGATTTCAACTACAGCTTGTTCCTTTCACTCTTGCCACTGCCTATAGAATTACCATATACTTCTAATACATTTCACAGATTCATGTCTATACAGCTGTAACATGTCATGTATCTGTTGAATAGTTTATTCTAATCACCCACAGTAAAGGTCAAAAACTCTCACTATGGCCAAAAAATATCAACAATAAGAAAGTAATCATATACTCACTAATCATATGATTATGATTAGTGAAACTTCTGAAAATTTAAAAATGCTAAATATATGTTACAAGAAAAAAATATACTAGGCTGTGGGTATCTCAGGTTAACCTATGGTTATCCTTCTCACTCCATGCAATCTGCAAATTCTATTTTATGTTCTTTTTACTACTACTCTCCCAAGTGTTAACTCTAATACTTTTTTCTTCATTAAGAATACCAAGAGTTATCTTGCCCGCATGCTTGGCTGTCTTCCCTGGGGCCTCTCAGAAGGGGTTGGCTTCAGTTTCCTTCCCTGCCCTGAGCAGAGCTCCCTCGATTGAAGACCACCGGAGCCTAGCCACAGCCATACTCAAGGCCCCTCTCCACATGTTCAGATGAGCCTCAAGCATGAAAGAACTGGCAGAGGAACCCAGGTGTGTGGTTCCTGGGGCTGAGACCGCCAAGCCTGCTCAGATCAGGACTGGGCCTCTTCTGCCCAGGTTCCCCATTTTCCAGTAGTTAGGCGGTCACAACCAAGGAATGTCCCCGGCGCCGTGTAATCCCATTAACAGCCAACATCCATAGACTATAAGACCAAGCTCACGGAAGTAAGCTTAGTCACTTATAACATCTTTTAACCTAGTTCTCCCTCTGGGAGACCTGGCAAGCTACTGAGAGTTTCCTGCCCCCATGGGAGAGCCTCGCAAATTCCCCGTGGTGTATTTATATGCCAAAACCAGTAACAATGATGGTCTCATTGCCCTGACCCTGAAAGAGCCTCCAATGCTGCATCATTGGAAAGAACAAGTAAAGAGAAGCTTCTAAAATCTCAGGGCTAGGACGAATGGAGATGTTACTGAGACTCCTCGAGAAATTCAACGATCAACAGGATGATGATGATTTTATAAGAGGGATTGGAGCGATAGCACAGCAGGTAGGGTGTTTGCCTTGCATGAGGCCAACCTGGGTTCAATTTCTCTGTTCCTCTCGGAGAGCCCGGCAAGCTACCAAGAGTATCCCGCCACACTGTAGAGCCTGGGAAGCTACCTGTGGTGTATTCGATATGCCAAAACCAGTAACAACAAGTCTCACAATGGAGACGTTACTGGTGCACACTTGAGCAAATCCATGAACAACTGGAGGACAGTGCTACAGTGCTACATTTTATAAGAATGTAACAATGCATTCATCAACACATCTAAAGTGGCCCAGACTGCTTTCCTCATGGTCATCAGTTCTATATCAATTTCTTCCAACTTGTGCTCCATTAGAGTGATTAGAGTATTAGCTCTGTGAACCAACTCACAGTCTGAAATCTGTAAGGCAAACAGTCTATGTGATTTTCAAGTAAGCTCTCTTCAAACCTGTGTTGAAATGTTTGGCCATTATTCTTTACAGAAAGCCAAAAGGACTGAGCTAGACATTTGATAGGCCTACTGGTCATTAGCCACCAGCCAACATTAAAGACATCTCTGGGAGGAGGGTTGTTTTGTTGTTGTTGCCA
The DNA here is from genome assembly GCF_027595985.1 of Sorex araneus. NCBI lineage: Eukaryota > Metazoa > Chordata > Mammalia > Eulipotyphla > Soricidae > Sorex > Sorex araneus. Next base: position 222,039,039 of record NC_073313.1, on the reverse strand, counting down.
AACCATGCTATTCTTGCACTGTGTTGAAGTTATTCTAACTTTATTTCTGGTAATCAAGATGCCCTTTGGCCTAGAACAGCACCATTAAGGAAAAAAAATAGTTATTTCAGCATTTTGGGGGGGTTGTTGGGGGCTCTCATTTCATCTTCAGGTTTAAAATAAAAATACAAGTTTTCCAAAAGTGTTGACAAACATCTCACTGTATTTTTTCAAGACCTTGGTGACCTACTTTGAGAATATAGTTCTAAAAATTGGTGGTGTATCAAATATGATGACCTTTTCTATAGCACTGTAGCTCTGTAGCCCTGTTGTTCATCGATGTGCTCGAGTGGGCACCAGTAATGTCTCCTTTGTGAGACTTGTTGTTGCTGTTTTTGGCATATCGAATATGCCATGGGTAGCTTGCCAGGCTGCTCTACAGATCTTTTCTATTTCTTAAGATTTTTGAAACTATCTTCATTTACCAGAAAGCTGGTGACTTTTTTCAAATTTATTTGTTTTGGGCTGTCTGTGGGATCTGATTTGGTTAATCTATCATCGTTCTTTTGTTTGTTTGATCCATTTAAAAAAATTTTTTTGGTGCCGGGAGTCAAACCCATGGCATATATATAATATAGTATATATAATATAGCTTCTGTACTCCTCAACCACATCCCTAGCCTTGGAAAATAATGTTAGTTATTATAACCTTTCTACAACATATTGACAAATTTTTCCTTATTTGAACCAAACAATTCTTCTTTCACCATTAACATAGAATTCAATCTCACACTGATTGTTTAGATTTTAGGCAACATAAATGAATTAAATCTGCCCATTCACTTTATTTCTCTTTCTGAGATAAATAATTTATTAATCCTCCATTGAGTATTCTCAACTCTGATTCCAGTTACAAATACAGTTACAATAAGCTGTACCAGAGCAAGGTATAAGAGAGCTGGTCTTTTTTTGTGGGTATCTAATATCTCAAGAAAGGCAAAATTAGGGATGGAGTGATGGTACTACAAGTAGCACATTTGTTTTTCACACTACTGACTGACCCAGTTTTGATCTTCAGAACCCTATATGGTTTGATGCAGGATAACATTGGGTTTGTCCTTTTAGCCTTGCCACAGGGAACTTAGTTTAACTTAAAGCAATGTCCTTTCTGTATGGACACAGGAAGATAGTTAAAACTTTGTAACTTGGGAGCTGATTGACTTCAATAATATTTACTCTTGGGCATCTAACTCAGTTGCCCTTAGTTCCTAACACCCCAAAAAGCAGGGTCCCAAAGAGGGACTGAATGGACCCAGGGAAAGCTGTGAGCTACCCTGGCATCAAAATGGGCTAGGTCAAAGTGCCACAGTATTCAACTATAAGTTGAGAGCATGGTCATAGACAAATGCTGTCATGATCCAAAAGTAACGATGAGACTAGGACCCTGCTGGGGTTAGGAACACACTAACCTGGCCTGAGGACTGTGGTCTGAAATATATAGTGAGATGTCCTCAGGAAGAACCAAACTTTAAGTTTGCTATATCTCTTAATGTGCTCATACAAAATGATATTGCTAGAAATATTAGAAGTAAATTTACTATAACTATTGAAATGGATTACTAGCTGAGGAACAAAGTAACACATCTTGGATGGGATCACACCCTTAAGTGGATCACACCCTTAAAGTAATCTCCTTAGATGAGATTTTTTTAATCTCCTGGAGGAGAGGTCTTACTCCTCTTTGTTGATTTGTTAATGTTCAACCCACTTTTGTGTCACCACCCTATGTGATTGCTTTATAAACTAAGACTGTAAAAAAATTATGGAGAGAAGACACAGAAGCACAACACAAAGTGAAAGAGAATCAGGGAGTCATTGGAGCCAGAAGCAGGGGAAAAAAAGACACACAGTGAGTCAGAAGAAGTAAGAATCAGAGTCAGAATTGAGAGTGAGAAGGGCTCCAGAGAGAGAAGCAGAAGGGCTTCAGAGAGAGAGATAGGAAGAAGAGAGATTGGAAGAGATGAGAGGAGAGACGACAGAGAGAGGTCAGAAGAGACTAGAGGAGGGACTACAGAGACAGAGATAGAGAGACAGACAGAAGAGAGCACAGCAGCACACACAGATGCAGAGCACAAGCAGGAGCCATCCTGATCCGGTCCATACACAGCGGCTCCAGAGAGCACCGTCCTGAGAGCCCGTGAACAACACACACATCATCGCACCCTTCCACACGCGTGCATTTGTGTTTTTTATAGTTCCTTGAGCACCACCAGTAATAATTCCTTAGTGTGGAATGAAGACCACTAAGTATGCACATATACTAACCCATACAGACTGTAAATATATGTTACATTATATGGAAAGGTAAGACACAATTAAAATCATAGCTGAAATTAAGTTCTTTAATCAACCATCCTTGAGTGAGGAAGAGTTGTAGGATAACATTGGGTTTGTCCTTTCAGCCTTGCTTCAGGGAACTTAGTTGACCTTAAAGCAATGTCCTTTCTGTATGGACACAGGAGGACAGTTAATATTATGCTTTGTAACTTGGGAGCTGGTTGACTCCAATAGTATTTACTCCTGGGCATCTGCTTTCTCACTTAGTTGCCCTTAGTTCCTAACACCCTAAAAGCAGGGTTCCGACAAGGGACTGAATGGATCCAGGTCAAGTTGTGTGCTACCGAGGCATTGAAATGGACCAGGCCAAAGCGCCACAATACTCAACTATAAGTTGAAAACATGGTCATAGACAAATGCTGTCATGATCCAAAAGTAACGATGAGACTAGGGCCCTGATGAGATTAGGAAGACTACCCTGGTCTGAGCACTGTGGCCTGGAATATATAGTGAAATGTCCTCAGAAAGGACCAAACTTTAAGTTTGATGTATCTCTTACTGTGTTCATACAGAATGACATTGCTAGAAATATTAGAAGTAAATTTGTTCAACTATTTAAGTGGATTACTAGCTGAGGAAGGAAGTGACACACCCTTGTTTGGATCCCACCCTTGAGCAGATTCCCTAGTAATCTAGAGTAATCTCCTTAGATGAGATTTTGTTAATCTTTGGAGAAATGGTGTTACCCCTTTTTTTGATTTGTTAATGTTCAACCCACCTTTGTGTCACCACCCTATATGATTGCTATATAAACTAATACTGCAAGGGGGGAAGACACAGAAAGAGAGAGGCAAGACAGAAGCAGCAGAGAAGACACAGAGGAGAGAAGACACAGAAGTGGAGGAGAAGTCAAAGTGGGAGAGGTAAGACAGAAGCAAGGAGAAGAGACAGAAGCAAGACAGAAGACACAGAAGAAGACACAGAAGCGGAGAGAAGACACAGAAGAGAAGACACAGAAGGGAGAAGACACAGAAACAAGAGAGAAGACACAGAAGCAGAGACAGAGAGAGGTTGGAAGAGACCAGAGGAGAGACTACAGAGACAGAGACAGAAATAGAGAGACAGACAGAAAAGAGCACAGCAGCACACACAGAAGCAGAGCACATGGAGGAGCCATCCTGATCCGGTCCATATACAGTGGCTCAAGAGAACCAAACACAAGTGTGGAGAGAGAGAAAGAGAGAGAGAGAGAGAGAGAGAGAGAGACAGAGAGACAGAGACAGAGACAGAGAGACAGAGAGACAGAGACAGAGAGACAGAGAGACAGAGAGAGAGACAGAGAGAGAGAAAGAGAGAGAGAGAGAGAGACTCCTCGAGAGCTGGCAAACAACACAACACATCACCCCCTCCAGTGCGCGCGCCTTTGTATTTTTTACAAAGTGTTATGTATTATTCACTTGAGCCTAGTGCAGTAATCATAATGGTCCTTATTCATGAAAGAGGGAGGTAGGGATGCAGTGTCAGAGTGATGCAATGACTTAGTCAGATATTTCTTGGTAGTGTCTAAAATAAAGGTCAAGAAATACATTTTTATTTTGCTTGTGCACACAAAGGATGATATATCTATACTATATATTATATATTTTTCTGTAAAGGTGCCCAAGAATTTTAACAGTGGTTGCCTTTAGTATGGATAATAAAAATCTAAGAGTTTGAAACATTAATGATATTTTGGAAAGTATTTTTATTGCCAATAGTGATCAAATTTCAAATTGTATGATTAAGTGTGAAAGATTATATTATTTTCATTTAAGATAACAGAAAGAGTAAAAGTGTGATAGTATATAAGGGACTGAATCAAGAGGGATGTGCGTGTTATAAGAGAATAAACTTACCATTAGTCCTAATAGTAATATCAGTGTCATCAGACTTTACTTATTTCCTGATAAATTATCCTCAAATTCCTTCCTGATTTCTCCACCTTGGAAACACCTTAATTTACTGTGTTAATTGTTATTATTAATATGCCTCCAAATTTTTACAAATATGATATAAAATGTGGAAGATCCCCTACTGAGCCATATTTCTAATCTGAACATCAGTTACTTTATTGAAATTATATAATTGGTATATTCATATATTATATTCATGCTATATTCATATGTATGTATATATACGTATGTATACTTGTTAATATTATATTATTAGAGTTAAAATAAGTATTTTAGAGAAAAATCACCAGAGTTACTGAGCATAGACAAGGATTGCAACATCTATAAAAAGTGACAAGTACAAGCATATTTTTATCATGATATTTTATTATGGGTGTCTGTAAGAAAAAAAGATCAACAACCACATACAAGCTTACAAGTTAAAATTCAACACATTCTCTGTGTTATTATGACAAAGCAGCCTCATAATTTGTTTTGTTGTTGTTGTTGTTGACTTTTACAGGACAAAGGGAGAGGGAAGTCCCCTGAAGTGACAAGCCAATAAATCTTTTCTGACAGGAGACACATACAGATGGATTTTCTTTATGTTTTGAATACAAGGAAATAATTCTGATCTAAGTTTTTAAAGTGAAAGTATGTTAGCACCATAACATCTGTCTTTAAAACCTTCCCAAATATTGATAATTTTGACCAGCAATGACCCACGAAGAAAAAAGCACCTTTAAACATAGTGGATATTCAGGATTAAAATAGTGGCTTTAAAAATATTTCTTTAAATTCTTGCACTACACTCTACATTTTTTTGGCCACTATTTAAACAAATTTATCAATTACAATCACCAATTTTGCCAATTTATACAATTTTGTTTTTCATCTTCTGGGACTTATAAAATTCATGTGTTTATGACCAGGTTGAGGTAGTTGAAGCAGGAAAGTCTTTTCTAATTTTATGTTTGATTCTTTCAAAAAGAAAGGCTATCTTTTATTGGTAAGCAAAGTCATTGCTTAGCAAATGGGTTAGGATTCAAAGAATGTAACGCCGTGTTATTGTAAGAGTGTTGAAGTTTATTTATTATAGCACCATTGAGACATTTTGAAATTGGAACTGGTAAAAAAAATAGAACAAAAACATTTGAACTGCATTTGTTGTAACAGCAAAACAAAGTATCCTTTTTTTTGGTCAAATTATAGTGTTTCCAAAATTTTTGGAAATAAATAACCACAATTTAGTTGGGCACTTGTACTGGTTGACAAGATTAGAACAAGAAGAACACATATGGAGTGTGAAATTGTTTGCTGGGGTTTCAGATAGAGTTTGGTTTATAAAAAGCAAACAGGGCCAATGTCCACACCAAATTCTTGATCAGGACCACCAATATCATAGGGTGCAAAATCTATAATAGGTAGTCTCATAGCCTTCCGTGTTCTATATTCAAAGACAGTCTTGCCCCATTCGCCAGTGTGTTTCTGAAAATAAAAGAGAAAAACATATAAATGATTATAATACTAAGTTGGATATTATATTTAGACTAACAAATGCAAAAGAAACAATTTTTGTCTGAAGACAGTTGTCAACTTGCCCTGTTATTTTCCATTTATATGAGACCTGCTCTACTTTAAAGTTATACTCCTCAAAGTAGCTAAATCTTATACTAACAACTGAAAGTCTTATTATATTTTAGGGTAAACTCAGTAGGAAGGTTGTTGTAGACCTGTTTATTCTCAGGTGGTCTGGTTTTAGTTATTCTTTACAAATACAGAGTTGGTTTACTAAAAGTAATCAGATCTCTCAAAATGGAATCTGATTAATTATAAATTAGTTTTCACTCTATTCATAAGGGTTAGATTTGGTGATAAGGTCTAAAATTCCAAGAAAATTATAGATTTTATACTGAGTTTACATGCTAGCAATCAAACATAAAATCTTGTAATCATCCAGTATATTTCTTTAAAATTTATTTTACAGATTGAAATTTCAATTTCTATCTACTGGTTTAACCTGGATGTTGAGAAAAGTAATATTTGTGATATTTAGCACTACTTGAAAAAGATCAGTAGAATCCATATAAGTCATTCCCAATGCTTTCATTTACCTTCATTATTTTTATTTATTCTCTTAAAATTGTGTGATTAAATTAGAAATGCTGAACTCATTAGGGCCCACACTTATAAAAATGATACTTACAGTGCAACCATCCTCTAGAACTGTGTATGTGAATTTACTGTTTCCTTCAGCCTTGAATTCGCCATCATTTGATCCCATTAGTTTCAGCGCTTTCTTTACATTCCCACTGGCATGATCCATGTAGGCGATACTATTCTTGCAGTGATATGTGATGTTCTGGGAGGCCCGGCTAGAAAGAAGTCTGAGGAAAGCCAGCTGGACCTCAAGGACATCTTCAGGAAGATCAGGATTGCCGTAGTTAAACTGTGATAGGCAACAAATAAAACCAATGAAACATTTCAGTTACAACTGTCTGTAAGGCATCAATGCACCGTAGTACAGCCATCGTAATGAAGTTTGTGCTTATATTTTACGCATGAATATCTCATACATTAATAATATATTATTGCATATGTAACAGACAATGTTGGAGTTGAGATGAACTTAAGAACTGAAAGATAGTTTCATGCTAATATAGTCTAGCTATAATCAATCAATTGAATAACTTGGGCCCCTTTATTTGTTAACTAACTGTTTTATGATGAGCAAATGGATCCAAATAAAGCTGGAAAAAGTAGGAAAGGCTTAGAGAAATAAAGAATGACTGGAATATTTTTTCTTACCTGAAATCCGCCATCCATGGTTTCTCCAAACCAAACATGTTTCTTAGCACCAGAATCTTTCCACCAGTTCTTACGTGGAACATTTGAAGGACTGGCATTTATACATGTTTCTCCAGTCTCCATGTTACAGAATACCTTAATAGCATCCATCTTGCAACCTTGATTAGGATCAACCCAATATTCTCCTGAAGAGTCACAAAAAAACAGCAACGGTAACTGGTTATAATATCCTATAATGCATTTTGACTGGAGCGATAGCACAGCAGGTAGGGAGTTTGCCTTGCACGCGGCTGACCTAGGTTCGATTCCTCTGTCCCTCACAGAGACCCCAGCAAGCTACCAAGAGTATCCCGCCCGCACATCAGAGCCTGAAAGCTACCTGTGGCATATTCGATATGCCATAAACAGTAGCAACAAATCTCTCAATGGAGACGTTACTGGTGTCCGCTGGAGCAAATCAATGAACAACGGGAGGACAGTGCTACAGAGCTACAACTAGAATTTTTGAACTAGAATAATTTTGTTTACCTGATAACATGTTTATTATGTTGACTGTCAATATGTTTTTATTTTTTAATATAGTATAATACAGAAAAACTATAGCAAATGGTTGAGATAAAATAGCTATAAAAATTGGAAATTGTCATATACATAATTATCTTAAAAGTAGATTCAAGTTATTCAATGGGATTATTGTACTTCCTAAAATGAGTCTCTTAAAAAATATGACTCTTTAATGTGGGTTAGTTTAATAATATAAGTTAACGTTCTAATCTAGATTAATGCCTAGATTAGAATATATATTATTTTTCTATATTAATAGTTGTCCTCTAATTTTTGAAAATTATTCTTAACAAAATCAATGTTTCATGTCAAGGTACTTAAAGCCTGGAATAATTTTTCCATTCAGGTAAAGGAAAATATATTAAAAAGTTTTATATTATTGCAATATTTAATTACATTTCATACAATATTCTATAGTGTTATTCAATTGCTTTCTTAATTTAAAATTTAATTCTTCAATTTACCATAAAGTTAAATTTCATTAGATGTTTTAGGTTGCAAGCTCTATTAAATTACAAACCTTTTGACCAGAGTAAAGACATATAAACAACTCAAATTTATTAAGAAAAATATTCTTAATTTTTCCCCATTTATTTATTGATGTTTTAGTTTCTGGCAGTGCTCAGAAGCTACTCCTGGCTTAGTGCTCAAAATCATTCCATTGGTGTTTGGACATGTTGCAATTCCAGAGATTGAACCAGGGTCTCTGCAAAGTTTGCACGCTAGCCTTTTGAACTATCTCCTGGTCCACATTTGGAGTATTCTGAATCACTGTTTTACATTTGCACCCAACATTTATATTTTAAGTTTATTTTTGATAAATAGTATTAATGAATACACAATAAAAATGAATAATATTGTATTTATTAATAGTTTATGGTATTGATGCACAGCTATTGAACCCTCTTCTCTCAAAGTGCCAGTGGTTCTCCTTCAGTTAGAATTCAACTGACTTTAAGAGCTGTTAGAAAACACCGTGTTACTAGTAAGATATTTCCCCCAGAATCTAATAGAAGCTGCAATCCATGCTGTCACCATGAAAGACATTCAACTTACCACTCTGGAGTTCTGGGTGGCAGAACTTCAGATCTCGGCAGTTCCGGGCAGGATGTTTACGAGAACCATCAGGACTAATGTGGTTTTCAAGTTGTCCACTGATCGATTTGAGTGAAGTCATGATCTCTTCCGTGTTGATTTTCAATTCTAAAGGTTCATCTCCATAATATGGAGCAAACCCACCAGCTTTTTCACCTCCACCACCAGAGATAGCAGCAGCCCCACCACAGCATGGACCAGGAGCACCTGGGGGTCCAGGAGGGCCAGGTTGCCCTGGGTGACCTGGGGAACCCTAAAAAGATAAGAGTAGGCAACACTGAGTTATACCTGTTTGGTGTCCACTGAAGGGATATGTTGATTCCTCAAAAATATTCAATGTGCTATAACTGCAATTACTTTAATAAATATTTATTTGTTTTGTTATCAAAGGAGAACAGTAACAACTTATAGTGACTATCATTTACTTCCACAAAATGTTTTTCAATTCCACTGTGTAAGAATCACCACGTTAGAGCAAAACAATCTCTGCTAAGATGATTCCCTCCATATAAACTATGTAAATAATTCCAATGCAGACATGACAAAAGGGGTAAGAGTAGGACACCCAAATTATTATATAAGATTTGTCATGAAATTTGTGTTTTTGTGCTGATCATTTGACTTGTGCCTTAATGTGTCACAGTGTGAGGATAAGTGTTTTTTATCATATTTGCACTACAGTTGTCGATTATAGAGCCATGAGTATTGTTGGCAAACAGTGTTTGAGAAGCAAAACTTATTTACAAATTTGAAAAACACTATGGGGATCATGACTGTGAGATAGCTGATGTGATACCAACACTGGGGGAGCTCATGGGCATATCTAATTATTCTGGTATGACTGCTCTGATCAAACAAGAAAGTAGCATTTTCCCTCCAAAGTTAGCACATGACAGAGAAAGTTCCAATGTGGAGAATCGCTGTCATTTTTCATTTTCTTATTCAAGTTGCGTTTTCTGAAAAACTGAGTATAGTGGCAAATTAAACATTTGTATTCTAAAGCGATGTCTTACCTCGGATCCTCTTTCTCCTCTGTTACCCCGAGGTCCAGGTGGTCCAATAGGACCTGGATGCCCACTCGTTCCATCTTTTCCAGGAGGTCCACCAGGTCCAACAGGTCCCTAAGAAATGATCAGGGCATTGTCATAATCCTAGAATATATCCATCCCCATAGTGCGCATGCACACATTTAAAAACATGGACCTTTCGTCAACTCAGAGAAGCGATCACCAACTACATTGTAGTCGAAGGCCATGTGGGGGAAGGGAGTTGCAGGCTGAATGAGGGCTAGAGACTGAGCACAGCGGCCACTCAACACCTTTATTGCAAACCACAACAGCTAATTAGAGAGAGAAAACAGAAGGGAATGCCTTGCCACAGTGGCAGGGTGGGGTGGGGGGGAGATGGGATTGGGGAGGGTGGGAGGGACACTGGGTTTACGGGTGGTGGAGAATGGGCACTGGTGAAGGGATGGGTTCCCAAACTTTGTATGAGGGAAGTATAAGCACAAAAGTGTATAAATCTGTAACTGTACCCTCACGGTGATTCTCTAATTAAAAATAAATAAATTAAAAAAAAAAAACATGGACCTTTCAATGTCCTCTTTTGATACTTACTCTGGGACCTGCAGGTCCTGGACTACCCACTGCACCTTGGTGGCCAGCAGGGCCCTTAAAGCAAAAGAAAAGCCAGTATGAGGAATGACTTTAAGGAGATTTGGAACAAGAAACATGGGTATCGTGTTCTGATTTCCTTTCATCTTTCCATTGTCTTCTGCTAAACTATTTAACTAAAACCTGAAATCCATTTCTGATGTTGTTTAGCATAAATTCTTAAACATAGGAAGTTTTCTACTATCAGACTGAGTTTTATTAAATTATTGGTTTACATACATTGACTGGGATGTTATAACAAACTAAATGCACTTACTGGAGCACCAGGGGAGCCGGGATTACCAGGAAATCCTCGATGTCCTTTGATGCCATTAGACCCACGTTCACCTGTTTCACCTTTGTCACCACGTGGACCTTGGGGACCCTTCACAAATACATTTCAAATTTCAAATGAAGGTTATAAGCACACATGCATATTGAAAAAGCCCCCAACTTTTGTGACTCTTAAGTCCGTTTTATTCTAGTCTATAAGCTATAAATCTCCATTAGTAGACTCAAAGCTAAAGATATTTATGAGAAATAAAGATTGATTTTGCAGTTTACTGTTTTTTTCTTTTTTTTCAGGGAAATCTTAGATCCTGAATTTACTTCCTTATATATCTTGAAAGAAAACTTTCAATTTTCTTCCATAGTTATATGTTCTTCCATAGTTATATGTTCAGACTGGAGCAATAGCACAGCAGGTAGGGGGTTTGCCTTGCACACAGCTGATCCGGGTTTGATTCCTCCATCCCTTTTGGAGAGCCCGGCAAGCTACCGAGAATATCCTGCCTGCACAGCAGAACCTGGCAAATTACCCATGGTGTGTTTGATATGCCAAAAACAGCAACAAGTCTCACAATGGAGACGTTCCTAGTGCCTGCTTGAGCAAATCGATGAACAATGAGACGGCAGTGCTATAGTGCTGACAGTTACATGTCCAACCATTCCCTTTTCCTAGATGTGCCAGAAAATATAATTTTCTTACATTCTGTTGTGAGTTAAAAAGAAGGAAAAAGACTTACAGGAGCACCTCGGGAGCCAGCAGGACCTGGAGCTCCAGCAGGACCAGCTGGGCCCTAAAATACAATTTTTTATAAAAGAGTAAACACACAGGAAGTTGTTTAATAATACACTTTTGGTCTATTTAAGAGTTAATTATTTCACTGTGATAGATGAACAGCATTCACACTATTATTGAAAGTTAGCATTATTTTCTTCTTCTAAATCCATTCCTAATTTACAACTTCATGGGGCAGTGGAAAGGGTCATCTAAATAAGAACTATTTAATCATGTGGCAATTGAGGAAGATAGACATAAGAGAGATGATATAAATTAGAACTCACAGTTTCTCCTCTATCACCACTCTTCCCAGAGGGACCAACAGGACCAGGGGGTCCTGGATGACCAGGAGCACCTGGGGCACCAGGAGAGCCATTTTCACCACGATCACCCTATGGGCAAATTCATAGATCCAAATTAAACATGAGCAGTAGCTCTTATTTTAACGATATAGACCTATTGCACTTGTCTATATACCTTGCCACCAGGAGAGCCATCTCGGCCTGGAAGACCATCTGATCCAGGGTTACCCTGAGGTTTTAAAAGAGAGAGAAGAGATCAAGTTATTTTCAGCTGTTTAGATACTATCTATGCATGTATTATCACTGGGAGCAATCTTACCCTAAAAAGGTAAATTTGTTCTTAGAAGTAAAAATTCTTAGATACTGGAATGAAGATGAATCTTTATAGGATAAAAACATCCAAATTAGATGGAGAGTATCTATCTAGTACTGTAATTTAGTGGGGTAAAATAAAATCCCTATTTTAATTTTATTATACTCTATGACATTTTGTTTAAAAAACTGCTCAAAGAGTCAAACTATGAGCAAAATAAAACAACTTCATTGCCCTGTTAGTTAAATGGATAGTTGATTAGGAGGAAAACAATGTCTAAGAGGCATCCTGCATGATATAAACTTGAGAAATATTAATTAAAACTAACAACTAAAATATATAACGTAAGACTAATCAGAGAAGCACCAGAATATACTCATCAGGAGGGAATATTATAAATTGGGGAACTTGCCTCGCAGCCATTTGTTTCTTTATTAGTCAGAGACCATAATTTTTCCATTAATAGGCATTCATTTTGATTAAGTATTAGTAGATGTTAATGAATAAAAAGTTTTGTAAGCCGCAATAGAAAGGATATCTAATAATAAAGAGTAACGATCCTCCTTTGGGGGAGTTGCTCCCAAATAATTCTCAAGGAGGCCCAGGCCCTTCCTTGTGATCTTTGGTCAACTAGATTGGCACTTCAAGGCTAAGTCAAGAGAACTCAATGATGTTTAGGCCCTAATGTGCCCCACCAACCCAGAACTGCCCACTGAGCTCCAAGACTCTAGCCAGAGATGCTGGGGGACCATATAGTACAGGAGATAGACCAAGAGGTAATTTGTGTCTTAATCCCTATACTATCACTCAAGTCTGAGAATAAATAACTCTTCAGCAAACTTATATAGACATTATGATATAATTTGACTTATCATTGCACAAATCAATTATCAACAACTATCTGGCTAGTTGGATATATCCTAAGAACCAGTACTTACATCTCTTCCAGGTTCACCAGCTGTACCGGCCAAACCAGGAAGACCCTGCGGACCAGGTGGACCACGTTCACCACTGAGACCACTAGGTCCTGGTTTTCCACTTTCACCCTATGTAGAAAGGAATGAAAAACATCAGCTTTCAGTTTGCATTAACTTCGGATGTCAATTAATATTATGTTATCAGGTGCCTTTATTTCCTAAGAGAATGCCTTGCATTATTTAATTTTGATTTATTTTGAAAACAATCCCAACACTCCAACCACTGGGGAAAAGGTTAGAATAACTTATTTTATTCTATTCTATTTGCAAATTTAGCCAACTGACTCTAGATACTAAAGAGTTGAATGGTTGAATTATCTTTGTCAAAATATATCACAATATGATATATGTATATGACTATGGCAAGAAAAATAATTATTAGCCATAATAAACTAACTAGAATTAAATTACATTGACTATTTGACTTTACCTACATTGCATGTGTAGGTAAATGAATTATATATTCATGCAATTAATTATATATTCATATAATATAAATTTACATAAAATCCCTATTTTAATTTTATTATACTCTATGACATTTTGTTTAAAAAACTGTTCAAAGAGTCAAACTATGAGCAAAATAAAACAACTTCATTGCCCTGTTAGTTAAATGGATAGTTGAATAGTAAACACTAGAATATTGTCACATTACTAAAAGAAAGTCAGGAGTACAAAGTTTATGAATTGATGGATGATTGTTACATATAAATGGCTTTCACACATCTCTCCTTACTTCCTCATAAAAGACTGACTGATAGTCAACAAACTAAAGCATGCTCTCAAATTTCCTAACAGATATATGAGAAGATAAAAAATAATCTGCGTTATCAATTTATTTGCTTATGTTCAAGGTTGACCTATTATCTGCATTGTATTTCTGTGTTCTGGACCCTTTGAACTATATTTAGAGTTCTCCAATGCATAAAACATTTATCATTTACTTTCATTACAGGGAAACTTGTACATACTACTCTTCTAAGAATGCAATGGTGTCCACAGTCTATGGTAGGGAGCAAAAAACCATGGAAAGATGCTTTTACTCATACTCACCTTGATACCCTGTGGCCCAGGGCTTCCCCTAGGACCCGGCATGCCTGGTGGTCCTGCAAGACCCCGTGCTCCTGTAATTCCTGAAATTCCAAGTGGGCCTGGAGCTCCCTGTTGTGAGAAAGAGTGGTGTTTTAGTTCTTTCTTATGTGGCTCTTTTACTGCACTGAACATGAGATTAAGAATGAAATAATCTTATCAATCAATGGAACAATAAAGCTGCTTACTGGAGGTCCCTGGCTGCCTGGGGATCCCTTCTCTCCTGGTGGGCCAGCATCACCTTTTGGTCCTGACACACCGGGGTTGCCAGGAGACCCACTGTTACCAGGTGGACCTGGGGGTCCATCCTTGCCGGGAGCACCACTAGCGCCGGGGGGGCCTGGGTTGCCCTACAAAAAAAAGTGTTTTAAATTTTAATTTTTTTTAAGTAGAAGTCTTCTCTCCCACATTGCATGTGCACTCAAATAATTTTACATGAGATTGAAAAGAAAGTAGTAATGACAAAGATCTTCATGTCATACAGAGATGAATTATTCCTCAAGGAGTATAAGATAAAAAGTACTTAAAAAATATTTACATTACTACCAGGAGGACCAGGAAGACCACGAGCACCAGGAAATCCAGCAGCACCCTGTGAAACAGAAAAACATTTTTGAAATTTAAAAGTAGAACAAGTAAATGGTCACTTAAATATGCATGTTTATTTCTTAGAATATAATACATATTTATTTCTTACAATAAAAATGGAATATATTTTTCTAATATTTATATATTTTAATATTCTAATAATATTCTAATATTTTCTAATCTTGGAATATTCTAAGAAATCTGATAGGTTATGCATTCCACATTGGAGTCATTCATGGCTTATTTTTTCTTCAAGTTAACTCATAGGTGTGTAATCTATCATAATTTTATTCTCTCTTGGGACACTGTACTTGCAGAGGAGGTTTTAGTATAGTTTGATGTTAATTAATCTTTTTTCAATAAAGCTTAGAGAAAAATAGTTATGAAGTTCAATACTTACAGGACCACCAGGACTTCCTCGTTCTCCTTTGACACCTGCAGGACCAGGGGGACCCTATAGGAAATAAAGTTAGAAATGTGTATTTTTATCAAAATGGCACCAAAATAAAAATGTGGTGTTTTAGTTCTTTCTTATGTGGGCCTTTATCCCCCAAACATAGGAGAATAATTAAGCCTTTGAAAAAGTGGTATTTATTGTGGTGATCATTGTATAATTTATGCAATATAATATCATTTTGTAGCATACTTTCAACAATGGCATACCAATTACATGTCAATAAGACTGTGGAAAAACTACAGCCAGAAATAGACACTAAAAACCAAACCCAAAATCCAAGAAACAATAACAATAGACTTTTGAGTTACTTGATAGAGGTCTTATCTGAGAACATTGTTTTTATAAAGGTGGTACCAACCCTGACAGAATCTCACTATATGAAATATAAAATTATTCATAAATCTATATGTTTTTCACTAGACTTAAAAATAAAGAACACTTACAGCTGGCCCAGCACCACCAGTGGGTCCCGCAACACCAGGAGGGCCCCCTTCACCTTTCTCACCAGGGGCACCTCGTTCTCCTTTAGCACCAGGCTCACCATTCTGCCCCTGCATTCAGACAAAGCAGAGTATGAGCAGAAAACCTTCATAATGCATTGATTTGGCCTGTTAATTTTCTTCAGAAAATAGAGTTCTTTGAAAGGACAGATGTTAAAATAAGAGATAAAGAAGACCATCTAAAGACCTGGCAAGATCAAGAATCTTCACAAAAAGTTTGTCCAAGGACTGAGAAATGCACTATGAATACCAGTAAATTCATCTAAGAAAGTTAAAGTTCATTTAATTTAGGATGGTCTTTTAGTGGAAGAGCTTTTACAATTTTCTGAATGCCTATTATTCTAGAATAGCATGTGAAAAGCATCAGTCAGACATAAAGTCAAGTCATGTTTCTATATTTATCTTTAAAGATTAAAAATGGGATTAAAGAGAAAAACCAGTGGCAAAATCAACTTGTTAAACAGTGGCTTAATCTGGACTTGATAAGGCTATTGTTTAGAAATTTTTCAGAAAATGAGTGAGTCTAGGAGATGTGACATATACATTGTAAAGTTTATACTTACTGGAGCACCAGGGAAGCCAGCTGGTCCTGGAGGTCCATGTTCACCTCTCTCACCCTGAAATATTAGTAAAATCCTTATTAGTCATGAGAAGTCATCATTCCATGGACAGTAAACATTTTTAAACATCTTATCCTGATCATGCTTTAAGTAGGTAGTTACAAAACTGTCCAACTCCAGTTCAAACTTTAAAGACTTTCCAGCTTAACAGTATTAGGAACTTACTACTAAATACCAGTCTCTCTCAATTTATTTGCAAGAAAAAATAATTAAAATAATTAAAGAGTTTAGCACATGAAATTATTAAGTTAGTTGGGAAATGAAGAGATTATTATACATTTGTTATGCAATGTAATCCTAACAGCTAGATGATCTTGACTCTACAAGGAATCTCACGTAAAGATCCTGTGCATTTTAGAAATGTTTATTTATTCACAAGCATATATTGATCAAATTTTAATACTTTCTCAATATATAAATTGTAGGAAAGAAAGTATGACTAAAATTAGTCTCAAGTGAATTTGATTTAAGAATATCAGCTTCCCTTGAATTTAATGATTCTAAAAGATAATTCCCACTACTGGGATTCAAGGATCTTGTGGCAGAAATTCTAAGGGAAGCATAAATAACTGCTGCCTCATTAAGGTTTTAAAAAAGCATATTTAAAATGTCTTTAATACTTACAGGACCACCACGAGGACCAGCTACACCTGGAAGTCCAGGGGCACCACCTTCACCCTGAAGAAAAATCATTTTGATTTCCCTCCATCCCAGCAGTCAAAGGCAATTTATTTTTGGTGGTAGATAGTATTGTAGAATTAAGCATTACCTTATCTCCAGGCTGACCAGCGGGGCCAGGAGGACCAATTGGACCAGTAGGACCCTAAGAATAATATAAATATATTTTTAGTTTGGAAAATAAATAGCTCTTTTGTGATAAATGTAAACAGAGAACATATAGTGGTATCTTTCATTTAACAAATTAAACAACATAATTTATTTGTGGCTTGAATTATGTGCTACTCAGTTAGTATGAAGATATTGCAAAGATGATATGAGCATGACTCCTAAAGACTGTAAGATTTAGTGGAAATTAGTTTACTTATACCAATGGAAATATTGTTGCAGATAAATCAGATGTTTTAAAGATCCTAATGTCTTTTTTCTTTTTTTTGGTTTTTGGGTCACACCTGGCGATGCACAGGGGTTACTCCTGGCTCTGCACTCAGGAATTACTCCTGGCGGTGCTCAGGGGACCATATAGGATGCTGGGATTTGAACCCGGGTCGGCCGCGTGCAAGGCGAACGTCCTACCTGCTATGCTATCACTCCAGCCCCAAAGATCCTAATGTCTTTTAAAATAAAAGAAAATTGCCTTATTCAGGCTGACTGTAATTTAAAATGCTTCATTCCATTATTCATAGTAGCACTACTCATAATATTTTCAATTTCATAGTTCAAATATTGAAGTTTTGCTTAATATTAAAATAGCTATATTTGAAATGGGTGATTCACTAATCTCTCAACATTGAAATATTTATTAATCTTCAAATTAAATATAATAAATATGATATATATGAATATCATTTAAATATATGTATAAACCTATAACAAATACTATTTAAATATATATATACCTATAATTATAGCACTTATTCTCAATTACACCACTTATACATGCACTCATTTGTGTGTGACTCTATTTATTATCAGCAGTCTTTTATGACCATCAGCACAATGAATACATATATTCTATAACATAAGACTATTATAACTTCATTTTTAGTTACAAGTTGAATCAGGTGGTTCATATTCATATTTTTATTCTTCATAATATCTTAAAGATTGTATAAAATATTTCATCTCTTGATAGTGTATTCATTTTTCTTGCTAATGACTATTCAGTTATATAAGTGCACCAAAGAATTATAAAATTTAACCAATTTTAGGACTTAATATTTTTATGAGCAGAATTATCTTATGACACTATATTCTAATTTTGATCACACAATTTTACAATTCTCAGATGAATATTAGAATTATCAGTTAATATAAGCATGAATTAGAATATTGTTTGTTTTGCTTTTGGTCCCTACTTGGCAGCACTCAGGGTTTACTCTGACTCTGTCCTTAAGCAATATTAATTAAGGGGAACAGAGGACAATATGTAGTGCCAAGTATTGAACCCAGGTCCGCTGCATGCAAGACAAGTATGCCATCCACTGTACTATCACTTTGGTCCCAACTAGGTATTTTAATAATAAAATCATTTGAGTCTTATTAACATCTAGGAGATTGCAAAGTATGAACTAAAATTATCACGATGAGCATTTGGAAAATATTTAGAAGTTGAGAAGCTGGACTAAGTATTCCCTACCATATAAAAGTTAGACTTGTTTCTCTCCAGTACAAGTATGGACTCACCCTTGGCCCATCTTTCCCAGGAGCACCATCAGCACCCGCACCACCTGGTTCACCCTGTCAAATAAAAGCCAATGTCATCAAATTAGAAGTATTATGAGTAAAAATTTCCCCATCATTATAATTATCTTTAAGGTTCATTATGATGTATTAAAGGTATTCTGATATATCAAGTATTACTTACTATAAAGGGATATCACTGATTTTTACAATGAATAAGTTTCTAATGGTGTTATTCTTCTTTAACCAATGATGTATGTATTTAACATGGTTAACAAAAGTCAGTACCTTGTCACCCTTTGGTCCAGGACCTCCAGGTCCTCCTCTTTCTCCAGGCATTCCTTGCAGACCAGGAGGGCCAGCATTACCAGGTGTCCCCGGGGGACCAGCGGGGCCCTAAAATGAAAGCCATAATTACTCACACACAGGAAAGAAATATATTTTGTAAGATCGAAATGAAGTGAATAGAGTAGAGTTACCTTTCCTCCTTCTGGACCAGGAGGGCCAGCTCCACCTCTAGGTCCCATAGGACCAGCTGCTCCAGGGGGTCCGCGTTCACCAGGGGAACCAGCATCACCCTGGTGTAGGAATGCAATAACCCTGTTAGAAATTCTACTGCCAATTATAGACAAAAACGACATCTCAGTTGCTGCACTCCACTATCTGCTTAACTTCTATTTCTGAGCAATTTGGAAAATAATATATTAACGAATGGACAATTTGACTGGCTGTGAGAACTAGAAACTACTTGGGAAGAGTTTATCTAAACAGGGGATCTTTGACAACTGATTTGATGATCTAGTTTTGATTGAGATTTCTTCCAAAGAAAATAACATAATAAAACAATAAAATAAATTTGAGAGTTCCACCCGAAGGTTTTTACTTAGAATTTTGGAACTCAAAGAATTTTTCTTTTGTAATTTAAATCTCCTACTTAATTCTAACTGCTTAGACACGTCAGAATTCACTTTCCTAGGTAAGACATACTTTGAGTTGCACTAAGTATATTCACTTAGCATTTGCAATGCTGTTAGAAATTAGCATTTTGACTTGAAATAACAGAAATATGTAACTAATAAATTTCTCTGAAACATGCAGAAGAAATTATAAAATAATTTGCAATACTTACCTTGCCTCCTGGAGCTCCAGGTCCACCAGCTTCTCCCTTGGGACCCTAGAAGATTAACATTCACTGATTAGATCTAAATCAGAATGTCTATTACATAAGCAAAAGCAAAAGATGCCAAAAATAATTCACATAATTTTTACTTTTTTGATATCTGCTTCCTTTGTGGTAAAATTGCAAACTTTCCATATATTTGCAATACTTTGATAATTTTTTTAGTTTTGTTAATCGATATTTGAAAACTAAATGTTGCAACTAAGATGCCATGACATGAGAAAATGCAGAAGTTAATAATTGGTAAATGGTTAGTATTTGCTCCTTTACTTTTGAAAAGATGGCATGTAACTTACTGGTTCACCAGGTTTCCCATTTTCTCCTGGAGGACCATTGGTTCCAGGCAATCCCTAGAAAGAATAATATTTGTATTGCGTGATAACTTCAAACATTACTTATAGAAAATAATTTCATACATACATTTCTGTGAACTGTTAAAACAGTTTTATTATTCTTGATAGGGGTAGAAAATTTGTGGCTTTCAAAATTTAATGAAAAAGTTGTGATAACTCTATCTTACAAACATATTTATCTTTTCCTACTTTTACTTTTGCTGTATAGAAAGTAAATTTATGATCATGATGTTATATATTTAGCTATATAAATATATGCAAGGTGCATCATTTATATGCCAGTCATCTATAACATAATAATATAGTTTATATAGCTATAAGTTTATTTAAAATATATGGAACTATAAAATTTTAACTATTTTTAATACTGTACAAATTGCAGAAAAACATGGAAGTATGCCTTTTAAGGTGAAGACAAAGTCACAGACTTTAACTTGCATTCTGAAACATACCAGAGTCACAGGTAAAACTTGAACTCTCAGTTAACAAAGTATATCATCAAGGAGAATAAAGTAAATAATTGTACTGATAAAAACAAGGGACCAATGATAATTAAATAATAAATTCTTACTTGTGGCCCTGGTAGCCCAGGGGCTCCTGATTCTCCTTTGTCACCAGCTGGCCCCTGTGAAAAAAATTTTATAAATATTATATACATATATACAAAAATTATATACATTGAGAGAGAAAGAGAGTTAGAAATCCTTCACTATAAAACATCTTTTTGCATAGAGTTCATATGGTTCTTATGTTAGCAGACTCATGCTTAATTCAAATACTAATAGTACTAAGAAGACATAGTTGGACCTGTGGAAGTGACTCAAGAGAGACATGGATAATGGAAAAGAAACTTAACTCAGTATAATCATTCAGAGAGCCTGGTAAGCTACTGAGAGTATCTCGCCTGCCGGCAGAGCCTAGCAAACTACCCGTGGTATATGCCAAAAACAATAACAAGTCTCGAAATGGAGACATTTCTGATGCCCAATCGAGCAAATTGATGATCAACGGGATTATAGTGATACAGTGATTAATTAGCTTTACAACTGCTGTGCTAAACTATGATTCAGTGCCAGAGATCCTATAATTTCTAAATTCTAAATTCTATTCCACTTCTACATGCTTTCAAGTTCAAGTTATAGGAATAAACTTACAGTAGGTCCAGGGGGTCCCTGAGGTCCGGTTTCACCATTCTTCCCAGCTGGGCCCTAAAAGTTGCAGTTAGGAAAGGAGAGTTAACAAAGGGGACATAGAGAAGTCATAGCATTAGAGACAAATTTCTCACAGTAGAAAGCTGAAAACAAATTAATTCTCTATACCTGTGGTCCAGGCCCACCAGGCCCACCTCGTTCTCCATTTTTGCCAGGCGCACCCTAAAGAGATAGCCAGTCAATTATTAATTCTCAAAAGTGATATATTATTTCCCTCTAATTTTATCTTACATGCACATATTTACAACCACAAACAAAAACTACCCTCTAGGACTAGGTTCACATACTATGTTTTCATGCTGCCACTCTTTCCCCAGAATGCTAAAAAGAAATATCTGCATATTATCACTCTTCTATCTTAGTATTTTGATTATCAAATATTCTTCTGTGCTTTGATGTAGAGATGATGATTTGTTCATCTCTACACACTCATTTGGACAAGAAATCTCTGTCAAATATATATTAAAGAGATACATGAGTCAACTCACATCATTTCCTTTTGGACCAGGGAAACCCATAACTCCAGGCTGCCCTCGGGGACCAGACGGACCTGGAGGTCCTGGTCGGCCACTATCTCCTTGACTGCCCTAATGAGAGAGAAATAAAACACATTAATAGAGGTTTGACAAAAATCTGATAAAAGCAAGCAATATGTATTTTTACATATCAAAGTTGTGAAATATATCAAAGAAAGGCCAAATTATATATTACTCCTGGACTATTATACTAGATATATAAAAAGGTACGTACAGGAGGTCCCGGTTTCCCATCATTGCCTGGTCCTCCTGGACTTCCGGGCATACCCTAAATCAAAGTCAGACATTTAAGTTAATGAAAAACTAATAGTTAAAACAATGCATTTGTAGAATGATTGAAATTTCCACTACATATATAGCCTCATTGCTGTAAACATTGTATTTCTGTCTACAAAATGTCTTAGCTAAGTATTCTATGTTTTGCAATCTCAACTCGCATTTTACTACAATGGAGTTTTGTTTTCAAATGATGACAGATTTTGTATGAATTAAGTTTTCTTTGATTCTTCACTTGCCTTTCTTCATAGCCAATGACAGTATCACTTAAAACAGTGTTTTTCATACCCTCATTCCCTGAGCTCCAGGGAGACCATCTCGACCAGGTTCTCCAGCAACCCCTCTGGGACCTGCAGGACCAGGACCACCACGCTCTCCAGCAGGACCCTAAGAGGAGAAATAAATTTACAACATGTAAAGATTCTTCTTTGACCAAGACATTGATAGTACTTGGTTATAGCTAGAAAATGGCTTTATGTGTTTTTGACACACACTATATTGAATCACAGTTGAATATTATGTTGAATATATTAGCTATATTGAATCTATTAACTATATATCGCTATCACTATATTGAATATATCACTATATTGAATCTATTAGCTCAGATTGTCATACTGCAAATGATGATATTGTAGAACTATTTACCAATATTCAGAGCTTATTAAGTGAAATATCTTTGAAGATGTAAAATCGTATTTAAAAAACACTATAAAGTTTTCAAATAAATTGTAAGTATTTTGGTTTATCTATTAGTATAGCTGATTTTCAATTGATACAAAATTCAAAGTATTTTTATAGAGCAGAATGGACTTGTTTTAGTTACACAGACAGGAAATGGTTTAGTAGAGGTTGGATTGGAATCACTGTCTTACCTTGGGAGTTTTTTCTGTAATTACAATATTTTTTTCAGAGATTTGATTTTAGTTTATAAGAAACTGTTGAAAAGATTCTAGCTATCAGTAGTACCAGTGCTTATGAAACTAGAAACTACAATTATTTACCTTTTCTCCTGGAAGGCCATTGGGTCCAGCACGTCCTGGCATTCCAGGTGCACCCTGGAAATAATGAAAGTCAATATTTATGCCTAATGCATTAAAAGATTTTTCACACTTTTTCAGTGAAAATAGAGGTTTTCTCATGTTATAGAATATGTAGAAGCAATACTTGGAAGAGGATACCCAAGGAAGATGGTGGTTGCCACACCCTGAAAGTAAAATTCAATGTGTGTATAGTGTTGCATTTCTAAAATGCACAAGGAACACATACCCGTTCTCCTGCAGTGCCTGGGAGTCCATTAGCACCAGGTTCTCCAGGTGAACCATCTTTACCATCTTCACCCTTAGGTCCTGGAGTACCCGGAGTACCAGCTTCACCCTAAGAAATGGTGTTGAAAATAAAGCAATAATGACTAGATATGCTGAGAATTTATACCCCTTTATTTTCTCATATTTACTTGATTATTTATTTTTTTTCTAAGAAATGCCCAAACGCTGGGGTCATACTTACACGTTCACCACGAGGTCCTGGCTCTCCTTTGGCACCATTCTTACCAGGTTCACCCTAGAGAAAATAAAATATTGGTTTAAAATCAATATACTAGCAAAACGACTACCAGTAATACATAACTGAATTATAAAACCAGAATGAAATTGGCATGAACTAAACAAGAAGAAATAATTTCTATTACATTTTTGATATGAGAGTTAAATCACATTTTTGAGGTTATAAGATAAAAATAACTTACTGCACCACCTCGCTGTCCAGGCGCGCCATTGGTACCAGGAGGTCCTGGGGGACCACGGGGTCCTAAAAGTCCAGGAGCTCCAGGAATACCAGCAGGACCCTGAAAATGCACCAAAGAATATGAACTTTAACTAAACCTGTTTAGCTTGAATATTACAAATGTATTGCCATGCAAAATGCAAAGAAAACCAAAGAGGTAGGTGTAACTGAGAAGAGAAGGAGATGTGGGAGTATCTTACCATTTCACCTTTACCACCGGGACTGCCATTATTCCCAGGAGGACCCTAGAGTAGTAGTAGTAACAATATGTTAATAGTATAAATATGTATAAATTACTCATGTATTTATAAAGTAAATATTTATAAAAACTACTGATGGATGCTATGGTTTATAGAGATCAGATAGTGCCTCTAGCTAGAACATAATACATAAATATAAATACAGAATTATTATTTGAATAAATT
Source organism: Sorex araneus (assembly GCF_027595985.1). Lineage (NCBI taxonomy): Eukaryota > Metazoa > Chordata > Mammalia > Eulipotyphla > Soricidae > Sorex > Sorex araneus. The sequence continues at coordinate 222,014,637 of NC_073313.1, read as the reverse complement.
GAGATAATGGACAATTGCCTTAAATTATTAATAGTAGATATACGTTTCAACTCTTGTTATTTCTCTAAATTTTTCTTTTTACTATTTGTTTGAGGTAATTTGACTATGCATCCTCTACTTCACTCAATTGTTATGTGAACATAAAACTATAGATTCAGAAAAAGTATAAACCTCAAAAACTATTTTTGATACTAATAAAACCAGCTGTTTATCACAGTAGAGTCATTGCACTTTTTTTTTAAAAATGATGATCTTAAATTTATAACAACATCAAAGCATATACTTTCATGAAATAAATATAGCAATACCGTCTCACAGTTTTATTTCCTACTTACAGGAGGACCTGGAGAACCAGCATGTCCCTGGGGTCCAGGTTCACCTCTTTGCCCAGGAGAACCACTGGAACCAGGAGATCCCGCGGGTCCAACTTCACCCTAATGGATGGAACCCTAAAGGTCAGCTTCTCAGTCACTTATAGCCACCGATCCTGTTTATTTTTAATGTTTAAACATGTTTCTGATGTCTGGAGTAGTGTACGCTACTTAAAGGAAATAATCATTGATAATGAAAGCAGAGAAAAGGGGTCACTGTGTATATGCCTAAGCTATCTCTATCCAGAAAGAGACTTGGAGAGACAGCATCTGATAAGATAACAGAAAGAAAAAAAACAAAAATAAAGAAGAGCTATTAGGCTAATTGAATGCCAGGAACAATACCCCTTTTGGAATTAAGAATGAAACTATAAACATCTGTTTGCATAGATTAACAGGTATGACCTTGAATGGTAAAAAGTAATTACTTTCATGAAGCAATTCATTATTTTGTTGTCTCCAATATATTTTATAATTACTGAAATACATGTTTACCTTAGCACCAGGAGAACCAGGGAATCCTGCAGTTCCAGGGGGACCGGGTGGACCCTGACAAAGTAAAATACAATTTCAAAGCTTCTAAACAAGGAACTAATAATAGTTAACACTTGTAAGTAAGCGAGTACAAGAATAGCTATATAGATAATAATAAAATTTATTGCTAATGAGTGCATATAATATGGAGAAAAATGTGACAAAACAAAAGGAGAATAAAACCTAAATTTAGGAACACTTTACTACCTATCATTATATACACATTTTTGTTCTACAAATGATTTAATTCTGGAATTTAATTATAAAACATAATTACATAGTTTATATTTTTAATGATCTGTTAATTGTCATGGCTTACACAGGCACACTGGATATTCACTTACATTTTAAGCACCATACAGGTAATAGCAATGGGTCAAGTATATGAAGGAGTGCAATAGTGATTTTGTTTACTCAGTAGAAGTTTGAATCAGTTACTTATAAACAATGTTGAATTTGGAGTCTATTAGAATAATATTTTGTTAACATTATAGAGATCATAGTATATTCCTATGTTTTTATATTTCTGTATAAATGTTATATGTTAGTATACATATGCTATATATATATATTTTTTTCTTTTTTTGGGTCACACCCAGCGATGCTCAGGGGTGACTCCTGGCTTTGCACTCAGGAATTACTCCTGGCGGTGCTTGGGGGACCATATGGGATGCCAGGGATCGAACCCGGGTCGGCCGCGTGCAAGACAAACGTCCTACCCGCTGTGCTATCGCTCCGGCCCCCATATGCTATATATTTAACAATCTATAATATCTCTATTTTCCTAAAGCAAATCTGGTTGGATTAAAAAGTAACTTAGACTTACTGGTTGTCCATCACTTCCTCGAGCACCATCATTACCTCGAGATCCCTAAAAAAGAGATACTTATCTTTATTAAATATTTTATTAACTCTGAAATATTGTTCACAAGCATTAACTTCCAAAACTAATATTTGGTTAAAATTCTGAATTGAGTTGACTTTTCCTTAAACATATTATTATATATCTTAGAGTCAAAATGTGAAAAATATCATTCATACAGTGACTGTATGGCAGATGAGTGTGATTCTGTGTTTTACTAAAATGAATGAGACTTTACTGACTCTCATGATAATCAACACCTGTCAAAACGTATGCACACCAAATCTCTAAAGTATAATAATTGGTGTTCTCTTCTCTGAGTTGCCCTCTCCCCAGCATGTGAGGCCAGCTTCCAAGCCATGGAGTCAACCTCCTGGTACTTATTTCTACTATTCTTGGGTGTTAGTCTCCTACTCTGTTATTCTATATTCCACAGATGAGTGCAATCTTTCTATGTCTGTCTCTCTCTCTCTTTCTGACTCATTTCACTTAGCATGATACTTTCCATGCTGATGCACTTATATGCAAAGTTCATGACCTCATTTTTAACAGCTGTATAGTATTCCATTGTATAGATGTACCAAAGTTTCTTCAACCAGTCATCTGGTTGGCAGTCGGGTTTTTTCCAGATTCTGGCTATTGTGAATAGTGCTGCGATGAACATATAAGTGCAGATGTCATTTCGACTATTTAAGTATAATAATTCCTAAGACATGTATTTCCCTAAAATCATGGCTAAAATTTTATGGAGATAAATTTAAAAGATATTTTCTAGAAAATAAATTTTCCTTTTGCTTTTCAGATATTTTTAATGATGGTTTCTCTTGTTCATATTCCAACACCATACCTGTCACAGTATGCCCATATCCCTCCCCCAAGCTTCCCAAAGCCCTCCCTCTAATTCTGAACAGAATTTGTGGTGTCAGGAACAATACTCACAGCGGCCCCAGGAAGTCCTGGTCGTCCTCTCTCACCAGGAGAGCCTCTTGGACCCTACAGGAACAAATGGAAGGTATGGTTTTACTTTAAACTTGACATGTATAAGAACAGTTGAAAGGGCAGCAAAGCAATCTTTGTGCTAGATGGTTAACAATAAAACTGAAAATTATATTGTAGTAATAGAATTACCATAGGCCCAGGAGCTCCGTTTTCACCTGGCAGACCATTTTCACCCTAAAAACATACAAAATGTTAACTACTCTGTATGACAAGAGCATAAACTTAATAGTTTTAAAAAAATTTTTTGAGGCAATTTCTGGAACCCACAGAAAAGATACACATTTTACAAATATAAAACTTTTTGGTTAGCTTTTTTAAAAATTTATCATAAATGCCAAATTCTGTATTTTGAGAAATCGAAGAAGAAACAGAAGTAATTAATGAATTATTTAAGGATTCTCATTGATTTCTAACCTAGATTATTCAAGCTACTTTCATCAAAGCCTTAATATTAAAAGTATATCAGTTAGTCACTGTTTCGTTCCTGAAACGGAAAATTTAATTCAAATTTTAGAAAAAGTCAAGGCTCCAAATAAAAATCTTATATTGCTTTAGTATTTCAATTAATTTACTTATGGAACTAGGACTTTTTGGTTCACCTTTAATCCAGGAGCACCAGTTTCTCCCTTTTCTCCATTCCGTCCATCAAAACCCTATGAAATAAAAGAAAAAAACAAAACAAAAGCATAGGTTACTAAAATTGACTAATAGTCCTGAATTATTGAACTCTTTACACTGAATTTTTTTATAGCTAGCTTTTTCACATTATGCTATTGGGGTGGGGGTTTCTACAGCACTGCTGGGACCCAGAGACACTCAATATATCATGTGTGGTAGCACATAATACCGTTTTATACATTTATCTAAATAATTTAAAGCAATTTCACATATATTAAAAACTTTTTGATTGATTTTATAGTAAAAATGTTCCAACCTAATTAAACTGTATGTTCCATGCAATTGAAAAGTTGTTGTAACTGAAGAGCGAAAAATACTAGTTTTGTAGTTTTTATTTCAATTAAGTTGACAAATTTTGGACTCAATTCTTAGTAACATATTTTCAGTTTTTTATCTGATAGTGAAGATAAGAAGATAAGTGCTAATCTTACATTTTTTTTCATGAAGTCAATAAATGTATGAAAGCTAATGATTAGAAAAATATAGCTAGTTTTAAGAATGAACCAGGTTGACACACATTCAATTGTGTTATTAAATTGACAAATAAAGCCCAATTAGGTCCATTAAAAAATGACTTACTCTGTGTCCTTTCATACCAGGGAAGCCAGGCATACCAGCAGGGCCTTTGACACCCTAAATACAATAAATTGAAACAATATTAAAGAAACTGCAAATACGATCACAATTCAGTACAGAAATGTCTTTGTTAGTGTAATTCAATTGAATTGTATAATAATTTTCATGCTAAGATGGCTCTGATTATTTCAATAAGTGCATTGAGTGCTAAGGACTTACAGGGGGCCCAGGGAGTCCTCTGTCTCCAGGTCGTCCTGGTCTTCCTGATTCCCCCTAAGTGAAGAAAACAAGAATAGATATGTGCTTTTGGAAGGGAAAAAAACAATGCAGTCAATTAAGGAACAAATTTCTTTGAATTCTTCTCACAAAGGATTGATCAAAATGCTTGGGCTAAGAGTTTAATGGTGAGACATGCTTTCTTCCACCTAGATAAGCTCTCAATAACTCAAGGTGATTCATTACAATAATATTATAAAAATATTCCATGAGAAATTAAATGAGAAAGTGATTTAATGTGAACTGAATCTTCTTAACAGCCCAAACAATATTTGGAATATTTTCTAGTTTGAATTTCTAAAAAAAGCTATATAGCTCTGTAGGTTCAAAGATTTATATGATTCAACACTTCCTTAAGGTATCAATCACCTATTTGGGACCAGTTAATTAACTCAGGAGTTGCAACACATGATTTGCATGCTCAAGGCCCCAATTTCTGTTTCTGGCACCGCATGGCACCCCAAACCCACCAGGTATGACTCAATTGACTCCCAATATCGGAGACCTAGCAGTTCTGTGTCCTTAAAGCTCAGTGTTGAACCATCCAGCTGGGAAGGTTAGACAATGTCAGGAGTGTCCTGGGGGCCCTAAGAAGTTCCTTCAGGCAAAACAACATCAAAAACAAACAAACTCCCAACTCCGTAAGCAAACGAAACTTTGATGTTTTTAAAACGACATAACCTATTCTTTGAACAAGGCTGACTCTTCTTGAAATTCTTACAGAAAATATATGCTATTTAGAAACTGTTGTTAATTTTTTTCTGTATCATCACTCATTCAGTTCTTAAAAACTTACATCTTTTCCAGCAGGGCCAGATGGACCTATAGCACCAGGAGGTCCTGGAGGACCCTAAAAAAGAGAAATAAAAGAAAAAATATTTTATACATTTTTCTTTTAACATAGTCATGTGTATTATGTATATTCCTGGAAGGGACTTCTTTTTAGAAAATACCCTCAAATTTCTATTCATTAAAATAGAAATAAATTAACATTAAACTTAAATTATATCTTAATTTTACTATTAATCTTGATGAAAAATTTAAAATATCATGTATCTATGTTTCATATTACTTATGCATTTATGTAACCAAAGAACATGAGTGTTTTGAAAAACTGAATTCATTTAATATTACATTTCTTCTTTTTTTACACAGTCATGTTATCTTGGAGGGCTTTATTAGATCATATTTATTTAAGCTAAATTAAGCTAAAGTATGAATTAGAATTAGATATGAGATTAACTGAGGGAGCAGGAATATTTAATGTAAATTAACAGACAATTTTGTAGTGAATTTATTTACTAGTAAGTGAATTTATGTAGAAAATGGACAAACCAAGGAATTTCTTGTAAAATATCTATATCATTGAAAGAGTCCAAAAAGAATTTGAAAACCATTTTAACTGTTACAAAAGTTTTATTTAAGTCTTTTAAGTAGCACAGTTTTAATTGGTACTTTTTAGGAATCCATGGTTACACTTTATAATGTGATGGTTTTATATAAAAATGTCAATTTATTAAATGTAGGTAATATGTTACTTACTGAAGGACCAGCTTGCCCAGGTTCACCAGGGGGACCTTGGTATCCTGGAGAACCCTAAAGAATAGAATAATATGTAAATATTTTTATAATTTAATCTTCAAATGATTTAATTATATGCTAGCCAATAAAAATTTGACTTGTAAATTAAATAAGATTTCATTCCAGTTTTAAATATTGAAACCATTTTCAAATGACTATGAAGTTTGATTATTCTATTTTCTTTACTTCATTCCTTAGAAACAGAACTATTTCAAACATTTAACCATATTGCATGCTAAGAAGCATGATTGTTTTACCAAGGTTTCAACTATCAATATCTGTGTGAGGGGAGCAAATACATATGAAATTCCAAAATCTTTGAAGGAATAATTAATTTTAGTTGGATACCTATATGAAATAAGAACAATACTTGCAAGGATAGAAAAATTACAGTAATATATGTGCTAGCTCATATACTTAAAATATATAAATAAAAAATACTACCAAGCTATACTTACAGGAGATCCAGGATGACCAGATGTACCAGGGGGACCGGGAGGACCAGGAGGACCCTAGAATATAAATTTGAATGATTACTATAAATTAAATTAATCAGAAATGCATATGATTCGTGCATCAAAAAGAAGTCTTTATTTGGGAATGATAGGGACATGTATAAAATTAGGACAACTGCATCTAATTATGTATAACTTCATGAAAATGTTTGCTTTTAGAGACCTATAATGACCATCTCAGTAAGGAAATAAATATACTAAGAGAAATTTTCGGGACCAGATAGTACAGAGGAGTGTAAGGTACTGCATAACATAGTGACGCTAGCATGAAGTTTACATGTGCATATGAAAACTACACATGTAATAAATACATATAAATGGTAACAGGATTCATTATTATGCAGAATATAGATTAAACTGAAAAACTTTTAGTGTTGTGCCTTTCTATTTTTAAATACAAATATTAAAAATTTAAAACAATAGACTGAATTCACTACATCACTGTCATCCTTTTGTTCATCTATTTGCTCGAGCAGGCACCAGTAACGTCTTCATTCATCCCAGCTCTGAGATTTTAGCAACCTCTCCTTACTCATCTTTCCCAATGCTGCCCTATTGGAGACTCTTTCAGGGTCAGGGGAATGAGACCCGTTATTGTAATTGTTTTTTGACATATTGAATACACCACAGGTAACTTGCCAGGCTCTGCCATGCAATAGACTGAATTATTTTTTGTAAACCCTTTCCTGGTATGTTAGTGATAGTTGATTTTTAGTTTAATCGAAATTTTTTTATCTGAACCCCCAAAAATTCACTGTTATTTGTGAATGTAGTTGGGTAATATTAGCTGTTATGTTTTTCTTCTGGTAAAGAATGATAAAACAATACACTAACTTCCAGCTTTACAAATTTATTAAATTATGTTAAGATCTATATCAATTTCAGGGGTCTGAATTAAGTTAATCATTTGGATCTGTTGACTAAAATTTTGACTTTTATGATGTTTAAGTCATAAGTATGTGACCCACCGGTCTGGATAGCAATTTTCTATACTCTCAGAGAATCCAGTGCAATATTTCAATTATACTTATGTACCTGCTACTGACAGTGTAATGAGAATTTTCCCTAGTATTGTTCCTCCTGATTCTAAAACAATGTTTTTATATAAAAAGTTTTTAAAATAATTTTGGATAAGACATTGGAAAGATATTTTTTTAAAAAAATTATGAAATATATGAGTGTGGTGGCCTAAGCATGAAGGTAAGTGGACCCTGCATATAGCACTGATTGTATGAAAGTAAAGCATAAAATAAATAAAATGAGAATGTAAAATGAAAGGCAATATGGAAATAAATGAATTAGAAGAGAATGATTATGAAAATACGACAATTTTTCCCGGGTGTAAGAGACTTTTAACTTTTTTGTACAATTCCATAGTATTGTATTATCAGAAGAATAAACATTCAAGAATAAACATTCAAGTAAACTAAACAATGTTTTAAAATTCTGAGAAACTTTTGTACATACAGCTGGGCCGGGAAAGCCTCCTCCACCTCCTCCTCCAGCCTTGACATCATATGAATCGAACTGGGGAGAATAGTTCTACAACAAAGAGAAAAGACAGATATTATTTTTATAAATAGGTTATAATCCTTTACAAATACATAGAAAAGTACTGCATGCAACATCTACCATTCATTGGTAAAAAAAAAAAAAAAACCTCTACAAGACGGAGGGTGTGGTATATATTATTTAATTATCTTGTGTAACATAGACTGGATATGTTAGCACAGTGGGGAGGGCATTTGCCTTACACATGACCAACCCGGGTTCAATTCCTCCTTTTCTCTCAGAGACCTTGGCAAGCTACCGATAGTATCCTGCCTGCACAGCAGAGCCTGGCAAGCTACCCTTGGTGTATTCAATATGCCAAAAACAGTAACAAGTCTCGCAGTGGAGACTTTACTGGTGCCCACTGGAGCAAATTGATGAACAATGGACGACAGTGCTACTGTGTTGCAGCTTAACATAGCTAACTATCTGTAGCTTAAGATATTGGATATGCTACAGAAATACTTCCTTCTGCATCTTTCATCTAATAATGTATGAAATATTAATCCCAAACATTTTACTACAATATATCTTCACTTAAATTATTTTTAGGCAATATTCACAGCTCTAAAAATATAAATCACAGACATTTTGAGACTGAATCTTGAGATTATAGAATCTTACCTTCTCATTTTTAACAGAGAATTGGAGAGGACAACATATTCTTTGAGTAATGAATAATTAAATTAAAAACTCTTATCTCTTGACTTATAGCTAATATATCCAACATATTTATTACCAAATAAATATCCCAAGGAAAATAATCACAAAATAATGGAAAGATGCAGTTAATTACTGCTATTGTACTTCTTTGGGGTACATTTTATTTTGAATTGTAGAATAACCAATAGACCTGTTTGGTTACAACAATAAGAATATATTTGATGATAAAACCCCTGCTTTCTATTCAACTAATATTTAAAAACATTCTTTAATCTCATAGTGACGTGTGTATTTTAGAATTTTTCAAAGCTTCAGAAATAAAAATTTTATTCTCTTTTTGAGTTATCTTTCACATGCGGTGGTTTACATGCCTTTTTGGGGGAGTATTGTACCCTGAACGCTTGACAAGAGCAATTGCTTGAGTTTAAAAATCCTACTGACTTGAAGTCAGTATGGAGTCTTCATTGTTATCCTAGTGCTTTTTATCCCATCTTTCAGAGATTTTTCCCATTATGGTTACAAAGAAATTCTTAAAACTATTTTTTAGAAAGTTATCAAAATTCTTTAATTTTCTAGGATAATTCTTTTGGGAACTGATGGGTTGATTCTTAATTTCATAGGATAATTCTTAGAGATATTAAGGAATCAATGCATCAATGAATAAGGAAACTCATTAGTTTTAAAAGGGGCATATTTTAGTTCTAAAAGACATTACCTGACCACCAGTAGGGCATGATTCACAGATTCCAGGAAGACCGGGAGAACCTGGGGAACCAGGTTGTCCTGGGGCACCAGGATCACCATTTCTCCCAGGGATGCCAGGAGGACCCTGAAATTAAAAAAAAATAGCAGAAAGAACCTGTTATTCACTATAAACCATAGTTGTTATTATAAACTCTATTATTACTATAATTATTACCAAGTTATAGTTTCTCTGCTTTATATTATGAGGAATCAACAGAGGTGATGTTTTTTGTGGGAACTCACAAATCTGTTATTTAAATATTATAAATATTTTCAATGTAATTTATTCTTTTGCATGTTGGCCTACATATACTTCAAATTGACAATAGGAATAAATAAATTAAAATTATCTCTTATGTTTCTGTTTTTTTATGTCATTTAAATATAGGGGGTCTATAGGAAATCTGTGGGTGATAAAAGTTCAAATATGAAAGGTTTTTAGAAGGCAAAAAACTATACATCAAATTATCCCAGAAACTATCATTAACCTTAATTCCTTTCACTGAAGAACATTTACTTACTGGATCTCCCTTAGGGCCTCGAGGTCCATATCCATTAGGAGGTCGAGTAGGCTAATGAATGGAAAAGACAGATAAAATAAGAAAAAAATGGATGGATTTTCTCATTAGGTGTGTTTCAATTTGCATATGCACTTTTTATTTTAAATTGCATCCATTGTCTAGTTTTAAAATGGAATGTACATTATTTTACTTATAATTCAGAACAATTATTTGATAGATATCTTTCATATCCTTTTAAGCTCCTATGATATAGGAGCTATCCATGTATTTCAGTCTGACTCTTGACGGAATATGGCTTTTTCTTTAAACTTACACCTGCTGGAGGCTGTGGGCATACTGCACAACATTCTCCAAATGGGATCTCTGGGTTGGGGCAATCTAATTCTTGATCGTCACATATTATGTCATCGCAGAGAACAGATCCTGAGTCACAGACACATATTTGGCATGGTTCTGGCTTCCAGACATCTCTATCCGCATAGGACTGACCAAGATGGGAGCATCCTCCGTCAATTGCTAGAAAATAAGTTAGAGGGTTGAAATGTGAGTTTTGTTGATGCCAGGATGCTTTCTAACAACCAAGGTGGAAATAGTTTGAATGAATCATTTCTTCATTGTATGAATTGGTGAAAATGCTCTAGTATGTGTATTAAAATAAAATGGTCAAAAATTTGCTTCAACCAAAATCAAGCTTGGCTTTCATTATATCTTAGGTATTGAAATTCCAGGAACGATTAACCATGAATTAATTTAGAATTCCTCAAAATAAAACTGGGTCTCAATTCTTACAGCATTGTGGTTAAATAGAACTATAGTTCTTGAGGATTACTCAAGATAGTTTGTCATGCGATTAACTAAATAAATAAGTTTCTAGACATTTGTAAAATTTTTCAAAGAACAAATAATGTACTGTTTAGTGTTTCTATTTTTGTGAAACAGCAAATTTTCTCATAGCCAAGATTTTTTTAAAAGTCTCTGAAAGAGACCTGCTTGGGTGGAGGTAAGTTGTGAACAAGTATCCTTTCTGTTGCCTGTGGCGAAGAGACATTTGACTGGGTCTTGAGATTTTTTTCTCTCTGGAGTCTATAAACAAAATGGAAATCACTTTTAAGATTTCATAACTATATTTGTCCATAAATGATTTTAAATCATTAATGTCTATGTTAAATGTATTGTGTTTAAGATGTTAAGTGATTTAGAGAAAAATCACAGAGAATGTAAACTTTCAGAACCTATATATTCTACAGAAATTGCCTTCTTTGCTCATTTCCATTTATGTGTGTGCAGATAACTTTAGTGATCTTGTGCAGAAACATTAATGAGACAAGAAGTCTGAAATCTCATTCTTATCTTGTGTTAAAATTTCCCAACAAGATCAATAGCCATTTTTTAAAAAAAGGTATCATTATTCAAGTTGTTAGGACATAAGAATATATTTATTTGCAAAAGTTATTATCATTCTTCCACCGTGTTTGATACAGATCTATGAGAATATTGAAAAGGCAGATTGTTTATAATAGAACAGGGAACTCAAGGCAATGGGGGATGTCGTCACAAGAAAATGAAGAGATTTTGAAACTCTGGTGAAGGGACTGGTGTGTCTCTCTGAAGTTATATAATAATGATTTCAACACTATTGTAAACTATGATAATTCAATTTAAATAAACAAAAATAGTGTTTAAATATAATGTATTAATTAAAAAATTTTCTTTAGGTTTTGGGATCACACCTAGATTTGCTTACTTTTGACTCAGCACCAAAGGATCACTCCTGGTGCTGCTCAGGACCATATATAGTACCCGAGATTGAACCAGGCTCAGCTGCTTGCAAGGCAAGTACTTTAATCCCTGCACTATCTCTCCAGCCCTGAAACTTTAAAAGAACATTCTTTCATGCTTAGTGAACAAGAAAACTGAGTGCCAAAATATTTACCAATATAACTAAAGTAGACCATTCAAATGGTGTCACGTATGCTTTGTTTGGAGAAACTATCTATTTCATATTACTCTCTGTCACTCTAAACAGAACTTACATCTTGCATTTAAGAAGTTCACCAATTGCAAATATAGGTTTGAATGTTTTAAAGAGATAGACTATTATTTAATAAAATTTTATGAAATATATTCTTTCATTTTTGCATAGACTGCTTTTCTTCAAATTAATTATTCAATTTATTTTGTGATGTATTTTTGGTTTTCTAGAAATGAATTATCTAAAAACTTTAAATTTACTTTATATGAAATGATCCAAAGGATTATCTCAAGATAATTTATCTCAAGATTTTCTCATTAGCAATGCTGACTTCAGACTTTAAGGTGCTCAAAGAATATTATTATTGTACAACATGGTAGTTAAGTACTGTATTATGTATTTGAACTTTGTTAAAATTATAATTATTTTACAATATATTCATGTAAAATTATTGTGTTGCATTCTTTATGTACTGTTTTTCCAATTATATTTGACTAAAATGAACAGAAAGGAAAAAAATAAGTATTTATCATAATTGTTTTTATAGGAGTTTAACAAATAAAATCAATGGCTTTTAACAAATAAATTCTGTTATAAAAATTAACTGTTGAATAATGCATATTAGAGACAAATAAAGTTAATAGTGAAACCTAAATTAAGGATCTCATATTTAAAATACAATCTCTTCTTAAGAACTTAATTTAGCTAAACTTAACATAAATAATAAAATGCTTCCATGTTTAAACAGTATTGAAGAAAGAACAAAACCATTAATTCACAAAATATATATGCAAACATATGTTCATTGCAGTACTAGTACAATAGCCAAGATATGAATACAATCCAAATGTCGAACAACAGATAAAAGTATCAAAAAGCTGTGGTATATATAAAAAAAATGGAATATCATACAGCTGTAAGAAAAGATGAATTCTTGCAGTTTGTTGCAACAGCTATGGAATTGGAGGTTATCATGTTAATTGAAGTAAGTCAGAGAAGGACAAATATTACATGATTCTAATAATCTGTAGTATACAATGAGACATAAGAAGGGAATGAGAAGTATCAAATGGTGACAAACTCTTGGGTTCACAACACAACATATAGATTACCAATTAGAGTGCTGGTTAGGTGGGAAATTGGGGGTTAAAAAGAGATAGACTAGAGATAACAGAGCCTTATGATGGATTAATATTGTACATCAGTACTTCTTACACTAATATTATTATAGTCACATTACATAAATTATAATAAAAATGAGGCATAAAAATTCATTGAAGGGCAATAGAAATGTTATGAGAAAAATAGTATTTTTCACCTACTATGCAAAGTAGTAAATAAGCACAATATCAACTTTTAAATTAATATTAAAATACCAATATGTGATAATAAAACACCAATTAAAATCATTAAAATATCAATGTTTTAGGAATTAAAATTGCTAACTAATTTCTTATTTCCAAAACTTAATAGAAATCATATATGGTAAAATTTCTATAACCAGAGTTCTTATTGTGAAGGTTGGTTGAGTTATCTTAGGATTTTCTGTCTTTAAAATGTTGTGTTCTAAGTAAAAGAAGAAAGTTGAATATTTAAAAGTAAGAATTAATGCAGCTTTGTGTATTTCCATAACTTATTTTATGTTGATTTTTTTAAACAGGCCCATCTGTTAATTCAGTTTCCGTAGAAACTTATGGATGATATCAGTGAGATCTGATTTTGTGCATTTTATTGAAAGAATGGAAACTTATATGCAGCTTTATTTTTTTGTTTTGTTTTACATACAAAACATGATTGGCTATATGTTTTACAGGAAGGTAAGTCCCTCAGTCTTATTATCATGTACTAGTTTGTGTGGAAAAACATTTATTTGTCAAAGTCACAAATAGTTTTGTTTGAGAGAAATATAGTAGTTCCCATTTTATTCTCAACTTTGCGTTTCATGGTTTTGGTTGCCTGTTGTTAACTCACATAAAAGGTATTCAATGGGAAGTTCATTATAAATTTTAAGTAGTGCTTCCTTCTGAGAAGCATGATGAACTCTCTTTATTTCCTAGCCAGCAGAATGTGAAGCTTAATCCTTATCCAGCTTTTTCAAACTCCATCGTAGTCTAGCAAAATTAGGTCATAATTTCTACATCATTCAACTCTATCTCAGCATGAAGAACTGTATCATTCTCACATAAGAGAAGGATGACAATACGATATTTTGAGAGGATGCATCTTCGTAGGTTTTACTACAGTCATTTTTCTAACTATTATCAGTCATTGTTAATTTTGTTTTCTTTTGTGCCACACCTAGTGATGCTTGGGAATTACTCCTGGTTCTGCACTCAGGAATTTCTCCTGGTGGGCTCAGGGGACTATATGGGATGCTCGGGATTGAACCCTGGTTAGCTATGTGCAAGGCAAGCACCCTTTGCTGTACTATCTCCAGCCAAGTCATCATTACTTATATATTAATGAGTCTTAGTTAAAGTTGATCATCATCATAGATATGTATATAATGCTAAATAGAGTACTTCTGTGGTTTAGTGATATGTGTGATTTCAGGCTTCCACTAGGGGGGCTGAAGCAAATTCCCATGAATAAGATGAACTACTACAAAATACTCAGCTTAGATAGTTTAAACATTTAGAAATGGAATAGAAAATTTGGTTCAGAAATAATAACTTCATTTTTAGTCTTTATTCCTTTCTATATTAGAGAAGCTTAATTAAAATATTAATTATTTTAAAATGTTAAATAAAAGGCAAATAATATCATTTTATTAATAGATAAGTAATAGACTCAGTAGCTTTTTTATTGTTGTTGCTTAAAATAAAATTCCCTGCTCTAATTTTTAATTAATTTTCAATTCTGTCTCTTATGTTTCTTGTTTCTGTTTATTTCATAATAGGATCCTGAAATATATTTATAAGTAAATAAATATATTTACTCTAATACATTAGACTAAAATGTTGCCTTATTAGGACCTAACTTATAAAGAAAAATGAAGCTATCATGTAACATATCTTTTTTGAGGGGCCACACCCAATGTACTCTGGGTTTAATTTTAGCAGAGATTAAGGATGACACCTTAATTGTCATCCTTTTAATATATAAGGATGACACCTCATATATCTATCAGAGTATCTTTAAAAAATAATAAATAAGTTTTAAAAAGGGAATTTGGAGGAAAGTTTTAACCTATATAAAAGGATAAGTTTTTTTTTTTTTCCTTTTTGGGGTCATACCTGGCGATGCACAGGGGTTACTCCTGGATCTGCACTCAGGAACCACTCCTGGCGGTGCTCAGGGGACCATATGGGATGCTGGGAATTGGGCCTTGTGCAAGGCAAATGCCCTACCCAATGTGCTAATGCTCCAGCCCATAAAAGATAATTTTCTCTTTTTAGGTAAACAGTTCTCTACCATATTAAAAAAAAAACACCTCTCTTTTCATGAACAAGATAGACCGTGTTTAACCCTTTTCCCCACTAAAACCAAACATAAGAACCAAAAAATGTTATCAATCATCTTTTTTATTATTTTTAAGTCACCAATAAGAAGTTTATGTTAAGGTAAATATTATGATTAATATATCACCCTAAAATAATTATAGGGACATAAAATTAAAACTGCTGCATATGTAATAATCTTTTTTGTACATAATGTAATCTGATTAGTATCAAATTATAGTAATATTGGAGATTTTTATTGTGGTTTACAAACATTTCAATTTTACATCTGATAATTTTACACATTAAGTCTCGTCACTAAATCACTAAAAAATTTATTCGTTGCAATAGCTTTATTGCTAGTATTAGAACTAAAAGTGACACAATTTGTATGTCTCCTATATCGTAGATGATGTTTTGAGTGCTTCACATTGTTTGACTTAGTCATACTTCATGCCCGATGCATGAGAACAGCCATGACTCTCATTTTTATACATTAGAAATCTGATACACAGAGACATTAAGTAATTTATCCAAGCTTATGTGGTAAGAGTTGAAGTGAAAATTTGAATCTACCAAAGCTATCTCTGATATTGTTATTTATAAACTATCTTTAATACTACGTTCTATACCCTTTCTGCAATCTCCTGAATAGGTTAGGTTTAAAGAAGTCAACTTCAAAGCTTTTTTTCAAAATGATTTTGAAACCCTGTAATCTTAAAACCAGCCTGAAAAGCAGATTTTTTTTTAAAGGGCAGTGGGTGGAAACAGTTCTCTACCATATCAATTCTGTTTTCAAAACCGAAAGATAATATCTATAGTTGAATCCTGTTGTTTCTTTTCTCCTGTCCCTCTGAAGAAGAGTTGCAGCCTTAAGGCTATTCAAATGACATCCAGACCATCATCAGGATTAAGGTGCAATGAAGAATTCCAGTATATATTTTACCATATCAGAGAGCAGGGCAAGCAACTACAGCAAAAATTAAAATAATGCTTAGGATTTTGCTGTTAATACTAAAACCTATTTAGGAAAGTTCATTAACAAACTTATTTACAAAAAATATAGTTACTAAATGAATCAATTAGTATTACTTTTATTTCCTTAGAAGGTTCCCTTCTAAATTTGGACATTATGAATCTATTATGCATCTCTGAAGAGTGGTTTTTTTTTGTAAATTTTAATTAGCTTGAGGAATACAGTCCCTGTTTGCCATCTTCCAAACTAAATACTGAAAAAACTAAATTTTCATTAAAATAAATGACATTACTCTGAAGAAATACATTTCAGCACTATTTTTTAAAGAAGATTTTGCTGTTAATACTCTAGGTGTCAAAGAAGTCGTACCACATATGACCCCTTAACATGGCCAATAATGATTCCTAAGTGCAGAGCCTTTGGTTACCCTTGAGTACAACAAATTTGGCCAACCACCCTGCTCCCTGCCCCCACCCCTTTAAAAACCAATCAAACAAACAAGCCCTGTCTGGATTCTTTTATCTTTGATATTTACATCTCTTAAGGACCTAAAGTTTTGTCCCTTACTTGGAACTTTTCATTTAATTTAATAAGATTGTACTCTAAATGGCAGTTATTGACCTCAGTCCTGGAAAATACAAGAGTTTTATTAGTTAATCCGAAAGGAATCCACTTCTGCTGTGTTTTCATTAAGCACAGACAGAAGTTTTAGTGGTTAATGTAAGTCCCAAATTGTACTTAGCAAATGGTTTGTGTAGGAAAAGCTATCTCATTTTTTCCATTGCCATCTTGACATGAAACAGGCAAAGTTTCCCCTTTGAAAACTCTAAATATTTTTTATATGCTACGAGCCCCCTCCCAATTCTCATTCTTTCCTTTTTTTTCTTTCTTTTTTTGAGTATGGAAGCCAATAGGACTAAGCTTTATTTTTCCAGGGCAAACTGTTTTACAAGAAACAGTCCACTGAGACATTTCCAGAAAGTTATTGTAGATCTGGACGCTTTGTAATGTTCTTCATATCCAGCAAAGGCAATGATATCTTTCATCTTTAAAACGTTAGCTCTTAAGAAATCCACTGTAATCACTTCAAGGTGGTGATATCATTTGATGTTAAAAAATGAAAGAACTGGGCTACATAAATTTTGGATGTCTGCACTAAAATCCGGCAGTGTGGGAACCATGAGCTTTCAGTAGATGGCACTCTTCTCTCTGAGTGACACCTCAGGATCTGATTTGTGCTTCAGTAAAAGTGAAAGGGGTTTTTCTGAGGTATTATAATCACAACTCCACTCCTAAAAAACTCCCAGTCACCTATAGATTAAGACACCAACCCTGAAATCTAAACTAGTTAAATGTCTCATGATCACTTCCTTTTCTTCTTCCCCAAGAATTATTTGTGCTTTGTGTCTTCATGTATAGTACTATTTAATCCCCAACTTTAAACAGAATATCCATTTGTACATATGTTCTTACGTCACGTGATGTTGAATACTGCAGGGACACAGAGGGAATTCAAGGTATCATGAATGAAAAACACATTTGCATTGATAGTTAACTTAGAATTTATGTTATTACAGACCGATGGTAACATCTGATTGAATCATGAGTCTCTTGTTAAAAAAAATTATCAATTCAAAGTTGAGTCTATCATTTTTCATCTCTGATATATATTATCTCATATAGTTCCTAGCATAGCATCCAATTTTTTGATTTCCCTTTCAAGTACAAAGAGCTATAAAAATAAAACTCAGATACCAGGATTTAATGTGTCTTTGTATTCTCCAGGTTGACAGAAATTTTGTTTCTAGTCTTAGCTCTCATTTCTTAGATTTAAGATGTTAACTAAAAGCACTAAAATATATGAGTAGCTATGCACACTCTTCTAAAAAATTGCTAGTTCCTAGTATCTCCATGCTACATTTTTTCATTATATGCTTCATGTTTAATGTGAGGGACAGCATAAATCTGAAATTTTGAATATTACTTGATTAATTATGACTTTTCTCTCTAAGCATAATGGAAAATAGACTTTTAACATATTCTAAAAACTGGTTATCAGAATCTGTTTAGAGCTACCTAATTATGAAACAGCAAAAAGTATGTATTACATAACCATGCTGGAATCATTGGGTATAAAAATATAAACTCAAAAGAATACTTTTATTTATAATGAAGTTTATCTTTCAGTTTTCATAAAGCAATATTAGAAAAATTGTGCTAACTAGATAGCTATTAAATCTTCAGTGATGAAAGCATATATACCATAGGTCTATAACAGAGAATTTAAAAGTATTTTAAAAGTAACTTACATAGAATTTTTTATCTTCCACAATATTCGAGTTTACTTATAGTCTCTGAACACTTACCATTATAACTGTGTGTGTGGATATTTAGCAATATTTTATCAGTAATATACTCATTTGCTTAGGAAAATTGCATGAACTCTTCATAGGGAAACATTCCTTAATATTTAAAATCTACACATGTGGTATTTCTATATATACTTACAGACTATGAAGTACAGCTGTGTAACTTTTATGTTGGCATTTCTCAGTTGGACACTAGGTGGCAAGTCTTTGTGCTTGAATTTTGGCATGTTTATAAACACAGGAAATATAAAACAGATCACATTTCTCCATTGGTGGAATGGAATACAAGCATAAAATAAAACTTTTACAGATTTGTAAAATGACCAAAGTTCTTTGTGAGAACATGATTTTTGCTCTGGAAAATTTTGGAGTAAACCAGACTTTAGTGTCATTAGAGTTGTACTATTTCTCTTTGTGATTCTCAAGGAGGTAAAAGAAAGCTGTATCCCAGAACTATATATTACTGTCCTCACTGTTCTACATACTCAGCTAACTCCCAAGCACTAACTTACCAGCAGACATTTCTTCCAAAATGTATAGGAACTATAAGATATACTGTCTTAAAATACTTAACCTTATTTTTTTCTGGAATAAAAATAAAATTTTAGATAAAGAAGAGTCAAACAAAAATTCCTTTTACTTCTTTAAACGTAAGAGCATAAAAATGTTTCTGAAAAGTTTCATAGGATTTATTTTTCCATAGCGAAACAGAAAATGAAAAAATATTAAATGAGACTTATTTGAAGGAAAGGCAGTAAATGTATCGAAACATGTGCTTTTCCCCTTTAAAGAGAAGAAAATAGCCAGGATACTTGGAAAAATCCTAACTACAGATCAACTGCATGTGTTTTGCCAATATCTGGAACTGAAAGCAAAGGTTTGTTCTGATAAATGGGAACTCTGGTAATTTTTCAGAAATCAAGATAATTTATGATGTGTGGCTGATGTGGTCATCATTTGGCAGGTTAGTCCGGGACGGAATTGGAGCATCTTCTGGGAGGCACTGATGGGAAGCAAAAGGAAAGAGGCATAAGAGAGGAAGGAGGTTTTAGAGACCTTGGGAAAGAAAGGAGGGGAGGCCAGAAGAAACAGGAAAAAAAATCTGATAGGCAAGGGGATGCCTCCTGTGGGTGAGGGAAGGAGAGATCAGTTAAGAGGAGAAATGAAAAGAGAGGGACTTGCCTCTGAAAGGGTGGGGTGATGAGTGAGTGTAAGAGAGGGCGGAGGAGGAGGAGGAGGTCCTAAGGAGCCAAAGGGGCGGAGTGATAAGGCAGCAGCAGAGAAAGGAAGGGAGAAGAGGTGGGAGGAGGAGGGGGAGTGAAGAAAGAAGGAATTTGGGTGTTTCTTTTCCTTTGTGGTACAGGCTGAATATATCTAAAGAAAGTTTACTGGTGTCCCCCTGCTTCCATATATGACCTGTGAGAACATCAAATATATATGATATTTAAACCCAAACTACTTTTAGAAGATCATTTTTGCACAAGCAATAGCTTTATATGTAATCAGTTTTTAAATGTACAAGTAGAGATTACTATGCAATTACTTCTAACATCTTTAACTTTAGCATTTAAATATTTCTAGAAAAGTTTGCATTTAACTTTTTCAATTATTTCATAATCTTGAGAAACATGAATTAAATATTTTCACTCAATCAAATAATGAGAAAAACATTTTTAGCAAAATTAGAGCACAAAAATGATTGTTTTTATTAGAAAATACAACAAACCAACCTTTTAAAGTGAAGTGGTACTGCTAGTATCTTTACCTTATTTACAGAAAATTAAAAAATTCCTAATGGAAATATATTTTTAAAATATTTTCTTATTAACGTGAGTGCTTTTTAACTGTAAAACATGCAGAAAACACTGAAATTATTGGAAAATATTTATTATACAATCATCCGACTGCTTAAAACAACAGAAACAGTAATGATAAAATGCTTTTAACATTTTGCCATATGTAGAAAACATTTAAGATAATATCTTCTTTCCATTTTGCAGAAATGTATTTAGCAATTCTAATAATGTTTAGTATTTTCCCATGACTATTCTCAGTGCATGGCATTTTAAAAAGCATTATCTTATTGGGAAAACAACTTTCAGCATTATATCTTTACAAAGATCCCTGCGTACAAAAAGAGAACATTCAAAGTATTACAAGAAACCAATAACTTCCAGACTGCCTAGGGAAACATTCCAAGATGTTAACAATCCAGGAGAGGAGTTTTATAAAGGCATTTTAAAAGTTTCCAGTGCTGGTAATGTAAAAATAAGGTAGTTCAAGAACATCTTTATCTTAAACAACAGGAAGAAATAGGAATACAAAAATGACAATATTGTTTTTAAACAGATGTGACAGACACCGTCAACCTTTCGGTCAATTCTACGAATCACAAGTGGAAGCTTATGGAAGAAATTATCTTTTAGAAAACCCATTTTCCCTTTATCCCTTTTTGTAGAGAAAAGTTAAGACAGAAGCCCCATAAAGTTTCTTGAAATCAGTACCTACTCACCTTCTTGGGTCTGTTGTGCCAAAATAAGAGTGGGTTGAAGCAGAGCAAGAAGTAACCAGGTCCCCTTTTGCACAAAGCTCATCATGTCTAAACATCAGACATGAGACTCTTTGTGCAAGAAGGAGAAAAGGAAAAAGCAGTTCAAAGTAGCACCATCAGTTGTTCCCTGCCCTTCAGCACCGGGCCCGTCATAAAACTCAGCCACTAAGATTCCTTTGCTTTGGCCTTAAATAGGAAAAAGTTTGGCTTCCCTCACTTTCCAGCCCCTTTCTGAAATATGAGAGCAGCACCCATCCCCTTAGCAGTGAAAGAAATGATTAATATTTCTTTTTCCCTTATAGAAGACGCAACCAGAAAAGTAAAAAAGAAAAGAGCACATCTGGAGCTTGTGTGCATTTGTCTATATATAAGTTTAGAGCATGTTTTAGTCATATATATGCTTGTGTAATTTAAGAATATGTACCAAACATTGTTTTGCCTTGGGTTTTAATATAAAAATTAAATGCATGTCTTTTTAAAATTTCCTTTTGCACCACTTAATGACTGTATAATTTTGAAAAATTACTTGGTTCACTTTTCCTGAGTAAAGCTAAATTGCAAACCTTATCTTCCTATGAGTTTTTTTTTCTTTTGAATATTGAAATTTTGCCAGAATCCACCCTAACTCAATTTAAATAGGGAACTGCGAAAGAGTAACTGAAAGAAAAGCTTCTATTTGTCCCTTCCACTCATCCACCCACTCTGTATTCTGGAAGTTCAATTTCAGGCAAATGTCAAAAGACTAAGCATCTGAACTCTCTCTTGAATGGTTTATTAAAAATTAGATGATTATCTGTAGCTGTTTTAATTTCACATCAATTTAGTTAGTCAACCAAATAGTGATTTCTTCTGAGTTTTCTGATCTTAGGTTGATTGTGAAAGCTGAAACAGGGTTTTCTGGAGAAAATTTTAGCCTTTTTATGTTTTACTTGCAAGAAACATGATGGGAAGGAATTTATCAGATGAATGATCACAAAAGTACAAGAAGACCTTCTCAGTTTATTTTAATTGGTATAAAACTACTATAAACAGTACTAAATTTAGACTTTCGTATGTACAGTTTCTAGACCATATCAATATTACTCTTTAATATATTTCTGGAACTAAGGGGTTATTTCTGGGTCAAACCTGAAGAGTAGTCAAAATACTACGTTTTAGGTCTTTGATAAATTTTTGCAAGAAAAATATATTTGTGCAACTAATCAAGACCATTTTTACTCCCTATCATTAGCCCATCGTTTTTTCCTTTATATTCTTTAAGTGACTTTTTGATGTTAATTTAGGTAACCTACATATATTTTATTTTTTCCACATTAATTTAACCACACCAGATCCATGCATTTGCACATAAATTTCTCTCCATCTCACATCAGTATATTGAAGTCACTTTTCCATGATTCCACTCAAATATTACTTTCTTTACACTTGCTTTCACCTTTCTCTCACTCCAAATTCATGGTACCCATTTTTTACTCAATTCATGTCATATATATGTCATATGCATATCCCCAAGTATATGTGTAATCCATAAGTATGGTCATTTTGCTGCCCTACAGATCTAATTATTAGTGCATATAGATGTTCAAACATCGATGAAATCACCTGATGGAAGAAGAATAGAACTAGTTGAGCCAATATCTTGTGCATCTTCTGATTTTTGAGGGAAAAAAAAACTTTATTGAATGACAAGTACAAGCTCTTCCACTGAACCATAGGAAAAATGTTGAGGGAAAAGATTATGATGTTAAGAAAGAAGAATGTTATATATAGCTTAGTATTTTCCAATCATCTTTGTCCTAAGCACCGAAATGCTTCAATAAAAATTCCCTTGTGCTCAAACCAATTCAGAAATAAGATTTTTCCCTAATGCCTTTGGTCCTGTGTGCAATCACACGCATATATTTTAATATTTCCTTGAGTGACCCAGAGTTCAGCAATCCCATGTTGCACATTTCCTCACTTAGTGTTTTTCATTGTTTTAAAAATATTTGTCAGTCTTGTATCACAATTCTTTGCATTTTGAATTCTAGATTTTTTTTTATTTTTTAGGTTTAAGTGTTTTTAAACAATTTTAAATGAGTAGGGGGCCTGCAGTGGCATCATCTCTGCATGTAATGCACACACTGGTAAATTATATTGTGCAATCTAAGAACTGATGTCCTCATGGTATTCTAAAGACATTTCTTTCTGAACATTCCTGACTTAGCTGATATTAAACAGCTCACAAAGACATGTCGTTTTGCTTTCTGGTTAACAAAGAGTGCCTGGGAAGATGAAGCAAAGTAAGGGTGTGGTGGATTATCAAGTGAAAAAATGCAAATCTTTCTATTTCAGTGAATTATGGAGCATGGGAGAGATTGATAAGCCCAGCTGTGATGAACTCAGTAGGCCAGTAAATGTCATCAGTGTTCTCTACAATAGCAATAAGAAAATCAATTATCTCCATCATGAAAAACACATGGAAGAGAAGTCTTTCCCTCACTTGATCTGCTTTATGTAGTATTTTCTTTATTAAACTAAAGGGATGTATTATTTATGGACATTTTCTATATGCTTCCAAATCATTGTCTGGACCTTTAGAGTGCATGCATGACAAAATTAAGTAAGAAAAATGTACTAAATCCATAGCATAATTGCAGCCTAAAATATGACAAAGTACCATGCAATTATAAGCTACAGTATACATTTTCTTTGCTGTTTCTTGGAAGGTATATTGCTTCACTTAGTTTACACAGGGCAAACTTTAAAAAAAATTGAACAAAAACTAACATGTTGATAGTATTGTTGAAAATATGATTCTTAGGTGTCAGAGTTGTGGTTCAGTTGTAGAGAACAGCTCACATTTGTGGAGCCCTGAGTTCCATTCTCCTAGTAGTGCATGTTACCCTCAGTACCACCAGGAGTGATTCCTGAGCACCAATCAGAGAAAAACTACTGGCTACAACTGAGTTTGTCCCCAAAACTATTGTCGTGTATATATACGTGTTGGGTAATATCATAATACAACAGAAACACATAATGGGATATTTTTACTCTGTGTACATATATATGAGCATATATATATTATAATCATAGATACATATAATATGGTGTAAGACAAGACAGAAAGGGGTCTTGAAGCATTGATCATGTAATCATTCAAAAAGCCTTTTTCTTAAGTTCCTCTTAGTTCCCAAAGTAGGATTACTTATGTTCCAACAAGACTAGATTGATAACTATTTCTTTTTACAAGTCTCATGTTTCCTTAAAATTTATTGTAATTTTATAATGAGTATAATGCTCATACTAATTCTACACTGAATATATATATATATTCTTATCTGTTATTATTGTATATTTGTGGTTAAATTTGAGGCTTTATTTTATGTGTATATTTTCAGCTGAAAATTACCCCAAGATTCTACAAAAATTTCAAAGAGGTTACATAATTCTCAAAATTAGTCACTGAAATTGAATGGCACACTTTCTGTTTTTTTAACCATATTTTCCACTTGAATTAGTCACTGATTGTGGTAATGATATTTTTATGCAATTTAGGAATTGAGTAAATACAAATTTGGTACTTTAAATCTGCATAGTGTTAAATAGGGCCTTAAAGGATTGAGAGAACTGATAGCATAAAATTGTAGAGTTAATGCCCAATTTTTAAAAAGCAACTTGCTTTCATTGCTGATTTGTCATTTATATTTTATTAGAAATTTTAAAGTGTGTTTAAATTCTCATGAATGGAGAACTATGGATTCCAGTTAGGGCATGTGAAAAAATTAACAATTTTTTATTTGTGTGTCTGTACATGTGTCTATGTGATATAAATTGTCATGGTAATGTATTAATGTAATTCATATACTGCTAATATAATACATAAGCATGCATGCAAAAATATATTTATAGGTTGAAAACATTTTGGGAAGAAAACTGAAAACTGCCTTGATATGCAAATAAATTAACTTGCATTTCTTACACCAAGTTTCTTCACTAAGTGAATAAAAAAAATCTATTAGTTTTCTCTTATGTGCATGTAAGCCTATTGACTTAAATCCTTAACTTTCATTTGCTTATCAGACTTTTCATCAGAGCAGGGAAAGCTGATGACCAGCTGGTGGAAATGTGAAAGATTCTGAATACTATAGTTATGTGCTTATGTTTCATAATGATTTGTTTACCATCTTATTTATTTATAATTACACTTGGAAATTCAAAGAAAAATGGAACTCAGCTCATTAGCTAATATACCAGTTCTTCCCAGAAAAGTGCGACCACTTTAAAAATATTACCATGAAGGTAGCATACACAACATCTTGTAGGAGTTCAGGAAGGCCCTCTGGAGATTTTAGTCAATTTAATCATTCTCAGGATTGACGTTCCATTCTGCAAATCCCTCTAGACTCTATCAAATATAATTTGTCATCTGATTCATACTTAGGAATTTTTCAGCAGTATCCAACACAGCTGCAAGAGCTTTTCAAATGCAGCCAATTCTGTATGAAGATAAAAAGAAGACTGAAATTACTATCTTCTGATAGAAGCATAAGATAGTCCAAAGCCAACTACATTGAATTTGCATGATTCTAATGAGACCCATCTTAATCCCTATGAACATTTTTCATACTAGTATATTTAATGGGTGTCCAGATTTAGTTTTTGCAATCCAAATAATTTTTAAGGGCATAGAATTTTATGTAGATCCGCTGCCTTTCTTTTCTTAGTAAATGGAAATGACTATGGATTGTTTCTGAGTAGCTTATTATATTTATACATAATTAATCCCTGTTCACGTCAGTCAGCACTACTGATTCTGTGAAAAATTTTCTCCTTGAGGCGATATAGAACATTGGGTAGGGTGCTTATCTTTCATACGACTGACCCTAGTTCAATTCCTGACATCACATATAGTCTCTTATGTCCTACCAAGAGCATAGAGTCAGGAGTAAAGCCTGAGCAAAGCAAGGTGTGTACCAATAAATAAATAAATAAATAAATAAATAAAAATTTACCCCTCCTCTTAAGAGATCTCATATATTTCTATACATTAAATGCCCTCTGGGGATGTTTTATATTTAGATAAGTTTTTGGTTTATCTAATAATACCCATGTTAGATTTTCCAAGGAAGGAGAGGTGATAAATGGGGTCCTTCGGTATCTTTGTATGTTTTTTTTCCCTTAGTGCTTTTAGTTCATTCTGATTTGTTGTCCTTAACTCCCTTGAAAATGGAGTACAGCGAATTCCTTGTACACAACAGGTAGCAAGAAATATTTTAAAAGTATGACTCAATTGAAATGGAATACTTAAAGCTTAGATAGTGTCCTTCAGTGATCTGGGGTCTATGGATGTCTTCTGGGACCAGGGCTGCTCTTTGCAGTCACATCTGGAAGTTCTAGGACTTTTGTTGTTGTTGCTGACTTTGGTGGTGTCTCTGAATAAGAGGAGGCACATGAACTTACTAAATTTAAAAATAATTATGTCTCAATTAAAACTGAGCTTTTGGCGGGCATGCTTACACAGTCAAGAAAAGAACAATGCAATGTCTCGTAGTAAACCAAACAGGAACCAAGTCACCTGGAAAATGACAACTCACAGCCCTGGACTCAGTGGCCTGTTTAATGTCAAATACCTAAGCAAGCTTCCTGATAAGGTTATTGGGAGCATTAGACATGTGGAGCTTTAGGTCTCAAGCATTCAAACGTACTAAAATGTCAACCAATAAAAGTGTTGGCATTTAATTAGGCATTTAATAATAGAGTCATTTAAAAATATTTTTAAAAATGACTATAGTCTTTTTTAAATAAATGATTCAAACCAGAATTCTGTTTCTATCTTTCACTATTTTATTTTCTGATGCTAGATGTATCCCATGAAGTAATTAAATCAAAATGTCTGACAAATGCAAATAAACCTTTCCAACTAGAAACATTCCATATAAAAGTTTGGGGACTAAGAGATAGTACAATAGTACTTGCTTCGCATGCTTTGGATTCTGATTTGATCTTGGTTAATGAATTTACTCCCAGGCGTAGCTAAGAGTAATCCTTTACACAGTCAAGAGTAAACCCTAAGAACTAGGAGGCTATAACTTTTCTCCCAGTGCCAAATGATATGCAATAGAATAATTTTACTTTATTTCTTTTTCATTTGTTTGTTTTGTTTGGGGACCATACGTGGCTATATGCTGGGGTTACTCCTGTCTCTGCACTTCTGGTTGCGCTGGAGTGACCAGATGAATTGCTGGGATATCAAACTGGGAAGGCCATGTATAAGGCTAGTGCCATACCGCTGTACTATGGCTCCTATTCCTATTTCTATTATTTTATGTTTAGTCAGTATTTCTCTTTTCACTTGCACCCTGAGAAGAGACTCAGTATTCTTTTGGAATGTTTTGGATATTTATCAGATTTAGATCCTACATACTTAATGAGTAGTTTTATTCTATTTTTTCAAGGTATCTATTTCCAAGATTTTGCTTTTGTCACCATGGTCTCTGATCTTTCCTCATCTCTGTATGCTTAATTCAGATTCATTTTTCACAACTCAACTCAAAGATTACAATCTCTCTGATCATCATCGTTATCTCTTATCCTATAATATCCCATAACATTCTGATGGGTATTAGTTTGTTTTATAATTTTTTTTTGTTTTGTTTCTCAGTAGACCAAAAGCTACTCCAGGATCCATTTGGGTTAATTTGTTACTTTATATCTTTGTAGATACTATAGGGCATTGTGTATGGAAGGCAATTCATCAGTATCAAATGACATGCAATGTAAAATTAAGGCACTTAATGTATATAAAAAGATGTGAAGGAATTTATTCCCTTTTATTCTTATTGAAAATTAGATGAGTTCTAAAAAGTTAATTATTCCCAGTATTTCCATCATTCAGAAAAAAAAAATAAGGTCACTCTTTCCAGCACAGTCTTTGGATTTACAATGGAGTTTAAAACTTCCAGATGTTATGAATTTATTTCTAAAATAGAAAAAAATAAACAATAGAACTATTTAGCAAACAAATTGAAAGCAGTAAAACTCTGTTTACCACAAGTATCATAAATAAAATACCACTAAGAAAAAAATAATTTGTAAAATAAAAAGAAATATACTTGATTTGCAGAGAGAGAATGGCAGAAAGGTCAAAACTTAATTTCAAGGGGAATTTAAATAATTGAACAAGAAGTGCATCATTATTTTAATGTTTTATTTTGGTGGTAGAAATTAAAAATGGCACACAGATGAGTATCACAAGGGCAAAATGCTTCAACAGGAGTCCTTATACTTTTAGTTTGAACTGTTTTACTTCACTTGATTCAATTTTTTTTTCTCATGAAATTTTTAAAAAGGGAAAAACAGATAAATGGCACTGTAGCACTGCCGTCCAGTTGTTCATCGATTTGTTCAAGTGGGCACCAGTAACGTCTCCATTGTGAGACTTGTTGTTACTGTTTTTGGCATATTTAATATGCCATGGGGAGCTTGCCAGGCGGGTGGGATACTCTTGGTAGCTTGGCAAGTCAAATAACTAAAATTTTCCTTTTCTTCCACAAACACAAGTACTCCTTTATATAAAATGTAAGACAATTTTTAAAGTTTTACAATATATTGCTTGATTTTTGGTCTAAATTCCATAGAACACAATGGAATTTCAGTTTGTTTACCTGAATGTGCAAAATAATCTATGGACATAAGTGTAAGGACATTAGGTCATGGTATTCACGGGAATATTCATGTGTGCAGGAATTATAACCTCTGTCTTTGTTGTGGGGGCAAGTTTAGCTGTAAAATGGGCAGTTACTTTGATTTAGACTTTACATCAAGGTTGCACTTTTGGTTGCTGGTTGGTTTGAGTTGTAACCAACTGAACCAAAATTTCATATACAGTAAAATTGGCAGTAGTGGGCAATAGCTGACGATCAGTAACTGGAGGCTGTATAAGACCAAACTGGGTAGAACTGTGTGAGAGTCTGTCCTCCCCCATTTCTAATCTTAAAGTAGTAGATACTACAAACTTTTATTATTTGGGGAAGGGAAAAGCAATATTAGCTAAAGTATATGTTTGATGAAAATAAGTTTCTTAAATTATTGGGCAATAACAAAGACTTTCTCTTCAAAATATAATTAAGAGTGATGGGTGCTTTCAAATAATGTAGATTTTGATAGTCTGGGGAACTTTCACTGAAATTAGCATCAAGTTGAGAAGATAATTTTATGCATCTACACTTTTACTTCAGCAAACACAACAGCTAACTATGACCAGACAGTCAGTTGAGACAGCATGACACATCACTGGAAAAAAATGATGTTGAGTGCAAAATTACAAGAAAAAATCATTGTTGAAGCCACGTTAGCATACCCTGCTCAAAATTATATCTGATTCTCTAGGCACTTATTTTGGAAGATTCCCTGAAACAAAAGCAGAGAAATTACATAAATGGTTTTCCAGGCCAATTTTTCTGATTTAGTATGTTGTTAAGTTGTTTTCAGTGTTTCTCCAAGTAGGTGATCCAGGAAAATTTCTAGATGTTGTTGATTTTGGAATTTCACCAATTTTTAATGATTACCGCCAGTAGTTAGCAAAACCCTGCATGGTTGTTAATAAGGCATACTGTAGCAAGTAAACGAGAGGAAATAGCAGTAATAAAAGTCAATCAACACCCCCAAGTCCCCATGAGCCTCATCATAGCCATAGCATTGCTAGTTTTCTTTTCCTCTTTCCAGAGCTATTGCAGTATTATTTCCCCCCCACCGATAAACACTCCCTAGTTCCCTTCAACCCCCCCATTCCCACTCTAACCCCACCACTGGCCATTGACTAAATAATGATAAAGATAACATTTTTCATTTCCTTTGCACCAGTTTAGGGGGATAGTCATCAAGATCTGAAGGAAAAGCAATCCAAAGCACAGGAATTTTAAATATTGAAAAAGTGGGTCAAATTGTATTGACTAACTACATATTCCTAATGTGTTTAATGTATTTTCTGCTCATTATTTACTTACCTTGAAAACTTAATTACCCTTTATTGCTATTTCATATTTCCTGCAAGACTATGAACTCCCTGGGGTGAGGGCTGTGCCTTTTCTGATCATCTGTTTCTCTAGTATCTAGCACGCAACCCTAAAGACCGGTCAGGAGATGATAATCAGATGCTGAAATTTTAATCCTGTATCAAGGATTCTAAATTTTCTGGAGATTATGTTGTCTTTATAAGTAACTTTATATAATTTAAATTTAAGTTAAATATCAGTATTGCAGAGCTGTTTTACAAAAAAAATATTTTAGTTTTAGGGTGAAGGTATTCATCTGTAAAATATTGTGACATTTTCTTTGTTCTTTTTTTTCAATCTCCCAAATAAGATTTCTGCCAAGTGAAAGAAATACAAGGAAACTCAATTTGCCAAAGGCAAGTTTATTAACATTTTCCCAAAGCATATCTTATTTGAACTGTTTACTTTGGATCTCTTTCAAGGGAGATATATATTTTTAAGCTTATTTTAAAAAGCTTGGATTATAAATGTTGGTTTGCATAGATAAAAGCAAGGAAGGGGTTGAGTGAGGAAAAGAGAGAGAGTATCCTGCAATTTAAATATTCTCAGAAATTGTGCTGCTGCTATTTAAGCACTTATTTCAAAAACATGTTATGTTGAGATCTTCAATTATCTCAAAATGAAATCTGTAAAGCATTAAATATCTAGTGGCTGATGAAATTCCTAGTTCATAAGGTATTCAGTAAAAACCTGTTTATAAATAATGAAGTATATTTGCATGTTTTAATATTGTTAGTAGGTCAAATGTATTGCTATTAAAAAAGAGTTGCTGATGGCTGTCCATAATTAAAGAAATCAAAAGATTTTTTTTTTTGGGTCACACCCGGAAATGCACAGGAGTTACTCCTGGTTATGCACTCATGAATTATGCCTGGCAGTGCTTAGGGGACCATATGGAATGCTAGGAATCGAACCCGGGTTGGCCACATGCAAGGCAAATGCCCTATGTGCTGTACTATTGTTCCAGCCCCCAAATATTTTTAATCATCAAAAACAATAGCAATAATAAAATTCTATATAGTATTGTCAAACCTATGCTGTTAATGTACTTGTTATTTAATGTTTTTAAATATATATGATGCAGAGTCTCCTGACCCCGTGCCTGGTTGTCTTCACCAGGGCCCCTCAGAGCATCACAGGTCGAGTTTCCCTCCCTGCCCCGAGCAGAGCCCCAGCAGCCGAAAACCTCTGGAACCCAGCCACATGATCAAGGCTGCTCTCCACATGCTTGGACGAGCCTCATGCACGAAGGAACTGGTAGAGGAATCCAGGTGTGTGGGACCCGGAGCTGAGATCTCTAAGCCTGCTTGAATTGGGACTGGGCCTCCTCCACCCAGATCCCCCATTTTCCAGTAGCTAGGTGGTCACACCCACAAACTGCCCCCTGTGCAGTGTAATCCCAGCAACGGACAAGATCCAGAGACTATGAAACAAAGCTCCCTGAAGGAAGCGTGAGACCACTTATTATCTAGTTCAAACTCTCTGAGAACTTGGCAAGCTACAGAGAGTATCCTGCCCACAGGATAGAGCCTGGCAAGCTTCCCATGGTGTATTTGATATGCCAAAAACAATAATAATTGTGGGTCTCATTCCCCTTACCCTGAAAGAACCTCCAATATGGCACCATTAGGAAAGACGAATAAAGAGAGGCTGCTAAAATCTCAGGGCTAGGACAAATGGAGACGTTACTGGCGTCTGTCGATGAACAATGGGATGACAGTGATACAGTGAAATATATGTGAATTTGATATATAAGTATATATGCAACCTTCATTTAATACTCCACACAAATTTATGAGAATGTACTAATTTATATTTTACAAATGAATAAAATGATTTGACAAAGATCACATAATCAGTAACTGGTAGAACCAAGATTGAAATCTTGAAAGTTTAGTTCCAGAATCTATTTTCATTTTCACTTAAGTTTGTGGGGGAAAGACATGGTGGTGCTCAGAAATTATTGCTGGTTCTGTGCTAAGAAGAGACACCCTGTATATTGCTCAGGGACTACAAATGGTAACGGGGAACTAACTAGGGTTGACTGCATGTGAAGGAATCACCTTAACTTCTATGCTCTCTCCAACCACAGTATTATTTAACATTAATATATTATGTTGAATTTAGTAGTTTAGTTTTGTTTAATATTTATTTCATATTTATTATTATTTAGTAGCTTAATTTAACATGGTGAATTTAATTACAATTTAATGTATTTAAGCAGATCATAAGACTTAAATAAGCATTTTGGTTTTTAGTAAGAAATTCTGGTAATTATTTTTAGTTAAATTATTTACTATTGTGTATTTGTTTGACACATATTATTTATATAATATCTCTTTCAGTATATCCATTAAGAGTAGACTCACATTTTTAAACTATCAAAACCAATATTTAGCAATAGTCTTAAACTAAGTCAAAGGCAGAAACAAGAATATAAAATTTTGTACTTTCTTGCATGTGTCATAAAATAATTTTAAGAACAGTTCTATAAGACTAGATCAGAAAACATCTTTGTTTTTAGAAGGAACTATATTTTTGGGACTCCCAAAAAGTTCTCAGGATGCCCAAGTTTTCACTCCCAAGGGAAATTAAAAAAGATAAGCATGCATGACTAGCGCTTTAACCTCTGTACTATTTCTCTGACTCCCAAAGTAAGTTTTAAAAGAAATAATAATATGATGATATTCTTTGGAATGAAAAAAGAAACATAAGAGCCCTTCAACTATATTGTCTTCAAATGAGATGGTAGGAATGGCAGTTAGAATATGGTGTATTATCACTAGTCTTATGTGAATAGAATCTCATGTTTCTTTCTACTAAAAGATGTATTTTAATGTGATTTTTTTGGTTTTTTTTTCTAAATGCGAGGATAATCCAAGTTTTATTACAGTCAGTATTAAGCTAAGATTAGCCAAGCAAAACCAGAAAGTTAAAAACTGGGCTGTCTCTCCCCTCTGGGGCTGTCCACGTTGTAAACTGTACAAAGTGATCTGATCCTGACAGTGCAAAAATGAGCACAGTTTCCAACTAAACTACATATGTGGCAGGGAGCTGTCCTGAAATGACATAGTTAGACAAATATTTCCAGAAGGATAATAGGCTTTTCTTTAAACAGTATCTTGTAGAGTTTCCAACAATTCTCAGTTTGATCTTTTTTTCATCATTTTCTCTCTTTATCATGTTTTCAAATGAAATTAATTTTCAGCTTTCTCCAAAGAAAATGTCATCTTCAAACAACACTTAAATTTTGATGTATATGATTAAGCAATGCTAAAGGGCATCAAAGAACATGAATAACAGTTAAGTTGGGAGACATTATATGTTGCTAATTAATGAAGCAGTTAACCAAATTTAAAACTTTTGTTTATATAATGTATTTTTTTTTCAATTATTTGAGAGATGAACCATTTTATGAGGATGAGGGCAATGCATTTTTGTTTTGCATAATGGAATACTATATAGTCATAAGAACCTTGTACATATACATGTATACAGAATACATGCTGTTTGATTCCAGTCATATTAATGTGCAAAAAATAAACAAAAATAATAGATGCTTAGAAGTCAGCATAATAGTGGTTACCATAGGGAAATAGTGATTAGAAGGGAGCATCGAGTCATTTTCTGGGTGCGGGTAAGTTTGTTTAAGTGGATGTTGACTTTATACATTATTTTCCATTTCTTAAATAAAACTTCACTGAACTGTTTATACATATATGCATGTAGAACTGTTTATACATATATGTATGTATACATATATTCATGTGTGTGTATTACACATCAACAAAAATCTTTAAAATAAATGGAGTTACCTCTGCCTTGCTAATCACTTTCAACTAGAGAAAAAAAGTCCTTTTCTCCTTCTCTCTAGGCTCTCTTTCCTTGGCTACTCTTCCATACCTACTTTCACCTTTTGTCTCTGCCAAATAGTGAGTGATATGTGTAGAAAACACACCTCCACCCTATACCCCCATCACATACACCACTGCTATTATCACCAAGCATAGACTAAATTTGATTCGGTAAATTTAGGTGTAGATGTTAACAGAGCACTTGTACCAAAATATGAAATTCAAATATATTATTTCCCCAGATTCCTATGTCAAACGACCACAAAAGCAAAAACAACTTTTGTAAACTGTTACCTGCTTGGAAATTGGGGTGAAGAGGGATTAGAAATTAGCTAACTAGTGTTCTCTTGTTAAACTTTGCTACTCTAACTCCATGGACAGATAACCTAAATAAACTGACTATAATTTTTAAACAAGTACACTAATTATAGAAATTTTTTAACCATTCATTAAGTAATTAAAGCAATTGAAAAAATATGTAATCATTGCTCTGTTCCTTTCATGTCTGTACATGGTAATATGTATGAAGGACAGCAGTTTACACAGGTGTCAGTTTTCAGAATTGAGCTGATTACCCAGGTATCGATTTTCTAAGAGTTGACATGTCAGGACTAACAATTCTTAACAGCTCTGAAGTGGTACATACAAATTCTAAATGGTGTAGAGATGTTGGCTCCAACTGCTGAAAGTACTTATACTTGAAAGTAGTTATACTTGGAACCAGGGAAATAGATAATGGCTACATTTTGGTTAAAGGTGGTAAACAATCTAAAACAACAGATTTAATAGTAGGTAGTGAGAGGAACCTAGATCTTACATGAGAGAGAAGTAACCTAAACTTCATCTTTCAGCTTCTTATACAATCATATCCTCCTGAGCTATTCCATGAATCAGACGAATATGTGCAATGGATTTACAGGGTTTCTCTAATGAGCAAATTCTTGAGCAAAGCAACTGTGGCATTTTTGCTCAATGAAGAACAACTATACATTTTAATATTAATAATTATTATTAATAACTATGATAAGAAATTATTAAGAGAAAACACTAATAATTTAAAGCAATTCTACATTTGCATCTAAATTTTTTTGTCTAGTTCTAGAACTGCAACATATTAGCAAATGAAATGAGAAAAAGCACCTGAAGACAACTATGTTCATCAATTCTACCACTACTTTAAATTTAACACTGGAAACAAACATTGAAAAAATCAGAGCATTGCAGAAAGAGTTCAGCAACTTTCATATGTCATAAATTTTATGAGCTAATGAGAAAAGTAGTTGCAAATGGATTCTTATGCAGTATTTATAAAAGACTCTTAAAGATGAAAGTTCCAATTCATAACCACACAACAAAATTCATCTCTCACAGCAAATACTTAATTTATAAAAAGAGGTTTCTGGCAGCATCCATAAGATTTCGAATAATTAAAACCAATAAGAAAGTTGTCAAGTGTACCTCAGATGGATCATTTCAATATGGATGAAATAGAATAGCTGTTCCTGTGCTACAGAACATGGTCTCACTGCTGCATCTAAAATGCAACAACCAAGTAAATACTTGTAGCTTCCCATTCTTATTCAATTTCTGTTCCCTTACATGACCCTTCTTCATTTATTCTGTTACATGTTGATAGGTTGATAATCATCTACCTTCTCAGAGACTGTTTAGAATTTTTATTTGCAGAAAGTGACTCCAGGGCCTGATCCATTTCAACAGCATTTTGTTTCCATTGTTCTTAATCTTTTCTTAGAATTCCAGAAATGTTTTATTATAGACTTGTTTCATATTTTATTTCTTTGCCATTTCAATTAACAATGGAAAATAAACCAAGAACTCAGGCACATCAATAATACCCTGTATGTGGAAGTTATATTTGCAGCCAAATAAAGGATAATCTCCTTTCTTCTGAAATGCCACAGCATATATTTCATCTCTGAATGACTCTGCTTCTAAAACTTCAAGATGTTCTATTAGTTTAATACTTTGGGGAGTAGTACCAATAAATAACCTTCACAGTTAAATCTTTGATGAGCATTTCTGAACATCAGGCCAATATGTTCATATGATTCAGATGAGTAATGAAAGGCAAACTGATAACTGCAAATGTCAAAGGACATTTCTGGGTCACAAAAGTTGCCCATCAAATGTTTCTTTGATTAATTAGCAGTTATAACAGTCTAACACTTTCAATAGCATGATTAGTTTGCATTTCCTCATACCTCCATTGACACTGTTTACTGGAAACATCAGCACAGACTAGCTTGCTACTTAATTCTTCCCTTTTCCACTTGAGCAAATCTTCACCTTTACCAAATTCCAGGTACAAAACAGTGATGTCATGTGCTTATTATTTTCTATCACATCCATTTTTTCTAAAAATTTCCCAAAGATGGAAATTTTTATCCAGTTATTAAAGTTTCTCAGGTAAAAATTCTGACTTTCACTATGTTTTTCCAAATCAACTTCCTGCGATTCATTGTGCTGGGAAACAACGGCTGAGCTGTGACTACTTCCAAGTTATTGCTTTTCAGGAATATCCTCAACTTCTCTTTTTCTATTTTTCTGAGTCCCATATCCAGTAAGTTTCTCTTCTGGTAATTTATCAGGTTCCATTTTCTTTCCTTTGAAATACCTTCATCATCACCAGAAACTTTTTTGTCTCAGACAACTTCAGGTTCTAACTTTCTTTTCTTGGACAGAGTGTCTTCTTCCCCACAGATAGAAATTTCATGTGCACAATCACCTTCAGAGTCCATTTTTCATTTTCTTGTTGTGCACACATGCATAAAGGAAGGATTATTTTGAAGAAACAAGGTACTACACGTGTTTTCATTAATGTCGAAGGAAGATTGTTTCTGAATCTAATGATACTTTGGCCTCTTCAAGTGAGATGCTATCACATTCTTCTGCATTTGTAGCATATTCCATTTTGATTATTTTACAAGATGTCAAAACTTCATGAGCCTTATAACATAGATGGACCATTTGATTTCACCTTATAGATTTGGTTATTAAAGGACACAATCTGCTTCCTACATTTTGGCCTTCAAATTACTTTACAACAAGTCATGTAAATATCTCTAGGAATATAGTAATACCTAATTGACAATTACATTTAATTAATTAGTTGTGCCATTCAAATATCAATGGTGCAAATCATCATATTAAATTTATTATGATTTCAACAAGAAGTTCCAAATGTACAACATTCAACATTTTTTATTTTTAATGGAGAATCATAATTTAATAACACTGAACTTCTAAATAAATATTATCAGTTCTATAAGATAATAATGCTGAACCAAATAATTTATTTGGTTACTATTAACTCAAAGTCACTTATGAATTGATAAGTAAGTTAAGTACAATCTGAGATCATAAACATTCACAATTTTCTAAAAGAATCAAATGACATGCCTTTTTTTCTCATTTGAAAAGAAGTTTCATTACTCAAATTTGTTTCTTTCTTCATAATATTTTAAGTTCATAGATATATTTTAGGTTTCCAAAAAGCTATCACAGAAACATATGTGATTTCTTTTTGGTTTTAGTTATAGCTAAGAAGTGTCCTCATAGCTAATGAGTTATTAAACTTTTTTGACATTTATATTTGTATATCTTTCACTTAACGTTCACTATAATTTTATATTATAGAGTACTAACTAAATTATATATTTTGTTTATACTTGAGATACACTTTTGTTTTAAGTTGATTTAATCTGATTAATTGATATTTTAATTTCAAATTTGAAGTCTCAGAAGTGATAAACTTAGAAATTACTACTAATGGAAGGTGACCTCTATTGTTTTACACTGTGTATAGTTCACTGTAATTATCCTAGGAAAGAGAAAAACAAATTTCCCTTCTTATTCTAAGTGTAATCATCCTTGTACAGAGTTATTAGCATAAAATATGTAGATTGTTCTAAAAACGCATATTTTTGTACTAATTAAGCATAAGGCTTAGCCATATCCTGATCCAGAGGCAGGATAATTAGTCTATTCCTGACTGTTCTGTTGAATTATTAGAGGCATTATCTTTATCTAACTGTCACAGTTTTTATATTTTGGTCACAGCAATTGTCTGATTCACATTGCCCTATGGAAAACTCAAGGTTTTCAATGCATTCTTCTAGTATTTCTAATCAAAAGCTTACTCTGGCTTTGAAAAGTGCTGATAATAATATAACATTTGTGTAGACAAGAGTGAATATGTTTAAAGTTGATGTGCATACTTTTTAAAGTTGTTTCCTTGAATTGGACAGTTTTATACTCTTGTGATTACTGATGCTCAGCTTTCATCTTGATATTACAGAACTCTTGTTAGTGTATTTTGGAGAGTTTTCTCATATTATTCTTTGCTAGGTATGTTAAGACCTGCTGCAGTTGTTATATAAAAAAAATGTGAAACTATTTGAACTAATATTCCTAGAAAATAACTGCTAATAGTTTCACAGAAATTTGGTATCAAGTTTGTAGTGATACAAAGCTCTATGTTAGATAATAGCATTAGGATTAAAATTCAGAGAACACAGTGATATGCTAATATCAGTATGATAAAGCTGTATAAGTGACGAACAATAGCATTTATTTATAATGGCATAAGAAATAAGTACCAGGTTGGCTCCATGTCTTGGAAGTGGCCTCATATGCTGGGGGAAAAAGCAGTTCAGATAGAGAAGGGAACATCAAGTAAGCTCTGGTTGGAAGACCCGCTCGGGAGAGGAGATGCGTGCTGAAAGTAGACTATAGATGGAACACGATGGCCACTCAATACCCCTATTTCGGACCACAACACCCAAAAGGAGAGAGAGAGAACAAAAAGGAATGCCCTGCCACAGAGGGGTGAGGGAGGGAACGGGGGGGGGGGAGGGGGGATGGGATTGGGAGGTGGGAGGGATACTGGGTTCACTGGTGGTAGAGAATGGACACTGGTAGAGGAAGGGGTGCTCGAACATTGTATGAGGGAAACACAAGTATGAAAATGTCTAAATCTGTTACTGTACCCTCATGGTGACTCACTAATTAATAATAAATAAATAAATATATAAATAAATAAGAAAAAAATAAAATGGCATAAGAATTTGGGCCAGAGATATAGTACAGTGGGTAAAGTACTTGCTTTGCTCATGGCCAGTGCAGGATAAATCCCTGGCACTACATCTGGTGCCCCAGAGACCACCAGGACTGATCCCTGGGAAGATCCAGTGGTAAGGCCTAAACACAGTAAGTGGGGCCCCAACCCTCCCACCCACACACTGCAAATCCATAAGAGTGTATATGACAAAGATAAATATGGCTGCAACATAGCAGGTAGGGCATTTGCCTCACACTAGGCCAACCCGGGTTCGATTCCTCCACCCCCCTCAGAGAGCCCGGCAAGCTACCAAGAGTATCTTGCCCCAACAGAAGAGCCTGGCAAGCTACCCATGGCATATTCCATATGCCAAAAACAGTAACAACTGTTACTCACATGGAGAAGTTACTGGTGCCCGCTCGAGCAAATTGATGAGCAACTGGATGACAGTGATACAGTGACAGTGAGAGTGTGAAAAAGTTTTTTTTTTTTAACAATATTTCAAACATTAAATGCACTCCTGTGTTTCCTTATAGCACTCTCCATAATAGCCAAGATATGGGAACAACCCAAGTGCTTGAAAATATATGACTAGACAAACTCTGGTATAAATGCACAGTGGAATATTGTTCACTATTCTGCTCTAGGTAAAAGTGAAATCCTGCAATTTGCAGAGAATAAATAATGCTATGAGTAAGGTGATAACAAAAAACATGAACTGGACACATGATTTAGTTTATAATTGTCTAAATGAATTTAACAAAGAAAGACATATTGGAAATAATCTTTTTTCCATTAATCTCATTAAGGTGTTTATCCAGTTGCAACTTTGTCCCAACTTCGGGTTCTAGAATGATTGTACTACCCTTCAGCCTATCATACATTATCTGGAAATGAAAAAACATGACATTATTTCTTGCTTTCTGAACTCGTACGAATAGTCTTATGAATGTGAAACTGGGCAATCATAGATTCTAAGAAATAGTTTCATAACCCTCCTTCTCACTCCTTGATAGGAAACAGATTTGCATTCAGTTTGTGTATCCTAGTAACCTGACCCTTACTTTTTGTTTATTTTGTGGCCTGACCCTCACTTTAAAAAAGAACATATAGAAAAGAAGATAGAAGAAACTAAAAAAGATTAATATTTCAGTCTTGTTTCTGAATTATATTCTAAGAATCCTCAAAACAACTGAACTTGGAACAAACAAATCTATAAAAGTCATTCACCCCCAACTAAACCCTGTTCCTCAGCACTATTAATACTCTTACCAGAAAGAGAGATACTGTATGCTATTGGGAGGGAGCATGCACTATGAGGAAAATACAAAACGAGGGAGATAATTTCATAATGCAACTGAAAATTATATCTAAGTAGCTACTTTTTTCTAGTAATCTATGGATTTTTTATCTTTATTTCTTTCCTTGGGTTCTCTTCTTTTTACAAAGGAACTCTTTGTGGGCTGGAGCGATAGCACAGTGGGTAGGGCATTTGCCATGCACACGGCAGATCCGCGTTCAATTCCCAGCATCCCATATGGTCTCCTGTGCACCGCCAGGAGTGATTCCAGAGTGCATGAGCCAGGAGTAACCCCTGTGCATCGCCTGGTGTGACCCAAAAAAAAGCAAAAAAAAAAAAAAAAGCATTCCGTGTTATTCTGAGTTTAACTTCCGACATGTAATCTATAGGCAAACTCATCTCAGCCTTTGGCTCTTGATAGTCATTCAATCTCAATTGTCTTGCCAGTGTCTGCAAGATTTGCACATCTTTAGACCTTTACTCAAATATAACTCTTATGAGTATTTCTTTGGCTCACTTAACATTTCATATCCTTCCAGTGTTCTCTTTTCTTTTACTTGCATTGTTTCTTTCTTTTCACTTGTATCTTCAGAAGTACTGCACACGGAGTTTATTTTTCTATTATTATTTTAAAATTATTTTTATTTATTATTAATTATTATTTTTATTATTTTCTGTTATTATTATTCTGTTATTTCCAAATAGTTTTTAAATTCCAGAAATGCAAGGACTTTTATCCATTTTGTTTATTTCTTAAACAGTAGCACTGTAGCAGCACTGTCGTCCTATTGTTCATTGATTTGCTTGAGAGTGCACCAGTAACATCTCCATTGTGAGATTTCTTGCTACTGTTTTTTGCATATCAAATACACCACAGGCAGCTTTCGAGGTTCTGCCATGCAAGTTGGTTACTCTTGGTAGCTTTCCAGACTCTCAGAGAGGGAGGGAGGAATTGAACCCTAGTAGGCCGCATGCAAGGCAAACATCCTACCTGCTGTGCTATTGCTCCAGTCCTTTCTTAAACAGTAGCACCTAGTATTCAATTATAAAATACTGTGTATCTAGATATATGCTAAATAATTAATAAGTAGACCTTGAATATTTCCTTTACTGCTGACCTCTCCCTGTGTATGATCACATCTCTTCCCTGGAGAATCTCTTGAGTCTATCTTTGTTTGGATTTGTGTGACAGCTTCCTAGTTTCTGGCCCTGCTTACAGGATTTATTTATGTTTTTTTTTTTTTAAACTGCATTTGTTCTTAATGCCATTCATTGAGAGATTGTTCTAAAATTCAGATATAATCTTGCCTTGTGCCAATCTGTAATATACTAACTAATGGCCTTTCACATCCATTTAATAGAGAACTGCCCTTCATAGGCATTGCTTCATTTCATTTTTCATACTTTTAAAAGTAGTAATGAGATGACAGTTTAAATTCTCTCTTCCTCTGTGTACAGGAATGAGAATTATTGTCATGCAAATATTCATCTGTTTTGTTTAGCTCTCACCTGGAATTTAGCAAATTACCAAAGTTTTGGTAACACTGGCATTTGTTAAACATAAGAAAGCAACAACTGTACTATCGAAGATTTTATTCTACATATAAAAGAAGACAGGTGTAGAGCCTGAGATAGTAAAGAGCATAAGGTTCTTGACCTGCAATATGCCACCCTGGTTGGGATCCCAGGCATCCCATTTGGTCCCCTGAGCACTGCTAAGAGTGGTTATTAAGTTCAGAGCCAGGAACAACTCCTGATCATGTCAGGTGTGACCCCCAAACAGAAACAAACAAAAGAAAACAAGTTTAGGTTGCCTAAGGAATAAAACTTTTGTGTTTACAGTTCTTTTGTTGGGATCCACACCCAGGGTTCTTAGGCATTATTCCTGATTTTACACGAAGGAATAACTTTTGACAAGAACTATGGCAATATAACGAGCACAGAGCTGCAAACTCGGGCAGGCTATGTGCAAGGTAAGCTCCTTTCCCAATGTACTCGTTTTCCAGCCTGTGTTAACAGTTTTTAATTGGATAACAGAAGCACACTAAAGTTAAGAGATACTTTGTCAGTATTCGTCTTTAAGTCATTCTCTTGTTTAAATTCCCAAATCAATATCAGGTAAAGAGTATGCCAGATTGCATATTGTGGCCTAATGATTAGTAATCTTTGAGAATATACATTGATCATTTTTTCTGTAATTTACTGTAAATTATTGAAGGCATTATTCTTATATCTGGACCTGATTTGGCTCTCCCAGTTAGTGTTCATTAGACAGCAAACAATGACTCTCTAACTGGAAATGAATGGGGGATTTCTTGGGAATATTGTCAATAGAATGGATTTCTAACAAGTGATTAAGAATGAGTTATCTTTATTATTTGCCGATTCCTCAAAATCCCTATTAAATTGCTTACATCATCAGGGAAGGGTCAACCCTTGGGCAATCAAGTTTCACAGATTAGTCACTATGTTAGATGAGTGTTCTCAATTGTTCCAAAACGCCCTACTGAAACAGTTTTAGATACTTAATACTCCAAATATTTCCAGATACCTAGAACAACTTCAAGCTATCAAACAGTTACCTTTCCCTTCCCTTGATGCAAATTTGATCAGATTTATTAGGAGACTCATCAGATAAGAAACTGGATCAAAGTTTGGTAAAATAATGGAACTTTCAAGGATACAGAGGGGAGAATGTCCAACTCTCAATAGGCCCGGGCTTGAGTGCAGGGCTGTAGGGAAGTCTGGGTGGACTCTCCCAAATTCATAGCCAGAGTAGAAAAGTTTTTGCTTTGTCAACTCCTCTCCAATCTGCAGATGGCCAATTTGAAACAAAGTTGGAAATGTAGGTGAAAAAAAAAAAAGGGTGGAACACATTTGAGTTTGAGATTGCTTCCCAGGCCATGTGTATCCATTTTCCTAGCCAAAATATTGTTGTCATCATTCAGAACTTTGCAAGAATTTGGAGCCTCTGTCTGCTGAGTTTGCCACGTATCACAATTCTCCTCAGAATATGAGCTAATGTTGCAGGATAGCACACCATCTGGTCTCGCTTGAGAACTAAATATAATCTTCATGCTTCAGACAAGTACATTAATGTGGAGCTCCCATATATTAAAAATGAATTTCTCTTTCATAGCAAGCTGGCAAAATTATATAACCCCCCCCAAGAAGAACAAAACAGCAGCTACCACAGCAACATTTTAAATGGAGGAGAAAATTTTACACAGGAGTATTTGTCACTTGTTTGGGTATTTTTCTGCTTTAGTTTTTAAATTTATTATAGTCA
The DNA here is from genome assembly GCF_027595985.1 of Sorex araneus. NCBI lineage: Eukaryota > Metazoa > Chordata > Mammalia > Eulipotyphla > Soricidae > Sorex > Sorex araneus. The sequence goes on along the minus strand of NC_073313.1, from coordinate 221,970,900 downwards.
AAATATATACAATTCACACTTTAGTGCAACACTTTCCTAGTTTTGTTTATTTATCTATGATGATGACACTATTTTTTTTAACCAAATCAAGGAGCAAAATGTGAAGGACCTGAATTATGAAATATAAAACTTAGAAAATAAAATTTTTATCAAATGTTACTGTGTAAGAGCAAATATCAGTACTGATACTAGTTACTGTTTATTTTTCAAATGTTATAGATATTAATTCAACACAAAATTTCAACTGAATACTGTACAAGAAATTTAGCTATTTAAGACAATTCTGTTAAGAAAATAAAAACAAGGGCCAGATAATACAGTAGGTTAAAGTGTTTGCCTTATATGAATCTGATCCAGATTCCAACCCCAGTAATGTGCATGGTTTCCTGGATACTGCCAGAAGAGTTACATGAGCACAAAGGAAGGAGTCAGTCCTGAGCATAATCAGGTGAGGCTAAAATCAAAAACGTAAAGAGAAAAAAGAAAATCAACCCCAGAAAGATTTAAAGAAAAACCCTTTACTCATCTATTAAGTAACTTGTATTTAGGATGTTTGGTTTGTACATTGTGCAAAATTCAGTAATAGAGCAGATATTAATTAAGCAAAGTTTTTAAAATATTATTATTATTGAACCAAATGGATAGTACAGAGGATAAGGTATGCAGCCAACTCCAGTCTTCTGATGTTGTCTCCAATTTTCAGCATATATTAGTCTTATATAATATTATCACTGTATCACTTTCATCCCATTGCTCATTGATTTGTTCAAGCGGGCACCAGTAACGTATCCATTGTGAGACTTGCTGTTACTGTTTTTTGGCGTACCAAATACGCCCCGGGTAGCTTGCCAGGCTCTGCCGTGCGGGCGAGATACTCTCGGTAGCTTGCTGGGCTCTCTGGGAGAGACAGAGGAATCGAATCCAGCTTGGCTGCATGCAAGGCAAACGTCCTACCTGCTGTGCATATGTATGATAATGTTCAACATATAACTCTGTGTATTTTTTGTTAAGTGAATCTGTTATCTAATAATTTTGAACATGATTTTAAGCAGAAAAATATTATGTCACTAACTTAAATTTTGTTATTTGAAGATGCAACATGTTTTTGTGCATTGATTTTGTAGTTTTCTACTGTACTGTGCTGGTTTATTACTTCTAAGATAATATGTTAGATTATAACCCCTGTTTTAATATGCTTTCTTTAAAAAATTGTTTATTTAATTAAAGAGGTGTTATTTACAAAGTTACTTATAGACAGGTCTTAGGCATATTTCTACGAGGTTTTAGGTAGAATCTTTAGGATTTTCATATCATCTGCAAAAAGTGAGAGCTTAACTTTTTCTTTCTCTTTTTTTATTCTTTTTTAAAAATTTTTATTGAATCACCATGTGGAAAGTTACAAAGTTCTCAGGTTTATGTCTCAGTTATACAATATTCAAACACCCATCCCTTCACCAGTGCCCATATTCCACCACCAAAAACCCCAGTATACTCCCCGCTCCCTTACCCCCAACTGTATAACTGATGAATTTCACTTCATTTTCTCTTTACCTTGATTACGTTCCATATTTCATCACAAAACTCACTATTGTTGTTGGAGTTTCCCCCCAAGAAAGACAGCCCTACTACCAAGGAAGCATTTGATAATAAGTTTTCCATTATTATCGCTGGGGCTCCATCTGGAGAGGGTGTGGTGGTTGCACCTCTTCTGTCTGGATCCCCGGTGTTGCTGGCCCGGTTTTGGGTCCGGAGCATTCTCCAGCCGTGTTGCTCACCAGAACGCCCGGCTTGTTCTATGTTGAATGTGGCAAGATGGCGCTGAGGGTGGGTCGAGGGCGTGACTTCCGGCAGCCGGGGCCTCCTGGAGGCTGGGCTGGCGCCGCCCCATTCCTCCAGTGCCTCCCCACACCCATTCCCTCATTATTTGTTTATTGAGAGTTATAGTTTTTTTTTTTTTTAATGAAATCACCATGAGGTACAGTTGTAGACTTACAAACTTTTTTGCTTACATTTCAGTCATACACTGAGTTCCCATCCCTCCACCAGTGCCCATTCTCCACCACCAATTATCCAGGTATCCCTCCCACCACCCCCACTCCATCCCCCCAACCCCACCCCGCCTCTGTGGCAGGGCATTTCCTTTTGCTTTATCTCTCTCTCTCTCTCTCTCTCTCTCTCCCCCTCCCTCTCTCTCTCTCTCTCTCCCTCTCTCTCTCTCTCTCCCTCTCTCTCTCTCCATCTCTCTCTCTCTCCATCTCTCTTTCTCTCTTTCTCTCTCTCTCTCCCTCTCTCTCCTTTTCAATATTTTGGTTTGCAATAGAGGCACTGAATGGCCATCATTCGGTCTATAGTCTACTTTCATCACACATTTCCCACCCCAAGCGGGCCCTTCAAGCACTCTTTACTTGGTGGTCCCTTCTCTATCTGAGTTGCTTTTCCCCCCAGCATGTGAGGCCATCTTCCAAGCCATGGAGCAAACCTCCTGGTACTCATCTGAGAGTTATAGTTTTGATGCATACTGTTACATCCTTTAGCCACCACCCTAATGTTCCATACACACTCCACCTATGCTCCTGTGTTAATTTCAGTCAACCTAATCATTTACCTCTACCCACTGCCCATCCCCAGCCTGGTACCCTTGGGTATGTAATCCAGTTTTCAAGGTTTATTGTTGGTTGTTATTACCCATAGCCTTGATTTGCTTCTCTGTATACTGCAGGTGAGTGAGATCATACTGTTCTGTCTGTCTGCCTCTGGCTTACTTCATTCATCATGGTAAGCTTCAGTTCTATCCAACTTGCTGCAATCTACATTCAAAATGGATCAAAGACCTAGAGGTTAGACCAGAAATTATAAAATACATTGAGGAAAATATAAGCAGAACCCTCCAGATTCTCAACCTCAAGAGTGCCTTTAATTACCTGATTCCACTGACAAAGACAAAAAACGAAAATAAGCAAGTGAGACTACATTAAAGTTTAATATATTTTGGCATAGCAATTTTACCTTACTTTTGGTAATAGATATTTACACACAGAACTTTAGAGAACTAATATCCAAAATGCATAAATTACCCACAAAGCTCAGGAATGAAAAGCCCAATAACCATGTCAAAAAACGGTCACTGTCACTGTTATCCCATTGCTCATCAATTTGTTCGAGTGAGTACCAGTAACATCTCTCATTGAGAGACTTATTGTTACTGTTTTTGGTAAATCCAATAAGCACGGGGAGCTTGCCAGGCTCTACCGTGCTCACTCAATACTCTCGGTAGCTTGCCAGGATCTCCAAGAGGGGCAGAGGAATCAAATTCGGGTCGGCTGCGTGAAAGGTGAACGCCCAACTGCTGTGCTATCGCTCCAGCCCAAAAAAACGGTAAGAAAAGATAAATAGATATTTCCATGAAGAGGACCTGTGGATGACCAGTAATCATATGAAAAAGGTTTTATTATCCCTTAGTGCTAGGAAAACACAAATCAAAACAACAGTGAGGTATCACCTCACACCAGTGAGCATGTTTAAAAGATCTGAGATCAAGTGTTGAGATGATTGTGGCAAAAAAGGAAGCCTAATTCACGTTTGTTGAGAATGTCATCTGGGCCAGTCTCTTGTATCACTTGTATCACTTGCCATGCCGTTGCTTATCGATTTGCTCGAGCATGCACCAGTAACGTCTCCATTCATCCCTGTCGCATGCTAGTGTAGCCCAATGGCATCTGCTGAAGAATTTGGCTCCTGGATGGTATTTGTCAAAACTGATCCTGTGGTGATGCATGCCACCAGGGTTACCCCGACCTCCAGGATACTTCCAGTACTTTCCTCAGTCTGGACTGCATGTTGGCTGGAGAGACAAAAGAGCACAAATTTCTTTTAAAATTTTTATTTATTTTTGTTATAGTAAGAACGTGTAATGTTAGAAATACTAGTTTGAAATTTTAAGCATTATTAAAATGCAATATTAGTAGTACATGCACTGTATTATACAACCCCTCATTAGGGTTTATTTACCTTGTTTAACTAAAACTTTATGCTTAACAACTTTATGATTAACAACTCACCATCTTCTTCTTTCCCAGCCCTTGGAAATTATAATTTCACTTTTTAGGTCTATAAATTTAACTATTTTGATTATAAAAATAATCAAGCAACTGAAATCCTCTTATAAGGGGAATCATGAGATATTTGAAATAAGCTTGATGTAAAAGACATTAATACATACATCCCTTACAGCATTACTCACAATAGCAAAGATATAGAAATAACCAAAATGTCCATTGATAAGCTAATATCTATAGACAGGTGAATGGATAGAGTATGTGGAATGTATATACAATGGAATTCAGCATCTGAAAAAGAAAATTCTGGAACTGGAGCAATAGAGCAGTGAGTAGGGCATTTACCTTATACACAGCCAATGCTGTTTTGATCCCTAAAGGCCCCCAGAAGTGAACCCTGAGTACAAAGTCAAGGATAAGCCTTGAGCACCACCAGATGTGACCCCAAATCCCTCCTTTCCCCCCAGATTCTGTAACATGAGGTAATATGAACAAACTTTGAAGAAATTTTGCTAGAGAAATAATCCAGTTTCAACTTCTTATAGGACACTTTTCACTAAGTGAAACTATACAATTTCCAGTTAGTCCTTATATTTATGGCTATTCAACTGATGTACAATAATAATTAGATAAAATCAATATAAATCCTAAAATTAAGGAGGCAACAAAAATATTTTTTGAAAAATAAAATAAAATATGTGATATTTTTTCTTCTTGAAATTATATTTACTTGAGAAATCAGATAACAGTGGTAGTTGTTTAGAAACATATTAGCATATCATTATCAAAACAGGAACAGAAGACTATAAACAAAACTGAGGAAGGTAGGTTTAATATTAATCTGAGGATCAGGAGTATTTTCTAAGAGAAAACATTGAAACCTCAGTGAATACCTTGGTGTATTAAATTGAATATTAAAGACCAAGAGAGGCAGGTAAGAAAGGTAAAATATGTTCTCAACTTTAACCAATCTTCCTGAGGATTTCAGAAGGGGGAGAAATGGGTCAGATGCCAACAAACCAAAAATTGTGATTTCCTATATTCAGAAGACAGAAAAGTATTGAAAAACATCTTGTTGGAGTGACCAATAAAGGAAAAAATGGTACTTCAAATATTAGGAGAGGTACATAAAATGGTTGCACAATAGTGTGCTGAACTTAATGTAAAAAGATGAGGAAGATCATCCTAAAATGCTCAGAGCATTAGTAGGTAACTTAGAATAAACAATGAATAAGCAGAAACTAAGGGCCCACGAAAGAGAAAATAACTCAAGTTAGAGATCACATAGTTGATTGGTAGTGACAATAGCAGCACAAGAAGAAAAAGAAAATAGTTGAGTCACTGTTAACATGCAGAATTCATTTTTCATTTTCTTACCATGAAACAACTCAGTTCCCAAAATGTAAAAAACTAAAGCACGCCAAGGGGTGTGAGCACTCGCGGGCTCTCCAGGCGGCTCTGTCTCACCACCTGTGTTCGGTGCTCTGGAACTGCTGTGTATGGGCTGGATCGGGAAGGCCGTTGGCCAAGGACAGGCGAAGGAAGACGAGGACCAAGCTGGTTGCTGATTAGTTACCGTTTATTCAATCTTCCATCCTTCTCCTCTCCCACACTCCCAGCTCTGTCCTCTCTCTGGATCTACTGCAGCATCTCTCCCATCTCTCTCCTCCCTTTTTCCTCTCTTGGCCTTGCCCCTAGGTTACATACTGCTGGGTAGCAAAATCAACATAAGAAAGCCCTTCCTGAGGGCTGTCAGGCTCAAAGGGAACACAACCTAGGGGCTTTCCAAAGCCCTTCCTGACTGCCAGTAGGCAAAATACCTCTTAAGGGTTTTTTCTCCTCTCTTTATTCCAAACACTCATTAACATCTTAATACTAGTTATTTTTGTATGGACATAGCAAGAGATACATTGAGGCTTGCAAGGCAGCTCTCCTGGCAACATCTTGCCACAGACTCAGACTACAGCACTCAGGCCAGATTAATCATTCCTCACCCTAGCAGGGTCCAAATCTAGTTATCACTGGATAACTAGTTTGGACACCTAGTTTAGATCATGACAACATTTGTCCATGATCAAGTTCTTATAGTTAAGCATTAGGCAATTTGGCCAGGCCCATCTCCATGTTAGGGTAGCACACAACTCACTGCTTGCCCTAGGTCCATTTCGTCCCTCGTCAGGACCCTGCTTTTGGGGGTGCTAGGAAGTAACGGCAGGTGAGGCTTAGGTCGAGAGAACAGATGCTCAGGAGGAAAATATCATGTAGAGTCAAATGACTCCCAGGTTACAAAAGCATAGCATTTGCTAAGTCTTCCTGTGTCCATACAAAAAGGACATTGCTCTGAATAAACTATGCAAAGGACTCAAGGAGAAGAGAAAACAATGTTTACAAGTCAACAGAACACTAAGAAAGAAGCTACAAATAAACAAAGAGGAATGGGAGCACTGTGATGGGAGTAACCCAATAAATCTAAGCTACCTGAAGCTATGTTATCCTACAAGAATGATCCACTTCAATGCTTCCTCTGCATTTAACTTCATTTCTCCATGTCCTTCCTGTGACTCATCAAGAGAGGCCAAAGCCTCATTTGTGTCACTTGCAAAAGTTTCTCGTGAAGTATCATCATCTTCTTGAAAATTTAGACTTTTGATAGCCTGTTTCATCTTTCCCCCCAATACTTTTGTTCTCCTCTTCCTAGCAGCTTTTTTATTTTCATATTCCTTTTGATTTTCAATGTAGAAAATATCCTTAATCTGCTCTTCACTGATACTAGGAGTGTTTTTCAGTAGATTCAGAAACACTCCACCTGGGATTCTTCTTCGACTACCATTCATTATGAAAAGGCCACCATTTTGCTCAACTTAGCAGTTTCCATCAGAAGTTCAACTGCCTTCTTGTTCCCAATTATCCTAACTACCCGGGCTATCAGATCTTTCTTAGGCTCCTGTAACCTGAAAGAAATTCCATCAGCCACTTTCTCCTGAGAAGCATCCTCTGTGATCTCATACCGGCCTTTTATAGTTCATTTCTACTTTGTCTCCGAGTCTGTCCTTGACAGATGCTTTTCGTTTGAGATGACCTTGCCCGTTTTTCCTTGTCCCTTGCTTCCGGCCTTTTGCCACTGTGCATAGACTCATCGAGCTCTTTGTCTAGTTCTTTCATATGCTCTTGAAATTCCTTCCGAAGTTTCTTAGCAAGCAAGTAGTTATAAGTCTCCGACTGCCTGCTTTTGTCGACGGTGCCCGCCGTCCCCAAGATTCCAAGTTCGGTGGCCACCGCATCCTGGTTCTGTTACACTGCAGCACAGCACCCCAGATGTTGTTCACCTTTTTTCCCTCCAGCGGGTATTTTCTGGATGCTCAGGCCGAAGGGGAAAGGCTCTGGCGTGGGAGGAGGGTTACAGCACTTTTTTGCCGCTTGCGTTTCCACATAGAGCTCTCATCATCAGAATCAGAAAAACTCGCTTCGCTTGAATCCGCACTCTGAACAGTCCGGTAGTGGGAAGCTGGAGCACATGCGGCGGCACGTGCGGTTCACTGCGCCGTCTCCAAACAGAACCGAGCCGCCAGCGGCCTCTCGCTGGGGGCGACCGTCTTGTCCGAGTCCGAGTAGGAGAGCTGCCCGTCCTCCACGTTGCCAGCGTCCTGCGCCCTCTTCCAGCGACCGTAATGAGAACTTTTCATCCACTCAAGGTGGGAATATTGTCTGGTTCAGCCCCTAGGAAAATACTCTAGAGATTTCTCAGAAAAGTAAAAAGAGTTTCCATTTGATCTAGCAATTCCACTTCATGGTATGTACTTCCCGGAGACAAAAGGTTCGTTCAAAAGTTCATAGACACTTCATGATACAACTGGCACAGTTAGCACAGCAAGAAGGATCTGGTATCCGTGTTGGTGTTCAACGACATATGAGTAGATAGAGAAGGTGTGTTACATATATGCAATGGAATACTAAGCAACTTCAAGGAAGGATAAAACCCTGCAATTCACTGAAAGTTGCATGGAACTGGCCGATATTATGTTATGCAAAGTCAGAAGAATAAAGAAAACTCCTGAATGATCTCATTTATTATGGTGTATGAGAAGAAAATCTAATACAAGGAATTAAAACAGGGATACTTTTCCTACACTGGTCCCAGCTTGTAGAACTGAAAAGGATAGAAACTGAGAGTGGGTGAGGAGAGGAAGAAGAGCAGGATGGAGGTAACATGGGCTGGGCACAGGTGCCTTGGACATATTGGAGGCGTACAGATGAGGTATATCTATATATCTCAAATAAGAACCATCAAAAATGAAAGCATGATATCCAAATTATAATAACAGAACTTAAAAAGTGCTTGCCAAGGGGGTAAATTTAGGAGTGAGAAGATGCAAACACTGCTGATGGGATGGTTGTTGAAACGCTACATGTCTAAAACTTAAGTATGAATAACTTTGTTAACACAGTGCCTTAACAAAATTTTAAGTGCAACTGATCATTTAAATTGGAAACTAGATGACAGATATAAAATGATTTCATTGAATTTTAAAATATTTATTGTAAATATAATTTTAATAATTTGACTTGCATTGCAAATATTAAGCTCTCTAAATTCTAATAGAAACTTTTCAGTAATTTAGAGAAAGGGCTTTTTGTTAAATCACATACTGTATTTCACCAAAAAATAAGCACCTTGTTTTTAAGTAATCCAACTCAATAGGAAAGCTTCCCATAATGATCTCAATCATTATTTTATCAAAAATGTCTGGCCATTAATAGAATGCCTAAATGTATAATAATAATTTACTATCTTTGATATTATTTTGTTTCAGTAATGGAAAACCACAATTTATAAATGTTTTAATATATATTTTTCTAGGACCTTAAAGAATATCAACAGAATTTTTATGGGAATTGCACAAATTGTGTAATACTTTTGCCAATATTATATTTTCAATTCATAATCATGGAATATTTTTTAATTTTTTGGTGTCCTCTATTACTTTCAGTTGTAACAGAATTTTCATTGTATATACTTTTACATTCTTTGTTAAATTGATTCCTAGGTATTTGATGTTTTGGGGTAGTATTTTAAATGGACTGCCTTTTTGTGTATGTGTGTGTGCTTTTTATTGCTTACCTTATCTAAAATTTTTTAAAACTTAAACCACCATGAGATATAGTTACAAGCCTTTCATGATCAAGTTTTAATCATGCAATGTTCCAACACCCATCCCTCTACCAGGATACATTTCCCACCACCAATGTCCTCAGTTTCTCTCCCACCACCCTGCCATTCTCCCCCCTCCACCTCTCTGACTTCACTTCTCTCTCTCTCTGTCTCTCTCCTCTCTCTCTCTCCTCTCTCCCTGCATGTGTCTCTTCCTCCCCCCCTCTCTCTATTTCTCTCTCTCTCTTTCTGTCACTCTCTCTCTCTTTCTCAATTTTTGGGCATTTTAGGTTTGCAATTCAGATACTGAGAGGCCATTATATTTGGTCCTTTATCCACTTTCATCACACATCTCCCATCCAGAACGATCCCTTCCAACCATCATTGTCATAGAGGTTCCTTCTCTATCCCAACTGCCCTCCTCTCCAGCACTTGAGGCAGGTTTCCAGCCAATTATTTTTTCTTCTAGTTTATAAATTGAAGAAATGCAAAAAATGGAGACTAGAAATAATATATGGATAATGGTAGAGGGTCCTACGCACTTTAGTGGTAGCTCAGTGTGGTAAAACTGCACATCAAACCATACATGCTAACACTACTATAAACAGCATGTACAAAAAACTTAAGCTATAGAAATAATAAAAGATAAAATTAAAAATATTTTTGTAAATGTATTCTCATTAAGGCATAAGGGAATTTGTTGGCAGCCTGTCAATTTGATTTATTAAATATTTTGTGGTGCTACATGGGCTTGCATATTACCTTAATCAGACTCCCACATATAGGCAGAGTTCAATTGTCAAAAAAAGGAGCCGAAGACACATCTGGTGCTTGCTTTTTGTTGTTTTGGTTTTGTTTTGGGGTCACACACGGGTGTGCTCAGGGCTTACTCCAGGCTCTTCACTTAGTAAGCACTCCTGGCAATGCTCAGGGGACCTTCTGGGTTGCCAAAAATAGAACCCAGGTCTTTTGCACATAAGGCAAGTGCTATGTCCCCTATACTATTGCTCCAGCTCAAATATGGTGTTTGAAAATACAAAATGAGATTGATAAATGGAGTTTGTATCAGGAAGAATAATCAGGATTTGCGTGTTTGTGCTTATGTGTCAAATTTCTGAGCAACCCAGAGGGCCCCAGAAAAGCAACATATTTGGGAAATCAAGGGAAGTTTGTTATAACAGATAAATATATTGAAGAGGCCACATAATGTTTTATCCATCATAACAATAAAAACCTCCAATATGATGAAAAAACTCTAAGAAATGCACAGTGATGTGCCTGGAAGTCATTTACTAAAATTTTAGTGTATCAAGCAATTAATGGAGAAGAATTAATTTTTATAGCATCAATATTTATGAATATTGATGCTATAATGTTTATGAAATTGCATCTACAGAGAAAATTACATAAGTATATTTCTATCACACAAGGGGAAATTCAGTGGATGATACATAATTTTCATGATCATTATAATTTTTAATTTATGGGTACAACATAGGAAAGTTAATGATCACTTCGAAGTTGTAGATTAATGGAAGATAATGTTCATTAATGACAGACAAAAATGAAAATAAACATAAAGATAAATTGTCAACCTGTATCTGACTAATGGGGTTACTTTTAAAAAGTGCAGGAAATCTAATGATTGGTTAATGGGAAGTAAAGTTTTCTCATTTTATGAGTTTTTCACTTTGACCTTGAAAATTAGGAAAACAGTGTGCTGTGATATGTTGTGGAGGACATAATTCTAGAATAGAAAAGTAAACCAATATGGAATTTGCCAAATAAAATCCTGAGTTCATTGTATATCTTTGCAGTGCCAGTTTATTAATTTTACTAACACTATATTTTAACCCCTATTAATGTTTTGAGAAATAGTTGACTGAAAAATTCAGGTGAGAAATCAGGTTAATGAGGTTAGTTGACTTTTTCAAAATAATTCACTTGTAATTAAGGTATCATAGCTTCAAAAATAAGTCTTTTGATTCTTGCTAAAGTTCATCCCAGTTTCTTTTGGTCTCACTTCTCAAGCTTTTATTTTTGCATAGTTATTAGCAAATCAACAGATGTTATATCAGATGATATAACAGATGATATATCATCTGATTTTTGTGATACATTACTCTTAAAGGAAAGGAAGACAAAAATTAATAAAGAATAAAATTTTAGTGGTGTAAAATAAAATATCCTGACCCAAATCACCTTGCATACATTGCACTCGGCCGACCAGGGTTTGATTCCTCCATCCCTCTAGGAGAGCCACGCAAGCTACTGAGACTATCCCGTCCACACGGCAGAGCCTGGGAAGCTACCCATGGCATATTTGGTATGCCAAAAACAGTAACAAGTCTCACAATGGAGACGTTACTGGTGCCTGCTCAAGCAAATTGATGAACAAGACAACAGTGCAACAGTGCAACAGACCCAAATCACAAGTCTCCCTTTTTCAGATTTCTCCCTTTATTGTCAGAAGACTCACATAATATCTGTAATCAATGTTATTTTATTAGTGATGTTGCTTTAATTATTTGACTGCTAATTTATTAGGTTTTTTAGTTTTTGAATTATAATTTGATGTCATCAAAGCCAGATGGTTTGAATTACATTATAATATAAAAATTAATGTGATACAAACGTTACACATAAAGGAGATTTATTTTTTGGATTCCAATAGATTGATGAGTGTAAGAGAAGCAAAAAACCTAATAAAACCTATCTACTGGGGTTATGGTGCCAACAGCAGGTCAACCTGTATCTGCCAGGCGAGTGTACCAGCAGCCTGATGGTGCTTTCAGGCTCTCTCTCTTTTTTTTTTTTTTGCTTTCTGATATCCCAAAATTGCCGCTGTGACTTTGGCTGAACCCCAACAACTTGGGGCCAAATTTTCTAAGAACTTAAACGGCCAAAATTGAAACAAGGGCCATTATCCAGAGACACACAAAAGAATCTCCTAACCAAGCTGCTTTCTGCAGAGATGCCTCTGGACTTTAAGCCAGGCCAACTTCACCAGGGTGCCTCAGACAGGGGCAGGCATCATCCCTCCACTTGCCTCCTAAAGAGTTTGGGGGCCACCAAATTCTATTACCCAATGAGAAGTGCAGGTATGCTGGTTAAGTGATGGCAAACTCCAGGCCTCAAGAGATGGGGATGGGCTGGTCCATCTCATCTGCTCCCCCTCCCTGCTCCCATCCCCATGGGACCCTGGAGGTCACACCCACAAACTGCCTCTGACTGCTACTTAAGCTCCTAATGGCCATGAGTCAGAGATACACAAAAGAATCTCCAAACTAAGCAGCTCGCTGTAGAGATTTCTCCAGATCCTAAGGATCTAAAATTTTAGAATTCCAGGAGCACATGGCCACTCTTGTGGTTGCACAACATCTTATGCTATTCATAATAAGCAATACAGAAGAGAGTATGGGGGAGATTGCCTGCCATAGAGACAGGGAGAGGGGTGGGCTGTGGGGTGATACTGGGGACATTGGTGGTGGAAGATGTGCACTGGTGGAGGGTTGGGTGTATGATCATTGTGTGACTGAAACTCAAACATGAAAGCTTTGTAACTGTATCTCACAGTGATTAAAAAAGTTTTTCTTAATTCCCTTTTCTTAAAGTAGTAAAAGTTATACTTGAAAAAAAACCTATCTACTTTAAATAACATCAATTATATGTGATACATAAAAAGAACAATGAGAAAACAGAATGATTTAATCCTTGAGAGAAATGAGAACAAGAACAAAGAGGAAGAGTATTAGAGAAATTAAAGAGAAACCTTCTCTAACATGCATAAAATATGAAAACATTTACTGTGATTTTTTTCCATTTATAGATGTAAAAAAGTATACACAATTATAGAAGAATGCCAATTAAATATACATAGAATAGACTTTGAATTTAATTCTTAGTTTTTAGTGAAATTTTTTGATATTCAAAATAAATAGAATCCTTGGGGAAAGGAATTTAATCTGTGACTGAAATTTATCTCACCAATTTCTACCAAAACTTTCTGAACAAAAGGAATTCAGGAAAACTCCCTGATACTCAGAAATTTTGTTAAGACTGCCTTGCATAGCCATGTTTTTACTACTATGAATTTTAAAACTTGAAATATAAATCTCAAATCAGTGTTGTTTTAGACAATATTTTCATACCAGCTCAAAATGAATACAAGAAACTATATACATGAAAACATGATTTATAACTTGTCATGTAATGATAACAAAATCCAGAAAAAGCATAAAGTAAGTGAACTTGTAAGATAAAGCTGAAATCTCCCTACAGTAAATTTATTTCTACTCAAACATCCATCAATTGAGTCTTAAGATCACAGACTCTAAGTCTGCTTATTTTTTAATATGATTATTTCCTATTAGAGTTTCTCCAGTAACAAATATTACATGGTACAAAGCAACCTTGACCATTATTAAAATCTCAGATTTAAATGTTAACTCTGTGCCAGTCATATTTTGATGAACGATGTTAGATAAATCATTGACCATTCTAAGCCACTAGTTCCTCAGTTTCAAAGGAAAGTTAGTGACACGTTTTTATCCAGTTTGCTTAACAGTTTGTTAGAATAGAATCCAGACAATACCTGTAGAGAACCCATGAACTACAAATACACAATCATTTATATTATTTCCATATTTAGAAAACAAGGCTATATGTATTTAGTGAGCAATGTTCTTTTTCAATAAAAAAATAGTATTAAGGAAAAATAGTATTAAGGAAAAGTTTTAAAAGAAAGTACTCTAAATTTGGGTTCTTTTTATGAATCCATCATTAATTTTTTTAAGAATCACTTATTCTAGAAATTATGCTGTCATATGGCACTTTTAAATGTGGAAATTTCATGATAGTCTCTCACAAGTCTTTAAATTCTTTTGTATTCCTGAATGTATTCCCAGCAAGTAACTCATTTAAGGAAAAAATTAATGTTTTTGAAATTACTTTTTTTTCTCCAAAGGAACAAAATGTTGGGCACAATGAAAATATGGCCTTAGGAAAAGAAGCAGATGGTTTTAGTTGCTTAGAAAGTTCATGGAAACATGTTTCGTTAATAGCCACATGTTTCATATTAAAATCACCTCCTTAAGATACTCAGATTCACAAATGTGTTAAGAATAGTTTCGTGACAGGCAAAAAAAAAAATGTCTACTGAAGATGTGATAGCCCAACTCTTAGAATCTGTCAATATGCTTGGTTTTATGATGAAAGTAATTAAAGAAACAAAGTTTGGATTGCTGTTCAGCTGATTCAAAGAGGGAATGGGACTGAGGATGAGACTCAACTGACAGAGCACATGTTTTGCATGTACAAGGTCCTGAACTTTATCCCTGATACTGAGTATTCCCTGAGCGTCTCCCGGTATGATCCTGGCTCGCACTAACCAATGATCACCAGGATGTGCACCTTCACAACAGCAACAATGCAGCAAGAAAAATATTATCTTGGGTTTTCATTGTGAGTGCAAGGAAAACAATCACAATGTCCTTAAAATCAGGGAAAGTAAAATGAGTTAGCATCAGATAGGTATGCTATACTCTGAAAAAAGCCCTCACTGGCTTTGAAGATGGAAAGGAAAGGCACAAGAAAGTAACAGAAGATGTATTTAGAAGGCATGAAGAGAAGGGAAACAGATTCTCCTCTAGTCAGTCTTAAAATGATGCAATCTGATGCAAACTAAAATGTCTTGGCTTTAGTCTGTGACATTCACTTTGTATTATCTAGGATTATGGAAAAATAATAAAATAAAACAACACTGTGAATGGAGAAATATTAACTTGATCTTTTATCTTGAAGTCATGTCTTCCACTACTAATGTGCAATTTATGAATTCTTGCTCTCAAATAACACTTATTATCAAATGAAACAGAAACATTTACGTGAAAACTAAAAATGATGCATATCAATCACCAGGATGCAGTAGAGAAATAGTGTTTTTCTAATATATATATATATATGTGAAACCTCTTGTAACAGAAAATTATAATGTTCATATAAATAGTAGGATATGCTTACATTTTATGTTTCAATATACTTATATATGAACAAATGCTTATATAAAGATCTGAAGAAAGAAAAAAGTTTACCTTATAAAATTTGGCTCTCAAACAATTGTTTTCCCAAATAAATTATTGCTTATAAGTTTGGCACTTAAAGACAACCTGTTAACATCTAGTTGTATGTCACTGTTAAATTTTATTGTGCCATTTCATGGAGGATGAGCATTTCAAAATATACTTTTTTGTTTGCTTTGGGTGACACCTGGCTAGGCCCAGTGTTACTCCTGACTCTATTCTCAGAGTCAAGGAACTACTTCAGATGGTGCTCAGGGAACCATATGGTATGCTAAGGGTCAAACCTGGATTGGCCACATGCAAAGCAAAAGCCCTACTTTCTCTCTCCAACCCCAAGAATTTTAGCCTATTGCTATATTTTTATTGGCTTTAGGCTAGTGCTGCTAAACTGATGGGTCTGAACCATTTCTGGTTCTGTGCTCAGGGATCAGTCACAGTGATACTTGGAGGATCTTGTGCTGACAAGGATTAAACCCACTCCAGGCCTCTGACACCTACATATGATACATACACCTACTAAGTCTATTCAGCTTTCTCTCCAGAAACTCTCTTGATTTAATAATCATGTGTTCCTGGTGTTTGAAATTACCATTATGATTCTCATATCTTTTAGTATCTGTATGTTTACTTAGAATATATAGCAATATAAACTTCCATTGGATTTGGTCAAACTTTCGTCTTTATACACTGCTTAAAGTATGCATATTAAACTATATATACCTTATCAAACACTGCCTTCTACTAGGTAAAAAAAGTTACAAAAATTCTAATAAAAATAAATGGTAGAAAACCAGTTGAGTAGCTATAGTAACAGCTATGAGAACATATTAGTTTAGTTACTTTAAAAAATTTAAATGGATGGTATAATAAATGGGAGGTGTACATTGAAATAATTAGTATATAATATCAAGTATCAATAAACCACTTTCCCTTCATCAACAATTCCTCTTCATGCTAATAAAATATAGATTGAATTTGCCTTTCTAACCTTGCCAGCAAGCCTCAGAAACTTAAGTTTTCCATAAGGAAAGGGAAAGATTAAATGAACAAGCTAACTTTTACTGGTAGACAGTAAATAATTTAGAAATAATTTCAACCAGTGAAAGATAATTTAGTTTAAACTTAGAAGGGAAAATATCATAATTAAGTAACTGGCAGTCTTCCACAGGAAAAGATTGTTCATGAACCAGCAGGACTGGAACATTTAGGGGAGATGGAGACTGTGGCTGGAAAGTCACTGTCTATTTTAAATAAAGTGTGTTTTGGCTCTTTTGTAAGCTTAATGTCAAATTATCTGTATGCTTTTGTCTTCCCAGACTGTTTCACTGAGGGCAGCCGACTAAGGTGGAGGCAAGAACAGCCATGACAGCAGTCGACTTGCCAGCACCCGGGAGGGGATAGTTAGTTGTCCAGCTGAGTCTCATCTCAGTCATGGAAAAAAAGAAACCTCAGTCAAGGGACCCATCTTGGGAATATACTTCTGAGAGAACCAAAATGCCTTCTCCATAAACAAATTTACTTTGCTGTGAATATTTTACATTGACATTTATAGTTGGAGCTATAAATACATACTTTAATTTCATTTTTGTTTGGAGGCTACAATGGCAGTTCTCAGGTCTCACTTCTGGTGGGTTTGGGGGACCATGTGGGATGCTGGGGATTGAATGTAGATCTGCCACATGCAAGGCAAATGCACTACCCTCTATACTATCATTCTGGCCCCTATAAATACTATCACTATCACTATCATCCTGTTGATCCTCAATTTGCTCGAGCAAGCCCAGTAACGTCTCCATTTGTCTTAACCCTGAGATTTTAGCAGCCTCTCTTTACTCGTTCTTCCCAGCGATGCCACATTAGAGGCTCTTTCAGGATAAGGAGTATGATAGCCATCATTGTTACTGTGTTTGGCATATGAATACACCACGGGGAGCTTGCCAGGCTCTCCCATGTGGGCAGGAAATATCTTGGTAGTTTGCCAGGTTCTCCGAGAGGGAGAACTAGGTTATAAGAGGCTTGCTCCAGGAGCTTGGTTTTACAGTCTCTGGCTGTTGGCTGTTAATGGGATTACATGGCACTGGGGGCAGTTTCTGAGTGTGACTGCCTAGCTACTGGAAAATGGGGGATCTGGGTGGAAGAGGCCCAGTCTGGATCCCAACAGGCTTGGCGATCTCAGCCCCGGGTCCTGCACACCTGGGTCCCTCTGCCAGTTCCTTCATGCGTGAGGCTCATCTTTGAACATGGCTGTGGCTGGGTTCCAGAGGTCTTTGGTTGCAGGGTCTCTGCTCAGGGTGGGAAGGGAAACTCAAATCACCTCCTCCAAGGGGCCCCAGTGGAAACAGCCAGGTGAGGGGGCAAGAGACATACATATAATAATAATAATAATAATAATAATAAAAAATATAATACATATAATTAAAAATTACCATGTACTACATTTAATTTTGAAAGGATCATTAGAGAATACTACCAAAAATTGCCAGTTTTGGATATTTTGTCACTTAAAGTTAGTATATTGTATTTAAAATTCTTTTTCACAAAGGACACTGAGGACTTTAAACCATTTCTGGTTGCTAAATTACATAAAACCTATTTTTGTAGTACACTTTATAATATTTTGGATGACAAGAAAACAAGGATATAATCTATCTTTTAGATATCTTCCTTTTAGATTAAAGTATAAATATTATCTTTGATATTAGTGAAAATTCTGGTGATAGTGCATCTCATATATTGTGATCTGAATCTTTGTTTCCACAATAGAGAGGGTCCAAGAGCCTAAATTTTCCTGTTAGTGTGAAACTTCATGTTTTTCTTTAGTTTTCAAGTTCTAAAACAAAATTTATTCAGACATTTGTGTGCCAAGCTAAGTTATTTGAACCGTGGAATTCTGAGAAAAATATAGGGAGCATGACATATATTTTCCTTATAATACATCAAAATCTGCCTTTCAGTTGAAGCTAATTTTTGCCAGTCATAATAAGAGGGGGAAGTGAAATGAAAGAATAGGAAAACGGAAGAGGAAAAGAGAACTAAGGGAAAATAAAGGAGGGAAAGTATGAGTATGACTTATGGTGCAGATGTTATAGATCTGATTCTTATTCTTACATATTACATTCTCACTGACTTCAAGTGATTTTATTTTTACATATCTTCAAAACTAGTATGCTGAAATTTATGTATAACTATGTATTGAGGAGTACAATTTAGTGGGTAGTGATTAGGGTTCTCTAAAGACTGAATTGTCACTGAAATGAAAGATAAAATCCATGAAAAAATCAATCTTAACCAAGTTGTCTCTACCAAGATCTTTACATTCTGTTTTTCTCACATATTTATTATAATGACTGCATTGAAAACAAAAGCAACTGAACCTCAGGCCTTAAAGAAAACAAAACTATTTGTCATGACCTCTGAAAGAAATAATGATAAATTGGGCTCAGCAAATGATAATAGTTTTCACACTAAGTCTGCAGAAAGATAATGTTACAACTGCTTTGGAGGATAGAGCAAGCAGAATCTTATACACTTACCCCTCTGTTCCTGCTTGACTCTTGTCTTCAGTTCAGCCAGCAGAGTTTAAGAATAGTTAAAAGACAGTGGTGTCCGGCCAGCAGCATGGTGGTAATTTTGGATTGTGGAAGCAATCATCTTCGGGGGGCTCTGTTTGCGCTGGCACCAGGCTGACCGTCCCCATCTCTTATTTACCCCAGTCTGTCTCAGGATAGACCTCACTGATATTTAAGCTGCTGAAAATTCGATACACAGGTTTTTTGACTGAATTTCTAGGCTGAGATAGAAATTGGGTTGGCATAGGCTACCTCCCCCCACTTCCCTATACTCCTAGAAGCTCCAGATAGTCATCCCCATGAACCACTCCAGTGCCACCATGTAAACTCTTATACTGGCGTTGTTTCAGAGACACATAAATAAATCTCAAAAGTGATCAAAAGCCACAGGTTTTGGACCTGTACAAGGTTGAACAGACCAGGGTAAATCGGAGGTAAGCAGGTCAGCCTGTTGCCCACCAAAGCAGAGGCCCTAGTAGCCATTTCCTTCCAAAATCCAAAATTGGCCCCATGCGCAATAAAAACACTGAACATCCTGAACACACCTGATGACCTCTTTGTAGCTGTATTGTGACCATGATGCACAAAAGAAGAGAAAGAAGAAAAGTACCTGCTAATACAGGCAGGCTGGGAGTGGGGATGAGTATTGGAGGTGGGACATTGGAGGCATTGGTGGTGAGAAATGTACACTGGTACATTGTACAGTAATGAACAGCTTTTTAATGGTCTACCTTATGGATATTCAATTAAAAATTTTGAAAAAAAGAATGTTTAGCAGAAAAACACAGAAGATATATGATCATTCAGGAAGTCAGATGATCTGATTTCAAAAAAGTAAAGAAGATGCTTTGCAGTCTCTCTTCTACATATATAAATATTCTCTGAATCAAAGCACGGGTAATATATATCTAGGCATTATCATCACATTTCTTGTCTTTTGAACTATAATAAAAGCCTTATACTTCAGGCAAAACTCTTACGTGACACAATTTAGCTCCTTGGTACTATAGATATTTGGCTCCTGTTGACTTAAAAATCACTAAAATCACAAATTTGTTCTCATAATTTTATGAAGAATCAACATTTCAATTTTGTAAACAGCTATAAAGCTTTGATTTATTGAGGTGTTAATGTTAAGTGTGACAATAATTAGGATAGAGTCCATTATTCCACAAAGTAAGTCATACAGCTTTCTATTGCTATTCCCAAAAAAGAGAGAAGAATAAGAAACAATTCCCGGGAACAGTAATGTTTATCAAAGTTAGGTTTTTTATATTTTACCAAGTATTTTGAAAAATAATTAGCAAAAACAGAAGTCTATTTTTTTTCCACATTACAGGAGTAACACCTGTTAGTAAAGGGCAACTTGTTCATTGGAGTTGTTCAAAGCCCACCTTGATTGGGTCTGTTGTCATGTGAACAAAAAGTTTCAGATTTAAATATTTTGACATCAAACAGGATCACTGTATCACTGTCATTCCATTGCTCACTGATTTGCTCGAGTGGGTACCAGTAACGTCTCCATTGCCAGACTTGTTGTTACTATTTCTGGCATATTGAATATCCCATGAGTAGCTTGCCAGGCTCTACCTTAAGGGCGGGATACTCTCTGTAGCTTGCTGAGCTCTCTGAGAGGGACGGAGGAATCGACTCAGGTCATCCGCGTATAAAGCAAATGCCCTACCTGCTGTGCTATTGCTCCAGCCCATCAAAAAAGGTGAATTTTGAAAGTGTTTCTTCCCAGAAGTAACACAGTAATTTAACTCACACTTCATTAACTAGAGAAAATCTTATAGCATTCCACAGCTATCCCTGAAGAGAAATGAATAAGAAGAAAAACCTGGGAGCAGTAATGTAAATCAAAGTTAGCTTTTCGGTACTAATGTGAAGTACAGATGGAGAAGTACAGATGAAGTACTAATGGAGACTGAATGTGAAGCTTCATATCTTCACATTCACTCTCGATCTCATATAGAACACACCAATTGTCACCTCAAAAGAAGAAATTCAAAGCTTACTCCAGTGCTCACATAGGAGTGTTTTTTTTTCTTTTTGGGTCACACCTGGCAATGCACAAGTGTTACTCCTGGCTCTGCACTCAGGAATTACTCCTGACGTTGCTGAGGGGACCATATGGGATGCTGGGAATCAAACCCGGGTTGGACTCATGCAAGGCCCTACCTGCTGTGCTATCCCTCCAGCCCGAGACATTTTTCTTTTTGACCTCATATAACACTTTTTCAGAATTTTAAGCAGTGTTTATTGATTTATACATTGCCTTAATATAATTTTTCTAAGCTGGTCACTACTGTGCTACCACTAGCTAAAATGCTCCATCTTCCCAAACAGATACAATAAAATATGCAATGGAGAGAAAATGATGCAAAAACACTTGCATTTACAAAGGGGAGAACAGGGACTTTCTGCATACTTAAGCGAATCTGAAATTCTAGTAAGATGATACTGTGCAGTTTCTTATCCTGGGAAATGGAATATTCATTTGGTTCTGTCGTGATTCCATATCTTGGAAGGAATTCCTTTGTTCATTACTTTTCAAATCACTAGTTATAACCTCTTGGAAAGTATTTACTTTCAATATAGTTCTTGGCTACAGTTAAGTGGACACTGGGAGATATGCAATTATGCTTTATTAACATGTTTCCTGTCTATGTATAGTTGGGTTCCCAGAGATCAATTAAAGCAAAGAACAGGACCACATTCCTCAGGAACTCAGTAAGATTATTATTTATCTGTTTTTAGTCTTTTTTTCTGAGCCAATAACTAAACTACTTATTGACTTTCCAGAATTCTACATTTCTTATACTTTTTCTTTCTCTTTATTGCTCCCTCTCTCATTCTTTACAGTGTCAGGGATTTTGAAGTTCTAGGATTAAATTATATTTTTCCTTTTTTTTCCTAGAATTTTTATCCCTAAGTTGTTCCTTTCCCAGAAGTAATTTACTACATTGAAAGGTTTTAGTAGATTTTGATCCACAACTTTTTTCAATCTTGTCTTTCATTGTTTGGGATAAAATCTAATTTTGAGACTCATTCTATTTACTTTCCTTTTTGCTTTGGAAACTGGCTACTTCTTTCCTGAGTTCATTTGTTTCTTATAACTTGTTGCCAAACAATCCAGTGGTAACTAAAACACATACCAACATTTGCTTTCCAATATATTCCCCTAGAGCTACAAGTGTGTTGGGAACATGATCTACCTTTCATGTTATTGTAGGCCTTACCAAATGTTTCACCAAGTTAGAAGGACAAATATTCAGCTTTTTATTTCTAATAACCAGTTCACCCAATATCAGCTATTGGGTTTTTAAGACAATAATCCATATTTTAGATACCCATTAGGTACAATTTTTCTTTAAGTAAAATTTTTAGATTCATCAAGATAGTAAAAATAATTATCAAACGTCATTGGTTTAAAGTACTAGGAAATAAAGTAATAATTTCCTATTTACTAGTTGTTAATAATTAAATTGTGAAGTAAAAAATGTATTTACAATAGCACCCCCCAATGTAGGATGACATTAATGTCATCCTACACCCCAAGAAAACCAATGAGACAGAAACTGGAGCGATAGTATAGCAGTTAGCATACTTACCTTCCACCCAGATGCAATCCCCAGCACCCTGGTAGTCCTCTGAGCACCTCCAGGAGTAATCCCTAAATGCAGAGCCAGGAGTAAGTCCCGACCACCTCCAAATTTTGGGTGTGAAAAAAAATTTTAAGGAAAAGAAAAGAAAAAGAAAAACAAGACAGCTATAAATATAACAAAAGACAGCTATAAATATAAAAAAATGTAGAGAATTTGTGTGTAGACTATCTAAAAATACACTAACACAAAAACAATATTCATGAAAGAAAAAAAATACTTTATTAAAACAGAAGGTTTTGCTCTTGTGAAAGATAATGTTGAGAGAAAAATCACTAATTACATATTGAGAGAAAATATTTGCAAAATACATATTAGATAAGAGACTGACATTGAGAACATACAAAGAACACTTGAAAGAGCTAGGCTATGTTGTAGTCAGGCTAAACATTGTTTCCAATAGAATGAAGGTGTACTCACTACAGACATCCAGAAGTATTAGTATTTTGGCTGAGAGAAGATTTGTTGCAGTATAATAGAGACGAGTTGTCTCCCAAGCAATTGAGGACAATATAGAATATTGCACAACTTTTTATTCTTTTCAGTAGTAATGGGCATGCTATCTATAATGATCTTCCATGGCCTAAAGAAATATATATGACTTTGCATATAATCTCAGGGAAAAAAGTCTAGAAAAAAAAACTTCTTTACAAATAATCATAAATTTTATTGAGTTCCTGTAGGATAACATCTTTTAGCCTTGCCACAGGGAATTTAGTTTACCAAAAGCAATGTCCTTTCAGGATGGACACAGGAAGACGGTTGATAATATGCTTTGTAACTTGGGAGTTGATTAACTCCAATAATATTTATTCCCGGGCATCTGCTTTCTCGACTCAGTTGCCCTTAGTTCCTAGTACCCCAAAAGCAGGGTCTCGACAAGGGACGGAATGGACCCAGGGCAAGCTGTGAGCTACCCTGGCATCAAAATGGGCCAGGCCAAAGAGCCACAATACTCAACTATAAGTTGAGAGCATGGTTATAGACAAATGCTATCATGTTCCAAAAGCAATGATGAGACTAGGACCCTGCTTGGTTTAAGAAGACTAACCTGGCCTGAGGACTGTGGTCTGGAATATACCGTGAATGTACTCAGAAAGAACCAAACTTTAAGTCTGATATATCTCTTACTGTGCTCATACAGAATGATGATGCTAGAAATATTAGAAGTAAATTTACTATAACTATTTAAGAGAATTACTAGTTGAGGAAGGAAGAAAGGGACACACCCTGACACTCCCTTGTTTGGATTCCACCCTTGAACAGATCTCCTAGTAATCTCCTTAGATGAGATTTTGTTAATCTCAAGAAATGGTTTTACCCTTCTTTGTTGATTTGTTAATGTTCAACCCACTTTTTTGTTACCACCTTATGTAATTTGCTATATAAACTAAGACTGGGGGGAGATAGAAGAAGGAGACAGGAGAGACAGAAGAAGACAGAAGAGACAGAGGGGAAGACACAGGAAAGGACACGGGAGAAGAACAGAAGAAGACACAGAAGACACAAGGCAAGGAAAGATACAGAAGTGAAGGAGACAACACAGACAGAAGAAGACACAGAAGCAGAGACAGAGAGAGGTCGGAAGAGACCAGAGGAGAGACTACAGAGACAGAGACAGAGATACAGACAGAAGAGAGCACAGCGGCACACACAGAAGCAGAGCACAAGGAGGAGCCATCCTGATCCGGTCCATACACAGCGGCTTGAGAGCACTGAATGTGAGTGGCGCGTGTGAGAGAGAACTGCCCCGAGTGCCTGAGGACAACAGAACAACACAACACACATCAGGTCTCCCCCTCACGCCTGTGCGCACCTTTGTAATTTTTTACAAGTGCCATCAAATATTCCCCTTTAGATTGATTATACAATTAGCACAAACAGCAAAGAGGACATTGGATGATATTTATCAAATGCTGCACAAAATTTTTTTTCGTAGTTCAAAATCTGGTTATTTCCTGTATTTATAAGAGATTAAAAAGAAAAAAGATTGTACTTTCAATTTTTCTTTTAGATGTTGGAATATAGTCTAATATTAAGAATTACTTTTACAGGGCAGGAGCAACAGCACAGCGGGTAGGGCATTTGCCTTACACGCAGCTGACCCGGGTTCAATTCCCAGCATCCTATATTGTCCCCTGAGCACCGCCAGGGGTAATTCCTGAGTGCAGAGCCAGGAATGAACTCTGTGCATCACTGGGTGTGACCCAAAAAGAAAAAAAAAATTACTTTTACAAAACCCTGAGCCATTTGAGAAGATAATGATGAAAGAAAACAAATGTGTCTTTTCAAAGTGACTGTCTATAACTAAAATTTTAGAAAAAATGAATTTTGTGGAATGTATAAAATAAACATGCAAACCTCAGTGGTTTCTTCCACAGTTGCTTAATTCTTTGGCTTAATTAGATCTTTAAAGTGAACTTCATAAACAATGTAAATTTATGACCACATGAAAGATTTTCTAAATCAAAAGAAAACCATAACATTCAAAGAAAAGCTACGAAAGATTTTTTCTTAAAAAAGTCACTTTCAAAAAAAAAAGTCACTTTCATTTAGAAATTATCACGGAATTGTATAAAGAAAATTAATCTACATTCACAGATCACTGTTATATAAATAGAATAATGTGCCTTAATTTTTCTGCAAGTTTATGGTGATCTTTAGTAGGATTTTGATTCTTTCCATTCTGAGTCAAATTCCGACATAAATTGTTAATTGTTAAAAGCTTTGCTTTTCCAACAATGACAATAACTGTAACATATAAATTAAGGACAATATTAATAATACATTAAAGTTTAGTGTCTGCTGAGGCCGAATGAAGAGATCAGGAAGTAAGTAAGCTTCTCTGTTTCCATGGATTTCATTAATAAAAAAAGGACAAGTTCAATTAAAAAAAAATAGAAAACACATAGGGAGAAAAACAATTCAATAACTGCTAATTAATTTGATGCTTCCTTCTCCATTCTAGCAAGATCAAAAATTACAGACAAACACTATATAAAATTCTTTTCTTTTTTCTTAGACCAATCATCTTCTAAGATTTATTTTTCTGACTGGTACTATAACCAAACCATTGGCTTGGAACAATCATTTCTATATTTCATATATATGTACGTGCATATATATATATGTACATATATATATATGAAAGTCCAGAAAAAATTCCGGGAAAAATATTTCAATTTGTGGTTCCTAAGTAGTAAATTGTAGGGATAAGTGAGAGTTAGAGTTATAAATTATATATATATATATATATATTTTGGTTTTTGGGTCACACCCGGCGATGCACAGGGGTTACTCCTGGTTCTTCACTCAGGAATTACCCCTGGCGTTGCTCAGGGGACCATATGGGATGCTGGGATTAGAACCCGGGTCGGCCGCGTGCAAGGCAAACGCCCTTCCCGCTGTGCTATCACTCCAGCCCCGTATTTTTTAAATAGCATATTGTTTGTTAACCTGGATATTAAAAGCTTTTCAATTTAAAAAGGCTCACAGGGTCCAGACAATAGTACAGAATGTAGGGAATTTGCGTTGCCTGCAGCCATCCCATATTCAATCTGCATCCCTAATGGTCCCATGGCCCTGCCAGGAGTAATTTTTGAGCTCAGGGCCAGGAGTAACCCCTAAGCACCTTTGGGTGTGGACCCAAAACAAAAACAAAACACCAAATAAACAAAAGGTTCATAAACATATGTCCAAGATTACTGTCACTTATTACTTTTTCGAAGAATTTTCAAATTTTGAATATTTCTTTAGCTCACTGTATTTATACTTAGTCCAATCCATATTTGCTATTGCCATTTCCTACCAAGGAAGCTCTTAATGATATAAGATTCTTGTTCATATTTATCTAACTACATATAAGTTTCATATATGTTATATATGACTTTATTAAAACATAAAAGAGAAAAACAAGCAACAATAGGAAAAAAAGCAACTTATGTACTAATGCATAGATATTAGCCTATTAGATATTTTTGGTTTAAAATTATTCTTTCAGATATATGATCTTGGCAAAGTAATTTAATAAATGCTGCTTCAGATTCCTCATCTGTAAAGAGATTCCTCATCTGTAAATAAAAACCAAATGAATCTATCTCAAAAGTTTTTGTGAGAATTGCACAAATATATCTGTATATATATATCGTGTCTATTATTAAATTGCACTATTGTCATGAAATCATTTTGATCAGTTTCTTTTACCTTTATCAAGACTTTGTATTTGTTTGTACTAGATTAAGCATTAATAGATCGAGGGCTAAATTTTGTACATGTAAATTTCTGAAAAGCTGTATGAATGTTTTTCTCTGGATTTAATTATTTCAAACAATATGGTTTATTCTCACAGGGCTGTTCTTTTACATAAACTATTACCTGCTTCAGAAGTGCCTTTCTCACTTCTTTGCATGCATACAAGAATTACAAATCATCCAAATGCTTAATAACTTTTTCAAACTGTATTTTTCAACTTAAAAAGTAGTGATTTCTCTGTGTTTCTACTATGTACAATATTCTTGGAATTTTGAACAATCGTAACATAAGTTGTGTCAAAATGAAAATTCACACTTTCTTTTTTTAGGTATTTCTGAAACTACTAGACACAATTTAACAACTTCATTCCTAGATCAGTTCTATTGGGTGGCTTCACAATTCTTTGTCTAAGTTTTATAGATGTACAATATAGTATCAAGCAATGCAAATGAATGCTGATATTTAAGAAGTGTTTTGAGTGACAAATCCTATGGGAATAATAGCTAAATTAAAAAAAATCTCTTGTACCTACACCTCTTAGTATTAGATAGTTATAGTACTCTTTTACCTCTGTAGGAGGGGATGAAGAAAATTTTCCTTTCTCTTTTAGTTTGTAAATTAGAGAGAAATAAATTAAGATTTTGACTAGAATAGTGATCATTAGGACTGATCCCTATTGTCTGCACAAGCAGTCCTATTATTAATATTGTAAGCATGCTCCTTTCTTGCCTTAGTGACATAGTAATAACCATGCACAGGGTAACTAATGATTGTAACCAGGGATTGGTAAAATAAAGTGAGCCTATGCAATCAGGTTGTTTCCTTCATAGCTCTAAATCAGACTATGAAAATCACATCATTTTTTTCAAAAAGGCAAAACTCGAGAAATTATTCTGCATTTGAATGATAAAACAAAAATTATAAGAAATTACAGGAAATTTATAATGACAAAGGAATTAAAATGAAGATTTTGCTACTGACCATTGAGTTATCATCCTGTTATTGAGGAGTTTAAGTGTCTACAACTTCCTTGTAGAATAGGGATAAAATCTTCACTTATTGCTAGCTATCAAGAGCTGTTTTCAACTCTAAGGGGTCCACATTTTGTTTTTACCAAGAGGCAACTATTGAAAATATTTTAAAATGTAATTACTACAAGCTTATTCATTTGTTTGCACTACCATATGCCTCAGAGACCTGGACCCTATGAAAACAGGATGAGAATGCTATTCGGGTATCCCAAAGAGGAATTGAAAGAGCTATACTTGGGGTATCACGTTTCACTAAACTGAGAGAAGGAATTCGGAGTTACGACCTCTATCGACGGTCAAGAATCGGGGATGCTGTCTCCTTTGCCAAGGCATCAAAAATCAGATGGGACGGACATGTAATGCCATTCAGAGTCGACCACTGGACTAGAGCTGTTGCAACTGGATTCCACGGGATGGGATGTCAATATACCGCGTGGGCACCCACCTACGAGATGATCAGACTTCTTCGTCAAAACCCTGGTTTGAGGCTCTTCGTGTTCCTGGAGCGAGCACACGCCATTGGGCTACACTAGCACACAAACAGGGACAAATGGAGACGTTACTGGCATCTGCTTGGACAAATCAATGAACAACAGGATGACAAGTGATACAAGTGATTATACATTTGTTCAATATTTAATGCTATTAGCTCAAGGAGTATGGAATATAATTTTGGCAATATATTCCCGGTTGAACAATTGTAATTATCTACATATTGATAAAGAAAAATGGGTAAATTAAATTATTAATTATAGTTCTACTGAAAAAATGTTGATGATCTATATTCACTACAGAGAAGAATATAACAAGTCTTTGATATTTAAAAGAAATAGCATTTAATTGTGGCAACCTCTTTAGTTTGAATGTCCATACATTGTATACTACAAAGATAATTATATTTACATCTTAGTTTAAATACAATCACTGTAACCAAATTAAAAAATTAGTCATTTAAAAGAGTTTAAAAAAGGAATAAGACTAGTTATGTGTCTGGTTCTGACCATAAGTCAGACATACAAAAAACACCCTTAGAGTTCAGACTACAGAACTACTACTACTGAACTCAGTACTTAGAATTCAGACTACAGAATAATAAAATGTGCCTCAGCCAATGACAAGCTTAACAAGTTTCTGAATTTCTATTTACATGAGTTTTACCATTCAGTAATTAAAATGTTTTCTCTATCACAGCATTTCTAAGATACTTAGTGAGAAACATGTAAGATACCAAAAGAAAAAGTAGAACATTAAATTGGTATGATATAGTACCAGTAGGTATTAGGTACTTATCATAAGTTACTGTCATGGTCACTCTCACTGTCATCCCGTTGCTCATTGATTTGCTAGAGCAGGCACCAGTAACATTTCCATTGTGAGACTTCTTGTTACTGTTTTTGGCATATCAAATACTCCACAGGTAGCTTGCAAGGCTCTGCCTTGAGGGGGAGATACTCTCAGTGGCTTGTTGGGCTCTCCGAGAGGGGAGGAGAATCGAACCCGGGCATCAGATACTAAGTACTTGTAATAAGTACCACTAATACTAGGTACTTATTAATTTTTATAAAGGTATGAAGGAAAGATGAAAGATTTATCATACTGTTAAAGTTGCGTGAAATTCTTAACATTATATTTTGATTTTGTATGTTACATTAAATATTAATAGGAAACACACTTTATATAATGTCTTTATAGATTAGAACCAGCTAGGATTAATTCTTATCACTTTTTTTGGTTGACAAGTCTCTTTCTTGTTCAATATCAACTTTATTCTCTTTACATGTCTAATGTTAGTAAATATTATTGAAATTATTCTTTTGTACATAATTGCTTTTTTATGGCAGAAGTGTTGGTATTTGGGCTCAATTTCAAATAAATTGAACCAAGAAAAACCCTTCATTTAAAATAAAACAAAAATTTTAACATCAGCAAAGGCTTATTTTATCATAATTGTAAGGAAGTTTCTATCAAATGAAAATTTGCACATTTTGCAAACTCATTAAAATAATAATTCAGGAAGCTTATCAAACCAGTTATATAATTGTGGGGAAGTAAAGAAACTTATTGATAAAGTTTTGAGTATAAATTTTACAGCTTAAATTTTTTGATGTTTTGTTCAATACCAAGAAATATTTCTCCAAGTTTAATTTATTTTCTATCACAGTTTGCAACACTTCAAACATCGAATTTTAAAAAATTATTTATTTTCACTATTATAAGTTATTTAAGTTTAACTTCTTCTATTTAAGAATGCTTGTTAATAATATATACTAAGAACTTAAATGTCAACAGTATTGTTAACTCACAATGTAAAGTACAATAGTTTTAAAAGAACCATTAACTCATTTTTTTTATTTCTCTACACAGGTGCTTTTAAAATCAGTTATGACTCAACATATTTCTCAACATATTTGCTTTAAAAATAGAGGTTCTGGGGTATAATAGCAATACAAAGATATAATGAGAGAGAGAGAGAGAGAGAGAGAGAGAGAGACTTACATGCCATTTCCAGAGATTTTCATTTGTTTAATCTAAGATAAAATAAGATTGAAAACTATTTATAAACAACTCCCCTACATGGTTCATTACATACCCCAAATTTAGAATCACTGCAAAGAAATAGGCAGGAGGTATAGTAGCCTGACCTATGGTGACAGTGATACAATTCTGGCATCATTCTTTCATGTCTGTGATTTTTTTCATTAATTGTTCAGGAAGTTAAATGAAAATTTAGCATGTATTTCTACTGTAACACACATTTTTAAAGTGGCCACTAAAAGTCCTAATATTTGCTAAACATTGAAAACATAATTAAGATCGTCTTTTATTCTCTCTTTTATTTTATTTTATTTTATATTAATTTTTTTATTAGTGAATCACCGTGGGGGTACAGTTACAGAGTTATACATTTTTGTGCTCATGTTTCCCCCATACAAAGTTTGAGAACCCATCCGTTCACCAGTGCCCATTCTCCACCACCAGGAAACCCAGAATCCCTCCAACCCTTCCCAGTCCCATCTTCCCCCAACCCACACTGGAATTATGGCAGGGTATTCCCTTTTGTTCTCTCTCTCTGATTAGGTGTTGTGGTTTGCAATAAAGGTGTTGAGTGGCCATTGTGTTCAGTCTCTAATCTACATTCGGCACACATCACCCTTCCCCCGCATGATCTCCGACCACATTTTACTTGGTTTGCCCTTCTCTGTGTTACCCAGAATGAGAGACCAGCGTCCAAGCCATGGAGACAGCCTCCTGGTAATTATTTCTACTATTCTTGGGTGTTAGACTCCTATTCTATTATTCTATATTCCACAGATGAGTGCAATCTTTCTATGTCTGTCTCTCTCTTTCTGACTCATTTCACTTAGCATGATACTTTCCATGCTGATCCACTTATATGCAAACTTCATGACCTCATTTTTTCTAACAGTTGCATAGTATTCCACTGTATAGATGTACCACAGTTTCTTCAGCCAGTCATCTGTTCTAGAGCACTCAGGTTTTTTCCAAATTCTGGCTATTGTAAACAGTGCTGTGATGAACATATAAGTGCAGATGTCATTGCGACTATACTTTTTTGCTTCTCTGGGATATATTCCCAGCAGTGGTATTCTTGGATCAAATGGAAGCTCAACCTCTAGTTTTTTGAGAATCGTCCATATTGTTTTCCAAAAGGGCTGAGCTAGTCGGCATTCCCACCAGCAGTGTAGAAGGGTCCCTTTCTTCCCACATCTTCTCCAACAGTGGTTGCTTTTGTTCTTTTGGATGTGTGCCAGTCTGTGTGGTGTGAGGTGGTATCTCATGGTTGTTTTGATCTGCATCTCTCTGATGATTAGTGATGTAGAGCACTTTTTCATGTGCCTTTTGGCCATTCGTATCTCTTCCTTGGGAAAGTTTCTGTTCATTTCTTCGCCCCATTTTCTGATGGGGTTGGATGTTTTCTTCTTCTTGTAGAGTTCAACCAGTGCTTTAAACACCATTGATATCAACCTTTTATCTGATGGGTATCGTGTAAATAACCTTTCCCATTCTGTAGATAGTCTTTGTATTTTGGTCACTGTATCTTTTGCGGTGCAGAGCTTTTTAGTTTAATGTAGTCCCATTTGTTGATCTCTGTTTCTACTAGATTGCTTAGTTTCGTGTCCTCTTTGAAGATACCTTTACCAGAATGAAGGAAAGAAATAATAAAAATTAGAGCAGAAATTAATGACATCGAAACCAAAAAAAAACAATCTGAAAGATCAATGAAACAAAGAGCTGGTTCTTTGAGAAAATAAATAAGATTGATAAACCGCTAGCAAGACTCACAAAGAAAGAAAGAGAGAGAACCATAATTAATCGAATCAGAAATGAAAAGGGGGACATCATAACAGAAACCAGTGAGATTCAAAAGATAACTAGAGAATACTTTGAAGGTCTATACGCTACAAAACAAGAGAACCTAAAAGAAATGGATGAATTTCTTGATTCCTACAATCTCCCATGTCTGAACAAAGAAGACTTGGAATACTTGAATAGACCCATTAATGTTAAGGAAATTGAAACTGTAATCAAAAATCTCCCCAAAAGCAAAAGCCCAGGCCCAGAAGGATTCACTGGCGAATTCTTTCAAACATTCAAAGAACACCTGTTGCCAATTTTCCTCAAGCTTTTCCAGGAAATTGAAAAAACAGGAACTCTCCCAAACAGTTTCTATGAAGCACACATCACCCTAATACCAAAAGCAAACAAAGACACCACTAAGAAAGAAAATTATAGACCAATATCCCTGATGAACACTGATGTGAAGATCCTCAACAAAATACTAGCAAATAGTATCCAACAACTCATCAAGAAGATCATACACCATGACCAAGTGGGATTCATCCCAGGGATGCAGGGATGGTTTAACATCCGGAAATCAATCAACATAATCCATCATATCAACAAAAGTAAAGATAAAAACCATATGATCATATGAATAGATGCAGAGAAAGCATTTGACAAGATCCAACATCCGTTCATGATGAAAACTCTCACCAAAATGGGTTTTGGAGGAACTTTGCTCAAGATAGTCAAAGCCATCTACCACAAGCCTACGGCAAGCATTATCCACAATGGAGAAAAACTAAGGGATTTTCCTCTAAGATCAGGCACAAGACAAGGATGCCCACTCTCACTACTTCTCTTCAATATAGTACTGGAAGTACTTGCGATAGCTGTTAGACAAGAAAAAGAGATTAAGGGCATCCAGATAGGGAAGGAAGAAATCAAACTCTCATTATTTGCAGATGATATGATACTATATCTAGAGAAGCCCAAAGCCTCTACTAAGAAACTCTTAGAAACAATAGACTTATACAGTAAAGTTGCAGGCTACAAAATCAATACCCAAAAATCCATGGCCTTCCTATATACAGACAATGAGGCAGAGGAAAGGGACATGAAAAAAGCAATCCCGTTCACAATCGTGCCCCAGAAAATCAAGTACCTTGGAATCAGCCTAACCAAGGAAGTAAAAGACCTCTACAAAGAAAACTATAAAACGCTACTCCATGAAATAAAAGAGGACATGAGGAAATAGAAACATATACCTTGCTCATGGATAGGGAGAATCAATGTTGTCAAAATGGCAATACTCCCCAAAGCATTATACAGATTCAACGCGATCCCTATGAGGATACCCATGACATTCTTCAAAGAAATGGATCAAGCAATCCTAAAATTCATATGGAACAACAAACTTCCACAGATAGCTAAAACAATTCTTGGGAAAAAGACGATGGGAGGCATCACCCTTCCCAACCTCAAACTTTACTACAAAGCGGTAACAATTAAAACAGCATGGTACTGGAACAAAGGCAGACCCTCAGACCAATGGAACAGGGTGGAATATCCCTCCCTACACACAACCCCAAATGTATGATCATCTAATCTAATCTTTGATAAGGGAACAAGAGATATGAAGTGGAGTAAGGAAAGCCTCTTTAACAAATGGTGCTGGCACAACTGGACAACCACATGCAAAACGACCTGACACCATGCACAAAAGTCAGATCAAAATGGATTAAAGACCTCAACATCAGACCACAAACCATAAAGTACATTGAAGACAAGGTCAGCAAAACCCTCCACGACATTATGTTCTCTCTTTTAAATAAAGTTTCTGTCATGTTGGGGTTAGAAGAGGAGGCAACTTTGTCACTGGCAATTGTACAAAAAAGGAGAAATGTTAAGATGGGCATTATGGGTGACTCTGGACACTGACCTTTCAATCAAAAGTAATTGCACATGAAATTTTTCCATCTGCATTCATATATAGTTCGTATGAATGTAAGAAATAATTTTTGTGGTGAACAAATATAAGAACAGTTCTTGGAAATGACAGCTCATTTTCCAAAATCACTCAAACCAAAAGGATGGAGAATACACACAGTCATCTCCCTCATTGTGCTGGAAGTTTGTGTGATCTAGCATGACTCCACTGGCACTAAAGAACAGTTAATGCGGTTCAAGAAAAACATTTCCCTGATCCCTGAACACACCCCATTCATTCATTCTCCCCTACAGCAGCATGAACATTTCCTCCCATAACATAAGCATGCAGATGCCTGCCAACCTGTGGGGTGGAATTTAGGTGTAAAAATAGTGATGAGAAACAGATGAGAAAATTTATTTTCATAAAAGTCCTAGAGTAATTTAAAATATGAAGTTTCTGCTGCTAAAATGTTACTGGAAAACCAGTCTCCTTTCGAAGCACAGTAAATATTTTATATGTTTTTAAAAATAATTAAATCACACAGCCAACTAGTGATAAGTCTAAATGTTACTTTTCTCAGCTTGGTTTATATAACATGAGTTATTGCATGTCAACCTCAAACACTATTTAGAATAATTATAATCAAGCTCAATAATTGAATATAATATATAAATATGTGGTCGGATTTATCAAAAATGGAATGGAAAATCTTGAGAGAGCTACATTAAACATTCTTTTAATGTTCATTGTTTAGTAAGGTATACAGCATTTTTTTGCTTACAGTGAAGTGTCTGGAAGATTTATTCATCCAGTGAATACAGAGACTTTTTCAGTTTTTGCCTAAAGGTACATACACCTCTTTTGTTATTTATTTATTTTATTTTTTCTTTAATTTTAATATTTTTTATTAATGAATCACCGTGGGGGTATAGATACAGGTTTACATATTCTTGTGCTTGTGTTTCAGTCAGCTTGAGTATCTATCCCTCCATCAGTCTTTTGGTATTTAAAAGGAAAAAATATATGATCGTAGTGTTTCTTCATATGAAATACTCCTTCTTTTTTTCTTTTTTGTCAATGGCTTATCACCAAGGGCACTTAGGAGATTTTCCTGATTTGGTGCCCAGAAGTTACCCCCTGTGGTGCCAGTAATGATACCTGGATCTCTAGCATGCCAAACATGCACTATTGGCCTTGACTTGATCTATGTCTCTGGCCCTGTAATTTTTTTTTTTTTGCATTTTGGGTCATACCTGGCCATGCACAGGGGTTACTCCTGGCTCTGTACTCAGGAATTACTCCTGGCCATGCTCAGGGGACCATATGGAATGCTGGGAATCGAACCTGGGTCGGTCATGTGCAAGGCAAATGCCCTACCCTCTGTGCTATCACTCCAGCACCCCTGTAATCTTTTATATTGTTTTTAAAGATTATATTATTTAGGGTCAGAGAGATAGTTCAGCAGGTGCAGTGTTTGCCTTACAAACACCTGATTCAGCACTGCCAGGTATAGTTAAAAAAAATTATACTAGCTTGTTTATTTAGGACCACAATTAAAATAGTGTTAATATAACTGGAATAAAAATTCATGACATTTTATTCCAGACAAATTACACCTATCACCACGCATGTCAGCATTCCTCTACTATTGTCTCTATGTCTTTTCACATACCCATATCCTAACCACCAGCACTTAGAAAACACAATTATGCAGGCAGACTCTCAGTCTGTTATTATTGGATGCTGTTCCGTTATTGCACTTCTTTATGCTCCACATATAAATGAAACAAGTGCCTTTTTCTTTTTTTGCTTTGACTCATAACAGTAGTGGTGCAATGAATATAGGAGTGCAAATATCATTCTGAAGTAATACTTGGAGAAGATACCAAGCTGTGGAATAACTGGGTTACACTGAAGTTCTATTGGTAATTTTCTGAGAACTTTATATGCCATTTCAATAGAAGCTAAACTAGACACAGTTGCTCCAATAGTGCCAAAGAGCTCCAGTTGGTGGTCATTCTGGAGTTCTCTTCTTAACCTTAAACTTTGCAGTCCTTTCTCCCTGCTCTGTGAAGTAGAATTTTGCACAAAGGAGATGGTGGTCTGATCCCTTTTGGAATTTTGGAACAACAGCGACATCGGTGAGGCAAATCATAGATTGAATATGATGTGGTCAATTTCATTGTGGAATTGTTCACTGAGATACTCCAATGTTGAACTGTGGTTCTTGCCCATCACATTCTCTGGGACACCTGTCTCTGATATATGCCATTATCACTAATATGAGGTAATATTAGGTAATTATAGGTAATATTCTATAACTGAAATTTCCCTGAAGATAATATTCTTTGAAGTACTTTTGTAACTCCTCTTACCATTTTTTGATGGTATTGCTTGCTTCTGTTCTTATTGTAAACTTTTGTGAGAGCTCATAAACTTGGTAATAGCCTTTTGTGAGACGTGTGATGGATGAATATTTTCTCCAACACAGTAATGTCCAGTTAGTCATTTCATTCACAGCACAGAAACTTTTAACTGTGATTTAGTTCTATTTGTTGTATTTTTTGCCCCTATTTTTTTGGTGAATAGAATTGAGTCACTGAAGATACTTTAAAATATCATAGAGAATTTGGCCCGTTTTCTTTACGCATTCTATGGATTTGCAAGGAGAGGCTGAAAAAAATCTCAGGGACGAGCTAAACTGCCAAAACAAAGATAGACTAAAATAACTCTTTGTACTTTCAACACACGTACACTGGCATTGGAAGAATCCATCGAGGACCTGATGGTGCAAGCGCAGAAGATCAAATATGACTTCATTGGTCTGACTGTAACAAGAAGACATCAATCACATCATGTCATTTTCAACAGTGGAGAATTGCTCCTCAGAACATGCGACAACAGAGGCATCAGTGGTGTTGGTGTCCTTGACAACATGAACTTGGTCATGAGCATTGATTCATTCGAATGCCTAACAACATGAATCAGAAGATTACGCTTGAATAGATGTGACTCACTGCCGGCAGTTTCTATCTTTGTCGTCTACACACAAACATCCAAATACGACAAAGAAGAAATTGAGAAGTTCTACGTAGAACTGGAGAGATTCTATAAAGAAGACCACACCTTCTACAAGATCATTGTCGGTAATTTCAATGCCAAGATAGGACCAAGAAGGCTGCCCAAGGAACTTCACATCAGGACTCATGGCTTAGAATGGAATGATCCATGTGAGAGACTGTCGAGTTCATCATATCGACCAAGACCATCCATGGTAACTCACAGTTCCAGAAGGCTGAATCTAAACGCTGGACATGAGAGTCTCCCGGTGGACAGTTACACAATGAAATTGACCACATCATATTCAATCGAAGGTTTTGCCTGACCGATGTCACTGTTGTCCCCAAATTCCAAACAGGATAGGACCACCATCTCCTTCATGCAAAATTCTACTTCACAGAGCAGGGAGAAAGGTCTGGAAAGTTTAAGTTTAAGAAGGGGACTCCCAGAATGACCACCAACGGGGAGCTCTTTTGCACTATTGCGGCAACATGGAAAGATGCCATCCTTGACAACATCGACGAGGAATACGATGGATTGGTTCAGTACCTACCTCCATGACTGCGCAAAGAATGCCAAGAGTGAGAAAGTCACAAACAGACTCCTGTCTTTGAAAACTCTCAAGCTCATTTGTCAACGTGGTTTGGCGCTTGCCTCAAGCAACCATAAGCTAACGTTCTAGCTCAAAAATCTGTGCAGAGAAGCGATAAAGGAAGACCTCAAAAAGAGGAGAGCAGCAGTGTTGGCTGATGTGGCAGAAGCCAGGAAAATTATTCCCAATGCCTGACTGTCCTTCGCCAACTACAATACCAAGATGACTGCCCTCCGACATCCTGATGGATCTATCACATCTTCCAGAAGGGCAATGGAGAGGATTATTCATGACTTCTAGTCTGATACATTTGACAGCCACATCCACCTGCCCACATACCAGATTCTGCAGGATGGATATGTCATTCCCAATGTCCTCCCTTCCAAAATCAGACATGCCATTTCATCAGTAAAGATGCATACAACACGCAGTCCAGACAAGGTCAGACCCGAACACCTGAATAATCTTCTGCCAGCACTTGTCAATACACTGACTTGGCTCTTCACATGCTACCTGTCCATATGCAAGGTTCTGTTCCAATGGAAAACTAGCAGAACCATTCTGGTGTACAAGAAGGGAGACATCCACAACATTGGCAACTATCACCCAATCTGCTTGTTATCTGTTGTCTACAATTTGTTCACTTGAGTCATCCTGAATAGTATAGGAAGAACACTAGACAAAGGACAACTATGTG
Organism: Sorex araneus; assembly: GCF_027595985.1. Classification (NCBI taxonomy): domain Eukaryota; kingdom Metazoa; phylum Chordata; class Mammalia; order Eulipotyphla; family Soricidae; genus Sorex; species Sorex araneus. Next base: position 221,932,516 of record NC_073313.1, on the reverse strand, counting down.
AGCAAGCCGGGTTCCAAAAAGGATTCAGCATGATCAACAATATACATAAGCTAATTGAAGTTTCGCGTGAGTTCAAGATGCTGCCCTGTCTAACGTTCATCAATTCAAAGAAGGCCTCTGTTCCTGTTAAGATTGAAGCCTTCATTGAAGCCCTAGCCAAACAGGGTGTTCAAACTCCATACATCAAGATCCTCCTTGAGCTGTATTATGGATTCATCACCAGGATCTCACCATTCTACAAGGAAGTGACCATCAATGTAAAGAAAGGGGTTCGGCAGGTTGATACCACTTCACCAAAATTCTTCGGTGCCATCCTTGAGAACATTATTGGATGACTGGAATGGGAAGGAATGGAAGTGAAGATAGATGGTCAGCAACTATACCTCCTCTGCTTCGCTGGTGACATTGTTCTAATAACACCAACCATTCTAACAACACCAAACCAAGCAGCACAAATGCTGGCCGACTTCGACCTCGAGTGTACAAAGGTCGGACTAAAGCTGAATCTCACCAATACAATGTTAATGAAAAATAAACTAGTCCCTGACTTTCCATTTGCTCTCAGTGGAATGAACGTTTCTGAATGCAGCAGCTATGTGTACCTGGGTAGAGAACTCAACATGAGGAACAAGTTGGCTCCAGAACTGTTCAGGAGGAAGAGAGCAGCATGAAAGACCTTCAAGAGCATCAAAGAAGTGTTTATGGGGATGAAGAACCTCTGGTTCTAGGCACATCTTTTCAACTCCACCATTCTTCCTGCACTAACATACGTTTCAGAGACCTGGGCCCTATGAAAACAGGATGAGAACGCTATTTGGGTATCCCAAAGAGGAATCAAAAGGGCTCTGCTTGGAGTATGACATTTTATTCAAGTGCGAGGAGGAAGGAATCCAACATTCTGACCTCTGTCCACGATCAAGAATCAGGGACACTGTGTCATTTGCCAAAGCATCGAAAATCAGATGGGCTGGACGTGTAATGTGATTTAGAGAGGATCGCTGGACCAGAGCTGTTACCGACTGGATTCCACAGGGCGTCAAAAGACCATGTGGCTGCCCACCTAAGAGGTGGTCAGACTTCTTCATCAAAACCTTCACGTTCCTGTAGAGAGCAGATACCATTGGGCTACATTAGCAAGTGACAGGGACGAATGGAGACGTTACGGGTACCCACTTGAGCAAATCGAAGATCAACGGGATGACAAGTGATACAAGTGATCTACATCCATATATCTATATAGTGTGATTTCCCAGACCCATATGCTGAGGAGGTTTTTCCTGCTCTACTTCCTGCACTCAGATCATTTGTCCTAGATTAGCTTTCTGTACATGTGAGCGTTTAATCTCTGTGCTTGCAATTTGCATTACTAATTTCAATGTCTGCTTTTATGACAATCCAACACAGTTTTTGTTATAGATTTATAAAATAATTTAAAGTCAGGGAAAGACCTGCCTCGCATATTTTTTTCTCAGGATTATTTGGTTACTTGAAAATTGTATTATACCATATAAGTTTTAACAGTATTTTTTTTTCATGACCCCAAAGTAAACAATGAGAACTTTGAGGGGAACTACATTGAATCCGTGTAATGCTTTGGGTAGGGAAGCATTTTAATTATGTTTATTCCTCTAATCCATAAAAATATTTTGTTTCAACTTTCTTACTTTAATGGTGATTTATAATTTTCTTTGATTAAGTCTTCAACTCATTTGTCAAGTTGATTTCCACACACTTGATTTTGCATGGATCGCTTGTAAATGGACCTGTTTATGCTTAATTTATCTCTTTCATGTCATTGTTTGCATATAGACATGCAATGGAATTTTAAATATTGAATTTGTAGCATGCTACTTTTGATGTATCTGCTCATTACTTCTAGGACTTTTGATGTTATCTTTAGTAGCATATATATAATTTGAATTATTCCTTTCCAATTTTAATCCATTTAATGTCCTTCTTGCCTAATTTTTCTTGCCTAAACTTTCTTGCCTAAACTTTCTGACAAGTTTTTGTAACTGTTGAATAATAGTGGTAAGAATGGATATCTTGTCTTGCGCCTAATCTTAGGGAAAGGCTTTCCATTTTTCAGTATCAATTGTTTTGTTAGCTGTGGTTTTGTGACTTACAGACTTTACATATTAAAAAACGGTTTACTATCACACATTCTGTAAGTTTCTCTTACAAGCAGAGTGTGTATCCTGTATATTTAGTTTAGTTTTGTTTTGGGGCCATAACCAATGGTGCACAGGATTTTCTCCTGGCGCTGCACGCACTACTCCTGGTGGTGCTCAAGAGAATTTCAGGAGGTCCTGGATTGAACCCAGGTCAGTTGCATGGAAGACAAGTGATCTACACTCTGTATTTTTTTTTTTGGCGCAACAGGGTGTGTATCCTCCAGAATATTGTCTCTGTATCTATTGATATAATCAGATAATTTTTATCTTTCCTTGTATTAAAATGGTGTATCACATAATGAACTTTGTATATGGTACTATTCCCTGTATCCCTGAGATAACTTCTATTTAATCATGATATATACTTATTGGTGAACAGAATGCTATTTGTTTATTTCTTGATTTACCTCATAGGAGATATTTAAGTATTTAAACATTCTAATGAGAACTATCCATCTGGGTGGCAGAATGTTCCTAGAATATTGGAAACATTCATATGCATTTTATTTTTATTGTTCTTTTCCATTTCCTTTTACAAAGAGAGAGCCAGGATTCATTTGCCATACCTTTCCTCAGGGGAAGTTTTATTTTCTATTTCAGAATTTTGTTTTCCCTGAAGCTTTTATAAGGTCAGGAAATGAGAGGGTGGGGGTTTCTAACTACTTATCAATGTAGAAGAAGGACAAGGAAATCCCTTATTATGTCTGATACAAGTTGCTTTTAAGGATTTTATCAACTCATAAAGTTAGTGGAATTTGTGTGGGTAGAAGCTAAGGGAGTGGCTGAGTTCTATGATTATTGCCAGAAAATTATGGGAAAAAGACACTAAAAGAATCTGATGATTACTGGCAGGGATGAACATACTAAATGCTTATGGATTTATCTTACCAGAACAAAAGTCACCCAGTTTCAGCTTGTATATTCAGACAGTTTTAAAAGTGTTTTCTCCTCTGTTCCTTCCTCCATCCATCCCTCCCTTCCTTCCTTCCTTTTTCCACTCTCTTCCTACCCCATACCTTTCTCTATCATTTTTTATTTCATCATGATAATGTTAATATTTATGCTTTTGGTGTGCAAAGTTACTGCATCTTCACCCTATCAAAGTGCTCAAGATCATATACCATTGTCCCATGCCAATTCTAGTCTGCCGACTTCTGCCCTACAAACCTCCTTCTCTCATCACATTGTAACCAATTTTTACAAAATCTAAAACATTATTATTATCAATTCCATTACTTTGTTTCATATATTCTTCAAATCAGTAAATGCATAGTATTTGTCCTTCTCTTAGTTATTTTACTTAGCATTTTATCTACTTCTATCTATTCTGCAATAAAAGCTTGGTTCCATTTTTATAGATATGTGATATTCTTTTGTGTGTGTTTATACATATATGTGTATATACATATATATATGTTTACCACAGTTTATTTATCCATCCCTCTATCGTTTAATATAGATTCTGCTTCCAAATCTTGGATATTTTACTTTGTTTTCTAATAATAATTAGTATCAATGTATTACTGTCATCCCGTTGCTCATTGATTTGCTCGAGCAGGCACTGGTAATTGTCTCCATTGTGAGAGCTGTTGTTACTGTTTTCAGCATATCAAATACACCATGAGTAACTTCCATGTGGGCTGGATACTCTCGGTAGCTTACTGAACTCTCCAAGAGGAACGCAGGAATCAAACCCAGGTCATCCACGGGCAAGGCAAGCGCCCTAACTGCTGTGCTTTCACTCTAGCCCAAGACTTTCAGCTACTTAGAAATATTTTAATCTTCTGCCATCCAAATATAGAGTATTTGATTCTATGAATATATTATTTCAGGTCAAAGTTTTTTATGTTCTTGGTATAGATGCTCAGAAGAGGAATAACTGAATCATAAGAAAGATCTAGTCTTACAATTTGGGAAGAACCAATAAAGTACAAACCAGATGGAAGTCTTAGCCAACAGTGAATGGGGCTTCTCTGTTCTTCACTTCCTACTAGTATTGGCGGTTTCTAGTCTTTTTGATAAAGGCCAGTCTTATTGGTATGGGATGATACATCGTCATTGTCATTTTGATTTGAATTTTCCTGATAATAAGTGATTAGAAACTTTTTTCCATATACTTATGGTCATCCACATCTTCTCGTAGGAATAATCTTTTCATTTTCTTTCCCCATATTTTGATAAGACCACGTATTAAGGATATTTGTCTATCTGTTTGAGCAAGGGAGTATTTTCCCGGTGATGCTCGGAGTTTATTTCTGGCTGTGCATTCAGCTCAGGGATTGCTAATAGTGGGTTCAGGAGACCATATGGAGTGCCTGGGGTCAAATATAGGTCAGCTCTGTGTAAGGCAAATGCTGTATCATCTCTCCACTGGACTATTTCTCCAGGCTCTGTTGTTGACTTGTGTGAGTACACTATATATCTTAAAACTTAGCTATTTATCTTATGTATGGGATGCAAATATTTTTTTTCTATCAGAGGAGTGTTTTCTTAAAATTATGTTAACCTGAGTTCTATTCACTTTGTAAAATCTTTTTAGTTCTATGTAGACCCATTCACTGTGTTTATTGTCTTTGACATTGGAGTAACTGATTGCAAACCTCTGAGGTTCACATCTTGGAGGGCTGTCCATATTTTCTTCAATGCATTTTATATAGTTTGCCTAACATTGAGTTCTTTGATTAATTTTAAATTCACTTTTGTATATAGTGTGAAGTAGAAGTCTGGTTTTATTTTTCTTTATTCATGTGGCTCCTCAGTTTTTCCTAAGTTTTGAATAGATTTTCCTTTTTTCATTTCATGCACATAGATCCTTTGCCATAGATCAACTGTCCATATATCTGAAGGTATTCAGATTTAGACTCTGTTAATTCTTCCAATTCATGAACACAGAATATTTTTCCATTTCCTGCTATCTTCTATTTCTTTCAAAAAATTTATTTCCTATTGTGTATTTTTATAACTGGAGTTCTTTCTCACTCCCATTTTCCAAATAGGATTCACTATTCATTACCTCTACAGTATGCCTTTGTGCTGTAGACCAGCAATTCATATAAAATTCACATTGATTTGGACACAATCTGGAAAGGAACAAATACTCTGTGTGTATATGTATATATATACATATTTATATATGTATATATATAAAACATATCTGCTATTAATTTTTTTCAGGGACCAGAGAGATAAAATAGCACTTGCCTTGAATTGAATGTGGTCTATCCAGGGGTTTGAAATGTTATCTGAAATGGTCCCTTGAGTCCACTAGGAGTGGTTCCTGAGTTCATAGCCAGGAGTAAGTCCTGAACATTGCTGGATATGGCCCCCAAAATAAACAAAAAAATCCACAAAAACAACTAAACACAAAAATCCAACTTTTTTTTCCAGTTCTCTAAGGTGCTGCAATTTCCCCCCAAAATAGATGTACTTTTTGTTTGTTTGTTTTGTTTTTAAATTTTATTTATTTTTATAAAGTTGTTCACAATAATTCATTACATTTACTATTCAAACACCAATCCCACCACCATGCATCTTCCCACCACCAGTAGAGGAAAGTGTGTGAAGATTGTTATATTTCATGGGGGAGCTATTAAGCCCTTATATAAGAGATTACAAACATGTATGTCAAACCAGTAAACCCAGACAAATGTGTGCTACTTTTGGTGCATCAGTGGGGTAAAGCATGAAAGGTTACAAGCTCCAGGAATTTGGAAATTTAGAATATAATTATAGAGTAGATTCACTCATGGGTAAGGTCTATGTCACTCTCTTCCAGGAGCTTCATTTCAGAGTCTCTGGATCTTGGCCATGGATGAGATTATATGGCACGGGGTTGGGGGAAGAGTGGAGGGGTTGGGGAGGGGGTAAAGGGGTTAGTGTTTGGATTTTAATCCATTCACTTATTCATTATTTTTAAACATTTCTTAAAATAAATGATTTGTACTATGGATATTGTTGGTAGCTGCTCTCAGAATTCACAACGTAAATGTGTTCTTATCATGCTTTAAAAGTGGGGCTGCCAAATCAGATGACTGGTTATAGAAACTCTGGTACATATACACAATGGAATATTATGTAGCTGTCAGAAAACATGAAGTCATGAAATTTGCATATAAATGAATCAACATGGAAAGTATCATGTTGAGTGAAATGAGTCAGAAAGAAAGAGAGAGACAGAAAGATTGCACTCATATGTGGAATATAATATAATTGAGAAGTGCAAGTTTGCAGTGATGCAATTTCTGGCAGATATTTCTCTGGACTTAGTTACTAAAATACAAAAATACAGAAACCCAAAACCATGAGGCCACTAGGTATGGTCACTTGATCTCATACCTCTTCATTCTCAGCATTGGAAAACAAATTGTCAAATGCTTCCTTTTCAGCAGGTCTGACTTTTGGGGGGAGATTCTCCAAACAATAATAGTGAGTTTTGCTGAAATATTGAATGCAATCAAAGTGAAAGTAAAGTGAAATTTATCTGTTACACAGGCGGGGTGGGGGGCTGGAGATGTGGGGGTGGGCGGGGTGGAGCTATACTGGGATTCTTGATGGTGGAATATGTGCACTGGTGAAGGGATGGGTGTTCAAGCATTGTATAACTGAGACTTAAACCTGAAAACTTTGTGACTTTCCACATGGTGACTCAATAAAAAAAATTAAAAAAAATTAAAAAATAAAAAGTTAATAAAATAAAACAAATGCTTAACAAGAGGAATACATTAATAAAACATGATTTAGTTAGCATCATAGTTTAACAACATAAGGCATATCATACAACTAGGAGTCGTGATCACATTAGTACTTATTATGAGTGATTCCTGTTTTTTGTTTGCTTTGAAACACAAATTCCAGTGCTCAGGGCTTCATCAATGCTCTGTACTCAGGAATTACTCCTGGCAGAGCTTGGGGGACTATATGCAGTGTGAGGGCTAGAACCCAGTAGGCCATTTGCACAGCTAAGTGCCTTACCTACCTCCTGTACTATCATTCCAGTCCCATTACTATCAGTCACTCTTATTCTGTGATCCATTTTTTAAGATGTAAACTAAAAAAGCAAAGAAAAATTATTGATGTAATAATATGAATAATTAAATAATAAAATGTAAAAAAAATTAAAGTGGGGCTGGAGTGATAGTACAGCTGGTAGGGTGTTTGCCTTGCACACATCCGACCCAGGTTTAATTCCCAGCATCCCATATGGTCCCCCAAGCACAGCCAGGAGTAATTCTTGACTTCATGAACCAGGAATAACATCTGAGCATCACCAGGTTTGGGTCAGGTGTGACCCCCCCCTCAAAAAAAATTACTTTGACTGCCAAAGGAAATTTCTGGACAGAAAGAATTGTGGCTGAAAAAAAAAGTAGCCTTCCTCCTTTGCATATATTTTAGAAAGAAAATTCAGAGAAGGGAATAGCAGTTACTATTCAAATGAAGCATGTTTTAGAAATTACATGAAAAAAAGAACAGCACTGAACATTGTGTCATTAAAAAAGTAAGATGCTCTGGAAAAAGGTTTTTCAAGAACATATACTTGGGTTAAGTAATTTTGTTATGTGAAAGACAGATTGCTGAAAATGTCTCCCATTCAGGATTCTCACTCACCAGTAACTGTTATTATCAAGAGTTTATAATCAAAAATATTAATTTTTAATGTGGCATTCCTATCAGCCTTGCTATTTATGGAAGTACAGTAGAATTTTCCCACATGAACATGTTCCACTTGAAAGCATATATATATATGTATATATGTATATATATGTATATATGTATGTATTGTGCTGCTTTCTTTACTTTTTAACTCACAGGACAGGTACATTAACATTTGCTAAGAGCAGAGACTTTTGCTATGTTTTTATATATCTTCTCGCATTTTATCTATTAAAATTTATATTCAGTGACACATAACATTCATGCATAAAAATGAGAAAATTAATATTCTGAGACTCAAACTTGCCTGTTGACAGCTACTTACTTATTCTTGGAGTCAGAATTGGATTCCAAGGGACAAGTAGTCAAGGTTCATGATTATCTCATAAAGCACATTAGCCAAATAGACACATGTTATATGTGTTTTTTTCCAGGCTTGACAAAAACCCATGTGTATAAAAAATGAGAAATCAGCACGCATTATTAACTATCTAAAGAGGATTGTTACAGGGATAAAATATTGGAAATTCCCCATAATAATTCATTTAAAATCATATAAAAACAAAATCTTTGCAGAAAAATGGGTAAGCTTGGACAGGTGAACATGTGAGTAAAGGGTATGCAAAAGGAATTAGAAAAGACATATCATAAAGAATTCTCTGGACTTTTTAGACAATGTTTGTTTGGATTTAGAATCCTGGAAAGATGGCTGGAATAACAGCTTTGCCTGTGCTGACCAAGGTTCAGTTCCTGACACCTGTATAATTTCCTGTGCACTGCTAATACTGACCCCTGAGTGAAAAACAGGAGTAAACTCTGAGTACTGTCTGGTGTGACCCTTAAACAAAACAGAAACAAAAAATGTCGTTCTAGGGTTTGGTAGGAGGAATAATATTATTTCTAATAAGATATTAATCTATATTCATAGTGTTGAAGGGGAGAATAGAAATATGGAAAATAAATAGAGCTATTCTAATAATTAAGGCAGATTTGTGGTATTAGTCTTTAAGTTATAGCCTATAGCCTTCAGATGAATCTTATTAGGGTGGGAAGGTCAAGGGCATAATTTTGGACAAATTATTTTTAAGATTTTTAGATTGAAAATACACATTTGGAATATATGAGCTTATCAATTTATGGTAATTGTTTGATAAAGAGGGACTAATCTGCTGAGTTAAACAACAAATGGAAAAAGACCCCCAAATGAAAATTAGATGAATGATATGAGAAGAAACTAAAATTGTAACATGTGGCTGGCAGTAAAATAGAATCTAAAGTGGATCAACACATATTAAGAAAAATAAAGTCATCAGCTTTGCTCAGTGGCTCTTATCAACACTTAAAATTAAAAAATTTAAATTAACCATTTAATTAGTCAATAGAGGTAATTACTTATTGGGGTAACAATATTTTTAATGGGGAAAAGGAGTAAAAATTTTATTAGACTGGCATAAAAAGAGTAAAATGGGAAGAGAGTTGAAGATATTGAGCAGATAAAAATCTACTGAGGATATCAACACTTTTGTAAATTATCTGGAAAGGAAAGAAGATAGATGAGACTTTGGCTCACAGGAAATATAAGTTCATGAAGAAAAGCCTCTTCAACAAGTGGTGTGGGGAAAACTGAACAGCCATCTGGAAAAAGTGAACTCAAATCCCCTTTATAATGCCAGGCAAAAAGTCAAGTCAAACTGGAATAAAGACCTCAACATCAGACCTGAATCTGTAAGATGCATGGAGGAAATTGTGGGTCACTGAATCTATAACATTGAATCTAAAGGAATCTTTAAGGTTGAAACACTTGACCAAGCAAGTGAAAGCAAAGATAAACAAATGGTACTGCATTAAACTAAGAAGCTTTTGCACCTCAAACAGTGACCAAGATGCAAAGATTGCTCACATATTTAGAAATTTTATTTACATAATAACCATGTGATGAAGAGTTAATATCCAAATATATATATATACATATATATAGCACTGGTAGAACTTTAAAAGAGAATAACGTCCAACCCCATTCAAAAATGGGAAGAAGAAATTAATAATAAGTTCCTCAAAGAAGAATTACAAATGGCCAAAAGGGACATTTAAAAAAAAACTCTACATTGCTAATCATTAGAGAGATACAAATCAAAACAATAATGAGATATCATCTCACACCACAGAGACTGAAACATATCAAAATGAACAAGAGCAACCAATGCAGAAAGAAAGGAACTCTTCTTCATTGTTGGTTAGAATGCTGACTGGTTCAGCCTTTTTGGAAAACAAACTGGGTGTTCCTCAAGAAACTAGAAATTGAGCTTTCATATGACCCAGCAATATCAATTCTGGGAATTTATTCCAGTAGCCCAAAACACACAGCAGAAATGCTATCTGCACTTCAATGTTCATTGCAGCACTATTCACAATAGCCAAAATCTGGAAACAACCCAAGCATCCAAGAACAGATAACTGGTGGAAGAAATTATGATACATCTACACAATGAAATACTATGCAGATGTTAGAAAAATGAAGTTACAAAATTATAATAGATGGACATGGAGAGTATCATATTGAGTGAAATGAGTCAGAAAAAGAGGGGTAAACAGAAAGATTGGACCTTTATTGGTGGGATATAAAAACATCATGAGACTAATATCATCATAAAAACAATAGCACTGTAGCACTGTCATCCCGTTATTCATCGATTTGCTCGAGTGGGCACCGGTAATGCCTCCATTGTGAGACTTGTTACTGTTTTTGGCATATCGAATACACCACATGTAGCTTGCCAGGCTCTGCTGTGCGGGCGGGATATTCTTGGTAGCTTGCCGGGCTCTTTGAGAGGGACCTCTGTCAAACCTGGGTTGGCAGCGAGCAAGGCAAACACCCTCCCTGCTATGCTATCACTCCAGTCCATAAAAACATAATAAAACATCATAATATAATATCAAGGATATTAGAAATAAAGAGGATTGGCCCATAGTTGAAACCTGCCTCAATAGCTAGGGGAGAATGAGTTGGAATAGAGAAGGGGCCACCATGACAAAGATAGCCGGGAATGATCACTCTGGATAAGAACTGCTTGCTAAAAATAGGAAAAGGAACAAACATGATAACCTCTTAGTATCTTTATCGCAAACCATAAGGCCCCAAAGGAGAAATAGAGAGAAAGAGAGAGAGTGGGGAGTATAATGTCTGTCATAGAGACAGTCTGGTATGGGGAGGGTGGCAGGATGGAAACTAGGGACATTGATCATGGGAAATGTACACTGGTGGAGGGACGGATGTTGGAACATTGTATGACTGAACCCTGTCCATGAACAGCTTTGTAACCATATCTCATATCTCATGGTGATTGGATTAAAAAAATGTAAGTTCATGAAAAGATACTTTTCCAGTAAAAAGTATGTGGCCATTAATTTATATAAACTTGATGGGCTTGAGCCGATAGCACAGTGGGTAGGGTGTTTGCCTTGCACGCAGCCAACCGGGGTTCAGTTTCTCCATCCCTCTCAGTGAGCCCAGCAAGCTACCGAGAGCATCCCGCCCACACGGGAGACCCTGACAAACTACCCGTGATGTATTCGATATGCCAAAAATAGTAACAATAAGTCTCACAGTGAGATGTTACTGGTGCTTGCTCGAGCAAATCGATGAGCAACAGGATGACAGTGACAGTGACTGGGCTATGCAGTGCCCTGATGTTAAGGTAATTGTTCTGGCATTGCTTGCAATGATGTTGGTGAGATTAATATTTAAATCTTCTTCAACACAAGTTTTCCTTCCAAGTTTGGATAGGATTCATCCCATACATTGAGGGTTTGCATAGTTAGGAAAATTAAGCAAGGAAAAATGTTTCCTTAAACTGTGTTTAAGCAAGAAACACAGTTCTCTCTTCCTTGCTGTCTTTGAGTTGAGACATTGGTCTATTTGTAACTGTAGTATTGTCCAATAATTATAGATAGTGATCTGAAGACATAGGATAGATAATGGTATGTTTCATTGAGTCCAAAAGATATAAGGAGACAAAAGTCTCGATAGTTATAAGTAGACTGGTATATAAGTAGAAGATGGAGGAGTATTTACTAAAACTTTAACTATGTCTATAGACATAATATTGACACTATTTCTCTAAGTAACTAATAAAGTGGTCAAAATTGATGCATGCATATATATCAATGAAATGATACAGGAGAGTTAAATGAGAAGTTTGATGGGCTATGTGTTTTCATATGAGAAAAATATTTGTTTTAAAAATAAAGAAATTAGAATGGTTGATTTGAAGAGATATGAGTATGTGGTGTAGTTATTTCGGGGATCAGGAGAGAAAATGTATTGGTTTTGTTATTCAAAAAATTTCTTAGTGGAATAATCAAATAGAGACAACTATTGGTTGAATATTCCTTCTACACCTGGCAGTACTCAGGAATTAAATCAGGCTGTATAAGGAGGGATCAATTATAGCAGTGCTCAAGGGCCCGTGGATGGTGCCAGAGATATAATTGTGGTGTGCTGCATACAAGGCAAACACCTATTTTTAAAAAAATTTTTAAATTTTGTTGAATCACCGTGAGATAGTTACAAGCTTTCATGTTTGGGTTACAATCTCACATGATCAAACACCCATCCCTCTACCAGTGCACATTCCCCACCAACAATATCCCAGGTATACCCCCCCTTTCCCACCCTCCCCCTGCCTCTATGGCAGACAGTATTTCACATACTCTCTCTCTACTTTGGGGAATTATGGCTTGCAATACAGACACTGGGAGGTCATCATGTTTAGTCCATTATCTACTTTCAGCATGTATCTCCCATCTCAGCTGGTTCCTCTAGCCATCATTTCCTTAGTGATCCCTTCTCTATTCCATCTGCCTTCTCCTCTCCGCTCATTAAGTGGTCTTCCAGCTATGGGGCAATCGCCCTGGCCCTTGGATCTACTGTTCTTGGGTGTCAGCCTCATGTGATGCTACGCTACACTCCACAAATGAGTGCAGTCCCTCTATGTCTGTCCCTCTCTTTCTGACTCATCTCACTTAGCATGATATTCTCCATGTTCATCAATTTATAAGCAAATTTGATGACTAGCTCTCTCCTAACAGCTGCATAGTATTCTATTGTGTAGATGTACCAAAGCTTCTTTAACCAGTCATCTGTTTTAGGGCACTCGGGTTGTTTCCATATTTTGGCTATTGTGAACAGTACAGTACTGAATATATAGGTACAGATGTCATTTCTACTGTGCTCTTAAGGGCAAATACCTTTAATCAGTAATATATCTCTGGCCACTTTGCTATTGAAAGTGATTAAAGGCATTTAAATTTACTATTTTATCATTATTTAAGATAGGTAAATGTGAAGACTTGATTTGTTTTATTATAATATCATATCAAAAACACTTTTTCAAAAAGAAATATGCACTTTGTTATTTACAGCACTATTCACAATACCCAGGACATGGAAACAATCCAAATGTCCAAGAATGTATGACTGGATAAGGAAACTGTAGTGTGTGTACAATGTAATACTATTTAGCTATAAGACAATATGAAGTCATGTGATGATTATGTGGGTGAAACTATAGCACATCGTGTAAAGTGAAGTCAGTCAGAAGGAGAGGGACACATACAGAAGAATCTCTCTCATACGTGGAATGTAAAGAAATATTGTAATGAAATAACCAATGGACAATGGCAACAAAACTTGAGAGTTAGCCTATGTATTCAACTTATTAAGATGGAGATGAACATGGGAATGGGAAGTTCTTGGGGACTATGGTAGAAGAAGATTGAAATTATTGGTGTGTGTAGCATTGGAACATTGTATGTATCAAATTCTACCATTGTAAATCATAGTTTCTAAATAAATAATTGCATTATTTGGGTTGAGAAGGTGTTCTACGCCAAGCAATGCTTAGGAGTTACTCCTGATTTGCTCTCAGAGGTCACTCCCAGGAGGCTTGTGGGACATAGGGGGTGTAAAGGATTAAACCTGGGTAGGTTGCATACAAGGCAAATGCCTAACCCATTGTACTCTTTTAAATCCCTCTAATTTTTTAAATTAAAAAGTGAAAAGAGAATAATAGTACAGCCGGTATAACAATTCTCTTGTATAGAGTCAATTAGGGTTTGATGCCTGAAACTCGATATGGTCCCTCAAGATCCAGTAGGAGTGATTCCTGAAATCAGAGCCACAATTAAGCTGTAAGCACAATCTGATCTGATCAACAATAACAAATTAACAAATGTATAAAGTTATATTTGCTTCATTTCAGCTATCTTTATTGGTCCTTCCTTCCCCAAATTAATGAACAACATACCACTTTTCTATAATTTATATCATTTCATATCTCTTTACTTCAAAATAATCATTTTAGTTCTTCATTAATAAAAATTAATCCAGGCTGCTCAGGGAAAGTTATAGACCAATTCATACTGGATCAGGGATAAAGGGATTTATTATTTTTTTATGATAGACCAGACAGAGTTTCAGAATTTGTTGAGCTGGAAATTAAATACTATAATAATGATTCTGTGAGCTTTATTAAGGATTCACCACCAGGATATCACCATTCTACAAAGAAGTGATCATTGACGTCAAGAGAGGGGTTCAGCAGGGCAACACCATTTCACCAAAACTCTTCAGTGCCACCCTCGAGAATATCATGCGACAACTGGAATGGGAAGGAATGGGAGTGAAGATATATGATTGGCAACTACACCACCTCCACTTTGCTGATGACATCGTTCTAATAATACCAAATATTAGCTGAACGGCATGAAAGCTGGCCGACTTTGACCGTGAGTGTGGAAAGGTCAGACTGCAGTTGAATCTCGCCAAGACAATGTTCATGAGAAATGAACTAGTTCCTGATGTTCCATTTGCCCTCAGGAGAACGAACATCTCCAAATTCAGCGTAGCTGGGTTGAGAACTCAACATGAAAAATGACCTGGCACCTGAACTTCACAGGAGGAAGAGAACAGTGTGAAACGCCTTCAAGAGTGCCGAAGAAGTTGTTAAGAGGATGAAAAACCTCCGGCTCTGGGCACATCTTTTCGACTCCACCATTCTTCCAGCACTAACATATGCCTCTGAGACCTGGGCCCTACAAAAACAGAATGAGAATGCTATTCGGGTATCCCAAAGAGGAATCCAAAGAGCTATGCTTGGAATATCACATTTTACTCAAGTGAGAGAAGGAAGCTGGAATTCCGACCTTTGTCAATGATCAGAAATCAGAGTTGTTATCTCGTTTGCCAAGGCATTAAAAATCAGATGGACCAGACACATAATGTGATTTAGAGACGACCTCTAGACTAGAGCTGTTACCGACTGGATTCCACATTACAACAAAAGACTGTGTGGCCGCCCACCAACGAGATGGTCAGATTTCTTCATCAAGACCCTGAATGAATAGTTTAAGGCTCTTTGTGTTCCTGAAGCAAGCAGACACCACTGGGCTACACTAGCACTCAAAAGGGACAAATGGAGATGTTACTGGTGCCCGCTTGAACAAATTGATGAACAATGGGATAACAAGTGATACAAGTGAATAATGATTATACGGTTTCTCTGCTGCCATACATTCTTACAGTTCCATTTAAGTCATTTTTTTATAACTAGGGAAGAAGTTTTCCCCTAAAGTGAATATTTAACAACATATCAAATACTTTAAATTATTTTAACTAAAAAAGTCTACCAGCATTTTTTTGTGGATCCCGGGAATATTGCAAACTCATATAATAATTCCCCCAAATTAGGATTAAGTAACTGATATTTCAGTGAATAACCATTTCACTAGCAAGAAGGGCTATTGTTTTATTATTATTTAGTAGACACAGAAGAATATTTATTTATTTATGCCAGTCAAGTAAAAGGTGACCCAAATATTTGTTTGTTTGTTTTACAATTTTCCTATAAGTATTTCAAGCTTTTTAAAAATATTTGATCTGGTTTTTGATTCATATCTTGGCAGAGGATGTAAAATAAAATGGGATGCTGGGTACCAAATCCATGTTGGCCGCATTTAAGGCCTTGTCCATTGTGCTATCTTCCTAGTCCTTGAATGCTTTATTTCATGTATTGTTAGACCAAGTTGAATGAAGTAATCATTCTGCAATCTAGTCACTGGCAATGGGAATGAGACTATAATGATTACATTATCAAAAATTAGTGTTTGTTTAGTATAAATTAACAATTCCTATTAAAGGAAATTAAAGAAAGTAAGAAAATGGAAATATATTGCTTAATGGATTAAAAAGATTAATATAATTAACATGACCAAACTACACCAAACAATACATAGATAAGATACAATCTTCATTAAAATTCTCATGACATACTTACAGGGCATGGAACAAATACTCCTTAATTTTGTATGGAACCATACATTTTCAAAAAAAATCAAAAGCAATTTTGAGAAAGAATTCCCAGTCTTCAATTACATGACTCCGTTGTCAATTAAAACAAAACAAAAGATAAAAAGTGGAACTACATCAAAATAAAAAATTCTCCACTGTGGAAAAAGAAATGATGGCTAGCTCAGAAGCTATCTTATTGAATTAGATAAAATATTTGCTCATTGTCCACCTGGTAAGGACTAATATCAAAGATATACAAGGCAATCACAAAATACAGCAACAAAAAAACAAACAGCATTATCAAAAATTGGGAAGAGGGGCAAGAGCAATATAATACATCAGTGGGACACTTTCCTTGCACATGGCTGACCTGGCTTTGATTCTTGGAATCTCATATGGTCCCCTTAGCACTGCCAAGAGTGATTCCTGAGTGCAGAGCCAGGAGTAACCGCTCAGCCTTGCTTGATGTGGCCCAGAAACAAAACAAAACAGGGGAGGGGCAAAAAAGAGAGGTCTAAACAATTCATAATAGAATATATCCAATTGTCTTATGGAATATCACTGATTTTGAGGCAAGTTCACTGATTATGAGAGAAGTTAAAATAAAAAAATAATGAAGTTTTCATTGACACTAATGGGAACATCATTTACCAAAAAGTCTACAGTCACTACTAGTGTGAAAGTAGTGAAAAGGAAATTCTCATTCACTGTTTGTGGGCTGTCATCTGGTCAGCTATGGTAAATAGTTTGAAGACTTTTCAAAAAATTAAAAATAAACATTTCATATGACACAGTGATTCACTTATTGTTATATAAATTAAAGACAAAAAAAGTTATTTTATAATATATACACATACCTATGTAAATTACAGTGAACATTTAAAGATTGTAAGATTTAAAGAATGTAAAATTTAAAGAATGTAAGATTTTTGAAAACCCAGTATCCCAAAAATGATATGTGGATGCATGAATTATATTATATTGATACAATGCATACTGTTTCAACTGGGGTGGAATTGGAGAGTATTAATATTAGTGAATTTAGTCAGAAGGAAAAGACAAATATTGAATGATGTTCCCTATATCTGGAGTAGAAGGAACAGAAACCTAGTACATTTCCTAAGAAGTAATAATTGAGGCTGACTTAAGAAGGTAGAAGATAGGAGAAAGGGCATAAACCAGTGGTGGAAAGATATTGGCACATTGGTGACCAGTTATGATACAGTAGCATTGTAAGCATAAAACAGTCATATTAACACTACTGGAACACATGATACTTCAGTTAAAACATTGATTGAGAAAAACTCCGGGTTCAAACTTGGTTGTCAAATTATTTTGATAC
This sequence comes from Sorex araneus, assembly GCF_027595985.1. Taxonomy (NCBI): domain Eukaryota; kingdom Metazoa; phylum Chordata; class Mammalia; order Eulipotyphla; family Soricidae; genus Sorex; species Sorex araneus. The sequence goes on along the minus strand of NC_073313.1, from coordinate 221,915,004 downwards.
TACTTACTAGGACCAGGTAAACTAGATGTTGAGAATTCAACTGTAATTTTGCACTCTGAGATTTCAAGTAATTTATGCTAGTAATTATAAGGAGGGATATGGCATCAAGCAATTAACAAAGATTCTGATTTAATCTATATGATGTACTAAATATACAATTATCTGATTTACTTTCACATCTAATATCTGTTAGATGAATAAAATGGTCAACATATGACAGATCTGAACTGTTTTTAGCACCTGAACTCTTTTAAAATGTTAACCAATTTCATCACATTAGAATAAGGAGGGTTAATATGATAAATAAAAATCTTAACAGAGGGACAACAAGTTCCAGATGTCCACTGAGATCATTTTCCAGATATATAACAGCATGGAACTGCAGAAAGCATTCAATTAGTAGTTGCCTGGTAACCAAAACACCAGGCTAACTCATGAAAAGTGAAAAGAGTCAGGCTATTGTTCTTATTCTTTAAAAAAAATTATGTAGCAATTATTTTATTTCTTTGAGATAATTTAAAATAATTAGCTGCAATTAGACAGGATCAATAAATTCTTTCACAATAGATTCTTTCACAATTTTTTTTTGGGTCACACCCAGGGGTTATTCCTGGCTCTGCACTCAGGAATTACTCCTGGCGGTGATGGGGGACCATATAGGACTCTGGGAATCGAACCCGGGTCAGCCACATGCAAGGCAAACATCCTACCCACTGTGCTTTCGCTCCAGCCCCAATTCTTTCACAATCTTATAGGTTGAGAAATCCTATCACCTGCCACTGTAAGCTAGAAACATAGAAAAGTTGGTATAATTCTGAGTGTGAAGGTCTGAGAAAAGGAAACTGGTGATGTTAATTCTAATCTGAGAGCAAAAAATAAAGAGATGAGATTCCCAGCTCCAACAAATTCCTTCTATTTCTGACTTTTATTCCATCAGATAATGCCTAATACAGACATATCACACCACATGAAATTAACTATTAAATTTCACCCCCACGACCCAGTGCACACTACATACACATGTGTTCAAACTGTATTGATGGATAATATAACAAAGTCATAATTCTGCCTTATGTGGCACATACAAAGTACACCAATTTCTCCCCCAATTAATGATATAAAACTCTTGATTTTACTTTTTGCTAACTTAAATGCTGCAATATTAAACTAGTACTTAAATACAACAGCAAGCCTCACAATGGAGATGTTACTGGTGCCCGCTCAAGCAAATCGATGAACAATGGGATGACCGTGCTACAGTGCTACTTAAATATAATCAGTATAAAATCAATTTGTCTTGCATTATATAATAAAGGGAAAATAAGGAACAAAATCAAAGTTATCCATGTATTTGTATGAGTGCAGTGTCCCCCACCTCCTCCATACACATACAAGTTCTTAAATTAAAGAAAAAATACTAGTGAAAATTAGAGTCCTCATTTATGTAATTGGTCACATGATTTTTAGCTGGTGTTTATAACCACCTCTACTCATTTTGCCTTCCCTTTGTTTTCAGCAAACATCCCACTTGTGGTTCAGTACATGGTAGAATGTCCAAAACTTATATTTCTGAAGGATTTAAGACAATAATTTTACCTGAACTAGGTTGTTAGAGTTTTCTACTGACCTTGATTAAAGATAAGTGTTAATACTAAAACACATCTGAATATATTTACTTCTGAATATATTTCCTTCTGTTACAGACCTTCCCTCCATTGTGGCACAGTATTTCAATTTCTCCTTGGTAGTAAGGATCGATCACCCAAGTTACTGTTGCAAACTAACACTATTTGCCTATTGATTCACAGTTCTGAAATATAGCACTGTATATTGGGATCAGACTCAGAGAATATAAAGTCCTCTAAAGAATCTTTTGCCAGCTCTGTAAGGTGTTGTCATTCAACTGGCACTGTGATTGAATCTTCAAAAAGACACCTCAACATTCTATCAAGCTAGCTGCTTCATGATACTAACAAACGTACTAAACCAGTGAATTTTGTGAATAGAAGACCATTAGAGTCTATCTTTTCTATAAAGTGAACATCTTTCTTAAAAGTAATAGTTTATGCCACCAAACTGTGACAATTATGGTGGATAAAACATTCTGAAGATCACAGGAGTTTTGAAAGAAATTTTCTGTGCAGGAATGGAAAACTCATGCAATATTATACTTTAGTTCTAGTATTTCAGAACATGAAATATTAGTGAACATTAAGTCATAAGGAAGCTATGCATGATTTTGTACAAATATCCACCTGTAAATTTAAGCCAGATATCAAGAGACTTGTATTTTTACTTTCACTTAGTCATAAACCAACTACTTCGGCAAGTCAGTAAACCAACCCTTGACATATTTTTTCTTTTGCAAATGGGGGGATTTGCCCAAACAGTTTCTACTGGCTCTGCTTTGAAATTGATAAAAATTTTACCTTTTTGTATATGATCAAGTGTTCTGAAAAAATCTTCCAATTTAAATTTATTTTTTTACTTTTTTTTATTGAGTCACCATGTGGAAAGTTACAAAGTTTTCAGGTTTAAATCTCAGTTATACAATGCTCGAATACCCATCCCTTCACCAGTGCACATATTCCACCACCAAGAATCCCAGTATAGCTCCATCCCGCACCCCCACACCCCTAGCCCCCCCACGCCCCTAGCCCCCCCACCCTTAGCTCCCCCGCCTGTGTAACTAATAAATTTCACTTTGATTGCATTCAATATTTCAACAAAACTCACTATTATTGTTTGGAGAGTCTCTCCCCTAAAGTTAGACCTGCTGAAAAGGAAGCATTAGATAATTTGTTTTCCATTGCTGAGGATGAAGAGGTATGAGGTTGAGTGACCACACTTAGCAGCCTCTCGGTTTTGGGTTTCTGTATTTTAGTATTTTAGTAACTAAGTCCAGAGAGATGTCTGCCAGAAGTTGCATCAGTGCAAACTTGTACTTCTCAGTTACATTATATTCCACATATGAGTGCAATCTTTCTATGTCTGTCTCTTTCTTTCTGACTCATTTCACTCAACATGATACTTTCCATGTTGATCTATTTATATGCAAATTTCATGACTTCATGTTTTCTGACAGCTACATAGTATTCCATTGTGTATATGTACCAGAGTTTATTTAACCAGTCATCTGTTTTGGGTCACTCTGGTTTTTTTCCAGATTCTGGCTATTGTAAACAGTGCTGCAATGAACATAGAAATACAGATGCCATCTCTACTATACCTTTTTGCTTCTCCGGGATATATTCCCAAGAGCGGTATTGCTGGGTCAAATGGAAGCTCAATCTCTAATTTTTTCAGAATTGTCCATATTGTTTTCCAAAAGGGCTGAAGCAGTTGGCATTCCCACCAGCAGTGAAGAAGAGTCCCTTTCTCCCCGCATCCACGCCAACACCGGTTGTTTTTGTTTTTTGGGATGTGGGCCTGTCTCTGTGGTGTGAGATGATATCTCATGGTTGTTTTGATCTGCATTTCCCTGATGATTAGTGATGTGGAACATTTTCTCATGTGCCTCTGAACCATTCGGATTTCTTCTTTGGGAAAGTTTCTGTTCATTTCATCACCCCATTTTTTGATTGGGTTGGCAGTTTTCTTCTTGTGGAGTTCAACCAGTGCATTGTATATCCTTGTTATCAACCCTTTATCAGATGGGTACTGCACAAATATCCTTTACCATTCTGTAGATTGTCTTTGTACTTTGGTCACTGTTTCTCTTGAGGTGCAGAAGCTTCTTAGTTTGAGATAGTCCCATTTATTTATCTCTGTTTTCACTTGCTTGGCCAGTGGCTTGTCAGCTTTGAAGATACCTTTGGTTCAATGTCGTGGAGGGTTTTGCCGACCTTGTCTTCAATGTACCTTAGGGATTCTGGTCTGATGTTGAGGTCTTTAATCCATTTTGATCTGACTTTTGTACATGGTGATAGGTGGAGATCTAAGCCCATTTTTTTTGCATGTAGCCATCCAGTTTTGCCAGCACAATTTGTTAAACATGCTTTCCTTGCTCCACTTCACTTTTCTTGCTCCCTTATCAAAGATTAGATGGTCATATATTTGGGGGGATGTGTCAGAGTATTCAACCCTGTTCCATTGGTCTGCTGCCCTGCCTTTGTTCCAGTACTAAGCTGTTTTAATGACTACCGCTTTGTAGTAGAGTTGGAAGTTGGGGAGGTTGATTCCTCCCATTTTCTTTTTCCCAAGAATTTCTTTAGCTATTTGGGGGGCTTATTGTTCCATATGTATTTCAGGAGCGCTTGCTCCATTTCTTTGAAGAATGTCAAGGGTATCCCTATAGGGATTACATTGAATTTGTACAATGCTTTGGGGAGAATTGCCATTTTGACAGTATTAATTCTTCAAATCCATGATCAGGAGATATTTTTCCATTTCCTCGTGTCTTCTTTTATTTTTTGAAGTAGCGTTTTGTAGTTTTCATTATACAAGTCCTTTACCTCCTTATTTAAGCTGATTCTGAGGTATTTGATTTTTTGAGGCACAATTGTGAACGGGATAGCTTTTATCATGTCACTTTCTTCTCTCTCACTATTTGCATATAAGAAAGCCATGGACTTTTGGGTATTGATTTTATAGCCTGCAACTTTACTATATGAGTCTATTGTTTCTAGGAATTTCTTGGTAGAGGTTTTACTGTTTTCTAAGTATAATATCATATCATCAGCGAATAGTGAGAGCTTGATTTCTTCCTTTCCTACCTGAATGCACTTAATATCTTTTTCTTGCCTAATCGCTATTGCAAGTACTTCCAGTACTATATTGAACAGAAGAGGAGAGAGTGGGCATCCTTGTCTTGTCTCTGTTCTCAGAGGGAAGGGTCTTAGTTTTTCCCCATTGAGGATGATGCTTGCTGCAGGCTTGTGGTAGATGGCTTTGACTATATTGAGGAAGGTCCCTTCCATACCCGTTTTGGTGAGAGTTTTCATCATAAATGGGTGCTACATCTTGTCAAATGCTTTCTCCGCATCTAACTCAATGTCAATGGTCTTAATTCACCAATTAAGAGACACAGACTGGCAAAATAGATTCAGAGACTCAACCCAACATTCTGCTGCCTGCAAGAAACACATCTAAATAGCCAGAACAAAGACAGACTCAAAGTCAAAGGATGGAAAACAATTCTGCAAGTAAACAACTCCCTCAAAAAAGCTGGGGTGGCTTTACTAGTATCAGACAACATAGACTTCAGGTTGAAAAAGATTAGAAGGGATAGTGAAGGCCACTTTTTATTAATCAAGGGATATGTACAGCAGGAAGAAATCACACTCCTAAACGTGTATGTACCCAATGAGGGACCAGCTAAATACCTACAACAGCTGCTAACAGACCTTAAGAAAAACATTGTGGGCAACACAATAGTAGTTGGAGACTTCAACGCCGCCCTATCACCTCTGGACAGATCAAGAAGATTAAAAGTCACCAAGGAAATAACGGCTTTGGAGGAAGAAATAGAAGAGAGAGGGCTAATAGATCTATACAGGGCTCTATATCCAAAAAAAGGGAATACACATTCTTTTCCAGTGCACATGGAACATTTTCCAGAATAGACCATGAGCTGGGTCACGCAACATACCTCAACAGAATCAACAAAATAGATATTGTACCAGCTATTTTTTCAGACCATGATGCACTGAAAATAGAAGCTAATCATGGACAGATGCAGAAAAATAAATCAAACACCTGGAAATTAAATAGCTTGATGTTGAACAATGAGTGGGTCAGGAAGGAAATCAAGGAGGAAATCAAAAGGTACCTGGAAACAAATGAGAATGAAGACACGAACTACCAGAACCTGTGGGATGCAGCTAAAGCCGTTTTAAGGGGAAAATTTATAGCTCTTCAAGCATATCTCAAGAAGGAAGAAAGGGCCCGCATAAATAACTTGACTTCATAGCTCAGAAAAGGACCAACAAAAGGAGCCCAAACCAGGCAGAAGGAAAGAGATAATAAAACTTAGAGCAGAAATTAACGACATGGAAACCCAAAAGATAATTCGAAAGATCAATGAAAACAAGAGCTGGTTCTTTGAAAAAATAAGTAAGATTGATAAACCACTAGCAAGAATCACAAAGAAAGAGAGAGAGAGAACACTTATAAGTCGAATCAGAAATGAAAAGGGAGACATCACAACAGAAACCAATGAAATTCAAAAGATCATCAGAGACTACTTTGAAAATTTGTATGCCACGAAACAAGAGAACCTAGAAGAAATGGATAAATTCCTGGATTCCTATAATCTCCCAAGGCTGAACCAAGAAGACCTGGAGTTCCTGAATAGTCCTATTAACATCAAGGAAATTGAAACGGTAATCAAAAGTCTTCCCAAAAACAAAAGCCCAGGCCCAGACGGATTCACTAGCGAATTCTTCCAAACATTTAAAGAGGACCTATTGCCAGTTCTTCTCAAGCTTTTCCAGGAAATTGAAGAAACAGAAACCCTCCCAAACAGTTTCTATGAGGCTCACATCTCTCTAATACCAAAAGCAAACAAAGACACCACAAAAAAAGAAAACTACAGGCCAATATCCCTGATGAACACAGATGCGAAGATTCTCAACAAAATATTAGCAAACAGAATTCAACAACTTATCAAAAAGATCATACACCATGACCAAGTGGGATTCATCCTGGGGATGCAAGGATGGTTTAATATTCAGAAATCAATCAACATAATCCATCATATCAACAAAAGAAAAGATAAAAATCATTTAATCATACCAATTTAAATTTAAAATGTTTAAACTTGATAGAACATTTATCAGATATATTGATGGCTAATCTGTGGAGAAAGAGCTGGTGAGTGAAGTGGAGCAAGGACCACTACAAAATGTGCTGGGAAATCTGGATAGCCTCATGCAAAATGAAACTGCATCTACAGCTGTCACTGTATACAAGAGTTGATTCAAAATGAATTTAAAACCTTGGCATTGAACCAGAATCCATATAATGCATTCAGAAAAATTTAGGCAAAGCACTCCATGAACTATAACTCAAACATTTGTTAAATTATATGATTCCACTGTCAAAGACTAAAACAAAAGGGATTATGGCAAATTTAAATTTTCTGCAAGGCAAATAAAACCCCCAGCTCAAATTAAGACACTGTTGAACATGACAAGATATTCGTATACAATATATTACAAAAAGAATTAATATGCAAATTATGTAAAGCTCTCACAAAGCTAAATATCAGAGAAACCAACAACCTCATCAAAAAGTAGGGAGAGATGGGGCTGGAGCAATAGCACAGTGGGTAGGGCATTTGCCTTGCACGCAGCTGACCCGGGTTCAATTCCCAGAGTCCCATATGGTTCCCTGAGTATCTCCAGGAGTAATTCATGAGTGGATAGCCAGGAGTTAACCCCTGTGCATCACCAGGTGTGATCCAAAGAGAGCAAAAAATATAGGAAGAGGTGATGAATAGACACTCATAAGGAGAACATACAGCCAATAAGTATATGAAAAAGTGTTCATCATCACTTTTTAGAAAGGAATTACAAATCAAAAGAAAGTGAAATAAAGTCTCATACAAGTGAGAATGTCATATATCAGAAAAGCTAGAAATGACTAGTATTGAAGAGAATGTGTTAGAAAGAAAGAAAAGAAAGAAATAAGGAAGGAAGGAAGGAAAGAAGGAAGGAAGGAAGGAAGGAAGGAAGGAAGGAAGGAAGGAAGGAAGGAAGGAAGGAAGGAAGGAAGGAAGGAAGGAAGGAAGGAAGGAAAGGAAGGAAGGAAGGAAGGAAGGAAGAAAGAAAGAAAGAAAGAAAGAAAGAAAGAAAGAAAGAAAGAAAGAAAGAAAGAAAGAAAGAAAGAAAGAAAGAAAGAAAGAAAGAAAGAAAGAAAGAAAGAAAGAAACTCACATTCACAGTCAATGGGGATATTGTCTGATTCAGTTCCTGTGGAAAACATTATAGTAACTTCTCAAAAAAAGCAGGGATAGAGCTCTCATTTGACTAAACTGTTCCAATTCTTGGCATTTACCTATAAAAACCATATATATTTTTTAAACACACAACTCTGTTCATCGAGGTGTTTAGTGCAACAGTCAAGATCTAGAAACAGTTTAAATGTTCAACAATAATCAAGCTCATAAAGAAGTTGTAGTGCACATGTATGCATACACACACACACACACACACACACACACAAACTGAATACTATACAGCCAAAAGGAAGAATTAAATTTGCTAACACTTGAATGGAACTGGAGGGTATCAGGTGTCATTCTGACACGTTGGGTCCACTGAACTGGCAAGAGAGCTGCCTGTGGCAGTTGGCCCAGCCCCACTCATTGTGCACCAGACAGGAAAGTACAGCCCCTAGAGGGAGGATGAATACGTGGAGCTGTACGAAAAGTTAAGACAGACAAAAACAAGACGGACAAAGACAACTAGCAGCTCTCGGAGCCTCTGCAGGGAGAAGACTCATTTTATTGCAATCAGGTTTAGGTTTACATACCTTAAAGAGAAAAGGGAGAACAATGGATGAACACCTTTTGGGGTGAGATTCCCATACAAGCCCACAAGCAGCCTATCAGAGTGTTCTGGTTCCTCATTCTTCCCGGCTTACTGGCAATTAATTTGCTCAATGGTTCCTGACATATGGTTTTTGACATAGTGACTGGACACTGAGTAGGGCTATTTGAGAAAGGAGGGAGAAGTCACTGCTGGGAAATCAAGGGGGTTCTGCCAGGGAAGGGGCCGCCTACTGTTCTTTTGCTTGGGTCAAGCCCATCCTCAACCCCAGCTGTTCCCCCAATCATCCTCTGCAATGCTTTACAGTCAGGCTAAGGGAAGTTAATTGGAGGGAGCAGGAAAATACCTAATGCTCTCACTTATCAATGTTTAAAGCAGCATGACAAGGGAATTAAAGGTATCAATGTGGGAAAACCATTTACCCTGGATTATAGAAATAAGAATGTAAAAGAAAGGATGTTGGGAAGAGAAAAGAGGCAGACTGTTGATAATATAGAAGCATTAATAAGAGAATTTGGATACTGTAGTGTACGACAATGAGTTAACTATAAACATCAAGATAGAGTCAACACTACTGAAAATGTGTGTAAACTATAGTAAGTAAGACAAAAAATTAGTTTGATAAGCAGGCAAATGGAGGATGGAAGCCAGTCTGCAGATATTTGTGGAAGGATGTTGACACACATGGTGGGTTTAGTGTTGGAAGAGTATTTGCCTGAAATTCTATTATTAACAGCATTATAAAAAATGGTGTATAAATAAAAATGTAAGTGATAAAATAATTTTAGATTATGAGGTGGATTTGAAGTACTATTAGGATTTTGGTGGCAGGTATTTGGTAGTGAGTTGTGATAATAGTGTACATCAAGATCATAAATGTTAATGGTATTACAAGAACGTTGCTAAAATCATAATAAAATTTAAACACTTGTTAAAATTATGTACTTAGTATGAAGAAATGTAGGCTATAGGCTTGAATCTCAATTGTATATTTAATATCAACAATTTTGAGTAAATTATATATAATATGTACTTATTTCCTTATTAATATAGTTTGGGTAAAAGTAATGCTAACTTCATAAAATGTCAATATAATTAAATATTTAATTATATTATTTGTATTGTTAAATATAATATTTAATTATATTATTTATGATATTAATAAATAACCCTATGGAATATTGAGAACAGTTTTTGCTATATGCTAAGAATGCAACCAATTTTAGCTAATTTTGCTCAATGGTGGATAAAGCTAAATTAGTGTGAAGAACTATTTGCTGACTAAGACCAAACTTTTAATTATAATAATTACAATAAAACTCATGTCTTTGGGAATAGAAAGGAATTTTCCAGAGAAAGTCCCTGTAAGGGATTTATTTCACATCAGAGCAGGAAGGAGACTACACAAACTATAATTGAGGTTCCTTGCAATTGGACAGTCTGGCTTACAGAGGAAATGAGAGATTAGCTGATAAATTAGAAAGAGTATTCAGGTGTATGTACTTGAATATAGTGTGCAGATGGAGAGGGGTGAGAATAGGGAAGCAGGGATGAGAAAGTGGTAACGGAGCTTTGAAAGATGCAATGTTTGTGTGAGCAGTATTGGGATAAGGGGTGGTGAGGGGTTGTTTCCAAACTCATGCTCATTGTTGTGACAGGCAGCACCAGGAAGTGCTGATGTGTGCATTTGCAAGTGGTTTGAAAATGATTCATTTTGTTTAGAACCAGACACAGAATCAGAGCTGGAAGAGACCTAAAATTACTGTCTCCAAAATCATCTAAAACAGATGATGGCCGTCTATGCTAATTTTGAAACCTCCCAAAGGAGATTTTCCACCATCTAATGAAACTTAAGATTGTAAATGACAGCCCCCTTCAACATGTGTACATTCCAGTAAGGATTAAGGTAAATACGAAAGCAATTGTATTTAATCAATTAACATTTGCATCAAGTTGGATATTCCTATTATATTCTACTTTCCCTTGCCCTAATTTATTTATTAATTTTCATTGCTTCATTTTAAATTAAAGAATATAGGAGATGTATTTCTCTTATTTATCCAGCTGGCTTTTTCTCTTGACTTTTTGTTCTCAAAAATTTAATTCTAGTTTTGGGCTCTTGGGCCAATTGCATTTGTCATTCTCTAGTCAAGCTAATTGCTAAAGGATGGAAAAACTTAATAAAGTTAAGATGTTTTCTTGTCCATCATCTTGAATTATTATTTTCTGAAGGACTTTGCAAAGGAGATGGAGATGGAAAGAGTAAAGAACAATGCAAAAAATAAAAATAAGTAAAGATATGAGTCAAAATAAAGATATATATTAAAATCAATCTGAAAGATATTCCTGTGAAAATTTATAAACTTTTTCTTCATATCATTCAAATATTTGCTTGTAACCTGGACTATCCTTTTCTTAAGTCAAGTTTTTACCACTTTTGTCCTGAAACCTAAGAACAAAGCCAGGACTTCTGGATGACTTCCACATTAACCTTTTAAAAAAAATTCTTAGATTTACATTATAAAGATCAGTGTGGTTCCAGTGAGTCATACTATGTTCCATGGCAGCTCCAACAAGCAAGTACTGAGTTCTAAGGATATAAAAACATTTTAAAGTTTCTTTGACTAGAGGTTAAAAATGAGTAATATGAATAACAGTGGTTTCTCTTAGGAAAACCCCTAATTATTAGTCCAATTATTTTAATTTCTTTATTTGAAATGTCTCTTTGCAACTATACAGTTAGTCACAAACTGCTCACTCACAAGTCTTTCTTTTCAACCATCGATCTCACTGAATCAAATAAAGATAAAAACCGTAATGAATGCCTTGAAACACTGCAAACAAGAGAGGATTCTGCCAGGAAACCACGACTTAGAATTCTAAAAATGGAAAGGTTACTAACAGAGGAATCATATGTACGAAAGGAACCATGACTTAGAGCAGATAGAGGAATAAGATGTAGCTGGTGAGAGAAAAGTTCTGCCTAATTTGTGCCTCAAACAAATTCCAAGTTTGGGCTGGTAAATGACAAAACAGGGAGATCTGGCAGAGTCACAAAAATTTATATGGTATAAATTGGCTCCTCATAAATCTGTGTGATGTTGGAGCAGCACTCTAGAACCTTCTATCACAGTTGTAAATTTAAGACTGACTTTCTATGCAGGTTGAGAAATGAATTGGGGGAGAAGACTGTCAAGGGGGTATTCACTGAGGAGAAAGAACTAAGAAGAAACTGATAAAAGGGCACATTTTCATAGCAGTAAAAGAAAGAACGAGTGTCTTTCAGAAATGATATGTGGAACAGTTATCTATTTGCAACACAAACTTTTCTTTGGCATTTTTAAAGTATTCAAGTTAGCCTTGCTATTCCTAGGTAAGGACTGCTAAGGAAAGCTTAGTTTTCAGTAGGGTTCACCAATTTACATAGACATCTCAACCAGTTCTCCCTATTTAAAGGAAACGTATGGTAACAATTTGTGCTGCATCTGCATAAATTATACTCTTATAAATTATTAATCAAGGATCATTTCATTACTAAGGAATTTTTCAAAGGAAGCGATAAGAGCAATTTTAGAACTCATTAAACAGTATAATTTTAAGAAAAAAACAGAGATGTCGGGGGCAGAGAGATAGTGCAGTGGGTAGGGCACTTGCTTTGCAAACATCAGACAGGGATTTGATCACTGTCATTTCATATGCTCCTCTGAGTCCTGCCAGGAGTGACTCCAGAATGAAGAGCTAGGAGAAAGTCTTGAGCACCATGGCTTAAAAACCACAAAAGACAAAAATTAGACATGAGATTTTGTAAAAATAATCAGAAAGTTGGAAATGACCTGGGCAAAATGATCAAACATCACATAAAAATATTTTTTACAAGAAATAAAAGAACCCCTATGTTATCATGGAATCAGAAAACCATTATTCTGTTATGTACTGCAGAGAACAAGAACAGAGAAAAGCTGAAGCTGAAGAGGATCAAACAAGTTCAGAGAAGGTCAAAAAGAGAAGGGAGATTTGAGCAAGAGTTGAGAGTGCATGTGTCTGCAGATAAGTATGAGATAAACATTACACAGTACAGGGAAGTAGAATTCTGTTCGGATGAGGGCCGGAAAGAGGCTAGCTTATTGAGAAACAAGTTACTGTAACTGGATTTTTTTGTCCAACAGAGCTGGGAGTAGGATATGAAGTAAGAGTCACCACTGCTGTCACTGTCAGATTGTCTTTGTCTTGGTCTTTGCCAACTCACTCTAAGGTGAAGAGCAATTGTAGGGATTTTTAGAAGAATGACATGATCTGACCTACTTTAGAAGACGATGACACTGGCTGCTATTCTTGGTTGCAACATGTTTTGAATAACTTTTTTTTATGAGGACTATGAGAGTTATACTGAGCCTTTTGGTATGTGAAATGGTTTTTGTACCAGTTTTATTATGTGAATCAAAATATTTATTTCCTAAAGTGTTTTCTTTGTTTTGAGGCCATACCCAGTGTGCTCAGGGGTTCCTCGTGGCTCTGTGCTCAGGAATTAATCCTGGTGAAGTGTGGGGAACTATATGGGATATGGAGAACCAAAACTAGTTTGCCTGCATTTAAGTCAAGTGCCCTGCCTGCTGTCGTATCATAGAGGCTCAACTCTTAAAGCTTTTAACCTGAAAACCCTGTAGATATTATGTTTCTGTCTTCCAACATTTAAAGTAGTTGGGGAAAATGAGATTAAAAGAAATTATGTGTGTTCACCCCCAAATATATGATCATCTAATCTTTGACAAAGGAGGAAGAAATGTGAAATGGAGCAAGGAAAGCATGTTCAACAAATTGTGCTGGCACAACTGGACAGCTACATGAAAAAAAATGGGCTTAGATCTACACCTATAACCATGTACAAAAGTCAAATCAAAATGGATTAAAGACCTCAACATCAGACCAGAATCCCTAAGGTACATTGAAGACAAGGCCGGCAAAACCCTCCACAACATTGAAGCCAAAGGTATCTTCAAAGCTGACACGCCACTGGCCAAGCAAGTGGAAACAGAGAGAAATAAATGGGACTATCTCAAACTAAGAAGCTTCTGCACCTCAAAGGAAATAGTGACCAAAATATAAAGACAATCTACAGAATTGGAAAGGATATTTGTGCAGTACCCATCCTATAAAGGGTTGATATCAAGGATATATATACAATGCACTGGTTGAACTTCACAAGAAGAAAACTGCTGACCCGATCAAAAAATGGGGTGATCAAATGAACAGAAACTTTCCCAAAGAAGAAATTCGAATGGCTGAGAGGTACATGAGAAAATGCTAAACATGACTAAACATCAGGGAGATGCTGATCAAAATAACAATGAGATATCATCTCACACCACAGAGACAGGCCCACATCCCAAAAAAACAAAAGAAACAAGTGTTGGCGTGGATGTGGGGAGAAAGGGACTCTCGTTCACTTCTGGTGGGAATGCCGACTGCTTCAGCCCTTTTGGAAAACAATATGGACTATTCTTAAAAAATTAGAAATTGAGCTTCCATTTGACCCAGCAATACCACTCCTGGGAATATATCCCGGAGAGGCAAAAAGGTATAGTAGAAATGACATATGCATTTCTATGTTCATTGCAGCACTGTTTACAATAGCCACAATCTGAAAAAAAAACAGAGTGACTGGTTAAAAAAAACAGATGACTGGTTAAAGAAACTTTGGTACATCTACACAATGGAATACTATGCAGCTGTCAGAAAAGTTGAAGTCATGAAATAGCATATAAGTAGATCAACATGGAAAGTATCATGTATAGTGAAATGAGTCAGAAAGAAAGAGACAGACATAGAAAGATAGCACTCATATGTGGAATTTAAAGTAGCAGAGAGGTAGGAGCTTGCAATGATGCAACTTCTGGCAGAAATTTCTCTGGACTTCGTTACTAAAATACTAAAATACAGAAACCCAAAACTGAGAGGCTGCTAAGTGTGGTCACTCGACCTCATACCTCTTCATCCTCAGCAATGGAAAACAAATTATCTAATGCTTCCTTTTCAGCAGGTCTGACTTTAGGGGAGAGACTCTCCAAACAATAATAGTGAGTTTTGTTGAAATATTGAATGCAATCAAAGTGAAAGAAAAGTGAAATTTATTAGTTACACAGGTGGAATGGGGGACTGGGGAGGTGGGGTGTGGAGGGTGGTATACTGTGATTCTTGGTGGTGGAATATGTGCACTGGTGAAGGGATGGGTGTTCAAGCATTGTATAACTGAGACTTAAATCTGAAAGCTTTGTAACTTTCCACATGGTGATTCAATAGAAAAAATAAAATAATAAAAAAATGTGTGTAGATGAAATTCATTACATCTTTTAGGAGAATTCCTAATGTTTAAAATTTATAATTAAGATTTCAACAGAGATTTATGATCATTCATCTGTCATAAATTTTATTTCATATGGAGTTATCTTTTATATAACAGTAACTCAACATGGGTTGACAGGTATAATGTTTATCCATATTATTTAATTCTATTTCAACGCTGTAAAGTGATTATAATTGTCTTTATTTAACAAATGAAGTTAGATTGAAAGAAATTGTTTTTATTAAAGCTCTTAACATTACCAACTGTGTACTTGATGACCTCCTGCTGGTTGTTTCTTTTTGTGGCTGACTTGGAATGAGTCATGCCCACATACAAAAACTGTGGTATTGATAAGAAAGAAATTTTCCCTGTAGGAGGACTGGCCTGACTGTGAAGAAAACATGATCACTGTGCATGGAGGGCTCTTTAAAAGAAAGATGAGTAGGTTCTGGAAACTTCTCAGTAAAATTTCCTTCCAAGGGAGCTCATCAGCACTCATCTTAGGTAAAGCATTTTTGTGAGGCATAATTTGATGAGCCTATTTGATCTCTGCATTCCAGCCTTTATTCATCTTTGAACAGTGTACTCTCTTATCTATGACTTCATACTTTTTTTTAATAGAAAACTATCTGGTGTTATTTCCTGAAACATATCTTAACCAAGACATGTTTGGTTAGAAAACAAACCCTTGGACTCTGATTGCAAAACTGAGTTTACCAAAGGAAAGGGGAGTGCGTAGAGGATTCAAAGGACAGAGGGGGAGTCCAAGAGAAGGTAGCAGAGGGTTTTCTATTTTCTTTGTCTCTCTGAGGTGCAGCTACCACTGGCATAGTTCCAGGGTAATAAAGCAATCAGATCAAAGATCTGATTGCCACCAGTTACCAAATCCTAGTACCACTGCCCCAAAATAACTTGTGAAAAGAATAGGGATATTTGCGTTTGTGTCTTAGGTGTGCTGTGGCAACATGAGTGTGAAGAACTGTGAAGTTGTTCTCCTTAAACATAGATAGTCATGAAAACCAATGTTATCTTAATGAAATTAATTATTCTTAAGCTAATTACTTGAGGAGCCAGAATGATAGTACAGTGGTTAGGGCATTTGTCTTGTATGCAGCTGACCCAGGTTCAATTTCTGCACCCCATAGAGTAACTCTCCCCCGTCTGCTAGAGTTAGCTCTGAGCACAGTCAGGTATGGCTGAAAAACAAAAACAAAATAAAACACTATAAACTTACTTAATTACATTGCCAATTTAAGTCTTTAATTTAATTGTGGCTCAGGAGCGATGGCTGCTTTGGTAGATGTTTTTGGCTGCCTATCAGAAATCACTCACCAAATATTATTTTTCTGCTACTTTGAGTCCGATTGATCTAAGTAATGGACTGAGATCTTGGTATTTAGAAAATAGACTCGTTTGTCCAAACTAGGGCATACATTGTGATAAAATTCTATTCTGGTGATCTTACTCTAATTTGATGAATGTTCATTTTTTTCTAGATTTATTTCAGTGGGAAGTGGTCAAGTAATTAGAAATTCTCCAACATAGAGGTTTTTGAAAAATATTTTCCCATAAAAGAGACAGATTAGGCTGTCCACCGAGATGTAACCCCAGCAGACGCATGTGTGCTGCCTCTCTGCTGCTGAACGAGCATGATTCCAGAGGCCATCTAAACTACTTTTGGTACCAGCAGCTTCTTGCAGAAATGTCTCTAGACTGGGAACTAAACTGCGGCTCCATGCCACCCCAGGAGGGGAAAGATTTTTCTCTCTCACCTTTTCCTTGCCAGGAGGCACAGCATGGCAACTGCCATCTTATGAGGACCACTAATGGGAGGTACAAGCTTGCAATTAAGCAATTTCTGGCTGAAATTTCCCTGGACTTAGTTACTAAAATACTAAAATACTGTCACTGTCACTGTCATCTGGTTGTTCATCTATTTGCTTGAGTGGGCACCAGTAACTTCTCCATCTTGAGACTTTTTACTGTTTTTGGCATATCGAATATGCCCCTGGGAGCTTGCCAGGCTCAGCCGTGTGGGCGAGATACTCTCAGTATCTTGCTGGGCTCTCCAAGAGGGACGGAAGAATCGAACCCGGGTTGGCTGAGTGCAAGGCAAACGCCCTACCACTGTGCTATCGCTCCAGCCTAAAATACAGAAATCCAAAACTATGCGGCCATTATCGGCGACCTCATATCTCTTCATTCTCAGCAATGGAAAACAAATTATCAAATGCTTCCTTTTCAGCAGGCCTGATTCTGGTGGGGGGGACTCCAAAAGATAATAGTGAGTTTTTGGTTTAAACATTGAATGTAACCAAAGTAAAGAGAAAGCAAGGTGAAATTTATCAGCTACAGAGGCGGGGGGGGCTATGGGGGGAGGTATGCTTTTTTTTTTTTGGTGGTGAAGGGACGGTTGTTTGAGCATTGTATATCTGAGATTTAAGCTTGAAAGCTTTGTAACTTTCCACATGGTGATTCAATAATAAAAAAAGAGAGACAGATTAAAGACGTATGTTAAATAGTCACCTTTTCCTCCTTCTTCTTATTCTGAAGATAGAGAAAAAATGCCTTAATCGGTGTTAATTACCCATTAGCAGAATATTAACAGAGACTATGAATATATGGCAGAGCAATCAAAATTAAGCAATTGAATTGCTGAGCCAAGAATGAGAAATATTTTTGTTAAGTAAACAATACTATTGTAACTTAGACATGACGAGTCAGATATTCTGCTAGTGGAAGATAAAGGTTTCCTAAGAAACATGGCTATTTAGAAAATAATTTTTAATAAATGTTAACATACTATTTTAAAATACCAATGTCAAAGTAGGTAACTATTTCTTCATTAGTGGCTACATGCACACACAAGGTTTAGCTATAAGACATGAAAGTTACATGAAAAAACAGCAACATGTCTTATCTATCATATGTAGATTTAGTGTGATTTTGAATTTGATAAATGAGAGTTGTAATTTTGAGGCACCAACTTTGAAAAAGTCTAGTTCTGGTGGCTTTAGTCGTTACACTAAAGCAAGCTGGATATCCACATGCAAAAAAAATTAAAACTGGATCTATATGTCACATCTTACACAAAAGTCTATTCAAAGTGAACCAAGGAACTTAAGATCAGACCAGAATCTATAAAATACATCGAGGAAAATATAGGCAGAATACTCCAAGATTTGAATCTCAAATATTTCTTCACTGATGCAGTACCATCACAAAGGCAACAGAATCAACAATAAACCACTGGGACTCATCAAATTAAAGAATTTCTGTATGGCTAAAGAATTTCTGTATGGTTAAAACTAAAAGACAGCTAACTGAATGGGAGATATTATTTGTGGTCTCCACATCAGATAAAGGTTTGATATCCAGTAAAAATAAAGTACTCACAAGATCAACAACCAAAAGTCCAAGTCCCTGTCAAAATATGGGTAAAGGAGAAGAACAGAAGCTTCTCTGAGGAAGACGAATAGATATCCAGCAGACACATGAAAAAATGCTCATCATCAGTTATTAAGAAAATCCAAATCAAGATGTCAAAGATATACCAATCTCACACCAGTGAGAATGGCACATATCAAAAACAATGTGAACAATCTTTGCTGGCACCACATAGTGAAAAAGGGACTTTCATCCATTGCTGGTAGAGATACCATCTGGTTCATCTCCTATGAAAAACAATTTGGAAAGTACTCAGTAAACTTAAAATGTAATTCTTCTTTAGGGTACCTACACTCAGGACAGAAAAGCACTAATTGAAATTGATGAAAGCCATATGCACACCATAGTCATTGCAGCACTCAGTACAATAGCTCAGATTTGGAATCAACCTAGATATCCAACAATGGATCAGTAAATAATGGAGATGTGGTATAGATCACTTTTATCACTTGTCATCCCGTTGATCTTCGATTGCTCAAGTGGGCACCAGTAACGTGGTATAGATACATAAAGGAAAACTACGCAACTATAAAAAATGATGAAACCATGAAATTTGCTGCAACACGGATGGAACTGTAAGAAATCATGTTAAATGGAGTAAGCCAGAAATATAAGTACAATAACACTTACATGTGGTGTTTAGAGTAATTAAAAGAGGGAATGCAGTAGTTTAAAGGATGATAGCTAGATAACACTTGTCCCCAGGTTATAGAGAGGAGAAAAAAAGAAATAGAGTGAATGGGAAGGAGAAAACAAATAGTTGAGGGACAACAGGGCCAGGGGTCAAGGGAATTCAGATATAATTGTGGCGTTAAGGAATGATAGAGCTAAGTATCCAAACCACAGAGTCAGTAATACCGAAATCACGAGACCCAAACTTTAATAACCAACTTTAAAAGGTGCCTGTCAAGTTGGCAGACTGGGTCTGGGGGTTGGGGAGGGGGTTGTGGGAGGAGGTTACAACAGGGAAACTGGAAGCACTGGTGGAGGGAAGTTGATACTGGTGACAGGATTGGTGATGAAACATTGTATGTCAAAATCCCAAACATAACTAATTTTGTACTTCATGATGGGCTGGAGCAATAGCGCCTTGCATGTGGCCGACCTGAGTTCAATTCCTCTGTCCCTCCCGGAGAGCATGGCAAGCTACCAAGAATATCTTACCCACACGGCAGAGCCTGGCAAGCTACCCGTGGCATATTCGATATGCCAAAAACAGTAACAAGTCTCATAATGGACACGTAACTGGTGCTGGCTTGAACAAATCAATGAAAAATGGGATGACAGTGATAGTGACTTCATGATGCCTTAATTAAATAAAATTTGGGGAGAAAAAAGAAATTACTCAGGCAGATTTGTTGTAAAGATGGGGCTGGAGTGTTAGTACAGTTAGAAGGGTGTTTGTCTTGCATATGGCCAACCTCATTTCTATCCTCTGAAACCCATATGGTCTCTCTTGCCCTGCCAGGAGTAATTCCTGAATGCAGAGGCAGGGATAAGCCAGTGTATTGCCTGATATGACCCCATAACAAAAGACAAACAGATTTAATTTGAAACAATATTCACAGGACAATCATCCTTTCTTATTTGATTTTGAAAATGTTTTATACAACTTCAAGCATCTTTTTAATTTTTTTTTGCTTTTAGAATCTTTGCCACAGGGAGTGATACTGTTTTAATATTCCTTAAGTGCAGATTAGTTTATAAAACATTAAGTGATTTTACACATCAGTTATTTGTCTATATCAGATGTAAATGTTAAGCTTTTTAATTAGAGCTAGGGTTCAAAATAGGAAATATGGAGAAGAAAATATATATGCCCAGCATGTTTATGGAATATTGTGCAAAATATGATCCCTTCTAGCACATATATCCATACAGTGATATTCTTAGCATTGAAGTAAGATAATATGTAACACTTTAACAATCATAAAGTAATTCTTTACACTTATGCTCTTCTGGAATGCCTAAATCCTTTCAAAACTACTGTCTGCCTCTAATCCTGCAAAAATAGAAGTGGTAAAAATAGAAGTTTCAGTGGTCATTCATATGACTATTAATGAGCTGGGAATAAAAGTGATGAGTGAGGCCCACAGGATCTTTATTGTTTAGTCTTCGTTAAACACCGAAAGATGAGCCTAATCTCTAATTGTATAAAGAGAAATTATACAAAAGTGTGGAGCCAGCTGTTCTTCAGTCTCACTGGTGACTAAAAGGCTCCTTCTGTTATTGTTTTATGGAGATAGGTTGAGGCAAAGCCAGGTGTAAATGGGACAATGTGCCACTCCTTTTCTCAGGAAGATATTCTGGGATGCCATAATCTTTGAAAGCTTTTAAGTCTATTTCACTGCTCTCAATGAAGAACAGCTCAGGTTTTCAGAAAAGATAAAAAGAAAGAAATCCCTTTCAGGATGGTGAAAGCAACAATGTCACATTAGTTAGTGTGTATTCTTAGGAATATATACAGCTCTAAAAGTGAAAAATGTTTTGTGGGAGGAATTTTACATAAATATTAATAAAACGTGAAGTTACTCATTACAAAATGAGATAATCTCAAGTAGCCTGTCAATAGAATACAAACTTACTATACTAAAATTTAAATGGACATCTAACTATGACTGGGTCCTCATATTCCCTCTGAGTGTAGATGATAAACCCTGTGTATGAAAACAGAAAAAAAGAAATATGAGAAAATAACCAAAAAGCCACAACTCTTTTAGGAACTTTTGTCTACAGGAGTTTTGTTCACAGAGTAGATGAAAATATACTCTCATTTCATGGCTAAGGGATAAGACAAATATCCACAACACAAGTTTGACTAGTCATTTCTCTCACTTAGCAAATGCTTTTTGACTTTTGGCAGTATCAGCCCTCCTAAAATTTCTGCCATCACACATTTTGGTTAACATTTCTATCATTCTCAAAGAAGTTTCATAGTCTAGCTATAGTTCAGATTGAGGGCTAGGTCTAACAGAACTTGACTTTTCAAACAATCAAAACTAAACCAAAGAAATGCATGCTCACAGGAATCCTGGAAAATTTGCTTTCAGTTGTAGCCAAGAAACAGTCTTGCTCACATTATTTAATGTGTCCAGTTCAATCCAGGTCAAAAACCAGAAATGTGAAACATCTACCAATGTCTCTGGACCTTCAGAAAGCAGACACTTGGGTGGCTGAGAATGTATTTATTTAAGCCTAATCCTACTTAAAAGTCTTTCCCACTGTTTGTTAGAGACTGTGGGAAGTGGGGTAGCAGCAAAGAATTACTGTAATGTTGTATTTTGTGTCATTTTGTTTTTTTATGTTTTTATGCCTTAGTTCACTTCCTGCAACTTAGGAGGTATTTCATTATATCAAGAGGCTTTAAAATTTATATTTTATCAGTTGTTAATCCAAATAAAATGTCTGCATCCTGTGTATATAGAAGTCAGAGAGAGATGGGATTTCTTAAGGTGGAAACTTGGGTATGCAGATATTTTGGGTGTGAGACTTAGCTGACTGCAAAAATGGTCACTCCACTCATCTGCAAGGTTGATTTGATTGATCAGGCTAGGAAGGTGCTTTTTCCCTTCCTCTGTTACAGTTCATGTGCTTCCTTCGTAATTATGGCCATCCTCAATGGAGGTCTATCTTTGTTCTTCAGTAGAGAGTGTACAAGACGTTGTACTCACTTGTTAGAACCACCAAATTAGGTCTCAGGATAGGCAATTAATAGAAAATAACCCTATTAATTTAGTCATATCAAAATGGTATTGAACTAGTGAATTAACTGATTGGCATTTCAAATTCCATATGCAAATATCCAAGTAATAATAAGGGAATCAATAAACTGATTGTTTTTCTTTTCATAGTGATAGAACCAAATAATGAGATACTAATTAAAATAATAAATATTTTGTACTATTATTATTGAACAATGCCATGCTGATGTATCTTGATATGTTGTTATTCTTTATGATATTAAGCACCTGTTTCATCAGTAAGCTTTAAGAATATCAAGCATGTCAGCTTTAATTTACAAATGCAAAAACTAATTTTGTGAATTTTAAACTACCTAAGAAATAGGTAGGAACACACATTTCTTTCTTAAATAGAAGTACTAGCAAAAAATTAATTAAAGATGTTTTATGATCTTAATGATTAAGATACAGGTAAAGAAATCTATTAAATCGAGAATTTTTACATACAACATTGCAAACCAATTATACTTATCTATTGATATCTTGTATTATAAAACTAATCCATTTCCCTATATAAAGGAGTGAATAATACATGTATTTCTTATTCACAAATTTGCATTACTGGTACAGTACTATAAAAAGTTATTTTGCAATTCTAGTTTCTTATTTCATTTTTCCCCTAGAAAAATTGATGAATGAGTCATTGGGCAAGTTTATTGGCAGTACTAGCTAATTTTTTCATTGTTTTATTTTAATTTATGCACTCTGACAAAATTAAAAGCAACTTTTTTGAGCAAAAGTGAAGGACATTTTATTGGAAGTCCTTGAGTATTTACCTTTGTTCTGGTTGAGTTTTCTGTTACTATATTTCTTTTCCCTGCATGATTTTTCCTGTTTTCTTCACTCAGCATTCTCATATTGTATTCAAAGAAGTTAGTTAAAAAGCTTCAGGTAAATTCTAAAGGAAACAACTGTTTTTAAACCTGTAATTAAAAATTAAAATCACTTAACCATTGACAAAATTATAGATTGAATTGACTGCAGTGGTGTTTTTTTTTTTTTTTTTTTTTTTTTTTTTTGCTTTCTGGGTCACACCCAGCGATGCTCAGTGGTTACTCCTGGCTCTGCACTCAGGAATCACTCCTGGCCGTGCTTGGGAATCGAACCCAGGTTAACCTTGAGCAAGGCAAATGCCCTCCTCACTCTGCTATCACTACACCCCCTGCAGTGGTGTTTTTATGTGAATCAAGAATCACTTTGGACTTTTTAATGATAGCACTTGATGTCTATACAAACAACTTTGTAAAGATAAAATCATGTTTATCAGTTTGCTAGCAGGTTTGAACTAACTGATATTGGCTCTCTCTTCATATTACTTCATTTATTGCAGTATTAGATCAATTCTTATTTTGCAAGCCAAAGGAATGTTTTATACTGTAACATGGTTGCCTCCCTAGAGTTTATTAGCTCATTTTCCTTCAGTTAACTCTGTGTGTACTGTACTCTTCTACCTTTCCAGATTTGAAGTTTCATTTCACAGTTTTATGTAGATTTGCTTAAAGCTCTTTGTCACACACATGTTACTTATAACTAGCATTACCATGAATGTTTTCTCCTCAGAACTTATTGGCTATAGGTCAATTTTTTCATAAGGAAAGATAAAATCACAAAATACAACGATATCAATTTAAAAGGATGTGAAAAATGCACTTTTCTTGTTCTCTAATATTTTCCATCATTAAAATATACATTAGTTCTAAAATACTAGGATACATATCTGTAACTGAACTTTGTATTATGCTGTGAAAGCCATTCACACTGTTTGATGCAAAGTTTTTCAATGTTATGCTAGTGTTTCCTTTCTTTTTATTAAACTTATTTTGCTCATGGGCTGGAGCGATAGCACAGAGGTACGGTGTTTGCCTATCACTCGGCCTACCCATGTTCTATTTCTCCGCCCTCTCAGAGAGCCCGGCAAGCTACCGAGAGTACCTCACCCGCAGGGCAGAGCCTGGCAAGCTACCCGTGGCATATTGGATATGCCAAAAACAGTAACAATAAGTCTCACACTGAGAGGCATTAGTGGTGCCCTCTTGAACAAATCAATGAGCAACGAGACGACAGTGACAGTGATTTGAAATACTATCAATGATGGAGTTTCATGTATACAGCACTCACATCCTAACTGAGTTTCTATTTCTATCCACTATAGTCTCAGAGTCCTCCTCAAAACTCACCTCCCCATTTCTCTTATCATGGTAAGCTCAGTTCTGTAGATCAGCTCACAGATTCTATTGCTTTGCTTATTTCATTTTACCACATGTAATATATACAACTGGTTGTACATAGATTGACTACCCCTAAAAATTCTAACACAACTCTTAGATTATTTAAGCCAGATTTTATGTAAAAAAAAAGTTTGTCTATGTTATTTTCTGTCAAAGATCAAAAAAATCCACCACTTTTAAGAAATGAAAGCTTACTAGGAATGATGACTATTTCCTGGGGTGGCGGGTGGATGATATGAAGAGCTTAACTGTTAGTTTGCCTCCAACTTTTAATATTGATTGACAAATTGATAAAATAACACTAGAAAATAATCCATTGAAGTATATCAAAGAAATTTGTAACCAATGCTTGATGAATTTTGAGTTTTAATATGTGGAAATCCTCACAGTGCTGTGAAAGATTTGAAAACTGATGGTATTTTATAATACAGTATATGCTCTAGCTTTCACTCTCTTATTTTATTTTTATAGTACATTTTTGCTTTCTTTTATTTGATGTTTATACTCTAGGTACTCAGAGATGATGTGCTCAGTGCTGGGAAAATTATTTCTAGCAGTTCTAAGGAATTGGGAGCAAGGGCAGCGGTGTGGAACCAGGGATTGAACCAGAGTTTCCTTCATACATTTTACATACATTCCAGAATTTTTAGCCATCCACATAATTCAACTTACAATAAATTTTATCACTTATTTTCTATCATGTGCTATATAAATAGTCATTTCTATCAGTTATATTTAGACCTCCATGTTTACTCATCATTGTATAGAATAAATATGAAACTAAAGAATCAAGGACTATAGCATGTAAGCTTGCTGTGCTTGCCTTGCATGTGGATGACGTGAAATCCATCCCTGATACTCCATATGGTTCCCCAAACCCAGCTAGGAGTGATTCCTGAGTGCTGAACTAATAATAGTGATCCTTGAGCATTTGGGTGTAGTGCACCAGAAAACAACTGGGTGTACATAACAAAAAGAAACTAAACTTGAAACTAAATAAATAAATAAACTAATAAACTAAAGTTGAAACTGTCAGTTTATCTAAGAGTAAAAATTTTCTAATGGCCAGTGAAAATGTTTGAAGTAAAAATGGACAAAGACCTGATTGTGAATCTATCTGGTATAATAGTACTCATCATGAGTTCCACGCATCATTTTAGTCTTGAATTGTCTAAGAAATTTAAGATGGAAAATGACCTAATAGATCACACCTATTTTGGGTTTCTGCTTAGTTATCAGTATTGTCTTTGAAAAGGGATGAAGATGTGTATGCTATGTAAGTCTAGAGACCAATATATACTTGCTTTTAACTCTGGAAAATATATGGGTTTATGGAAAATTTTGACTTGCCCTTTTCATAGAATATTAATGTTTCCAATGCTTAACCCTTAAAAAATGAGTTCTAGTTTTACTCAGTTTATATTAGTGCT
This sequence comes from Sorex araneus, assembly GCF_027595985.1. Lineage (NCBI taxonomy): Eukaryota > Metazoa > Chordata > Mammalia > Eulipotyphla > Soricidae > Sorex > Sorex araneus. The sequence goes on along the minus strand of NC_073313.1, from coordinate 221,889,327 downwards.
AGAAATGCCTTGCTCTGATTACTATTATAGTACTCCATAAAAGTACAAGAACATCTAAGTTGAATATATAAACTTACATATTAGCAAAGCTTTTGGTTCAAAATGAAAAAAAATTAGTAGCCCTTAGGTTCAATGCATTAAGATTTTGATACAACTTAAAATGTATGAATCTCTTTAACATACATTTAATATAGATAAACTTTTTAATTCGAGAGTTAAAACTATATACAGCCTACTATGTTTAAATTTATTCTTCTGGAAGTCATTTCTCCTTTCTCAAACTTACCATTATCTACTAGGATTAATAATGTGGAGCACTTATTTAGATAACATCCACATTACACTTAGTAAAAAATGTTTTCTTTTCTTTTTTGGGAAGTGAGCTCTCCCAACTGCAAAGCCCTCACAACTTTGCAGGTTCAGGGGCTCTGCTGGTGATTTTCTACTAATAGGGCCACTAATTCAGCCCAAGAGGCCAAGAATGCACCACTATTCGCTATTCATGCAATGAAGTGCCACGGGTACCCAGACCACACTCAGTGGTGTTGAGGCTTTCAAGATTCTCAAAGAACCATACCAGGAACTATACTGGGCAAGGCTCATACCAGGTATGTGCCGTAACCACTGTACTATCTTCCAGTCCCAACAATAAAACTCTCAAATGTGATCTGGACCACAAATCAGTAGTTAAAAAAATATACTCTCAACTAATCAGCTTTTTCCTCTACAAAAAATATCATATGACTCGTTTATTCTTATGTAAGCTATCAACTTAATTTTAGGCCTATTATCTTTTTTTTAGATAACACTCTTTGGAGCAATAAGAATGCTTTCACTGCCTTTTCCCAGAAAATATTTCTTCACTGACTTAGACAAACGTTCATTTTAAAAATTCTAACTTTGTTTTCTGAAATAAAGAAGAGCTGATAAGAGTTACTTGAATCAAACAGAGATTCTTCTGGATACAAGTGACATGGTTGCAAAAGTTGCATTTGCTTTTCTAGCCAAATTAGCAATTTGTTCTAAATCCCATGTTCCTCTATCTACAAGGGAGGCTGCATGTGCTAGCTGGGCTGTCAGCTTTTCCAGTAATGCTCACAAATATTTTCCTTATGCTGCAAACTAAACCCTTGACTCAGTGTCTCACCCAGTAGACATTATTCATTTTGAAACAACACACATGTAATTCAGATTTTGTCTAATATCTTCCTTCTATGAGTTAGGTTTCAAAAGTAAGCCAAAACATTGAGGAAAATCCATTAATACGTTTCTTTAGAGATTCTACAAATTGGATCAACTTTCAGAGGCTGAAATTTGAGGTTGTTCCCATTACTATTAAAGGGAAATGAATATTAATATGTACATGTAAAATATAAAAAAGATTAAAAGCATTTTGTGCTTTAAAAGCTATTGCTGACTCAATTGGTTTAACTATGAATTCCATATCATATTTGATATGACCAAACAGCAATCAAACCAAATGTCATTTTTACTGTTTAATTGCAATGAAAAAGGGCTACAGCTTCTGATTCATGAAACCATCAATAAGTGTATGGAATCATCAGTGAGGTCCCACAGTATAGAAATACTCTTAATTCTCCAGAGGTGGTACATCTATGGTAAAGCTAAGGTACATCTAGCTATAAAATATGGGCTTAAATAAATGAGGGTAGAATTCGGCATCCAGTGAATAGGTTGAAAAGAGATAATTCTGTTAACAGTCTCAAAGGCATTCAGAAACCAGCACTGAAGCTTATGTGGCCAGTAAAAAATGTGCAACAGCAAAAATAATAACAGCAAAGTCCTCTGTAACAAAGAGTGATATAGGAAATAACATATGGAAGATAAAGTAGATGCACCTGTTGTTTTCACATCTACTTGAAGATGGTCTTCTAGAAACAAAACATTAACCATGAGATTTGAGGAATTGAGGCAGGAATTTGGAAATGAAAAGTAAGTTGGAAAAAATAATACAATGATACAATGCTAGAAATGTTTCAAAGCATTCTAAACATAATACCTCAAATACATAAAAATGCTCTATTGAATTGGGACTTAAGGTGAGTGTTGGTTTATTCCTTCATAAAGGCAGATGAGAGTCAGATTAATAGCAACAGAGATTCCATGTTGTGGATTTTGCTAATGTACTTTCTTTGACTCAGAACTGGATCCAGTTTAAACAAGTAAGGTAGTGAAAGAGCACATGCAAGAAAAGGTAAGCAAACAGGAAAACAAATTCAAAATGGGGCACACAGATGGTTAGTCTAACAGGAAGTTCGTGGGATATTTTTCATTACATAGAACTATGTTTTTGGGGTAGAGCAATGGTACAGTTGATAGTGCTCTTGCCTTGCACTCAGTCAAGCCAGGTTCTATCCTGGCATTCTCTATGGTCCCTTGAACTGCACAAGAAATGTGGTACAGGTTCAGAAGTAATTTCTGATTACCACCAGGCATGGTGTGTATGAGCACGTGCATATGCACACACACACACACACACACACACACACACACACACACACAGAACTATATTCTCTAAGTGAATGTAATCCAGAAGAGAACTAACATTTACATTTTTACCCAAAGCATTAGAAGGTATTAAAAGTTTCATCATGATTTACCACAGGTACATGAACAGGGAGTGGACCCACTCGCCAGATAAAAAAAATGCATATCTGGTCTGAAGAACAGCTTCAAAGAGCTTGAATTTTTAAAATATAATCCTTAGAAAAAGATAGAATTATAAAGGAATTGCTATGTATCCGAAGAAAAAAGAAAATAGGAAACAGACTAAAAATGACTTTAAACTTTGAAATTACTAGACACATACCAAGAAATAATTAGGAGTATAAGAAAGCTATGAAATGTAAATAGAAGTGGAAAGTTATGTTTGTACTACAAGTCAATTGAAACTATGAGGTAAAAAGATCTGTAACTATTTAAAAAACAGGCCAAATAAACTTGTACAGGGTGAGTTTTGAGATGAAATGTGTTAGAAAAAAATTATTTAAAGTTGCATGAAATTATTTCATCTATACTTGTTACCGAAAAGCAATATAAAGGAGAAAGGTTAAGGGCATTTGTAAAGCTATGGTGGAGAAGAAAAAGATATAAAGCAAAATAATAAGTATATTAGCTAAGAATTCAGCAGATCTGATGACAGATATTGTATTACACAGAAACCTACACCTGCACTACTAGTAACAAACAGTTCCCACACAGTTGCTCACAATAAACGTGCATTTTTCTTATTCACAATCATTCCATTTGTTGAGGAGAATGTTCAGTACTATTTCCTGAGTATCGCACTTGAAGACAAGCTACTAATTTAAGCAGGCCCTCATGATGATTGGACTGGAGCAATAGCACAGAGGGTAGGGCGTTTGCCTTGAATGTGGTCAACCGGATTTGATTCCCCATCCCTCTCAGAGAGCCTGGCAAGCTACCGAGAGTATCCCACAGCATGGCAGAGCCTGGCAAGCTACCCGTGGCATATCTTATATGCCAAAAAAAAAAACCCAAAAAACAGTAACAACGATTCTCTCAATGGAGATGTTACTGGTGACCGCTCGAGCAAATTGATGAACAAGGGGAAGACACTGCTACAGTGACAGTGCAGTGCTCATGGTGATTAGTAATAGTACAAGAGGAAAAATTTTTTTAAAACTTTATGTTTTATATAACCTTCATTAGGTATGGACAAAATTTCACCTCTTTCAAAATATAATTGATTAACTTGTATTATATGAATAAACTGGTTTTAAATAAAATGTGGATCCAGTCTATATGCATTATAGACCAAAGTACATTTAAATAGGCAAGGAAGAGCTGTGATAACAAAATATTCCACAAGCTTTTATTAAAAATTTCAGTATTTTGAAATTCAAGTATTCAAATCAATGAATATAACGCTCACCCCCCACCCCCACCAAATTAAGTGTTGCCAAAGAAGATGCATATCCTTTAAAGGACATATTAGAGTAAACAAATTTAACAGTTTTTGTAACAATAATTCACTGTATCACTCTATCACTGTCATCCTGTTATTCATTGATTTGCTCCAGCGAGCACCAGTAACATCTCTAGTGTGAGACTTGTTGTTACTGTTTTTGGCATATCGAATACACAAAGGGTAGCTTGCCAGGCTCTCTGAGAGGGGCAGAGGAATCGAACTTGGGTCGGCCGCGTGCAAGGCAAATGCCCTGCTGCTTTTTCAATATAAGTGAATGAAGAACTTTCTAGTTAAGAGACATGATTAGAATAAATACAAAATCTTATAAAAAAATTAGGGTGAAATTATTAATTATGGGATTTATAGAATAACTAAAACTTAGAAGATAAATAAATGGATGCTCTAAAACCCTAGGTAAATGTCATTTGTGCTGTGTAGTTTTGAATGCCAGGTGTATATTCCAAGAAGTGGTATTGCTGGGTCATAGGGTAGCTCAATTTCTAATTTTTTGAGGAATGCCCATATTGTTTTACCAAAAGACTGAGTCAGTCAGCAATCCTACTAAAACTGAATGAGATTCCCTTTCTTCCGGCATCTGTGCCAGCATGGTTGTTCTTATTCTATTTGATGTGTGCCAGTGTCTGTGATGTAAGTTTATATCTCACTGCTGTTTTGATTTGCATATCCCTGATGATTAGTGATGTAGAGTATTTTATCATGTGCCTTTCGGCCATTTGTGTTTCTTTCTGGGGAAGTTTCTGTTTATTATTTTTCCCCAATTTTTGATGGGGTTAAAGGATTTTTTCTTATAAAGTTCTACCAGTACCTTATATATCTTGGATATTAGATCCTTATCTGATGGGTGGCTGGAAAAATAGCACAGTGGGTAGGGTGTTTGCCTTGCATGTAGCTGACCCCAGTTCAATTCCTCCATCCCTCTTGGAAAGCCTGACAAGCTATTGAGAGTATCCCCCCCACACAGCAGAGCCTGGAATGCTACCTGTGGCATATTCGATATGCCAAAAACAGTAACAACAAGTCTCACAATGGGGACGTTACTGGTGCTCGCTCAAACAAATCAATGAGCAATAGGATGACAGTGATAAAATGATACAGTGACCTGATGTGTATTGGGTAATTTTTTTTCAATTCTGTGGCTTTTCTTGGAATCATTCAGTGATTCTTTTGAGGTGCAGAAGCTTCTGGTATGTTCATTGCAGCATTGTTCACAATAGTCAAAATCTGAAAACAAGCTGAGTGCCCAAGAAGAAATGACTGGTAAAAGAAACTATGGTACACAATGAAACACTACTTAGCTGTAAGAAAAAATGAATTCATGATATTTGCTTATAAATGGGTGGAAATGGAGAGTATCATGCTAAGTGAAATAAGTCAGAAGGAGGACAGATATAGAGTGACTGCACTAATTTGTGGGATATAAAATATATGAAACAAACAAAATATAGCAAGAAACTAACACCCAAGGGCAGTAGAAGTAAGCGTTACAAATTTTTGGAAGCCTGTCTCAAGTGCTGGGGAAGAGGGTAGTTAGGACAGAGAAGGAAACATTATGACAAGAATAGCTGGAAGGGATCACTCAGGATTGTAAATGTGTGCTGAAAGCGGGCAAGTGACCAAATATGTGTATTGCAAATGATAATGTCCAAAAGGAGGAGAAAAAGAAGAAAAAGAAGAGAGAAGGAGGGGGAGGGAAGAAGGGAGAGAAGAAAACTGCCTGTGATAGAGGCAGGCTGGGGGGAGTGGTTGAGGGGTTGGCAGGAGTGATACAGGGGATATTAGTGGTGGGAAATATACACTGAGGACGGATGGGTGTTGGAACATTGTATGACTGAAACTCAATCATGAAAGTTTTGTAATTGTATCTCATGGTGACATGGTGAAGTCAATAAAATAAATAAATAAAAATTAAATAAAACCCTATGTAAAATTAACCTGTATAGCTTGACATCTCTCTTCTCAATCTAGGCCTTAGTAAATGGTGATAAGAACATTGATCAACCATTGGAATAATATTTTTGTGTTTCTTCATAATATTGTTTTATTTTTAATTCCCCCTTCTTATTAAAAGAAGAACATTCCTTGTTTAATGATTATCAGTATTGTTTCAAACTACATTTCCAACAACCAATTCACAACTTTAAACTCTTCTTGCTTAAAATATGAAAGCAGAAGTATCTCACTTTGCAAACTGAAATGTACATCTTTTCCTTTTTCATTAATTTCTAAAAGAAAAATAACTACTCCTGGGCCTGTGGACAGAAGGTAGGGTGCTTGCCTCACATGTAGCTGATGTGGCTTCGATCCTGAATATAGCATATAGCCCCTCCAGAGTAATCTCAGAGTAGAGTCAGAGGTAAATCTTGGGCACTGCAACAAAAACAACAAAAATAGCTATAACTAAAATTGGATAACAATTCATATATAGTTATAGATTCAGATATAATTAAATTTCCCAAGTCAAAATTAATTGATGTTTCTTATTATATTTCAATCATCCTCATCCTGACATGCTTGTAATGTAAACAACTTACTATGTAGTACATATTTTTGTTTGCATTAAACAAAAAAGAATATTTACTGTGGAGATACAAATCCTACATATTAAGTGTGCACTAATATTTCAAAATATAATGAAAAATGGAACTAAATGTTAGACTGAACCATCATAAACTTAAACATTATAATCCTGAGGTTGGTGGGTCAGTTCTTTTACTTTATTTTCCTTAGATTTTTAAGCTGATTTGTTCAGAATTGTTAAAAAATATGGGATAGGCGTGTATAAAGTCATTAATTTTAAAAGATACCACTGTGATGGCAACCAAAAGAGACATGGAGTACAATTTATTGCTATTTGTGTGTATCTAAAATTGCATATGTTGAATGAAGTCAGGAGAAGGACAAATACAGAATGATCTCCATATATGGTATGTAAAGAAACATAGTAAGAAAAAAACAAAATAACAAAAGACAACAGAAACTGAAAACTGATATTTAGTAGGAACCATATCACTGTAGGGGGGTTGGGATGGTATGATGGGGGTGTGGCCTCTGAGACCGTGATGGAGGAAAGCTCCATTCTGGTGGAGGTATGTTGGAATGCTTTATGCATGAAACCCTGCTATTACCATTAACATAAGTCATGGTGACTAAAACAATTGTTTTTAATTCAGAAAAAGAGTCATGGAGATAGGAAATATAGATTCTAGACCTTCTTTTACTTTATAATAAAATGTAATCTGGGAAAGCATTTTCCAACTTGGAAACATGCTTTTCTTTCATAAAACAGAGATAAGACATTCTGAGGTTGGTATGAGAGCTAATAAAAACATCACGAGCTTGGTATAAAAATTTCAGTGGGATTCAAATCCATGTGCATTTTAAAAATGTATGCCAATGATATTATTTTTTTAAATTTCCCTTTTAACCTTAATTTAAATGTCTTCTGTACTTTGGGACTTATTTCCATGTGGAAAACCAATGCCCCATATTCCAGTTGAATGTTTTCATCTTGTTGTCCTATCACTTCCACTTTTCCTAAGATATTCTACACATGACTTCTTCACTTCTAACACCATCAAAACTTTTCTGTATACTATTCCTGAGTTCTTTCCTGAAATATTCCTACGTACTAAACACTTATATTTGCTAAATTCCCAGGAGATACTAATCACATCTGACTGACTGAGTATTTTGACAATAGGCATCGATCATTAATCAAAGATTTTAAAATGTCTTGTAATACAAAAATAACTATACTTGAAGACAGGAAATTTCTGGGACAATGAAATGCTTTGACCTCATTAATCATGAAACTTGTCTCTTCAAGTGTTCAACTTTTCAAGAAGAATTCTACTGAGGAATAAGAAACAAAAACAAATTGTGTATAATTGTTTTAAAAATTGCTCACTTTAAATGAGCCAGAAAGAGAGGGACAGACATAGAAAGATTGCACTCATTTGTGGAATATAGAACAACAGAGTATGAGACTAATACCCAAGAATGGTAGTATATATTACCAGGATGTTGGCTCCATAGCTTGAAAGGTGACCTCACATGCTGGGGGAAAGTCATCCCAGACAAAGAAGGGAACACCTAGTAATATGTGACTGGAGATCCTGCACGGGAAGGGAGATGTGTGCTGTAAGTAGACTAGAGACTAAACAGGATGACCATTAAATACCCCTATTTCAGGCCACAACACCCAAAAGGAAAGAGAGATATCAAATTGGAATGCCTCACCACAGAGGCTGGGTGGGGTCGGGGGATGGGACTGGGGGGTGGGAGGGATACTGGGTTCATTGGTGGTGGAGAATGGACACTGGTGGAGGGATGGGCTCTTAAACATTGCATGAGGGAAAAACAAGAACAAAAATGTGTGAATCTGCAACTGTACCCTCACTGTGACTCAGTAATTAAAAAATAAATAAATTTTAAAAAATAAAAAAATAAAAAATAAAAATTGCTCACTTTATGTTATTTGTGAAGAAAGATATTTAATTTTCTTATTTTATATAAGTAATGTTATCACTCTTGTCTCCCACACCCATGGAGTAGTTGTGAGTGGGAGTCGGGGGAAATTAAATCCAGATACACTTAATAAATGAAGTTGAAAATGCAATAGTTTATAATTTTTTAATAGGCTCATCATTTTTGGAATGATACCTTAACATTTTTTATGCTTATGTTCTTGTGGTGACAGGGGAAAAAGTTATTCCCAGCTTTATGTTAGTGATTACTTGTATGTTGGGGCTCTCCCTTGGAATGTGGATGACCTACCCTTCCTAAGGTTATTCAGCTGGAGAAAGCTGATGTCAACTTCTGATTAAGGTGTGGCCCATGCATTCTTCTTAGTTTATGTAGATCTACTTTTCCTTCTGTGTTGAATTGTCTTTCCTTTGACTCTTGCTAGTACTGTATACCTCTCTGAGTCTTTGTTTCCTCCTTCAGTGTCCTCTGACTCTTTCACTTTTCTTACTAGCTAAAACTTGCCAGATCCTAGGATAATGATAGATCTGAAGATTTTAAGCTTAATGTCCATGCTCTTTATAAAATGTCAAGCCCTGAGCTTTTCTCCTACTTGACTGCACAATGCGTCCCCTTGGTAATACTGGCAACTGCCTTGCTGGCATAACAACGCCCTGTAGATCACTTTTTTCTCCCCAAACCTCATTCCTTTGGCTTCTCATTCCTAGTTTATCTAACACATTTGTCACATTCCAGGCCATTGTCCAGAGAGAGGAGGCTAGGATCCATATATTTTACCCACTAGCTATCTCTCACTCTATCCTTTGCTTTGCCACAATTCTTGATGTGGGAAGGTTTTGGCTTAAATACATGATTTTCTCTGATTCCCTGGAATTGAGAACCCTTTTTTCTAGAAACAGAAATATTTGTTGGGAAATCGAGGGGGGGAAAGACCTGGTTCATTAAAGGAATATAGATTGGGAGATATTTTAAAAATATAGAAGACATCTTCATGAAATCTATTTATGCAACACATTTCATGAACATTGTTTGTCCTACTCTTTTCTCTTTTTTTAATAGGCCAGTTCTCTTCAATCTTTTTGTAACAATCTACAACCAGTCACTTAAATATCAATAATCTCTGGATATTTTCCTTTGCTTACTCCTTTTTATTCTCAATCCTCCCTAGATAATCTCAACCACTTCCATTGCTTAAATAACACATGTTGGTCTATTGTTTTGGAGTATTTTTTTAATAGACTACCATATTTTTCTTAGCTACTAGCAACTAAAGATACTTGTTAATTAGCAATACAGAAGAGAGTATGGGGGAGATTGTCTGCCATACAGACAGGGGGAGCAGTGGGATGGGGAGAATAATAAGGACATTGGTGGTGGAATATGTGCACTGGTGAAGGGATGGGTGTTTGAGCATTGTATAACAGGCAGGGAAGCATTATAGCTTTATCTCATGGTGATTCAATAAAATTTTTAATAAGAAAATAATAAATAAATACTTGTGAATCAAATACGTACATATTCTACCACAGAAAATTATTCATTTTGTTCTGTTTGTTTCAAGGTTAGGGGAAATTAAATGCTAAAAAAATTCAACATATGTATAAGGACTGTCTTTTTCCAATATGATACTTTCCACATACTAATAGAGTTTTAGATAATTTTATTTCTCATTATATAAATTTGGACTTTGAGGAATTATCCTTTAGTTTATAAAATGGCATGATTCATGCATTCATAATTACATGTAGATAGATCATATACCACTCCATACTCCATAGAGAAAAAGTATATCAATTAATTCCACATCTTACTTGAAGGATTAAAAATAAGGTCAATTTAATTATTTTTGTTTTAGTTTGGTTTTTGGTTTTTGGGCCACACCTGGTGATACTCAGGGGTTATTCCTGGCTCTGCTCTCAGGAAATAATCCTGGAAGTGCTCAGTTGGCCCTATGGGATTCTAAGGATAGAACCCAGATGGGCCACGTGCAAGGCAAACACTCTATCTGCTATAATACTGCTAATCCCAGATGTTCATTTTTAGACTCCTTTAAATTTTAGACCTTCCTAAAACTTTAAGAATAAAATTATTTAGAACAACCATACCAAACATTTATGTAGAACAACAAAAGAATATAAGCAAATTACTTAGAATGCTTTCAGGTCATTTTAAATCAGAGAATTTTTAAATCAGAGAATTTTTAGACTCTAAATAGGTGTTCTTTGATTCTCTGACCTTAGATTCCCTGAGAAAAATCTTCTCTAAGGATCTTTATTTCTTGATATTTGGCAATGAAATTAAAAGCACATTATTTGAAAAACTAGAGTCAGACTTTCTTAATTTTATCATATTTTACTTCTCCTGTTTTTACTGAAGTACTATGATTTACAATACTATCAATGACTGTTTAATGTATCTGACCCCAACTTTCTGCTGCCTACAAGAGAGATATATGAACAGTCAGGGTAAACATAGACTCAAAATTTCTTAATTTTAAAGTCATATCATCCTTTTGCATAATACCTAAATAATAACAAATTATTGATTGAAAGTTGATGTTTTCCTACCTATATTTCAAATAGTTCAGTTTGTCAATTTGCTCAAATGTTAAGTAAAATTTTAAATTTAAGGTAATATTGAAACATAGTGAAGTAAAGAAGTGCATATTGCATAATGGCTATGGTTAAATATTGTAAGTGTTTATTACAGCTTTAGTTTTTTATGACAGTACATATAGTAATATGGTTTTATGTAAAGCAAAGAGCCAATAAGGGTGACTCAACAACATTTTAGATATCTGTATATCTTCCTCTTTCAAGATAAAAATGAATATTTGTCCAAAGATAGCATTTCATAATAACTTTTAAAGGTAAAGAATCTGTCCTTGTAATAAAGGGATATTTCTAACATTTCTAGTGTAGAATATAATGTGTGATACCAAATTGCACCAAAATTTTGAATTTAAAAGTAGCTTAGCTAAATTTAAATCATTATAAACATAAATATCATGCATTATTCATGAGATAAACTAAGAAGACATAAATGACATAAATTCTTAAATATTTTTTCTTACAGATGATTTTTTTTTCTTTTTTTCTTTTTTTTTTTTTACAGATGATTTTTATTTATTGACAGAATAACAATATAAATGGCTATTTGTACAAATTTAAACAATTAAATTATGTTCATCTGAATTATCAACATTATTCATTGGTGTATTGCAATTATTGATTGTGTTAGAACATATGGCTTATTTAGATGAAAGGGGAAAACTTGTACAATTTATTTAAAAATTTTCTATTTACTTTTTCTCAATACACTTCTGTTCCATAATGTATAAATCCATTGAAGATAGCATGTAAACTCAATTGAAAAATTGAATTTAACAAAAACAATTTTTAATATAACAATTTCTACTATATATGCCATATTAAAACAGAGCAAACAAAAACTTGATTTTAAAATGCCTATTAAATGAGACAAAGAAACTTTGGAACTTGGAGATTATTAATGCTAAAAAGGTGATTCTTTGCATGTTGGTTTGTATTTGGCAGTGCAAAAGAGTAAAGTTATAAGACATATTTTGCTCTACCCATCTTAAAAAAAAAGTGGTAGGGCCTTGTTTTAACTGAATAGAACACAAAGTTTTCATTTTCACTTGATTTGAGCATCTGTTTGCTTATCTTTTCTCAGGCAGCTTCTACAAACACAAAATTTCAGTGACCTAACATATTACAGAACCAGTCTTTGTTTACTTTCCCCCTATCTGACCACCCACAATTTGAGTCAGAGATGTACTTTACATTTTCCTATAACCAAAGCCACATGGAGAAAGTGCACTTCTTTGAGTCTCTTTTAAAATCATGAATTTAGATCCTCGGATTCTATCTTCAACAAGCAACGTATGATTTTCTGCTTGTGAACACGTCTAAATTATTCAGCACACTCCAGGGAATGTTGTTGTAGCTGAACTTAGAAAATGTAGCTTCAGAAAACATATCACAGATTATACAGCAGAAAGGAGACTTAGAGATTAATTAAAGTCATGAACTTCTTGCAGGTAAAGACAATGGGCTCAAAATGATTAAGTTTTTGCCAGTAGATAACCTAAAGACCAAAGTGACATGGTGACTTGGTTTTCAGCCAGAGTTCACTCCAGTTGATAACCATATCCCCTACAGAACATATCTAAGAGAGGTGATTTAAAATTGCTGAATTGTACAATGGCACCTCTTTCCTTCCCATATCATCACTTGAATGTGTCAAGTAATGTTGATACTCACTGTAATGCTTAACACTCACAAGCCAGTTTTGTTCTGAGCCAGTTCCTCATGTGCTGAGCCAGAAAAGCTGCTGGAATGTTCTCTTATTCTGGCACGAGAGCAACTTCACATGGATCTGTTTTGTTAGGTGCAATACTGTTATCCTGGGTTTCAGAGATCCCTATTCATGAATAATATATTAATTTTTATAATACCAATAAATGTTTTCAATATTTATATCATTTCTGTATGAAATAGTACTTGTGGGTTTTTATAATCCATACCTCATGTATGAAAAATCATTAGGTAATTTTACTCATAAATTTCTTGAGTTCTTGAAATTTAAAGCTGCAACATATTTGTTTATTATGCAAGTAAGCAGGCTTAAGTTTGCTTCAGATTTTAGTCTCATTTCTAAAGCAGCTTCAAACCATGAACATAAATATTCTAGTTCCAAAAAGAAAATAAGTCATTTTCCTTTTGTTGTTAAATCCCTAGAGTGTAACTGATGGATGGTTCTGTGATCACACAGGTAATAACTGAAGTATTTTAGGATATAGAGGATTAAGGTAGCCATTTGCTTTATTCCCTCACCTACCAAGGATCTCAGAATTTCAATTCAAGATATGATTTCCCTTTAAACAGTAACATTGAGGATCATTTTAAAACTGAACTTTTATTTAGGGACTATGTAGATTAAAGGATATTTTTGTCTCTTCCCATTTGGGAAAACTTCACTCTCTCTGTGCTTTTTCTTTTGAGTGGAACAAACTTCCTTGTCTCCTGTGTGTAATAAATGCCAAATTCAGTGTTTCTTTCTTTTCTCCCTCTTCATAAAAAAGTTGATAAAAGAATTCTATTCCAAGCTGTAAGTATAGATTTGTAGTCACTATACTAATGCATATTTAATATTTGTCCACAGAATAAGTCACACTAAGTTATTTAATCTGACACCACTCTTTTAAGCATAACTATGTATAAAATACTGTACCTGCTTAAGGTGCATGGCCACTCTCCTTGATACACATAGTGCAAAATGAGGGCTATCATATTATTAGTCAATAATCATACTTCTTCTTCATTGTAAAAGCATTTATGATCTGTTGTAAATCATTTCCAAGCTTATAATGTAGTTTATTAACTATAATAACCATAATGTATATTAGCTCCTTAGACCATTTTTCTTCTAACTAGAACTTTCTGCCCTTTAGCCAATAGTTCTTATTTCCTCTATCCCCCATTTCCTCTATCAATTGTCCCTGGCATCCACATTCTATAATCTGTCCCTATAAAATCAACTATGTCGGATTTCACATATAAGTGATGATATATAGCATTAGTCTTTCTTTGCCTGATTTATTCAGTGAGTATCATAGTCTTAAGGGCCATCCATCTTATTGCAAATGAGAAGGTTTCCTTCTTTCACATGGTTGCAATGTATGTCACATGACAGCATATATTCTTTGTCTTTGATGGATTGACAGACACTTTGTTTGTTTCTGTATCTTGGCTATAATAAAAACGTTTGAAAGTGATATTGAGCATACACTTATTATTGACATGAACGCAGCCGACCCGGGTTAGATTCCTCCAACCCTCTCAGAGAGCCCAGCAAGCTACCGAGAGTATCCAGCCTGCACAGCAGAGCCTGGCAAGCTACCCATGGCGTATTCGATATGCCAAAACCAGTAACAAGAAGTCTGACTATGGAGATGTTACTGGTGCCCGCTCAAGCAAATTGGTGAGCAACGGGATGACAGTGATAGTGACAAATATACAACCAGAAACAAGAATGCTGTATCATCTAGTAGTTTTTTTTCATTTTTGTTTTTAATTTAGGGGCATGGGTTCCCAAGCAGGGGTCAGAGGGCCAAGGAATTGCTCTCAGAGATACTTTGCCTACTGTGCTGGGCAGTTCAATGCTAGGGTCTTGTGGTGTGGTACTGGTCTGGTCCAGTGGTGCCAGGGATCACCATCAGTGCTCAGTGTATAATAGAGAGTTGAGGCTCAAACCCCATCATTCCATATTCAAAGCATGTACTACGTATCTTTGAACAATCTCTCCAGTACCCCTCATCCTACCTCTACTTTAAATTTTTTGATAAATACTTACTATCTTCTATACTATAGCAGTTTACATTTTGACACACAATGTAAAAGCTTCCCTGTTTTTGATACTTTTGCCAATGCTTGTTATTGTTCATCTTTTTTGATGATTTTTGGTAAAAGGTATATGTGACCTGTTATCCTGGCCTTGAATTTATTTACCTGAACATTTTTGATAACAAGTATTTTTCACACACTTGTTGATCATTTCTGTATCTTATTTGAAAAAGTGTCAAGAGAAGATTATACTGAAATGCCTGCTTTTTCTCCTGCTAGTCATATTTTTGTAATATCTCCTTTCTTAAGTGTTGGCTGGAAGTAATGTCTAATGAATATAATAGTAAAAAAAAACTGTGAAATGTTATCTTCTAACATTAGGTACAACAACTTGGTTTCCTTTTAATTCTCATCTTTTGTTTTCTCATGCATTGCATAATGGAAGTAGTTATCCTATTGTGCGTTGACCTACAGAAAAGTCTAAGTAATAAGAACTGAGAGACTGATGCAGAGAAAACTGATGCTCCCATCTACAAGCTTATGAAGAATGAAACCCAGTCAGCACCACATGAGTGAATTTGAAAGTGAATCCTCCCCCCATGAACCCTTGAGTGAAGAGGCATTCTAAAAGGACACCTTAATGCCAACCTTGTAAAAGAATGAGAGAGAACTCAACTAAGCTGTGTCAGATTCTTGTCCCATAGAGTGTACATGATAATGTTTTTTGTTGTTGTTGTATTAAGCCTGGAGCGATAGCACAGAGGTTGGGCTTTCGCCTTTCACTCAGACAACCTGTGTTCCATTCCTCCGCCCCTCTCAGAGAGGCCGGCAAGCTACAGAGAGTATCGCGCCAGCATGGCAGAGCCTGGCAAGCTATCCGTGGCATGTTGGATATGCCAAAAACAGTAACAAGAAGTCTTACACTGAGAGACGTTACTGGTGCCCGCTCAAACAAATCAACGAACAACGGGATGGCAGTGACAGTGACAGTTGTTTTAAGCCATTATGTTTGGGGGTCAATCATTTTGTGCAGTTATAAATAAGTGGCCTACTATCTTGTCTTCCTATACCATGTCTAGCTGGCCTTTATATCACTTCATCATATGATAGAGTGATATTTTCATCGCACACAACCTATTTTTCAAGCTCTTCAACAGCTTCTCATTAATTGTACCCTTGATGGTTAACATGGCCAACAAAATTCTTACATAGCCTATATCCTCTCCATGTCCCAAGCCTCATCTTAAACCCAGCTCTGTATCAGCCCAGGCATATGGAGGTCTTTTAACTCTGTGTACTCACTATGCAGTATTCTATTCTTGGTCTTTTTGAAATGCTCTTTCCTCTATCTAACATGGTCATGTCTCTTTTCTCACACAGCCAACACTGAGCCCTCCTTCAAACTTTATCACAAAATCTCCCTTCCACAAGAAAAACAGTTCTCTTCAGATAAAATCTCTTTAATGACATTTTCCAGAAAGCATTTTTATAGGTGAAAATTCCCTTGTTCTGTGATTCATGACTTTCCCTTTGACTCAAATGCAACTGCTAGGAGCAAGCATCATGCCTGCTTTTCATTAGTATGGTACCTCATGTGTCTAGAAAATAAAGTAAGCACACAGTAGAATTTATTAAACTCACAAATAAAATATCTAATACCAGTCATTTTTTCTTTTGCTTTTCTAATGTGTCCTTCAGGCAATTTTGCTTCTTGAAACTAATCAACTTTAAAGTTATATACTGCCATTACCGCCTGCAACTAGATACTCTGCCAAGTATTTATGAGACTGAGTTATCTTTTTACAAGGCCTATTAAAGAAAGACTACATAAAACAACAATTCTAATTTATGATGCCATTTAACACATCTAAATTCCTAGCAAAATCAGAATGGTCTGAAAAGATAAGACATGGCATTTGATGTGGTATTTGTCTGACTCAAACATTTATTATTATTTTTAAACTGATGTCAAGACTTCTTTATTTAAAAATTGCCCATCTTATTCTTAGTAAATGTGAATTACACAGCTGGGTTACAGATGCATATGTGTCATAGTTTTTCAGGGCAATGAGAGAACAGTGACTATGCAATCATACGTTTTTGAACAGGAAGAATTTTGTATATTAACTGACATCATGTATTCCAGCTGGATTTTACAGTAAATCTGTGTTCATGTTTGTGTGAAAATCATCTAATGGCATTATATTTGTTACATTTTTCCAGCTATTTATGTGATCCTGAATGTGGGCAATTATAATTTCTAAAAAATAAATGATTGGTTTACATTGGATAGTAAGAATTATAAAGCAAATCTTAGTCACACCCCAAGTGTGGAATTAGGTCAAAGATAAACAATTCTGGTGTCACTTGGAAAGAACTGACAAAAGAACAAAGAACGACCTCATCAAAAGTGGGTCTTTCCCTGGTTCCCTGGAAACAAAGATATGGACAAAGGATTGGTACTCTGTCTCCAAATACCTACAGGGCTAATCGCAAAACCTCACTGCCTTCTCCATATCCTCTCATATACCCAAAGGATTAGGAGCTCAGACCCATAAAGTAAAGAGAAGTTTTCTGATTGGGTCTGAGGCAGCATCATTGGACCTGGGTTCGTCTGTGCCACCTTCAGGCAGTTCGGTTCTGTCCCCAGGAAAACACCTGCATGTGAGAGGCTTAGCTATTCAATCACTGGCAAAGCCCTTGAGCCAGTTCATTGAGGGTGCTCTCATATACTATTTTATGAAATTCTGAATTTTGAAAAACCCTGAATATTTTTACAAATCACTATTTGCAGCTCTCTTGGGCCATCTTGGTGTCCAAGAAGGAACCTCCTTCCTGGCCTGTCAACAGCTTATGGTCCTCCATGTATTTCTTCCAGTCACCCTCATGCAGCATCTGCAAATATGGGTACAAACACCCATCTTACTTAATCTACTCTCATCACCTCTGCCAAGTGTTTGGAGAGAAGTTCATCATGAAGACTATCAGTTACCAAATGTGCATAGAAAAAATATTCAGCATTACTTATTATCTTATTACTACTACTTGCATCAAGTGCTGGTAAGGATGTGAAACAGCAGGAACAGAAACTCATTTGTCACTGATAAAAACACAGAATGGTGCAGTCATTCTTGGAAGGTTCCTTACAAGTGAGCAGTTTCTCACTAAACTAAACATAACTCTCACTACAGGATCCAGTAGTCAGGCTCTGAGACATTTATACAAGAGTGTTAGAGTGTTGAAATGTATCTAAACACACGTACAAACACACACACAAAATCTTGCATATGGATGCTTTTATAAACTTTATTCATGATCACCAAAATGTGAAGCTGTCAAGATGTCTTTTAATAGGAATAGGATAAACAACCTGGGGTAAAATCAGACCAGGGAATATTATTCAGTGATAAAATGTTATTAATCCCTAACAAGACATAAACAAATCATGAGTGCATTCCCAAACCACAAAACCTAATCTAGTATTAAGAAAAAGAGAGGGAAGCATTTATTAATTTTTTTTCCTGCAGTATACCTAGTTTGGCCTGTCACAGAATTTTTTAGATTATCACAAATGAAGACAGTCTGAGAAATTTATACAACACAGAGGAAAAAAGTGAGGGAAAGAAAAGTACAATGTTATGTTGTTTCCTGGGACAGAAAAAAGTACATCAGATAAAAATAGAACATATGAAATGATTTTCAGTTTTATTTTAGTTGACACATTACTATTGTTTCATTGTGATTAATATAATTTAGTGAGGAAAGAGCAAAAAGAGTGATGAGATCTACCAGCAAATATTGCACTATCTTCAATTTTTTGGTACCAAGATTAAATATTAATTATAAATATTTGGGCACAAATTTATTTAGCAATCTCACCATATTCATTAACTTGGTGGTAGTGATTAAATAGAAACTATTTAGAAATATGTCTAATTTTAACTTCTGTCCACTATCCTATATTTTTTATATTTAGTTGTTTTCATATACATATAAATGAGGACCTGCATGCAATTTAAATTAGTTCATCAGACACGGCATTCTGATGGCACAAAATTTGATATCTCATAAAAAGTAGGCATTCAAACAAATTGATAAAGTTATTATTGGGATGATGGGAACTTTGGCAAACAGGAATATGTATGTTTATTTCAAAGGAAGGGAGACATTTTTAACTCATCAATTATAAAGTCAATATTGCTAAACATTTTGACTCTTTTAAAGCAGTTGTAAATGTAGGTGTTATGTGAAATATCCCAAAGCTAAAATGTTTTAAAACTTTGAAAAGGAGTTCAAATAATTTCTGAACTTTATGTTAGATAATGACTCCTTTAAACATTAGGATATATGGCAATGCTATGTATTGAAAAACATGAATTTTGGAAAGACAAAACACTTTACTGAATTCAGATGCACATTATTTTATAAGAATGAGCACTTCTTTTAGCATGTTTGAAATTTTGTGCCTTATTGTTTGAAATGGAGATATTGTAGTGGTTTTTCTCAATGTCTATAATACACGTAGATAATCAATAAGTAATATTACCATTACCACAAATAACTTTTTACTTAGAGACCGCACTCTTGGATTATTTGTATCTAAATTTTCTGGAATAATCTTAAAACAAAATGACCATAAACTGTGTTTGTTTTATTCTTTGCATCCTTACTTACTCCAAACTTTGACAAAATAGTTTTAAATTGAAAATTAAAACAGATCCTCTACACAATACATCTGGAAGTTGATATTCTGGAGACGAACATCTTCAAGTACTTCCATTATTTTTATAGGGAATATGGTGACCAAATGTGCTTTATCATCACAAAGGAATGCTGAAGAGGAATTAATATCTGTGCTTTGAGAAATAAGTTTGCATGGAAATTTATGAAAAAGATAGACCTTGAGAATTATTAAATACTTACTTGCATTATTGGTTGAACTACAATCAATTCTTTTTTTTTTTCTTTTTGGGTTACACCTGGCAATGCACAGGGGTTACTCCTGGCTGTATAATCAGGAATTACTCCTGGCGGTGCTCAGGGGACCATATGGGATCCTGGGAATCGAACCCGGGTTGGCTGTGTGTAAGGCATATGCCCTACCCGCTGTGCTATTGCTCCAGCCTGCAATCAATTCTTTCAAGAATTCCAAAAGCAAAACTTTTGTAGTAAATTAAATTGAAGGTGGCTTGTTGGGGATAACTATTCCCCAACATCAGTGGTTGAAATAGTTTAGTTAATACTGTTAGAGTGAAGAAAAATGGATCATCCTCCAGTTCAACTGGGATATTAGAGCTAGCTAAATCTTCTGTAAATCAAGTTGACTGAGATTATGGTGTTCTATTCAAATTTCAACATGTCCTTGAAAAGTTATAAGATAGTTGCAACTCAAACAGAGATATTAGAAACATGTTTTATGTATGTAGAAAATCAAGTAACTAGGTATAACCAAGTATTATTTCAGCTAATAAATTAATTGGATGGGCTTATGTAATGTTCTTTGTCAGGCCAACTAAGATCAAATCTAGTTCTCTTGAAGAAACATAAATATCTATATGACTGAATAGAAAATTGTATGAAATTGATTTAATTATTGATGTTGCATAGACACATCCTAAGTCACCTATTCTATACTCTCTATGTATAACAAATTCAAAGGACTTATTAAGAATACTTTCATAAGAATGAATGGATATGTTTCTAGTTCAACCCCTTCATTTTATAGGTGAGGTAAATGATGCCTAGAAAAATCAAATAAGCTGGCCAGTATTGCATAATTTAAATCTCTAGTTTTTATTTTTACTGTAGTTTCTACCACAGCTGAGTTGGTCATATTAGTGGAATAGAAACAAACATCACTGAAGAAAAACAGCCCTCTCAAAAAGATATGATAAAAGCTTGAGTGAAAAAAACTGGTAAATGTGGAGGCCAACAGAAAGTTCAAAATTTATGAATTGAAGAAAAGGATAAATAAAATGAAGTAGCATGTCAGTTAAGGGAACAATAAGAATACAGACTACCAAAGAAGATAATATTTATGTTTAAGAGACTTAATATTATTAATTCAACGCATCTTTTCAGTTGGAACTACAAAAGACCAACAGAGGAAATAGAATAGCAACAGAAAAATTTTAACTCAGATTATTTAAGCAAGAGTAGTATTTCTTTAGTAATATAGAACTATCCCAAAATGTATTTGCCATATTCAAAGGTAGACATGATCAAGTTGGTAAAATATTCTGTTATTCTTCCATTCATTTTTCCTACTTGCTGCCAAATAACCTGCTTATGTCAGCTTCAGATCACTTTGATCTGCGCAGTGTATTGGACTCAGCCTCATAGTCAATGATTTAAAAAGCAAACTTTGGAGACAAAATGTCCCAATTGGAATTCTTCCTCTACACCTTTGGCAAATAATTTATAATAACAACTTTTCAGCTTTGGCTTCATCATTTGGAAAAAAGCAAAATAAATAATAGGAATACCCTTTCCAGATATTTTTTATAAACATGTTATATATTTTGTTCTTTTTTATTAGTGAACCACCATGAGTTATAATTACAAACTTATGAGCTTTCATGTTTGCATTTTGTTTACACCCCTCCACCAGTGCCCAGTCCCCTCCACCAGTGTTCCCAGTATCCTTCCCACCCTTTCACCACACTCTCCCCACCCCACCCAACCTCTGTGACAGGACATTTCCTTTTGATCTTTCTCTCATTTTGGGTGCTGTGGTTTGCAACAGAGGCACTGCATGGCCATCATGTTTGGTCTATTTTCTATTTTCAGTGCACATTTTTGAAGAAACATGAAATATCTATTGTAAATAATATGGTGTCATATCAAGTACATAAAGATGTTATTTGTTATTATTAGTATAAAAATTATTGACATAGAACTAGAGAAAAATTTCAAGATATATAATCCATATACTAAAGTTGATACTCTAAAGATTTAATACATATGCTATATCACTCCTATATGCAAACATTTTTGCATCTTTATTTGATTATAGTAAAATGGTCATCCTATTGTGCTATACAGCTGTTGGTAGAAAAAAGACACACAAACAAAACTAAGTTTTAATTTTTTATCTCATAATTTTTTTTGTCATTTTAAGCAATTTCTTCTTTACCTGCATCCCAAATTCTGTCCTTTAAGATCAATTTTTTATGAGAACAGGAGATTATAGAACCACTTTTGCATTGAAGAGGTGAAATCCTTATCTTTTCATAGAGTTCTGAAATCTGACTTTACATATTTTTTATGCCTATTGTCCTTGCTCACTTACTTAGGGAAAAACAAGAAACTACAGTTCAATGATTTCAATGACAAAAAAAATCTATACCTATTATTTTGACCTGATATCAGCTATGTCAGAATCAATGTTACTCCACAGCCCTTTGCATAGAACAAAGATAAACAATTCTATTTTTATTTTCCTTTCATTCTTTTTGTTCTTTCTAATATTCCATAAATCCTGGACTCAACTTGAGAGAGAAAAGGTGAGGTGTAATTGTTGGATAAAAAATTAGTTTGTCTTGCTCCTCCCAAAGGAATCTTAGGTTTATTGAATTACTCCCACTGTAGTGCCCCTGAGGCATACCCAATTCCATCAGGCACTAATAATTCTATATTGCTTTTCTCTCTCCTTTATGTTGCTTGCATGGTTTAGCAATGACCTTTTTGTATAGACACAGGAAGACAGTTGATGTTATGCTTTTGTAATATGGGAGTTAATTTACTTCAAAATAACATTTACTCCTGGGCATCTGTCATACTTACCTGACTTAAACTCAGTTGCCTTTACTTCCTACCACACCCAAAAAGAGAGTCCCAGGGAGGAACAAGAATGGACTCAAGGCAAACTGTAACCGTCCCTGGCATTAGAAAGGGACAAGCTAAGTGCCACAAGAAGAATAATAAGACCACAATCATGGAATAAACTCTATCAAGAACCAAAAAAAAGTAAATGAATAAGGACTCTACTGGGGTTAGGAAAGACTAACCTGGTCTGAAGACTGTAGTCTGGGATATATAGCGAGATGTTCCCAGGAAGAACCATCACGTAAGTTTAATATATCTTACTGTGTTCATACAAAATGAAAAGAAATATTAATAAGAAGTAAATTAACTATGATTGTTTAAATGGATTACTAGCTGAGAAAAGGGGGAAGCAATACATCCTACATGGAATCCCCCGCCTTTGAGTGGATCTCCTAGAGGAAAATATGAAAATGGGGAATACTTAAACTTTAGAACATCCTTTCCTCTCGGTAATGGTTTGCAGAGAAATTCCTGTTCTGATTGTGAGATGCAACATATTGACACTCTTGATACTTTTGCTATTAAAATATTAAATATAACATGTGAAATAAGGTCAGATACACAAAATACAGAAAAAAGGAAAGAACACAGCTATTTAAAATAATATATCATCCATTGCATAGAAAGGAATACATATCGATGTTAATTAGTTAACTTCATGATCAACTCCCATCCAATGTTAGTTATTTCTAGAAACAAAAAGTTTTATAAAACAGCTGCCTGCACTTAAGAATAATTTATAGAGTAAGTTCTATTCTTTGTATCTCTGAAAGGAAAATATCTACATGTAGTGATACTCATCTTGAGTCCAGATGCACTAAATACATATTTTTTTAATCCCAGAACCAAACTAATAAAAATGATATATAATTATTTATTATGTGTGTGTGTTGCGGGAATGCAGCTGGAGGTGCTCAGAGCTCCGTCCTGGCTCTGTGCTCTAGAGTAACTCTTGGACATGCTTGGGGGACCATTTTTGATGCCAGAGAGTAATCCCAGGTCAGACACTTGCAAGACATGTGCCTGCCTGCTGTGCTATCTCTCTAACGCATCATGTGTTTTTTAAAATATATAATTATAGGGACCCTCTACTCCTAAAGACTTTGATTCCAGAGGTCTTCTAACCCATTTTGGCATCCAGAGCAGCTTCTTACAGCAATGCACTGGGACTGTGAACTGGGCTACAACTCCGCGCTGCCTGGGGATGAATCTTTCCTCTCCACCCTACTTTTCTGCATGGAAAATGACGGCAGCAGCAATATCCATGTGGCGAGAGCCACCTTCTAAGACTCCTAACCCAGAGGTATACTGTTTTTACAGTTTGGGGCTCATAGGCAATCATGGGATGTGAGTGTTACCGGTACGCTCTTGGCCCAGATAAATTTGGAGCTGCTGAGCGTGAAACGGACCCTGAAGACTTTGATTCCAGAGGTCTTCTAACCCCTTTTGGCATCCAGAGCAGCTTCTTACAGCAATGCACTGGGACTGTGAGCTGGGCTCTGCAATTTCTGAAGAATTTTCCCTTGACTTTATACAGAAATCCAAAACCGACTTAACATCTCTTAATTGTCAGCAACGTGAAAAGGTGAAACGGTTTCTTTTTAGCAGGTCTGACTTTGGGGGAAAACTCCAAACAATAACAGTAAGTTTTTTGTTGAAATATTGAAGGTAATCAAAGTAGCAGCCATTTCTCTAGACTGTGAACGAAGCAATAGCCCCACGCTGGCCGAGAAGAGGAAATATCCCTCTTTCCCAGTTGTTTCCCATTTTCAGGAAGAAACGCGGCATGACATCCACCATACTATGAGGCACGGGAAGGGGGATGAGAAAGAAAAAGGAAAAGGAAAAAGAAAAAAAAAAGAGTTATGTACTTGGAGCAGTGGGGCTACATATCTCCTCATTCTAAGCAATGGAAAACTAATTATCAAATCCTTCCTTGGTAGGGCTGTCTTTCTTGGGGGGAAACTCCAACAACAATAGTGAGTTTTGTGTTGAAATATGGAACGTAATCAAGGTAGAGAGAAAATAAAGTGAAATTCATCAGTTATGCAGTTGGGGATCGGGGGGTGGGGTGGGAGGTATACTGGGGTTTTTGGTGTTGGAATATGGGCACTGGTGAAGGGATGGGTGTTTGAATATTGTATAACTGAGACATAAGCCTGAAAACTTTGTAACTTTTCACATGGTGATTCAATTAAAAATACATATATATAATTATATTAAAAACAACAGGGGAAGTAAGAAGAATTAGTTAATAATAAAAATATTGTCATAGAGTGGAGAAATAATAAACCAATAAGTGATCGGATTCCAATCCCTGGTATCTCATATGATTCCTCGAGGTCCACCAGAAGTAATCCCTGAGCACAGAATCATATTAGACCCAAAATACCGCCGAGTCCAAAAACCAAAAAGTATGTAGATATATTATTTTTAGAATACTCCACAAGGCATTCTATTTAATGAATTTATAGAAGCTGAATAAATCTTTGAGCCACTGACTTTTTATTTCTTTGTTGCATCTTTCTTTATAGAACCGAATGTTTCTAGAGATATGTCAAGTTTTGATTGGATATACTTAAAGTGAAGTAACCTAATTTTAAAAGAAAAAATAAAGCATTCCCATGCCTGCATCCTTGGACCGAGATTGCACCCCCTACCTCCCGGACCACCACCCCGCCTGCCAGCCTGCCATTCTCCAGTGAAAGCCTTACTTCCTGCCCCAGATGTGAGACCCCCAGAGCTGGCACCCCAACTGCACCACGGCACGGGGAGTGGCCTCCACTGCAGTGGGTGTGGCCTCCATGGTAGTGGGCATGGCCTTGGCAGGAGTCAGCAGCCACTGTTATTTTCCCCATTCCCAGCAATCTGGAGTCACATCTCAAGTCTTCATCACCTAATTCCATGAGGAACATTCTAGCTATCTCAAACCCAATAGGCCAATAGTCCACTATTCTATTCCAATTTCACCAAAATACTGGTGAACACAAGAAGCTGTACAAGCCAAATATAAAAGATCACATCCTCCGAAAGCTTCACTAGAGGCCTCACGTAAGTCACAGAGGAACACCTGAAAGGGAGGATGTATTCTAGAAGGGAAAAAAGGCAACCACCATCAACCAAGTTCATACTTTCTCGCAACAAGAGGAAATAGTGATAGTGAACTGGAAGGTCACATTTCCATACAACCATAACAACATGAAAAAAACAGCACAAATCCCCACCAAGAGGCGAGAATAAAGAAATGAGCCTAGAAGCCTCGATAAGTGGTACCCACAAATATGATCTCTCCAACATAGAATTCAGGGATGAAATGCTGAAGATGTTCAGTGAGCTAAAAAAAAAAAAAACAGTGAAACATACATCCAGTAAATTAAAGGAGGACATAAGAAACAATGGAACAGACAGCCAAGAAAATACAAGAAGAAACGAGAGCAGAAATGAGTAAGCTACACATAGAAGTGTCACAAATAAAGGATTCGGTAGATGAAATAAGAAACTCAGTGGGTGCCCTCAACAGTAGAATGGCTATAGCTGAAGACAGAATCAGTGAGCTTGAAGATGAGCTGCAGGAAGCTTATAGGCCACAATAAACAATAGGAAAAGATCTCAAAATAGCTCTAGGGCAAATCAGAGACCTACGGGATGATTCCAACAGCAACATTAGAATCATCAAAGTACCAGAAGGTCAGAGAGGCAACCCCAATGCAAAAGCCACAGCTAAAGAAATCACTACTGAAAAGTTCCTAGAGCTGGAGAATGCAGGCATCCAGATCCATGGAGCCCGAAGGGTGCCAGCTGAAAGAGACCCTAATATAAATTATAATATATTATTATTATTTAGATATATCATAAGATATATCATAATTATAATGATGGATGTCATAGATAGATATACAACACTGCAAGCAGCAAGATCAAAGAAGGAAATAATGTACAAAGGAGCACCCTTTAGATTTACAGCAGATCTATCAGAGGAAACCCTCCAAGCCCAAAGACAATGGCCGGATATAGTAAAAAAAAAAAAAACTCAATGAAATGAATGCTTCACCAAGAATACTTTATCCAGCAGAACTCTCACTCAAACTCGAAGGAATGATACACTCTTTTATGGATTACCAACAGCTCGGAAGCTTCATAGACTCAAACCCAAACGTAGAAGGACTAAAGGGGCTACTGTGAGAAAAGAAAACCCCCTACAAGCACAACAAACCCTTACAGAAAGATGGCACAAAACCCCATGACAATATTCTCTCTCAATATCAATGGTCTAAATGCTCAAATTAAGAGACACTGAGTGGCAAAATGGATTCAGGAACTGAACCTAACATTCTGCTGCCTACAAGAAACACATCTGAACAGTCAGAGCAAACAGACTCAAAGTCAAAGGATGGAAAACAATCCTGCAAGCAAATAACTCCCTCAAAAAAACCTGGAGTGGCCTTGCTACCATCTGACAACATAGATTTTGGGTTGACAAAGATTAGAAGGTACAGTGAAGGCCATATTTTAGTAATCAAAGGATATGCACAGCAGGAAGAAATCAGACTCCTAAATGTATAAGCAGCCAAGTGTTCAACCAGATAATACTTACAACAACTGCTAACAGATTTTAAGGACAAGCTAGCAACACAATAGTAGTTGGAGACTACAACACCATCTTATCATCCCTGCATAGATCAACAAGATTAAAACTTAGCAAGGAAACACTGGTTTTGAAGGAATAAACAGAAGAGAGAGGACTAATAGATCTATACAGTACTTTAGATCCCTTCCCAAAAGAATACACATTCTTTCCCAGTGCACATGTGTAGGATAACATTGGGTTTGTCCTTTTAGCCTTGGCGAAGGGAACTTAGTTTACCTTAAAGCAGTGTCATCTCTGTATGGACACAGAAAGACAGTTAATATTATGTTTTGTAACTTAGGAGTTGACTCCAATAACATTTACTCATGGGCATCTGCTTTCTCAACTCAGTTGTCCTAAGTTCCTAGTACCCCAAAAGCAGCATACCAACAAGGGATGGAATGGACCCAGGGCAAGCTGTGAGCCACCCTGGCATTGAAATGGGCCAGGCCAAAGTTCCACAATACTCAACTATAAGTTGAGAGCATGATCATAGACAAATGCTGTCATGATCCAAAAGTTATGACGAGACTAGGACCCTGCTGGGATTAGGAAGACTAAGCTAACCTGAGGACTGTGGTCTGGACTACATAGTGTGATGTCCTCAGAAAGAACCAAACTTTAAGTTTGATCTATCTCTTACTGTGCTCATACATAATGACATTGCTAGAAATATTAGAAGTAGAATTACTACAACTAATTAAGTGGATTACTAGCTGAGGAAGGAAGAAAGCAACACACCCTTGTTTGGATCCCACCCTTGAGCGGATCTCCTAGTAATCTGGAGTAATCTCCTTAGATTAGGTTTTGTTAATCTCTTAGAGAAGTGGTCTTACCCCTCTTTGTTGATTTGTTAACATTCAACTCGCCTTTGTGTTACCGCCGTATGTGATTGCTATATAAACTAATATTGTAACAGAAGTAGGTAGAAGACACAGAAGCAAGGGAGAAGTGACAGAGGCAAGACAGAAGAGAGAAGACACAGAGGGGGGAGACACAGAAGCAGCAGAGAAGACACAGAAGCGAGGGAGAAAACACAAAAGCAAGGGAGGAGACACAGAAGCAGAGACAGAGAGAGGTTGGAAGAGACCAGAGGAGAAACTATAGAGACAGAGACAGAGGTAGAGAGACGGACGAAGAGAGCACAGCGACACACACAGAAGCAGAGCCCAAGGAGGAGCCATCCCGATCCAGTCCATACACAGTGGCTATATTGCACCGAACACAAGCAGAGAGAGAGAGAGAGAGAGAGAGAGAGTGAGAGAGAGAGAGAGAGAAAGAGAGATCGCTGCCCCGAGAGCCCACAAACAATACTCAACACCATACACATCATCATATCCCCTCTCAGCGAGCGTGCACCTTTGTGATTTTTTACTCACATGAAACATTTTCCAGACCATGTGTTGGGTCACAAAACATACCTCAATAAAATCAGGAAGATAAACATTGTATCAACATTTTTTTTTTTTTTGCTTTTTGGATCACACCCAGGGATGCACAGGGGTGACTCCTGGCTCGGCACTGAGAAATTTCCCCTGGTGGTGTTCAGGGGGCCATATGGGATGCTGCGAATCAAACTCGGGTCAGCTGCGTGCAAGGCAAACACCCTACCTGCTGTGCTATCACTCCAGCACCTGTGTCAACTATATTTTCAGACCATGATGCACTGAAGATTGAAGTTAATCATGCACAGATACAGACAACCAAATCAAACACCTGGAAATTAAACAACTCAATGTTGAAAATGAGTGGGTCAGAAAGGAAATAAAGGAAGAAATCAAAAGATACCCAGAAACAAATGAGAATGAAGACACGAGTTATCAGAACCTGTGGGACGCAGCTAAAACCATGTTAAGGGGAAAATTTATAGTGCTGCAAGCATTTCTCAGGAAGGAAGAAAGGGCCCACATAAATAACTGGAGTTTACAGCTCAAGATTTTAAAAAAGGACCAACAAAAGGATCCCAAGCCAGGCAGAAGAAAGGAAATAATAACACTTACAGCAGAAATCAGTGACATGGAAACTCCAAAAAACAATCTAAAAGATCAATGAAACCAAGAGCTGGTTCTTCAAGAAAATAAATAATATTGATAAACCACTAGCAAGACCCACAAAAAATGAGAGAGAACCCTAATAAACCAAATCAGAAGTGAAAAGTGGAGCATCACAACAGAAACCAAAGAAACCCAAAAGATCATCAGAGACTACTTTGAAAGTCTGTATGACACAAAACAAGAGAACCTAGAAGAAATGGATAAATTCCTGGATTACTATAATCTCCCAAGGCTGAATCAAGAAGATCTGTGATACCTAAATAGACTGATTAATATCAAGGAAATTGAAACTAATCAAAAGTCTTCCCAAAAGCCCAGGTCCAGATGGATCACAAGCTAATTTTTCCAAATATTTAAAGAGGATCTATTGCCAGTTCTTCTCAAGCTTTTCCAGGAAATTGAAAAACAGAAACTCTCCCAAACAGTTTCTATGAGGCACTTATCTCCCTAATACCAAAAGCAAACAAAGATACCAGAAAAAAAGAAAACTACAGGCCAATATCCTTGATGAGCACAGATGCAAAGATCCTCAACAAAATATTAGCAAATAGAATCCAACAACTCATCAAAAAGATCATACACCACGACCAGGTGGGACTCATTCTGGGGATGGAAGCATGGTTTAACATTTGGAAATCAATCAACATAATCCACCAAAGCAACAAAAGAAAAGTTAAAAACCATAGGATCATATCAATAGAGACAGAGAAACATTTGAGAAGATCTAGCACCTGTTTATGATGAAAACTCTTGCCAAAATGCATATTGAAGGAATTTTCCTCAATATAGTTAAAGTCATATACAATAAGCCTATGGCAAGCATTATCCTCAATGGGGAAAAACTAAGAGCCTTCGCTCTAAGTTCAGGGATGAGACAATGATGCCCACTCACACCACTTCTATTCAATATAGTACTGGAAGTACTTGCGATAGCGGTTAGGCAAAATATATATATTAAGAGAATCCAGGTATTAAAGGAAGAAATCAAGCTCTCACTATTCACAGATGATATGATACTATATTTAGAGTACCCTAAAGCATCTACTAAGAAACACCTAGAAACAATAGACTTGTATAATAAAATTGCGGGCTATAAAATCAATACCAAAAAGTTCAAGGCTTTCCTGTATGCAAATAATGAGAGAGACTAAAGTGACATGAAGAAAAGCAATCCCTATGTCTGCCCTGTCTTTTTGACTCATTTCACTTAACATCATACTTTCCACGTTGATCCACCAATATGCATATTTCATTACTTCATCTTTTCTAACACATTTACCAAGGTTTCTTTAGCCATTTCACCCAAGTGTTCTGGGCACTTTTTTTTTTTCAGATTCTGGCTATTGTAAACAGTGCTGCAATGAACATACAAGTGCAGATGTCATTTCTACTATGCTTTTTTGCATCTTGAGGATATATTCCCAGAAGAGGTGTTGCTGGGTGAAATGGAGCTCAATTTCTAATTTTCTGAGAAGCGTCCATACTGTTTTCCAAAAGGTCTGAACCAGCAGTGTTCCCTACATCCTTTCTCCCTACATCCACGCCAACACTGTGTGCTTTTGTTCTTTTGCAAAAATTATTGTAGAAACAACAACTGCACTTGTATATTCATTGCAGCACTATTTACAATAGCCAGAATCTGGAAAAAACCCGAGTTCCCCAGAACAGATGACTGGTTAAAGAAACTTTGGTACACATCTAGACAATGGAATACGATGCAGCTGTTAGAAAATATAGAGTAATTAAATTAGCATATATGTGGATCAACATGGGAAGTATCATGTTAAGTGAAATGAGTCAGAAAGAGAGGGACAGACAGAAAGATTGCACTCAACTGTAGGATATAAAGTTACAGAATGGGAGACTAACACCCAACAATAGTAGAGATAAGTACCAAGAGTTTTGTTCCATGGCTTGGAAGCCAGCCTCACATGCTGGGGTAAAGGCAGCTCAGATAGGGAAGGGAACACCAAGTAAAGGGTGTTTGGAGGACCCGTTCAGGAAGGGAGATGCGTTTTGAAAATAGACTATGGACCGAACATGATGGCCATTCAATACCTATATTGCAAACCACAACACCCTAAAGGAGAGAGAGAACAAAAGGAAATGTCCTACCACAGAGGCAGGGTGGGGTGGAGGGAATGGAGTGCGGCTGGTGGGAGGAATACTAGAATCATTGGTGGTGGAGAATGGGCACTTGTGGTGGGATGGGTCCTCTTTCATTGTATGACTGACACACAAGCATGAAAGTTTGTAAGTCTGTAACTGTACCTCACAGTGATTCACTAATAAAAAAATTTAAAACAAACAAATAAATATTAAAAAAGAAAACATATTTTAGATTATTATTTCATATACCATGAGTACAAATGGTATGAGAGTTTCCTGCTAATC
This sequence comes from Sorex araneus, assembly GCF_027595985.1. Classification (NCBI taxonomy): domain Eukaryota; kingdom Metazoa; phylum Chordata; class Mammalia; order Eulipotyphla; family Soricidae; genus Sorex; species Sorex araneus. Next base: position 221,857,602 of record NC_073313.1, on the reverse strand, counting down.
TTTTGCACATAAGTTTTATGAAGAGACTAAATACACAACAGATAGAATGTAGGCTAGATACAAGATTTCAATGCCATTCCAAGTATTATTAAAATTCTAAGTAATAGATTAACTCAAAAAGTTCACATACTATAAGAAAAGAAATAGAAAGTAGAAAATTAGATTAATTTTATATGATATATAAGACTACTGAATATTGTCTTAAAATTATTCATATATTTGTAGCTGGAATGATAGTGCAGCAGGCATGGAGTTTGTCTTGCACGCAACTGTCCTAGGTCCTATCTCCTGCTATGATCCTTATATACAATCAGGAATGATCCCTGATTGCACAACTAGGAGTAAGCCCTAAACACCACAGAGTGAGGTCCTCAAGCCTAAATAATAATAATAATAAATTAGGCAAACAAGTATAAAATTAAATGAGAGCAAGTATATATAATTATTTATAAAGCAAGATACAGTATTGATCTGAAGATAATAAAGATTTTAAAGAATTTTAATCTTTATTATTCCCATTACTGCTAAATAAATACATTACTACTATTTGATTAATTTGAACTATAGAACACAAAAAATATTGATATATAATTGGATTGGATTGTTTTATTACTCAGATTTACATAATTAAATATTGCAATGCTGAATACTGTAAGAAGTATACATTTATAACATTATGCTTTATTCAGATTTATACTTTATAAAACATAATATAGAAATATCAGCCTATAGTTGAAATATTGGAAAAGTGAAACTCCTATTATTTCCTATACCTAATTCTTTATATCCAGTATTTATAGTGATTTATTGTCTTTCATTGTTCCACATTGCCAATTACTTTTGGCAAAGATATAATTCACTGTAACTTGTAAAGTAGATTGTTTTTACCATTATTTGTGTTTTATTGTTGCTTGTGTTCATGTTTTTTTATTACCAATGTGTTTAACAATTTACGAAGCAGCATCTTGCTTTCTTCAATATACATGTGTGGATAGTGGAAAGGAGGAAACAGGAATGAGTGAGAAAACAGTTTATGTTGAACACAATGGTAGAGTAGGGGGCAAATTTTCTGCCATAGAGGCAGGGGAAAGGTTGGGAAGCAGGAGGATACTGCAGACATTGGTGGTGGAAAATATGCACTGGTGGAGGGATGGGTGTTTGATCATTGCATGACTGAAATTCAAACATGAAAGCTTTGTAAATGTGTCTCACAGTGATTCAATAAATTAAAAAAAACAATGGTATAAAACAAAATAAATTGATAGAATAAATTTATTTTACAGAATTTCATCTAATTGTTTTCAAAATATATTAATATTAACATGATTTATAAAAATTTATATTAAATGTTCACACCACTCTAACCTAACTTGTTATGGTATCTTGATTTGTTTTATTATACCCTTTTTTGTTTCAAGCATATTTTACATAAAATATAAATATCTTTGCTCATTTTGAACTATCACAAAAATTTATATCTCAGTGTTTTACCCCCTCTCCAAGGTTTTTCTCAGTCTCAATTTAACCACACCCATATCTGGACTTAATAAAAATAAATTCACATTTTTCAACAAAATGATTGAGTGCATGTGGGAGCGTTCTGGCAAATAGAAATTATCTTCAGGGTAAGTCTTGTTTTGGCATAGTTCTTCTCACTGACAAGCACAGTGTAAGTTGATAAAGTGTTATACATTATTAAATTTTTCAACATCACACTTATTAATATATAACACAATGCTAAAAAATTTGTTTCATTTACAGAATTTTTCTTTTATTATTTAAAAAATGATATTTCATATTTAAAGGGTATTTTATCCAAAATAATCATGTATTTAAAGTTTTGCAGTATTTGATTTTCTGTTTGTTTTGGGGGGGCAAATACTACAGCACACAAGGATCATGCCTGGTAGGGTTCTGGGAACCATATTGGTGCAGAGGATTGAATCCGCTAGACCATGTATAAGGCAAGTACCCTACCCTACCATACTATTGCTTCAGTCATACCCAACCTGACTTTTCTCCATGGTATCTTCATGGTCTATATTCCACAAGCAACATCTTGCTTTTCAGTTCAAAATATAAGTGTGGACAGTGGAAAGGAGGAAACAGGAATGATGTGTATAGCTCATAAATGAGTCAAAAGCTGAAGTAATAATTTTCTTTAGTATATTGTCAGAATAGCCACCTTCGTTTTTTATTATGAAAATAAATATCCAATGATTTTATATAACTAATGATTGAATTATAACAGGACTAGGCAGATATCTCAAAGGACTGGGGTGAATGTTTTTCATGTGGAAGTCCCAGGTTAATTCTCTGGCATTTCCCTGTGTGGCCTTGCCAAAAACTTTCTACTTACATTCGTGTACTATACCTTGTTTATTTTGAAGCACTTAAGACAATAGCCAGGGTTTGGAAACAACCCTAATATCCAATGAGACATGAATGAATATATAAGTTGTAGTATACTTATACAATGGAATGCAGTGCAGCTGTAGGAATATATGAAATCATACAGTTTGCTGCAGCTGATTTTGACTAGATAGAATTGGGAGACATACTTAGCAAAATTAGCATGGCAGAGAAATATAAGCACTGAATTCACTCATTTTTTGGTGTATAGTGAAACAAAACAGGGGAATAGATAGTATTAGTTGATAAAAAACTATTGATACTGGAATACAAACGAAGAACTCCAATAGGAAGTGGGGTGATAAGCTCGTGAGTCGGGGATCATGTACACCTTCTTGGTGTAGAAGAGAAGTAATTGTAAATGCACTGTGTAATATGCTCTACTGAGACTTTAACTTTCATAACCATTGTATACAATTTTTTAATGTATGTGAGCCTTTTAAGGGAAACAAAACATAAGTAGATCAGTAACATAATGAAAATTTCTTTCTTTTAAGCACTGTATGTGACTAATCAGTATCTGTGCCTTGAGTTTTCCTTGAGTAAATTCACTCAATATTTGTGTCCCCATTTGAACATATGTGAAATGAGACATTTGCACCTAACTACTGAAGATAGTAAAATATGTTTTAGAAAAAAACAAAACTCAAACAGCACCTGAAGTAAAAGATGACCTTAATGGCTGAAGTACATGGTTTGCATATTGAAGTTCTAGATTTTACGCCAGTTGCAGGTGGTCTCCCAGCACCACCAGTATTGACCCCAGGAACTACAGAATATGGCTCAAAAACAAACAAAACCGTATCTGGAATATAACAGGCAATACTGAAGTGTTGCTAATACTGGTTTTGTTGCTAGCTACTGAGTTACGATAAGCATCAATTCCATGTGTACTGTTCATAATTATTTTCACTTTTATATGCTAATGATTTGAGAAAGAAACTATGCTTTTTCTGAGTACAATTGAGAGGATAATATGATACTTAAGATTTTATGCTTCTAACATATGAGGAACTTCTTGTTCAAGAAAATCATGTACTTACATTGCCATAAGATTTGAGTGGGTCTTTGAGTTACTTTCTATAAAATTTGCACTCAAAACTCCCAATATTTATGATGTTACAGTTGTTTCTTTGCATACCCTGATGTCCTATATTCAGATCTCACACTGTTCCCTTGCTGATACTCTGTATGCCAACCTTGATCCATACAGGTTCTGTCCCTCACCAGATGTCTACTCTTCTGCTGATGATATTTTGTGCATCTCCTGCTGATTTTGCAGCTCTTTACTCCTTTGTTTTCTTGCATCTCTGGCCACATGCTGCTTTTCTTGCCATCCACCAGATTATCACCTTCTTTCTAGGTGGAGTGTAGGGTTCAAAAGAGGCTGTCATCCCACCTGTTCAAAGGGAGAGTTCAAGAAGAGCTTTCCTGCCTGTATTCCCCTTTTAACTTTCTTATTCCCTTCCCCCTTCGCAATTCTCAATTCTCATGATCGATTGCCTGGCTACCTTTCATATTGTCCTGATTCAAAATGTTCAATTATCTTTACTAGATTACCTGATACCCTTCATTTTCTCCTTCACCTTCACCAGAGATATTCTGTGATCCAGTTTCACCATATCACTGAGACTAGCCATTTTCTACCAGTTACTAAAATAGGTGACACAATTCCCATTTCATTTACTACTTCCAATCATAAATAACTCTCTTGTATATGATCTGAATAGAGGCTTATAAACAAGTTTATAGAAGGGTGAATTGATTCATGATGCTGAAGCACTCCTCTGACTATGATCACCATTGTCTTGCTCTATTAAGTCAAGGCTTGTGTTTGAATCATAAGAATCTGGCAAAAGTATGTGCGTTGAGAAAATCTTAGGCCTGAGTATTTTGTTGTTGGGTTGCTGATGTTGTTTTAAGTCCCATTTAAAAAATGTAACATTGAGAAATGCTCAATATAGTCTCAAAAACCTTTTAGTAGCTTGCTTCTTTCCTCTCAGCTTTTAGGAAGAGTTCTATATCGAGTTGAGATGTGGGAAACTGATTATTATGAACCTCTTTTCAATCAAAGCACTGGAAAAGTTAAATTATTCCTAGTTTTTCAAAAATCAATCAATGACCAGAGTACACAAAGCAAAACGAAACCCAGAAAGGTTCTGACCTTCTGAAGAAGGACGATCAAAGAAATCTCCTACACCTAACTACAAAGGAAAAAAATGCTTCTTAGATGGGAATAAGGAGAAACCAGACACACCATTTCCTCATTGTTTAAGTCATTTTCTCATCGGTTAAAACATTTCTAACATTTAGGAGCATAACTTCACATTTCTATATGTGTATATGTTTCTTTACCACACCCACCAGCAAATTTGTAGTGCCTTCCCACCACCTAGAAGGCCCTTCATTTATTCCTCCCACACTGCATTTCTAGTGACTGTGTGTGGGCTGATAAAAGTGGTTAAATTAAAGCAGAGTCTGAGACATGGAAGAAAGTAGCAGTAATGCCAGCTCTGTCCCTCTGATCTTTGCTGAGTGTTGAAAACAGGACTACAGAAAGAAAATGGAGATACATTCCCAGAGATGAACAGAAAACAGTCTTTCAGCTAGGAAACATCGGAGGATGGGAGGAGGCGATAATATCTTCTATTATGCATTCTAGGCTTAACTATCTTGGGATTGAGCAGTATGACCAAATAAAACCCCTTGGCAACAGTCTCTGCTTTCAGAGTCAGGAAGGACTTCCAGAGGCCATGCACAAAACTGAAGTGTTAAAAGAATTCCTAAGACCTGGGATAGGACTGGAAAACAAAGAGAATTCCTCAACAAAAAACAAAAAAATGCTGATGCAGGGTATAAAGCCAGGAACAATTTTTCACAGTTGAGAAAACAAGCTGCTCCATTTTAAGGACAAAATCACTCGAGATAACGTTCTGGCACTGCCACCAAAATGATCATCTCCAAAAGAAAACTGAATTAAGCACAAGTGCAACCTAAAGCCAAGCCCAGCTCAACTAAGGGCATAATGTATGTTTTCTTATCATGAGGCCTTGCAAAGGGCATACTCCTATATAGACATAATTTAATTTCTTCTCCACAGTTTAATATCCCCAGTACCCTGTTTTTTTTTAAAAAAAACAGGTTGAATGATATTTTGTGTATATGTTTATCAAATTACCTATTTAAGTTACACCACTTATATCTTTTTTAGTATATTCACAGATATGTGCACAGTGCATTTGGGAATATCTATATCATCTTAAAATGAAACTTAGTCCTAGGGCTTGAACGTAGCACCATGAGAGAGCACATGCCTTAAATGTGTGATACCGTGGGTTCAATTCTAGTCTTTTAACAATATCCCTGGCCCTGCCTTCCTCATCCAGAGACTGTCCTAAGTCCTAAACAATAGTTCATCTACTTTCAGCCTCTGTTTTCCATGTCATAAACACCTTTTTTTAATCACTGTGAGATAGACTATCACAAAGGTGTTCATGGTTGAGTTTCAGTCATAAAGTGTTCCAACACCCAGCCCTATAGCGGTATACACCACCAGTGTTCCCAATTTCCTTCTCTCCATTCCCTACTCCCATTTCTGCCTGCCTCTGTGGCCAGGCACCTTTCTTCTTTCTCTTTCTCTCTCTCTTTTTGTAAATTATGACTTGCATTACCGATACTAAGACATCCTTGTGTTTGTTCATGGTGTTCAGTAATTTTATCAGGTAGGTACATCTGGAGTAGCTTTTTTCAATTGGGTGGTGGCTTTGGGATATGACATGACTTCTAGGCTTGAGGAAGTACAAAGAGGTGTGGGGAGGTAGCCCATCCCAACGCCAAGAAAGATTCCATCACAAAACCCGCATGCTCAAATTTTCAGCAAACTAATATATATTGGTCCATGATTTATGTTCATAGATGATGGAGTCCAACTGAGGGCATTGCGGTGATTTTGGATTGTGGGAGCAAGAGGCTGCCAAGGGCTCTGTTAGAACAAGCACTGAGATCATCTACTCTGTTTCAATGTACCCCAGTCTTTTCAGACTTGCATGCATTGTACATTAAATGAAACTTTTGATCTCTTTCAAGATTTATTTATGGGTCTCTGAAATAAGGCTGATAAATAAGGTGTGGCTGAGTTGGAGATGGTTTATGGGCAAGGCTTCCACATACCAAATATTTGGCAGTTTAATTTTTCAGGAAACTTTGGTCCAGAGTTGTTGGAATTCAGCCACTGGCTATTTGGGGTTGTCAGGAAGCCTGTAACCACCATCAGGCTGCTGATACAGTGTCCCCCATGTCCAGGTTAACCTGTAAGATGCACCAGGACCTGGACCCCAGTAGTAATGGCAGCAGCAGCTCTGGCAGGGACCAGGATTGGGGTCAGGGATGCTACCATTTGGGATGTGGGTGCTCTATGCAGGATACAGCCAGCAATTAAGCAAAATCCGACCAGGGGTCACATGCCCACATCCTTGGTCTCCAGACAGTTGGTGCTCAGGGAGGTTTTCCACCATAATATTCTGTAGATGGCATGGACAGCACTGAGGAAGAAATGGTGGCAGGGCCACATTGGCAGCAACACATCTCCAGTGCCTCTTGGTGGGATCCTGAGGCACCTTTTCAATTTTGTACCCACGCTCCACATTGGTGCCGCATTGGACCCAAAGAACCCTCTTCAGACATGGAAAACAATGGTGCTGTCCGTAGAGTTGAGAGCTACCTTAGCTCAGTCAGCTGGCGACTGCACTGCTGCCATTCTCATGAGTCCCACTCTGGACCAGTGCTCTGTGGAAGGCAACAGGCTGGCGTCACCTAACAATGCTTTTTCTGGAATAGAATATCTAAGGGGCATCCACATTCACTCACACAGAAATTTTATGACCCCATCGACTGCTCAGAGCACTAAGAGATTCCATGCCTCCATCAGCTCTGTCATCTGCTGCTGTACCACTGCAATCTTGACCCTCTCAACTCTCCATGTCATAAATATGTGATATGAATGGAGTCATACAGTATATTAATGTAACTGACCCTTTTCACTTGTGTTATTTTTAAGGTGTATTCCTGAAGCATTCACCAGGACTTCATTGCTCTTTATAGACTGATATTATAAGGTAGCAACATATTCCATTTAGCTTATTTATGAGATGACAAATAATTGAGTTTGACTGTTTTATATAATGTTTTTTATTAGAATTCAGGTGTCACAGAGGTCAGATAAAAGTGGACTAAAAACTCAACATCAGACAAGAATCCATAAGGTACATTGAAGAAAAAGTTGGCAAAACCTTCCACGATATTGAAGCAAAAGGTATCTTCAAAGATAAAATGCCACTGACCAAGCTAGTAGAAACAAAGATAAACAAATGGGACTATCTTAAACTAAGAAGCTTTTGCACCTCAAAAACGACAATGAACAGGATACAAGGACGGTCTACAGAATGGTATAGAGTATTCATCCAATGCCCTTCTTATAAGAGGTTAATATCAAAGATGTACAAGGCATTGGTAGAACTCTACAAGAAAAAAAATACAATCCCATCAGAAAATGGGGCGATGAAATAAACAGGTACTTTTTAAAAGAAGAAATCAGATGGCCAAAAGGCACATGAAAAAATGTTTTTCATCACTAATCATCAGGAAGATGCAGATCAAAACAATAATGAGATATTAACTCACACCACAGAGACTGGCCCACATCCAAAAGAAGAAAAGCTACTGGTGTTGGCGTGGATGTGGGGAGAAAAGGGACTTTCCTTCACTGCTGGTAGGAATGTAGAGTAGTGTGTTTTAAAGCTCTGTTATGAGCACTGTAAAATTATAGCTGACAGAATGGGAGAAGGTACTTGAAAAATAACATATCTAACAAGAAATTTACACATAATTTTTAATTTTGATGAGTTTTAACTTACCTAACTTTTCTTTGATTATTTATCCTTTCAATGTCATACTTTAAAAAATTATCCCACATACAAGATTATAGAAATTGATACCATGTTCCATTTTAATAAATAAATAAAGCTATAATAATAGCTTTAGTTATACTTTTAGACCTTTGATACAATTTGAGTTAATTTTTGTATATGTGGTAAAAGGAAAGTTTCCTTCCTTTGAGCATGACTATTCTATTGACTAAATACAGTGAACTATTTCTTTTTCTGTTAGTATTCACATTTTTTTTCAAATTAGTTTACCATAAATAAATAAGCTTATTTTATATTATCAATTATGTTCCATTGATCTATATGTCTATCCTTGAGCTAGTATCAAGTCTTAACCAATTTTACCTATAGTCCCAGGCCCCAGTTTCAATGTGGGTACATGAAAATGTATTACCAGAACCAGCAGAGCATTTTAAACTTCAACTTAATTCTGAAGCAATCTATCCAGAGATAATACCATGTCTACGGACTAAGAATTGAGATTTTCAGCACTCCTTGCTAGTTTTTAGGAGCCAATATAAAGCTAAGTCTGTGCTTTATGATAGACTGGCCGTAAGTAAGAAGTTCCTAAGACCCCGTGTTTTGGGTTTTCTTGATTTTAAAGACTGCCTCGTAGATTTAAAAACCAGTTTATTCAAAAGAAAGTGAAAATATACAATCTAATAGCCAGGTGAAGAAAAACATAGAAAAAGTATCTAGAAAGAGTACCAAATTCTACTTGCCCTCTGTGTACTCTCTCCATCTTCTTGTTTGAATTTTTATATATATTTTATTACAAATGCATCAGAGATGAACTCATTGACTGAGTTTCAAGACAAATGCTCAATGGGCATGCAGGTGAATGGGAATGTTTGATGGCCAAGAACTGCGTCCCCAGGCCAGAAGATGGCTACAGACTGAGAAGGCGACAGACTGATGAAGGACCAAGTAAAGGGAGAAACTGGGGAAATGGGCCCCAAGATGGTCGGCAGTGGGTTCATTTCTCTCTCTTCCCCAGCGTAGTCCAATCTCTCCCCTTACGGCACAATCATAGTTGTAGTTTTGGTTATAAGTCCATTATTCTAGTCTCCTCGTACACCTCAAAGTCCTCTACCTCATTACATTTTCTTCCTTATCTCATCATAGTCTCTTAGTCCTCTACTTCCAGTTATCATAGTTATCTAGTCCTGTTTTAGTCCTCAAAGACCTCAAAGTCCCAAAGTCCCTTCTTTCCCCTTATAGTATAGTTATATAGCAATCATGAAAGGTGGGGTACACAGAGGTGGGGTTAAACATTGTCATAACAACAAACAGAGGTAAAGCCACTCCTTCAAGATAAATTCTAGGACACCCATCCCTTCACCAGAGCCATGAGTGCTCAGAGGAGCCTGATTCAAATTAGGCGAAACAAAGGGAGTTTTGGGCTTGATTCTATATCAGTGTGCTAGAATGCATGATGGAATACTATTTCAGCTATATGAAAATATGAAAAATTGCAGTTTGCCACAGCTTGGATGAAATGGGAGGATTAATAATAAACAAAGTGAGTACAAAAAAAAGATAAATTCTAGGAGATTAACTCAAGGACAAAGTCTCATCTAAGAGTTCAGCACTCCAGATTACTAGGAGTTCTTCTCAAGTGTGGGATTCCATCTGGGGTATATTGCTTTCTCCTTTCCTCACCTAGTAATACATTTAAACAATCATAGTACATTTACTTCTTATAATATTTCTAGTCATTTTGTATGAACACTGTAAGTATATATTAAGCTTAAAAATTGGCTCTTCATGGGTTATCTGACTATATGTTCCAGACCACAGTTCTCAGTCCAGGTTAGTCTTTCCTAACCCCAGCAGGGTCCTTATTCAGTTACTTCTTTTTGGGGTCATGACAGAGTTTGTCCCATGACCATGATCTTAACAACTTAAAATACTTATGGTACTTAGCTTGTCTCCTTTCGATGCCAGGGTAATTTACAACTTGTCCTGGGTCCATCCAATCCCTTAGTCGGGACCCTGCTTTGGGAGTACTAGGAACTAAGGGCAACTGAGGCTTAAATCAAGTAAATATCGATGCCCAGGAGTAAATAATATTTTGGAGTCAGTTAACTCCCAAGTGACAAAGCACAACACCAATTCTCTTCCTGTGTCTATACAAAAAGGTTATTGCTAAACAAGCCATGCAAATGATAAAAAGCAAGAGGAAAGCAATTCAGAATTATTAGTGTTTGATGGAATTGGGTGTGCCTCAGGGGCAATGTTGTGGGAGTAGCTCAATAAACCTTAAGCTCCCTGTGGGAGGAGCAAGGACAACCCAATATTATTCAACAATTGACAACTTATTAAAGTTAGTGAGAAATTAACTCATTGACAGTTGGTTCAATCTTCACAAATTATCTTATTCCAGAGGGTCTAGAAGCCAGAATTAAAGTCCCAACCCTGCAATCACAAAGGTTTGTTCTCCTGAAACCTTGTCTTCGGTCTTAGCTCATTCCCCAAGTATCAGGTCATAACCATAAGTTTAAAAACAGTTTATTATTTTTAATTATCACTTATCAGGAAAATGAAAATCAAACAGTGAGATATTATCTCACACCGGTGATAATGGTTTATATTAGAAAAACTGAAAATGACCAGCATTGTTGAAGATGTGGTGAAAGTAGATGCCTCATTCACTGGGGTGGGAATTAACATAAAAATTTTTATTACTCTGAACATGTATGAAATTCCAAGCCTATGGTGAATTTTAAGTCAGGAACTATGAATAAAAACCTATGAATAAAATCTACATGTGATATGTATGCAGTATATATTCAGTCGTGCAAATGATAAAAAATATATTTCTAATAAATAATATTATGGTGTTTCTTTAAATATACTTTAAAATTAGTGTGTCTGTTTTTTTGTTTATTTTCTAATGTAATTTTGACTATTACTGGGCTCTCACAAATGTATTATTCTGCAGTTAACTAGGATATGCATCAAGATTGCATTGAATTTATACATCAGTTTATGAGATATTTCCAAATCGTGAGGTCCCTAGTTTCACTCAGACTATCCCCGCGATGAGTTGAATGGCCTCCGAGACTATATCTGGTAGTATACACAGGTACACAGGTGCCTTCAGGACTGCATTTTGATTTTATTAGCAAACCATGTGGTGCCAGCCATTAAACTGGGTCAGCCACATGTGCCTTAATCCCTCTCTATCTTTCTGGCCCTAATTTCTTTCAAGAATAGTTTATAATATGAAGAGAATAAGTTTTTCACTTAAAAATAATTTCTATATTTTTCTCTTACTGATTCCTTTGTAAATTACATTATTTCATTAATATTACTTTTAGATTATTTAATTGTATAGGGATACATTTGGATTTTATGTATTTATCTTGATTTACTAATCAATTAATTCTAATATTTTTTAGACAATTTGTAAAAAATTTTATATTTAAGATCATATCATCTGCAAATAGAGATCTTTTTATTTCTTCTTTTCTAATTGCTATTCTTATCCTTGTTCTTCAGTGATTCCTCTGGCAGGTTTCACAGAACAATTTTAAATTAAAGTGTTAAAACAATGAAAATTCTGAATTAATCTTGATCCTAGATAGAAAATATTTTACTCATTCATTATTGGATATGATGTTAATTATAGATCACTTATAGTTATGCTTTATTGGAGCATGAGAATGTTCTTTGCAATTTCCAAATTGCTAAGTAGTTTTATGAAAAAAAGGTACAATTTATTAAGTGTTTTTCTGTGTTTGGTGAGATAGTTATGTAGTTTTAATGTTCAGTATGGAGATATGATAACGTTTCATTAATTTGTGCGGGTATTAAACCAGACTTGTGTTCTTATTATACATTCCATTTAATTGTGTTGTATAATTATTTTTGTGATGGCAGATTCAATTTGATAGTATTTTGGTGAGGTCTTTAACCAATAATTATAAAACATAGTGATTTACAGCTTTCATTTTTGTAATTTTTTGTACTGTTCTTACCCCGTCTTAGTGACAGAAAATATTGGTTTCACAAAATGAGTGAGGGAATTAAAAGGTCTAAATTTCTTTTTTTTTTTTTTAAATTTATTTATTTTTAATTAGAGAATCACCGTGAGGGTACAGTTACAGATTTATACACTTTTGTGCTTATACTTCCCTCATACAAAGTTTGGGAACCCATCCCTTCACCAGTGCCCATTCTCCACCACCCGTAAACCCAGTGTCCCTCCCACCCTCCCCAATCCCATCTCCCCCCCACCCCACCCTGCCACTGTGGCAAGGCATTCCCTTCTGTTTTCTCTCTCTAATTAGCTGTTGTGGTTTGCAATAAAGGTGTTGAGTGGCCGCTGTGCTCAGTCTCTAGCCCTCATTCAGCCCGCAACTCCCTTCCCCCACATGGCCTTCGACTACAATGTAGTTGGTGATCGCTTCTCTGAGTTGACCTTTCCCCGGAACGTGAGGCCAGCCTCGAAGCCATGGAGTCAACCTCCTGGTACTTATTTCTACAGTTCTTGGGTGTTAGTCTCCCACTCTGTTATTCTATATACCATAGATGAGTGCAATCTTTTTATGTCTGTCTCTCTCTTTCTGACTCATTTCACTCAGCATGAAACTTTTCATGCCCATCCACTTGACTACAAAATTCTTGACCTCCTTTTTTCTAACAGCTGCATAGTATTCCATTGTATAGATGTACCAAAGTTTCCTCAACCAGTCATCCGTTCTGGGGCATTCGGGTTTTTTCCAGATTCTGGCTATTGTAAACAGTGCTGCGATGAACATACATGTGCAGATGTTGTTTCGATTGTACTTTTTTGCCTCTCTGGGATATATTCCCAGCAGTGGTATTGCTGGGTCAAATGGGAATTCAATATCTAATTTTTTGAGAGTCGTCCAAATTGTTTTCCAGAAGGGCTGAACCAGTCGGCATTCCCACCAGCAGTGAAGAAGGGTCCCTTTCTCCCCACATCCTCTCCAACAGCGGTTGCTTTTGTTCTTTTGGATGTGTGCTAGTCTCTGTGGTGTGAGGTGGTATCTCATGGTTGTTTTGATCTGCATCTCTCTGATGATTAGTGATGTAGAGCACTTTTTCATGTGCCTTTTGGCCATTCGTATTTCTTCCTTGGTAAAGTTTCTGTTCATTTCTTTGCCCCATTTTTTGATGGGGTTGGATGTTTTCTTCTTGTAGAGCTCAACCAGTGCTTTATATACCATTGATATCAACCCCTTATCTGATGGGTATTGTGTAAATATCCTTTCCCATTCTGTGGATAGTCTTTGTATTCTGGTCACTGTATCTCTTGCGGTGCAGAAGCTTTTTAGTTTAATGTAGTCCCATTTGTTGATCTCTGTTTTTACTAGATTGCTTAGTTCCGTGTCACCTTTGAAGATAAAAGGTCTAAATTTCTTACTCATAAATCTATACAATAGAAAATAAGGTTTATCCCTCCATGTGATAGTAAAATTGGTTCCAGCACTGAAAGTTGGCTTACTTATACACTATGTGCCCTGGGGTCAGGGGTGGTAGTAGCGTGTGTGTGCCAAGGACTGGTCCCAGGTGAATGTGTCTGAAGTGAGGATCTTTCTAAGATTAAGAAAACAAGACAGGGGCTAGAGAGATAATACAGTGGGTAGGTGCTTGCTTCGTGTGGACCTAAAACAAGTTTGATCACTTATATCCCATATGGTCTCCCAAGCACCACCAGAAGTGATTCCTGAGTGCAGAGCCAGGAGTGACCCCTGAACATCTCCAGGTGTGACTAAGCTATCAAACAAAGAAATAAAACTTAACAAAAACCTTTAAAACCTTTTAAAAAGTTAAAGATAACAGACACAAGAGAGAAAAGCATTGGGTCAGGGGTCTAATAGCCTTGTGGATTGAGACTCCCAATTCTCCAACATACTTCTAATTTATTGCTTTCAACCAACACTCATAGGGTAATCATTTACCAGCGTCTGTTTATCTAAGCAAACTAACCCGCTGAATCAATACAAGTCAGACGGAACTATGTGATGGATGGAGCAAAAAGGTTAAGTGACTGAAGGGGCACAGGAGATACATGACCGAGAGTCTCTAGGGTGGGTTTATCTAAAGAATCTTCACTGGGAGAGGAAGTCAAGTTAGTATTTACAGGACTCCTGGCCTGAGAACTTTGTCTTTAAGGACTTTGGCTTTCTGATGGATTGAAGTTTCCATAGATTATTCCATCTAGCCTCTCTGCTCAGTCTAAGTTTATTCCTAGCCAGTATTAACCAAAGAGTGAGGACAATTATAATTAGTTACTACATATGATAATTTTTTAGTGATAAATAAAGGAGCAACTGTAAGAGATAGCATCACTTGATATATTTGTGTTTAGGGGTGGGTGGGAGTGATCCGTGGCACATTAGTTGAGGGGACAAGGCATTCTAGTGGTGCATGTGGTGTTTGAGTGATGCATGCATTAAAATATAAGTAACAGTATTGTAAATCATGGTAACATAATAAAAGTGAGACTATATTTTGTAAATAATATCTATCATATACTCAGCAATGGAATTAAGAAAAATTACAGTAGTTGGCCTTAAGATGTAACCAGACTTGGGCTGGAGTGATAGCACAGCGGGTAGGGTGTTTGCCTTGCACGCGGTCGACCCGGGTTCGAATCCCAGCATCCTATATGGTCCCCTGAGCACGGCCAGGGCTAATTCCTGAGTGCAGAGCCAGGAGTAACCCCTGTGCATCGCCAGGTGTGACCCCCCCAAAAAATAAAGATGTAACCAGACTTAAGAGACAAAACAATCCTCATTTTATTTTATTTTATTTTATTATGGTTTTGCAGGGGTTGAATCCAAGAACTTAGATATTCCAGGCTCAGATATATGCTTTTAAAAAGAGTTATGCTTCCAGAAGCAAGTTTTTAAAAATGTCTGCCTTGCCTTGACATTGATAAATTTTGTCAACCAAGCAATTTAAAAAGATGAAAGGATCAGACAACCGGATGATGTATTAAATATTTTTGTTATTCAAAATAACAGGCCATAAATCAAAGATCTCTTACTTTGAGGAAAATATATATTGGCACCATAAAAGATTTCACAAATATTTAATATCATGTAGCAGTACTATAAAAACAGTGACATAGGTTAGAAAATATAGAGGGATTCACTGAAGTATCAGTAAATAACCTTTCTAGGACTTCTTCATATAACTCATTGACCTAAAGAGAGAATTGTGTAGCCAAAATATGGAAACAACAGGAGTGCCCTAAAACAGATCACTGGTTAAAGAAACTTTGGTACATCTACACAATGATATACTATGCAGCTGTTAGGAGAGATGAAGTCATAAAATTTACTTATAAATGGATAAATATGGAGAGCATCATGCTAAGTGAAATGAGTCAGAAAGAGAGGGACAGACATAGAGGGACTGCACTCATTTGTGGAGTGTAGGGTAGCATCACATGAGGCTGACACCCAAGGAGGGTAGATACAAGAACCAGGGGGATTGCCCCATAGCTGGAAGACTGCTTCATGAGCAGAGTGGAGAAGGCAGATGGAATAGAGAAGGGATCACTAAGAAAATGATGGCTAGAGGAACCAGTTGAGATGGGAGATGCATGCCGAAAGTAGACAATGGACCAAACATGATGACCTCTCAGTGTCTGTGTTGCAAGCTATAATGCCCAAAAGTAGAGAGAGAGTATGGGGAATACTGTCTACCTTAGAGGCAGGGGGAGGGTGGAAAAGGGGGGGGTATGCCCGGGATATTGGTAGTGGAGAATGTGCACTGGTGGAGGGATGGGTGTTTGATCATTGTGAGATTGTAACCCAAACATGAAAGCTTGTAACTATTTCACAGTGATTCAATAAAATTTTAAAAATTAAAAAAGAGAGAGAATTGTGTCCTAAGTTTAAAAAAATGCACAAAAATAAATTTTCATTTAATGCAAGGTTCACTATGTTCAGACATTCATTTTCTATTTACTATTAGAGAAGTTGCAAACTCAAATGTTTACAATGGTGGGAAAAGCAACCCAGGAGAAACTAGCTGACTGTAGATTAGATTAAAAGAGTGAACATGTGCCCTGAAAGGCAATTTAGAACACCTATAAATAGAAATAATGTACTAGAAATTCAATAATTATTTACAATCCACTTTTTTCCTCCTGAGGACATGGATATAATTTATTTACTAAAGGTTATTGCCATTTAGGGCCTGGACCTTAAAATCCACCTACCCATAATCATCTGCTTTCCAAAAAAAATAAAGAAATAAGGTTGACCTTAGATGTATCACTTGATAGAGAGCCATTTGGAAATGGTGCCAGATCAGGAATACCTTTGTTGAATCATTGCTTGGAAGCAATAAATATTTACTGCCTTAAGTTACTGAAAATTTATAGTTGTTTATTACAGAATTCTCTAGCTTAAATAATTTATATTGCCGTGCAGAAAGCAAGATCAAAACTTTTCATATCAATATTTTAAAACCAATTGGAAATTCAAGTGTAATATAAAATTTCCCAGTTTTCAAATTATGCCAAATAATTTAAATACTTTGAAAATGCTGCTAATCCTAAGCAAACATGTACAATAGACTTATTTTCAAACTGTATGTGTAGGCCTGGGCTGGAGTGATAGCAAGCGGTTGGGCGTTCGCCTTTCACGAGGCCGACCCATGTTTGATTCCTCCGCCCCTCTTGGAGAGCCTGGCAAGCTACCAAGAGTATGGAGCCCGCACAACAGAGCCTGGCAGGCTACCCATGCATATTGGATATGCCAAAAACAGTAACAATAAGTCTCTTAATAAGAGACATTACTGGTGCCTGCTCGAACAAATCGATGAGCAACAGGATGTATAGGCATGTATTATTCATACAGTATTGCTTACCATTTTCCTAAACTCTGCTTCCGGAGATACAGTGGTTTTCACTGTAAAATGTTCTTTCCAATCTCATATTTTCAGAACAGATATCCTTGATCTTTGCCTTATCATATATACTTAATGTTCTATTTGGTTTACAAACTGAGTCTATGTGGTATGATATTCAATTTATTTGGTTTATATGTATATTTAAAATATTTATCTAGGGGGCTGGAGCGATAGCACAGCAGGTAGGGTGTTTGCCTTGCATGCGGTTGACCCAGGTTCAATTCCCAGCCATCCCATATGGTCCCCTGAGTATAGCCAGGGGTGATTCCTGAGTGCAGAGCCAGGAGTAACCCCTGTGCATCACCATGTGTGACCCAAAAAGAAAAAAAAAAGAAAAAATATTTATCTAAATACTAAAAGTAGAATACATGGAAAACAAATTATCAGCAAATAAGTTGCTAAACTTGGGGGAATATATGATCTGTAAAGAGCTGAAGAAGGAGGTTGAGTTAAAATTGAGGAAGTGACCTGGAAACTTGTAACACTTGAAAATAAATTATAATTTTCCAGACTAAAATCAATGCTCTTCTTCTTGTTTGTCACAGAAGTTTTGTGCTTAAGGACTTCCTGGCTGTCTCTAAACTTAGAGGTTGCTCCTGGAGACCAGGTGGTGCCAGGGATTGAACTGGCCTTGGCCTTCCAAGGCAAGAGCAAGATACTTTGTAGTTAGCATTTATCATTTTGCAAAGAAACAGGCAGAGCAAATTTTCACTGAGAAAGCAACATGTTCTAGATTCTCTCTGTATAATACTCTTGTACTATTGAAATTTGGAAGAAAAATGTGAAAGCAATAGAATTTCAGGTGATCACAATGTAGTTAGAAAATATAAATCCATGGAGCATGATAAAACTCTTAACTGTGGACACTGGACAAGTCATACAACCTCCACGTATTATAGTTTCTTCACCTTTGCAATGAAACCTCACACATTCATTGAGCTATAATTTTTAATTTCATAATTAGTGCTTAAAATAAATGCAACAATAGCTAGATATTAGATTTCTGTTGCTATGGTGGTTGTTTTTATGAAATTACTATGTATTTCGCAATGCATAGTAATTACTAAATAATTGCCATTATTGCATACTAATTTTGCTAAACTTTGCCTAAAAGTGAGTAGGTCATTAGTAGGCACATTCAGAATGCAGTTTTGGAAAGACAGTTTGTAGGGTTGTGGAAGATGTGAAAAAATTACATTATACTTTCAAATATTTGTAAGTACATAAAAATGTTAAAGACTGTATTTAATTATGTTCTTTCTTGCAACATTAAAACGTTTCTGTTCTACAAGACAAAGATAGATTTTACAGACCTTGGAGAAGTCAGTTTATTAGGAAATCCTCAACTGACCATATGTGTGCTATTAAGCATTTTCATTTGGCTCTTTCTTGCAATTAGCATTCCAAAGGTTATTCTGACTGGTTGTGGATAACATATGTTTGGCAATATCCCTTCAAGTTCTGCCACGTGTTCATTTTGATAGCACAAGCACTATGGTAAAAGGAAACAAAAGATTACCACACATTTCAACTCCACATTTTAAAATCTCGTAAGTATAAAGACAAAGTTGATTGCAATTTTGTTGTTGTTGGCTAACAGTTGTTACATGTCAATTTTACCTTAAAGAGCAGCTTTTAAAACTTAAATTTAAAAAATTAATGATGGCAGTTGGAATAAACAAAATGACCTTGAGCTACATAATTTGTTTAGTCAAGAATATAAAAGTCAAAGTTTTAATTTAACTTAGAATTAAATGATTGCACGGTAATAGTTGAACCTATAATGCTTCTTGTATCATATCTTCATAAAAGGGAGTATGGAAGAATATTATTTGAGGAGGGACTTAAAACAGGCTTTTTAAATGGTTAAAGGAATTTTCTGTCCCTGCTGTCTTAACTTTGGCCTCTTGTTGTTTTTAGTCACTTCTTATTGTTTGTAAGCAAGTAGACACAATCTTTAGTTGCCACAGTGTAAATAAGCATATTGGAAAGGATGAAAAAAAATTTAATTAATGAGTCACGAGGGGGGGGAGGGTACAGTTACAGAGTTTCATGCTTGTGTTACAGTCATATAATACTAGAGTACCCATCCCTCCACCAGTGCCCATTCTCCTCCACTGATGGCCCCAGGATCCCTCCCCCATCTTGTCCCCGCCCCTGTGACAGGGCATTCCCTTTTGATCTCTCTCTCCTTTTGGGTGTTGTGGTTTGCAATGAAGGTATTGGGTGGCTATCGTGTTCAATCTATAGTCTTCTTTCAACCCACCTCTCCCATCCTGAGCGGATCCTCCACCACACTTTAGTTGGTGTTTGCTTCTCTATTTGGCCTGCCTTTTCCCCCAGCATGTGAGGCTGGGTTCCAAGCCATGAAGCAAATCACCTGGTACTTATTGCTACTACAGAATGAAAAATTTTTGATGTGGTCCCAAAAGAAGTCTGGTTATTGATTATATCTTTTACTAACATTATTAGGTAAAATTAAATTGATGTTCCACCTTTTATGTTGTCAGCCCTTTAATGGCAAGTTCTAAGAGCAATAGGAAGCAGTAATTATAGATTCCCTGCTCTCCATACTCTAGGGTAAATAAAATAAATGATAGGGAAAGTCAGAGCACTACCTATATTTTAGAAGTATATTCTAAATCTATTGGATATGAAGCTGATCCATTAAAGGTAGCAAGGTTACAAAGCACAGATTCTTCAACACAAACTGGTTCTGAAAAATTTGTACACCTTGAAAACCCTGTGCTGGGAAAGCAGAATTTCCATTGTCTTTGGTCATAAACCTGGAGAATTGGTGAGCATATATATTCCAAAATTTGTTCTGAGCTTCATCAGCATTGCATGATTTAGGCTAGCTAATAATTACCTGCCAGAGATATTTTGATTCATTTTTCAATCACACCTATGAAACTTAACGTTCAAGGTGTCAGTTACTCTGTTACACAAAGGAAATCAAACAGTGTTCGAGAAGACAATATTTCCTACACACTTGACAATTATAGTTCAGAGGAAAGCATTTTAGTCAAACAACACTGATGCTGATTACTATCAAACAAGAATAGTATTATTTGACATGAATGAACTTCATGACAATTATATGTGGGCATTACTGGAAGATATAAACCAGTACAGTGATTTGGGTGAGGTTTCCCCAAGAAACATTCAGTACATTTAAGTATGAAAGAGAGCCAAAATCAGTCAGAATAGCTGGAGAAATAGGCTGGTCACTTGCCTTACACGTAGACAATTCAGGTTTATGGTACCCTGAGCGTTACCAGGAGTGATGCCTGAGCAAAGAGCCAGGATTTAGCCCTGAACACTGTTGAGTGTGGCCCAAAATCAAAACAAGCAAACAAGGGGCTGGAGCGATAGCACAGCGGGTAGGGCGTTTGCCTTGCACGCAGCTAGCTGACCGGGGTTTGAATCCCAGCATCCCATATGGTCCCCTGAGCACCGCCAGGGTTGATTCCTGAGTGCATGAGCCAGGAGTGACCCCTGTGCACCGCCGGGTGTGACCCAAAAAGAAAAAAAAACAAAACAAGCAAACAACTAAAAAACAAAAACAACAAGACAAGGATGGAACCAAATGAAAAGACAAAGTGTTTGGCTCAAATATTGACTTTGGAGGTAAAGGAGGTTATTTTCTCAGATTATTTCTTTAACATTTTTTAAAAGGCCAAAGATATTTAGAAAAATAATGGATTTTGAAAATATTTACTATTTATAAATATATGCTAGCATAAATGTTGACATATTTTATATTATATGATACAAATGTATCTTTAAACATTATAAAATAACCAGAAATATTGAATAAAAATAGAAAGATGCAGATTTATACATAAACAACTTGAATGGATCATGAAGTTAAAATATGGATAATATCATAAAATTGTCAAAATCGAGATAAGACTATGGTGCTGATGGCTTTAAGAGACCTGACAGATTTTGTGTTCTCCCACTTGTTAATGGTGTGAACTAATAGACACTGACGTTAACACAAAAATATTGCTGCTAAGGCCAATGTGGGGAATTGAAAGCAGTTCTCAGAGTTCCCTGGCTACAGTACTAATGAACCATTTTTCTATTGGTTACGTATATTATCATAACCTTATGAGGATGAAAAGGAAAATCATGTCCAATATGTTACAAGTGATGATCCAGGCATCTGTTCCACACTCCTTCTTTCTCTTTATTGCCAACCCTCGACATGCAATTTTAGCACTTTTCTCTAAGTTCTCTAAATCAGTGAAGGAATTACCTAATATTAGGTTGAGAAGATAATTTAAAGTTCTATGAAATCCAGGATAGCAATAAAGGTATATTCTGTGAATAATTTTTTAAATAATATGTATTATTGCACAATGTAAGTCCTCATGTTTAGTTCAGCAAATTCTTATACAGAGAAATTGGCACAGCCAATTGGTCCTGCCACACAAAGCCACATGTGATTCAGGGTGTTTCTGTGATCATTTCACTGTATTTCCAAACTCCTGGGAACTACAGCTTGCTCTTTTTCCCTGATGATGTTGCTGGTAACACATCAAAGAGATTTAAAGGTACAACAAGAACATTCTGAGGACTATAACAGGTTGACCTAAGGCACATGAATCAAGTTGACCTAGGGCACATAAATCAGTTCACAGGAAACATTCCAGGAGTCTTCCTAGAAGTTGTCTTTATCCTGGTGTCTCTAAGTCCAATACATAGAACTCATGGTTTGAGGTACCCCCAAAAAAAAGTCAGTGTGGGAAGGATAAGGCTATGTTAATCTTTGGGAAAACTCAAAGCTTTGGAATCTAGAAGCAAACAAAAAAGGGTGGGGAGTACTGGAAATGGAGATTCTTGGAAGAGTAGTTTCAATTAGAAGAAGCCAGCAGGAAGGTGAGGTCATTGAGGGAAGAAAGACAAGAAAGTTACTTGGAAGTTACTAAATTAGATACAATCATTCAGCAAAGGCACTGTGCCTCTGGTTGCACATTACAAAGAAGAGCACCTCCACTTGAATCTATTTTAATACAAACATACTGCTGTGATTCCGTTTTTTGTAAGAGTTACCTTACCCTTTCTTTTTGTTTTGTTTTTCAGTTTTCTAATATTATTTAAAAAGTGGGTGGGGGAGAGATTGGTAGCTGTTGCAAGCCACTTTCACCAAAAATAAGATAAACGCTTTCTTTGGTTTCTAATATTTTAAGTGGTATTTATAAATTATAAAATTGCATAGATTCTAGAATCTTTCTCCTCAGCAAAATTGAATTCAAGTATAAATTGAGCAACTAAGTCAAACATGATGCCATATTATAAACCTGAGTCCAATACATTTATAAGATTAATATTAGCAATAACACTTGAGTTTTCATCCAGTTTTCACATTTACCTCACTGGTTCATAACAACTATGGAGGTAGGTGGAAGAATTATTATTCATATTTCACAAATGAGGAAACTGAGACTCAGAAAGACTAATGGGCCCAAGGAAATATTGAAGGAAAATGCCAGAACTCAAATCCAAGCTTACAAATTCCAAGTTTATTAATTTTTCCATTACTCAATACTGCCTTTCTCCATCTTACAGGCTTATTTTTAATTTAAAGGAAAATGATGAAGATAAATAGTTGAGAAATGACTTTAACATTGAGAGAAAAAAAAATGCAAAAAGTAAACGTAAAATAGTGTGCACCATTTTATGAAGCAGTGCTTGATTGACCAATATGTAAATTATCTAATTCTTGAAACTAATGAATCCATTGACTTACAAAGACAATTTGCACTTGAGAGAGTGAAAGATTTATATTTTCCTGAAAACGATCATGTTACTGAAATACCTCCAAAATTCATTAACGTGAAACATATCTGAAAGTCAGTAATCCATATACTCTAATCTTAAAGTATAGTTCCTGATCCTCTTTAGCTGCCAAGGGTGGTAAATTTTAATATTTTTATTAATTTACTTTTTACAATTGGTATAAAACATGATAAATCAAAGCAGTCAAAACCATTTAACTATTATTTCTACTTACTAAGTAGAAATAAATTGTGAAGATGTATTTGATAATTGTTAGTTAGCTAATACAGAAAAAAATATTTATTTACTTTATTCCTAAAATGATTTTAAAACATTCTTGTCATTCTATTCCTGAATTAAAACTACAATTTAATTAAAGTGACTACAACATATTAATACAAATAAAGCAATATGTATGGTTACCTTTAAGAAAAATGACTTAGTGTTTATGTCTGTTTTATGCTCCAATTACTGAAGATCAGACTCACTTATTAAATTGCAATTTGACTTAAAATTATCAACTTTCTTGTTTGCTTTATGGACAAAATGTGTTATGTTAAACATACAGAATATTTTGATTCAATTAAAACATTAAAGTGAATAAAGTAAATCCTTAAGCCCAGATTTAAAGCAGTAAACTAAAAAGTTTGACAGTGGCCCCTAATTTATAATCAGCTATGAAGTCAAAAGTCAGGAATTTTAGCTCCCTTCTCTAACTTTGGATGCAACATCAATAACCCTAAAAAGAAACGCAAATCCTAAAAAGAATTTTACAAAAGGATGTTTTTCTAATACTGTAGAGGACATAGAAAGGTCATTTATTATTGAAACAAGAAACTTTCCTCTATCAAACAGGAAATTACATAAGTGCTTAGAATGCAAGCCAAACTTTCAAAATTGAACAACTTTATTTTCTACAACTTAAAAGTAAGAGTCTGACAAAAAGAACTAAAATAAACAGATATAAAATGTTTTAAGACCATACTAATGTCTTAGCTAGAGAGAGTAAGAACACTCATATGGTATGGAACAAAAGAGCAAAAACAAAAGGGACCATATTACGTGTCTTGAGATTTGATATTTTATCTTACAATTTTTAAGTATTTTTGTTGATATGAAGCAGGCACAGAAAATACATAAAATCAAAGTGTGTAGGTGAATTTTCTTGAATACATGTACAAAATTTATCCATACAACTTCCAAAACAATCAGAAATAAAAGAGTATCATCATTACTGGAGAGACCTTAATGTTATACTCCAATTTGTTACACTCTGTTCTTTTTCTAAACCAGGTTTACCTGCTATTCTGCTACTTAATATCTATAATTAATTTTACATCATTTTAATCTTAAAATTAATAATAAATTTTGCATTAGTTGAGAATTATCATTTTTTTAGAATTTTGTGCTATTCATATGCTCTCTTTATTGTAGCCTGTTTCTTCGGTTCTTATGTAAAATGTGTCTATTGTAATTGAATTTTTTCACAATTCAGTTATATTTTCTACCATTTTATTCCATCACTTGTTAAACCCTTTAACACAAATAAAAATAAATCCTATATTTGTAAACAAGAAGAAATAACTGCATTAAATTCAATTTCCTTATGGCATCTTTTAATAAAAAATATTAATTTTGATGTATTTTATTATTTAATTTTATATAGTTTAAACAGCCTAATTTATTTTTATGATTGTAGTTATTTTTGGCTTACACAAACTATTTCATGTTTATCTTATGGATTTTTAATTATCATGTTTAGGCCTCTGACCCATGTTACAAGAAATTTTATAAAAGACCAAATTTCATTTTCCTCTAATGGTTTAATTTCTCTAGTAATATTACTTGAAAATCTTACTTTGTTTATTGGGTAGATGCATTTTTGTTAAAAATTAAATAATCATGAAAAGCATAAACACACCATAGAGTAGATTATTTTCTATTTAATTTTTATCATTACATTGTTTCATGCCACACTAATTTTTGAAGTTGTGAAATGATTCTTAAATCTAAGAATTTTATGTTCTTTAAATTTGATCTTTTGTTAGAATTTTATTGAGTATTTGGTGTTATTAAATTTTTATAAAACTTGAAGATTCACTAATTTTTAAAAACGGTATCCTAATGGTACTAATACCCACATTACATTGGATAAATATAGCAGCATGAATATAGTTAGCAACTTACCAAAATTAATATCTGAATTGCCTTAAATTTTCTGTTAACATGTTATTTTTTTCCTTTCTTTGTTTCATTTATAAATTCTGTAATTTGTAAATTCTAAATTCAGAGAATTTATAAATTCTATGATTCTAAATTCTGTGGTTTTTGATCCATTTATAAACAAATCAATTTTCCATTGAATGCTAATATTTAAAAGTATGCTATTCAATAATTTCTAATTTAGGGCATTTGCCTTGCATGCTGCAGACCCGGGTTCGGTTCCTGCATCCCTCTCAGAGAGCCCCACAAGTTACTGAGAATATCTCTCCCAAGCGACAGAGCCCAGCAAGCTACCCTTCCTGTATTTGATATGCCAAAAACAGTGACAAGTCTCACAATGGAGATGTTACTGGTGCCTGCTCGAGTAAATCAATGAGCTATGGGATGACAGTGATACAGTGAGTGATTATTTTCAAATTTTTTAGAATTTTCCTTGTAAATAAGTAGGCCATTTGGTAATATAGACAGTGCTAGGGATATATCTTGGTGGTAGAGTCTTTGCAAATGTAAAATATTTTTGTTGTTTCATATTGATTTTGGCTTTTGGGCCATGTATAGCAATGCTCATAACTTACTCCAGACTTAGCTGCTGTACTATCTCTCTGGTCTCAAAATACATATATTTAAAAGACAGAATACATATTTTGGAAGGAGAGGACACAACAGGTTGTACTCAGGACTTACTCCTGGGACTGTGCTCAGGGATCATTCAAGGCAATACATGGGGGGTGATATGTGGTGCCAGACATTGAACTGGTATTGAGAGCATGCAAAGAAAACACCTTAAGTCTTATACTATTGCTTCAGCCCAGCCCCAGCCAGTATACTTCCTTTATCACGATCACGAAATCCCATTAGTCATCGATTTCTCGAGTGCGCTCAGTAACTCTCCATTCGTCCTTTCCCTGAGATCGTAGAAGTCTCTCTCAACTCAGCCCTCCCAAAGATGTCGCACTGGAGGCTCTTTCAGGGTCAGGGGAATGGGATCCAGCTTGTTACTGGCTTTAGCATATGAATACACCATGGGGAGCTTGCAAGGCTGTCCCATGTGGGCAGGAAACTCTCAGAAGCTTGCCAGTTTCTCCCAGAGGGAGAAGTAGGCTACAAGATATCGCTTCTGGGAGCTTACTTTTAAGTCTCTGGATGTTGGCCATTGAGGGGATTACACACACCTGGGTTCCTCTGCCGGTACCTTCATGTGTGAGGCCTGTCCAAACGTGTGGAGAGGGGCCTCGAGCATGGCTGTAGCTAGGTTTCGGTGGTCTTTGGCCGCCGGGAGCTCTGCTTAGAGTGGGGAGGAAAGCTGGAGCCCATCCACTCCGAGGGGCCCCGGGGAAGATAGCCAGGCGTGCGGGCAAGAGACTCTCTGTCACTTCCTTTATACATGAAGTTTATTTATATTTGCTTTCTTTATTGCCTTGCTGCTTCTCTTAAAAGAAAGTAATTCAGCCAGCCTATCAGCCAACCTGTCTGCCTGCATGTCTTCTTTCCTTCCTTCCTTCCTTCCTTCCTTCCTTCCTTCCTTCCTTCCTTCCTTCCTTCCTTCCTTCCTTCCTTCCTTCCTTCCTTCCTTCCTTCCTTCCTTCCTTCCTTCATTCCTCCCTTCCTTCCTCCCTCCCTCCCTCCCTCCCTCCCTCCCTCCCTCCCTCCCTTCCTTCCTTCCTCCCTCCCTCCCTCCCTCCCTCCCTTCCTCCCTCCCTTCCTTCCTTCCTTCCTTCCTTCCTTCCTTCCTTCCTTCCTTCCTTCCTTCCTTCCTTCCTTCCTTCCTTCCTTCCTTCTTTCCTTCCTTCCTTCGTTCTTCTCTCCCTTCCTTCCTTCCTTCCTTCCTTCCTTCCTTCCTTCCTTCCTTCCTTCCTCCCTCCCTCCCTCCTTCCCTTCCTCCCTCCCTCCTTCCCATCCTCCCTCCTTCCCATCCTCCCTCCCTCCCTTCCTCCCTTCCTCCCTTCTTCCCTTCCTCCCTTCCTCCCTTCCCTTCCTCCCTTCCTCCCTTCCTCCCTTCCTCCTTCCTCCCTTCCTCCCTTCCTCCCTCCCTCCCTCCCTTCCTTCCTTCCTTCCTTCCTTCCTTCCTTCCTTCCTTCCTTCCTTCCTTCCTTCCTTCCTTCCTTCCTTCCTTCCTTCCTTCCTTCCTTCCTTCCTTCCTTCCTTCCTTCCTTCCTTCCCCAAGCAATGCTCAGAAGTTTCATTTCAGTGATTTCCAACCAATTGGGTCAACAACTCAATGCAAGAGCCCAAGAAGCTGAGTTTCTCTGGTACTATAGCACTAGGAATTGCATACACCAAGCAATGATGGTGCTGGGGATTGAGCTGGATTTGGCCAGTTCAATTATATGGCATGTGCCGTAGCCCCTAGACTATCTCTCTAGTTCAAAAATTCATTCTTTCTTAATTGAGTTGTTAATTATTTTTTCATAATGTCTTATTTTTACTGATTCCAAATTTTAATTCCTAATTCACTAGTATTTTTGAGATGAATTAGTGTCAAGTTTTGTCAAATTATTTTGTGTGTATTTTGAATTATAACATCTTTTACTCCATCTATTAAAAATCATGAATGCTAACTATATTATTAATGCATTTACTAATCTAGTGAGATAGACAGGGTACCAGTCTTACTTTCAATACAAAATTTAACTCAAAAAGTAAAATTATTTGTTCATAGAATTAAACATAGAGTTATGAGTTCATTTGAACCCATAGCCCTCACAGTTTGCATTTATAAAATCCAAGTGCTTATAAGTTCATAGATTTTTTTTTAGAAAGAAGCAAGTAAATTCTCTTACGGTGTATATATATTTTTAATGTTGTGGCACAACTGTAGTGCATATGTTTTACTCCTGGCTCTGCTCAGGAGTCATTCTTGATGGGGCTCAGGGGACGATGTGGAGTGCTAGGGATCAAATCTTAGTTTGCCACATGCAAGGCAAACACTCTGTCCATTGTACTTCCTCTCTGGCCGTGGAGTCTACTTCTTCAATAAGCTTAGAGTCATATTATCTGCAGAGAAATTTTAAGAAGACAGCCAGAGTTGTTTATATAGACACTACAAAAGAGGAGAGCAGCAAGTGTTTAGAGACACAAAGTAATACATCTAATGTTGATACCCAATCAATATCAACAATAGATTTAAAATAATTAGTTTATACTAGTTATTATGTAATGACAATATATGATGACCCAAATAATAAAGCTTAAGAATCGTAAGTAGGGGGGCTGGAGTGATAGCTCAGTGGGTAGGGCATTTGCCTTACATGCGACCGACCCAGGTTCGATTCCCAGCATCCCATATGGTCCCCTGACCACTGCCAGAGGTGGTTCCTGAGCGCAAAGCCAGGAGCAACCCCTGTGTATTGCCTGGTGTGACCGAAAAGGAAAAAAAAAAAGAATCCTAAGTAGGACTGGGGGAAGTCACATTATCACTCTCATAGTAATGGATATTGACCATCAGGCACTGGAAGTATACTACAAAGTGCTCAATTTTGCATATATATAAAAAATAAAAGAACGAGTGGGTTCTAAATATACTATAGGAGCATAATTAAAGTGAAGGTTAAAGAAAAGAAGGCAGGATAATGTAAATATAAAAAGAAGCAGAGAGATGGGGAACATTGAATTCAGTGAAGTGAATATCTCAATGAGAAATTGAGAAGCCAGGGTATGCACAGATCAGAAAAGGTACTAAGACCTCAGATAAGATTTTACTTTATTTTGCGTGTTTTAAAGTAACTAAAGAATGACATAAGGTCTATAGTTCTGTGAACATGTCATTAGAGTAATGAAAACTATGGAAGTTAGAAATGTCCCACAAATAAGTTATTAGACACATAAGTGCTAAATTCATTCGAGACAATGCAGGAACTTGAAAATAAGAGGATTTCAGCTCCGCACAAAAAACATCAGAAAGGGAGTTATGACGAAATCATAAAATGGAAAGAAGTAATTAGGTGAAATAAGTAATGTTTCTATAAATATAGTTTGATGGTTAAAGCTACAAAGAAAGTAAGAACATGATAAAATTCTATTTGAAGTTGCTTATAGATTATATAATAGAAAAGAAATAAAATTTATAATATTTCTATATTTTAAGTCTTAAAATAAAAAGGTTTGCTCAATAATTTATACATTTATCTAAACATAAACTTCATGTGTATACAGTGGTATTTCTCTGAAAGGTGTTCTATATAGAATTATTTCCCAAAAGCATAGCCCATGAAAGATAAATCATCAAGTGTTTTCAATAAAGAAGCAGGCATATATCATCTTGTTCATTTTTATTATGGAAAGTGACCACATATTTACATGTACCAAATGCATAAATGAAAACAACTTAGCTTTAGTTTATACTATAAATCTCTAAGAAAACAAGAATTCTTGGAAATTTTCACATTATAAACAAGAAAGAAAGTGGCTGAAACTAGCATTTTTTTTCCAAGGATCAATTGGCAGAATTACTTTGATGGTAAAAGCAAGGAAGAAAATAAGAATAGAACAATGAATTTATGACTGAATGAGATGCTTATAAATATGAGATCTATAGCAATTAAAGACAATTAAATGCACTTTTATGTTTAAATGTGTTACTGCTTTCCCAAGTGAGTGAATAAAGAAATGAATATATATAGGTATATACATATATACCTATATATATATACATACACACACACACACACACACATATATATATATGTATATGGGTAGGATCGATAGCATATCGGGTAAGGTGTTTGCCTTTTATGTGGCCAATCCAGGTTTGATTCCTCTGCCCCTTTTGGACAGCCTGGTAAGCTACCTAGAGTATCTAGCACTCCCTGCCCCCGCCCCCAGCAGAGCCTGGAAAGCTACCCATGGTGTATTCAATATGGCAAAAACTGTAACAAGTCTCACAATGGAGACATTACTGGTGCCCACTCAAGCAAGTTGATGAGCAACGGGATGACAGTGACAGTGATACTGCTTTCCCCAGCTGCCTGGGCTGAGTCATTACTTCTGAGAGAATTCATTTGCAGGCAAAGGATAGATTGACTGTGTTCACATATATGTTTTATGTGAAAGCCCTTAAAGTGCATTTTAATTTTTAATGTAGCAGTTGTGGAATCTATTTGTACAGTATTTATACCATAAGACATATTTTCAGTATGTCTAGTGTTAGTAGACCAAATCATTCTCTATACTTTTGTTTGCTTTCTTGAGAAATCAGTAGAGTTTGGTAGTAATAAATATAACATAGAGGATGGAAAGCTACCGAGAGTATCCCACCCGCACGGCAGAGCCTGGCAAGCTACCCGTAGCATATTCATTATGCAAAAAACAGTAACAAGTCTCACAGTGGAGATGTTACTGGTGCCTACTCAAGCAAATAGACGAACAATGGGCCAACAGTGCTACAGTCCTACAAATATTTTAGGAAAAGACTCAAAACAGTTTTTAAAAAAATAATATGACCAATTTATCTGAATGCTATAACATATCAAGTGTTTGTGGCAACAAATGATTTTAGAGAGAAAATTTGTGGAAAACCATGATTAGATTGTGGTCAAATTTTAATGTCTTGAAAATTACTTTGAAAAATTGTGAATGGCTAGAATCAAGTTTTGAAAATAAGTGATGGACTAGAGAGATAGTAAAGCAGTTAGGGTGCTTACCTTGGATGCAGTACTCAGGGTTCAATCCTGACACAATCATGTAGGCTGCTACCAACACTTTAATATTCCTTGAAGAGAAAATCAATACCATTCCTTTACAAACAAATATTAAAAAACTGAAAAAAAAATAAAACACAATAATCTGATATAAAATGTATTATGGTTTGTAGATTTTATTATAGAAATGAAGATTTGATTCAAAGTTTGATGCTACAATATTATAAACAGTTTAAAGAAATATCAAAAAATCATTTCCATTACTTCATTATTTATATTTAAATACTTAGCAAAGATTCAATAAAAAGTTGTTTAAAATTTCTACACAGAAAACATAAAAAATGTATTGTGAGAAAATTTTTAAAAATTAAATAAATTGAGAAGTATCTTCTAGTTATTAATTAATTATTAATTAAAATAATTATATTTTATTTATATATAAATAGTGCAAAGATGTAATATATTCTTAATATATTAGTGCAAAGATGTAATATATTCTTTATGGCTTAATTTAAGTACCATTTAAGATCACACTAGTTTGGTGTATAACAGTTCTATAAAGGAGACATCCCAATATTCCACCAGATTAAGTTTTGCAAACAATTTTTAATTGTTGTAATTTAATTAAATTTTTTATTTAATGTTTAATTGTGTAATTGTCATTGCAAACAATTTTTTTTAGAATTTTTACATATTGCTTTTACATATTTCTTATTGATTGCTTTTGAGTTTCAAGAGCAGAGTTAAGTAACTATGATAGATATATGACTTACAGGGAGTAAAATATTTACTTGTTAGTTACTTTATAGAAAAATGTTACTACTCATGTTCTAGATAAATCAAAAGGGATTTTATATGTGATGAACTTATATGATAATATAAAAAATTATAAATTTAGTTATGTTATCAATGACACTTATTATGGATATTTTGTTTTCTATTATTATTGATTTGTATGCCATATACAGGAGTATTATAAAGGAAAAATTAAAAGTCAGACAATAAAACATACATAGATTCTTAGGAAAAGATGTTCATTTGTATCACTTGTATCTCGTCATCCCGTAGATTCTCTATTTGCTCGAGCGGGCCCCAGTAATGTCTCCATTTGTCCCTGTCCCATGCTAGTGTAGCCCAATGATATCTCTTCACTCCAGGAACAGGAAGAGCCTTAAATTATTCATTCAGGGTTTTGACGAAGAAGTCTGACCATCTTGTTGGTGGGCGGCCATGTGGTCTTTTGACATCCCATGGAATCCAATTGGTAACAGCTCTAGTACAGCAGTCGTCTCTGAATCACATTAAGTGTTCAGCAGATCTGATTTTTGATGCCTGGGCAAATGAGACAGCGTCAATGATTCTTGACCGTCAATGAGGTCAACGCTCCGGATTCCTTCTCTCACCTGAGTGAGATGTGATACTCCTAGCATAGCTCTTTCAATTTATCTTTGGGATACCCGAATAGTTTCTCATCCTGTTTCTATAGAGCCCAGGTCTCTGAGGCGTATGTTAGTGCAGGAAGAATGGTGGAGTCGAAAATATGTGCCTGGAGTCAGAGGTTTTTTGTCCTCTTAACCACTTCTTTGACACTCTTGAAGGCGTTCCATGCTGCTCTCTTCCTCCTGCGCAGTTCTGGCGCCAAGTTGTTCCTCAGGTTGAGTTCTCGACCCAGGTACACATAGCTGCTGCATTTGGAGATGTTCATTCCATTGAGAGCAAATGGAACATCAGGGACTAGTTTGTTTTTCATAAACATCGTTTTTCAGAGATTCAGCTGCAGTCCGACCTTTCCACAGTCGTGGTCAATGTCGGCCAGCATCTGTGTCGCTTGGCTAATGTTTTGTGTTATTAGAACGATGTCATCAGCAAAGCAGAGGAGGTGTAGTTGCCGACCGTCTATCTTCACTCCCATTCCTTCCCATTCCAGCTGTTGCATGATATTCTCGAGGGTGGCACTGAAGAGTTTCGGTGAAATGGTATCACTCTGCCGAACCCTTCTCTTTACATCAATGAGCACTTCCCTGTAGAATGGTGAGATCCTGGTGGTGAATCCGTAATACAGCTCGCAGAAGATCTTTATGTACTGAGTTTGAACGCCCTGTTTGGCTAGCGCTTCATTGACAGATTCAGTCTCAACAGAATTGAAGGTCTTTATGTCGATGAACATTAGACAGAGCAGCATCTTGAAATCTAGAGAAACTTCAATGAGTTTGGTCACTGTGTGGATATGGTCGATCGTCCTGAATCCTTTTCAGAACCCAGCTTGCTTGCATGGTTGTCCGAAAAGGAAAAGATGTTCATAACTTTTAACTTTATTTAATTGATACAAAAATATTCTCAATTAAGTTCCACTAAAATTAGAAAATTCTCTTTATCCTAAATACCACAGGAAAACAGAAAGGAAAAGCAGAAAAACAGTGAAAGAAAATATTTTTAATAGGTAATTTTAATATGTTACATATTAGAGCAAATGAAGAATCCCTAGATACACATTGGCTTTCCTATTTCAATTCTGACATGCAAGGAATAAGTGATCAGTTCTGCCATACAAAAAAAAAAAAAGGTTACTTATTTTAAAATCTTTTTTTTTTCCTTACTGGAACCAATCAGACTGCATCCTCCCTATCTCCCTTCAAAGGGAAGAGAAGAACAATTATCAGTAGTAAAAGGCAGTTGTAGAAGCAACACCTAAAACTGGCCTCACGCTTAGGAGAGGATGCTCTGACTCCCCATTATTCCAGGCACTCTACACGATCAGAGAAAATTCTTAGGTAATGAACTATAGAAACAATCCCTGAAACTATAGCACTGTAGCACTGTTGTCCCGTTGTTCATCGATTTGCTCAAGCAGGCACCTGTTAAGTCTCCATTGTTAGGCTTGTTGTTACTATCTTTGCATATCGAATATGCCACGGGTAGCTTGCCAGGCTCTGCCGTTCGGGAGAGGTAATCTCGGTAGCTTGCCAGGCTCTCTGAGAGGGACAGAGGAATCGAACCTGGGTTGGCCACGGTTAAGGCAAATGCCCTACCTGCTCTGCTATCACTCTAGTCTTGCTCGAGCAAATCAATGAACAATGGGACAACAGTGCTACAGTGCCCTGAAACTATAGTCTTCAAAAATCTCTTTTTAAAAAAAATTTCATCAGAGTCCAAGGGTTTCAGAAACCACCACTAAAAAATCCATAGAAAGCGACATCCTGAAAGTTAACATCTGAACATCTGAATCTTTTTACCAAGGACAATGGTGGAGTAATTTTAACATTTTAGGGTAGTAGATGTACAGTAATTTTAAACATCAAAAGCAAAAATATGAACAGTATTGTAAACCATAATAGAATAATAGAAACAATGAATTAGTTTCGTTGTTTGATTCTTATTGCTTTTTGTTTGCCTTGTTTGCTTATGAGATCTACCCACAGAGCAAAAGTAAAGATACAGAAGAGCATACCAATGAAAATAACAGTATATTTTTGATTAAGAAAAAGATAAAAAGATAAGATTATGTGGAGTAGAAGCTGAGGGAGACTGTTATAAGTGCTTAAATGTTACATATGACAAATTGCTAGAGGGTGAGTATGGACTAATTGTAGTGATAAATTTTTATGTGCCTTAACACATTTACAGACTTTCCTTTGAGGATGCCTACCGGGTTTCTCATCGAATATTTGAGGAAAAAATAATCCCTCTGTTCTGGAAATGTAAAGATCATGAAGTACTCAAAAGTATTCTCTATAATGTGGCCATGTACTAGCTTGCTACTTTCCAAACTTTATCATAGCTGAGAAAAGAGAATTCTTCCCAGTTTATCTCTCTCTAATACTCCTTCCTCTCCAAAAATAGAGAGGAAACAACAAAATGTGGTTATTTGTGTGGTAACCCCAATGTAGTAGAAAATCTCATTGCCGAAGTAGGAGAATAGAATAGTGAGAATGTATAAACATTACATATTATTTATTTTTCTCTCTATTAATCTCATTTAATTCTTATTACCATCTAATTTGAAAATAGTAACAGTAAGGTTCAGAGGGATTTAATTTCTTAAGTTTACACAACAATTAAGTATAAAGGTTAAATTTCAAAAGCTATTCTGTCACATTAGCTTCCTTGCTAGATTTATGTATGGTTCTGAGAAATAAATAAAGACATAAACTTGCATTCCTTCTCTAACTCCCTTCTCAATGTTCACAAACAGGTATCTTTAGCTAATGCCTACATGTAAAAATGGTTTGTATAGCAATTAATTAATGGTTTTAAAGAAATCAAATATATATTCCAAAATATTCTATAACATTATAGAAATAAATATTATCTTCAGATTAGGGAGCTCTGATATATATATATATAAAAATTTTTAAAAATTGTAAGAAGCATGAAATAAAAGTCATTTTAATTACAGTCATATTATACATTTTAATTTTTCTACCTTACAGAAGTTAAACAAGAACAAACCCAGAGAAATAGGCAGATTTTATATCTTCCCTTATATAGAAGAAAGTTAAGACTATTACTATAATATTAGCATAATGAATGAAAAAGAGTATAACTGAAAATGAGGCTTCCTTGAGGTATGAAAATTCACCACCCTTTCCCCACAAAAATAATAGAATAAAAGAAAACTAAGTCACTACCTTTCGCTAAATTCTATAGTTCACATACCTAGCTTTAAAAAATATGATTAAATGACTTGAACCAAAATACTGAATATCATGTTTTAAGTTGGTCTCTCTTCCTTGAAACCTTTCTCAATGTTCTCTCTGCATTTCAGTTTTCCCCCAGTTCAAATGTGTCACAGGCCCCTTCTTACAGTCCCACATCATGCCCTTACCTCTGATACACAAAACCATAGAACTATAAGTATTTGCATAGCTTTCCCTTAGTGTAGATAACAAATTCTGAAAAGCAGAACTATTATTCTTAAAATCTGTCTCTTACACTTATTCCAGGGCTTGAAATTTAGCAAGAGTTTTGTGTTAATCAAAAAGTGATTAGTTATTATTGTGATATAGTTATTATTATTTTTCTTAATTTGGCACATAAATGCTACTAGTCTTTAAGTCTCAAAGGACCTCACTTGGTCTTTTATTTAAGTTATCAAAAAACTTCTATGTATCTAACCTTTGTCTGTTGATTTACAATTGTTATGTCTTGGTGTTTAGATCACACCTGGTAGACCTTGGCGACTATTCCTAATTCAACTCAGGAGTGGCTCCCTCTGGTACGCCTGGGTTAATATGGTTCCAGTGATCAATTATGGCTCACCTTCATGCAAAACAGTGGCTCCAGTCTATTAAACTAACCCTTGAACCATGTACTTAATATTTAATAAGTGTTTCCTAAATTAAATAATTTTGTCATGTCTTCATTTTGTGAGTCAACCTGGTCACCTTCATCTGAAATTAGCTGCAAACAGCAAATACATACATGCATACATACATGCATACATACATACATACGTACATAAAGTTGCTCTATCTGCACCAAATGCCACTATTTCTTGTACAAATTAAATCTTTTTGTTAGCAAAGTTGAAACTCCTCCACCTTTGCTCTCTAAGATCTATAAAGTAAATGAACATGAATCACATTGTCTCCTTGGTACAGTCTCAAGATCTCTAAAATGAATGCCTCAGCATGATTTTAAAATATGAAAACAATTAAATTTTGTTTCCCTAGAGGTTAGGCAAATCTTTCTTCCTCCTCCATAAACTTAAATTTACTATGGTTATAATGTGAAGAAAAAATTTTATAGTTACTAAATTCAGAGTCAACTCACATGCACACAATCAGAAAATTAACTTTTCTCTTTTTTTTAATATTTATTTATTTATTTATTTATTTATTTTTTAATTTTATCAACATGTGGAAATTTACAGAGTTCTCAGGTTTATGTCTCAGTTATACCGTATTCAAACACCATCCCTTCACCAGTGCCCATATTCCACCACCAAAACCCCCGGTACAGCCCCCGTCCCCCACCCCAACTGTATAA
The DNA here is from genome assembly GCF_027595985.1 of Sorex araneus. Taxonomy (NCBI): domain Eukaryota; kingdom Metazoa; phylum Chordata; class Mammalia; order Eulipotyphla; family Soricidae; genus Sorex; species Sorex araneus. The sequence goes on along the minus strand of NC_073313.1, from coordinate 221,820,713 downwards.
CTGATGAATTTCACTTCATTTTCTCTTCACCTTGATTATGTTTCATATTTCAACACAAAACTCACTATTGTTGTGGGATTTATACCCCCAGAAAATTAACTTTTTTGAGCAACAAATTATACTCAATTGAAGCTGGAGAAATATTGTGCAATTTCTAGGGTTCAATTATTTGTGAAAATAGTCTTTATTGTTGTTGTCTACATTTTAGAGATGCAATTGATAAAAATTGTTTCTTGCAATAAATAGATGGCTGTCTCATAGCTTATTTTTGTGACTGTCCACAAAATATGACTGCTTTGTGTCACTTTATGAAAAGTCAGTACATTCATTAGTGAAATGGAAAACTGGAAATTTCACAGTAATTCGGAGAAGCAAATTCTAATACTTTTTGAGAAGATTTATATTACAGTGTTTCTCAAACTGTTTTTGACCTTGGTCCTTTTTTGAACTTGTCTTTTTGCTGTACCCCACGCCCCACCCTATCTACTGATTGGCCTTCTGGTTTCATTCTTTGATCTCCCCATTTATATGATTTTACTTTTGATTCCCTTAAAATAGCCTGATGGATCCAAAGGGGGCCAAATGGCCTGCTTCTGGGAAATGCTGGTATATATATATCATGCATAAATAGGTGAGTGTTAATCGTAAAATAAAACAATTAAATATAAAAACCTAGATTATTTCTAAACATGCAGAATTAAAGTTTGGAGACAAACGAGACTACTTTGGTTTATAATTCAGCCATAATTATGTTATCATAATTAAAATATAAAAAGTATGGAAAATACTATAATTAAAATATAAAAAGTAAGAGACATGGGTGAGTTGCTTACTTTGCATGCAGCCAACCAAGATTCCATCCCTAGCATTCTATATGGTCTCTGGAACACTGCCAAGAATAATCCCTGAGCACAGAGCTAGGAATAACCCCTGAGCATCACTGGGTGTGGTCTAACAGCTAAAATTATAAACATTTTTCAAACTAAGAAACAATATAGATTATTTGAAATCATAGTTACTGACAAAATATGAGAACATGTTTGTTTTTTAATGCCATTTCCCTCTTCTGGTTAACAAGGCTTAAGATAATATGCATATGTGAGTTTTGCTATAGTGTACCTCAGGTTCACGTCCATTGACAAGACAACATCTTTTATTACAGTGAGAGGAATTGAGTGTTGGGATTAAGTAATTTGGCAAAACTAGAAGTACTAAAATTTTTAAAATTATTGCACAGTAGAGCCTTTTGTATTAGAATGTTTATTTTATAGCAAATATAAAATGTTTTGATAACTGTAAATGCCCAGACATTATTTTATACTTCAACATGAAATACTTTTAAGTATATAGTTTTAATTATGTAATACATTATTATATATACTGCTTACTTTAAGATTCACTGTATCAATGTAACCCCTTGTTCACTGATTTACTCGAACGGCCACCAATAACGTCCGCATTCATCCCAGCCCTGAGATTTTAGCAGCCTCTCGTTCATTACTCATCTTTCCCAATGATTGGAGGCTTCTTTCAGGGTCAGGGGAATGAGACCTGTTAATATCACTGTTTTTGGCATATTGAATATGCCATGGGGAGCTTGCCAGGCTCTATAGTGCGGGTGGGATATTCTCAGTAGCTTGCCAGGCTCTCCAAGAGGCATATGTGAGTGAAGTTCTCACTTTAAGATTCACTCCTGTAAATGATAAAATCTCCTAGGCATGTGTACTAAATCTCCTAGGCACATGTACTAACTCTTAGGCACATGTACTAAAAATCACATGAATTACTGATATTTCATTATTAATTTTGATTGTAATGGCAATTCATTTTCCTTATATATCACTGTCACTGTCACTATCACTGTCATCCCGTTGCTCCTTGATTTGTTTGAGCAGGCACCAGTAATGTCTCCATGTGAGACCTGTTACTGTTTTTGGCATATTGGATACATTATATATAATATATAATAAATTATTATAAAAATAATTTATTTCACATCACAGTGACAAGTATACTTTAAGCCATTTTTTAATACTTTAAAACAATTTTATTGACATAAAATTAACCATTTTAAGTAAAAAATGTAGTAATACTCAGTATTTTTACAATGCTGTAAATTTATCACCTGTATACAGTTTCAATACATTTTTATTATAGCCAAAGGAAAGTCCATATAATTAAGTAGCTATTCTCTCTTTAACTCACCTCCTGTCTCTGCTGACCATCAATCTGTATTTTATCCCTATAATTCATATTAAAGTTATGTAATATGTTAACCTTTGCATTTGATTTCTTTTATTTAGCATATTTTAAAGTTATACTATTTTGAAATATATAAGCACTTCGGTAGGATAACATTGGATTGTCCTTTCTCCCTTGCCTCAGGGAACTTAGGTTAAGTGGGTTACACCCAGGACAGTGCTCCCGAGGCACTCCCATTCCTCCACCCTGTTTACCATTAACCTCTTCTCTGTGCTCTACTTCCCCTAAAATCACCATTATCCCTAAATCAGGTCCTGTAACTTGTAAGCAGATTCTTCTACGGACTCTAAATTTTGTATTTTTAAGTGAAATATTGCTTTTCTCTTTCCCTTATGTACTCTGCATAGTTTACCTTAGAGCAATGTCCTTTTTGTGCAGACGGAGGAAGACTGTTAATGTTATGCTTTTGTAACTTGAGAGTTAATTGACTTGAATAATGTTTACTTTGGGGCATGTGATATTTACTCAACTTAAACCTCAATTGCCCTTAGTTCCTAGCACCCCAAAAGCAGGATCCCGACAAAGGGACTGGATGGGTCCAGGTCAAGCTGTAAGCTTCCCTGGCATCAAAATGGGACATACCAAGTGCCATAAAACTTATGATAAGCGAAGAGCATGGTCATGGACAAATTCTGTCATGACCCAAAGAGAAATGACTGAACAAGGACACTGTTAAGGTTCACTTGTCACTGTCATCCTGTTCATCATTTGCTCAAGTGGACACCAGTAACATTTCCGTTGTGAGACTTGTTACTTTTTTGACATATTGAATACTGCCACAGGTAGCTTGCCATGCGGGCAAGATACTCTTGATAGCTTGCCGGGCTCTCTGAGCGGGATGAAGGAAGCTAACTCCGGTTGGATGCGTGCAAGACAAACACCCTACCCGCTGTGCTTAATTATTGTGTCACTGTTAAGGTTAGGAAGGACTAATCTGACCAGAGGACTGTAGCTTGAGATCTATAGCAAGATGTCCCCAGGAGAGCCACCCGATATCTCTTACTGTGTCCATACAAAATGACTAAAAAGATTATTAAAAGTAAGTAAATCTAAGTTGAATGTTTATGGACCAAGGAAAGGAGAAGTATGTTCTTAGATGAAGTTCCACCTTTGAGCAGATCTCCTAGGAGATCTTTGTCTTAGAATAGCTTCCCCAAGGAAGGGAAGGGATTTATATATGTTGCTTGTGCTATCTGATCTAGGTGTACTTGCTAACCCCATTGCTTCAAGGTTGAGCTCTAGATTAAGGCTGTGAGACAGGGTGTGAGGAGATGAGCATGGGGGACAAGAGGAGACAGAAATGAGGGGTAAGGTCAGACAGGAATGGGGTGATACATGAGACTGGAATAGGCACGTGGATAGAATGGAATAAATGGCAGGATGAAGATCAGAATAAACAGTAATGATCACACCAAACAGCTTGGCGGCCCTGTTCCCTCCTTCATGTGTCTGTTGGCAGCAGCTGCAGGCTGGGTAGGAAAAAGACTCTTGACCAGCGAGTGCATGTGGGAGAGATTGCAAACACAATTACTTGGTTTTTGAGTATACACTGCATTTACTTTTATGAATGAATAATATTAAATTTTATATGTATCTCACAATTGAATTATCTATTCAACTGGTAACGGTTATTACACGATTGTCACTTTGTGACTGTTATGAATAGGTGTCATGAGTATTTGAATGTGTCATGAGTATTTGAAAGTATGTGTATTTGAATCAGTACCAATTTTTAATTTGGTGATCTTTTATACAAAAACTACCTTTGTTAAGACATTTTTTATTAGGTGCCAGTATTTATTTATAATATTCAATCCAAGATTCTCCCCATAGTATAATGTTATTAAGGGCCAGATCACATATGATCATTCTTTCCTTCCTCTCTCTGCAAAAATGGAGTTTTTGTGTCACAAGTGATACTGGACAATTCCTCTCCTGACCACATTTAATTTAAAACAAAACAGAGGGAAATGTATGGAGCCATTTTACCTTCTGATCTTATCCTATCACCATTTGTTTATCACTAGCTAATGCCCATGCCACACCTAGCAAAGGTTGCCACTCCTTACCTTACTGATCTTATCCTATGACCATTTGTTTATCACTAGCTAATGCCCATGCCACACCCTGCATTTCTACTGGGGGTCCCGGCATGCATACTATACCACTTCCTCCCAGCAGGGAGGTATAAATACTGCAACTGCCGCAGAATAAATGCCTTTCCTCGGGGCTCTGCATCTGTTCATTCAGCTGTGTCCCCTTCTCAGCCCCACGAAGGGTTCTCCCTGCTGAACAGGACGAGACCTCCACATCAACCTCTTCAGTTCATCACACATTTCAAGCATACATCTTCAAACACCAGATCCACCATTTGAGATCCAGCTTCCCTCCATCAGTGTCCCAAGGAGTCCTTCCAAATCCTGCCCTAGTGTAAGCTCAGTTCAATAGACAAAATTGTTAGTTCCAACCAAGTAGAGGATGTTGGGAGGACTCATTCGGGTTGGAAGATGCGAACTAAAAGTAGACTATAGACCAAACATGAAGGCCACTCAATACCTCTATTGCAAACTAGAACACCCAAAACGAGAGAGAACAGAAGGGAATGCCCTGCCGCAGAGGCAAGGTGGGGTGGTGGGGGATGGGGTGAAAGTGGTGAGAGGGATACTGGGATCTTTGGTGGAGGTAAATAGGTTATGGTGGAGGGAGGGGTAAACGGTCATTGTATGAGTGAAATGCAAACACAAAAGTCCATAAGTTTGTAACTGTACATCACAGTGATTCTCTAATAAAAAATTTTTAAAAGGAATAAATAAAATAAAAACCACAACAAAAAAATGTTAGTTCCAGTAACTTTGACCATTTATGCTAAGTGATATGAGAATTCTTGAATGAATTTCCAAAGAAAAAAAAGATTAAAAATATCATAGCAAAGCTTTATCACACTGAACCGGCATAAGTGGATAAACACAATGATATTATTTGATTCCCATATATTAATTCTGTAAGTTCTCTATATTTTTATTCTCTTTATTGCTTGCCCTTCACCTTTATACCATATGCCTTCTCATCCTCATCTCTATGCCACATCTTATCTCATCTAAGGAAATAAATGAGGTTAAAATCATAGTAACTTATTTGTCAAGGTAATTTTTACATTTCTTTTAGTCATTCATGACCAAAAAAAAGAAATGCTTAGGAATTATTTCTGTTTCTGTCTTCATGAATGACATCTTGTTCTGCTTGGTGCAGGGCAGGAGGGGTGATTGGGGAGGGGATTTCCGGGGTTGGGGAGCATATTTTATACCGGGGTATGGCACAATGCAAGGCAAGCATCTTAATGTCTTCACTATCTCTCTGGACTCCAACAGATATACTTTTCTAAGATATGCTGCTATAAATTTTGTCCAGACTACTCACAGTTCCTAGTAGTTTACTTCATTAAATAGAATGAAAATGTGAATATATTTAAAGTGTATTAAAATATGGTATTTTGTAGCTATTTTGCAATAAGACGAGCTGAGTTTCATCTAAAGAAAATATGAAACCACTTACTGCTCTTATATGATAGAAACAAATGGAATATGGTGTGACTGAATTCTGAGAAAGGTAGGGGGAGAAAAGGTAAACCCTAATAATGGTGGAGCGAAATGGGCACTATAGTAGAAGGACTGGTGTAGGGATATTGTATGAATAAAATCCTACTACTGTCAGTATTGTGGAATTGTAAATAGCAGTGCTTAAAATAATTTCAAAGCAGTACGTGTTTTTTAGCTAACCATTAAATTTCTGAGGACAATTAAAAAATGGAATCAATTTGATAGATTTTAAAACCATGAAATAATTACATTCTTTAAGAAATTTTAATGTTTAGGGGACTGGAGAGATAGCACAGTGGGTAGGACGTTTGCCTTGCATGCTGCCGACCCAGGTTCGATTCCCAGCATCCTATATGGTCCCCAAGCACTGCCAGGAGTAATTCCTGAGTGCAGAGCCAGGAGTAACCCCTGTGCATTGCTGGGTATGATTCAAAAAGAAAAAAAAATAGAAAGGAAAAAAAAAGAAAGAAGTATAGTGCTTCGACATTTCAGGATCCTGAACTTGAAAATAAACCTGACCAATTACCTCCCTAAGAAGAAAGTAGTATTGGTATCAAAACAAACATTCCATATTGTAATACAGTCCATAAAGAATTACTGCTTTATATTAGAAAAGATCATTTTCTCCAGGGTTCAAGTTTTCAATTACTTTTACTATTAATTGAAGCTCACAGATCTTTAAGTTAACATCTAAAACTTCTATAAGTATATGAAGAACAAAATTTAATATGTTTACATTATGTATATATATATCTATAATACCCATATGTGTGTATGTGTGTGTATATATATGCGTGTGTGTGTAACAATTGTACCCTTAAGCTTTCTTCAAATCTTTAAGTATATATTCAGGGTCTTTATTTGCTCTTTCTGCATTTTCCCTTTAACACTTGATTTTAATCTGAACTATATTTTAGCAGGAAAAGACTTTTTCCCAGATATTTGTAGCCTCTTCATGTGATTAATGGATATTCCCTGTACTTATAATATCATTCCATCTTAAATTTGGAGACATGGCACATGTTGTAAGACTTCTGCTTTTCTAATTACCAAAAGCCAAAATACACTAGAAAGTATTTAAACACAATTAAGGGGAGAATTCCTATTAGGTCAGAAAGCAGGAAAGAGAGGCTTAGTGTTGAATTTACCAGTTGGAGCTTTAAAGCCCCAAGTACATTTTGTGATTTTTGCACGTCTTAGGCCCAAGTAGGTCTGACAGAGTGCCATCAGCGCACACATTTCCTTTCTTAAGTCAATGTTGGAACCGGCCCCAGAAGCTTACAGTGTTACACTGACTCTCTCCAGACTTTGGTTAGGGCTACACCTTGTCTCACTGACACATTCCTAGCCTGATTCCCTGACTTCAGAGGAGCTAAAGTTGTCTGGGTTGCTCAATCCATCTAAAATTTACTGCTGCGAAGAATAAATAACTTACCTGAACACTTTGGCTAGAGCTATTCATAGACACACAGTTAAACGCTAGAGCACTTTTTTGTTTCAAGCTGGTTCTATGAAACATTAGTTAAATGTGAAATGTTTCTCTGGGAAAATGGATTTTCGAAGTCTTGCTATAAAAACTCAAGCCAAATTGGAACTTAGTCATTGGGAATCAGGCGGGGAATTTCAACATTTAGGAAAATCCTCCACACAAAATTACAACAGCCCACAGTGTTTTGGGAAAAACAGATGCTAGCCACTTACTTGCCATGGTAAGAGGATCTCAATGTTAATTTAATGTCTTTAAAGAAACTAGTTAGAAAGTGAATAAATAAGACAATGCTTAGTCAAGATAACCACAGTTAGTCATCAAAATATTTTCCTTTCTATGACAGATCAATGTGGTTTGAAATTTCCTTCTAACAGTTATATTTCTTTATACCAAGGGTTAATTTTTCATGCATGAAGGTACCGGCAGAGGAACCCAGGTGTGTGTAATTCCATCAATGGCCAACATCTAGAGACTAAAAAGCAAGTTTCCAGGTATCTTAGAACCTACTTGTTCCTCTGGGAGAAAGTAGCAAGCTACTGAGAGTTTCCTGCCCACATGGGACAGCCTAGCAAGATTCCCATGGTGTATTCATATGCTAAAGCCAGTAACAAGTCGGATCTCATTCCCCTGACCCTGAAAGAGCCTCCAATGTGGAATGGTTAGGAAGGCCGAATGGAGAGAGCTTCTAAAATCTCAGGGATAGGACAAATGGAGAAGTTACTGAACCCGCTCGAGAAATCGATGAACAACGGAATTTTGTGATCGTGATCGTGATCGTGATCATGATGACATGGTGAAATTTAACAGTTTACCTTTGCTGTGGGGTAGCATTGTTTTTTTTTTCTTTTCTTTTCTTTTCTTTTCTTTTCTTTTCTTTTCTTTTCTTTTTTTTGTGAAAGAATTTCCACAACTTCACTGTAAGAAATGCCAAGAGACTGTGGGGAAAGTGTGTCTATGATGAAAAGACTCCACCACATACTCTTTCAACACTTCAGCTTTCAATCATTTCCAAAGCTTGGAATATAGGAATATTTCAAGAACCACATTTTTTCATTGAATTGAATCAAAGTAAAGATCTTTGCTTATTTATTTTTCCTTTTTGCTTAATGAACTCATCAGGTGTATACAAAAGTAAGTATCAATATGCTCCACCTAGGTTAACAAAAACATCATGCTAAGGTAACAAAGTACAATAGAAACACAATGGGCTCTGTGTTTCTTGTCTGTGACTAGGCACAGATAAATATCATGAAGGAATACACTTAGAAAAATAATCACAGTCTGCACTGTCGCTTTTTGTGTTTTGCCATGTAATTTTCATCTTCATATTAGCACCCTTTCCCTTACTAATATTGGATCTTTCCCTGTTTTCTGGTCTGAAAACATAATCCAAATAACAATGACTCAAAGATGAATCATTTAACATGATTATGTGTTGCATGATTGATCAGACTACAATATCAAATGGGAAGAATGATTATAATTCAATATGTAAAGGATAGATAACAATGAGAGAAATGTAGGATTATGATTTTTTAATTGCATGAAACATTTCTTCAGTTGGCATTTTATGATTACTAAAGATGGCACAAGCACCATTTCTACCTCCATAATATTCTACATTTTTTGCTTTTGAGTCACAACTACAGATGTTCAGGGCTTTTTCCTGGCCCTGTGTGAGATCACTCACAGCAATACTCAGGGGACCATATGTGGTGCCTAAGATCAAACCCAGACTGGCTGTGTGCAGGGGAAACTGGAAAACTCCCAAACCACTGTACTATCTATCCAGATGCCTTCTGAACATATTTTAGAATGTTCCTTCATGTCTGTTATGTTTTTCTTCATTTGATTATAAATTTATGGCATATCTCTAAATAGAACGAGCATATTCACACTGCTGAAATTTTATTATTGTAGATAGATAACTTTCTATCTTTATTTTTATTATTGTTAATTTTTAAATATCTTTGAGATTTTACTTTCAAATATCTGAGTAGAAATAAATACATAAAAATTGATACATGGAGAAAATGTCTACTACATCCTATTTATAGTACTTTGCTTCAGTGTTGACAGTTTTCTTCTCGGAGAGCCCGGCAAGCTATCGAGAGTATCCTGCCTGCATGGCAGAGCCTGGCAAGCAACCCATGATGTATTCGATATGCCAAAAACAGTAACAATAGTGTGCCTCATTCCTCTGACCCTGAAAGAGCCCCCTATGCGGCAGCATTGGGAAGAACGAGTAAGGAGAGACTGCTAAAATCGCAGGCTCTTCATGTTCCTGGAGTGAGCAGATGCCATTGGGCTACACTAATACGTGACAGAGATGAATGGAGATGTTACTGGCATCTACTGGAGCAAATTGATGAACAACGGGATGACAGTGAAACAGTGATACAGTGATATTTCAATGCTAGACTTCCTTTTATAAACATGTGGGAACCCAACATTAACATATTTCTACCTGGGTTGATTTAATTATTTTGATAGCTTGGTTAAACAAAAGAACAAGAAATATTTCCACTCAGATTGAAAAGAATGAAGTAAATGGGGCATAGAGGCAGAAACCACATCTACATATCCCTTCTATCCAGACCATTAAGATAGTGAACAGAAACAGAGAGAATGGATATGAGAAATAGGAACAGATGAGAGAAACGTAACAAAATGTAATCATCTGAAGATTAACCACAATTATTATTAATGTGATATCCATACTTTAATGGCATGAATGAGCTGTTGCATGAACAGCATGTTACACAGCTAGTCAGGAAACATGGAGTATCAATTTTCACATTGATGCACTCTGATGTGATGAACTCGGGAATTTACCATTTCTGACTTCAATACTAGATCTTACTTTTAGTATCATGGCCTCCTGGTAGAATTATAAAAATGTTCAATTTTAGAATAATTAGCTTTTAATTCAAAGTCAGATGTAGGTCTAGGGGTTTTATGCTTATGACCTAACTCTTACAAAGTAAGCAGGCATTTTCAGGTTTTGAAATAAAATGAATACACTCTTTCGTTATGATATTCATAAAATGGACAGTTCTCCCAAATCCATGAAGAGCAGTTGAGATATTGACCTCCACTACCCATGCTCCAGGCCACTTTCCTGACACTTGAGCCAAAACTCATGCATGAGTGAAGCCCCACAGAACCAGGTAAAGCAGAACTTAGCGACCTTGGACTCCAGGCTCAACAAGACCCAGAAACTAGATCCTATGTCTGACTCCTCCCATCTCCGGCACCCCAGGGATCAAACCCAGACGCTCCATCCTACCGGCACCAGTTAAATTCCTCCATTATCTCCACTACTCAGCCACCACCCCACTCCAGGCCGCTTTTCAGACCGTGAAATGGCCACGCGACATACCATAAGACACTTAGTACCCATTTTCCACAATTTCTCCACCATATTTGATGGGATTAATATATGGTCTTAACCAAGGGAACACCTGTAAGGGCATTTGGAAGCCGCCCTAAAAGCCTCCATCACTCTTGGAGACCCCAGCAAGCTATCAAGAGTATTCCGCCCACACAGCAGAGCCTGGCAAGATACCCATGGCATATTCGATATGCCAAAAACAATATCAAAAATGGGCTTCATTTGCCTGAGAGTGAAAGAGCCCCCAGTATGGCAGCATTAAGAAGGATAAGCAAGGGGAGGCTGATAAAATCTCAGGGATGAACTAGACTGCCAAAACGAAGAAGGACTAAAATGATTGTCTGTACTTTCAATGCACGTATGCTGGCATCGGAAGCATCCATCAAGGACCTGATGGTGCAAGTGCAGAAGATTAAGTACGACATCATTGGTCTGACTGAAAAGAGAATGCATCAATGACATCACGCCATGTTCGACATTGGAGAAGAACGGTTCCTTAGAACATGCAACAACAGAGGCGTTGGTGGCATCAGTGTCCTTGTTAACATGAACTTTGCAATGAGCATTGATTCATTCAAATGCCTAAAAATCCAAATCAGACAATTACACTTGAATAGATGGGCTCAATGCCGACAGTTTCTATCTTCATCATCTACACAGTAACATCCAACTATGATGAAGAAGAAATTAGAATTTCTACATGGAGCTGGAGAAGTCCTATAAAGAAGACCACACCTTATACAAGATCATTGTCGGTGATTTTAATGCCAAGATAGGACTGAGAATGTTGCCCAAAGAAGTCAACATTGGGACCCATGGCCTAGAATGGAACCGACAGGGTGAGAGACAATCTGAGTTCATGTTTTCGACCAAGACCATCCATGGTAACACACAGTTCCAGAAGGCCAAATCTAAACGTTGGATATGGAAGTCTCCTGGTGGACAGTTCCACAATGAAATTGACCATATCATATTCAATCGACAGTTTTGCCTGACCAATGTTGCTTTGTACCAAAATTCCAAATCGGATCAGACCACCATCTCCACTGTGCAAAATTCTACTTCACAAATCAGGGAAAAAGGTGTGTAAAGTTTAATTTTATGAAGAGAACTCCCAGAGTAACCACTAACTGGGAGCTTTTTGGCACTATATCGGCTATGTGGGAAGATGCCATCATTGACAACGTCATTGAGGAATATGAGGAATACGATAGACTGGTTTAACGCATCCATGACTGAGTGAAGAATGCTGAGAGTGGGAAAGCCACAAACAGATGCTTGTCTTTGGAAACTCTCGAGCTCATTCGCCTATGTGGTTTGGCATGAACCTCAAGCAATCACAAGCTAACATTGTTGTTCTGGTCCAGACAAGGTTAGCCCAGAACACCTGAAGAATCTGCTGCCAGTACTCGTCAATACACTGGCTCGGCTCTTCAAATGCTACCTGTCTGTATGCAAATTCACAAAGCTGTGCAGAGAAGCAATAAAGGAGGACCTCAAAGAGAGTAGAACAGCAGTGTTGGTGAAGGCGGCAGAAGCTGGGACAAGTATTCGCAATGCTCAACTGTCTGTCGCCAACTACAAGTCCAAGATGACTGTCCTCAGACTTCCTGATGGGTTAGATCTATTACATCTTCCAGAAGGGCAATAGTGAGGATTATTCTTGACTTCTACTCAGATCTCTTCAGCAGCCATGTCCACCTGCCCATATACCAAATTCCGCAGAATGGATATGTCATTCCTAACATCCTCCCTTCTGAAATATGACATGCCATTTCATCAGTAAAGACACATACAGCACAGGTCGAGACAAGGTTAGACCAGAACACCTGAAGAATCTGCTGCAAGTACTCGTCAATACACTGGCTCGGCTCTTCACATGCTACCTGTCTGTATGCAAGGTTCCGTCCCAGTGGAAAACCAGCAGGACTGTTCTGCTGTACAAGACATTGGCAACTATTGCCCAATCTTCCTGTTGTCCGTTGTCTACAAGTTGTTCACTCGAGTTATCCTGAATAGAATAGGCAGAACACTAGATGAAGGGCAACCATGCAAGCAAACCAGGTTCCAAAAAGGATTCAGCATGATCAACCTTATCCACACAGTGGACCAAGGTCATTAAAATTTTGCAAGACTTCAAGATGCTGCTCTGTCTAACGTTCATAGATATAAAGAATGCCTTTGATTCTGTTGAGACTGAAGTGGTCATCGAAGCCCTAGCCAAACAGGGCATTCAAACTCAGTACATCAGGGTCCTCCATGAGCTTTATTACGTATTTACCACCAGAATCTCACCATTCTACAAAGAAGTGATCATTTACGTTAAGAGAGGGGTTTGTCAGGGTGACACCATATCACTGAAACTCTTCAGTGTCACACTCAATAACTTCATGCAATGACTGGAATGGGAAGAAATGACAACTTCACCACCTCTGCTTCACTAATTATATCATTCTAGTAACACCAAACTAGGCCAAGTGGCACAAATGCTGGCTGACTTCGACTTCGAGCGTGGAAAGATCGTCTGCAGCTGAATCTCACCAAAACAATGTTCATGAAAACCAAACTAGTCCCTGATGTTCCATTTGCTCTCAACAGAATGAGCAACTCTGGTTGCAGCAGCTATGTGTACCTGGGTCGAGAACTCAACATGAGGAACAACTTGGCACCAGAACTGTGTAGGAGGAAGAGAATGGTGTGGAATGCCTTCAAGAGCTATGATGAAGTGGTTAAGAGGACGAAAAACCTCTAGCTCCAGGCACATCTTTTCAATTCCACTATTCTCCCTGCACTAACATATGCCTCAAAGACCTTGGCCCTATGAAAACAAGATGAGAATGCTATTTGGGTATCCCAAAGAGGAATCGAAAGAGCTATGCTTGGAATTTCACATTTCACTCAAGTGAGAGAAGGAATCCGGAGTCTTGACCGCCATCAACGATCAAAAATCAGGGACGCTGTCTCATTTGCCAAGACGTCAAAAATCTGATGGGCCGGACACGTAATGTGATTTAGGGACAACAGCTGAACTAGAGCTGTTACCGGTTGGATTCCACGAGACCTCAAAAGTCTGCATGATTGCCCACTTATGAGATGGTCAGACTTCTTCTTCAAAATCCTGAATGAACGGTTTGAGGGAAGCTCTTCGTGTTTCTGGAGCGAGCAGATACCACTGGGCTACACTAGCACGAGACAGGGACGAATGGAGACGTTACCCGCTCAAGCAATCGAAGATCAATGGGATGACAAGTGATACACGTAATGAAGTTATTGTAAAATGGAAAATATCTCTTAAAATTCTGGTAAAAAATAAAATCTTTGCCACCATGAGTCCAGGAACAACAACAACAAAAATCTGGTAGAAATAAAATCCTTGCTACTATGAGTCCATGAACATGAAGAGTAAAGGGTAGATCAACCTCCACATGACATTTGTTTGTTGTCACTGGAGATTTAGAACCTCTTCCACAAAGAAGATATTTTCACAGTCTATTTTAAAGATCAATCTATTTTCACAAGTTTATTGTGATTTATTTTTTAATTTTGTTTTAATTTATCACATATAACATTAACGATTACCTGTAAATTAATGTAAATTGCTGCTTCAATCATTTCAGGTAAAGTGAAGAAGGTACTACTCTGGGACTAGTAAGGATGTGCAGGGTGGAGTGCAAGCTTTGCACGTGAGAGGCCTGGATGTCATCTCTGGCACTTCATGGTCCCCTCAACATTACCAGAAGCAACCCCAAAGGATCAGCAGAAAATAACTCCTAAGCAAAGCTGGGTGTGGCCAAAAAAATACCAAGCAAAAATATATGCACTCAACACTTTGCAAACAGGAATAGGCGGTGGTTCTATTATCTTACAGAAATCATCTAACATTTTTTTCCACCCCAGTATTGCACAGCACACTGCTCTAGATTTGACAGGGAACCCCAAACCTAGGGAAATATTTTTCTCATTAGGTAGCTGTAAGATTTTGCCTGAGTGTCAATTAAAAGAGTGATAGAGTTGGAGCAAGAATAGAACATTTGTGAATGTAACTTACCACCTCATGCAAATTGTTCATGCTTTCGTTTTCTTGAACTAAATTTAATCTATTACTCTTCCACAAATGCACAAACCAAACATTGTGAGTAGATGTAACAAATAACCCACACTTCATTTGTTCAGGTAATTCAATTCCTAGAAGTCTCATGAAAGAGACCAAAAAATTAAAAAAGAAACAATACAAGAGGAAGACTTTTAAAATGCAGCAAAATGTTACCAGGTGTGAATGATGAATAAAAGATGTATGGAAATTCTTTGCATTAATTTAACAACTTTTCTATAAATCTGTTAGACAAAAATTAAAGTTCAAACATATGTTGTATCTGAGATTATGTGAGATCTATGTTAAACAAGTTAGCAAAGAAACTTCAGGGTGGGCCTTTGAGCTTTCTGCTGTATCACATCTGGAAAGATATCAAATTTGGGTAGTTTTCTTTTAAAAATAATGTTCAATTAATTAGAGAGTTCAAGAAATCAGTTTTATTCTGTTGTAGAAATGCTATTTGTTTTTTTAGTACTGTTTTATAGCAACTGTTTAAATTTTTTAGATTATTTCATCAGGAAGTAGAAAATACTTATACTCTAATTTCATCATGCCTTCTGTATCTCTAGATTGTGCAAAGCTTTCATTTATTTACAGCCTGCTTATTTTGCAGGAGAGTTCATTAAGTAAAGATAACACAGATGTTTTCTTTTTCTCATTTTCAATAGCTGTTAGAAAAACATTATTTTGTTACATAAACTTCCAAAAATACAAAGGACAGTTTTTTGGGGAGTCCATTTGTACTCATATTATATGATCCATTTAAATTGCTTCAATGTATTTGTGGCTTTTTTTTTTACTATTTGGGAGAATATTTATGGCTTTTTTCAGTGTTTTGAGGGACAAGGGGGATTAGGGTGATTAGGGGGGTTAGGGGTTAATCTCAGGTTGGTACTCAGGGGTCACTTCCACTACTGCCTGATGGGAGAAATTATCCAGTGCTAGAGACTGACCTGGGGACCCTGTGTGAGGCACATGCATTTCACTCTTTGAATTATCTACTTCACTCTTTTTTTTTCTTCATGTAAAAATTTTCTTATACCCAGCCAGTGGAAGGTTCTTCTGATTTGTTCCTGTGTATTTTTTAACAAAACCTCCATCATTGAGGTCACTGAGCCTCATACTAGGTCAAAATATTTTTGTGTTATTCAGAATATTTCCTCACATGGACCTTAATAATACCCAGTTATGCTTTTAGGAATATATGATTTTTCTTCGGTGAGATTTTAAGAGTATTTTAAGAGCATATGCATATTATATAGATGTACATATACATATATTTTTTTTAATCTGTGAAACTAATGATCTCTAAGTTGTAATTTAGAACTTGCAATTTTATCCGGGTGCTTCACTAGAGAAATATTTGCTTTAAGTCTTTTAGGCTGTGGACAGAGCTTAAAAAGTCTCTGGCTCTGTGGCTAAGGGCCCACATCATGGGTTTAGGTCATTGTCTGGTGTTAGGTGCCAAGGTCAGTTCCCTGCCACATAAACTGTAGTTAGTTTACATAACACTTTTATGTTTCCTTTTATCTTTTATTTTGTCACTTTATTGAACAAAAATTACCCTTAAGACTCATATATTTGTGTCAATATCTCTCCACTACTCTTTTTAGAGCTTATCTGTATACTTCCTTTATCCCTCACTTCTGTAGTCAGAGATTAAGGTTTGTTTCAATTGGACATTATCTATTTCCTTGATGTATTTCTTTATATTCCACCTATGAGTGAGATTATCCAGTGTTTCATTTTCTCTATTTTCCTTAGCATGACACTTTCCAGTTCTACCAACATTGTAGCAAAAATTAAGACTATCTTCTATTATTGCTTAGCAGTCTTTCGTGTGTGTGTGTGTGTGTGTGTGTGTGTGTATGTGTAACAACTTTTCTATCCACACATTTGTCATTGAGCACTTGGGTATTTGGGTTGTTCCTACATTTTGGATATCGAGCATAGTGCTGTAATGAACATAGCAGTTGAATTGCTCAATCGCATTTTTTAGAAATTCCAATGCTTTTTTCCATATGGGACAGACCAATTTATATTCTCCCAGATATGAGAGTTCCTTTTTGTTGACAGCCAAAACAGAACTTGTTGTTTCTGATTTCTTTTTAGATATGTCACACTCACAGGTTTAAAGTGATAATATCTCTTTGTAGTTTTGCTTTGCATTCCCATGATATATTGTTATTTTCATGTTGTTACTCATAAGTCAGTCTTCATTGGTGATATCTCTGTTGAGCTCTTCTTCCCAGTGTTCGAATAAACTTGGTTTGTTTTTTAGTTCTGTGAGTCCTTTATATGTTCTTGAATATTTCATTTCTCTTTAACAGGGTAGCACTGCAGCACTGTCTTCCAGTTGTTCATTGATTTGCTCAAGCAGGCACCAGTAGCATCTCCAAGTGAGACTTGTCACTATTTTTGGCATATAGAATACACCAAGGGTAGCTTGCCAGGCTCTGCCTTGAGGGCGGGATACTCTCGGTAGCTTGGCGGACTCTCCAAGAGGGATGGAGGAATCAAACCTGGGTCAGCCACATGCAGGGCAAATTGCCCTACCCGCTGTGTACTAGCCACATAATATTCTAGGTAAAGAAAGCAAACTCAGTTTTGAAAAAAATAAAAATGTATAACTCTAAAAATAACAGAAGCAAAGGAATAGCAATTTATTTTAGGAACTAGAAAGTTCTATAGAAAACACATGAAATAATCCAGGTGGTTCTGATATGTCTGATCTCATTAAAATTAGTAGAAAATACTGAATACAAGTTCTCTCATTCCCAGGAATTATAGATGGTAGGAATGAAAGTTCAAGAAATTGTGCAATACATTTTCAACATCACTTATGATAAAAGAAAGTCACAATAGCAGTGTTTTGGCATGTGGCTAACCTCTCTGAGACTTTATGTCACCCTGAGGAATAGAGAATGTCACTTGGAAATATAACACGTAAGTTTTAGTGTCATTAAAATAGAAATTAGAGTAAGAAGTGTTATATATACTTAATGCTTCTTAAATTAAAAGGGAAAGTATTTATTGTTAATAAATAGTAAAACTGAAATTACTTTAGCTGAGATGTAGTAGAGAAGATGGAGGGGCTACGAAGGCAGCAAAGGCAGATTAACTAGTGCTCACTATTTCTATGTCCATCTGTCACTGTATAAACCACCATGCATAATGGCCACAATGCTGGATTTTAATCCCTGGTTGGTATTTCTGTATCTTTCTATTGAAACACACCAAACCTAAAGAACAAGGGTCAAAATTTAGACACACTATAAAATCATTTCAGTTCTTCTTGATTGGAAGTTTATTTGGGTTTGTTGAATCAATAATCTCTAAAGTTCATATTCAACATTGTGTAAGCATTACTTCCTCGAAATATTTCTTAGGAATCTGTAATATACAATTTGTAGAGGGAATAACAGCTAATGTGAGTTTCATTCATCTACTTGTTAGACTAAAAGAATAAAATTAACAGGGCAATAGATGAATATATCTCACTAAAGTTTGCTGAAATATAATTTTATATAATGTAAACATATGTTATACCAATCATATGTTTTATATAATATATACAAGATGTGTATTACACCTTTTCATTTATGTTTTTTCTAATTGGCTAGAAGCTAGTTTGAGGTTGTGGCTGTAATTGATGTAGTAGGCTCATATAAGAGTGTGATTCATTAAAAATGTTTTGAAGGGAGGGTCACACCTGGAAGTGCTTGGGGATTACTTATGACTCTCTGTGTTTAGATTCACTACCAATGATGTTTGGGGAAACCGTGTGGTGATAGAATTAAACCAAGGTTTAATGCATATGGGATGGGGTTGGTTGGATATTAAACAGGATTGGTGGGGCATGATCTAGATTTGGCCACATGTAAGTGTCTAAACTCTTGTATTAACTCTCTGGTCCTTACAGAGAGTATCTTTCATTTTATCTTCAAGGACCAAGACCCAGATATTTATGGTAATTACTGTTTCTGATTTAGTCATTGTTCATAGAATTTTCAGTAGACTACAAGGAAGTTATTTTCTTTGAAATAATATAGCATGAATTTTTGTGTCTACGTTCTTAGGATCACAATGAAAAAAAAGCATCTCAAACAGTAAACAACAGAATTGTTTGTCCTCAAAATTCTGGAAGAAGTTTGAGATCTGGGCACCACTATGGTCCAATGAAAATCCATTTCCAGACTGCAAACTGACAATCTCTTTCCATTTTCTCATCTGGTGCAAGGGAAAAGGCAGCTTTCAAGCCTCTTTCATCAGGTCATTCATTTTATTCTTAAGGGTTCCTCCCTCATAACTCAATCACCTCCCAGTTCTTCTGTGTCTAATTACATCACATTGGAAATTAGGGTTTCAACATAAAACTTTGGGTGCTAGAGAGACCCAAATTGCAGACAATCACAGCAACTTCTTACTTTAACTTTATATTTTTTAATCCATTCTTACTTTTTTTACTTGTTTTGGCCTTCACAGTGGTGCTGGGACCACCAGGGCTGCACCCAGAAGTGCTCAGGAAGCGATGAAATGGCAAAGAGTAGAATGCTATACTCTCCAGGCATGTGGTCCAACTCTGAGACTTTTCTCTGGTTCATTTACTATTTCTCATTTTGAAAATATTTTGAAAATCTTCACCACAATTTGTTTACAAACTTTATTATATACATGGGCTTATGTATAAACATACATATTTACATATATTGTTTAAAATAATTGTCATGTTACAAACACATTTTAGACATATTTAAGTTTTTCTTTTTAATAATCTATTTCCTGAGTTTATATTACTGAATCATTAAAAAATCTTTTTTATGTACTTAGGGCTATTTTTTACTCAAAATTAATTTTCT
Source organism: Sorex araneus (assembly GCF_027595985.1). Taxonomy (NCBI): domain Eukaryota; kingdom Metazoa; phylum Chordata; class Mammalia; order Eulipotyphla; family Soricidae; genus Sorex; species Sorex araneus. Next base: position 221,801,020 of record NC_073313.1, on the reverse strand, counting down.
AATATCTCCTATGTGTTTCGATTTTATTTTGGCTTCTGCTTATAGAATGCATTTGCATAGTCAAAAGTGTCTATATAATGGTAGTTTTACCGGTAATTAATTTTTCTTTATTACTCTCTAGATTAATTTTTAAATTAATTTTAATTTTAATAATTTTGAATGTATAGAAACAGCTGGAGTGACAGTGTAGTGTGTAAGGCCCTTGTCTTATACACACCTGACCTGGGTTTGATTCCTGGCATGCCATATGATCCTCTGAGGTCAGCTAGACTGATCCCTGAGAACAGATCTAGAAATAAGCTCTGAGTATAGCCAGGTGTGTTTGAAAATGGATAAAACACACAAACATATGTGTATATGTGTGCATTATTTACATTTACATACTAACACATACATATGTATGTATAATGTGTGTACATATACACATTATACACTTATCTATGTATTTTTATGTAAATATATAATTTTTACTTGTATTCACATCACTGCAGTTTTACTTCTGGCTACTGAGATTATGTTTAGTAGTTTATCCTATCAAATTTGCCAAGGTATCAACCCAAGAGAGAATTCTAACAACCTGATTCTTCCCTCTAAAACCTCTTGATATTCTCTACCAGATACAATCCTTCTTTCCCAATCATTTAAAAGAGATTAAATAAACTGGGCATTCTTACTCCATGTATGCACTTGGGAGAAAAGATTACATAGACTATGACTTTACAACCAGTTGCACCACCAAATGTAATGGATTCCTCTGGAGAGCTGATGAAAGTTCACATCTGATCGGAAAATAACCAACACCAGAAAGTATCTGCAGTGGTCATCAATGAATCACACTCAGTTCTTGAGAGTAGTTGTCAAATTTATAAGTTTTATATTTCAACATTGTATATTCTCATATGTAATGGATTTAATATTTTTAATGTTCTTCTGCTATTTTAATAATAAAATAAATATTCTTTATCTAATCAACTAAAGGACATATATTTGTTTATGGGCACACTCTATCAAGTGAATGATATCTACTTGTTTCCCTTTGATTTTATTTATTTATTATTTTCTGCCAATACCATCTGGCAGTGCATAGTCTGACAGTGCATAGTCTGGTAGTTCCTGGAGGTCCACCAAGGCCATGCCAAGTATTCAGAGGCATGTAGGAATGCTGTGCCTGGGATTCAATCATGGGGTTCCACATTGAAGCCCTGTGCTCTGCCACTCAAGTAACATCTCTGTCTTTCCTCTCCTTAAACCTATAAATTATAAGCTTTTAAAGCAATTGGAAATCATATAATTAAAACCACAATCCATCAATTGGATTATTCTAAACGTTATGCACAATATTCTAAATTTTATGTACAATTTATCTCTCATTTTTTCCATGGAATGTTAAAACACAAATTCTAGATATCACAAAATTTCTACTCTAAACATTGCCTATAATATAATGAATAATCATGTTTAAAAATTACAATAATAATATCTTTATCATGTTCAACAAAATAATATTTAAAATAATTTCTTGATATATCTAAAATTTATTCCATTTTCCTATATTTTAAAATTAGGTTATGTTTTTGGCAATTAGTACATTTAAGTAGGATCCACATAAATTGTGCATAATTTTTTAATTAAATAGTACCACATTTTTTTCTTTACTTGCTTTAATATCACATGAGGTGGTGCTCAGGGTCTACTCCAGGGAGGGTTATAAAGTCTTTATGGTGCTGAAGATTAAATCTTGGACTCCTGCATGTGAAACATGTACTGCAGCCCAGTAAGTAATTTTCTCAGCCCATGCAGGCATCACATATTCCTAAATCATAACTGTACTTATTCGTTTTTTGTGCCTTTTATATGTTGAATTTGTTTTATTTTAATTCCTCTGATAATAAACTGGATGGTTATGTCGTTGGGGAGTCATTTACTATCCTCTCTTGTTTTTCTTACAAACTGGCAGAGGATTAATTATACCCAGATTCAAAATTTTGGTAAGAACTTTTTACATGACATGCTCTTCATTATTGTTTTACATTTCAAAACTCTGAATGTCTGGATGCTCAGTTTTAATGTATTATCAGTTTTAGTGGATTAAGGTGAAATGATTTTATCTCTATGAAATAATTTTGTGTCAACTTGTGTCCTAATGATTTTAGCCAGCATTTGTGCCACTTGATTAATGTTTGGTGTTATGAGAATGATGTCATCAGCGAAGCGGAGGTGGTGTAGTTGTTGACCGTCTATCTTCACTCTCATTCAGCCGCCACATGATGTTTTCGAGGGTGTCACTGAAGAGTTTCAGTGAAATAGTATCACCCTGCCAAATACCTCTCTTTATGTCAATGATCACTTCCTTGTAGAATGGTGAGATCCTGGTGGTGAATCTGTAATACAGCTCAAGGAGGATCTTGATGTACTGAGTTTGAACGCCCTGTTTGGCTAGGGCTTTGATGACTGCTTTAATCTCAACAGAATCAAAGGTCTTTAAATTGATGAATGTTAGACAGAGTGGCATCTTGAACTCTTGCAAAACTTCAATGAGTTTGGTCACTGTGTGGATATGGTCAATCATGCTGAATCCCTTTTAGAACCCGGCTTGCTTGCATGGTTGCCCTTTATCTAGTGTTCTGCCTATTTTATTCAGGATGACTCAAGTGAACAACTTGTAGACAACGAACAACAGGTAGATTGGGCAATAGTTGCCAATGTCGTGGATGTCTCCCTTTTTGTACACCAGAACGGTCCTGATGATTTTCCACTGGAACGGAACCTTGCATTCGGACACGTAATGTGTGAATAGCCACGCCAATGTATTGACGAATACTGGCAACAGATTCTTCAGGTGTTCGGGTCTGACCTTGTCTGGACTGGGTGCTGTACGCGTCTTTACCAATGAAATGATGATAAACGGTTCAAAATATGAAAAAATGGATTCTCATGAAATTGGCAGAAGCTCCACCTGAAAGTATTTAAATAAAACATTTATGTGAGTGTTCATATATCAACATAATTAAAAGAATGCAAGTAGATGCATTGTGCTTTCAAAATTCAAACTATATTAAATCCATAACAATCAAAACAGTGAGATATTCTAAAAACAGAGACTAAACAATGAATTGAGATTTAGGTAATAAACCATACATAAATTCTCAGACAATTTATAAGAAAGGAACCAGAGTGTACAGTGAAGAAATTATAGTTTACCCAATAAATTTTACTGGAAAACTTGACAGCTCTAAGCAAGAAAATAATAATAATAATTCAAATAGTGTAGACTGTAAACAGAATTATTTCAAAATGAATTGAAGACTTAAATATAAAATTTGAGTGTATAAAATAGCTTTTAAAAAGTTAAAAGTTTATTTACATCAAGTATAGAAATATCTTTAGCTCTAGTAGTGAAGGAAACAAAAGCAGAAATGAATTAATTGGGCTATTTCAAACTAAAAAGCTCAGTCCGAGTTCCTACATAGGCAGGATCCTTCTTTGCACTTGGCCAATCCAGATTGGCCTTAAGTAGAGCCAGGTATGGACCAAAAACCAAACAATTCTATCATTAATTAAAATAATACTATCAAATGGCTCAGAAATTCTGCAACTGAATATGTATCTAGGAATACGAAATTATGAATTTTATTTTTTTATTTTATTTTATTTTATTTTATTTTTTTTTTTTGGTTTTTTGGTCAAACCTGGCCATGCACAGGGGTTACTCCTGGCTCTGCACTCAGGAATTACTCCTGGCGGTGCTCAGGGGACCATATGGGATGCTGGGATTTGAACCTGGGTCGGCCGTGTGCAAGGCAAACGCCCTACCCGCTATGCTATCACTCCAGCCCCGAAATTATGAATTTTAAATGACAAATGCACTCCTATGTTCATCCCATTCATAATAGCAAGATATGAAAACCACTGATAGATGAACAAAGAAAAAGATATTTTGTATGTATACATAGTACAATATTACTGTTATTAAATAATTGAACATTATTTAATATTTTTAAATATTAAATATTTAATATTTCTATTGGTGAATAAATGGATGAATCTTGAAGGGATTGTGAAAAGTAAAATAAGTCAAAAGAAAGAGACAAATACTATATGATTTTTATCAAGCATGGAATAAGAAAATAAATCAAAATAGTAAATAAATCAAAGCTAAATCAAATCTGTTGATGGTGGTAACCACAGGGTAAATGGAACGGGAATTAACTAGAGGACAATTAATGGGGCTGTGTTGGTGGATACGTTGTGGTCTATATAACTTTTCAGGAATGAAATTGTACTCTTGATTGTATATAAGATAAGACCAATGTTAACTTAATACTTATTTTTTTATTTATTTGGTTATGACCTGTTGATATTTTATAGTTTTCTTATATTTATGTTCAGTAAAAGTTGCTTCAGTATCAAAAAGATCCCTGGATCAACTTGGTCTGTAAGATTAGTCAAGATTTTCTGCCCAGATCTATAATTAATTTTTTTCCAAAGGACCTAACTTGCTTATGTATTAGTTTCTAGAACTAGTATTTACAGAAAACAAACTGGGAGTTGGTAATTCTCTGCAGATTTTTACATTAGCCTTTACTCTGAATTTTTGACAATAATATGATAAAACATTATGCAATACATTGTGTTTCACAATTATATTTTAGTCTTACTCTAAATCTTATTTTTGAAAAGATAAAATATTCAGCTTGGGAAAGAGCTGTGCATTTCTTAATTGGTTGGTAACACAGATGTCCATGACTCCCTTATTTTCAGGATGTAGTTGTTCCAGCTGTTACTTATATTACACAGCTGTACTTAGAATTTTCCATTTTCTATAGTACAACATGAAGCCAGATACTTCCAACAGTTTCATTGTTCATGGGTCCCCAGTGAATATACAAACATCCTGCAAATGCCATGACCTAGCACATTGCAAACACATGGATGAAACAACTAACCAAGGAACTGCTATATCCTGACTCACTATTAATAATTTCTTGTCAGTGACAAATGTGGATTGGCACACGAACGAAAGAAATTGAAATGGAAGAGAGATGCATCATTTAAATAAAATGTGTGGGAACTGAGCAATAATTTTGAATATAATTAAAAGTGATATGTACTCTACATTTAAACATTTGAAAGAAATGAGTAACCTTTTAGAGGCTGCATATTAGAATCTTTTTTATTTCTAACTTCAGTTGAACATGGAGATATTTTAAGGTTTTTACCATTAGGTGTCATTTTTTTAAAGGGCAAATTCTAAGACCTGGAGAGGTAGCACTGGGGATAAAGTGCTTACTTTGATGTGGCTGACTATTGGTCCCCAATACCACATGTACTCCCCCAAGCACCAAAAGCAGTGATTCTTGAGCACTGAGATAGGAGTAAGTCACATGTATATATAACTATGGCCCCAAAATAGAAAGTAAATTTATTAATAGGTAAATTGCTAATTTTCTACAGCCAGTAACATATTAATTAGAAAATATGTTTATTTTCATGAGAAGTTTGGAATGAGAAGTAGACATATAAGTCTATTTAAGGAGTTTTCTTGGAGAACAACTAGTGGAAAAAGATCTCAGGTACAATGAGTGTTATTTTAAGAAAAGTCGAGTCTATTTAGCATTTACTAATTACCTATGCCTTAAGCATAGTTTTGTGTATTTTTTTGTATATGAACTCATTTTTCAGATAAGAAATCTATGAGATAAATGACTGTACTTTACCCATTTCTGAACATAACAGATGTGAATTTTAGGTTCTATATGTTTTTCCTAACTAGAAAAATGCAGAGTAGGCATTCAAATCTAAAATGTCTGATCCCACAGTCTGTAACTTTAATCCTGTGTCAGCTATCTTAAAGGGCAGCTATGACAAATTCTTGGACCTTAAAAGTGTGCTTCGTAGACATATAAGAACACAATAGGTTTCCTGAGAATTTGTGAGATGAACTTAACATAAGGAAGAATCTGGATAGAGCTAAATACGTGGAAATTTTATTAGTCAAAGAACTGAGATAATGTCTAGGAATCTTATTAGGAAACATGGGAACTCAGTTTAAGAATTAATGATTACTTTTCTCACAACTGATCTGGTAGAGAATATTTTAATTCATTTACTACATATATATGTACTGACAACCTATATATAAATTATCTTGTATACATATATATGCACATATATATATATAACATATTAGGCCCTGGAAATATGAAGGTTAATAAAACAGATGTCAGTTTTGTCCTCAAAAAATTTATGATCAAGCAGATTTTTTTTCAAGAAGAGGAACATACATTACTTATTCAACAGTTATTTAATGCCTATTATATGACAGGAATTCCTATTATTTTGCATATAGCACTTTTAAGACCATTATAAAATCTCATTATATACTTATGTCTAATTGTAACCTGTTGAACTTTGTATCCATACAATTAACCAAATTTTAGGTTTCTCTTTGACACCAGCCAGCTAAATTTTTCACTTCACTTGTATCACTTGTCATCCTGTTGATCTTCGATTTGCTAGAGCGGGCGCCAGTAACATCACCATATGTCCCTGTCACATGCTACTGCAGCCCAATGATATCTGCTTGCTCCAGGAACAGGAAGAGACTCACATAATTCATTCAGGGATTTGACGAAGAAATCTGACCATCTAGTTGGTGGGTGGCCACGTGGTCTTCTGACGTCCCGTGGAATCCAGTGGGTAACAGCTCTAGTCCAGCAGTCCTCTCTGAATCGCATTACATGACCGGCCCATCTGATTTTTGATACCTTGGAAAACAAGACAGCATCCCTGATTCTTGACCATCGAAGGAGGTCAGAACTCCGGATTTCTTCTCTCACTTGAGTGAGATGTGACACTCCTAGCATAGCTCTTTCTTTCAAATTTTTAAGATTTTAAAATTCATAATATCAAAAGGGAATTTTTTTTGCTTTTTGGGTCACACCCAGCGATGCACAGGGGTTACTCCTGGCTCATGCACTCAGGAATTACTCCTGGCGGTGCTGGGGAGACCATATGGGATGCTGGGGATTGAACCCAGTTTGGCTGCGTGCAAGGCAAATGTCCTGCCCAACTCGCTGTGCTATTGCTGCAGCACCAACAGGGAATATTTTTATTGTGGATATAAAGTTTGCCTTTTGGTGGTGTTTGATGCAAAAAGATGCTATAAGAAAATGATGGCTAGAGGAATCAGTTGGGTTGTTACATGTGTGCTGAAAGTAGATAACAGACCAAACATGATGACCTCTCAGTGTCTATGTTGCAAGCCATAATGCCCAAAAAGTAGAGAGAGAGTATGGGGAACATTGTCTGCTGTGGAGGTAGTGGGAGGATGGGAAAGAGGGAATATACCAGGGATATTGGTGGTGGGGAATGTGCACTGGTGGAAGGATCGGTGTTTGATCATTGTGTGATCGTAACCCAAGCATGAAAGCTTGTAACTATCTCACAGTGATTCAATAAAATTAAAAAAAAAAGAAAGTCAAACCTACAAAAGTATGAAAATAAAAGTAAACTGCAAATGATCAAAGGTAACTGCACAAGACACATTTCAAAATCTGAGCACATTAGAACTCTAAGCCAACAAAAAGAGCAAAAAGTAAATGAGTTTCCTGGAGAGTGCTATATTCCCCATCTGATGCATTTAACAGTTCTAGTGCATTTTGCATTCAACTGTGATTCCTTTATGGCATATGAGCAAATGTGCTAAGAAAAATTTCATTGATGTTAAATGCATTTTGCATTATAATGACATCATCCTCTGCTTACCATTTGCACATGTTCTCATTTATCTTCTAGAAGTGTAGATTGCAAAATAGTATGCTGGGTTTAAATCATATGTCCTAACTATATGGACCACTTAATGTTTGAGCTTGCCTTTTCTTTTAGCAGAAATGCTGTATGTCTTATACTCATAGGATGGAAATAAAGAGATATACATACAAGAATTTATCTGTGAGGAAATAATTTCTAATCTAGAATATTTCTGTAATCAAGTGTATGTGTAGTGGTGTCCTTTGGGTGGTTCTTTTTAAACAACTTTTTTACAGAAAAAATTAGATATAATGCCTCTCTGTCAGCTTAGTAATGGAAATCCTCCAACTAAATCAAAAAATAGATTTTCATGGAATGAATTTTTAAAAATACATTTCATTAATGTCTCTATTTTGAGTTCTCAATGTTATTTCCATAGCTACTTTTTAAAATTGTCATGTTCAGATTGACATCTCAAATTGTCTCCTACATAATAAAGGATTTGAGAATACCAGACACTTTTAACCAACAAAAATTAAAATGCTGTCTTAAAATTTTGTTAGAACATTGACAAAGTCATGCTGTGTCTTAATGGTAGGGATATAATTCAGTGGTTTTGAAGAAATAATCTGGTGTCATATTTCTTAAAAATATTTATTGTTCAGTTGCAAGCAATGTGAATGGGTCAGAAAAGATATAGAAAGGAGGAGAGAAACTAAAAAACCAAAATGAATTAATTTTCAAATCTCTACTAAGATATGAATGGTGTAGAGGCTATAAATGACACATGATTTTATTTTTCTATTTCTTTTTGGCTTTGTTTTCTTTGCTTTGGGAGCCAGTTGTGCTCAGGAATTACTTTTGTCTGTGCTCAAGGTTAAGTGGACCAATCTGATGCCAGGGATTGAACACAAGTGGGTTGCATACAAGGCAACTTCCTTACCTGATTATTACCTCTTTGACTTGAGACATTAATTTTAAAATGCCATTAAACTAAGTTTCTGAAATAAGTTAATTGCAAATGCCAATGACTTTTCTTTTAGCGTAAACAAATGAACAGATTGTTTCGGCTAAAGAGAATCTGTTATTTTAAAGAATATGCAAACTTTGTCTTAATTACAAAGTATGGGCTAAAAGTGTTAGTTTTGCTTTTTGCTGTTTTTATAGCTTAATCAAATAATACCAAAACTCTCAAATTAAAGTGACTCAAAGTATCTAACAAATACTATAGCACTGCACTGTAGCAGTCATCCGGTTGTTCATGGATTTGCTCAAGCGAGCACCAGTAACATCTCCATTGTGAGACTTGTTGTTACAGTTTTTGGCGTATTGAATATGCTATGGGTAGCTTTTCAGGCTCTGCCGTGCGGGTGGGATATTCTCAGTAGCTTGCAGGGCTCTCCGAGAGGGATGGAGGAATCAAACCTGGGTCGGCCTCGAGCAAGGCAAGCGCCCTACCCACTGTGCTATCGCTCCAGTCCAACAAATAGTATACTCAAGAAAATCATCATGAATCTTTTAAAATGGAAAAATATAATGCCTATAAAATATGTATAATGATACATTTATTTCTATGATAACTCTGTTAGAGTGTTATCTGCTAATCTTTCCCAATGAGAATAAGTTTCAAGATAATGAAATTATGTCAACCCCTAAGTCGACAGAAATAACATCAGTGTTGTGATTATCCAGTTGGAAGGAGAGAGGGAGAGAAGTTAAATTTCTAAGAATAGCATGATAATTTGTGCAAATAATAAAGCAACCTTATCATTAAATAAAATTATATGCTATATAAATAAGCAAGGAACAGGGTGATTTGGTTTCATAGAACAACCGTCTGTGCTTTGTGAGCTTTTTGCTGGCTTTATGGTCTCTACTATATGAGAGGGAAAATTTATTGGTGAACAGAATTGCAGAGATTTCTCTTCTCAATGAGTAATCTCAGGGGGAGAGGTCTGTACCCTGAATGGATGTAAGAAAACTATACATTCAAGAAAACAGGAGAAAATTGTATTACTTTCTCCCTCAGACCTCAGTTAGCATTGCTAGGAGGTGCATGAAAAGCCACAAAGTGAGGGGGAACCTCAGGAGTGGGACACCCACGTGACAGCTGCAATCCTGCCTGTCCCGAAGACTTCTCTGGTCCCACAGCAGGTTAGAGTGCATGAAAGTCCCACAGTCCCACAAATATGCACAATGAAGACCTTACCTCCTCTAGGTACCAAGATTTGTTGTCTATTCTCCCAGAAAAAAAGAATTTTTGGAAAAGATAGAAATTGAAGTACAACAGAGTTTTATTTAGGAAATATGAAGGAGAAAAAGAGAAGAAATGCTTTCCAGAGCACACACATACTTTACCAGAGAGAAGAGAGGGACATCAAAGTAGAGTAACTACACAGACCCCAAGAAGGGATGCAAATGACCCCCAATAATTGAGTTCTCCCCATACAGTGAATGGACTCGGACATGTACCTAGACTAGACAGGGGTAGGCTACTCCAAAATAAGATGGCATATGTGCTATAAAGAAAAGGGGAAAAGATGAACCCCAGGGTGCTGGGTTATCTGTGACCTCAAGAATGGAGTGTGTGTGGCTCATTTTTCCAAGGCTGCTTTTTGTCTGGCTATTTGAGATGCCCTGGCTTGGAGTCCCTGCTAAGGTGCTGTCAAAGAACAACTGCTGAAGGGTCCCTCATGGATCCTCCATGGTCCATGAGGTTCTCAGTGGGTCCTAGATGGATCATAGCTGGTGATCCTAGTCTAGAGATGAGAGCTACGGCAAGAATTCCTTTTCAGATTACAATTTTATTTTTATTTTTTTAAAAATTCATTCCATTGAAAATACCATGGTTCCTCCCTCCCTTAAAACCGGGTTCATTAGTGTGGATCAGATATATTTGTAGTTTTGTAAATAAAATGTAAAGTCCTAACATTAATTTATCATTGAGAAAATGCTGATAGTTACAAAATAACATACATGCAAAACAGTGAAATTGCTTATTTTAATGGCTATCCAAAACCAAAAAAAAAAAACCCACCCATCATGAAGATGTCATAGTTTGGGATATTCCATCTGCAACTCATCTAATGGCCTTTTGGAATTATAAATAAGGACTCCAAGTGGATGTGAAGGATTTCTTGTCTGGTAAAAAAGCATTTTAGTTATAAAGTGATAAAGCATCTTTTATTGTATCTCAAGAGAGCTGTATAACTTCTGTGACATTCTTTAAGAATCTATGCCTCATAACGTCTAAGTATATTTGCAATCAAGTGTCTTTAAATGAGGGACATTAGATAATGGCATGTAGAGAAAAGTTTTCTTTTTTATAATAGATTTTAGGCTGCTTATTCAGTGGACCAGTGTATAAAGCAATTTGATTGAGAACTTCTCTTTTTTTTTTTTTTTAGTCTGAGAAGCAATCATCCTCTTCCTGTAAAGGGGAAGAACTTATTGCAGACCAACTATTTGCATTCCTTTAGTCCAGTGATATGGTGTGGGAGACAGACTAGGACAATCAATGTTGCAATATTCTGGGCTTAGTCTGTAATCATGATAACCATGACTAATATTTATTGAGTGCTTACTTTGGGAAAGACTCCCTCTCAAAATGCTTTTTAACCAAGACTTACAATAATCACATATAGTACGTACAAATGAAGCTAGGAACAAAATGTTTGGAAAACTTGTCAAAAATGCACAGCAAATGAGTGATAAAGCTTCGAATGGAAGTTTGGCAAAACATCTCTATAGTTCACTTAATAATTAAGCCAGAGGTTCACTGCCTCAGGATGCTGTGGAAATTTTCAGTAGAGCATATAACCCAAACTACTCCACAGGGAAGAATTATAAAGTCTTCCCTAGCATATGCTGCATGTGCTAGCTGTGAAAAAATGATAGTTGGCTAGTAAGGGAAAAGCCAAAGGGGTCAATTTTTACTGAAACTTTATTCATCTTGAATGATTGGTTTTCTCAAGCTGTCTCTAAAAGCAAGAGTTTAAATACTTTCCCAAGAAACCCTAAATTTTATTTTTTAATTTCCCCAAACAAATAGTTATACAAATTGTTAAATATTTGAAATAGAAGCCCACTTAAAAAGGTATGCTTCACAATGAAATTTTATTGAGAATGAAATCTCTCTTAACCATGAAGTATTGAAAAATTACAATCTAACATTATTTAATAAAGCAATTAATTATTTAATATTTTATAAATACTTAATTTTTTAAATATTAATAGCATAATTTCTTAAAATGGCATGACAAGCTTAATATGAATCCCAGAAAATTATGATATCAAGAGAAAAATACTTATTACAGAATAACATACTTGGATTCAAGTTCTATCAATTGTTTACTGTCTGATCTTGAAGAAGCACCAAACTGTATTAGCACAGTTTGAAGTGATACTCATTTTTTACATGTATAGAAACCAATCTTTGTTGGCATCTTAGATGGCATTGATTTGTTTGTAATGACTATCTCATATCCTAGAAAATTTATTTTTTATTAATGTTTCTAGCAGTTAACTTAATTCACACTTCTAAACAGTAGAAACAAAACTTCTACCTTCTTTAAGATGTTAATGTCATTTACATGTATGGCAGTAGAAAATGTCCATATATAAAGATGTGAAATATAACATTTTTTACTTTTAGTTTTGCAGAAAAAAACTAAGCTATGTCTTAGAAAAAAATTGAGATGGTGTTAAATATTAGCCCTACAGTGTCACTACACCACATCCCACACCCAAGTATCAATATCACTTAACTGTTCTCTCTAGGTCCCATCTTGGCCCCTCTCTCCCATTAACAGACTTTATGCTACAGGCAATCTTTCATGGATGTTTTCATTAGGAAAAGTTTTTAGGATTTTTTGTTATTGAACATGAAGTTGTAATATGTGGCTTTTACTATTCTGTCACAAGCAGCTTCTATTTCCATTTTTCTGAGAGCTTTTAATCTTAAAATGGTGTTGGGTATAATCATATGAATAATATGATTATAATCATGCAGATCATATAGATCATATGTGCTATTGATATAATCATATAATTTTAGTTTCTACAATATATTTATTTGCATGATAGCTACTGTTCATGTTAAAATTTTTAAATGTTTATTAAAGCAACAAAGGGTTTCATGATTATATTATTTCAATAATATAATTTCAGACATTTTCAAAATATGTTACCATATTGAAACCAACAACAAAGTACCGATGCCCTTCTGGCACAACTCACTGAACACGTTTCCCGCATCCTTCTCTGGTAACCACAGTTCTCTAGTCTCAGTCTAAATACTAATTTGTTTGTCTTTCTGTTCCTCTGTTTTGTTTATAAATCAACTGATGCATCATTTCAAAGTTATAGTACAGAAATTTCTGAGTTTATTTATCAGTGTTCTGAAGTTACTACATACTACCATTTTTATTTTGCTCACATATGATCCTATTCCAGTTTTTCTTTCAAAATTTCTAAATTTATAGTGGAGTTTTCTTTTATTTAACTTTATTACTTACACCTCTAAATTGTGTAAGTTCATAAAGGACTGCTTCAGTGATCTCAGATAAAGTAAAATAGCTGGAAAAAAAGCTGATTTTTTTCTATATTACATCTTAACATTTATTACATATGTTTTATATTAGATCTCAACTATCATTAAAGTAATTTTTGATTCATTTCAAAGAGTTCACTTTCAGCTATATATTTTTTGTTTTCTAATTAAAAAATTAAAATAAATAAACAAACTTTTCTCCTGGTCTTTCTTTGTCCCTGTTTTTACAAAATGTGCTCCATGCCTATCCAGCTGTGCTGGCTGCGTGTCAATAACTTGAATCACTGTTCAAAGTTCTACCACAATGAAGAGGAAGCAACAGAGAGACAAATAAAAGATATAGCTGTTAGATTTTGTTTACAGCTAAGAATCGGGTGAGGGAAACATGGGCGATTTTCAATGAGGTGTATCTTATTAACCATATCTTTTTTTCTATTTGTCAACAACATTGATGTTTTCCATCAGTTGTAGGAGATCAAACAAATGGAATATGGACAAAGAAAATAGTCTCTGTTGCTATCTCTTGACAATAATTTTGCTTAAAAGTATTTTGAGATCAAATACTTCTACTAAAATATCAAAAATAAGTCTCCATTTATTGAAGTGTCATAAAGCACTGCTTTCTAAATTGTTAATTAAATTGAGAGATTCCTAAACTATCTAATAATAACCAATCCATTATAAGCAAATGAGTATATATTTTACTATTCTTTAATCTCTTTCTACATGTTGATAAGATCTATGGGAATCTGAAACCTGGAAAGAATACTATAAGTTATATTTTTTTCAGATAAGAAAATCCAGTTCAGTAATCTTAAAGGATTTATCAACCCATACAGATGAAGCTGGCCAAGATCAAGGTTGGCATCAAAATTCATGACGAAGTCTACCAATTTCCAATACGCTTTCTTAATTCCTCTTCCTTTGCCTGCTTTAATAAACAGCAAAGAAAATAATTCAAAGAATTATTGGTCACTAGAGGCAAGTTAATCCTAAATTGTGTAATCATTAAATAAAACTGTCAACTGACCCATATCACTAACTTACATTTGAGTTGAGGTGCATTAAATTCCTCAGTTAAACAATATTACAGAACCCAGAAGGTTCTAATTAAAGAAAAATTGTAGTTCTCACTGCCAATCAGGAAAGAAACATATTCACCAACTCTTCTCATGCTTCATAGATGAGAAAGCTTTAATAAAGCCAGTTGGCTGCACTAGTGTTTTTTTTTCTTTTTCTCTCCCTAGAGAGAAGGGTGAGAAAGAGTCCAAAGGCAAAAGTGAATCTGAGGATGAGGATATGCCACGTAGATGCTCCAGAAAAAAACTTAAATCAGGTCACAGTTTTCAGAAAAATAATAAAAGCAAAAAAATCTTACAATCTATAAATTTAAGAAATGACTGTTATAATAATGTCCAGACTATAAGTTGAGCTTATCCACTTTTGTTTCATTAACTGCTTTCTTAAACAAACCAAAAAGGGTAATTAAAAATGCAGTTTTTCTGTCTTTTGTAATGTCTACAATGCTTCCAAGATACATGGGTTCACCAGAAGGACTAGATTCTATAATTAAATATTATATATGTATATTTTGTATATTAATAGGTTTGATTCCATGTAGATGCTGAAAAATTCCGTTTTCTTTCAAGTGGTCAGGATAAAAATATATGTCAGCTACAAATCCAGATTTCCTGACTATTCAATGAATACTTAAATGTCCTTTATCCTGTGGGCTTAGAGAGCTAAGTACTATGTAAACATTGAAGACCAGTGACTACTGTTATTTTTGTCTCTTACTCTGTAGGACCTACATGCTAACCCTATTTACTAAGTTTCCTTTCCAAGGGTTCTGGAAAGTTTCAAGAGCATTAATTTTTTTAAGGTGATGAACCATCTAGGAATGCAGTTCTACAAAGATGCCACGAAAGCAGTAAACCTAGTAAAGCCATGGAAAATGTAAAGAATGACAAAAATGTCCATCTTAGGGAAGAAAAGTTCAACAAACTCCGAACCATCTCTTTTGTCCTTTCGAACACTTATGGATCTTTTTCTCCTATTTAAAAACATGAGTTAGGAAACCAAGTGAGAAAGCACAGTTATGGAAGAAAAGGAAAAGATAAGAAGGAAAACTGGCAGAAAGTGGGTAGCTGAACACTGAAACAGAATTCTGGAAGCAATTGTTGTCTTTAACATGGGGTAGGAAGTATTGCTTTTTTGGCCTGTGAGATAACTTTGGCTTGGAAAAGTTGGCAGATGAAGCTGGCACAAAGAGATCAAAACCAGGGACTTATTTTTAACTGGCTCAAAGACAACACATTACTGACCTATGGCTATGTTCATGTATTTGCTAGCCTAGTTTAAAAGAATTTTCTCAGAACTCTCAGACCTATACAGAATTTGATTTTTCCCATGTGTCATGTTTTAGGACCTTCTCCCAGATAGCCCAGTCAGATTTTTCCGAATGACTCACACTTTCATTTTAGATGATTTTTTTTTTTGGTGGGAGGGTTACTGTTCTTTGTCTCAGAAAACAGGATTGCCATGTCTTAGAAATGCTATTGGGACATGCATTTCTCCTGCATAGCAGATTAAACTGATTATACGAACAAGGAAAGTAGTCATAAAATTGGAGAAAAAAATTGTTTAAAGAAATTAAAGAGCACTCTCTGTACAACCCCTTATATATAATATAGTGGCAAAATTTCCTTCTGGGAAAACTGGTCTCTTAAGAAATCTCTCAAATGGGCTTTTAATAGGAAGTGAAAAATCTACAAGAAGAAGTTAATAAATCATCTAATAAAATAGAGGGTTTAACCTCAGAAAGAAAATATTTTACCTTTGTTAGTTTTCTTTGTTGTTTGTAAGATTTTCCCCTAAATTAATGTTTAGTAGGATGGAAAGTAAGGACAACAAAAATTGCATTTGATACTGAGTGATTTGAGAATTGCATTTGAGTGGTGTATGGAAGAGAACAGTGCCAGGCATGAACAGAGAGCAGTGAAGTCATGGCGATTAAAAGAAAGCCCAAAGTTCAGAATTAGACATGAGAGTAAACAAAAAATAGGATATATGTCCGGGTAATAGAATTAGAGTCGGTATCTCCAGACTTAATACACAAAAGATTTGGTGTTGTGTGGATTACCTAAGAATAGATGGTATGGAATAAATTCAGCATGTGAAAAAAATAAAATAAACTTCTCATGGTTATCTAAATATCTTTAAATTGTTTCTAAATAATATATTTCTAGTGGGTTAAAAGCAAATCCTTTTTAGTAAGAAAAGACCCTGAACATAGAAGAGAGAGACTAAAGAGAGATGAGTCTGTTGCTCATCACTTATGCACACAAGATTGTGTTGCAGAAGGGAAAAGTAAAGACTGATTTATGTCAAACCTCCACTTCAGATATGCATGTAATCAGCTCTGGGCTAAAGGTATGTGTTATTCTCCAGGGCATCACCAAAGGACTTGACATATTTAGCATTTATTTCTAAATTTGTTAACTGCTCATAGTGAAACATGCTTAAGATGTGGGAAATACTAGAAGGGGTAATCTTAGACCTTTAAAAAGTAGTAGCAGAGACAAAGAGATAATACAATGATTTTCTTGCACATAGCTGACACAAGTTTGATCCTGGGCACCTTATACGGTCCAAGACCCTGCCAGGAGAGATTACTGAGTACAGAGTGGGATTTACCCTGAGCATCAAATTTTGGCATTTTGTTTTGGCCCCAAAACAAAACAAATAAACAAACAAACAAATATATGGCAGCAGTAAGCAATCAAATTTCATGGAAGTTCAAATGTCATGAACATTGACTCATACTAAATCATCTCTCTAGATAAAGTGTCAATGACACCCACAAGGAACTAGTTGTAGTGTAAAATTGTTATTAAATGATTTGTAATTTAATATTTTATTTTTGTAATTTATTTATTTCAACAATATATTTATTTAATGGTATTTAAATTTTATTAAATAATATTTAATAAAATAAAATGTATTTAAGAGTTTTAAAATAAATATACTTATAATTTATTTGTTTTAAACTCTAAGTTCCTTGTGGGTGGCTTGACACACTCAACACTCAAATACTTAATGTTTAATGGGATTTGGAGAAGCTCATTAGGTAAAACAATTCAAAATATTCATATTTTAATTATTTAATATCTTTAAAATATTGTAAATACCTCATAAAAAGTATTTGGGTTACTCTAGATCAATAGATGTCATTAATTCTTAGTTTGTACTTGCATTTACTTTATTGCATAATCACATATTCTAATAACACATTTCTAGAGAACTCTCTTCAATACAGTTTTTTAAAAATTTTTAAAGAATCACCATGATATTTTATCTTCTTTTTTTTCTACCTATAACATTAAGGAGTTCAAATTCAAATCCTTTGAGGCACAGAAACAAATTAAGATTTCTTTGAAGCATACGTAGCATCATACTCTTTAAGTCCACTAAGCTTACTCTACAACGTGAAAAACATTGTAGCATCTGACATATATTACCTACATTTTTCATTCCTAAAAAAAAAAGTTAAACTCTATAAAATTAAAGTCTGAGTCTGTGAGGCCCCACAACCTTATTCATTTTTCCAGCTAGTCCAAACCTCGCTGCTGCATATCACATTATCAAGCCAGAAATAAAGGTTTTATTTCCTATAATGGTGTACACAATAAGACTATGACTTGCCTTGTTGATAAAGTAGCTACTCTGCCCTTTTATATTGTAACTTTTTAGTCAGATGAAATACTTGAGTTTGACTGATACACATTATGTTATCTTTGCTTTATTTGCTTTCTTTTAGAGATTCCCTTTAAAAATTGTTTTCTGGTGGGTGAAGAGAAAAGACGACAGGTAAGACGCATGTCTTGCAGGCAGTCATTTCTGGTTCCATCCTTAGAACCACATTTGGTCCCCTGATCCCCAGAAGGAATGATCCCTGAACTTACGTAAGACAAGAGTAAGCACTGAGCACAGCTTCTAAGTACAGAATTTCCAATCAGTTTGCCTATTCTCCAAAGGAAACAATTTCAACGTTCTCTGTTGATGTTATTTTAAAGTTAGGGTAAACTCAATCATTTCATAGGTCCTTCCCAAAATCTGGGATCCCTCACCTCTAGGTTTTACTGAAATAGTAAGGGTCTGGGGGTATAGTAAGGGTTTGGGGCCCCAAACATATTCTCGTTCTTTTTCTTCTCTCTCCTCTTTCTTCTCTCTGTCTCTGTCTCTGTCTGTCTGTCTGTCTGTCTGTCTGTCTGTCTCTCTCTCTCTCTCTCTCTCTCTCTCTCTCTCTCTTGTGTGATTAGGAGTCACATCTGGCCTTGCTCTGGGCTTGCATCTGTGTCTGTACTCAGGGATCACTCCTGGTGGTGCCAGGGGAATGCTTTTTAGCTCTACTTCAGATTAGCTCAGATCAGCATTTCAGATCAGCAATTTCTGATTGAGCTTTTCTCATAATTCCTCTTGCCTTGCTGGAATTTTCCTCTGTTACTCTCTTCAGCTCAATGTACAGCCTAATTATTCTCTCTTTAAAATCTTCGTCTGAGGGACCCTCTGCGCCTAAAGACTTTGATTCCAGAGACCTAACACTTTCGGGCATCCAGCGCAGCTTCTAATAACAATGCACTGGGACTGCGAACTGGGCTTCAACTCTGTGCTGCCCGGGGGTGGATTGTTTTTTCCTCCCCACCCTGTCTTCCTGCATGGAAAACGGCAGCGGCGGCAACCGCGTGGCAGGCACCATCCTAAGAATCCTAACCCAGAGGTACTCGATTTCTACACTTGGGGCTCCCAGGGACTCATGGGAAGGGGGTGTAACCGGCACGCCCTCAGCCCAGATAAATTCAGAGCTGCTGAGCGGGAAGCGGACCCTCTGCGCCTAAAGACTTTGATTCCAGAGACCTAACACTTTCGGGCGTCCAGCACAGCTTCTAATAACAATGCACTGGGACTGCGAACTGGGCTATGCAATTTCTGGTAGAATTTTCCCTGGACTTTATACAGAAATCCAAAACCAAATCCAAGACTTAACATCTATAATTGTCAGCTATGTGAAACGGTTCCTTTTGAACAGGTCTGACTTGGGGGGGAAACTCCAAATAATAACAGTAAGTTTTTGTTGAAATATTGAAGGTTATTAATGTAGCAGCCACCTCTCTGGACTGTGAACTAAGCAAAAGCCCCACGCCGGCCGTTGCGGCATGGCATACACCATACTATGAGGTGCGGGATGGGGGATGAGGGTGAAAAAAAAAGAGGGAAAAGGAAAAATAAAAAATTAAAAGAAGAGTTATGTACTTGTAGCAGTGGGGCTCCATATCTCTTTATTCCCAGCAATGGAAAACTAATTATCAAATGCTTCCTTGGTAGTAGGTCTGTCTCTTGGGTGGAAACTCCAACAACTATAGTGAGTTGTGTGTTGAAATATGGAATGTAATCAAGGTAAAGAGAAAATGAAGTGAAATTCATTAGTTATACAGTAGGGGGTAGGGGTTGGTGGCGAGGGGTATACTGGGGTTTTTGGTGGTGGAATATAGGCACTGGTGAAGGGATGGGTGTTTGAATATTGTATAACTGAGACATAAACCTGAGAACTTTGTAACTTTCCACATGGTGATTTAATAAAAAGTTTAAAAAAAATAAAATCTTTGTCTGAGAGTTTAAAGAGGTGTTCTCTGATTGAGCTCTTGCTAAGACTTTTGTCAAGTGAAGTCTTCAGTTTCTTTATGTCCTTTTTTTAAAAAAAAAATACTGAATTACCGTGAGGTACAGTTACAGACTTTCGAGATTACGTTTCAGTCATACAGTGATCGAGTACCCATCCCTCCATCAGTGCCCATTCTCCACCAACAATACCTCCTGCCACCCCGCCTCCCCTCCGCCTCTGTGGCAGGCACATTCTCTTTTACTTCATTATGTCTTGCACTGCAGCTTCCTCCCTATGTAGCTAGCTTGGCCTTTCTTCAGTTGGGATGTGTCTCTAGGCCAGATCTGGAATATAAAACAAAAGTCATCACTGGAGAGTATTGGGTAGTCAGTGGGGTAGGCTAGTGAAACACTGCTGGGTAGGGTAGGGTAGGGGAAGTGGTTTAAGGAGAGTGTCAGCAGAGCTTACCACTTTTCAATAGCTTTGAACAGCAACAAATTATATAAAATGATTTGATGATTTAATAAGCAACATAATAAACAGAATTTATGGATCACTGTGTCACTGTCATCCCCTTGTTCATCAATTTGCTCAAGTGGGTGCCAGTAATGTCTCCATTCGTCCTAGCCCTGAGATTTTAGCAGCCTCTCTTTACTCATCCTTCCCAGTGATGCCACATTGGAGGCTCTTTCAGGGTCAGGGGAATGAGACCCCTCATTCTTACTGTTTTTGGCATATGGAGTATGCGCCAGGGAACTTGCCAGGCTCTACCGTGCAGGCAGGATGCTCTCTGTAGCTTGGTAGGTTCTCTGAGAGTGAGAACTAGAGAATAAGAGGTCTGGATGGAGGATCTGGGTGGAGGAGGCCTAGACTCGATCTGAGGGGGCTTGGAGATCTCAGCCTCGGGTCCTGCATACCTGGGCTCCCCAGCCGGTTTCTTCATGAGTGAAGCTTGTCCAAATGTGTCGAGAGGGGCATTGAGTATGGCTGTGGCTGGGTTCCAGAGGTCTTTGGCTGCTGGGGCTCTGCATTATATTATATTATTTTATATTATAATATTAAAACAATATTTATGAATAATAATAACAAACACTCAAATAAAATTTAATAAGTTATTTTGTATTTTAAATATTACAATACACAATATTGAGCTTTCATAACCCTAGCAGTATTTTCTTTAAAGCAAAATGATGTGCCTAGGACATAAAGTAAGAGGTTACCTTTATAATAAATATTATTCTCCAAGAATACAGAGATCTACCAAGCCACCACAAAACCATTTACCCAGTATTACTCTGAATTGTTTTAAAAGATATGAGATTACCAAATATAAAGACTCATCAATATGTTTGGTTGTTTCATTCACAAACAAGAATCAAAGCTAGGATTTAATATAAAATATATCACACAATGGAAATGTCAGTATGTCATATAAGTAGCACATGTAATAAAATGACTTTTAAAAAGTTATTTTATGCTGACTATACTGAACACTGGCAAAAATTTAATGGACACATCTGTAATCTATCCATTCAGGCTGCTTTTCTCTCTCTTCTTCAGTTCAAAGTCTTCCTTGCTAAATCTTATCATATTTGTCTTAGGTGGTTTGATAGTAAGACAACATGTTAGAAGCAACTTTGCCCCAAATAATTTAATAATAGCTATTGTACCTATAATTGATTTTTGAAATTACATTCAGTATAATTCAGGATACACTAATCAGAACAGCTTCTAAAAGTTGTTACAAATTTTAAAAAGTTGTTAAAAAACAAGAAATAATACAAGAATAGAAATTTCTAACAAAAATATGGTAGGGGCTGGAATGATAGTACAGCGGATAAGGCGTTTGCCTTGTATGCGGCTGACTTGGGTTCAATTCCCAGCATCTCATATGGCCCCCTGAGCAAGGCCAGAAGTAATTCCTGAGTGCATGAGCCAGGAGTAACCCCTGTGCATCACCGGGTGTGACCCAAAAAGCAAAAAAAACAACAACAAAAGTGAACAATGTGATTTTTTTTTCAGCTAGGTTATATGATGATTAACTAGGAAAGGTATAAAATAATTTAAGGAGTGTGAACAAAAGATTAACAATAAATATTTAATCTTATGTAAATATTCATTTGATAAGAGAGCAATTATAGGGTTAGTTCTAATGAAATAGTAGACGATAGTAGATATGAATGGGAAATTCATATCTTTATTTAAACTTACAAAAAAAGAAATATCAAATGTTTTATAAGTTAATAGGCAGTGGGAAAAGGTTTAATGAATTATAGAAACAAAACAAAAAAGTTTCTTCCCACTTTCACCATGTTGTTAAATTCTGACTTAGAGTTAATAAAAATGTTACTGCTTCTGAATGTATATTTCATCATTGATAGTTGTTCATGATATGGAACAAATAATTTTACTTTTGGGAATATATCAGTATCAGAGATACAGGCCAGGTTTTTTAAATATTCCTAAGTGGGTGATAAAATTTTAAACCCCACTCCCTCTAAATGTCTTTCAAAGCAAAGTAAACCTTAGTTCATTTAAATCTTTTAAAAACTTTTAATCATGGGTGTTTAGAATGCAGAGCATTTAGGAAGAAAACTTACCACAAAATGGAAGTAATCTTCAAAAAAGATTACCCTGGAGTGAAACAAGAAATAAAATCATTGAATGAGATACCTTCGCTATTAAGTAAAAAAATCCTTGTTAATTTTCTCCAAGATTGTCTTCCATTTCAGATGGTAGACTTTCATATTACTATTCATATAGAAGTGTGGTTATTTTTGTTTTCATCTATTTTAATACCATAATTATAGCAATTATTTGTTTCCTTCCTTTAAGTATAGTCAGATTTTGCCTATTGTTAATTCCACAGAATTAATAAACATTAACAAGAATTAACAGAATATAGTGGAAATGAATGTAAAATGGAGCTATTTTATTTTTGTTTACTAACATAATGTTATGTCACAGCAACTTCAGAATATTTAGTATTCAGCTTGAGAATGACAACTTGGAATATATAAAAGGAAAAATAGATGACATTTATATATTAGTTTACTATTTTCAGTCTAATATTTAGCTAGTGTGTTATGACAAAAGCACAATGATGGACAGATTGAATTTTCCAAAGAAAACATAATAAACCAAAGCCAAACAGTAATTTTCTAAATGGGGAAAAAAGCAACATATATTCACAAATTTAGTGTGATAATAGCAACATGATTGACAGAAATATGGACTCCTGGTAAAGAAGTTGATTTGTTCATCACTGAAGCTGAATATTTCAGCACATAGAAGTGTATATGGAAGAAGAGTTATTCTAAAGTAAAGAAGTGATTACAGGGTAATGAATGGTTCAATATGTTTGAACACAACTACTGCTAAAATTTGAATGTGAACAAATCGTGATAATACTTAGAAAGTAGTATGAAAACATAAACTTTACTCCATGGGAATGTAGATATATAAATTATTATACAACTTTCAAAGAACTGGACAGTATACCAATAACTAAAAAATATAATAAAAATAAGAAATTAAAACCTTTATAAGTGTAAAAACTAAGCAATAATAAAATGATATGAATATAATTATTAAAAAACTGATTTAAAAAAATAAGAATGTAAACATTTTATAAACAAATAAATCTAAGGGATTAAAAAGTGAAAAGCTATATATATATCCCTAAAAATGACTATGAACGTCTTAACTATACACTATTTTCCCAATTCTTTCAGAAATAATTGAGGTTGGACAAGTTAATATACTATATAGCTCTGAATTCTGTCTGTATATATATTTTTAAAAACTTCCTGGTTAAAAAAAAACAAAAAACCTGTGTTTTTAAAGAATGAAGGAAGTATGATAGACTATTGTACACAGATACAGTACTCTGAAATAACAACTTACATTAAAGTGTGGAAAGCACTCCTAAACTATCTATCTACACAAAAATCAAATTACTTCATCCAGTTCTCTACACTATTATAGCTTAATCTCTATTTAGATGCACACTGTAAAGCAAAATATTCTTTTTAAATAATAATACAGAATTTAATTTTTCATTCAAAAAATTTACGAAAAAATTTGGGGGTGGTTGAGTCACACCCAACTGTGCTCGGGGCTTACTCCTGGCTCTGTGTTTAGGAATAACTGCTGATGGATCTTGAGGGATCTAATCTAGTGTTGAGGATAGAATACAGGTCAACCATATGCAAGGCAAGTACTTGTTATACTATTTCTCATGCCCAAACTGTATTAGTCGTTAAGCTATCATTGATTTATTTATAATATAAAGGTATCATTGGTTTATTCATAGCTAGAGATTACATCATAAATTATGTAAAGCATTAGGCTAAGTAATTTGATTTTTGGTGTTTTACAGCAGCACTGCTTTTTTACATTAATGTTATCCTTTCTCTTATTTTGCTGCATGTTACTTTTTATGCCAGTTTCCAATTTACTATCATCATTAGGCATTACCAATTAGTATGGATATTTTCTTCCCAGTCTTTTGCTAAACTGGAATTTCCGCCTTTTTCTTTTTATTCATTATTTATTATTGCTAAGGAATCAATTCTTGGCTTCTAGATCTTCAACTGGGCATATCCCCTTCCTAAGCCTTGAGAATCAGAATTGTATTTTGTAAAATAAATAAATCCATGATTGGTTTCATGGGGATACTTAGGAAAACTGGAAGATAAAATTCTTCGATTTCTAAGGACTCTGTTAAACTTGTCTTTCAACAAATGTTGCTTATGTTTCATAGACATTTTTTATTTTCTAATAAGTTAAAAGAAATCAACATTCATTTTTTTCTTTTTATGCATGATATGATTTCTTTTAAAAATTTTTAGCTGAATAATTTTAACAAGTTAAAAATTAGGTAATAACAGACTGAGCCTGGAATACAGGTCCCTTAACACTTGGTCATCCGTATGGTTGTCTTTAACTGGGAGTCACTTTTTCATTTCTAAGTTTCTGTTGTTTTGGTCATAGAAGAAAAAAATTCTGTAATGCTCCCCTAATTCTTGATTTTCAGAAATGGTAACCAGTTTCTAGAACTAAAGTGCCAATCAAATACAAATATAAAAATATTCTTATGACTGGGATGTAGTTTAAGTGGTAGAACATATGTCTTTCCATGTGCTAAAATCCTGGGTTCACTCTGTCCCTGGTAATGCATGATCTTCTACCATACCAGCTATCAGTGATAACTGCCTGAATTCCACACAAAAAACTTTTGCATGAGTTTATAGTGAGGGTGAGACCTTTACTTCCTTCAAATAAATTCACTAGTTTACTGTGGAAATCAAAATGATAAAGTTACTTTTGCTATTTCTCTAGAACAGTGCTTTGCCTACAAAAATATCAGAAGAATGCAATTATTAAATTAATTTGTGATATAAATTTAGATCATTATTGTACTTTTTGTGTTCAATAAGTATCATAAATCCCTCTACTCTGAGCAGAGGGACCTTTTCATTGGCTTATCATAACATTTAAAATCAGTTTAAAATTTCTTAGCATAAACTGCAAATATCTGTAAGAACACATTCCCTGGCTACCTTTACAAACTCCTCAGGGTCTCTTTTGTCCATATGCAATTTATTACTAAAATTTAAGGAAACTGATGAGATAAGAGACTTCCTAGTCATCCTCCAGCTTTTAACTTTCTGGAAACTGCAAAGGGAAACACCTGTTTAGGTATCTCAGCACTGTCAACAAGAATTAATATCACCCATGAAACAAGAAAATCATAATTAAACCGACTCTCACTAGCCTTTAGGATTTGTGGTGATGGTCAGTATAATCATAATCAACAAAGTAAAAATTATACATATTTTTGTAATAATATAAAATATTTATATTAAATAACTTTAATACTCAGAATTCTTTGAGTTTGGTATTCTTTGAGTTTGGTATTCTTACCTGTTTGTGAATGTTTTTTCTCTTATCTTCATTTTGTCATTGTTGATTCCAACAACAGCGTGGCTTCATGCTGGGTTGCAGTGCTTCCACACTGCTGACTACAGTGAGAAAAGAAGACTGCAGACCTATTATGGCACTGGGGCTCCAATGGCTGCAGAAGATTACATTCAGATGTGGGTCAGTAAAAAGGATCAAACTCTTGGTCTCAGGCCTCCAAGGATATCACTCTACTGCTAAGTCAAACTTCCATACTTTGGGCGCTGTTCTCTTACAAAAGAAGAAGTTGGGACTCGATAATCATAATATGGGTTGCAAGGACATATAGTTCAACTATGGTAAAGCTATATTTTAACCAATCTGTATAGTTCAGATTGCAACGTGGGAGGATGTTATCATTGACAACACCAATGAGGAATGTGATAGACTGGTTCAACACCTCCATTACTGCATGAGGAATGCCGAGAGTTGGAAAGCCAAAAACACATGCCTGTCTTCGGAAACTCTCGAGCTCATTCTCGAACATGGTTTGGCACGAGCCTCAGGCAATCACAAGCTAACATCCAAGTTAGCAATGCTGTGCAGAGAAATAATAAAGGAAGACCTCAAAGAGAGAAGAGCAGCAGTGTTGGCTGATGTGGCAGAAGTCAGGAAAAGTAATCACAAAGCTCTCCTGTACTTTGCCAACTACAAGACCAAAATCTCTGCCCTCTAATGTCCTGATGAATCTATCACATCCTCCAGAAGAACAATGGACAGGATTATTTATGACTTCTAATTGGATCTCTTTGACAGCCACGTCCACCTGCCCACATATAAAATTCCACAGGATGGATATGTCATTCCCAACGTTCTCCCTTCTGAAATCCGACATGCCATTTCATTGGTAAAGACATGTACAGCACCCGTTCCAGACAAGGTCAGACCCAAACACCTGAAGAATCTGCCACCAGTACTCGACAATACAATACAATACTGACTTGGCTCTTCACACGCTACCTGTCTGTATGCAAGGTTCTATCCCAAAGGAAAACCAGCAGGACCATCTATTGTACAAGAAGGTAGACATCCATGACATCAGCAACTATCACCCATTCTGCCTGTTGTCAGTCTGTCTACAGTTGTTCACTGTAGTCATCCTGAATAGAATAGGCAGGACACTAGACGAAGGACAACCATGCGAGCAAGCTGGGTTTTTAAAAGGATTCAGCACAATCGACCATATCCACACAGTGACCAAGCACATTGAAGTACGGGAGTTCAAGATGCCGCTCTGTCTAACGTTCATTGATTTAAAGAATGCCTTTGATTCTGTTGAGACTAAAGCGGTCATCTAAGCCAAAATGGGCTTCAAACTCAGTACATTAGGATCCTCTGTGAACTGTATTACGGATTCACTACCAGGATCTCACCATTCTACTAGGAAGTGATCATTGCTCTAAAGAGAGGGGTGTGGCAGGGTGATACCATCTCACCAAAACTCTTCAGTGCCACCCTCAAGGACATCATGCAACCACTGGAACGGGAAGGATGGGAGTGAAAATAGGTGGTCGGCAACTAAACTACCTCTGCTTCATGATGACATCGTTATAATAACTCCAAGCATTAGCCAAGCAGCACAAATTCTGGCCAAAATTTACCGTGAGTGTGGAAAGGTCAGACTGCAGCTGAAGTTCACCAAGACAATGTTCATGAGAAACGAACTAGTTCCTGATGTTCTGTTTGCTCTCAACAGAACGAACATCTCCAAATGCAGCAGCTATGTGTACCTGGGTTGAGAACTCAATATGAGGAAAGACTTAGTGCCAGAACTGTGCAGGAGGAAGAGAACAGCGTGGAATGCCTTCAAGAGCATTGAAGAAGTTGTTAAGAGGACGAAAAACCTCCGGCTCCAGGCACATCTTTTTGACTCCACCGTTCTTCCTGCACTAACATACGCTTCAGAGACCTGGGTCCTACAAAAATAGGATGAGGATGCTATTCAGGTCTCCCAAAGAGAATCGAAAGAGCTCTGCTTGGAATATCACATTTCACTCAAGTGGAGAAGGAATCTGGAGTTCCAACCTCCACTGACGATAAAGAATCAGGGACACTGGCTTCTTTTCCAAGACATCGAAAATCAGATGGGCCGAACACATAATGCAATTTAGAGATGACCGCTGGACTAGAGCTGTTACCAATTGGATTCCACAGGATGTCAAAAGACTGTGTGGCCGCCCACATACGAGATAGACATACTTCTTCATCAAAAATCTGAACGAACGGTTTGAGGCTCTTCATGTTCCTGGAGCGAGCAGATATCATTGGGCTACTCTAGCACATGATAGGAACGAATAGAGACATTACTGGGGCCCGCTCAAGCAAATAGAAGATCAAAGGGATGACAAGTGATAAGTGATTCACGTATAATCTAGAGCACAAGCTTGTACCTAGTCTATTGCTCTGTTTTACTGTGCTATCAAAGGAAACACTCAAAGAGAATAAAAATGCACACATATACAATTTATTTTTGTCATCTAAAATTATTTTATTTAAATTATTTACGTTTATTTCATTTACATATAGCTGGTTAGTTAAAATACATTTAGAAATCTTTAGATAGTTTATATCAAAACTTTTATTTTTTAATATCATTTTATTATTGCTTAGTTTTTACACTTATAAAGGTTTTAATTTCTTATTTTTATTATATTTTTTAGTTATTGGTATACTGTCCAGTTCTTTGAAAGTTGTATAATAATTTATATATCTACATTCCCATGGAGTAAAGTTTATGTTTTCATACTACTTTCTGAGTATTATCACGATTTGTTCACATTCAAATTTTAGCAGTAGTTGTGTTCAAACATATTGAACCATTCATTACCCTGTAATCACTTCTCTACTTTAGAATAACTCTTCTTCCATATACACTTCCACCTTCCTCCATGGCAGCAAGCACTTCTCCCTCTCCCTCCTTCCTTCCCTCCCTCCCTCCCTCTCTCCCTTCCTTCCTTCCTTCCTTCCTTCCTTCCTTCCTTCCTTCCTTCCTTCCTTCCTTCCTTCCTTCTTTCCTTCCTTCCTTCTTCCTTCCTTCCTTCTTTCCTTCCTTCCTCCCTCCCTCCTTCCTTCTCTCTCTCTCTCTCTCTCTCTCTCTCTGTCCCTCCCTCTCCCTCTCTCTCTTCTTTCAAGCTTTATGGTTTGCAATACAGGTACTGACAGATACTAGATTATCAGACATATCCCTTAACCTACTTTCAACACTCAGTTCCTGTCAAAAATCATCATTTCCAGCTATTATTGTCATACTGGTCCCTTCTCTATCCTAACTTCCCTTCACCCCCATGACACTCTCTCTTTTTTTTTACTTTTAAATACATTATTTTACTGGTTGATTATTCAAAAATCAAGTCAATAGAAATTCAACAAAAATGAAATACTGAATGCCATTATTTATATTATTATATTTTATTTATTATTTAAATATACATACAATAAAGATAAGCTATTAGAATAGTACATTGCATTCCTCAATATAACTTTCGATTTTTTTTAATTTTTTTTTTTATTAGTCACCGTGAGAGTGCAGTTACAGAGTTTCATGCCTGTGTTACAGTCATACAATACTCGAGTTCCCATCCCTCAACCAGTTCCCATTCTTCTCCATCGATGGCCTCAGGGTCCCTCCCTCCCCACCCCATGCTATCCGGGCCCCCCCCCACCAATCCCCCCCCCCGTGACAGGGAATCCCTTAGTGTTCTCTCTCTCCTTTTGGGTGTTATGGTTTGAATGGAGATACTGGGTAGCTATCCTTTTCAATCTATAGTCTCCTTTCAACCCCCATCTCCTATCCTGAGAGGATCCTCCACTGCACTTTTCTTGGTGTTCCCTTCTCTGTCTGAGCTGCCCTCTCCCCCAGCATGTGAGGTCAGCTTCCAAGCCGTGGAGCAGGCCTCCTGGTACTTATTGCTACTATTCTATTTTATATTTCACAAATGAGTGCGATTTTTCTGTGCCCCCTGACACTCTTGTGGCAAGCTTCTAAGCACTAATCAATTTTCCTTCAAAACTGTTATTTAGGAATTTTCACTCTATAACAATTCTATTTCAACTGAATTTAGAAGAAAACAAAGTTGTTGGTTTTTACATTCAATGTTTTAACAAGATATAATATGATGCTAATTTTTTAAGACTAAAACACAGTAGTTTTTTCCCAAATGTAGTCATTTATTTTCATTGCATTACTATTCTATATTTCAGATCCACTACCAGTTACTGTTAATTCAATAATTTCCACTCATAATGTCTGGATAAACGAATATAAATTTCTTATGCCAAAGAACAATAATGCATGGAAAAATCCTCCTGGCATTCATTATTCCATTTCTTTAAAATCATGCTTTACATCTCTAGTAATCAGAAATGAATGCATGATTCATTAATTTTTTTCTACCTGATGTTGTACTTGCTGTTATATTCGATATCATTTTTCCCATAAGTTTGTAATCTAAAGAAGCTTTACATTCTAATTATACATATGTAGTTATTAAGAACTGGATATTTTCCTTTACTTTTTTATTAAAGAATGTAGTTTAACCTTTAAAAGTTTCCAATTGATTTGTGTTCATTCCCTGATGACCTCCTATCTATTAAAGCACATGTTAAAATATGTGCAGAAAGGATACAAGTTGGAATTGTCATCTAACTGCCAAATAAAACTCCTGCTTATCCATTTGTATTTCAAGTATAAAATTGATGACTGCAAAGTTTCACAATATAGGGCAACACCTAAAAATTAAAATGGCAGCTGTCCTTTCAGACTCAGTAAGTTCAATGATACAAGTGTTATTAGTGTTGGAAGAGTGCAGACATTTTACAAAATTCTGATATTTTCATTTTACATTGCTTGCCAATTACTGTACAGAAAAGTCATTGTATATTAAGAGCCCATGGAGAGCCAATGATTACAAGGGAATTTCAGTAATAATAAAAATTGAACATCTCATTAATTTCAACTACACAAAATTAACTACCCAGTATAGTAAAACTGTATTTGTAGGAATTATGACATCAGTTATTTATGACAACTATGGCTTAAAGTTGAATTTCTTTCTCCCTAAGATACCTAAATCATTTTATTTGAAGAATTTCTCTCTCTTTATATATATTATTATATTACATATCTGTGTATGTATATATGTGTGTATATATATAGATATATAGATATAAGGCCTATAACTGAATATAACCTTTTTTTGCTATCTAGATATTCTGTTTTCTTCTGGGATCTCATATTGATCAATTGGACAGGCTATGTTTGCAAGGTTATGTTTCTGCCAATTTTTGTATCCCAAAGAGGAATCGAAAGAACTATGCTTGGATTATCACGTTTCACTCAAGTGAGAGAAGGAATCTGGAGTTACGACCTCCATCGATGGTCAAGGATCAGGGACACTGTCTCGTTTGCCCAGTCATCAAAAATTAGATGAGCCAGACACTTACTTCGATTTAAAGAGAACTGCTGGACTAGAGCTGTTACCAATTGGATTCCACAGGATGTCAAAAGACCGCGTGCCGCCCACATACGAGATGGTCAGACTTCTTCGTCAAAACTTGGAACGAATGGTTTGAAGCTCTTCCTGTTCCTAGAGCAAGCAGATACCATTGCTAGATATCATGTGCTAGGCTACACTAGCACATGACAGGGACAAATGGATACATTACTGGTGCCCACTCGAGCAAATCGAAGATCAACGCGCTGACAAGTGATACAACTGATTGTTGGGGTTCAGAGTTAATTCCTGACCCTTCATTCATGGATCACTCCTGGAGGATTCAGCGACCCATATAGGAGGAAGCTGAGGATAGAACCCTGACTGACCGCTTGCAGGTCTAGCGCCCCTACTGGTTGTACTATCCAGACCAGCTAAACCATACTTAGAGCTGAATGATTTTGGTTGGCGGTCTTTTTCATTTGACACTTTGGGCATAGCCGACCATTCCCTCCAGTTCAATAGCATTTTGATTAGTGGTTTAGTTCTGATTATTTAAGTTTTCTTTGTTTTATTTTTGTGATTTAATTTGAAACTTGGAGAAAGTGGTCTAATTTACAATAAAAAAAATCTAAGTGACAGTTCAAGTGTCTATCTTTAAGGGCATTTAATATATTCATATCTGAACTAAGAAGCAGGCCCGGGGTTCTCTCAAGCCCATGGCATGTTAATGGAACACAGACAAAACTGTGAGTGAGTATCCAAAACTGACTACTGGACAAATATTGGATCTAATAACTTTTGTTAAAATTTCTTTTGCTCATGACTTAGTTACATTTTAAAATACTCCTACTTGAACCAGAAAAAGGGTCTTATCGGTAGAAGCATATGTCTCACATGTGGAAATCTCTGTGGGTTCGCTCCCAACCTCCTTAAATATTTCATCCCTCAAAAGCCTTTATTAAAATAAAATAAAATCCCCAATAGTACCCTTTTCCCTTTCTATCCCTATATCCTATTTGTAAGTTTTTTTAAAATATGAATTAGACAGTTCTTTTAATAAAAAATATTAGAAAATATACTGAAATTAAAATGTTACAACCAGCAGAATGTCATCTTCTTTAAATATGGATTATTTATCAAGCATTTTACTCTAACATATGTTATGAATTATAAGGCCATTTTACCATGTGTCCTATATTCAAAGTGTTGGAGACACTTGATGGATGTTTCTGTCCCTTGATACTGTGATATCTGACCCCAGTTTTTCCAAACTGGCAGAGATAGTTTTGTTTAGTTCCAACATTAACTGTTTTAAATTCATTAGTTTGGCACAAAATGATAATAAGTAATATGGAATATATTCTAACTTACAGAGTAGCCATAAAATTATAGACAGTACATTTCTAAAACAGTCCCTCTAGTGGATCTAAGCCAAAAGTGATTCAAATGAACAAGAGATGCTTACATAAAATTGCTTTTATTTTAATTTTTTACTTCACACTTACTTTTATTGCATGTTAAACCATTATCTCAATATTTAACTTAATATTCTTTTATGTCAGTTATATAAGTAAGGTATACATAAAATACATGAATTAAATTTATATTTCCTGAAGATGACTATTTTTAATTAACAAAATTATACATAAACATTGCCCTAAGGAAATTTGGAGTGGGTGTATTTCTTATATTGTAGTGTATAATGTCTTTTTTTTTCTTCTATGTAGTTAAGCTGTTATAAAGTGGTTTGTTTCAATTTGGCATTTTTATTTCTAAATTTCTAGATTTGTTTTTTTTAGGCCACACCCAGATGGCTTTACTCCTGGCTCTAAACTTAGAAATCACTACTGGCAGGATCAGGGGCCATGAATGCCAGAAATCAAACCCAGGTCAGCCATGTGCAACAAGTTCCCTACACATTTTACTATCTCTCCAGTCCACATATGTGGTATTTTAAAATATGGTATAAAAAAGTAACATGGCATGAATTATTCTTATCATGCATATTGACCAATATTGCAAATCTGTAGAAGTTTTATATGTTACAGTGAGCAAAGATTTGATAGAATTTTCAAAACAAAAATTTATGGGAACATGCAGAAAAATACTATCTCAATATTTAACTTAATACTCTTTTTTTTAGAAGTTCAGGTAATTCTAATGCACAAGTAGATAGCTCCTCTATGATTAAATTTAGGATTATCATTTGAACGGAGCAATTCAGATCTTTGGAATATTCCCAGGAGGAACAAAAACACATGTATCCACAAAACACTTTGTATATCAATGTTTATGTTAATAATATTCATAAAAGTCTAACATGGAAAAAATGAAATATTTATTTACTGATAAAGAATTTGAAAGTGTGCTATAACCATACAATTGCATGTTATTGAGCCATAAAAAAGGAATGAAGTACTGACACACAATTTAATATGAACCAAATTTGAAAACATTTTCCTAAATGGAAGAAGTTTATCACCAAAGACCACATATGTAATTCCATGTATATAAAAGTCCCAGTATAGGAGTATCTATTGCTTAGGATAAGGGATCTAGATAGACATACTAACTAAAGGAAACAGGTTTTATTTTGATATCATAAAAGTGTTTGGAAATTGACTCATACTAGTGGTAATGGTGTGCATATCCAAGAGTGCATTATAACCACTGGATGGTGTACTGTAAGTAGGTGAATTATGTCGTATGTGAATGTTTTTCTCAGTAAAGCTGTTAAAATTGCTTCAAGAGAAAAATAAAATGGGGGAAAGAAATCTTACCCTGGAGAGCTTGGTAGCAACCAGAAAACCCGCAGATGTGGAGCTGGGCCTATTGAAATGTCAGAGCTTAGGTATGGAGGCTGCCAGAGCCAGGCTAGAGATAAGTCTCACCTGGAGGGGCAGGGCAGCAAACAGAGGTTTCTACAACATCTATTTTTATATATTAAAAAAACATTTGAGGACCCCCCCCCTTGAGATTTGAGATTTATTTGTTAGAAATCTGAAATATTTCCTGGGACATTTCAGGAATAAAATCAATATTAGGAACTTGTGCAAAAACACTTCAACAACAAAGCTTAGACTTTATTTTAGCAAAATTATGATATAAAATAAAATTTTATTTTTACTTCAGTGTTCATGGGAAGAGAACAAATATTCTATACAGATTCTATACAGATAGTGTATTTTGCAGCTCTCCCTAAAACATAAAATGTATACAAAGAATTATAGAGAAAAATGTTCTAAAGACAGTGGGTGGCTGATAAGCATCATTTTGAAGAGTTTGGGCTTTAACTCTGCCTAAGCCACACACATTAGGATCTTTCTTAGAATCTCTCATTCCTCATTGACCTTGCTCTGTATCCATTCCTAAGAGATGTTCCCATGCATTGTGTATTTAATGTTAAACCAGACACAGTTGCAAGTGGAGGGGAAAGAGCAAACACTAGGCCTTCTGGAGATTCCTGAAGGAATCTTTTATCAAGGATTCAGCTAGAGGTGGCTGTTATCTAACTATATCATTTTCAAGTTCTACAGGGAGTAGACCTCCAACCTACCAAGCATTCATTAAATCACTGATGTCAGCCAGTTGGGCACTTTTCTCCTGACCGATTAGCCTATTTTAGTTAACTAACTTTCCAAGCCAGCCCTGTATTAATACTAATCCCAACTTGGGAGCAAAATGTTTGAAGGGTCATATCTACCATCTTTTAGATTACTAATACTGACATATATCTGTTTTTTTTCTATCAACTTATATCTCTTAAGTAATAGTTTTTGAACATCAAGTATCAGAACTTGGATACCGTAACAACTGCACATTGGGAAGTAATAATATTTTAAACAAAAGTATTAAACAGATTTTTAACTGATGTTTAGTAAACTCAACAAAACACTAGGGGTACATTCAGAGATTGGTAGTAGAAGAAATAATTTATATAAATCAAAGTAATGGTGTTTATAAGGCTCTGAAAGTTAGGGAATTATTTGACTAAATCATTTTATGATAAACACTTAAAGGATATCATGTCCTCGAAATTCAGGAACAAAGAACAAATCTATAAAGTTTTATGCATTTGACATTTACTTGACTTAGAGCAAAGTGCATTGTTTGACATAAAAAGGACAGATGTTATTTTATGTTGTAGTTAGATATATATCACAATCATAAACTGTAAGAAAATATCTGTCTTGGGAAACTTTCGAGTTCTACATGCAAGGGGGTTGGAAATTATCACCCCTTTCTAATGATCAGAAAACTGGACAGAATAAAAAAATAACAATTTTGAGTCCAGAAGGGACAAAGAATACAAGGGAAAACATTGATCCCAAAAAGCAAAAAACAACAAAAAAGAAAAAGAAAAAGACTAAAAAGAAAACATTGATCCCCAAAATAAAGAGAGAAATGGGTACACAAACAGGAAATCACAAGATAGTGGAGGAGAAACTGAAGACTAGTTGCTGCTATTGACCCAGTGCTTGGGTAGAATAAGCTGAATGGCAATTAGGCCTGAAGGCTTAGTGTGGACAAATATGTGAGTAAAAAGCAGGGACCAAATCACTGGGGACTTGCACAATCAGTGCAACTTACCTGGATGAGCTTGTCCAGGTTCCTGGAATATCTGAGATTCTCTTCCTCTTTCATATTTTCACCAAGGGGAGAGAAAAAGTTAGTTTAGAAATAAACCAGAGTATTCTGTTCGTCCTAATAAGGAATACCCTCAGGGGAAACTAGCTAACCAGATCCTAACCAGAAGGATATATTACCAGAGTCTATTGGAAGATAGGAAACATCAACTCCAAGTCCAGTCCAATACAGCTATCCTGTCCCACCTAATTATGAGGGGGGGTGAACTAAGGAAAATTAAATAGCTGTGAAACTCTTGTAATGTCTATAGTCCAAAGGCACAGACTCATAAAATGATCCAGGTCTAACCAGGTCTAATCAACTACAAAATGTTTTTCTCATGCACAGTTCTGTAGAACTACTAGGTCCTGTTTACTACTTTCCCTTTTGAAGCTGAATGAGGACTTGCTTCCTAGTAAATAAAAAAGCCGAATATTGTCACAACAGTTTTTGCAAGAAAGGAAAAGCTTTTACTGCAGTCTGTACTGTACTGTACAGTCTGTCCTCCAGCTTTTACTGGAGTGTAACGAAGGCAAGAGCAATGCTCAGCTATTCCACTATCCCTTTATTTCAGAGACTATTTATACAGCTGGGGGGAGGGACTGTAAAGTTTTATCAATCTATTGAAAAATGGGAGGTGGGTTTCAAGAAAAACAGGATGGAGCCTTGAGGTTATCAGATTATCTTGCCTTCAGGATGAGGATGTAGTTTCTTCCTTGAAACTAGTCTTTAACCTTGTTGTTCTTTAGAAAACTGTGTGTGTGTGTGTGTGTGTGTGTGTGTGTGTGTGAGAGAGAGAGAGAGAGAGAGAGAGAAAGAGAAAGAAAGAAAGAGAGAGAGGAGATTATGAGACTATGCCTTTTGTTCTTTATTTTTAGTTTTAATGTTACTGCCTGTGTGAAAACAATTCCTGTGAAGCATGAGAGGGTTCTTATCTTTTGTTTTTTCAAATTAGTTGGTGTTGCTTATCTTTCTAGGGCCAAGCCAGTTAGCACCAAACCATTGGGACTACAGATTTATTTTTACTCAGTTGATTGTATGCAGCTTTTAAGAAAAAAATTTCAGGGCATACCAAAAGGAGAGAGAGGGAGAGAGAGAGGAGACACAGACAGACAGACAGCAACAGAGACAGAGACAGAGAGAGATGGGAATTAAAGACAATTTGATATGACAGACCAATCATTAAATTAGTCATGGCAGGAATTTTGGAATTGTAAGAAGAATAATTTAATACACAAAGAGCTCTAAGAGATAAAGCAGATATTGTTCAAAAATAATGATATAAAAGAGAGGGAAATCCAAAGGATAAACAAAATGCAAAAATAATTTTATGGAGGTATGCTTTGTGTTCCATCATGTGGTCTAGGAGAATGTCCCATGTATACTTGAGAAGAATGTGTATTCAGCTTTTTGAAGATGAAGTGTCCTGTATATATCTATTAAGTCCCTTTCTTCCATTTCTTCCCTCAGATGAAGCTTGAGTCTGGTTAATCTATCAAGAAGTGATAAAGTGGTGCTGAAATCTCCCACTAGTATTGTGTTGCTATTGATATCTTTCTTCAAATCTGTGAGTAGTTGTTTTAAGTATTTTGCTGCTCCCTCATTAGGTGCATATACATCCAGGAATGTAAGTTCTTATAGTTGGAGGGACAGTTTGGGATGGGAGATGTGTGCTGAAAGCAGATAAAGGCTCAAATGTGATAACCTCTCAGTATCTGTATTGCAAATCATAATGCCCAGAAGTAGAGAGAGAAAATGGAGTAAATTGTCTGCCATAGACACAGGTGGAGGGGTGGGGAGGATACGGGAGACATTGGTGGTGGAAAATATGCACTGGTCGAGGAATGAGTGTTCAAACATTGTATAATTGAAACTCAAACATGAAAGCTTTGTAACTATATCTCACGGTGATTCAATAAAAAAATTAAAAATAAAAATGCAATAAAAAATGCAAAACTAAATCTTAAAATACTACCATTGAATACTGGAGAGACAGAGGTAAAGAAACTTGTCTTTCATTCAGTTGACCTCAGTTTGAATCCCAGACACCATCTATAATCCCCAAGCCTCATCATCAGTGATCTCTGAGCACAGAGCCAAGAGTAATCCCTGAGCATTGTCAGGTGTGGCCCCATTTCCTGCCTTTTCCACCCTGAAAAAACCAATATTATTGCCTGTTTATTAATTAAATTTATCTCTATCTCTCTCTCTTTCTCTCTCCTCTCTCTCTCACACACTCTCTTTCTCTCCCATCACATCTCTTTAAATAAATTTTTAATAAAATTATTTTATTTTAAATAATAAATAAATACATTATTTTATTATAATTATTTCAGTTCTTTTTAGTAATGAAAATAATTAATCAAAACAGGCTCTGTGGAACACCAACAAAACAATAACAATAGAAGACAGGCAAAATTATAGGGAATAAGGAAGATATTTAGTAAATATTAGTGAATATGGTAGGTTTCATTCCAACTATGTCAATAGGAGCTTTGAACAGAAGTAATTTAAGTTCATGATTTAAAAATATAGAGATTGTCAGAAAGGACCAGAAAAAAATTCAAACCTATGAAAATCCTATTTTAAATATAAACATATAGGTCAAATAGATCAAAGGTAAATAAAATGAGTATAAACCAAGCAACATTATGCAAAAGAAAAGTGAATTTTCATGGTAATATAAGATACAATGCATTAATAGTGCAAGTTGATAGTTTTAGAAGGTGGTGTTCAACACAGAAAACAGTATAGAGCAGATGTAAAATACAGTTTGATTATAGTTTGTTAATATGCAGGTAGAAAATTTAGTGAAATATTTGTATAGTTCATAGTATAGGTAGTGAACTATTAACTATTGTTTTACTGATTTTTTTCTATATTCCTTCCCTTATTAGCCTTTCAATAAAGACTACACAAAAGTTATGCAAAAGGGACTGGAGTGATAGAACAGAGAATAGGGCATTTGCCTTGCATGCAACCAACCTGGGTTCGATTCCTAGCATCCTATATGGTTCCCTGAGCACCGGCATGAGTAATTCCTGAGTGCAACCAGGAGTAACCCCTGTGCATCGCCAGGTGTGACCAAAATAGAAAACATAATTCAATTCTTGCATAACTTTTTCCAAATATTTTTTTATTTAATTTCAATAATCCTTTCTGCATGAAGGTACTGGCAGAGGAACCCAGGTGTGTGGGACCCGGGGCTGAGACCTCCAAGCCTTCTCGATAGGGACTGGGCCTCCTCCACCCAGATTTCCCATTTCCCAGTAGGTAGGCAGTCACACCCTAGGGACTGCCCCCAGCGCCTTGGAATCCCGTCAATGGCCAGCATCCAGACACTTAAAAGCAAGCTTCCGGAACCACGCAGCCACTTCAAGGCTGCTCGATATCTTACAGACTACTTCTTCCTCTGGGAGAACCTGGAAAATTACTGGGAGTTTCCTGACCACATGGAAGAGCTTCGCAAGGTCCCCATGGTGTATTAATATGCCCAAACCAGTAACAAGCTGGGTCTCATTCCCCTGACACTGCAAGAGCCTCCAATGCAGCATAGTTAGGAAGGATGAGTAGAGAGAGGTTTCTAAAATCTCAAGTCTAGGACAAATGGAAACATTACTGAGACCACTCAAGAAATTAGACAATCAACGGGATAATGATGATGATGATGATGATGATGATGATGATGAATCCTTTCTTTATTCATTTTTCTTTGACATTTAATTTCTTATCTCATATTAGAAACAATAAAGAATTGAAAAAAAATCCATGTATGTCTTAACTATTTGTACTTCAGGATTTTATTGTATTTGTTCTGTGACTCAATATATTTTCTTCTACTCTTTACCAGTAGGACCTATAAGAGTCTACCATTGAGGGTATCTATTACATTAATTCTGCATCCCAAAAATTTGTTGATGATTAGAAATCACATATTTTTCTTTCATTATTTAGAAAATATCTCAGGTAGGTGTGCTAAAAGTAGATAAAGGACCAAACGTGTTAAACTCTCCTCTCGGTATCTATATTGCAAAATATAATGCCCAAAAGGGGATAATTGTCTGCCATGGAGGCAGACAATGGGAGGGTATACCGGGGACATTGGTGGTGGAAAATATGCACTGGTGGAGGGATGGGTGTTTGATCATTGTATGACTGAAACTCAAACATAAAAGTTTTGTAACTGTGTCTCACAGTGATTCAATAAAAAAAGTCTCTGAAATATATTAATGTTGAGGCACTGAGACTCCATTATTTTGTATGTTAATGACTTACCAAACTTCAATAAATTTTATGTTCTTATAGACATGAGCGCATAACCACAGAGAGCTTAGTAAATATCAGTTCTATTAAAATCTGGCAGAGATATTTTAGCACACAGTTAAATTTGGGTGAATTAACTGGAAATGATTCTTTCCTCCCATTGATGACACCATGTTCAATTGCTGCCTGCACTCTGAGTAACAAGTACCAGCTACAGGAACAGTTTAGGCTTTTAGTACACTTTCTCAGAGGTGTAATCAGAGGCAAAACTATTACTAGCACGATTTTATCCCATTTGGAAAAATAGATTTATATTAGTGACATTGACAAGTATGAATTAACTACATTTCATATTCCTAGCATGAGTTTGCCAGTTATTTTAAAGTATATTGCCAATTATGTGATTTTTCAGTTCTCCATAAATAAGGACAAAAATTATAGTCTGAATTTATGAGAAATTGAGATTACTTTCCATTTCATCTTCTTAAAAGACATAGAACTATGGTTCCCAAACTAATTCTTTGGTGCATATTTTGACTTATTTTACTCTGTTTAATGTTATTGGTGGGGCCATCCAAGCAGTGTGGGGGCCTGTGATCATTCTCAGCAAGAGTCAGTCTGCAGTGAGGGCTAGAAGTTTCTATGATGTGGCATCCCAGTGTTGTTCATGTCCAGATGTGCTGGAAAATACCACAGCAACCCAGCAGTACTCGGGGTGGAGCCAGTATGTGGTTCCAGAGATGAATCACCTCATACTCCAGCCCTTTGAACAGTCATAATTTGTTTTAAATGATATGTAAACACTTTTGACCTATTACCAGGGATGATATGCATTGTGATCACTTTATTGTACCCAGAAGGGAAGCAAAAGAATTTCCAATGACCATTACAATTTTCTGTTGATAAGGGGCCCTAGGAGGTAAATAGTAAAGAAAAAATAAAAACAATAAGTAAAAACCATAACCCATAGTGTCTTACACATATATGAGTCATACTAAATTATCAAATCAACAGAAAACAATCATTAACTCAGTAGTTTTTCTGGAGTCCTTAAACTTTTTTCTACTTATGACCACTTTTTGCTCTATAAATTTGTATGCTACTCTTAATATATGATTCTGTTCTATTTTTAGGGCTCCCAATGCTTCTTAGGTCAATTATGTCCATTTTAGTAATTCTTATCCTGGAGAAAGTTGTTGACATCCAAAAATCACAAGGAAGTTGAGAGAAAAAAGTTTTATTGGCAAGAAAGTAAAA
The DNA here is from genome assembly GCF_027595985.1 of Sorex araneus. Lineage (NCBI taxonomy): Eukaryota > Metazoa > Chordata > Mammalia > Eulipotyphla > Soricidae > Sorex > Sorex araneus. The sequence goes on along the minus strand of NC_073313.1, from coordinate 221,759,511 downwards.
AAGTGAGCCTGGCCTGCACAGACTGCAGAACAAGCTTTGGAAAGAGGAAGGGGGTGGTCTGACTGGATGGCAAGTAGAGGAGTTAAGATTTATGTAACAATGTGAAAGTCTTTAGGAGTTCCTAGGCACTGATGCATATTTATGGGACATATGAGAATGCACAATTGAGTGAAATACAATGAACATATATAACAGTGTATCTCATGTGCAGAAGGTAAGAGAGAAATGTCACTCTGGTCAAAGCTGTGATTTTTTTAGTATGGTAATGTGAAAACAGAGCAAGAAGGGGCCCATTGTGCATAACCACTGACCACTTCTCCACAGCTGGAGTCCATGGTCCTTTGCAGCTCAAATATTCTGTCTTGATTCAGACAAAACTATAAAAATTCAGCAATATGGTTGCTTCCAAGGTAGGGTGGGGTGGGATGGCCATGACTGGGTTGCGCTATGATTCAGACGACAAGCCTCAGACCAATGTGTCTTGTTTTCTTCACCTCAGAGAATCTCTAATTTAGAGAAGGAAAAAAAAAAAGCACCAATTTGCACACAGTTGAATAATCTGATTGCACTGTCATTGCACTGTGTTAATAATTCCAAATTCAATTTTAATAAAACCTGCTCCAGGAGTTAAGGACACAGGATAGTAATCAGAGGTACCTGGACTCCAGTTTAATTCTCGAATGACTCACCTAGGATGGCTGAGGTGACTCTCGTGTCCCACAGTACCACTCAGCACCAGCAACATTGTGTCTTGGGTCCTGGCACAGAGCTTTTTGGCCCTGTTGACCAAGTATGATGAGAAGGAGCTTCAGAGTGCCCTGAAACCTGCTTGGGAGTTCCTCCTGCCCAATTCACTTTCATATTATTTTACATCTTAAATTTTATCTCAGAGAACTTAAACGTCACTTTGTTTACTATTAATTTTATCCATAAATTTTCCCGTGCATATTGAAATTTTAATTTATATATTCACAATTTATTTTTAGTTATCTTTTTAGGATTTTTAGTTGTTTCTTGTGATTTTCTTGGAGATTCACTTGTCTCATAGCTCTGAATTAGACCATGTGTTTGCATTTCAAATTGCCACATTATATATATATGTGTGTGTATTAAATGTATCAGTTTGACAATTGACAGGAAAAAGTTTTTTTTTAAGAACAAACTTACTGATTTAGAAAAATACTTTGAGTAAGAAAGCAGACACACTGCTGGAGAGAGGTGTTGGACCATTCTATCCATAAAAACCTATCATTAGCAGTGTAATAAATTCAAGTGTCTCAAAATTTAAAATATACTTTGGCTATCATGATAGACTGGATTATCTTCACTAATCACTTCTCCTTGCATAAACTATATGCATATATACATACATACATACACGTGTGTGGAACACATATGGACACATTATCATGTGACTGCAAAATATTTCAGTAGAGTATGTAGAGATATTTATCTACTGATTTTTTTTTGTCTTGGCCTTAAAATTATGTTGACCGATTACAGTATTGCAAATGTTACATAAGGAAGGCAGGTTTTTATATTATTGTTATGTATATATGCAAACATGCGTATGTTCACATAAAAGTTTTTATGCATATGTTTATATTACTTACCTTGACCTTTTGTGTTTCCATGGTCCCCTCAGAATCCACACTTCATAACTGCTCTTAAATAAAAAGAATCCTAAGTTGTAATGCAGGTAAATCCAGGAAGTCTAGCAATATAGCAACTGTAACCCACTTACACATGAGAAAGAAAAATATATTTTGCTCTAATTAACGTCTTGAGATTATTGCATACTATTTCTATATGAATTGCTGATTAACACAGAGGGAAAACATGGCCTGATCAAAATCAGAAAGAAATTGCTAACATCCCCCCTGTAATAAATAAATATAAATTTTAAGAGGAAGTAAATTAGGAGAGGAAGGAAAGGATAAAATATTAAGCTACTCAGACAAACAGACATAGGCTATCAGAGTAGGATGGAACCTGAAGAAAGAGTATATTAAAACATCATGTAAATTCTAAGTTTTAAATAATACATTTTCAATTCATTAAACATCTTACTGAGTTTGACCTTGATTCCAGTTTCTCAAAATTTTCCCGGGTCTTCTATACTGCAGTTGGATGGAATAGCATTGCTACTGTGAGCTGGCTTTGAGTATTTCCCTTTCTTCATGTCTGTTAAACTTTGATAATTCCTCAAAAGTTTAGGCTCTGATTAACTGATTTCCTCTGATGGCAGGCTTTGTTAAGAACTGAGATTTTACCTGTGCCTGGCAGTTTTATAAGGACATAAAAGTTATTGGATATTAAGTGTGTTCAGTACTTGACTTTTCAGAATTACATGATGCTCCCAAATTTCTTCTGCACACAATTAGAAAGCTCCCTGCTTGTGATATTTATCATGGGTTCTCTGTGAAATTACACGCAGACATGTCTTTCCATTCTTAGTTTTCCTTAAAGTGTCTAATCCTGAATAATTTATGGATTTGTTAAAGGTTTCTTTACATGTGTTTAGCTAAATAAATATTTTCCTCAATGTTTGTGAGTTATTTGCTTGAATAGATTTAAATTTCAGTTACCTTTGAATTTCTGGCCAAATACTTCTGAACACAAACTATTATATTTAAAAAAAATCTGGATCTAATTTGCAAAAAAATTTACTTAGAAAATGCATTTATACTTATAAAATATATAAATCTTTAATAATTTTATTTGAATATCTTTTATAGGTTTTCTTATCAGGATTAGGTTCATAAAATGAGTTGGAAAGTAATTTTATCTTTCATTGGATATTTCTATTTACTCTTCTTTACATCTTTTTCATTTATCTAGGTTCATCAGTCTCATTAAAATTTTCAACAACTTGAACTTAGTTTATTATTTTTGCCTATCTTTCATCATTTTTATCTTTATTATTTCTTTACCTATACTTAATGTATTCATACTTTTTTCTTTCCTAACTACTTACATGCATTATTTATTTCTGTTTTAAACATTTATTTCCTAGATATGATAATAGTAATTCAATAACTCTACTACATACCAATACTTCTAAGATTTCTTTAAAATACCTTTGAGAAATGTTTTGCACTTTTTAAATTTCAGACCTTGAGGGGAAAAGTATGGCACATCTTTCTTTAATACATTATAAAATAAAATTATTATCCTAATAATATATGAAATTAATATTATTCAAGTTTGAATTATGCTTTAAACCTTAGGAAACATGTTCAAATTAATATTTTGTCTTTTTATCATTTTTGTTTGTTTGGCTCTGTGCTTCCTTTTACACCCCATGGACGCTGGACCTGGGCCACCCCAGGACGGTAGGCTGTGCCCCAGCTGCAGTCCCAGACAGTATCCCCAAAGACCCTCTAGTAGATGCCGTTCTTGGCGAGCTTCTCTTTGACCTCGTGTGTTAGCTCCAACATGTCCACTTTGTGGCACATGCACAGCTCCTACTGGGAGCCACACCCAGTTGTGCTATGAGGTTATTCTTGACATTGTACACACAGATTACCCCTGGTGGTGATTGAGGGTCCATATCTGGGGTTGAGGATTGAATCTGGGTTGATCACAGCAACACAAGCATCTCACTCACTGTGTTTTCTGTCCAGCAACTTATGATTGTTTCTAAAGTTTAAATCTATAGGATATGTTCACAAAATCTGAAGTGTTTAATACAGAGAGGATGTGGATATTTGAATATAGCTACCACAAAATTTGTTTAAATGTAATAAAAATAAAATCTAGAAATGTGATTTAATTCAAAATAATTTTAAAGGGAATTGTGAGTATTTGTTGTTTATTTTATGTTTCCTTTCCATACTTTTGCTTGCTCCTATGCACTTTACTGACAGCATTCTTAAAAGTCCAGTGTTTCTGTCAAAGAGCAAATGTTGACCAAGAGGAAAGATATTGTCTCAGATCACTTGTATCACTTGTCATCCCGTTTATCTTAGATTTGCTCAAGAGGGCACCAGTACCATCTCCATTTGTCCCTGTCATGTGCTAGTGTAGCCCAATGATATCTGCTCGCTCCGGGAATACAAAGAGCCTCAAACAATTTGTTCAGAATCTTGACGAAGAAGTCTGACGATCTCCTTGGTGGGCCGACAAGTGGTCTTTTGACGTCCCATGCAATCCAATTGGTAACAACTCTAGTCCAGAGGTTGTCTCTAAATTGCATTACGTGTCCGGCACATCTGATTTTTGATGCCTTGAAAATGAGACAGCATCCCTGATTCTTGATGGTCGACAGAGGTCGGAACTCCAGATTCCTTCTTTCACTTGAGTGAAACGTGATACTCCAAGCATTTTGATACCTTTTTTGGGATACTGAATAACATTCTCATCTTGTTTTCATAGGCCCCAGGTCTCTGAGGCATATGTTAGTACAGGAAAAATGGTGGAGTAGAAAAGATGTACCCAAAGTCAGAGGTTCTTGATGCTCTTAACCACTTCTTCGATACCCTTGAAGGCGTTCCATGCTGCTCTCTTATTCCTGCGCAGTTCTGGTGCCAAGTCATTCCTCATGTTGAGTTTTCGACCCATGTACATGTAACTGCTGCATTCAGAGATGTTTTTTCTGCTGAGAGCAAATGGAGCATCAGGGACTAGTTTTTCATGAACATTGTCTTGTTGAGATTCAGCAGCAGTCTACCTTTCCACACTTGTAGTAGAAGTCAGCCAGCATTTGTGCCACTTGGATAAAGATTGGTGTTATGAGAACGATATCATGAGCAAAGCAGAGGTGGTGTAGTTGCTGACTATCTATCTTCACTCCCATTCCTTCCCATTCAAGTTCTCGTATGACATTTTCCAGGGTGGCACTGAAGAGTTTTGGTGAAATGGTATCACCCTGCCGAACCCCTCTCTTTACATCAATGATCACTTCCTTGTAGAATGGTGAGATCCTGGTGATGAATCCATAATACAGCTCATGGAGGATCTTGATGTACTGAGTTTAAACACCCTGTTTGGCTAGGGCTTCATTGACCACTTCAGTCTTAACAGAATCAAAGGCCTTCTTTAATTCGATGAACATTAGACACAGTGGCATCGTGAGTTCTCACGAAACTTCGATGGGCCTGGTGACCATGTGCATATGGTCAATTGTGCTGAATCCTTTTCGGAACCCGGCTTGCTCACATGGCTGTCCTTCATCTAGTGTTCTAACTATTTTATTCAGGATGACTCAAGTGAACAACTTGTAGACGATGGACAACAGGCAGATTGGGTGATAGTTGCCAATGTTGTGAATGTCTCCCTTCTTTTACAACAGAATGTCCCTGCTGGTTTTGCACTGGGACAGAAACTTGCATTCAGACAAGTAGCATGTGAAGAGCTGAGCCAGTGTATTGATGAATATTGGCAGCAGATTCTTCAGTTGTTTGGGTTTGACCTTATCTGGACTGGGTGCTGTACCTGTCTTTACTAACAAAATGGCATGTCAGATTTCGGAAAAGAGGACATTGGGAATGACATACCCATCCTGCAGAATTTTGTATGTGGGCAGGTGAACGTGGCTGTCAAAGAGATCCGAACTGGAGTCGTAAATAATCTCTCCATTGCCCTTCTGGGAGATGTAATAGATCTGTCAGGATGTCGGAGGGCAGTCATCTTGGTCTGGTAGTTGGCAAAGGACAGGAGAGCATTGCAAATACTTTCCCCGGCTTCTGCCACATCGGTCAATACAGCTGCTCTTCTCTCTTTGAGGTCTTCTTTCATCGCTTCTCTGCAAATCTTTGTGAGCTCGGACGTTAACTTGTGGTTGCCTGAGGCTCGTGCCAAACCACATTGGCGAATGAGCTCGACAATGTCCGAAGACAGGCGTCTGTTTGTGGCTTTCCCACTCTCAGCATTTTTCATGCAGTCATGGAGGTGTTGAACAAGTCGATCGTATTCTTTGTCGATGCTGTCAACGATGACATCTTCCCACGTTGCCGCAATAGTGCCAAAGAGCTCCCACTTGATGGACATTCTGGGAGTTCTCTTCTTAAACTTAAATTTTGCAGGCCTTTCTCCCACTCTGTGAAGTAGAATTTTACATGAAAGACATGGTGGTCCGATCCCATTTGGAATTTTGGGACAAAGCAACATTGGTCAGGCAAAACCTTCGATCAATTATGATGTGGTCAGTTTTGTTGTGGAACTGTCCACTGGGAGACTCCCACATCCAACGTTTAGATTCAGCCTTCTGGAACCGTGAGTTACCATGGATGGTCTTGTCGACATGATGAACTCAGACAGTCTCTCACCCTATTCATTCAATTCTAGGCCATGGGACCCAATATGGAGTTATTTGGGCAACCTTCTTGGTCCTATCTTGTCATTAAAATCACCGATAATGATCTTGTAGAAGTTGTGGTCTTTATAGAACTTCTGCAGCTCTATGTAGAACTTCTCAATTTCTTCTTCATCATAGTTGGATGTTGGTGCCTAGATGACGAAGATAGAAACTGTTGCAGTAAGCCACATATATTTAAGCATAATCATCCAATTTGAATGTTAGGCATTCGAATGAATCAATGTTCATGGCCAAGTTCGTGTTGAATAAGACACTGATGCCACTGATGACTCTGTTGTCGCATGTTCCAAGGAGCAGTTCTCCAGTGTCAAAAATGGCGTCATGTGATTGATGCCTTCTCGTTTTGGTCAGACCAATGATGTACTAGATCTTCTGCTCTTGCACCCTCAGGTCCTTGTTGGATGCTTCTGATTCCAGTGTATGTACACTGAAAGTACAGACAGTCATTTTAGTCTTTCTTCATTTTGGCAGTCTAGTTAGTCCCTGACATTTTATCAGCCTCTCCTTGCTCATCCTTCTTAAAGCTGCTGTATTGGGGGCTCTTTCATTGTCATGTAAATGAGGCCGATTGTTGTTACTGATTTTGGCACATCAAATAGGCAATTCCAAAAGGGAATTTTCTCATACTGTGTTTATAATTTTAGAAGCCAGCTTAGACAGTTTCACTCACATCAAATTAATCAGTAATGAGAAACTCAAAAAAAGAATAATTAGTTTTTTTTTTCCCTTGGAATGAGCTTTATATTGGTCTGTTGAAGCTATAGATGTGATTTGGATAGAGATAATATTAGATGTTTTGGATAATACATTAGCTAATTAATTGTTAAGCAAGTTTGCCATTTCCAGGCTTAGATTTTACAAATATTAAAATCATGTTTTAAACAGTCCTTTTTGACAGGATCATACAATATTTGGCAAATTTTTGCTATCAGTTGGATTTCTGATCTGTTTACTATCACGTTAAAATAATATTTCAATATTATTAAAAATAGTATCAGTCTATTTTGTGTTACTGGCAAGAAGCCCTATCTGACTTTAAGCTCACACAAATTGACAGAGCTTTTATTATTCATTGAAGATAATATTGTACAAATTTAAAGAATTACCAAGCACATTTATAAATGGTAAGTGCATCACCCATATTCACAGAAATAAGTAACTTTTTATAATTAAGAATATATTAATACACCCTCCAGCGCCACCATGCCTGGTTTGCTCCCTCTGGCAGGTCAGTGAATCCGACCCAGGCTGCCATTTCCCCCGAGCCTACATCCCCCCTCGCCCTTCCCCCCTTTCTCTTCTGACCTTGAGCTCCCACCCTGCATGAGTCCCACCTATCCACCCCTTTGCCACCCTCCAGCACTATGGCACCTGGTTTGCTGCCTCCAGCAGGTCAGTAAACCAGAACGAGTCGCAATTTCCCCCCGCCCCTGCAAGGTACCCCACCCACATTGCGGTAGTGGGTATGGCCTCAGCAGAAGTAGGCATGGCCTATTTTGGAGCCGCAGTTATTTTCCTCATACCAAGCAATCTGTTTTTACATTACAGTCTTCATTACCTATGTGCCTGAGTAACATCCTAGCTATCCCCAAAACAGTTCGCCAATAGGCTGCTAGTCTATTTCAATTTCTCCAAAGTACCAATGAATATAAGCAGCTGTACAAGCCCAGTGTAAAAGAGCACATTCTCCAAAAGCATCACTTGAGGCCTCACGTAAAGAATAGAGGAACATCATCTGAGAAGGACATGTTCTAGAGGGGGAACATAAGGTGACCACCATTGACCGAGCCCATCCAGAATCCTTTTCGCAACAAGAGGGAATAGAGATAGTCATCTTGAAGGTCACTCCTCCATACCACCACAACAACATGAAGAAATAGCGCAAATCCCCACAAGAAGAGGATGAGGAATGGAGTCCAGAAGCCTTAATAGGCATTTCCCAAAAACCTGAGCTTTCTGATAAAGAAATGCTTAAGATGTTCAATGAACTCAATGTAAAGATTGAACAGGTATCCATTAAATTAAAGGAGGACCTGACAGAAGCAATGGAATCAACAGCCCAGAAAATACAGGAAGGAATGAGAGCAGAAATAAAAAAAGCTACAAAAAAAAATATCACAAATAAAGGATTCGGTAGATGAATTTAAAAACTCAGTGGGTGCCCTCAACAATAGAATGGCTACAGTGGAAGACAGAATCAGTGAGATTGAAGATGAGCTGCAGGAAGCCTACAGGCAACAACAAACAATGGGAGAGACCTCAAAATAGCCCTAGGACGAATCTGTGCCCTAGGGGATGACTTCAATAGGAACAACATTAGAATCATCAGAGTACCAGAAGGACAGGGAAACAACCCAAATGAAAAAATCACAGTCAAAGAAATCATTGCTCAAAAGTTCCCAGAGCTAGAGAATGCAGGCATCCAGATTCAAGGAGCCCGAAGGGTGCCTGCTAAAAGAGACCTAACAGAAAAACTCCAAGACATAGTTAGAATAATAGACGTCACAGATAGAGACACAATATTGCAAGCAGGAAGGTCGAAGAAAGAAATCACATACAAAGGAGCACCCCTTAGATTCATAGCAGACCTATTGGAGGAAACCCTCCAAGCCCGAAAGCAATGGTGGGATATAGTGAAAAAACTCAATGAAATGAATGCTTCACCAAGAATACTTTATCCAGCTAAACTCTCATTCAAACTCGAAGGAACTATACACTATTTTGTGGATAAACAACAGTTTAGGAACTTCATAGACTCAAAACCAAACCTAAAAGAAAGAATAAAGGGGCTATTGTAAAACAAGAAAAACCCCTACAAGCAGAACAAACCCTGACAGAAAGATGGCGCAAAATCCAATAACAATAATCTCTCTCAATGTCAATTGTCTAAATTCACCAATTAAGAGACACAGAGTGGCAAAATGGATTCAGAGACTGAAACCAATATTCTGCTGCCTACAAGAAACACATCTGAACAGCCATAACAAACACATACTCAAAGTCAAAGGATGGAAAACAATCCTGCAAGCAAACAACTCCCTCAAAAAAGCTGGGGTGACCTTAGTAGTATCAGACAACATAGATTTCAGGTTGAAAAGGATTAGAAGGAACAGTGAAGGTCATTTTTTATTAATCAGGGGATATGTACAGCAGGAAGAAATCACACTCCTAAACGTGTGTACACCCAGTGAGGGACCAAGAGGGAGAAGTAGACTATCAGAGCTTGGTTTTATAGTCTCTGGATGTTGGCCATTGATGGGATTACATGGCACTTACTGGGTGTGACTGCCTAGCTACTGGAAAATGGGGAATCTGGGTGGAAGAGGCCCAGTCCTGATCTGAGCAGCCTTGGAGATCTTGACCCTGAGTCCCTCACACCTGGGTTCCTCTGCTGGTTCCTTCATGTATGAGACTCGTCCAAACGTGTGGAGAGTGGCCTTGAGCATGGCTGTGGCTTATATATATACACATACATATATATATTATAAATATATAATATTTATTATATATATTTATATGGATTTATAAAAATTAAATTTATATGGATTTATAGTAAATTTATGTGATTTATATAAAATATATATTTAATTAACGATATGTTTATATTAAATATATAAATACATATTGTATAAATATACTGACATAAAATATATAATATAATACTCATATATAATATAATCACTGTCACTGTCATTCTGTTGTTCATTGATTTGCTCGAGTGGGCACCAGTAACATCTTCATTGTGAGACTTGTTGTTATGGTTTTTGGCATATTGAATAAGCCACAGGTAGCTTGCCAGGCTCTGCCGTGCGGGCGAGATACTCTCAGTAGCTTGGACTGGAATGATAGTACAGCAGGTAGGGCATTTGCCTTGTATGAGGCCAACTCAGGTTTCATTCCTCCGTCCCTCTTGGAGAGCTTGGCAAGCTACTCATATATAATACTTAAAAAAATTAAATGGTACTAAATTTAGGAATATCAAAAAACAAATTGAATCAGAATATTTTTAATGTGTAAATTGGGGACAATAATTTAAAAATATACTTTGATTTACATATTATTCTTTAAAAAGATATTTTAAATGCTATGAATTTAGCAATATTCACATGTCTAAGATGTTTTAGCAGTGGTTTCCTTTAGAGTATACATTATTTGCTCTTTCCCAGTCTGTTTATCCTTCTTTCAGATAACTTAATAAATATATTTTACACACTTATTCAACTAGATCTGCTCTTTCTGGATCATGCAGGCAAATAGCCCGGTCACCCACTCTAACAAATGAGTGAGGCTCCTGTGAACCCAGAGCATCTCAACAAATGTTCTAAGCCCACATGAAACCTGAAAGAATCCCTTTTCACCACAGTGCATAGCAGAGGCATACCAGCACTGCCCAACACTTCTGTGTATTAATCCAAAATACTTTCTTGTTCTCCTGCTACTGTCACATTGAAGCTGTTATCTCAAGCTCCAAGTTCTAAAGACCAAGTGGAACTTGAATAAGTTCCATTGAAATTTTTTTAATGTATTCAACGTAAAAATCCAATGTATTCAACAAAAAATAAATCAAATAAAACTGATTTCATTCTAGGTCTAAAGTATCAGTTTGAGTCAAAAGTTTCCAATTTCATTTATAAATTTGGCCTGATGAAGCCTCTCCAATTTCTCATCTGTTCCCCCAAAGGAAAAGTTTGTAGTCTCAGGTACAAAGAAATTAATATGTCCTGTGTGTTACAAAACAGTTATTCAATTACAGAAATATTCTAAAATAAAGAAATAATATTCAGAAGTCTACCATTACTCTTATCATTAAGAAGCTTTAAAAAGTTATATATAAAAATTATGTCTCATAGATAAAATTTTGAGGTAAAGTGATAGCACAGTGGGTAGAGCGTTTGCCTTGCACACAGCCGACCAAGGTTCGATTCCTCCACTCCTCTCAGAGAGCCCAGCAAGCTAACGAGAGTATCTCTCCTGCATGGCAGAGCCTGTCAAGCTACCCGTGGCATATTCAATATGCCAAAAAACAGTAACAAGTCTCACAATAGAGAGGTTACTGGTGCCCGTTCAAGCAAATCGATGAGCAATGGGATGACAGTGATACAGCGATACAGTTAAAATTTAAAAGTTTAGGGCCAGAAGACAGTTCAGGGAGAATATGCTCCCTTTCCCTGCTTTTAATCAACCACTATTTAACTTTCTGCCCAGCATCAGCCCCTGGATACCGCAAGGAGTGACTCCAAACTCAGGGTCCAAAGAAGTTCATATGTGTCACTAGATATGGTACTAAGCCCCCCAAATATATAAATAGTTCAATGGCTTTCACATATTTAAGTAAATATAGACTTACCATGTTAATTTAAAGGTATCTTTCTATCAATCCGTGGGGATATTTTGCTTACAGTTTACTGATAAAAAGACATTTTTTAAAGGAAATATCATGTTTTATAGTCAAGTTTGGTAGCACTCAGGTTTTACTCCTGGCTCTGTGCTCAGGATTATTCCTGACAGTACTCAAGGGATCATATTGAGTGTCAGAGATTAAACCTGAGTCAGCTGCATACAAGTCAAGTACTCTATCAGCTGTACTATCTCTTCAGCCCATAATTAAGATTTTTATTTTATTAAAACTGTTTCATTTGCGGGGGCTAGACCAAATTTAATTTTAGCATCCCAAATGGCCCCCAGAGCCACATCAGTAGTGATCCCTGAACACTGAGGCAGGAGTAAGCCCTAAGCATTTCTAGGTGGGGCCAAAAAAATCAAATTTTAATTAAGATTTATTATTTTAATTACATCAGATATAAAGCTCTGAGAAACTATTTTTATTTCTTTTTTGAGAGAAAATTGATTGTTACCAACTAGCCTACATACAGAAAATGAGAAAACTGTTTCGCAATGTTAATAAAAGGAAAAACAAAGTTTTGGACTGCATAAATAATGAGATACAATGTTACATATACTTAGTAGGTGAGTGCACTTATCTCTCTCATGATATTGACATATTATCATGTTTGCATACATTAAAATATTAAAAAAATGAACTAAAACACAGAATGCAGATCAAAGAAAACTATTTTTTATATAATGAGAGGTGATATTGTTTTTATAAATGGAAAGACTCAAGATATTGTCCGACTAGCCCAATGTTAACATATTTTTTAAATTTTAATATCCTTGGCCAATATATACATGCTTTGTTCCAGATTATTCAAGTTCAGCCCTAGCAGTCCTGATAGTTATTTGAGATAATGTTTCCTCTTAAATTTATTACCTGCATCTTCTATTAACATTCATATCCTGACATTTAAGAAAGCATGATGTTTTGTGGCTTTTTAATTTTTATAAAAATAAATCAGAAAGTTTCCACTATGCAGTTATAAGATGATTTTTGAAATATGAAATTCTTATTTAATAGCTTTATTTTCCTATATTCATATTCTACAGCTATCTTTAGAATACAGAGACAAAGTGAGGATATTTATTAAACAAAAATTCATATATTCTACACTTAAAACAATATACTTCTATCCAATTTTTCTGAAAAGTCTGCACATCATTTTAAAGTGTCGTGGAGATTAAAATTAAATTACATATCATGAGCAACTATTATGTCAATATCTGTGTATCTTATGAACATTTCCTTGTTTCTACAGTGAAAAGATAGGATAAGTATCAAGCTTTAGTTGACCATTTCAATTTGATTGGCATAGACGCAACTGCATATTATTAAGTAGTGTGAACTGAGTTTTCCTAGTTCTCATGCCAGAGAATAGCCAAGATATGTAATGTGTAATCTTTAAGTAGTAAATGCATTGCAAATTGGCTTTGAATTGATTTTTACTGCTAATTCAATTAAATTTTTTTAATCGAATCATGGTGAGATACACAGCTACAAAGACATTCATAACTGGGTTTCAGTCATATAATATTCCAACACCCACGCCTCCACCAGTGTACATTTCCCAAGACCAATGACATCAGTTTCCCTCCCGCCACCCCTCACCACTGCCAGCCTGCTTCAGTGGCAGATAATTTTCTCTGTCTCTGTCTGTCTGTCTGTCTGTCTCTGCCTCTGTCTCTGTCTCTCTCTGTCTCTCTCTCCTCTCTTTCTGTCTCTCTGTCTCTTTCTCTTGTTCTCTGTCTCTTTCCTTCTTTCTCTCTCTCTCTCTCTCTCTCTCTCTCTCTACTATTGGGCATTACAATTTGCAATAAAGATACTGAGAGATAATTACGTTTTGATACTCAGTTTTTAACAACAAATAAACTATGTAGTGACTCTAAACTGCTCGAAAGATTCCAGAATGAAGAATTGCTCTCCTTGCAGTTCAATTAAAAAAATAATTTTTTTACAAAGGGATTGTTCACCTCAAAATTGATGAATTATTTTTTAGCAACAGGTTTTTGTGTGATGACATGAGTGGTGTTGAATATAAAGACAACTGCATTTTCACATATTTAGTTTTCTCTAAATTGGTTAATTTTGTAGTTTTGGTTCTTCATTAAACTTTTGTTTTCTTTATTTTTTAACCTCTGTATTAAACACTGTGCCTGGCTCAGATTAAGGACTGAAATCACAATAAATAAATTGAATTGAACACACGTTATGTTGTTCTTTCCATGAAATCCTTGGAGAAAGAATTACTGCCTTGATGTGTTAGTGTTGGTATCCTGAAAAGTTAGAGTTTAAATAATGTTTTTAGAGAAAACATCCTGGCATTTAGCAAGAGCCAAAAACCTCTTGTCAGCCAGGTGAAACTCCCTCTGAAATTCTTTGTCCACAACATGATTCCACCAAAATCCAGGCTCCGTGTGGGTGGCCAAGGAACTTCTAACTTCCCCTCAAAGAAAATAATAAACCTTCTACCTATAGGACAAGTTATTATCTTACCTTCCATCCAATAACTATTTAGCTATGTAAACAAGTTAAACACTCAAAACATATTTCTAGAAATATTTCAGTGAAACAGAATTTATATATCTCTAAACTTGAGGTTTCAGCTCACACATTCAGTTAGCCTCTAGCAACCAAATAAATAATCCAGTAACCATTCACCCTCTTCCCCCGAATGGGAGTGCCAATTTGGCTGTGCATAGTAAATGAGTATGTATCTATGCCTTAGGAACTGAATAGTACACCTAGTCTTACTCAGCCTCTTTTTACAATTTCATGTTACTGAAACACCACAGGGAGAACTGGGGACAAGGAGAGGACATCAAGCAAAGCACACATTTTCCTTTATTCTTCTATTTTTGTGGTTTGCATATTGGGGGCCATACTGGCATTGCTCATGTCTGACTACTGGCTTTTGCTCAGGGATAACTCCGGGAGGAACCTGAAGGACCACATGTGGTGTTGGGGATCAAACTCCAGTATACCACATGCAAAGTAAGTGCCATGCCCGCTGTACTATCTCTCTTGTCCTCTTTCTTTGATTTTCTTTCCTTTTCTTTTTCTTTCCTTTATTTGCTTGTCTTGTCTTGTTTCAAATAAACCATGTAGTTGACTATAAACTGCTTCTTTTCTCTCCCTTCTTCATTTTTTCTTTCTTTTCCTTTTTTTCTCCTTACCTTTTTTTCTCCTTTTTTTTCTTTTACACAGTTTACTTCCCTCTTCATTACTTTTTTTTTTTGTCACAGATGTTACTAATGATGCAGAAACTGCTAGAACAAACGTGGTGGAAAAAACTTCACAAAAGAAATGCTATCCTTTTAGTTTTGTTGCCAGGTATAATTGATTCCATACAGTCTGGCAATCATTCTTGTTGATTCTATTTCTTTTTGTAGAAAAATGTATTTTCTTAGAGTGATGTTTGATGTTTTGGCTTTTATCACAGTAAAATAGTTAAATATCTAAATCCTAGAAATGAAAAGAGGAGATGTAGGGATAGATGAGTGGGTAGGGTGCTTGCCTGACACTCTGCTGACTTGTGTTTAAGCCGGGATCACATATGGTCCCCCGATCTGCACCAGGAATGACCCCTGGGAACAGAGTCAGAAGCAATATCTGAACACCATAGGGTGTGGCCAAAAGCAAAGGAACAAAAATGAAATTAAAAGAAAGAAATAATAATTTAACTGCCTTACTTGTTTTGCTTTGCTTTTACATGTATTCATATTTAACTACATGTTAATATAGTTAATATTATAAATTATAGTTAATATTTATAAATAACTATATGTTAATTTTTATAGTTTAAATATGTTTTGATAATTTGTAAGCAATTGAGTATTAAATAATCATATACACATATATATCACTGTAAGACAATGTACACAAAATCTTCTTAAAACTAGTCATTCACCTGATGAACGTTCCCTAGATAGCTAACCTTTTGATTATAAAGTGTTTTATGATTAATTAGACAGAAATAGAACCAATAAATAGGTCTGAGTGTCTTTATAACACATTATTTTCTCACAATTCAAGAATCCATGAATTTTAAGAAATAAATCAAAAAATTCAAATGGTTAATTTTATGCTTTTATGGTCACAGATTGAAACCAAGAAATAATTAGTAAAGGGTGAGGATTCAGTTCATATTTCTATTTATTTATTCATTGTGAATAAAATTATTAAACCAAGGTGATTAAGTTACCTCCCTGATAAGACAAATGTCAGTTATCTCACAGATTCAACATTAATTTTACCTATGTTCATGCTTGAGATACAATGGAAATTTGGATTATAATAATGTCCAAAGCATTCCATCCACACCCAAAAGCATCTGTATTGGTATTCACATTATTCCAGAATATTTATTAAAAATACATTCAAAACACATGGAAATTTTTACAGAAATGTTGTATCCACATAGCCAGCACTAATTGAATACTTCTTTTTAAATTGGCATCCTTTTAGATTAGCATGTTAATAACTGCTCATGTTACACTGTTGTGAACTCAGTACAAAGGTAATTAAATTTATATGATACTTTTCTATGTCTTTTATTATCTTATTCCATCCATAATTTTCTCTAGCAGAGGAAGTCTTCACACTATACGTAGACGATTGTCTAGCAGTCCAAAGAGTAATTCTGAATAGGTAAATTAAACACAAAGTAGGTGATTTTACAAATCCATCTGAAAACATACTGTGATTTTATTTGCATGGCAATGATAAATGCCAATAATTGCAAGTCATAGAAATTCATTATTAATATTTTAATAGAATTGTATGACACAATGCAAGTAAATTTTTATGTGATACTACAATATTCAAAGTAAAAGTACATGGATATTGCAACACTTGTTTTCCTCATGAAGCTCAACTCATGAGATTAAACTGTTTCACCCATGTAAGCCTATAGAATGTAAGAAACAAAACTTAAACCCACATCCTCTGATTCATGCCCAGAGTCCTTTCATCTTACACCATAAACTGCAAATAATGGCCAGAAGTACATTTGGACTTTTTATATGGTCTGTAATAATCTCTGGTTGAATGATAAAATGGATTCTAAGTGTAAGACATTTACTAAAAGCTAATCTCTGGGATCAGAGGAATCAGAGTTGAGCAGAGACAGTCTAATCTGTAATTCACTTATGACAAAGATTTATCCAATCCTAAGGGAAGTTCTGGAGCAAAGGTTGCTAGTCAGATAAGTTTCTCACTGCGCAAAAATTTCGAGGCCTGTTTATTCTTACTGTGCTCAGTCTTTGCTGGGGCAGCACAGGAAGTATCTCAAACACTGCTCAAATACAGCTCAAACAGTGAGGTACATTTACAAGGTGCTAAAAGCTGAATAGTGTTTCTAACTGCCCTCCTTGAAATTGCAGGGAAAATTATTTCCTGAAAGTACCACTTTAGTAATTTGCATATAAATGTGTAAGTAGTGGAGTTAAATTGTGGATAAAAATTCTTAGAAATGGTGGAAGAGAAGAACAGCAAACTTCCAGATTTTCTCAAGAAATATCACTGTCTCTTCTAGATAGCAGAAAAGAAGTTGCTTCTGAAAGTTATTAAAATTATATATATCTAAAATCTTGCTTTGAGAAAATAATGTTACACTAAAAATTAATATGAGCTGCATCACTTCTAGATTAGCCTAATTTTTTCAAGAAGATATGTTTGCCTGGTCACTGGTTATTTTCAAACAATCTTCAAAATATGAGAAGAAATTTCCTTATGAGTCACAGAGATCTATTTTAATGCATTCTAAGCAAATTTGTACATGAAACATTAGATGGAAAACAGATGGAGTCAAAATTTTGTAAGCGATAATGTTGTTTAGTAATTTAGCAATTTATAGAACGTGCAAGATGTGCAAAAGCATATCTAAGTTCAACATCAAAGATCTTAAAAGATAAACTACCAGATGCAATATCAAAGATTTTTATGTAAGAAAATTTTGTAGTTAATAAGCAAAAGAACATGGTTAGCAAAATTAATTTAGCTAAAATATTAAATAATATTTTATAATATTTAATAAATAAAATATTAGATATCAAAATATTAACGTGCATGTTATAGAATAATTTTAATGTTTCTAACTTATAAAATTGTTTTTTGAACATTTTTAAAAGTAAGTACACTTAAAGGGTATAAATGTCTGGGCTAGAGTGACAGCACAGTTGGTAAGCACTTACCTTGCACACAGTTCATGTGGCTTTGATCCTGGCACTTCTTATGGTCCCCTGAGCCCCTCGGGAGTGATCTCTGAGAGCAAATCCAGGAGTAAACCTTGACTACTGCTGAGTATGGCTCCAAAGAAAAATAAACAAAAAAAAACCCAAATGTATTGAATTTAAACATTTACTAAAAGTAATGATGATGGCTATAAAGAACTAAGAATTGTAAAAATTTTGGATTATGCACATATATTGAGCTAAAAAAGAATATTAACATTAACACACATAGGTATGAAAAATGTTAACTTTCTGTACTTACTCTCTAATATTGTATCAAAAAATTACATTGTCAGTCTTCAATAAGGAACATTAGTCTGCATAGGAAGAAAATGAGCATGAAAAGAAATATTTAGTTGGTAGTGGTAATATTTTCTTTGAGTAGGATGTGTAATGAATTTGAGGAAGGTTGTAATTATTTTCTGCTCAGATTTTTCATACTCATCTTCATTTAACAATTCTACATCATATTCAGATATTGTGAGAAAACATTTTATGATTAGTGCATGATCATGTTTACTTTGAGAAGACTCATGAGAAGAACAAATAAATAGCAATTTTATCAATATAAATGTTTTCTTCTGTGTCTTATTGGCTTACAAATTTGGTTTTTTTTTCAATGACAGGATCACAATGGCTTAAAATTTACACAAGCATTTCTCATAACAAAATCCCATTTCCTGATAATTCTTGGAATTTTTACCAGAAAAATTCATGTTGAATAGAAAATCTCCATAGTCAGCAACTGGCCTCTAGCACTCTTTGCCCTGAGGTCACCTCCTGCTGGCTCAATTTTAGGTTTCCTAGGGTTTTTGCTGCTTACACTACAAATATATTTCTCTACATGGGTACAGTAGCATCCTAACACTTACTATGACTTTTATGGTGTCTAAATTTTGATGCACTGAGAAACTTCAATGAACAACAGGAAAATACAAGAAAACAAAAAATAGCAGTAATCTGAAATGCAGAACTAATTTTTCTCTCACAAAGTAGATAACATGTGGCATAGTTGAAATGTGTTTTGAATGCTGATCCTCATCACCTCCCCAGGTTCCCTCTGAAATTTATGTTGTTATTTTTTAAATATCGTTAGATTCCCTTAAAAGTTCACAAAGAATATTGACTAATTATAAAAATACATTGTTATCTCAAATCATTTTCTTGACTAAACTTAATACTTTGGACATGTTTTACCCTATTATTCACAAGTTATGATGCTTAAAATCTCTCATTTTTATTGCCACATCATTATTATTTTTATGTATGCATTCTGTGTAACTCTTCATATTCAATCTCTTTCAGAGAAGTGTTCACAGGTTGGCTAAAGTTACTCTGTCTCCTCATTTTGGGTGGTGTGAACTATTTATTAATTTTCTTTTTTCCAATGCTCAACTAGTTTGCTTTAGGCATTGTGGTTGACAACACTGATTCCAGCATCATACTCACCACCAGACTGCTCACTTCCTTCCATCATTGTCCCAATATTCCTTCAACTTCCCTTCTAGTAAGCTTCCCACTGAAGACCAGGTTCTATTGGCTTTTGCCATTTATTATCCCCAACTGTATTTATTTAGAATTATGAGGAGGAGAACAAGGCTAAGAGAAACAGACAGGGACCAGATCACGGGAGTCCTTGGCAGCGTCTCTGAAACAGCAGTGTGAATAACCCAGCTGGGGTTCAGTTCCCTCCACCACATCATTCTCCAAGCATCTCTGAGGATAGCTCTGGAGACCCCCAAGCACTGTAGGTGTGGCCTTGAAGCCCCCTACTATCTCTGAGGTGGCCTGGGTTTTCCTGGCACTGCAGATTCTGAGCACCATTGCATCCTTGGGCCCTTGTACTAAACTAGTGACCCAAGTATCTGAGAATCCCTGGTGGGACCTGAAGACCTCTAAGCACCACATAAATTGTTTTGAGACAGTGTGGTCTTTGTTTGGGGGCCACACGTGGTTGTTCTCAAAGTTTATTCCTGACTCTATGCTCAGGGATCACTCCTGATGGTGTTTGCAAGATCACATGCAGTGACAGAGGTCAAATCTGGACTTGTCCTTTACAACACAAGGCAAGTTCCCTTTACAATCTCCCTGGAATGTTTTTTTTGGGGAGGGTTTGTTTCTGTTTTTGGACCACACATGGCGGTGCTCAGGGCTTACTACTGGCTCTGTACTCAGGATCCTTGTGGGCTGTGGGAACCATATGAGGTGCTGGGAATTGAAGCAGTAGGGTGTTTTAAAAAGTAACTTGATTGAAAAAAAAGTACCATGATACCTGTGATTTGTGGAGAATCAGTACAGAAAGGGTCAAAATCATCCCATGCTAAACAGTTTGGAGGCTGTTATGGAAGTCAAGATAAGAGATTGAGTAGCTTAGGATAGGATGGTGGCAGAATGGCATGAAATGCACAGTTTTTAGAGTTATTTAGGAGGTAGAGCAAGCAGTTCTTGACATGTGTGGGTATCTTCACTGGTATCACTTATCATCCTGTTCTTCAATTTGCTCAAGTGGGTGCCAGGAACATCTATATTTGTCCCTGGCATTTGCTAGTGTAGCCCAATAGTATCTGCTCACTCCAGAAACACAAAGAGCCTCAAACCGTTCATTCAGGGTTTTGACAAAGAAGTCTGACCATCTCATTGTTGGATGGCCACATGGTCTTTTGACATCCCTTGGAATCCAGTCGGTCACAGCTTGAGTCCACTGGTCATCTCTAAATCCCATAATGCATCCAGCCCATCTGATTTTCCATGCCTTAGCAAACTAGACAGCATCCCTGATTCTTGATCATCGATGGAGGTCAGAACTCTGGATTTCTTCTCTCACTTGAGTTAAATGTGATATTCCAAGCATAGTTCTGTCTATTCCTCTTTGGGATACCTGAATAGCATTCTCATCCTGTTTGCGCAGGGCCCAGGTCTCTGAGGAGTATGTTAGTACAGGAAGAACAGTGGAGTCAAAAAGATGTGCCTGGAACCAGCAGTTCTTCATCCTCTTAACCACTTCTTTGATGCTCTTGAAGGTGTTCCACGCTGCTCTCTTCCTCCTGCACAGTTCTGGTGCCAAATCCTTCCTCAAGTTGAGTTCTCAATCCAGGTACATATAGCTGCTGCATTCAGAGATGTTTGTTCTGTTGAGAGCAATGGGACTTCAGGGACTACTTTGTTTTTCATTAACATTGTCTTGTTGAGATTCAGCTGCAGTCAAGCCTTTCAACTCTCTCAGTCGAAGTCGGCCAGCATTCATGCTGTTTGGCTAATGTTTGGTGTTATGAGAGTGATGTCATCAACAAAGCAGAAGTGATGTAGTTGCCAACCTTCTATCTTCACTCCCATTCCTTCAATTCCAGTCATCGCATGATGTTCTTGAGGGTGGCACTGAAGAGTTTTGGTGAAATGGTATCACCCTGCCAAACCCCTCTCTTTCTGTCAATGATTATATCCTTGTAGAATAGTGAGATTTTGGTAGTGAATCCATAATACAGCTCGTGGAGGATCCTGATGTACTGATTTTGAACCCCTGTTTGGCTAGGGTCTTTGCCTTGCACACGGCCAACCCAGGTTTGATTCCTTTGTCCCTCTCGTAGAGCCCAGCAAACTACTGAGAATATCCCTCATGCACAACAGAACCTGTCAAGCTACCCAAGGCGTATTTGTTATGCCAAAAACAGTAACAACAAATATCACAATGGAGACATTACTGGTACCCAGTTGAGCAAATTGATGAACAATGGGATGTCAGTGACAGAAGTTACTGATTGATTGATTGATTGATTGATTGATTCCATAGCTAGGCAGTCACACCCAGTATACTGCCCCTGGCGCCATGTAATCCCACCAATGGCCAACATCCTGAGACTTAAAACCAAGCTCCTGGAAGCATGTGCCCGCTTTGTGGCCAGGCAACATCTTATAGCCTAGTTCTCCCTCTGGGAGAACCTGGTAAGTAACCGAGAGTTTCCTGCCCACATAGGAGAGCCTCACAAACTCCCAATGGTGTATTCATTTGCCAAAATCAGTAACAATGATGGGTCTCATTCCCCTGACCCTGAAAGATCCTCCAATGCAGCATTAAAGGGAAGGGCAAGTAAAGAGAGTCTTCTAAAATCTCAGGGCTAGGACGAATGAAGACATTACTGAAACCGCTCGAGAAATTTGATGATCAACGGGAAGATGATGATGATGATGATGATAATGATGATGATTGACTTTAATCATTCATTATTATTATTACTATTTTTTGGTGTCAGGTATAAACTGTAGTTTTAATATGCAGGAATGCACTATACCACTGAACCACAACCCAGTTTCATAACTATTCATTGGCCTTGTAGACTTATTCTTGCCACAATTTAATTATTTTTAAATGGCTACAGCTTTTTATTCTCACCAATGGTGCATGAACTGTTTCAATACTTACTTTTATTGCTGCTTTTTTTTGATATCTTTTCATGCCAATGTTGCAAATCACAATGCCCAAAAGGAAAGAGAGAAAGAAAGAGAGAGAGAGAGACAGAGAGAAAGAGAGAAACAGAGACAGACGGAGATGGAGATGGAGTTAGAGGGACAGAGAGAGAAGAAAAGTGCCTGCCATAAATGTAGGGTGGCAGTGGTGGGGGTTGTTGGTAGGGAAACTGAGGTAATTGGTCCTGGGAAATATACACTGGTGGAGACATGGGTGTTGGAATACTGTATGGCTTAAATTCAATCATGAATATCTTTGTAAGGGTATATCTTACGGTGATTCAATAAAAATGGAAAAACAAAAAAAGCAGCTACTGCGTTTATTTATATACCACATATGAGAGAAATCATTTTGTCTGTTCCTTTCCTGAATAGTCTGACTCAGTGTGATGTTCTCCATACCATCCACATAGCAACACGTTGCATGATTTCATCTTTTTTTTCTTTTTTTTTTTCCCCAGAGGATAGCGTGAACCAGCACTCACTGCAACAAATTACACAGTCAAGTTTTCAACATTTGAGTAAATTGCAGGGCTCAGCCCATCCGGAGTGTAATGGATAAGAAATCACCCTGGGAAAACCATATTTTTGATTATGGTGTCTCCCCTGCCAGGTGTCATCTTTTCTTATAGTACAGCAGTATTCTGAGTAGTATTGCATTTCATTATGTATATACACCATAGTTTGTTTATTCAGTTACTATTCTTCTGTCTCTTCAGTTAACAGATGATTTCCTTCATATACGCAGTTGAAGAGAATTGTGAGAAGTTTCTAGTAAATGCTTATTTTTTTTATTGACTCACCATGAGATAGAGTTACAAAGCTTTCATGTTCGAGAATCAGCTGTACAATGTTTGAACACCCATCCTTCCACCAGTGCATATTCTCCACCACCAGTGTCCCCAGTATATCCCTTCCCCCCACCATTCCAGTCCTCACCCTGTCTCCATGGCAGGCAATTTCCCCAACACTCTGTCTCTACTTTTGGACATTATGTTTTGCTCGAACTTTCTCACCACCATTCAAGCCTACCTGTCAGGGGCAGATACTATATCATTTATTGTCCATTGCTCATTCTTAACATAATGGGGTCTGCGGCCTCGTGTTTCTGGAATTCTAGATTGTAAATGGTTGGGTTTCAGAGACATTTCTGTAGGGAACTAATTCATTTTGAGATTCACCTGGGCGTTTCTGGACCAGGGCTGTTAGTGCACTAAAATGGTGCCCAAAGGCACGTTGTGGGTAATGATGCGTGGCCAAGGTGACGGGGAAGGAAAAGCCCAGCGCCTCTGCCAACATGCCACATGGATTCTTAGTCCTGGAACCCACATATCTGGGCCTTGCGTGTAGAAGCTCTTGGTCACTGGGATTCTGCCTGGAGTAGGCAGGGAGACTGCACTTGGTCCATCTAGGGTATTCCGCTGAAATTGGCTCCATATGGGGCCTGGAGAGATTTCCAGCTCTGTGGTGTTTTCTGGGACTTGCTACTGTGTCTCTGGACCAGGGCTGTTGGTATGCTAAGATGACACCTGGAGGCACATTGTGGAGGTGACAGCCAAAGGGAGCTGGGGAGGGATAGCCTGGCACTTCTGTCACCATGCAACATGGAGATTTAATCCTGGAACCCGCATACATGAACCTTGCTACTGGAAGCTCTTGGTTGCCAGGATTCCACCTGGAGTAGGCAGGGAGAGAGCACCTGCTCCATCTGGGGTGCCCCAGTGAAATTGGCTTGGATTTGGGCCTGGAGAGATCTCTGGCTGCATGGCATCTTCTGGGACTCACTGCTATATCCCTGGCTTCTGGTCTCTTTCGAGATTTATTTATGAGTCTCTGAAGCAAGGCCAGTAGTAGAGTTTACAGGGTGGCACTAGAATTGGTTTGTGGGGGTGACCGCCAGTGCTTCCATATGTATTGGGATGTGGGGGGAGGTAGCCCACCCCAACTCTGTGAAAGCCTGGAAATTTCCGCCACAAAATGTGCATACCAGAATTTTCAACAGATTATATCTTGGTGTGGTCCACCCTGAGATGATGAAGTCAGGCCGGGGGTATGGTGGCGATTTTGGATTGTGGAAGCAGACAGCTGCTGGGGCTTTGCTTGGGCAGGCACAGGCCGTACTGCCCCCCTCTGATTTACCCCAGTCTGTTCAGCTGTGTGAGGGTCCCAGATTAACTGTGGCTTTTTATCTTTTTTGTGACTTATCTATGGGTCTCTGAAATAAGGCTAATAAATGAACTTGCATAGTTGAGCCGGAGGTGGTTTGTGGGCATGGCTCCCACATACCCAACTTTTGGCTGTTTATTTTCTTGGTAAACTTGGTCCCAAGTTGTTGGGATCTGGCCAAAGGCACAGCACCAATTTTGGGGTGTCAGGAAGCCTGAAGGAACCATCAGGCTGCTGATGCACTCACCCTACAGGTACAGGTTGACCTGTTGGTGGTATCATACCCCAAATGTTTACTTTTTAACAAGTATACACTATTATATGTTTCTTGTGGCACTAAACTTTCCCATTCATTATGTCAGATTATCTGATAGATTATTTATGTACTATATTAAAAATTGTAATGACCAGCATTAACATTAATTTACATTGCCTGCAATATGTCACCGTGCTTGCAACTAAATTATTATCACCAACTTTCTATTTTCTGCTTTATGTAAAGAGCCACATAAATATCACAATATTTAGTAAGTCACATATAGTAGATTACTAGAAATCAATTTCCCTATTTCCCCAAAGCCTAATTTTGAGTAGCAGGAGAAAATTCATACTTGGGTTGCATTATGTAAAATGAGAATGAGTTTGCAAAAACAGAAATAATCTATACTAATGTCTTTTTATAAAAATGTGCAAATAGAGACTTTCATTTTTAGCGGATTATCAAAATTATAAAGCAACTTAAATGCTATAATAAAAGTTAAGACTTAGAGCATGGATAAAAAATAATGTAGAGCATTAGCTGAAATTTGCTGAAAACAACTTTTAGTACATTTCATTCTAAATTATTACAGAAAAATGCAAACGTTCAAATCCTTACATATGTAATATTTTATGTTGATATATATAGCTAACATTCTCATTCAAAATCAAGTTTTTGTACATGAAACAAAATATTTCCTATTGCTTACATTTTACTTCTTTTCCTCCAAGTTTTGCTTTAATATATATTTTCAACATAAAAATAACTAAAGATCTTATTCACCAATTAAAATTGTAGCCCAGGTCACTCTGTACAGGGATAGCAAGTTAAGAGAAAAAAGGGTAAAAGTTATTCTTCATTTTTCTCTATGCTTCTAGTTGCAATTGCGAATTGCTTTCTCTTCTTTAGTTTTTCCAGTTTTCTGTTTCAGTACTAATTTATCTTGGAACCAGAGAAATAGCGTTTGCTTTCCATGTGCTGACACAGGTTTGATCCCTGCTTCTCTATACGGTCCTCAAACCCACCAGAACTGAACCCTGGCTATGGAGCCAAGATGAAGCCCCAAACATGGCTGGGGATGGCCCCCAAAACATAACAACAAAACTCCTCGGTACAATTTTTTTCATATAGTAAGAATGTTTATATGTTTATGAGCCAGAATGATAACAGTACTTAAGGTGCTTGCCTTTTATGCACCTGACCTGGATTCAATACCCCCTCTCCATATGGTTCCCTGAGTCTGCCAAGAGTGATCCCTGAGCTCAGAGCCAGGAGTAAATCCTAGTACAGCCGGGGTGGCCCCAAAATCAAACAAGAAAAAGAAATACGAAGGAATATTTATATTTAGAGCATGTTTTAAAGAAGAAAGCAATCTCATAGCAAAAGATAAAGAATCTTCCCTCATAGCAAGATCAACATTCAAAAACTGAACCACAAATATTTTATGAATTCTTTAAGAACAACTTAAGTGTTCCAAGTTGTGTTTATGACCTGATTAGTTCTAAATTTAAAAGTAGCCAATAATTCATCACTCCTGTGTCACAAATGTTAAGAAGGTGTATTTGGTATTTTATGACCATTTTCAGATTAGTTTTGCTTATTAAACAAATACAAGTAAAGCATAAAAACCATCTACATTATTGTTTTGTAAAGTGAAATTAACATGAAAAATAAGCTATAGTTTACAAGACTTCCATGTAATATTTTGAAATTGCTAATTTTGAGGACAAATTTTAGGGCAAATGCTTTTTTATAAAATCATTTTTATTGAGGTATCAGGATTTACAATATTGTTAATCACATTGTTCTAGTATGCATCACTCCAACACCAGTTATTTAAACAGCTTCTATCATTCTCTTAATTTTTAGTGCTATCTGTAGATGAATATCATCTCATTTAAAAGTATCTTTTTACAGTGTTTTCACAATTTCACATGTGAATTATGGTTTACTTAATCATTCCATTCCTTTGAACAGATAGGCTTTAACATTTGCTGTTATACATATCAGTGTTTGAACACATTTCATATGGACTTACTTAATCCTTATAATAACTCTGTGACTGCCTTGTTTTACAGATGAACTTGTGTGGTACAGAGATCAAGGCCACACAACTTGAAATGGTACTAATATGATTTGATCTCAATTAGTCTTTCACTGTAGCCCAACTTTTTACCTCACCACCAAAAACTTTATATCATTGTCCAAATAACTTTTTTCTTAAATCATAAAAGTGAATTTCTTGGAACATAACTTAGAATAACATATTTTTCAGATGAATTAATCATATACGGACTTTTTTTCTTCAGCACTGCTTCAATAATAGTCCCAAATCCATCAGCACATAATGTGAATTCCCAAGAAAGCAGTGAGAATTGTTTTTTAATCTCCATTCAAAATCTTAATTCTCACCTTAAAATAGTTTAAACTTCAAAACCAAACATTGCATGTCATTATTTTTCTTTTCAGTTTCTTTAAATACTACAGAGTTTATGAAAAGTTTAATGAGTATTAATGTTTTGTTTTAAATTTTTTATTAGTGAATCACCGTGAGGTACAGTTACAAGCTTATGAACTTTCATGTTTGCATTTCAGTCATACAGTGATCATTTACCCATCCTTCTACCAGCACACATTCTCCTTCACCAATGTTCCCAGTATCCCTCCCACAGCCCCCACCCCACCCCCACCACCTCACCCTGCCTCTGTGGCAGGGTATTCTCTTTTGTTCTTTCTCCTTTTGGGTGTTGTAGTTTGCAAATATTGAGTGGCCATCCTGTTCGGTTCATAGTATACTTTTGGCACACATCTTTCAACCCAAATGGGTCTTCCCAAGATCCTCTACTTGGCGTTCCCTTCTCTATGTCAGCTGCCTTTTGCCCCAGCACATGAGGCCAGTTTCCAAGCTGTGGGGCAGACTTCCTGGTCCTTATCTCTACTACTCTTGGGTGTTAGTCTCCCACACTGTTACTTTAACACAGATGAGTTCAATCTTTCTATGTCTGTCTCTCTCTTTTTGACTCATTTCACTTAACATGATAACGTTCCATGTTGCTCAACTTGTATGCAAATTTCATTACATCATCTTTACTAACAGCTGCATAGTATTCCATTGTGTAGATGTACCAGAGTTTCTTGAATGTCATCTGTATTGGGGCACTCCAGTTTTTTCCAGATTTTGGCTATTATAAACAGTGCTGCAATGAACATGCAAATGCAGATATATTTGCATTTCTACTATACCTTTTTGCCTCTCCGGGGTATATTCCTAGGAGTGGTATTGCTGGGTCAAATGGGAGCTCAATTTCTAATTTTTTGAGAATCGTCTATATTGTTTTCCAAAAGGGCTGAACCAGTTTGCATTCCCACCAGCAGTGAAGGAGAGTCCCTTTCTCCCTACATCCGCGCCAATACCGGTTGCTTTTGTTCTTTTAGATGTAAGCCAGTGGTGTGAAATGATATCTCATTGTTGTTTTAATCTGCATCTCCCTGATGATTAGTGATACAGAGTATTTTCTCATGTGTCTTTTAGCCATTCAAATTTCTTCGTTGGGGAAATTTCTGTTCATTTCCACACCCCCCCCCCCCCATTTTCTGATGGGTTTGGATGTTTCCTTCTTGTAGAGTTCCACCAGTTCTTTGTATATCCTTGATATCAACCCTTTATCAGATGGGTATTGGTTGAATATCTTTTCCCATTCTGTAGACTGTCTTTGTATTTTGGTCACTGTTTCTTTTGAGGTTCAGAAGCTTCTTAGTTTAAGATAGTCTCGTTTGTTTATCTCTGTTTGCACTTGCGTGGCCAGTGGCGTGTCATCTTTGAAAATACCTTTACCTTCAATGTCATGGAAGGTTTTGCCAACCTTGTCTTCCATGTACCTTATGGATTCTGGTCTGATGTTGAGATCTTTAATCCACTTGGACCTGACTTTTGCACATGGTGTTAGGTAGAGATCTGAGCCCATTTTTTTTTTGCATGTAGCTGTCCAGTTTTGTCAGCACCATTTGTTGAAGAGGCTTTCCTTGCTCTACTTCACATTTTTGCTCCCTTATCAAAGATTAGATGATCATATATTTGAGGGTATGTGTCAGAATTCTAACAATTTCTATTTATGCTCTACTCCCTCTATCAGGAAACATCTGTACAAATGTTAAGTCAACATTTTAAATGTTAAAAAATGTAATTTTTGTCACATTTATAACTATTTTTCCTGAATTTTCATGTGTATACTAAATTTGATTTTCATAATTTAATGTTGAGTAGGCTGAGGATTGCTGCACTTGCCTATGCTTAGGGTTTACTCCTAGCTCTGTGCTCAAGGATCCCTCTTGCCAGTTTTTGATAGATGATATGCAGTTCCCAGGTTTGTACTTGGGCCTGCGCTCATTTTACTTGTTTTTGGAACACATGGGGAAGAACTCACAGCTTACTCCTGTCTCTGCACTCAGGGATAATTCCTGTCAGTACTGCTGGACCATGTATAGTACAGGGGTCGAACCCTCATCAGAGACAAAGCAAGAACTTTGCTCATTAGCTCACTGTAAGCCCTGAGATCCTTAAGTATTAGTTGATTTGGAACAGTTTTTGCATATGGTGGTCTGGTATTGAATTTGCTCAAGCTCTTTGATATTTTTAGTTTATTTATCTGTTACTGTTTTCCTTGATGAAAACTTACCCAAGTAAAAATATTCTGTACTTCTATTTATTTTCTCTTAAAATGTGTAGGTATGATTTAGTAATTAGAAAGCATTGCATTCTGATGTAAAAGTCTTTTCTTTCCTGTCTAGACACCATTTATTAGTAGCATTGATATTTCAAGACATGTATGGCATGGATTGTTCTCTATCAATTTTCCCTGGTTATTATCATACTTTATAAATATGCAGTGTCCAGTTCTCTCCTCCTATATATTTTTAATAATTTTTTATTCTATCCATTTATTTTTCTTCAGACCATCTGATTACAAGTGTGCAATATGTCCTTTGTTACAATAATTTTGACTTTTTTCTAGTCCTTTTGGCATTTTTTCTCTTAAATGTAATCAAACATATTTACACATTTCTATCATGATTTTCATTCATGCTACTCCCCCATTTTTGCTTTTACCTCAAAACTAATTTTTAAATTTAATTTCATGTCTTCATAATGCTCTATTCTCATATTTTTACTTTCACATACTCTTTATGCTCTTCTAATCTCTCTCTCTGTCTCTCTCCATTGTCTCTGTCTGTCTCTCTGTCTCTCTCTCTTTCTTTCTCTCTCTCTCTCTGCTTAACATGAGATTCTGCAGTTCTGTCCATGTTGCAGTAAATTTCATAGTTTTGTCTTTCTTACAGCTGCATAGTATACCGATTTGTATATGTGCCACAGCTTCTTGATCAATTATCTGTCTTTCTTACATATTTGGGTTCTTTATATCCTGGTTATTTTACTAACTACTGCAATGAACAAAGTTATACACACATCTTTTCAAATGAATGATTTTGTGTTCAGAGGTAGATGCAAAGAAGAGTAATTTATGGGAGTGCTATTCTTACTTTCTTGAAGAATTTCCATTCTGTTCTCTATAGATGATAAATCAGGTGATATAACTCTAGCAGTGAATAAAGGTTTCCTTTTCACTGCATCCCTATCAACACTGATTGTTTCCAGTTTTTTTTTAATCGCTGCCATTTTCATTGGTGTGAAATGATATCTCATTGCTCTTTTTATTTGCACTTCCCTGACAATAAGAAATGATGAACACTTTTTCATATGCCTACTGGCCACTCCTATATGTTTTTCTAGGAAATGTCTGTTAATCTCCATGCCCCACATATGATGGGATTTGTGTGTGTGTGTGTGTGTGTGAGTGCTTGTGTATGTGTGAAACTGAAGGGTATACTACTAAGTAAAGAAAGTAAGAAAGAGAAGGATAAATACAGGTAATCTCATTCATATATATACTACACAGAAAGAAAAACAACAACAAAAATGGAATATAAAGTCTTAAACTACAATAAACTTTTGACCTTCAATTACAAAACTTTTTAACAATTAGTTGATGGTGGTAGGACAGGGAATGAGGAGACTATAGATATGGAGAATAGAGGGCACTTCAGTGGTGTTAAGATGTAGTTGTTCAAACAAAATGTGCCCCTGTGTAGGTCACTGAAAAAAATAAAGAATAAGTAAATATAAATGTGTCGTTCAGCAACATATAATACTATAAGAAAACCAGACCAATAATAATATTTATAATCTAAAATTAATCAGTAAAATAACAAAGAAAAAAAAAAGATGTAGTTGTTGCTACATAAATATCATAAACTCTAACAAAATCATTACCATTACCTAAGTAGTAATCAATAACTATAACTTGCATTTTATTTCACTTAATTCTTTTATAAAAAGATGTTAGCACTGTAGTGCCATCATCCTATTGTTTGCCGATTTGCTCAAGCAGGCACTAGTAACATCTCCATCGTGAAACTTGTTGTTACTGTTTTTGGCATATCGAATATGTCACAGGTAGCTTGCCAGGCTCTGCTGTGAGGGTGGGATACTCTTGGTAGCTTGCCAGGCTCTCCAAGAGGGATGGAGGAATCAACCCAGGTCGACTGCGTGCAAGGCTACCCTTTGCTAGCGTGTAGGGCTACCCGCTGTGCTATTGCTCCAGTCCATAAAAAAAGTTATATTTGTTATTTGAAATTTAAATTGTTTTTCTAGGACCTGCGAGATAGCACAGCAGTTAAGGCATTTGCCAAGCCTGGGGCAAACCCTGGTTCAATCTCCTGCACTGCTTATGTTCTCTAAACTCCACCAAGAATAACCCCTGACCACAGAGGCAGTAGTTAGCCCTGAGGACTACTGAGTGTGGCCACTAAACACAAGAATGAAACTTCTCTTAAGGTTTTTTTAAGTCTTTTAATATTTTTTTTAATTCTTCTGAATCTGGAGGATTAGCACAGATGTCAGAGTATGTGATTTATATGTGCAAGAACCAGAACTTCATTGGCAATACAGCAGAGTCCTCCAGTGCCCCATTGGGTTAGCCTTAGAGAACCCCAGCCTTGCTGGTCCTAAGTAGCACCACATCATAGGACCTGAGAATTTAATCAATTCTAGTCCAACTAGTTCAGAAAACCCCAGGAGTGACTTCTAGGCTCCCTAAGCATTATTTGGGAGCTACATACAAAAAGTTAATTTTCCTACTTTCTGTATTTTGATAGAATAATTCTCTTAAAGTGATGGCATTTTTCTTTAGACTATATGGTATTCCTTCTCATGTTGACTGCTTTTATCTTTGGAACTTTTATTAATTTATTATTTTTTTACTAAAACTTGTCTTTAAATAAAATACAACAAAACATATTGCAGGGAGAAGAAGTTGGAAATAAGAAAAAAATGAGCATTTGTTTATCAGAACATATTTTTTCTTTGTATTCTAACCTCATCCTTTATGCTGGAGGTATGACAAACCTCAAGTTTCTGTCTTTGAGAGACTCCTGGGGTCCATAGTAATTCCTCTTCATACTCAGCCCCTCCACATTGTGAGGGTATGACTTCTCCCTTTCATTCTACTAGATTTTCTGCAATCTTTTGAATTAAGAAACCCAAAACTAAATTAAAGAAATTTTTTATCAATATGATTTTCTTATCTTCCAAATCTAGTTATTTGAATTTATTTTTTCCTAAAGTTAACACATATAACATTTGAGTGATACTGAATTAGATTTAATCTCTCAAATAAAACAACTCTAAAGATGGTGATACTGATACATTAGGAACACATGTACTTTACTAAGGTTTAAAGTGATGAATGTTAATTCTAAGTATTGCTTCATCTCATTCTGGCCCTTAACTTTGAGAATATACACTGCAGAGTTTGTGGCTTATAGTTACTATTGTCTTTGTTTATCATTCATGAAGATTTCCCTATTTTTTATAGTTAAATTTTGTTTTCAGTGACTGTCAGGGTAAGGAAGTTAAGTTAAAATTTAATTTTGTTTTAATAAGAATTTTATTTTAATTCTACATTAATATTAAACTGTCTCTTACTTATACTCATTTTGATTTTTACAATTCAGATTCCTATCAAGTAACATTTTGGATATTTCTTCTTTAAAGGGTCAGCTTTGGGAACTGGTAGCTTTTAATTCTTTCATCTACCATTTCAGTTTAAATTGTAGTTTAGTTAGTTTAGTTAATTTTCTTTAACTAGGCATCATTACATCTAACTTATCAACTATAATTTTCATGTACAATTTTTAAAAGAATGTTTAGGAAGCTTTAGATAAAGGTGGGGACAAGATGGACCAAAGGGGAAAGATCTGAGAGCATTCCGTATCATCTATATTTAGTTTTTAACATTTATATTGTTTTCATTATATTCAGTTGTATTCGTTTTTTAAAAATCATTAGAAGTCCAGATTCCATGCAAAGCCCATCAAATATCCAGTGGAAATTTTCACATAAAACATCCCATAGTGTGCACAGAACCATAAAATGCACCAAATAGCAAAAGTAATTGAGAATAAACAAAGCTGGAGGCATTACTTTCCTTGATTCATATTATCTTACAAGACTAAAGTAATTGAAAAAGCATGATACTGGCCTAATAATAGACACCAAACCCCTGAGGATTGTCAGGTATGGCCCCCAAACCAAAACAAATAGTGAAAATCAACAGACACCATAGATCAATAGTAGAGTAGTGGAAACCCAAGATGTTCAATACAATCCTATCATGCAGATATAAAACCAGATATAAACACACTCGGTCAATTAACTCATTACAAAGTAACCAAAGAATACAGTGCGGAAACGGTAGTCTCTTCAATAAAATGTGTTGAAAAAGCAACACAGCCAGACATAGAAGAATGAAATTGTTTTGTTTTGAGATCGCACCCTGTGTTGCTCAGGGCTGACTCTTGGCTCTGTACTGAGGTGTCTTTCCTGGTGGAAAAGGACAGAGAAGAAAATAAATCCAGAGGGTCTGTGGGGTGGGAAAGAAGAGACAGATGGGAAGCAACGGCAGGCAGAGGTCAGGGAGATTCAGTTACACTAGTGGTGTGAAGGAATGGTATAACTGAAAATCCAAACCACACTCAACAACAGTGGGATCATGAGACCCAAACTTGAAGAGCCAGACTTAAAAAGATGCCTGTCAAGAGGCAGGCTGGGAGGTGGTAGGAACCTGGGAACACTGGTGGAAGAAAGTTGACACTGGTGGTGGGATCATTGCTGAAACACTGTGAATAACTTTATAAATCATGGGGCTTTAATAACTGTTTAAATGAAACTGAGCCAAACTGGATTAAAGACTTGAATGTAAGAACTAAAACCATAAACCTCCTAGCAGTATTTTCAGTCAGGTTCTTATCATTAGTTTTGATAATGATATTTTTATCTTACACCAAAAGCAAAATCAGCAAGAGCAAAAATAACATGTTCAGCAGTGGTGAATCTCCCTAAGCTAGTGGTTATGTTTTCAGTAGATTCTTTTTTTCTCAGTGAAGCCCTCTTGATATTCTGTTTTTTAATTCACATTTTGTGCATTTGTGTGTGTGTGTGTTAATGCCATGGAATGCTCTCAGATCTGCCTTTTGTTCATCTTGTCCCCACCTTTATTTAAAGCTTCCTAAACATTCTTTTAAAAAATAAATCTTTGTTTAGATACCATCATTTACAAAGTGTTGACCTACAATGTTCCCAACTCCAGTCCTACAACTAGTGACTTCATTCTTGCAGCTATGACCTCAAATTCTCTCCTACTGATGGTCTCCTGCCTTGACTGATTCACTCTTAAGTTGTTGTAGACTTAGTTCCATGCTTAGTTTTGGGCCAAGGGTTTTACATATATATAAGTAGCTCGCCTCTATACCCTGATAAACCCATCTATAACCCCTTTTATAATTTCATTTTTCTTCTGTAAGTAACTTTTTTTTCTTTATGATTACAAAATCTAGTTTGCAGGCTGGAGAGATAGTATACAGTGTAGGGTGCTTGCCTTGTACATGGCCAACCTGAGCTCAATCCCTGACACCACAAATGGCCCTCGAGCCCCTGCCAGAAGTGATGCCTGAGAGCAGAGGCAGGAGTAGGTCTTGGTTACATCCTTAAGTGGCTCCAAAAACAGCAAGGTACTTATTTTGTATAAATATATGAATTACTGATCTGTAAATCATTTGTAGTAAATAGCTATCTATTGATATATATAGAGAGAATCTTTCCTGAACAGTAATGTTTGTTCATTAATTTGTAATTAATTAAATAAATATTCTCACTTATCTATTCCCAGTGTGTAAAACTGTGCAGATCATAGTAAAATATATAATGTATTTTAATTAATTGAAATCTCTTTTCAAAAGGATCATTGTGTTTTGCTAGTTAATCTGCTCTCTGTAAAGGATTTTCCTAACTTTTTGAATAAACAAAGGATATTAATAATAGAATAGAAATATACAACTATGATTATATCCCTTGGACTGTCTCAAAACAGATGCCATGGCTAATTAAAATATGCAAAGGCTTTCTTGGAGACAATATCCCTGAAATAAAACGGAAAAGAATTAATAGCAAGCAGGAAAAGCCTCTAAACTGTGATGTAGCCCTGAAATCTATATAATAATGAGAAGAATAAAGAATAAACATTGTATAGGAAAGACCTCAGACTTTGCCATATGTATGGTGGGTTTTTTTCTTTATTTAAGTTTGAAAGCAGTTGTTCATTAACTAACTAAATTACAAAATGAAATGATAGATGCCTAAGTTCATCTAGTTTTCCTGTTGCCAACATCTCCACCTTCTACAAAATGAGTGATTTTTTTTTATCCCAGCCCTGGTGAGAAGATAATTTTGAAAAGTGAAAGAAAGTTCTTTTCCTCTTTAAAGAATTTTCCAGTGGTATAGATCTCGTGAAACATATCCTCCATGCAGATGATGTATTTACTAAGAATTCAGGTAATCAATTTGTTACCTGTTAGGACAATTTTCTTCTTGTGCATTTTATCATAACCATGCTTGTAGCACTGTAGCACTGTCCTCCTGTTGTTTATTGATTTGCTCAAGCGGGCAACAGTGATGTCTCCATTGTGAGATTTGTTGTTACTGTTTTTGGCATATTGAATACACCAGGCTCTTGCCAGGCTCTGCCATGTGGGCGGGATACTCTCAGTAGCTTGACAGGCTCTCCAAGAGGGATGGAGGAATTGAACCTGGGTAGGCCACGTGCAAGGTAAACGCCCTAGGTGTTGGATAAATGAATGCATCTTACAGATGTTAAAAACTGCTATCCAAATGAGCGGCCGTTCATTTTGACAATGATGTAAATTTAAATCGTTTTAACCAATCAAATTCCTAAAGTTAGAAAACTTTAGCTCAAAGCTGTGAAAATTAATTTATTTACAAACTTCACTTTGGGGTACCCACATGCAATATAGGACTCCACAATTCTAAGCATGTTATTGTGTTTAGTAAAGGTGGTATTGGAGATATGCTGAAGGTTGAGAAGCTACAGCAACTTTTAGGCCTTGAGACTGGCACAACTGATACCTCTGATCCTGATGAGAAAAAGTTTATTTGGGTTCTGCAGGAACATAAAAGTCGCCAATTTTTCTCGTCATTCTAGCCATGTGAATCTCTGTCTTGTACATCTGCCTACATTCCTTGTGAACATGCTTAATTTTTTCATACCTCATCTTCTTCCTTGCTTTTCGTGGCCTCTTTTGGGCAAACTTCTTTATCAGGTGCTAATCTTCAGCTCTGCAAAATTCTTTTGTTTTTCAGAGTTTCTGCACATCAGGAAGCTTCTTTTTCTTCTTTCTGCTTATCATAATCTGGCTTTTTACACAAATTTTTTCCCAAAAAAGCTTAAGAATATGATTCTACCTAATTGAATATGTCCATTGCATCTATTTGAGTAGATGAAGCAAATGAATACATAAACATTTAAATTCTATGTTTAATTATGATTGATTTATCCTAGAATATAATCTTGGTTCTATTAAATTGCACTGTACATGACTCAACAAAAAAACATGCTCAGAGATATTATTAAAAACCCATGCCATTTTATTAATTACAACAACACACACTGATGTCTAGAAACTGTTTATTCTATTTTTTTTCCTCCTCTGGGGGTTAGTAAAGAAAATACAAAGAGAATTTAGATTTTTATGTGTCTATAATCAAGAAAGTTATATAGTATTTAAATAGAAATTGAAGCTAGTTTATAAAAATTATTCTATGCCTTTGCCTTCGATGCTCTAACTCTCATGTTGCTCTAGTGAATGATATCCATTTAAATGAAGTATGTAGGGTGTGTATTTTAAAATTAATTTGAACATTTTCATTGCTCAGTAAAAGACAGCTTCTACATAGAAAAAATGTTAACTTAATGACCAATCACTTATTAACCACTAAAAATTATTATGCTATTCAAGGTTTGGTACTTGATCATTAAGACCTCAAATATGAGATTTGACAGAATAACAAATTCAATGTACAGATATCCACAAAGGTGAAAACCAACCCCCAAATGTCAACAAAACATAAATATTTAAAAATCTTGTTATCATAATTCTAGGGCAGTTTGACCAGAATGATAGTTAACATAGAATTAAAATGCATGGCAGATTGACTTCATCATCAAAGTCTGGCCACTGATTTTGAGATGGTTTTAACTATAATTTAACTATTCTAAGCAATGCCTATTTAGGAAAATACTTATTATCAGATTGTACAGTGAGCTGCCTGATTTCTGTATTTTGCAACAAATTCAGTGAAATATGTTAAATGCTTATTACGTTTTAGGCATAAGCATTTGTTGCAGTGAAGAAAGCAGAACACTGCCCTAACAAGAAAAATAGAAATATTTTAAGTAATACAGAAACATAATATAATTGTGGAGGGGAGCCAAAGACTGCTGGAATAAACCACTGCTAGAAAAAGGAATCTAATGCATAATTATAAAAAATGGAATAATCTCCTTTGAAAGAGGGTTTTGAAAAGCACATGAATCTGAGTCAGAGTTGAAAAAGTAGTTCATGAAGGCAATACCATAGCCATGCATCAAAATATATTTTTATATCCTGAATATCAATTGTTTTCACTCTTCCAGTTGCTCAAACTGCAGACTCAATATTTTAACTTCTCTTTCTACTCTTTCAACCATTCTTTGATAACTGTTCATTCACAAAATCATTGATGTAAGTATAGTAACTTGGACTGGAGCAATAGCACAGCAGGTTGGGCATTTGCCTTGCATGTGGCCGACCTGGGTTCGATTCCTCCATCCATCTCAGAGAGCCTGACAAGCTATTGAGAGTATCCAGCCCACATGGTAGAGCCTGGCAAGCTACCCATGGTGTATGCGATATACCAAAAACAGTAACAAGTCTTACAATGGAGATGTTACTGGTGACCACTCAAACAACAGACAACAGTGCAGTGCTACAATAACTTGGTATTTAAATGTAGAAGAGAAACATATAAATAATTTTTTTGTGAACAGAGTTAATAAGTCATCATTTATTTATGTTTGATCATTGAATTGCTGAGTATAGGCAGTGGTACAATTATTTATCCCAACAAAGTGACTCAGATTTTTCATCTAGTACCCTAAATTAGCATGTTACCCTGGGAGAATGACTCAGGGCCTTTTGCCCATGCCTTTAATTACATACTTCAAATGAAAGAGCCAGACAGTTATCTTCTCATCCAAATATCACTGGGTTGAGTTTACCACACCAAAATACAGAAACCAACATGTCTCATATGTACTTCTTCATTAAAATGTTTCTTGTTCTATGTGTCAATTATCTGTCAATTATTGGGAAATCCACAAAAATTTAGAAAATATCCTATCTGAAGATGCCAAGAGGAAAAAAAAAACCCCCGCCATGAATGTGTCCTTTCCAAAGTCAAGTTCTCTTTGTTGAAACAAGATATTTAGCAAGTTAAAATTACTAGGATAAAACATTTGTTATAAAGCAGTTGAACAATATTTGATTTAAAGAAAATACAATTGTTTAGAAACATTTCAGTGCTAACTTGATTCAATTCATTATAATCACTAGATTTGACCCTCTTCTCTGATACTTTAGAATTTCACAGTGTTTGGCAAATCTGAACTATGGTGATATTGGCAACTGAGTATGCTCCCAGGGTTGCAAGCAGTGAGGCAATTCACAAAGTAGGCTAATTCTACTCAAATGTTTCATGATTTTACTAACATAAGAGCTAGATTGTAGGAAGAAATATTTTTTCCTGCTGATACTAAATCCCTTCCCCTTCCCCTCTGCTGTTGTGATTAGCAGGGTCATGCACTCCTTGGTTGCAATGTCCACACATATGTGGTTGTGAAGCTTCCTGGAGGCTGCACCACCAAGAGTAATACTTGCACACTAGGCTGTGCCACTCACAGCAAAAGGACCTCGAGCACCTTCTTTCTGGTGCTTGTGCATTTGTTCATGTGAGAGACTGGGATGCTCTACATAGCTCTGACACTTGCACACTTCTGGCTCTGGTACTAATACTTGCATAATCTATTTTTAATGGAAACATTTAAATAGATCTAGTAGTTTATTCAGATATTAACCAGCACATTTGAGGAAACATTATGTTCTTCCTAATACTGAGACCATAGATGGTCTGATGATGAGATGGATAGTCACTATTCATTCATGTGTTTCTTCATTAAAATGTTTCAGAGAAACTAATATTCATTTTACTTTTCTTTTTTCTAGTAATTTTAAATTAAAAAATGCAATAACATTTAAGACTCCACTATTGATCCAAAATCAATAGAATACTCTAATATTAAAAGAGTATTCAATAGAATACTCTAATATTAAGGAAGTTCTCAGTACTTTATTTTACAGAGCATTATTGTTTTGTTTATCATATTATTTTATTTATTATATTATTTTATTTTCAGTTATAAAATCAATTTTATTCATATAACCATTGCTAATTTCTATTAATAAAATAAATGCATGCATATATTTAAAAATTAGTGTCAAATATGATCAGCAATTGACAAAAGTGTTTTGCTTTACATTCTCTTTTTATTTGTACATTGACTTTAGTTAGCATGGAATAATATAGTTCGTTGAAAATGCCATTGTCACTGGAGCAGTACACAAGGGTTAAAGCTCGTGCCTGGCCTGTGGCTAACTCTACTTCCATCTCTGGCAGCACATGGTTTCCCAAGCATCACTGGATGCAGCCCTGGACATTCCCCAAGCACATTTGGGGTGGCCTTGGGTAATCCCATCACCACAGGATCTGAGTAGAACCACATTTCTTGGGTCCTTGCCGACTCTGTTAAGAATATCTGAACAGGGCCCCAAGGCTTAGTGAGTAATCCTTGGGAGGTCCAAAAGAATAAATAAAAATAAATAAAAATTAGTAAAGAAAATCCCTATGTCAAAAGTTAACTCCTCAATGGAATTTGCACTCTGTACTGTATCTAAGTTATAAATAATATTTAGCATTTTCATCTTTAAAATGATTCACAATAATTTATCCCTTGATGCATTATTTTTTAATTTTATACACTGAACAAATAATTTTATAGATTTTGAAATCTGAATCAATTTTCTTTTATGATATTATTTTATTTTGCTATAGTTTCTACTGTCTAAAGAAAATTTCTTTCTTCATTACTATAAAGTTTTTTGGAATGATATTGTATAATTTTGATGCTGCCGTACCAATACATAAATTAATTATACTATGCATTGGATGGACTGGAGAGATAGCACAGCTGGTAGACGCTTACCTTGCACGAGGCCAACCCAGGTTCGATTCCTCTGTCCCTCTTGGAGAACCCAGCAAGCTACCAAGAGTATCCCGCCCGCACGGCAGAGCCTGGCAAGCTACCTGTGGTGTGTTTGATATGCCAAAAACAGTAACAACAAGTCTCACAATGGAGACATTACTGGTGTCCACTCGAGCAAATCT
Organism: Sorex araneus; assembly: GCF_027595985.1. Classification (NCBI taxonomy): domain Eukaryota; kingdom Metazoa; phylum Chordata; class Mammalia; order Eulipotyphla; family Soricidae; genus Sorex; species Sorex araneus. Next base: position 221,718,732 of record NC_073313.1, on the reverse strand, counting down.
ATGAACAACGGGACAACAGCGCTACAGTGCTATGCATTGCATGGCATATTTTCCCCACAGTTCCTCTTCTTTACCCCAATTTTTAAGATATTTTGAATTTTGGAATTAAGTTATAGCAAACCATTGGAAAATATCACTTAGATTTGGAGGTCCACTTCTTTAGATCCTCACCCTGGGATAGTGCAGAAGCAGAACAATACTCACGGGCTGCTCACAAAGTATCAATAAGCAAAAATCTCAAAGACCACGAATAAAATAATTAAAGCTTTAAAAGTATATGTATGATTGTCAATTATTTTTAAGCTGAGCATGAAAATAGACTTGGGGTATTATTAGCAAAGCACTCCTTGTAGGTGCTTCTGACTAGGTATCCATTTGATGTAGTGGGGGAGTGGGGAAGATGACTTGGCGCTAAAGGACTCTCTCATTTTGCATGTTACATGTTTATGCACTCTTATCACTTTATCACTATATCACTGTCATCCCATTGTTCATTGATTTTAATCGCGTGGGCTCCAGTAACATCTTTATTGGTCCCCATGGCGTATTTGATATGCCAAATAGAGTAAGAATAGCAGGTCTCATTCCCCTGACCCTGAAAAGAGCCTCCAATCATTGGGAAAAACGAGTAAGGAGAGGCTGCTAAAATGCACCTTTATACTTAAACAACATGTCCTGATGTCATAATGAAGGCTTGTAAAGCAAAGAAAAAATAATTAAATATTTGTTTAAAAGGCAAATTCTAAACTGCAAAGTTCTGATGGATTTTTAATTTTACTTAAACATGTGAAAAGTAGCATTCAACTTAGAAAAAGTGTTCTACAGAAATTAAAATTAAACTTTATTATTATATTACTCAGTGTTGATGAAAGCTTATATTCAGGTAATGGAAAGATTGTATCGATTGTTTCATTAGTTTACTATTGTGTGTAAACTACTTCCTCAAACTTACATGTATCATGCTTAATTCTGATAACTGATAAAGAATGCAGATAGAATGCATTCTTTAAATGCACTTTAATAAATTACAAATTTATCTGTAATTCTATCCAACTTCCAAGAGAATAGTCTTAGAGCAAAAGAACCATTTTTTATCTTATAAAATGAGATATTTTTTATCTGATTATAACTGATTTATAACTGATTATCTCATAATCAGTCCAAATAAATTTTTTTCTTATAAGGTTTAGAAGTTTCTGCTTCTGTTTAATATTCATTATTGGCTTAGGATGTTATCTACACAGCATTCTATATACTTACAGAAATGAAAAAGCTAAAAATCTTGAAAATTTGATTTGAAAAGAATTTTACATGACTCATTTCTCCTGTTGTTTGGTGGGGGATTGCCAGTTTACTTCTGGCTTTGTACTCAGGATTCAGTTCTAGCAGTGAAGGGGATCAAACCAGAGTTGGCTGCATACAAACAAAGTGCCTAAACCTCCGTACCATTTCTCTGGCAAGTTTTTCTTTCCAATGGAATATATTACTGGCATGTCTTACAGCTTGTTTACACATTAATCTGCCATCAGGTTTGTAAGTTAAAGTCATAGAACATTTATTTTATATTTATTATTTTATTGTTTACATGGTGCTGAATAATTTCTATTTATTTGCTCTTTTTTATGTGATTACATTGGAGACTTGTTTATTTTCCATCTAAACCTACACTGAGTTAATTTACCAATAACTCATAAAGTATATGCCAACAATGTATGGAATTATACATTGTAACTCAAGTAAAATTCATACCAAGTATGTAGATATCTGTAACATAAAGATGCAAGTTATAAACTTTAGATACGTTATTTATTTTTGAAATATTATTTCAGAAAGATGTTTCTGTAATGATGTCATGAAACACTTTTTGTAAAGTACATATATGTTAAGCACGTTTTATTTTATATATCACTGTATCACTATCATCACCATCACCCCATTGATCATCAATTTGCTTGAGCAGGAGCCAGTAATGTCTCCATACGTCCTAGCCCTGAGATTTTAGCAGCCGTTCTTTACTCATTCTTCCCAGCGGTGCCGCATTGGAGGCTCTTTCAGGGTAAGGGAATGATACCCATCATTGTTACTGTATTTGGCATATCAATATGCCACAGAGAGTTTGCCAGGCTCTACCGTGCGGGCAGGATGTTCTCAGTAGCTTGCCAGGTTCTGCAAAAGGGAGAACTAGGCTATAAGAGGTCTCATGGCAGTGAATTTTATATGTATATATACATACATATATATGAATATATGAATATGATTAATTGGATTGTAATATACTGATATAATATGCAATATGTTGTGTTTATATTATTACTGAACAACACCCAGCACAACACTAAAAATGAAGTATATCCTCTTCTGCCTTAAAGAAAATTGGGGGGCTGGAGTAATAGCACATTGGGTAGGGCATTTGCCTTGCACACTGCTGACCAGGGTTCAATTCCCAGAATCCCATAAGGTCTCCCTGAGCAACAACTCGAGTTCCTGAGTTCATTAGCCAGGAATAACCCCTGTGTATCGGCATGGGTGTAACCCCCCTCAAAAACAAAGATAAAGAAAATTTGGAGGTTAGAGATGTGGTTCAGTGGTAAAGAACTTGCGTGTGCCTTGTGTGTGTGTGTGTGTGTGTGTGTGTGTGTGTGAGGCCCTACATTTGATTGCAGGCAGCACATTGTTCTCTTCCCACACCACCATTTACTTTTCCTAGAACTGTTAAGAGTGACCCCTATATGGCCTCTAAGCACTGGGAAGGAAGCTGACCCAGAGCTGACCTCCAGGAATAGCCAAAAAAACAAAGGGGCAATTTTCACTCATAATGACAGTAGCTGACACCACTTTGCTAAATGGGAAGCTATCTGAAGGTAGATGGTGGTGATATCTGTCCAATAAAAATGTACTTAATATAACTGAATTATATAATTAAGATGGTTAAGATAATAACTTTTATGTTAGGTATATTTGAAAAATGGAGAAAAAAGATTTTTAGCAGTAGATTTTCTATCATTGATTCTCTAGTTAATAAGAATATTTTTAATTTAGGTTATTTTAACTTTCACATATTTTGGGACCTGCACCAAGTGGTGCTTAGGGAACCATGTGGTGTCTGGGACCCATCCACATGCAAAGCATTGATACTATTCCTTTAAGAGCTGTCTCTGGCACTAACGTGCCATTACCATAATCTCAAGGAAAAAGTGATGTGAAAGTACAATTTTATTTTATTTTGGTTTATTTATTTTGGGGCTGGAGTGATAGCACAGCTGGTAGGACATTTGCCTTGCACGCGGCCCACCCAGGTTCAATTCCTCTGTCCCTCTCAGAGAGCCCAGCAAGCTACCGAGACTATCTCGCCCCCACGGAGAGCCTGGCAAGCTACCGGTGGCATATTCCATATGCCAAAAACAGTAACAAGTCTCCCAATTGTGCCCTCTTGAGCAAATTGAGAAACAACAGGAGAACAATGCTACAGTGCTACAGTACTTATTTATTTTTACTGAATCACCACAAGATACACTGTTACAAAGATGTTCATGATAGTGTTTCAGTCATACAATGTTCCAACACCCATCCCTTCACCCATGTACATTTCCCACCACCAATGTCTCCAGTTTCCCTCCTGCTACATCATACTCCCTCACATCTAGCATGTCTGTATAGTACTCCTCTCTTTCTCCCTTTCTCTCCCTCTTCCTCTTTCTTTCTCTTTCTTTCTCTCTCTCTCTTCCCCTCCCCCCCTCCCCTCTCTCTCTCTCCCCGCTCCCTTCTCTTTCCTCTTTGGGGCATTATGGTTTGCAATACAGATACTGAGAGGTTATCATGTTTGTTCCTTGAAAATACAGTTTTGTTATATAATAAAATTTTAATAATTATATCTCTGCCTATAAATATTATTTATATACAAAAATGCTCATACAAAGTAATATTCTTATACAGGAACGAATATTTATTATCACAAATGAACATGAAATATAATGCTTAATCCCAATACTTTATTGATCTATTTTTGTTTTGTTTGGTGGCCACGCCTGGCAATACTCAGAGTTCATTTCAGATGGGCTTAGGGGAACATAAGAGGTTTTGGGGATTGAACCTAGGTTGGCAACCTGTGAGGCAAGAACACTATCCCACTGTACTATTTCTCCAGCTCTTCAACTCCAAAACTTTAATGAGAGTAAATTTAATTTACATGCTTGTTGAAGTTAACTCTGCATGGTAGAAATATGTTCTACATGATTTTAACTTATACATTATGATTGTAATACCCAAACAAAGGTGGAAATGACTTATTCCTAGTATTAGTAACTTTCAAACTTCACCACCAATTAAGTGCTGTGGATACTGATTTCAGTGAGATATCATGAACTTGGTTCTGGCTGTTTGCCCTTGAAGACTATGTGAAACAAATAAATTTTTAAGATTCTTTCATAGTTATTTCTGAAGTGTAAAAAATTCACAAATTCCGAATGATCTGTATAACTACAAAGGAGGAAAGAATCACTGCCATTAATAACAGAAATGCAAGACTCAAAATGAGAACAAGGGCCAGAAAGATATCACAGTGGTTAAGGTCCTTGCCTTGTGCACCTCCAACCTGTGTTGTATACCCAGTCCGCAAGATGGTTCCCATGCTCTCCTAGAAGTAAACAGTGAGTGGAGAGGCAGAATTCATTGTATCACTGTATCACTGTCATCCCATTTTTCATCAATTTGCTCAAGCGGGCACTACTAACTTCTCCATTCATTCCTGCTGCATGCTAGTGTAGCCCGATGGCGTATTGGAAGCTCTTTTAGGATTAGGGGAATGAGGACCATTGTTGTTACTGTTTTTGGCCTATTGAGTACGCCACAGGTAGGTAGCTTGCCAGGCTCTGCCGTGAGGGCCAGAATTAATCCTGAACAATGTCTAATGTGGAACATTGCAATTAAAATATTTTAAAATACCCTTTAATGACCAGATTCTTTCACTTAGCACAGTGTCTCATATTTATGTTTTAGTGTGTTTTCTTTCCTTTAATAGTGAATAATATTCCACTGTATTTATATACCACATTTTCTTAAAACTAAAGTTTGAGAGGCTATTAATAGTAGAAATAATTCATCTACTTATGTTTTAATGTTATCATTTTAAGGCTAAGTTAAAATTATGCAGAGCATATTTATAGCATACAAAGTAATCCATCACTGCACGTTTGGGTTTCTTCCATGCTTTCACTGTGATTAATGCTGCTTTGAGCATAGTTAGACAAATGTTTATATCTCTGCTTTCAATTCTTTTAAATATAAAGTTGAAAGTGGAATTGCTGGATTAAATGGTAATTATACATTTAATTTTTTGTTTTAATTCTATATTTAATATTCTGAGAATCTGCCATATAATTTTTCCACAATGGATGCCTGTTTTTCTCATAAACAGTACTCAGGTTCCAATATATCCACATTCTCATCAACATTATTTTGTTGTGTACTTTGAAAAACAATTGATATTCTTTTTTATGTATAACTTTACTACATGCTTTTCAACTGATAATGCTAATAAGTGAATGATCTTAAATAATATTTTCATAATATTTGTTTTGATATTACTAAGATATTTCATCTTTGTAGGTATTTGATAAATGTCAAAAGTTAATGAATTATTGCTAAAACTATAAGACAGACTTAAAATAATTATTTACTAGGCCCAGCAACCACTTACTGTTAGAATGCCACATTGCTATATGATGTTTGAGTTTAATCCGTTGTATCACCTCACATGATAAGATTGATCACAGAGCCTTTTCCAAATGTGTACAAGCGCCACAGCTTAAACCCTGGTCATTAAAACAATAATAATAACTATAAGAGGAAATGGAAAATATTGATGAATTGTTATAGATAAATCAAGTATAAACAATTAAAAAGCAATATATTAAGCCTTGGAATTAAATTTTAGCTCATATTACTGAGAAATGCCTATAAAATTCATTTTTCAGTTGCTAATACAACTATGATTGCTTCCCACAACAAAAATAACTTAGACTCAGAAAAACATGGTTGAGAACAAGAGAAAACGTAAGGTGAATAGGGAGAACCAGTAGGATGGTCAATTGGATTATGTGAGTGGTACTAGAAATTTGGTGTTAGCTGTGGTGACGTATATACATACATATATATATGTATATATATATATATATATGTAATTTGGTTGTTAGTTGTGGTGAGATGTGAGACTGTATTACCAAAATGTAAATAATTTTTAAATGATGAGTGGCACGTTCTTAAAATTTTATTGTAGAAAAAAATTATATGACTATTTTTAGTTTTCAAATTCATTTTGTGTTCACATTTTAATGTCATATATGCTCATTATTCACCTAACAAACATTGAATTAACCCTTTTTATGCAAGATAATTCCTTACTGCATCAATTGTGCTCACTAAGTTTTATATGAAAATTCTTGCTAACCAGATATTTAGACACTTCTTCAAGAAGTGTGAATATATGTGGTTTGAAAGCAAAGAAGCACTGATGTTGGCTTTCTACATTGATTGAAGCTAAATCAAATTTACTAGTACAAAAAAATCAATAGGTAATTTAGATGCATTCATGACACTTCTATTGTAAGCACAAACATTAACCATATTCTTTTATTAATTTAGTTTTCAAATTGTTAGATATTCTTAGCAGATGTTTGATGACTAGTTGAATATGCATTTAGTTTTCTACATATTAATGTCTATACAATGTAAGTTATTTGGGACTAATATGACTTATGAATTAGTTTCCGTTTTCAAAAGGTTCAACAAATATCCTGGAAAATGGCTTGATTTTCACTTTAAAGGAAATGTAGAGATGAAGATCCAGCTCCGCCTTTAAAATTTCTTGTCTATGGTCCAAGCAGAGAAAGCCTAAAACAAAACAAGCCCAAAAGAAACTCCCTAATGACAAATGTGTGTCTGGGGAGTCTCATGTGTACCTAGGGAGTTTCATTTCTAATGCTAAGACATTTGTATCTGTTTTACCCATATTGCAATTGTAACTTCATGTCACTTTTGCTTTTACTTTGAGATTTTAACATGTCTTAAGAACTATCCAAAAGTGTTCAGGTTTAAATATAGCCACAAGTGACCTACTTAAACCCTTGGATTTATGACATGACAGAAATATAAATGAATTGTGTAGTACCCATAGAAACTTGTCCAAGATTTTCACTCACTTATTCCAAAAAGGGCATTGCTAGCACTTGAACATTAAATAAATCAGATACTTGAAATACTCCATAGCCATTTTTTTTCTAGAAACACATCTACCTATTTTCAATTAATTCAAAATTGACCTTAGTAATTAAAATACACAAAATAGTTTAAAATAGTTGCTAAGCCTATTTTACAATAAAACGCCAAGTTCATACCTTTAAAAATTGCATTGTATGTATATTAAGGAAATGCATCTATTTGGGGCAAATGTTATTAATTAAAATAATCATCACTATTGCACATATGGGTTTACAATGTACACTTATGACAAGAGAGGTTAACGGCTGTAATGGTCATTTTAATTTAATGGTGGATATTATGCTGAGCAGTATTATAAATTTGAATGATTAAAAATAAGTAATAAGGGACTTAGATGATGATGGAAACTTAGGATTCACTGAATGACAATAGATGTTAGAGCTGACTTTCAATGTAATGGGAAGCCATTAAAAGTCTAGTTTTAAATATTTCCAGAGACTTTTTTGAGAAATTCCCTGTAGTAGTTAGATCAGCAGAGCTTGGCAAGCTACCCGTGGCATATTCAATATGCCAAAAACAGTAACAGTAACAAGTCTCACAATGCAGATGTTACTGGTGCCCTAGTGAGAAAATTGATAAACAACGGGACAACAGTGCTACAGTGCTTCAATGCTACATTAAGTCATAAATCAATGATACGAGCTAGAGATGTTGCTCAAGTATTTAATCCCCTGTAAGAGAACATGGGGTTTGTCCTTTTAGTCTTGCTGCAGGGAACTTAGTTTACCTAAAAGCAATGTCCTATCTGTATGGACACAGGAAGACAGTTAATATTATGCTTGTAACTTGGGAGTTGATTGACTCCAATAATATTTACTCCTGGGCATCTGCTTTCTCAACTCAGTTGCCCTTAGTTCCTAACACCACAAAAGCAGGGTCCCGACGAGGGACGGAATGGACCCAGGGCAAGCTGTGAGCTTCCCTGGCATCAAAATGGGCCAGGCCAAAGCACCACAATACTCAACTATAAATTAAGGGCATGATCATGAACAATGCTGTCATGGTCCAAAGGTAACAATGAGATTAGGATACTGCTGGGGTTAGGGAGATTAACCTGGCCTGAGGACTCTGGTCTGGAATGTATAGTGAGATGTCCTCAGGAAGAACCAAATTTTATATCTTTTACTGTGTTCATACAGAATGACATTGCTAGAAATATTAGAAGTAGATTTACTATAACTATTTAAGCAGATTACTAGCTCACACCCTGACACACCCTTGTTTGGAATCACACCCTTGAGCGGATCTCCTTCGATGAGATTTCCTTAGATGAGATTTTTGTTAATCTCCTCAAGAAATGGTTTTACCCTTCTTTGTTGATTTGTTAATGTTCAACCCACCTTTGTGTCACCACCCTCTGTAATTTGCTATATAAACTAAGACTGTGGGGCACTGAGGGGAGACAGAAAAAGACGACACAAGAGAAGACACAGAAGACACATGGGAAGACACAGAAGCGAAGGAGACAAAGAAGACACAAACAGACAGAGCGGTTGGGAGAGACTACAGAGACAGAGAAACAGACAGAAGCAGAGGAGACACCGAAGCAGAGCTCAAGGCAAAGAAGTGAGAGTGAGCAGGGACGAGAGAGAGAAGCAGAACGGGAACGGAGATTGGAATAAACTGCAACTTAACTGATACCAACCAACCTGGCCCTCGTTCCTTCCTTCACCTGCCTCATCATCACCATCAACCTCCCTGGGTGGGGGAGGCGGCGTGAGACTACCGAACGTGGGTCTGCTGTAAAGCTAAGGGGTGTTCCTTTGTATGTGATTTCCTTCTTTGACCTTGCTGCTTGCAGTATTGTGTCTCTATCCGTGGCATCCATCATTCTGACTATGGGCCTTGGAGTATTTTTATTAAGGTCCCTTTTAGCTGGCACCCTTCGGGCTTCTTGAATCTGGAGGCCTGCATTCTCCAGTTCTGGGAATTTCTTAGCAATTATGTCTTTATTTGTGGTTTTTTCATTGAGATTATTTTCCTGTGCTTCTGGTACTCCAATGATTCTTATAATTTTCCTCTTGAGTTCATGCCCTAGGACTCTGATTCTCCCTAGAGCCATTTTGAGGTCTTTTGCCATTATTTGTTGTTGTCTGTAAGCTTTCTGCAGCTCATCTTCAAGCTCACTGATTCTGTCTTCGGCTGTAACCATTCTACTGTTGAGGGCACCTACTGAAATTTCTATTTCATCTACCTATTCCTTTATTTGTGTCACTTCTGTTTGTAGCTTTGAAATTTCTGCTCTCATTTCTTCCTGTATTTTCTTGGTGAACCATTACAATGCTTTTTTCATATCCTCCCTTAATTTATTAGATGTCTGTTTCATGGTTGCTTTGAGATCGTTGACCATCTTCAAGATTTCCTCTCTGAATTCTTTATCTGAGAGGTCATATTTGTTGTTAAACCCTGTTGAGACTTCTGAAATCTTTTCTTCATCCTCTCCGCATGGTGGGGACTTTCGCTGTTTCTTCACGTTGTTCTTGTACTATACCTGGAAGGTGAAACCTTCCAGTTCTCTAACCCTATTTCCTCTTGTTGCAAGAAGGGATTCTGGATGAGCTAAGTCCATGATGGTAGCCTTTTTCCCCTTCTAGAATATTCTCGGGCGGTCTTCCTAGTTTATGTTGGGACACTAGTGAAGATGAGGCGATGATCTCTTTATGAAGAGTTTTGTGCGGTTTCTTGTGTTCACGGGCAGTTTTTGTGAAATTTGGATAGGCTAATGTACTATTGGCATACAGTGATTGAGATGGCTAGGGTATTCTTCAAAGAAATAGGTTATACAGATTGTGACCTAAAACTGCAGTGCAGGGAAGGGGAAGAATAACTGTGAACACCCCCCAGGAGGCTAAGCCTCTTTGAGGCCACACCCCCTGATGTAGAGGACACACCCGCACTAACCTACTGGGGAAGCAGGGCTGGAAACCAGGGCACTTACGGACAGTGGGTGTGGCCTGTGGGACAGCTGAGAGCAGTTTCAGGTACCTGATTAGGGAAGGGTGGAGTTCGGGCTGCGAGCAGAGACCCTTGCAGTTGGAAATGGGGGTGCATGGGAATGGGAGGGGCTGGAGAGAAAATTCCAAAGGACAAATAAGAGGACCATCTAAGTGAAATGTCTATCATATATTACATCCAGTTCTCCCCAAAAAGCATAAATTTCAAAATTAGTCAAGTTGATACTAGAAGACAGGATTAACAACCAATTAATTATAAGTTTACTTTACAATTAAAAAAATGTAGTTGGTAACAAGGAGTATTCATCAATTATTGTCCTCTCATGTCATGACTTAATGCATCTTACCATTTTGACCACCATGCCATCACTTGTATCAGTTGTCATCCCATTGTTCATCAATTTGTTCAAGCGGGTGCCAGTAATGTCTCCATTCGTCCATGTCACATGCAAGTGTAGCCCAATGTATCTGCTCCCTCCAGGAACACGAAGAGCCTTAAACCATTCATTCAGGGTCTTGACAAAGAAGTCTGACTATCTCGTAGGTGGGCAGCCACACGGTCTTTTGATGTCCCATGAATCCAGACTGTAACAGCTCTACTCCAGCAGTCATCTTTAAATCACATTATGTGCCTGGCCCATCTGACTTTCAACGCCTTGGCAAACAAGACAGCATCCCTGATTCTTGATCATCAATGGAGGCTGGAACTCCGGATTCCTTCCTTTCACTTGAGTGAAACGTGATACTCCAAGCATAGCTTTTTCGATTCCTCTTTGGGATACATACCCGAATAGCGTTCTGATACTGTTTTCATAGGGCCCAAGTCTTGAGGCGTATGTTAGTGCAGGAAGAATGGTGTAGTCGAAAAGATGTGCCCGGATCCGGAGGCTCTTCATCCTCATAAACACTTCTTCGATGCTCTTAAAGGTCTTCCATGCTGCTCTGTTCTTCCTGCACATTTCAGGTGTCAGGTTGTTTGTCATGATGAGTTCTCGACCTAGGTATACATAACTGCTGCATTCGGAGATGTTTGTTCCATTGAGGGCAAATAAAACATCAGGAACTAGTCCATTTCTCATAAACATTGTTTTTGTGAGATTCAGCTGCAGTCTGACATTTCCACACTCATGGCCGAAGTCAGCCATCATTTGTGCCACTTGGCTGATATTTGATATTATGAGAACGATGTCATCAGTGAAGTGGAGGTGGTATAGTTGCTGACCATCTATCTTCAATCCCATTCCTTCCCATTCCAGTCATCACATGATGTTTTGAAGAGTTTTGTTGAAATAGTGTCGCCCTGCTGAACCCCTCTTTTTACACTGATGAACACTTTTTTGTAGAATAGTGAGATCCTTGTGGTGATTCCATAATACAGTTTACAGAGGATCCTGATGTATTGAGTTTGCACATGCTGTTTGGCCAGGGTTTCAATGACTGTTTCAGTCTCAACAGAATCAAAGACCTTTTTTAAATCAATGAATATTAGACAGAGCAGCACCTTGAACTCTCGTGATACCTCAATGAACTTGATCACCATGTGAATATGGTTGATCATACAGAATCCTTTTTGAAACCCGGCTTGCTCACATGGTTGTCCTTCATCTAGTATTCTGCCAATCCTATTCAGGATAACTTGAGTGAGTAACTTGTATATGACGGACAAGAGGCAGATCGGGCGATAGTTTCTGATGTCATAGATATCTCCCTTCTTGTACAACAGGACTGTCCTGCTGCTTTTCCATCGGGACGGTACCTTGAATTCAGACAGGTAATGTGTGAAGAACCAAGTCAGTGTATTGATGAGTACTGGCAACAGATTCTTTAGGTGTTCAAGTCTGACCTTGTCTGGACCAGGTGCTGTATGCTTCTTTACCGATGAAATGGGTGTGTCAGATTTCAGAAGGGAGAACACTGGGAACAACATATCCATCCTGTGGAATTTGTTATGTGGACAGTTTGAAATGGCTATCAAAGAGATCCAAGTAGAAATCGTGGAAAACCTTTTCAATTGTCCTTCTGAAAGATATGATAGATCCATCAGGACATCAGAGGGCAGTCATCTTGGTCTTATAGTTGATGAAGGATAGCGAGTATTGCGAATATTTTTCCCAGCTTCTGCCACATTGACCAACACTGCTACTCTTCTCTCTTTGAGGTCTTCCTTTATCGCTTCTCTGCATAGCTTTGTGAGCTCAGACATTACCTTGCAATTGCCTGAGGCTCCCACTAGAGCATGTTGACAAATGAACTTAAGAGTTTCCGAAGACAGTCGACTGTTTGTGGCTTTCTCTCTCTCTGTATTCCTCACACAATCATGAAGGTGCTGAACCAGTGGATCATATTCCTCATAGATTTTGTCAATGATGGCATCTTTCCAGATTGCTGCAGTAGTGCCAAAAAGCTCCCAGTTGGTGGTCATTCTGGGAATTCTCTTCTTAAGCTTTTCAGCCCTTTCTCCCCATTCTTTGAAGTAGAATTTTGCACAAAGGAGACAGTGGTCTTATCCAGTTTGGAATTTTGGGACAATAGTAATATTGGTCAGGCAAAACCATAAACTAAATGTGATGTGGTCAATTTCATTGTGGAACTGTCCACTGGGAGACTCTCATGTCCAGCATTTAAATTTAGTCTTCTGGAACTTCAAGCTACCATGTATGGTCTTGGTCAACATGATGAACTCAGATAGTCTTTCACCCTGTTCATTCCATTCTAGGCTGTGGGTCCCAATGTGGAGTTCTTCGGGTGACCTTCTAGGTCCTATCTTGGCATTATAATCACCGACAATGACTTTGGAGAACGTGTGGTCTTCTTTATAGAACTTCTCCAGCTCCATGTAGAACTTCTCAATTTCTTCTTCGTCGTAGTTGGATGTTGGTACGTAGACGACTAAGATAGAAAATGCGGGCAACGAGCCACATCTATTCAAATGTAAGCATCTGATTCAGGTTTTTAGGCTTTCGAAGGAATCAATGCTCATGGCTAAGTTTGTGTTGACAAGGACACTGACACCACTGATGCCTCAAGTGTCACATATTTCAAGGAACAGCTCTTCTTTAGTGTTGAAAATGGTATGATGTGTTAGATGCCTTCTTGTCTTGGTCAATCCAATGAAGCCGTACTTGATCTTCTGCGCTTGCACCATCAGGTCTTTGATGGATGCTCCCAATGCCAGCGTACATGCGTTAAAAATACAAACAGTCATTTTAGTCCTTCATTTCGACAGTCTAGTTTGGTCCTGAGATTTTATCAGCCTCTCCTTGTTCGCCCTTCTTAACGCTGCTGTTTTTGGGGGCTTTTCCAGGGTCAGGGAAAAGAGGCCCTTTTTTTTTTTTAACTGGTTTTGGCATATGGAATACGCCATGGATAGCTTGCCAGGTTCTGCCGTGCGGGTAGGATACTCTCGGTAGCTTGCCAGGCTCTCTGAGAGGGCTGGGGGCTTTTAGGGTGGCCTCAAATCACCATTATAGGTGTTCTGTTGGTTCACACCATATTTGAATCCCATCAAACATGGTGTGGCAATGATGGAGAATGGGTAGAAAGTGTTTATGATGTATGACTGCAAAGTGGCCGCGTGGTCCAGAAAAGCCTCCTGGAGCATTGGGGCAGTTGGGTAGTGGAGGTTGGCCGATGAGTAATTTATCTAGCACCAGTGGGGTGGGTCTTATGTCTGTGATCCCTGGATGGCCAGATATTGGTGGAAGCAGGCAGAGGATCTCTGTTTCTGGGTCCCGTTGAGCCTAGAGCCCAAGGTTACAAAGTTCTGTATTACCTGGTTGTGTGGGACTCATGCGTAAAGCTTGGCCTGAGAGTCCGGAAAAGTGGCCTGGAGCGTGGCAGCACTTGGGTAGCAGAGGTCAGCCAATGAGGAATTTATCAAATTTTTAACGAATTTAAATTCATTAAAATAAGAATCTGAGTTAATCTGGGCCTGTAACTGATTAATTCTAGTCATATATAAAATCTTGATCTAAGTAAATTGTTCAGCCATTATACCTGTGAATATTTTACTATGTAGCAAGGTCTAACTGACTTATTGAGAATCTTTGCATTAAACAGATCACATAGCTTTCTTGTAAAAGTGACAGTAAAACTTATATAAAACAAAATTTAAAAGGGGCCAGATGATAGTACACTGAGTAGGTTGCTTATCCAGGTTTGATTCCCGGCATCTCATGGGGTCCCTTGGGCACAAAGGCAGGAATAAGCAGTGAGCACTGCTGTTGTGCCCCACATCAAAGCCCAAGCAGAAATAATGGTTCCCATTAGATGTGGGAACCATGTTTCAGTTTTGAAATGTACCAGAAATCAAGAGAATCATGACACTCCTTTCAAAGATACAGTTTTGTCATAATCAATAATCAGACTGCTAAAATGGTACAGTCTATACATAAGGAATAACTATATGCTGTGACAAATATCTGCAATCACATAGTTAGTTTCAACTAATGCATCTCTAGTCAAGATAGGCTGGAGTGTTTATATGATATTTTGGAATTTTTTTTAGGAAACAGAACCAATTGGTCTTTCCTTCTAGTATCAGTTGTTTTCAAAATGAAGACTAATGGCATGGACAATAATTTTCTGTGGGTCTTCTTCCATGGGGAAAAAGTTCCATGTAGTTTGCTTATCTACATGGCAAGATGTAGTGTTTCCTGAGCTTCCTTTTATTTCCCTCTCTGGGTCTACTCACAGGCGGAGCTGAGAATATATAGGGTTCAAAATTTTTTAAAAGAGCCTTGGCAGAACTCCAGTCCTTTGAAATTCTGCTCTCAATGCTGTAATAGTTTCCATTTTGAGTCTTAGCTTCATTACTTTGCTTGATCTGACAACTGTTTGTTGTTGGTTAATTAAACCTACATTAAAAATTCATGAACTTGACTCTTAAATAATTGTGTTGAAAATGTGTCTTATGCCCTCAGAGTCATCACCTGAGGCAATCTTGGGCTCCAATCTGGCTACCCAGCCCAGCAGCCACCTCATTCTTGGGTTTGGTTTATGTGACTGAGTCTGAATGCCCTTCACCCTCAGGCTCTAATACTCAGATTATCTGTTGGTCCCTCCGGAAAGGGAGGGGGGAAAAATCTGTCTTAAGTCTTTCTGGCCTCACCTTCACAGTCCTGGGAGGAGTGGGGGTTCTTAGCACTCAGGATAGACCATGGCCCAGCGCCCTGCCTCAGAGGTCAAGCTGTATGTCAGATGATGGAAGCCACTGTGGCTGGCAGGAAGCCAATAGACTGAGGAGTCCGGATGTTTTCCTGTCAAAGAGACAGCCTAGAGGCTTTGCTTAGGTGTGGGGGAGTTAGAAACAGCACTAGATTAGGTGTTGTGGTTTGCAATAGAGGTGTTGAGTGGCCATTGTGTTCAGTCTCTAGTCTGTATTCCACCCGCCTCACCCTTCCCCCACATGTCCTCCAACCACATTTTACTTGGTGGTCCCTTCCCTGAGTTACCCAGAATGAGAGACCAGCCTCCAAGCCATGGAAATATTCTCCTGGTACTTATTTCTACTATTCTTGGGCGTTAGTCTTATAGTCTATTATTCTATATTCCACAGATGAGTGCAATCTTTCTATGTCTGTCTCTCTCTTTCTGACTCATTTCACTTAGCATGATACTTTCCATGTTGATCCACTTATATGCAAACGTCATGACCTCATTTTTTCTAACAGCTGCATAGTATTCCATTGTATAGATGTACCAGAGTTTCTTCAACCAGTCATCTGTTCTAGGGCACTCGGGTTTTTTCGCATGAGCACAAAGATGTATGGATCTGTAACTGTACCCTCACGATGACTCTCTAATTAAAAATAAACTAATAAAAAAAAAAAGAAACAGCACTAGAATTTCCTGTCAGCACTAGAAAAAAATCTCCATTTTATAAAACTTTTCAATCAAATATAATAGTCTTTACACTAGAGGAAAAAAGGGAATTCATTGATTTAGGAACAATAACACATCCATGTGCGGAATAAATACCCATAAGGCATATTAGTAGCCCATGAAACTAAAATTGGCTGTTGGACCACACCCAGATGGGTGTGAACTTAGGGGTGCTGGCTCTGAACTCAGGGGTGACTATTGGTGGGGCTTAGGGGTCTAAATGGGATGCCTGCATTGAATCAGGGCAAGCCTTGTGCAAGGCAAGCACCCTGCCTTCTGTTCCCTCTCTCAGGCCTCTGTGAAACTAAATTGCATTGAATCGAATTTCTTCACCTTTTTAAGCTATGGCTAATTAATTATTATGGTATTAACATGTATGTGATAAAATATGAAAATTATCTTCCTTTTTCTTCCCACAAGCTCTCCACCTGAGCTAGAATTTCAGATTACAAAAAATATAGTCATCCTTTAAGATACTTGCTTATTTTTTCTGCTTATCAGAAATAACAAATAACAAAAGAATATAAACATGACAGAGTTTTCAGACATAGACTCTATGAAAAGAGAGAATTAACTGCAGAAAAAAACAAGAGGATAAACCAGCAAACAAAAGACCAATTACATCAGAAAATAAAAACAGAAATCAAAAAATTTTAAAAAAAACATCATTTTTATTTGTTATCAAGGCAGCCTCTAGTTCAGGTACAAACAGTTAAGTTGGGTTTACATCTGAATCTCCTTCCTGACACTATACATTATCTGAGTCAAGATTATTTAGACATATTCTAAAATTAAGATGTAACACAAGTAGACCTAAGAGATAATAAGAGAGGTTATGGCACTTGCCTTTCACAAAGCTAACCCTAGTTCTATAGGGGTACCACATATAACCCTCATATAACACTACTGGTGATGCTGGTGGTAACCCTCACCAGCATCACCAGTAGTGATCCACAAGCACAGAGCTAGGAGTACCCGAGTATCTCTGGATATGGCCCTATTCTGCCACCCCCACACCAAAAAGAGATAAATCAAGTAACATAACTAGCATAATCCTTGTCGTGAAATAGTCCCAAATAATTATATCTTTAATTATTAGTAGTACTAGAGTTAAAATTTAATTTAGACATAATTTAGTCTCTTATGATACACATTTTAGTGTTTTAGAAAACTGGAATGATGCAGTTTAATTTTATTTATTTATTTATTTATTTATTTATTTATTTATTTATTTATTTATTTTTGCTTTTTGGGCCACACCTGGCAATGCACAGGGGTCACTCCTGGCTCTGCACTCAGGAATTGCCCCTGGTGGTGCTCAGGGGACCATATGGGATGCTGGGAATCGAACCTGGGTCGACCGCATGCAAGGCAAACGCCCTACCTGCTGTGCTATGGCTCCAGCCCCACAATGCATTTTAGAGATTTCCATGCTTAAAATAATGAAGAGCTTTTATGCTTTAAAAAGTATATTTTGGTTTCTTTGAAAATCAGTTTAAAATTTTCCCAGAGATACTGAGAAAGATAAATGAGGGATAGAGGAAGTCCAGACAGAGAGAGAGACAGAGATCGAGACAGAGACAGAGAGACAGAGAGGAGACACACACACAAACACACACACACACACACATACCACACATACAGAGGAGAGAGAGAAAGAGAACTGATTAAGTACTAGTAATGCTAAGAATAAAAGAATATTTTGATTCCATATGGCTTGTATTGTTTATGAAATAAGTATTTTGATTTTAACAATTGATACAAAAAGATGGGAATACGTGGCAAGTCATTGCACTTCTTAAGGCACTCCAATTCTTTATCATCATTTTTCATTCTTACATAATCTCTGTGAATTAGGCATCTGTGATGTGGCAAATTGATTCAAACAAGAATAAAGACTGACCAAGAACATAACATTTCTTTCTGCTGTCTTCATAAGGAAGTCTGTCTTTTATGTTTTTCCCCTCAAGCCACCCAGTTTTTGCAGCCAGCCCTGTTGGCTCCTAACAAGAAGATGTCATAGTTCCCAAAGAGGCAGCTGCATTAATTTACTGTGCTCTAGACATGCACACATCTCAAGTCAACACACTATTAAATACTGAAATATAAAAAAGAAACAAACGGTCTTCTGCTCTGGGGAAGAAATCAACTTTAGATGAGCATTATTACATAAGCATAAAACAGAGTTTACAGGAAGGGTTGATATCAAAGTGACATGTGTATTTTCATAATGGGAATTTCCCACTCTAGTGCAACAAACAATATGATGTATCAAATATTTTTTCTAATACATTGTAAAATCATTCATGTGCCTTGGTTAAAAATCAGATAGTCCAAATAGTTTTTATTTTATATTATCCTTTATTTTTAAGCAACTTAAGATAGACATTGCTATATCAGAAAGAAACCAAAAAGAGAACATTCAATATATAACTTATGGATCAATTATTGAAAAAGAAACCATATTTTATTAAATTTAATATTGGTCCTATGGTCCAGTCCAGATTCTTTCTCTTTTTTTTTTAATGTGTTAAGTTATAAAATAAAGGTCAAGACCAAATGTGTTTCTGTTGGAATGCATATTACCGCACATGTGGAAATGCCTAATAAAGCAAAAATAAATTTCAAAAAGAAGTGTAATTACAAAAAATTGTTGTTGAATAACTAGGTTTTAGAACACTTTTAATGCATTTGTTTCCCAGGCAGAGTATAAGTGTAATGTTATCTTCATGGACTCCAGATGGTTGTCAAATAAAAGCATCTCTAAGGCTAGTTGACATATTATATACTTGTTTTCACATTTATTCAGCAGAACAAACTTGACCTTACATTATATAAAATATCTTCTTTTAAATTGCTAAGACCATAAGTATAGCTCATTCTATGGAGTCTTTTGCTAAAAATATTTCATGGTTTGAAAATGTACTGATGATGAAGCCCCACAGAATCTCTTAACCGCTTCTGTATAAGCCTTCAAAAATAAGTTACATGGAATCTACTATGACAAAATGTAACTATCAATTTAAATAAAAATTAGAGCAATTTCATATTTTATGTATGTAAAACTTCAATTTGCAACATCAATTTACTAAAACTGCTTATAATTTAAGCATACAAATCAATGTATTTATGTCAGTGCTTCTTTCTGATGTGTAAAAGAGTGTGCACATTCTCCTTAAGTAAGAAAAATTTGTATCTCCAAGGAAAAGAGTGTAAACTATTTATGAAGTTTTCCTAATATCAAAATTTATTGCACAATACTAGGTGTTATACGTAAAAGTATTTTAAGAAATTATATCTAGGTTGCTTGCCTTGCACACGAACAACTTGGGATCGATCCCTGACACCACATACAGTTCCCCAACTACCTACTAGGAGTCATCCCTAAGCAAAGAGCCAAAAGTAAGCTCTGAGCACAGTAACTGGATATATCCAAATTAAAAATAAATTATATCTGACCATTTCTTTACCAAGTCAGAAAGAACAAAAGCATTTGTCAAAAGTTTGGGGATTAAGATTTTCTCTCATAAGTTTTCCTACTCATAAGTGGCTTTCTCATAAACAATGTATAGAAGTGTTTAAGTAATAGGTACCAGGCAGTAGTGCATATACATTTTGTGCAATTGATAGAATATGGTTAAAATTACAATACCATGACTACATTATTTTAAGTAATTAGGGATTTTTAATCAAATTCTGTCATGTTGTAGCTATTTAAGTTTCAGTTTCAGATGTCTGCATCACTGAAAATCAGCATGTGTTTGCACTATAGTACGCTCATCACTGAAACTCCAGTTTTATTCTTTAACATACATTTGCCTGCCTTTGTGACTATTTATTTCCCTTTTCCTTCTTGTAATCACTAACTAGTCTAAAAGTTTATTTTGGTGTTTCTTTTCTTCTTTCTTTCCTTCCATACTTCCATCCTCCCTCCCTTTCTCCCTCTCTCCTTTCTTCCTTCCTTCCTTCGTTCCTTCCTTCCTTCCTTCCTTCCTTCCTTCCTTCTATTCTTTTTTCCCTCTTTCCTTCTCTCTCTCTCTCTCTTTATTTCTTCCAGTTTGGGACCATTCCCAGCATTGTTCAAAACTGGGTCTGTGCTGGACTCACTTCTGCTGGTGCTCAGGGAACCATATATGGTGCCAGAGATAGAATCCAAGACTGCCACATGCAAGATCTCCAGCATGATTTTTTTCCTTATTTGGTTAGTTAAATTTCTGTATATTTCATCCAAGTAAGCAATTTCTTTGATGGTTTCACCAGTAATTTATCACAGTCAATTTTTGTGTGTTATAAACAACCAATTCAAAGCTGATAAGATTTTGAAAAGATAATATTACATTGTCTGGCTCTTCTGTTATACAAATATAAATTTAACAATATGCTTTTAAATATAAAATCATAATAAAATATCACTTTACATTACTATTTTGATAAAATAAAGATATAAAAATGAACCAGAGAGATGACTCAAAGGGATGGGTTACTCTTTGAATATGATACCATGATTAATCTTGTAAAATAATCCATCCAACTTACTTGGTTACATTTATGAATGGAAAACTCTAGTGTTACCATGATGGGTTTTGTTTTATTTATTTATTTATTTATTTATTTATTTAGCCTTTTCGGTCACACACGATGGTTGCTCTTGGCTCTGCACTCAGGAATTTCTCCTGACCGTGTTCAGGGGATCATATAAGATGCCAGGGATAGAATGCTGGTCAGCTTCCCAGCAAGGCAAACAACCTACTAGCTATACCATGGCTCCAGCCCCTGACGGTTTAGATTATGGAAGTCTGTTCTTTCTTTAAACAATATTTATAGGTATCTAGAATTAGGTTAACTAATCAATTTGGATATAGTATCTTAATTGTTTTCTTAGGTTCCATTTGAAAAAGAATCTTCTGGGGCTGGAGTGATAGCACAGCAGGTAGGGCATTTGCCTTGCACGCGGCTGACCTGGGTTCGATTCCCAGCATCCCATATGGTCCCCTGAGCACCGCCAGGAGTAATTCCTGAGTGCGTGAGCCAGAAGTAACCCCTGTGCATTGCTGGGTGTGACCCAAAAGAAAAAAAAAAGAAAAAAGAAAAAGAATCTTCATTAAGTTCTTCACTAGAGGAATTTGTCTACTACTTTTGATGCTATTTATTGGAAGTGTTTAAAGGCTTTATCAGATGTTTTTGTTGTAGTAAGTAGGAAACACAACTGATTTCTATTGATTTGTGTCCTGTGAGTTTAATGATTTTACTTATCAATTCTGCTTTTGATGTGATGTTTTTGGGGATTTTTTATATATAAGGTCATATCATTGGATCCAAAAGACAGTACAGTTACTGTGTATGATAGAATACACCTAACCTGGGTTTGATTCCCCATATATTGTGGTCCCAGAGGCATGTGAGATGTGACGTGTATCTCTGGAGGCCCCCATCACCCTCATCAGTGTGGCCCAGATGACCCCCTTTACTGTAGGAACTAAGTAGCATCATGTCCTTGGGCCCTTTTGCATTGAACCAAGGGCCTGTTTGGCCATGAATGCTAGTGGGGCCTCAGAACCTCTAGATCATTAATTCGGTGCCCCTCAACCACCACAAGAATAAAAGTCATAGACTCACGGAAACAAATTTGCTTTTTACATTTGATTTGGATGCCTTTTACTTCTTTTTCATTCTTACAGTACCCCTCAGGAGGGAGAAATCACAGCCAAGGAATGCTTTCTGGACCCACAGCTGTGCTGGCTTGTGAGGAGGATGGATGCAGATAAAGTCAACGTGTTTCTCTAAACTTTCCAAGTAGATAGAAACTCTTATTATTTTGTTGCTGTTATTTGTTTCAACTATGTGCTGGAACTTGCATGCTAAATCCTGAATTTCAGAAAAGATTCACCAATATGAGGGAGATTGTTTCAGACATTGTTCTTCAGGGGATTATGGACCATGCCTAACCCAGGCTGGAGTTACATCATGGGTCACTGCAGAGTCCACAGCTGGCCCCAAGATCTGTATGACTAATAACATGCACATGTGGGCAAGAATCCGCCTGGGTCCCTTGGTGTACGTTATTCCATTACTGTATTCCATTACTTGGAGTATGTTATTCCGTTACTTCCTCAGTCATCTTGCTCCATGTAACAATGCAAATTCTTGTGGTTGGGGTAGTGGCAACAAGGAAAGTGAATGAATGATATTTTATTAGCTATGATGCAGCTAGAGTCGTTTGTCTGGTATTTTTTTTTAATTTTTGTAAATTTTTGTAATTTTTAAATTTGCAGTCTCTTGCCCCCATGCCTGGCTGTCTTCACCGGGACCCCTCAGGGCAGGCAGGTTGAGTTTCCTTCCCTGCCCTGAGTAGAGCCCCAGCAGCCAAAGTCCTCAAGAACATAGCCACAGTCATGCTCAAGGCCACTCTCCACACATTTGGATGAGCCTCACACATGAGGGAACCAGCAGAGGAACTCAGGTGTGTGTGACCCGGGGCTGAGAGCTTCAAGCCTGCTCAGACCAGGACTGGGCCTCCTCCACCCAGATCCACCATTTTCCAGTGGGTTGGCAGCCACATCCACATACACTTCCCCTGGTGACGTGTAATTCCTTCAATGACCAACATCCAGAGACCATAAAACGAAGCTCTCGGACCTCTTATAGCCTAGTTCTCCCTGTCAGAGAACTTGGCAAGCTACCAAGAGCAACCTGCTCGCACGGCAGAGCCTAGCAAGCTCTCTGTGGTGTATTCGATATGCCAAATACAGTAACAATGATGGGTCTCATTCCCTTTACCCTAAAAGAGCCTCCAATGTGGCACCACTGGGAAGAACGAGTAAAGAGAGGCTGCTAAAATCTCCGGGCTAGAACGAATGGAGACTTTACTGGCACTCACTTGAGCAAATTGATGATCAATGGGATGACAGTGATACAGTGATACAGTGATATAATTTTCAAATAATGGCAGAATCTCCCATGGCAGAGCCTGGGAAGCTGCCCATGGTGTATTCAATATGCCAAAAACAGTAACAATAATGGGCCCCATTCCCCTGACCCTGAACACAACAGGGACGATTGGAGATGTTACTGGCACTGGCTCAAGCAAATTGATGAGCAATGGGACCACAGTGATACAGTGATAAAGTGATTCAAAAAAATGAGATCCAGAAATTTCAAGAAATTAACACGTGCAACTGACATTCTACCTTAGAATTTGAGTTTTTCTAAGCAGATTTTAATATTTCTCTTACCAGTGGGCTAGAAAAATAGTACAGCTCAACCTGGGTTCTATCCCTGGCACCATATATAGTCCCCAGAGCCTGCCTGGAATGATCCCTGAGCACAGAGCCAAGAGTAATCCCTGAGCACTCTGCAAGTGTAATGCTTCAAACTAATAACAATGCTCTTGTCAAGAGGGTGAATTCAAAAGAGATATCCAGAGGAATCAAAGAACATGCAAATATGTGTGGTGAATCAATAGTTATATTGACATATTTTCCTGAATTCTATTGTCCCTGAAATATATTCAGTGACTCCATTGCTCTTTTGTCTGCTCAAAATATACTTTTGTTGCTGCTGTGCCAATAAATATGTTTATTTTCACCGAAAACATGATATTTTAGTTGAATTGGCATCAGTGGTAGCTGAGTGGGTTCTTATCTTTCCTTATATCTCAGGGTTTGAGTCACTAGTCCTAAGTCTTCACTTCTGAGTAGTGTATAGAGTTCTTATGAACAGTCTGCCTATCAGTGTCTGAACTTGTGACTTATTTTCACAATGATATGTCACAAGGATAAAGAGAGAAAGGATGTTCAGTAACTTTGATTTATGCTTTATTACTATGAGAATATGCATTGTATAGCAGTGGTTCCAAGATGGAGCAGACCAATCTCCAATGTGCAATTAAGAGTCAAGTCCAATGAACCCCAGCCTTAATAAGACAACCTGCATCAATAGAAAGTCATGGCAGCAAAAGGCTTATGCCACTGAGTTGAAGGCTGTGTTGTTTTAGTTATTGCCTTAACTAAACCGATACTAATCTTGGAGGTAGAAGGGAATGGGAGAGGAGAATAGAAAATATTATAGAAAACAAAATGTATGTTAAAAATATAGAGTTAGAACATGAATTAATTTTTCCTGCTGTTTTAGCGCTCTGGCCAAGGCCGATTCTATGAAAGAGGATAGGCAGTGAGTAAGTACTATAAAACTTTCAAGATCCAAGATGAGAGATAACCTGTGCAGTTCTTTTCAGGTAGTTTGTTTAAAAATGTCAAGGTTTATTGGATAATATCCTCCAACTGCTATTACATGAGAGCATAGCATTTCCAGACATATAAGTAAGCATCGTCTTCTCACAGGAATAATGTGCAAAATGTCCCCTGCTCCACCCTTTTGCAAAAGAAACAAATCAAAGTCTTCTTTAAAAAGTTAGGAGTTTGTATTCTGGTCACTGTATCTTTTGCGGTGCAGAAGCTTTTTAGTTTAATGTAGTCCCATTTGTTGATCTCTGTTTTTACTAGATTGCTTAGTTCCGTGTCATCTTTGAAGATACCTTTATCTTCAATATCCTGGAGGGTTTTGCCTACCTTGTCTTCAATGTACCTTATGGTTTGTGGTCTGATGTTGAGGTCTTTAATCCATTTTGATCTGACTTTTGTGCATGGTGTCAGGTCGAGTTCTAAGCCCATTTTTTTGCATGTGATGGTCCAGTTGTGCCAGCACCATTTGTTAAAGAGACTTTCCTTGCTCCACTTCACATCTCTTGCTCCTTTATCAAAGATTAGATGATCATACATTTGAGGTTGTGTGGGGGGATATTCCACCCTGTTCCATTGGTCTGCAGCTCTGCCTTTGTTCCAGTACCATGCCGTTTTAATTGTTACCGCTTTGTAGTAGAGTTTAAGGTTGGGGAGGGTGATGCCTCCCATCATCTTTTTCCCAAGAATTGTTTTAGCTATCCGTGGGCGTTTATTGTTCCATATAAATTTCAGGATTGCTTGCTCCACTTCTTTGAAGAATGCCATGGGTATCCCTATAGGGATCGCGTTAAATCTGTATAATGCTTTTGGGAGTATTGCCATTTTGACAATGTTTATTCTCCCTATCCATGAGCAGGGGATATGTTTCCATTTCCTCATGTCCTCTTTTATTTCATGGAGTAGAGTTATATAGTTTTCTTTGTAGAGGTCCTTTACTTCTTTAGTTAAGCTGATTCCAAGATATTTGATTTTCTGGGGCACAATTTTGAATGGAATTGCTTTTTTCATGTCCCTTTCCTCTGTCTCATTGTTTGCATATAGGAAGGCCATGGACTTTTGGGTATTGATTTTATAGCCTGCGACTTTACTGTATAGGTCAATTGTTTCTAAGAGTTTCTTACTAGAGCTTTTAGGTTTCTCTAGGTATAGCATCATATTGTCTGCGAATAGTGAGAGCTTGATTTCTTCCTTTCCGATCTGAATCCCCTTAATATCTTTTTCTTGCCTGATGGCTATTGCTAATACTTCCAATACTATATTAAAGAGAAGTGGTGAGAGTGGGCATCCTTGTCTTGTCCCCGATCTTAGAGGAAAAGCCCTTAGTTTTTCTCCATTGATGATAATGCTTGCCCTAGGTTCGTGGTAGATGGCTTTGACTATCTTGAGAAAAGTTCGTCCAAAACCCATTTTGGTGAGAGTTTTTATCATGAATGGGTGCTGGATCTTGTCAAATGCTTTCTCTGCATCTATTGATATGATCATATGTTTTTTATCTTTACTTTTGTTGATGTGATGGATTATGTTGATTGATTTCCGAATGTTAAACCATCCTTGCATCCCCGGGATGAATCCCACTTGGTCATGGTGTATGATATTTTTGATGAGTTGTTGGGAAAGGATATTTACACAATACCCATCAGATAAGGGGTTGATATCAAGGGTATATAAAGCACTGGTTGAACTCTACAAGAAGAAAACATCCAACCCCATCAAAAAATGGGGCGAAGAAATGAACAGAAACTTTACCAAGGAAGAGATACGAATGGCCAAAAGGCACATGAAAAAGTGCTCTACATCACTAGTCGTCAGAGAGATGCAGATCAAAACAACCATGAGATACCACCTCACACCACAGAGACTAGCACACATCCAAAAGAATAAAAGCAACCGCTGTTGGAGAGGATGTGGGGAGAAAGGGACCCTTCTACACTGCTGGTGGGAATGCCGGCTAGTTCAGCCCTTGTGGAAAACAGTATGGACGATTCTCAAAAAACTAGAGGTTGAGCTCCCATTTGACCCAGCAATACCACTGCTGGGAATATATCCCAGAAAAGCCAAAAAGTATAGTCGAAGTGACATATGTACTTATATGTTCACCGCAGCACTGTTTACAATAGCCAGAATCTGGAAAAAACCCGAGTGCCCTAGAACAGATGACTGGTTGAAGAAACTCTGGTACATCTATACAATGGAATACTATGCAGCTGTTAGAAAAAATGAGGTCATGACGTTTGCATATAAGTGGATCAACATGGAAAGTATCATGCTAAGTGAAATGAGTCAGAAAGAGAGAGACAGACATAGAAAGATTGCACTCATCTGTGGAATATAGAATAATAAGACTATAAGACTAACGCCCAAGAATAGTAGAAATAAGTACCAGGAGATTGTTTCCATGGCTTGGAGGCTGGTCTCTCATTCTGGGTAACTCAGAGAAGGGACCACCAAATAAAATGTGGTTGGAGGTCATGTGGGGGAAGGGTGAGGTGGGCAGAATACAGACTAGAGACTGAACACAATGGCCACTCAACACCTTTATTGCAAACCACAACACCTAATCAGAGAGAGAGAACAAAGGGGAATTCCCTGCCATAGTGGCAGGGTGGGGTGGGGGGAGACGGGACTGGGGAGGGGGGGAGGGATGTTGGGTTTACTGGTGGTGGAGAATGGGCACTGGTGAAGGGATGGGTTATTGAACTTTGTATGGGGGAAGCATGAGCACAAAGATGTATGGATCTGTAACTGTACCCTCACGATGACTCTCTAATTAAAAATAAACTAATAAAAAAATAAAATAAAAAGCTTTATCAGAAAAAAAAATAAAAAAATAAAAAGTTAGGAGTTGAGAGAGAATCCAGACAGGTGGTAGATCCAGAAAGAAGACAGAGCTAGGAGTGCAGGAGATGAGAAAGATGGAAGATTGAATAAATGGTAACTAATCAGCAAAAAAAAAAGTTAGGAGTTAAGGGGACCCCTCCATAAAGAGATACCATAGCAGGGGATCTAAAAATCTATTCAGACAATTGACAGATATTGTTATGAATAGCACTAGAGACAAAAATAAGGACTTTCTGAAAGAGACTTAATTTCGATGGGAGGGTACAGGGGGTTGGCTTCACTCAATGGTACTCAGGGGTCAATCCTGGTTCTGTACTCAGGAATGATCCCTTGCTGTTCTTGAGGATCATATCCAGGACCATGGATACTATCTCTCAGCCCTTGAAGAGGCTTTTGACTATAAACCTCCAGATCATTGCATATCGAATTGATTTGGCATGGTAGTTATTACCAGGCCATAAAAGCAATCTAGGTTAACACCCCTTAGGCCAGAGTTCTTGTCTCAGTCTATGTCAGGTTTTGAATGATCAAGAAAGATATCTTCAGTTCTTTCAGAGAAAAACAAAAGGTTCTCTCCCGTTTCCTTTTTATTCTATGACGAAAAAAAAATAAAAGCTTGCACATTATATTATATTTGGAAAAGAGCCAAACATACTAACATACTAACACCATTAGAAATCCAGAAACTGAGGACTGTGTTGTGCAAAATATAATAGTTTTCCTCCTAAAGAAGTCTTAAGAGATTCACAAACTGTATTACACTTAAAAATGCCTAGGCACTGGATCACCCACGTAGAAAAGCTGGAAAAGATTAAACTATTTAAAATACGCAGAGAGAATTCATTTTTTAAAAAAAGTTTTAAAATAACATGCAGTGGGTGGACAGAAAAACTTTCAGAGGGAGAGAGAGAAAGAGGGTTGATGTAGGAATGGGGTGGGAGGGACAGAATATTTAAACTTCTTTAATTCACACACACAGAGATCCTGTTTTTGAGGTAAGAAAACTGAGACACAGGCATCATTCAAATTGTAGATAAAAATAATATGAATTAATACAAGATAAATATCACTTTCACTTTGAAATTCTATGTTGTTGACCTGGTATTATTTTATTTAAACTTCCAAATTTTGATTCCTTTAAAAATTTTCTTTGTTTTTTTGCTAACTGATATGGAACTACTCATTGGTAGGATGGCTATTTTTTTCTGTTAAAATTTTGTATGTGAATCTATTGAAAAATATTTTAATAGAAAAAAGTTAACCTTAGGTGTATGCTCCAAGCTACAATCATATCTTAAGTCATATCTTAAAGTCAATAATAAACCTGCACTGTAGCACTGTCTTCCTGTTGTTCATCAATTTGCTCGAGCGGGCTACAGTAACATCTCCATTTTAAGACTTGTTGCTACTGTTTTTGGCATATCGAATACACCACAGGTTGCTTGCCAGGCTCTGCCGTGTGGGCGATATACTCTTGGAAGCTTGCTGGGCTCTCCGAGAGGGAGAGAGGAATTGAACCCAGGTCAGCCGCGTGCAAGACAAATGCCCTACATGCTGTGCTATCGCTCCAGTCCAATAATAAATCTAAATAATTTTTTCAAGAGGCTCCCCAAAATTGTATAATTCATTTTATTCACTTAGTGTCAGTAATAAAATATGTCTAATATTATCATAAATAAAAGAAAATCAATTCAATAATCGAATTGATTAAGATTCAAATTCAATTTGAGATTCTCACATTATAAAATATTTTCAAATAGATAACTCTTAAATTGTCTATGGGGTCCTTAATAACTTAATCACTGTCACTGTATCACTGTCATCCCATTGCTCATCGATTTGCTCAAGCGGGCACCAGTAATGTTTCCATTTTGAGATTTTTTGCTACTGTTTTTGGCATATTGAATACACAGCGGGTAGCTTGCTAGGTTCTGCCATGTGAGTGAGATACTCTTGGTAGCTTGCCAGGCTCTCCAAAAGGGGCAGGGAATTGAACCCAGGTTGGCTGTGTGCAAGGCAAACGCCCTACAGATGTGCTATCGATCCAGCCCAATAACAATAACTCATCAGATTCTACTTCTTAATGCCTCTAGAGTCTTCAAATACACTGCACCCAAAATGAAAATGGCATTATAATTAAGCTATAATTGCTTTTCTAAGTTTTATTTTGCTTAAATGACTATTTCATTTATTTATCACAAGTGCAAATAAGTGACATATAAATATATTAAGTACAAATTTTCATTCTTGGAATCACTGCATAAGGGCCACAGAGATATTACAGATGATAGGGAGTTTGCCTTGTACACAGACAAGCACTGTTCAAAACCCAAATGCACATTTTGTCCCTAAATCATGTGAGGATTGAGTTCTTTGAGCATAAAGTCAGAAGAATGTCTTTAGTCCCAAGCATGTGGCACAAAAACAAATAATGAGACTTTTCATCATAAATGGGTGTTGGATATTTTCAAATGCTTTCTCTGCATCTATTGATATGATCATATGGTTTTTATCTTTACTTTTGTTGATATGATGGATTATGTTGGTTGATTTCCTAATGTTAAACCATACTTGCATCCCCGGGAGGAATCCCACTTGGTCATGGTACTATGTTTTTGATGAGTTGCTGGCTTCTATTTGCTAATATTTTGTTGAGGATCTGCATAAGTGTTCATAAGAGATATTGGCCTGTATTTTTCCTTGTTAGTGGTGTCTTTGCTTGCTTTTGGTATTAGGGAGATATGTGCCTCATAGAAACTGTTTGGAAGAGTTCCTGTTTCTTCAATTTCCTGGAAAAGCTTGAGGAGAACTGGCAACAGGTCCTCTTTAAATGTTTGGAAGAATTCTCTAGTGAAAAGCCCAGAATTCTGGACCTGGGCTTTTGTTTCTGGGAAGAGTTTTGATTACAGTTTCAATTTCCTTGATACTAATGATTCTATTCAGGTATTCCAAGTCTTCTTGGTTCAGTCTTGGGAGATTGTAGGAATCAGGAAATTTATACATTTCTTTTAGATTTTCTTGTTTCGTGGCACATGGACTTTCAAAGTAGTCTCTGATGATCTTTTGAATTTCATTGGTTTCTGTTGTGATGTCCCACTTTTTCGTTTCTGATTTGGTTTATTAGGGTTCTCTCTCTCTTTCTTTGTGTGTCTTGCTAGTGGTTTATCAATCTTCTTTATTTTCTCAAAGAATCTGCTCTTGGTTTCACTGACCTTTTGGATTGTTTTTTTTGGTTTCCATGTCATTAATTTCTCCTCTAAGTTTTATTATTTCTTTCCTTTTGTCTGGTATGGGTTCCTTTTGCTGGTCCTTTTCTAAGATCTTGAGTTGTGAAGTCAAGCTATTTATGTAGGCCCTTTTTTCCTTCCTGAGGAATGCTTGCAGAGCTATAAATTTTCCCCATAACACGGCTTTATCTGCATCCCATAGGTTCTGGTATCTCATGTCTTCATTCTCATTTGTTTCTAGGTATCTTTTGATTTCTTCCTTGATTTCCTTCCTGACCCAGTCATTGTTCAACATTGAGTTGTTTAATTTCCAGGGGTTTGATTTGGTTCTTTTTTTTTGGGGGGGGAACACACCTGGTGCTGCTGAGGGGCTGCTCCCAGATCTGTGCTTAGGGGTCTCTCTTGACAGTGCTCAGGGGATCATGTAGTGCTGGGGATTGAACTTGGACCTCTCGCATGTTCTGCATGTGCTCAGCCTGTGGAGCCGTCTCTCTGCGCCTCTTTTGTTCATTTTATTTATTTATTTATTTTGCTTTTTAGGTCACACCCAGCAATGCACAGGGGTTACTCCTTGCTCTGCACTCAGGAATTACCCCTGGTGCTGCTCAGGGGACCATATGGGATGCTGGGAATCGAACCCGGGTCAGCCCCATGGAATGCAAACAGCCCACCTGTTGTGCTGTCGCTCAAGCCCTACCCCAGCTTTTTTAAGGGAGTTGTTTGCTTGCAAGATTGTTTTCCTTTGACTTCGGCTTTGAGTCTGTGTTTGCTCTGACTGTTCAGGTGTGTTTCTTGTAGGTAGCAGATGCTTGAATTTAGTTTCCAAATCCATCTATGTCTCTTGATTGGTGCATTTAGACCATTGACATTGAGATAGATTATTGTCATAGGGGTTTGTGCCATCTTTCTGTAGGGTTTCTTGTGCTTGTATTGTCTTTCCTTGTCTCACAGTAGCCCCTTGAGTCCTTCTTTTAAGAAGTTTTGAGATTTGAGTCTATGAAGTTCCTGAGCTTCATAGTATATCCGTGAAATAGTGTATCATTCCTTTTAGTTTAAGTGATAGTTTAGCCAGATAAATTATTCTTGGTGAGGCATTCATTTAATCGAGTTTTTTCATTATATCTCACCATTGTCTTCAGCTTGGAGAGTTTCCTCTGATAGGTCTGCTGTAAAGCTAAGGGATGCTCCTTTGTATGTGATTTCCTTCTTTGACCCTTCTGCTTGCAGTATCGTGTCTCTATCCGTGGCATCCATCATTCTGACTTTGCTATGCTTTGGAGTCTTTTTATTAGGGTCTCTTTTAGCTGGCACCCTTCGGGTTCCTTGGATCTGGCCTGCATTCTCCAGCTCTGGGAATTTCATAGCAATGATGTCTTTATGTGTGGTTTTTCATTGGGATTACTTCCCTGTGCTTCTATTACTCCAGTGATTCTTATGTTGTTCCTCTTGAAGTCATGCCCTAGGACTCTGATTCTCCATAGAGCCATTTTGAGGTCTTTTGCCATTATTTGTTGTTGTCTGTAAGCTTTCTGCAGCTCATATTCAAGCTCATTGATTCTGTCTTAGGCTGTAGCTATTCTACTGTTGAGGGCACCTACTGTGATTTCTATTTCATCTACCAATTCCTTTATTTTGTCACTTCTATTTGTAGCTTTGAAATTTCTGCTCTCATTTCTTCCTGTATCTTCTTGGTGGACCGTTCCTTTGCTTCTTTTATGTCCTCCCTGAATTTATTAGATGTCTCTTCCATGGTTGCTTTGAGTTTGTTGAGCATCTTCAACATTTCCTTTCTGAATTCTTTTTCTGAGAGGTCGTATTTTTGGTAATCCCTGTTGAGCCTTCTAGAATCTTTTCTTCGTCCTTTCCTCATGGTGGGAGTTTTTTCTGTTTCCTCCTATTGTTATGGAACTATAGAGGTGGAACCTTCCAGTTCTTGTATTTATTCCCTCTTACTGCAAGAGGGGATTCTGGATGAGCTAATTTGGTGATGGTATCCTTTTTCCCCTTCTAGAATACTTCCTTACTCTCAGGCGCTCCTCCTGGTTTATGTGGGGCCTCTAGTGAAGACTTGAGGCTATGCTCTCTTTATAATTGGCTTTGTGCTGCTTCTTGTGTTCACTGACAGTTTTTGTGAAATTAGAATAGTAGAATAGTGGACTATTGGCATATAGTGGTTGAGATGACCAGTGTTTTCTTCAAAGTAATAGGTTATACAGATTGCGACTTAAGTCTGCAGAGCAGGGAAGGGGGGGAAATTAACTGGTTTATTTTCAACCAGAAAAAGCTGGTTCTTAGAGAAAATAAAGAAGATTGATAAATCACTAACAAGACTCACAAAGAAAGAGAGAGAGAGAGAGAGAACCCTGGTCTGGTGGGACAGCTTCATCTGGCCAGGCTGGGCTGAGAGGGTCCCACACACTTGTTCAGGGAAGGGCAGAGCTAGGGCGGTGAGCAGGGAAGCCTGGGGCCGGAAACCGGGGTGCTGGGGGGCTGCATGGATGCTGTGCTGGTATGGCGGAACAGCTCCATTGGGCCGGGTGGGCTGAGAGCTGTATTTGTTTTCTATTAAGTATAATCACTGTTGCACAGTTATTCTCTCTTAAAATGCTTTTTGTCCTTTGAACTCATATTTACTTTTGCAACAACGAGGGTAGGTGAGGACTGGGTGAAAAATGAACCATCATTCACTGTTGGTGATACTGTAAACTGCTTTGGTTTCAGTGGATAACTACAGAAACTCCAAAAATTAAAAGTAACTACCTTTTGATCCAGCAAACCTTAATATCTACACTAATAGTTCTTGGTATCTATCCGAAGTACATTATGTGAGAGAGTAAATGCAAGCAAAACATGCTCATTGTAGTGCTAATTACAGTATTGATTTATGGAGGCACCCCAAGTACCCAAAGGCAGATAAGAAAATAAAGCAGTTGTTCACAAACATACACACACACACACACACACACACACACATACACATTCTCTCTCTCATGCAAACACACACACACACGCACACACTAGCTACTCAGCTATACTAATAGTTTACATTTTGCTACAGTATGGATGGACAGTATTGATTTATGGAGGCACCCCAAGTACCCAAAGGCAGATAAGAAAATAAAGCAGTTGTTCACAAACATACACACAAACACACACACACACACACATACACATTCTCTCTCTCATGCAAACACACACACACACGCACACACTAGCTACTCAGCTATACTAATAGTTTACATTTTGCTACAGTATGGATGGATCTATATTGTGTGAAATAAATCAGAGCAATACAAAGGTTGGTATTTCAGTAATTTTGTGATATATAAACAAATAAAGAAAATAATGCTTAATAAAAACAATCAACTTACAACAGAATAGAAGTTACCAAGTACCTGTAGAGGTTTGGTAGGCCATACAGGCATGTTCTTATAGATAGTACTGGAGGTATATAATAATAAAAACAATCTGATTGTGAACTTTAAATTTCCTATCAAAAATTGGGACTTTTTGCAGTCGTGAAGATTGAATCTAGGGACTTACATATGAAAAGCATATAGTTTAGCATTGAGGTATTTCTGGCAGTTACAATTATAAACTTGGTGAAGATTTTTAATTTATAGCAGTTTTACAAATAATTTTAAATGGACTTTACTTATGTGAGTTGTAGGACAACTTATACTGTAGTTGTTCCAGACATAGAATATTAATTTGGTTTGCATCACATCAAATCTTGGTTTTCTCCTCAGTTCCTGGTGCTTGATGTACTCTTCTTGACTATTTTCAGAGGATGGGATTTCTGTGGTAACAATACTCCAGTTTCAGAAAAACTGGGTAGGTGTTCTGTTTCACAAGTACGGATGATCAATTACTGCTTAAATGTTTGCTGTACAAACCCAACGGTCCTTGTCAAGAGCCCATATTTTCTCCCTCTCAATATCAATGGGACTTTGAATTCTTGCAGACGCTCAATCAGAGATATCGATTATAGATCTATTATTAACAAACAATATAGTACTGTTTCTAGGAAAGGGTGAGAACGTTATTAGTTCTAAAAACTTTCAAACTCTCTTTTCTTCTCAGCCCTCACAAAAACACACTTACATGTTCTCCCTTTGATTCAAAATGTTGTCTGCCTGTATCAGACAAATTTTGTCTGCATGCTCAAAGTGCCTATATCAGCAATGTTGTCTCAGAAAGCAATCTTTTAAATTTAGTCAAAGGTAAATAAAGAGCAAGGAGAAAAAGGATGTGAAATCCGTTCACAGTGTGCTCCTGTCTGCCAGATAATGCTAACTATCTGTGCTGCTTCAGCTCATTTGGCAGGGTTTCTGAAAACTAATCTCCAAAGCACACTTCAGCCTTTGCTGAAATTGTTCAATAGTCATCTGAACTAAAAAAAAAATATAATGATAATGTTCAAAATAGGAGTTGAACTATTTTCACTTTAAATTTATCAAGGCTTTTAAAAAACATTATAAATGTGGTTAATGAAAATATTTGCTTTATTCCTATAATCTGTTTGAGAAATTCAATAATGCAACCTTAGTACAACTTCAAATCTTTGCTGACCGACTTGCTGGCAGCAATAATTTTTTTCCAAGACTTATTCCAAAGTTATCTCAATGAACACAGCTGCAGAACTGAAACCTTCCAGCTTGTACTACAATTTCCTAAAATTGATCATCAGGAAATGTATTTTCTCTAGTTTTCATAAATGAATTTTAAATGAAGAAGTTCAGCCATTTTTTTAAAGTCATGAATCCTTTCCATTTATATATAATCCCACAAAAACAAAAATAATGAATTCCTGACTTCCCAAACAAAATAACACTTTTCATTGGTACATCATATTTATCATTTTTATAAAATTTACTCAGTAGTTTAATTCTTCATAGTTATCAAAGAAGGATAAAAATCAAATAATTTCTGAAATAAAGTATTTCTGAAACCTATCAATAAGTGAGAATAAAAGAATTCTGTAACTCTGAGTTCAGTCCATTTTTGTGTTCTTTCTATCCAGAAGCCTGTAAAAAAATTGAAAAACATGGGCTGCATTAGAAAATTAATTCTATAGCACTAAACCATGCTATAGAAAGTATCACAAAAAGTATAGTTCCTCCATATTATTTTATGATAAATAGAATGCTGTCCTAAATTTGCTGTCATGTGGCCAAAAAACGACAAACTGCAAATTATTTCCACATGGTTCAGTCTAAAGAAATGTATAATCCAGAAAAAATATATATGTCAGTGACAAATGGTACAAAAGTTAATGATAAAGCACAATCTTTCCCAGATCATAGCCCTACCCAAACTTTTCTTTTTAATAACAAAGTGTAGCCTTTTTAGAGATATAGACATAAACTTGAATCTAATTTCATTCTGAGTGGAAAAATGAGGTAGTTTATCTAATAACCATGACAATAGATACAATTACAAGCTATTATCTCCAAATATTTTCCTTCACTGTGATGTTGCAATTTAAGTTTTATGTAGAATTTCCTTTGTCACTGAATACAGACATGATCACATAAAATTATCTTTAGTTCTGTCCCAACAATAGTAAACTGAGATGGAAATCATCTGTATCATTCTCACAAGAAATGAATTTGCCCTCCCCACAATGAGCGTGCACCACACACACACACAAACACGCGCACGCGCACACACACATATCTTTACTATACATATGAGCTTTATGAGCCTCCTGAGGATCTTGATAAAGAATATGTATGTTAAAGAAAAGATTTTACATTGATGTCAGAGACTGCATTTTCACAAGGCTTATGTGACATTCTCTGCTGACTTTAAAACCACCTTTTAAGCAGTGAAATGTTATGATGACCAGCGAATAAGCATCTCATAGCACTGTTAAGAGAAAGTTTATTGAAACTAGGGATTGCAAAGTTATTGCCAAGACATATGCAGACAACTTGAGTGTATTCTCAGAGCAGTGCATTCCTCAGACTTGAGACGAAAGGAATGAATGATCCAAGAACAATCTTGGTATGTTAATTTTAAGTGCTGTAATTAATGTAGTGATAAAGCACAACTTTAATCTTACAGCTCCAACAAAGAAAAGTAAGTAGATAGTATTTAATCTTATAATGTTTCTCAAACATAAGCTATGCAAAAACTTCTTCATATTTAATTTTGTAGTACACACATGAACACATTTAAACAGACTTAAATGTGTTTTTATATAATGCCTAAGAAAAATACTTACTTTAGGGCCAGAGAGATACTACAGTGGGTAAAGCACCACATGGGCTTACTTGGGCTGAATCCCTGATACATACATACAATTGCTGCAGCATCACCAGGAGTAGTTTCTGAACACAGAGCCAAGAATAAGCTCAGAACCCCACCAAGTGGGACCTTTTACTTAAATAAGAACCTCTCTCTCTCTATATATATAGTTGCATATGTATATATATATATACATACATATATAAGAAAAGCTATACTAAAGTGCATCTATATACTAAAGTGTATATACATGTAATTGCAAGTATCAATTCTTAAAGAAGTAATTAATATAATTTAATCTTGAATATTATTTTGTCTTTCTAGCATTCTTATTTTGTACTATGTCTAATACTATGAACATTTGTACATGCTCTATGAAAATCAGCAGGAAAATGAAAGGAGAGGGGAGAATAAAAGTAAATAATTGAATACAAGAGAGGGTATATATAAAGAAATATAGAGAAAGGTGGATAGAAAAAGAGAAGTGAGCAAAAATGAGAAAAAACAAGCAATAAAAAAACAAAGGAGAAATATGGAGGAATAAAGAAAGGTGGGAAACTAGTTTTTGTACAAGGATTAAAAATTAGTTTTTGTAAAATATTTGAGATTAAAAGTAGGCCAAGTATCCTTCACTTGGGTAGAAACAGCAATAAATTGTCCCAGGATCATTTGTTGAAAATGTAATTTTTTTTACTCATTGGAATTATTTTTGCACGTGTGCCCAGTTTAAATTGAACAGGTTCCTATGGGTCTATTTCTTGATTCTCTATTCTGTTACACTAATTTAAGCATTTATCTTAATAGACATGGCTTTTTTTCTGACATATGTACATTTTCATTTTATTTCATTGATTTCTAATGTTTTATTTATTATTTCATTTCTTTCGGCTTGCTTTGGGCTTATTTTGCTAGTTTCTAAGTTCGTCAGGTGAACATTAAGATGATTGATTTGCATAAATATTTTTCCTAATGTATGTAGTTATTGCTACAAATTTTCTTCTCAGCACTGCTTTAACTGCATTAAATATTTTAGTGTTTATTTTAATTTCTAGTAAATGCATTTTTGTTTACAAAGTCAGTCTATTACCTTTAATAAAATAATTACTTAGAAATATATTGCTCACATTCATAATTTTGAACCTTACTCAGAGATGTTACAGATATTAAAGACATTAAAAGTAGATATTCCTGCTACCCCTGGCTCAGAGGTCACACCCAGGTTTGTTTGGAGGAGCATGTGGTACTGGGTATTGAATCTGGGTTTCCTGTGTGCAAGCCATGCACTCCTGAACATTAAAACCTCTTCTGTTCAGGGAGTTTGCCCCCTCAGCTCCTACTGGTTTCTGGTTTGATTTTATTGCACCTAATCAGCACTGTAGCACTGTATCACTGTCATCACATTGTTCATCGCTTTGCTCAAGTGGGCATCAGTAATATCTCCATTGTGAGACTTGTTTCTGTTTTTGGCATATCTACTATGCCACGGGTAATTTGCCAGACTCTGCCGAGCGCATGGGATAGTCTCAGTAGCTTGCCGGGCTCTCCAAGAGGGACGGAGGAATCAAACCCAGGTTGTCTGCATGCAAGGCAAATACCCTACCTGCTGTGCTATCGCTGCAGTTCAATATAAATAAATTATTTTTAACTTTTTATGAAATGTTTATTATCTTTGATGTGGTCTATAATATAATATCTTCTATGAGTATTCAAAATAATCTATATTCTTCATTTGAGGGCATAGTGTACTACAAAGGTTAATTTGATATTAAAGCAGGTTTAATTTCATTTATAACTTTGCTTACTTTCTGTCTATTCTTTAGAGAGAGACCTTGCAAACCTGCTGTATAATTGTGGTTTGATCCTTTTTATCACTTTATAGTACCTTTTCATGCCTAATATTTTCTAAAAGTTCAAATTAATCTATTAACATACCTGATGCTGTTTTTTTGGATTAATGTTCACATGATATATTATCTTCAACCATTGAATTTTAAATGGAATTAAATTGGAATGAGTTTTTAAGTTTTTAGTTGGGTAATATCACTAATATACTACGAAAATCTCTAATATTTTCTTGGTATATTAATAATATATCTATTTAATATAATTATTGGTGTATTAGGACTCATTCTGTTACTTTCCTTTGCAATTTTTGTTTGTTTTAAGTTCATCTGTCTTACACTTTCTAACTTTCTGTACACAATCAGAACATTTTTAAAGATTTTTATTGATGTGCTTTTATGTGCTTTTAGGACCTCTTTGTTTATCTTTTTATTGTTTCTGAATCTATAGAGATAGTACAGTAAGTTAAGATGCTTGACTTGCATGTGGCTGATCCTGGTTTGATCCCTGGTACCCCAAGGGCCACCAGGAGTGATTTTTGAGCATAGAGCTAGGTGTAAGCTCTGAGTGCCACCAAGTATGGTTCCCAAAGAAACAATAGCATTGTTTTATTAGTTTACTATTTAATTTTATAAGTGTAATTTTAACATACAAATGCAATAATAATATTGATTCTATTGATTCAGTTAAAATATAGTATTCCTTTACATCCTCTTACTGTCCCTCATTCACCAATACTTACCTTCAGTATTTCTTTCCACATACACTTAAAACTACATTTGTTTGATCCTTTTTTATTTAGTACTCAAACATAATTTTAAAAGTTCAACAAGAAAAAAGCAAAAGTATCTTCTTGAACCATTATTATTATTATTAAGATCATTATTATTTTGCTTTTCGGGTCACACCCAGTTTTGCTCAGGGGTTACTCCTATCTCTGTCCTCAGGAATTACTCCTGGCGGTGTTCAGGGGAACCACATGAAATGCTGGGAATTGAACCCAGGTGGACTGTGTGCAAGGCAAACACCCTACCCACTGTACTATCGCTCCAGTCCCCTAATCATTCTTTTAATATAAAACCACTGCAATTAATTTAGTTTTTTCTATTTAAGTCAATCTTTTATTTTTTTATTTTATTGATTCACCGTGAGATATAGTTACAAGCTTTCATATTTGAGTAACAATCACACAATGATCAAACACCCATCCCTCCACCAATGCACATTCCCTAGCACCAATACTTCCAGTATACCCCCACCTTTCCCACCCTCCCATGCCTCTATGGCAGACAATATTCCCCGTACTCTCTCTCTACTTTTGGGCATTATAGTTTGCAATGTAGATACTGAGAGGTTATCATGTTTTGTCCTTGAACTACTTTCAGCACACATCTCCCATCCTAACCGATCCCTCCAACCAACATTTTCTTAGTGATCCCTTCTTTATTCCAGTTGCCTTCTCCCTGCCCACTCATGAGGCAGGTTTCCAACTATGGAGCAATCTTCCTGACCCTTATTTCTACTGTCTTTGGGTGTTGGTCTTCTGTTATGGAATATGTAAGTTGTTCTTATTTCCCTTAAATTCTTCAGAAGATTTGTCAGACATTTTACACAGTTCTTTTTATCAAAACTGAAGAAAATGATATGCCACTCCTTTCAGAACACTATGGTTTCTAATGAAAAATTTATTGTCACTCAAACATTTTTTCTCACATGGGAAAATTCTCTTGATGCCTTTTAGAGTGTTTCTTTGTCCTTAGTGTTTTATTGTAATGTATCTGTGTGTAGATTTCATTGATTTGGATTTCTTTAACTTTTCATATTTGAAGATTTATGTATTTTAAAAATTATTATTTTAATAATTATTTTAAATGTTTTTGTTATATTTCTGGTACTCTATTTATACATATCATTATTATGGAACTTCACCAACTTTTATTATATATCTTATATATAATATATTTAATTCTACTATTAACTTCCAAAATTCCTCTATTTTCCTTATATCAGATTATCTCAGTGTGCCAAAATTTTCAGGCATACTTTTCATTGCTCACTGAGTATTCATATG
The DNA here is from genome assembly GCF_027595985.1 of Sorex araneus. Lineage (NCBI taxonomy): Eukaryota > Metazoa > Chordata > Mammalia > Eulipotyphla > Soricidae > Sorex > Sorex araneus. Next base: position 221,678,150 of record NC_073313.1, on the reverse strand, counting down.
ATGCTTGCTTTAAAATATTTATTAGATGCATCTATGTCATCTCAATTTATCTTTTATCTATTGTTTATCTATCTTTAAGGTTCTATTTTAGAATAAGTTCAATCCATAGCGCTATCCATTGCGCTAAGGAGCCACCTAAGAATCTTTTTTAATTGGTTCACTCATACTGACTTTTAAGTTTTGTTTCCTTTTGATAAAAGGCATGTTGTTTTTTTATGACTCTTTGGAGCATATTTGATTAAATTTTAGTCTTCAATTCACTATTCACAATCAACAGCATTACATTTTCTTTCAAGAATCCTAAATCAGTTCATCTCTAGCCAAAGAAAACTTCTCCAATATTTCTATCTCTGCGCACATAATTATTTTTGTATACTTATGAAATGTATATTTGTACTGGGATTTCCAGTCTCAGATTAGAAAAAAAGATATGATAATATGGATATAAAATATTAGTGCTATGACTATTGAAATATAGCTATGTAGATATTTTTTAGCCCTAGTAGCATCCCAATTAACTTGCTGACTAGGTTCTCGACTTGCCTCTCTCTATTTTTTATTTTTATTTAATTTTTAATATGTACTTTTTAATTAAATGCCATAATTTACAAAGTTGTTCGTAATTAATTGTCGGGCATAATAATGTCCCAACTCCAATCCGAACACCAGAGTGACCTTCTTGCCACCAAAATTCCAGGCTCCTTCCCATCCCTGAAGACTGCATCACTGGCTAGAACACTTAATTTAGTTATTGTAGTTTAAGATCTTGTTGCTTCTTAACATGACAAGTAATTATTTTTTTTAAATGAAAACTGCAAAGTTTGGATTGATGCCGTAATTCTTCGATTTATTTGTGGTACTCTGTCATAAGCTGAGTTTCTCAAATACTGCTTCAGCAGGGTAAAAGGTGTCACTGTCTTGTTAACTACATATGAAAGAAGTCTAGTTCCCCACCCCAGCTATGCAGATAGCTGAGTGCAATTCTCTTTATTGCTTCTTAGTGAGAGTAGAAAACAACCAGATCAGCCTCTCCTTCCTGCTCTTCACATAGCTCCTGCTGGAACAGAGAGGTGTGGCTTAATGACCAGTGGTGAAAATCCTGACTCTTCAGCAAGTCTCCTGTGATATCCTCTTCATCTGAGAAGAGAAGATGTGGTGACAAGGCTCCATTGCTGACAGGGAAGAAATTCTAGCATCTCTAATTGGTGAGTCCCCACAGACACAACAGCAAGATCAGAAAATCTTTGCATTGTGTAGGGATAAATGTCTCACCTCCCTGCCAGGCTGCCTGACACCAGCCCAGCAGAGGGCTTGGGATGCTGTATAGCACCCTGGTGAGGGTAGCAATCTGAGCTGGCCTTTCAACCTTTGAAGTCTTGGGAAAGGTCAGAGCACAGGCTTTCCTGTGGTGTCTGTTAGGGATAGACTGATTATTTTGCTAAAATAATTAGACTGATTATTTTGCTAAATTTTTCTATCACTTTGGCTACAGAGAGCAGAGTTTGGGAAGAAAGTAGTGGAGGGACCTTATTTTCTTTATTTTTGTCTCTGTGCATTTGTTTTTATATGTAGTCAGCTTTTGCTCCAAATCTGGGAGACATTAGTAAAAAAATAAAACCAAAGTGATACCGGTAAGTTCATTCTTGAGTTTAAAGTTCCCAGGCAAGTGGTTTTTCAACTTTTCTGAGTCTTCTAGCTCTCTCTATCTATCTTTGTCTCTCTCTTCTCTCTTCTCTTTCATCTGCCTTACACTTTTCTTTTAATTGCTGACTTCTACCCTTGAGAATCTGTTCCTTTAGCATCTTTGCTCTTGACTCTTACTCTCTATATCATTGACATTATTTCATTTGTTCATAGTGTTTATCACATCTGACATCATCTCATATGGTAGAACATGTGTGATATCAACTGTTACTATTAATTCCATTTTATCCCTTACCAAAAAATATTCTTATGGGCTAGAGCGATAGCACAGTGGGTAGGACATTTGCCTTGCACACAGTCGACCCCGGTTTGATTGCATGAGCCAGGAGCAACACCTGTACATCGCAAGGTGTGACCGAAAATAAAAAAAAAATTCTTATGGAAAGAAAAAGATTTATATATGTATGTATATGTGTGAATATATATACATATATATGTACATATATATATATATATTTGGGTAGCACTGTCGTCCAGTTGTTCATCAATTTGTTTGAGCGAACACCAGTAACATCTCTACTGTGAGACTTGTTGTTACTGTTATTGGCATATCGAATATGCCACGGGTAGCTCGCCAGGCTCTGCCATTTGCGTGGGATACTCTCAGCATCTTGCCAGGGCTCTCCAAGAGTTACAGAGAAATCAAACCTGAGTCAGCCAAGTGCAAAGTAAATGACTTATCTGCTCTGCTATCACTCCAGTCCATATATGTATATGTAAATAAATATATATACATATCATATGCATGATATGTATATATACATATCATATGTGTATATATAGATATCATATATGTGTAAATAAATATATATACATATCATCATCATTATCATCCCGTTGATCATTGATTTTCTCGAGCAGTCTCATTAACGTCTCTAGTGGTCCTAGCCCTGAGATTTTAGAAGACTCTATTTACTCATCCTTCCCAACAGTATATATATATTTAAAAAATGTTTTAAACAATTATTTTACAGAACATTTTAATTATTAAAACAATCTTTGTAGATTAAAAATATTATAGCTAATCAGAGCATCTGTTCCTATTCTTAGGTCTTTATTCACTTTCTCATATCTGTTTAAGCATAAACATATTAGATTTAGATTTCATGGACCTAGAAGTGAAAATAAAGATTTTAACTACAGTGGAATATATGTAAGGTCAAATGTGACTAGTTACTCTGCAAAGATTATAGGATGAAAAGAACCTTCTAGTCATAGGCTAAATGACTGTAGCAATTTTAGTGTTTGGAAACAAATCACATTTTCTCTAAAGGGGAATTTTTTCAAATTTATGGCTCCAATTGCAATTCTATTTCTTATACTAAGAAAGGATAAGATTTTGTTCAGTAATCTTATATGAGGCATGCTTAAAAGAGTTCTAATCACTATTTGGGATATTTGAAGTGGTTGGTTCTTTGTGTCCCGAAAAATGAACCCTTTTATTTGTGGTCTTTCAAGGCACATATTCTTACTCTCAGATAATACTCCAATGTGCAAAGAAATAAAATTATTCCATCTATGTGAAAAAGTGGCTAACACAAGAATGATAGAAATTTATGGCCATATTATTTTTAAGCAAACTGAAGTTTTTGCTTCTGAAGAACTGAATTCCTTTAATTTTTTTTTTAGTTTTGTAGTTAAGGTAACATGTTTACAATAGTGTTAATATTTGTAGTCTGAATGTGCAGTTATTATGCCTTACTACCATCAAAGTGCCCAAGACCTTTCATCAATGTCTAGTCTACTATTATTTTTATTATTTTATTTCTATGGTTTTTGAGGCACACCCACCCAGCTATGTCCAGTGGTTAATCCTGGCTCTGCACTCAGGAATTGCTCCTGGCAGTGCTCAGGGGACCTAATGGGATGCCAGGAATCAAACCCAGGTGAACCACAGGCAACACTAGAGCCCTTTCTGCTGTGTTTTCTTCAGCCCCCTAGTCCACCTGTTGATCTTTTAACACCACCTATACTATATTTACAAGACAAAGTACTTTCTAAAAGTGTAGGTTAATACTATTTAAATTAAGAATGTCTATATGGGGGGCTGGAGTGATAGCACAGCCGGTAGGGCGTTTGCCTTGCACGCGACCGACCCGGGTTCGAATCCCAGCATCCCATATGGTCCCCTGAGCACCGCCAGGGGATTCCTGAGTGCAGAGCCAGGAGTAACCCCTGTGCATCACCGGGTGTGACCCAAAAAACAAACAAACAAAAAAAGAATGTCTATATGGAATGGCAAAATAATACAGAGGTCAACATGCTTTTCTGAAGGTCTCTGACGCTAGTGTGACCTGGCAATGGCCTCTGGTTCCCCAGCAACACCAGGAGTAAACACTGGACATAGACTCAGGAATAGCCCTGAGCACTCTCAGAGATGGCCCAGCTTTTTGCTCCCACTAAAATAATGTCTAATAAGGGGAATAAAGTGGAAACTTTTTAAGTCAAATTTGTAAGTATATTTAGGATTGTTGCTGATAAAATGAAGGCATTTGCCCACATTTATGAGTATGTAAACAGCATGCCAATTGTGAGACAATAAATAGTAAATGAATTTTATCTAGGTTTATACTTGCATTCCGTATAGTTGTTAATTTATAAGAAATTGTCATTTTTGCAATTCCTGGTCTTGGTCAACATGATGAACTCAGACAGTCTCTCACCCTGATCATTCCATTCTAGGCCATGGGTCCCAATGTGTAGTTCTTTGGTCGTCCTTCTCGGTCCTATCTTGGCATTAAAAACACCAAGAATGATCTTGTATAATGTGTGGTCTTCTTTACAGAACTTCTCCAGTTCCACGTAGAATTTCTCTATTTCTTCTTCATCATAGTTGTATGTTGGTGCGTAGATGACTAAGCTAGAAACTGCAGGCAGTGAACCACATCTATTCAAGTGTATTTGTCCAATTCAGGCTGTTAGGCATTCGAATGAATCAATGATCATGGCCAACTTTGTGTTGGTTGACAAGGACACCGACGCCAGAAACACCTCTGTTGTCACATGTTCCATTTGCTCTCAATGAAACGACCATCTCCGAATGCAGTAGCTATGTGTACCTGGGTCGAGAACTCAACATGAGGAGTGACTTGGCGCCAGAACTGCACAGGAGGAAGAGGGTAGCGCGAAACACCTTCAAGAGCGTCAAAGAAGTGGTTAAGAAGCCGAAGAACCTCCGACTCCGGGCACATCTTTCGATTCCACCATTCTTCCTGCACTAATATATGCCTCAGAGACCTGGGCCCTAAGCAAACAGGATGAGAATGCTATTCAGGTATCCCAAAGAGGAATCGAAAGAGCTATGCTAGGAGTATCATGTCTCACTCAAGTGAGAGAAGAAATCCGGAGTTCTGACCTCCATCAACGGTCAAGAATCAGGTATGCTGTCTCATTTGCCAAGGCATCAAAAATCAGATGGGCTGGGTATGTAATGCAATTCAGAGATGACCGCTGGACTAGCGCTGTTACTGACTGGATTCCACGGGACATCAAAAGACCTTGTGGTCGCCCACCAACTATATAGTCAGACTTCTTTGTCAAAACCCTAAATGAACGATCTGAGGTCTTCCTGTTCCTGGAGCAAGCAGATATCATTGGGCTACACTAGTACTCAACAGGGACAAATGGAGATGCTACTGGTGCCTACTTGAGCAAATTGAAGAACAACAGGATGACAAGTGAGCATGTGAGACTGACATTCAAGGACAGTAGAGACAAGGGCCAGGAAAACGGAAAACTGCTCCACAGTTGGAAGCCTGCCTCATGAGCTGGGGGAGAAGGCAGCTGGGATATAGAAGGGATCATTCCATCAGTGATGATTGGAGGGTTCGCTAGGGATGGGAGATGTGTGCTGAAAGTAGATAAAGTACCGAACATGATGGCCTCTCAGTATTTGGTTTGCAAACCATAATGCCCAAAAGTAGATAGAGAGTAAGAGGGAAATTGTCTGTCATAGAGGCAGGGGGAGGGGTGGGATGGGGGGAGGGATAGTGGTGAAATTGGTGGTGGAAAATGTACACTGGCGGAGGGTTAGGTGTTCAATCATTGTATGACTGAAACTCAAGAATGAAAGCTTTGTAACTGTATCTCATAGCAATTCAATATTTTTAAAAAAGAAAAAAGTCAGCATGATGATTAAAGTAAACATGTTGATTAATTTAAAAAGAAAGAATAAAGAGAACCAATAGTAAATACCTATGTAGAAAAAGATGTACTGTGAGGGATTAGCTTATGCAATGAAGAAAATATAATCTTCTCTTTTCAAGATGAAGGAACAGGGAAGGAAGTTGATGTTATAATTATAGTCTGAAGTCAAATGCCTCAGAAACAAAGAAGTCACCAGTCTAAGTCTCCATTTGTTTGAAATCTGAGAACTGGTAGAATTTATAAACAAGGTCTGGAAGAAACGAAATGGATGAGCTAACAAGTGAAATAGAGATTTACCCTTCTTTTTGTTCCAATCACAAGAGAAGGATTTTGTAGTCAATCAACTCAACTACTCATCTCTTCAGATACACCATGCAAATAACTCCAGAAATATTATTTAGCAGATCTCTTGGAATCCCTTACTCTACTAATGTTGACAAATGAAATCAATTTTCATAACAACTGTCAACTACTACTGAAAGTGACTGTAGGTAAAAAATGTGTCACAGTATTAAAAGTAATGTTCTTTAATGAGTATTTTTTTTATAAAATTGAGAGATTTGACTAAAAGCAGTTCCAGATTCAATAGTTCTTCTGATTTGTGTACAACTCCTCCTAAATTATGCAGATTATACTTGCAGGCATTTTGCTTAAAAAACACTTTGGAAAACAAATAACTGCATTCTATCTTTACATTTTATCTAGAGATCCTTAATGGGACAGTAGTATTGAATCTTCTTTTGCTCAGCTCTAAACAACCAAATTTTAAAATACAGACCCACTTATAAAAATGGTTTGAAGTAAAGTGGCAATTAAATAAAATAAAGACTTGAAAAGCTGTACTGAAGAGCATTCATCTTAATTCAGAATTCAGAATGGATTTACAGCTAGACAAAATTATGGAGAAATATGTTTTTTCTATAAAACAATATGGAAACATACTAGAATTTAATCTCATTGGGCAAAATAAAAACTAAAATAGTTGAACCTGACAGTTGTAAAATGTTTTTGACTGGTTTGAATTTTAGAATGGAGTTAACACTTTCACTTCTCTCAGAAAATATTAGTTACAACTATATAATTAGTAGATAGTAAAAAAAAATTCAAGAAGTGAAATTTTTTAGATGAGCAGTTATCAATTTAAATAGTTGTTAGTACCATGACATAGTTCCCTGCAGTTTTTTGCTTGGTTTTGAGGTTACATCCAGGAGAGCTCATGTTTTACTCCTAACGTTTACTCATAGCGTTCTATGCTCAGGGATCACTCCTGAAAAAGCTCGGGGAACATATGGTACCAGGGATTGAACCAGAATCATCCATATGAAAGTCAAGTTCCTTAATCCCTGTACTAGCTCTCTATAGCCTTATTTTTAATACCAGCTATTTTGAATTCTAAACTCTGTATTGTCCAGACTATATTTGAATATAGTCTGGAAGAGTTTTATTTATCACTGTTGAATCTGATATACCAGATATTATACACACTATATTTCTTTTAATACTATAGCATTGTTTCATCTTACGTTTTTATTTGTACATAGTTTAGTAAAAGAATATTTCTTAATAAATCCCTTTACTCCAAACATCAAAACACAGTGCTCCTTGCATAATTAAGAACAAAATAGATAATAGCAAATTTTGCAGTAAAAGTAATCAATTGATTAATTAAACATAGAATATATCGATTTGCTCTTGTCTGTATTTTTTTTTGGTTTTTGGGTCACACCTGGTGATGCACAGAGATTACTCCTGGCTCATGCACTCAGGAATTAGTCCTGGCAATGCTTGAGGGACCATATGGGATATTGGGAATTGAACCCAGGTCAGTTGCATACAAGGCAAATGCCATACCCACTGTGCTATCACTCCAGCCCCTGTATTTGTATTTTCTACTTGCACAGTGATATCTTGGAGTGATAGAAAATTTCAGAAAAAAAATTTTAGCAGAAAATATACAGACTTGGAATAAATAGAATGATATATTCATAATTGTAAATGATAAAATTTTTTCTACTAAGAATATTAACCTTCAAAATTATCATTCAGTAATTAAGCGTTAATTATGACTTATTTAATAAATGACTTAAAATGCTTCTCTTGCATTCCTAAGGTCCAGGTGTAAGTACATGGACCAAGCAATACCCAAATAGTACTGCTATTTGAGTTGGACAACTCTCCAGTCTGTCATCCCCAACACTATTAATAATTTCCAATCACACAGTACCTTGGTCTGTGAGAGCGCTGCAGCTAATGGGATGCAACACCCTGTGAGAACCATTATACAATGTGCAGACACACAGCCAGTAATTGTGACCACTAACCAGTACCTTTTTAAGAATGGCAGTAGCATTTAGTGAATACTATAGCTAGAGTGTGTCTAAGACCACAACTAAAGTGTACAACTCCAACAAGCAGACATGGAAGCACCACACATCAATGAATGCAATCCTTGGCAAGCATTAAGGCTGAATGTGAGAGCACTACAACCTTATTTGGAACCATCAGTGGATACTATAACAATAAAAAAATGTGCAGGAATTAAGCCTGACACGAGGACAACTCCTAGCAATTGAAACAATAACAGCAAGAAAGGAAGTTGGGAAATTAAATCATTAAAAATGCAATGAATTGCCTACTTAATACCTCTATAGCAAACCACGAGACCCAAAAGAAGAGAGAGAACATAAGGGAATGCTCTGCCACAGAGGTGGCGTAGGGTGGGGGGATGGGGTGGGGGTGGTGGGAGGGATTCTGGGACCATTGGTGGTGGAGAATGGGCACTGGTGGAGGAATGGGTACTCGATCATTGTATGACTGAAACACAAGCATGAAAGTTTGTAAGTCTGTAACTTTATCTCATGGTGATTCACTAATAAAAAAGATTTTAAATGCAATCATTCAAATATAATGGAGAGGAATTGGTGAGAAAGTACAGCATTTAAGCTCTTGTTTTGTATGCAGCTGACTCAGGCTCAGTTAATTGCCAGAACCAGTATGGTTCCCTAAGCACCTCCAGGAATGACCTCTGAGCACTGCCAAGTGTGGCCCAAAACAAACAAACAAATACAATTAATGTAGCTTAGTCACATCAGACCTACACCAGAAAATTTTTGAAAGTCCTCATAAAAAAAGAGAAAAACAACATTAACTATGATTGTTGTGAAAAAAATAACACAGATTAACAATATTAGAATGACTCAACAAGAAGACATAGACCCCAAAAAACACAACACAGAAAAGACATCTGTTCTTCTTTGTTCATTGTGGCTCTGTTCACAATAACCAAAATCTGGAAACAACCAATAGCCCACGAATAAATGTGTAGAGAAAAGCTAATGGTACATTTATCAATGGAATATTATGCATGGAATACTATGCAGCAATTAGGAAAATTGAACTTATGAAATGCTCTGATGCATGGATGTACGTGGAGAGTATCATCTTGAGTGCAATGTGTCAAAGAAAGACGGACATATATAGAATGATCACACTCCTTTTGGGGATATAAAGAAAAATATTAGGAGAATAATCCCAAAAATAATAAAAATGAAGACTGGAGGACTAACCCTTAGTAGGAAGCTTGCAACTATGTGAGGAGACCACTTAGGTCAGTGAAGGGATCACTACAACAAGAGCTGGTTGCAGAAAGAAGGTAAAGTGATATACATGATACCATTTCAGTAACACTATCACAAACCAGAGCACCTACAAATAAAAAAGATAAAAGTGTCTCTCATAAAGACTTTTTCCCTTCCAATCCTATGAGGGTTGGGAGGGAAATTGGGAACAATGGTGGAGGGAAGTGGACACTGGCTAAGGGATGGGGGTTTGAACACAAAACACCTGAAATTAAATCATGGAAAACTTGGTAACTTTGTTTCACATGATGATTCAATCAAAACAAACAAAAAAACAAGTAAAAAACACATTAAGTAGAAAGAACTATCATGTACAATCTTATTAAGTAAAGTTAATCAAAATTAGAACTAAAAAAAAAAAACCCCTCCTGTATCAAATCCAAATACTTGGAGCTGGAGCGATAGTACAGCAGCAAGTAGGGCATTTACCTTACACGCGGCCTATCTGAGTTTGATTTCCAGCATATCATATCGTCCCCCAAGCACTGCCAGGAGTAATTCCTGAGTGAAGAGCCAGGAGTAACCCCTGAGCATTGCTAGGTGTAACCCAAAAAGCAAAAATAATAATAATAATAATAATAATAATTAAGAAAAAGAAAACCACTGTACTCTCCTAGTTAAAAAAAAAAAAAAACCTTTTATTAAACTACATAGCCCTTTGCGTCCAGCCCAGCCTCCCCAAAGCCCACTACCTAGAGCTTCCCGGCTGCGGGCATTGCCATCACCTGAGCCCTTTACAGCTGCGTCATCATCTCCTGTCCCCTTCAACAGGTATTTGTGGATCCTCGTAAAGCTGGACATTAACAACGGGACTGACCAGGGGTGTGGCCTCCACTGAAGGGGGCATGGCCTCATCAAAAGTGGGCGTGGCCTTCTGTGGCCTCAGTTATATCCTCCACTCCCAGCTTCTTGGACTCCCATCCCAACCTTCACTGTCTAATTTTGTGGAAAGCATTCTGGCCACCTCAAACACAATACAGCAACAATATTCTGGCTGACTCCAGTTCCACCAAAAAACAAGTGTACTCAAGAATTTGCATACAGCCCAATTGGAAACAACATCTCTTCCAATGCTGCACTAGATGCCTATCCTAAGTCGCAGAATAATGTCCATGAGGAAAGAAGTACTCTAAACAAAGAGAAGGTTGACCACCGTGGATCTTATTCAGAATTTTTTCTGGCAATCAGAGAAAACAGTTCCAGTGAACTTAAAGGCTTTACCTCATTAGAGCCACAACAACATGAAGAAACAGCGCAAATCTCCACTACGAGTAGAGGACGAAGAAAAGAGTCCCAAATCCTCAACAGGAGGTACCCACAAATATGATCTCTCTGACAAAGAATTCCGAGATGAAATGCTGAGGATGTTCAAGGAACTCAAAGAATCAGTGGAGCAGTCATACAGAAAATTAAAGGAAGAAGTGAGAGAAATGGAGGAACAGATAACTGAGAAAATACAGGAAGAAATGTGAGCAGAAATAAGAAAACTACAAAAAGAAATGTCACAAATGAAGGATTTTATAGATGAACTTAAAAACTCAATTGGTGCCCTCAACAGTAGAATGTCAATGGCAGAAGACAGAATCAGCAAACTTGAAGACAAACAGCAGAAATCATACAAGCAACAACAAACAATGGGAAAAGACCTCAAAATGGCTCTACAGCGAATCAGAGACCTAGGAGATGACTCCAAAAGGAACAACATTAGAATTATTAGAGTACCGGAACGTCAGGTATCCAACCCTAATGAAAAAACCACAGTTTAAAAAATCAATGCTGAAAAGTTCCCAGAGTTAGAGAATACAAGCATCCAGATACAAGAAGCCAGAAGGGTGCCAGATAAAAGAAATCCTAATAGAAACACTCAAGGCATATCATAGTCAGAATGATTAATGCCGAAGAGAGGGACGTAATACTGCAAACAGCAAGGTCAAATAAAGAAATCACATACAAAGGAGCACCCCTTAGATTTACAGCAGACGTATCAGAGGAAACTCTCCAAGCCCGAAGAAAATGGTGGGATATAGTGAAAATGAAATGAATGCCTCACCAAGAATACTTTACCCAGCCAAACTCTCACTCCTTGATGGAAAAAATACACCATTTCATAGATAAACAGCTCAGGAACTTCATAGATTCAAAACCAAACCTGAAAGAAGGACTAAAAGGGCTCCTGTAAGACAAGGAAAAAGAAACCCATAAGCGCAACAATCCCTTACAGAAAGATGGCACAAAACCCCATTACAATAATCTCTCTCAACGTCAATGGTCTAAATGCACCTATCAAGACAAACAGAGTGGCAAAATGGATCCAGAAACAGAAACCAACATTCTGCTGCCTACATGAAACACATCTGAACAATCAAAACAAATACAGACTCAAAGTTAAAGGATGGAAAACAATAATGCAAGCAAACAACTCCCTCAAAAAACCTGGGGTGGCCATACTAGTATCCGACAACATAGATTTCAGGTTGAAAAAGATCAGAAAGGACAGAGAAGGCCATTTTCTATTTATTAAGGGTTATGTACAACAGGAAGAAATCACACTCTTAAATGTATATGCACCTAATGAGGGACCAGCTAAGTACTTAAAACAACTGCTGGCAGACTTTAAGGAGGACATCGCCAGTAATACAATAGTAGTTGGAGACTTCAACACTGCCTTGTCACCTCTGGATAGATTAACAAGAACAAAACTCAGCAAGGAAACACTGGCTCTGAAGGAAGAAATAGAAGAGAGAGGGCTAACAGACCTATGTATGGCCTTACACCCCCCTAAAAAAAAGTACAAATTCTTTTCCAGTGCACACGGAATATTTTCTAAAATAGACCACGTGCTGGGTCACAGAATGTACCTCAATAGAATTGTAGGATGACATTGCTTTGTATTTTCCCCCTTTGCCACTAGGAGCTTAACTTGTCACACCCATCAAGGTTCTCCTGAATCACTCCCATTCCTTTTTATAGCTGTAACTACTTCTCTATGCTCTCTTCCCCAAAACAGTTAATCAGCTTTTTCCCCTAATCTGACTCTGTTCATTTGTAAGGTCAGAACTTTCTAGGACACTGAACTTATGCTATAAGTTAATATTGCCTTTCTCCTCTCCTTATGTGTTTGAATAATTTACTTTAAAACAATGTCCTTTTTGTATTGACACAAGAAGACAATATTATGCTTTTGTAACTTAGTATTTAATTGTTTCGAATATTATTCATTCCCGGGCATCTGCTTTCTCCACTTAAGCCTCAGTTGCCCTCAGTTCCTAGCACCCCAAAAGCAGGGTTCCCAATGGGGGACAGGACAGATTCAGGGCAAACAGTGAGTTATGTGCTACCCTGGCATCGAGATGGGCCTGGCCAAAGTGCCTAATTCTTAACTATAAGTTAAGAGCTTGATCATGGATAAATGCTGCCATGATCCAAAAGCAACAATGAGACTAGGACCCTGCTAAGGATAGGAAAGACTAATCTGGCCTGAGCAATGTAGTCTGAGATCGAGATGGCCCCAGGAGAGCAATTCTATAAGCTTAATGCATTTCTTATTGTGTCCATACAAAATGATCAATATTATGAATGCTTATATATTTGCTGGACGAGGAGAGGAGAAACACACTCATGGGACTCCGCCCTTGGGTGGATCATCCTGCTAAAGGAGAATCTGTCCTAAAAGCAGCATCCCCCGAAGGGAAGGAACTTTACCCCTATTGATGGTGACCACACCTATGTGTAAGCCCCAACCCCCTCATGCTGGGAGGATTTAACTAGACAGTAAGAGTGGGTTGGGGGGCCGAATCCTGGGGCAAGATCCAGAGAGAGATCCAGAGTCGGGAGAGAAGCAGAGAGAGAGAATGAAATAAGCTGATCAAGCAACCAGCTTGGCCCTCGTTTCCTCCTCCGTCTGCCCCATGGCTCGGGCCTCTCTGGTTGGGCGAGCAGCCCAAGACTGTCCCCCTAGAACCCGAGGGTGGCCGATGGGGAGAGCAGCCAGGGCTCTCCCCCAGTCGCCCCCGGCAGTAGAAATTGTATCAACTATTTTTTCAGACCACGATGTACTGAAGATAGAAACTAATCACATACAGATGAGGAGAACCAAATCAAACAACTGGAAATTAAACAACTCGATGTTGAACAATGAGTGGGTCAGGAAGGAAGTCAAAAGATGAAATCAAAAGATTTTGCCAAGTCAAGGATGAAATCAAAAGATACCTGGAAACAAATGAGAATGAAGACACGAGCTACCAAAACCTATGGGATGCAGCTAAAGCTGTGTTAAGAGGAAAATTTATAGCTTTGCAAGGATTCCTCAGGAAGGAAGAAAGGGCCTACATAGATAACCTGACTTCACAGCTCAAGACCTTAGAAAATGATCAACAAAGGGAACTCCAACCCAGCTGAAGGAAAGAAATAGTAAAACTGAGAGCAGAAATCAACAACATGGAAATGCAAAAAAAAAAAAAAATCCAAAAGGTCAATGAAACCAAGAGCTGGTTCTTTGAGAAAATAAACAAGATTGATAAACCACTAGCAAGACTCACAAAGAAAGAAAAAGAGAGAACCCCAATAAACCAAATCAGAAATGAAAAGGGGACATAACAACAGAAACCAATGAAATTCAGAAGATCATCAGAGAATACTTTGAAAGTCCATGTGCCACGAAACAAGAGAACCTAAAAGAAATACATAAATTCCTGGATTCCGAACACCTCCCAAGACTGAACCAAGAAGACTTAGAATACCTGAATAGACCCATCAATATAAAGGAAATTGAAACTGTAATCAAAAGTCTCCCCAAAAACAAAAGCCCAAGCCCAGATGGATTCACTAGCAAATTTTTCCAACCATTTAAGGAGGACCTGTTACCAGTTCTCCTCAAGCTTTTCCAGGAAATTGAAGAAACAGAAACCCTCCCAAACAGTTTCTATGAGGCACAGATCTCCCTAATACCAAAAGCAAACAAAGACACCACTAAGAAGGAAAACTACAGGCCAATATCCATAATGAACACAGATGCGAAGATCCTCAACAAAATATTAGCAAATAGAATCCAACAACTCACCCAAAAGATAATACACCATGACCAAGTGGGATTCATCCCGGGGATGCAAGGATGGTTTAACATTCGAAAATCAATTTACATAATCCACCATATCAACAAAAACAAAGACAAAAAACATATGATCATTTCATTAGATGCAGAGAAAGCATTTGGCAAGATCCAGCACCCACTTATGATAAAAACTCTCACCAAAATGGATTTAGAAGGAACTTTCCTCAAGATAGTCAAAGCCATCTACCAGAAACCTACAGCAAGCATCATCCTCAATGGAGAAAAATTTAGGGTCTTTCCTCTAAGATCAGGGACAAGACAAGGATGTCCACTCTCACCACTTCTGTTTAACATAGTACTGGAAGTTCTTGCAATAGCAATTAGGTAAGAAAAAGACATTAAGGGCATACAGATAGGGAAGGAAGAAATAAGCTACATAGCAACCAAAAAAACAAAAATTTTGAGCAGAGACACAAAATAAATCTGAAGAAACTAAACCTCCAGGAAGTAATTCAAATAAAGCAGAAGATAAAAATTCATGGCATTTTTAGACATAAAAATACAAGAAATATTAAATAACAGTTTATTACAATTAACCTTAATATAAATTATCTGAATTTACCAATTATGATAGCACCCTAGATTGCACAGTAGTATTGCAGAGGTTAAAGCAGGGATCAACTCTGCTTTGATACTCTGCTAAGCTACCACATAATTCCCAAGTTTTGCTGGCATGTAGGATATTGGATGTCCTTTTCCTCCCTTGCCAAAGAGAGTTTAGGTTTACTGAGTAATACCCATTACAATGCTCCTGAGGCATCCCATTCCTCTGTTTCTGGTAATATAGCTCTAAACATCAGTATGTCCTATCTCCCTTACCACAGGGATCTTAGGTTTATTGGGTTACACCCATCACAGTGCTCCTGAGGCATTCCCATTCTTCTGTGTTTATCTGTGACCTCTTCTCTCTGCTATCTTCCCCAACCAGTTAACCACCATTTTCCCCTTAGCAATACCTGTGACTTGTAAAGTGAAATGTTGCTTTTCTCTTCTCCTTATATCCTTTGCATAGTTATTTCTGAGCAATGTCCTTTTTGTAGACACAGGAAGACAGTTAATGCTATGCTTTTGTTATTTGGGATTAATTAACTCTGAATTAATTAACTCCTGGGCATATTTTTTTTTTACTTAAGCCTCAATTGCCCTTAGTTCCTAGCACTCCTAAAGCAGGGTCCCAACGAAGGACTGCATGGACCCAGGGCAAGCTGTGAACTGTAAACTACCCTGGCATCTAAATGGGCCAAGCCAACCACCATAATACTTAATTGTAAGTTAACAGCATGTTCATGGACAAATTCTGTCATGATCCAAAAAGTAACAACTGGATTAGGACCCTGCTAAAATTAAGAAAGACTAATCTAGCGTGAGCTCTGTAGTCGAGATCCAAAGCTAGATGTCCCTAGGAGAGCCACCCTATAGCTTAATGTATATCTTACTGTGTTCATACAAAATGACTAATATTATTAAGAAGTAGAATTAAGATAAATGTTTTGTTGTTGGAATAAGAAAAGGAGTAATGCACCCATAAATGATAATTTGCCCTTAGGCAGGTCTTCTTGATGAATGAGGGTTTGTCCTGGAAGAAGCTTCCCCTGAGGGAGGGACCTTACATCCTCCATTGATTGTATGATGACACCTATGTGTAATTGCTACCCCAACGTCCTCATGATTTGGGAGATAACTAGGCTGAAAGAGTGGGCAAGGGGAAGAAGAATGAAGGAGCAAGGAGCGGGATCCCAGAGGAGGGATGAAGGAGAATCTGGGGGAAGGAGAATCAGGAGAGAATGGAGATGATATTGGAATAAATGGCAATTGATACAAACCAGCCTGGCCTTTGTTTTCTCCTTTGTCCAACCATTGCCATAGGCTGTCCTAGACCACCAGTTGCAGGCAGCAAGAAAGTGTCATGGGCTTGGTATTCATTTCTTGAATACACACTGGTGCAGTCTGGAAGACCCCAAATACTTCTGGGAATGGCCCTGAAGGCCCACAGTACTGACGGTAGCCAAGGGGCAGAGCTGTATCATGTCCTCAGCCCTTGAACTAAGCTATCTGCCAGTCATATCATATCCCCAAGAAGAACTGCTTGAGATCCCTCCACACCCTTGAGAAGAGACACAATAGTTGTGTATGTATATAAAAGTATATTTCATCTATATTATGCATACAAGAAACTCATAGCAGATATAAATACAAATATAAACTCAATGTTAAAGACCAAAGTAAGTGTTCTTCAAAACTAAGAGAGGAAAGTCAGGAATCCTTTATTCAGATCTGAGAAATTAGACTTTGAGCAAAAAATGATAGCAGAAGGTAAATATAAATTTGAAATACCCCGTAAAAGAGTATTGAATACACTAAAGGTCATCAACATAATAAAATTGGATCATTCCAGGGATGTAAGGCCTATTCAATATATATAAGTAAATTAGTGATATGTGTATATAAATCACTGTCACTGTCACTGTCATACCGTTGGTCATCGATTTGTTGGAGTGGGCATCAGTAATTTCTCTCATTGAGAGACTTATTGTTACTGTTTCTGGTATATCCAATATGCCACGGGTAGCTTGCCAGGCTCTGCCGTGTGGGCACGATACTCTCGGTAGCTTGCTGGGCTCTCTGAGAGGGGTGGAGGAATCGAACACAGGTTGGCCGCGTGAAAGGCGACTGCCCTACCGCTGTGCTATTGTTTCAGCCCATGTATATAAATAAAATATGAAAATCACAGTATTCTATCAATAGGTACTATAGATACATATAATAATATACATTCGTTTATTTATGATTAATAAACCAATGAGGTCTTCCTTTATCGCTTCTCTGCACAGCTTTGTGAGTTCGGACGTTAGCTTGTGGTTGCCTGAGGCTCATGCCAAACCACATTGGCGAATGAGCTCGAGAGTTTCCAAAGACAAGCATCTGTTTGTGGCTTTCCCACTCTTGGCATTCCTCACGCAGTCATGGAGGTGCTGAACCAGTTGATCGTATTCCTTGTCTATGCTGTCAACGATGCCATCTTCCCACATTGCCGCAAAAGTGCCAAAGAGCTCCCAGTTGGTGGTCATTCTGGAAGTTGTCTTCCTAAACTTAAGCTTTGCAGTCCTTTCTCCCCGCTCTGTGATGTAAAATTTTGCACAAAGGAGATGGTGGACAGTGATACAAGTTAATAAATTAATTATTGTCAATAGGAAAAACATACCTCAACATAAATAATGGTCATATTTGACAAACTTACAGCTAGCATCACCATACTAAATGGTGAAAAGCTTAATGCCTTTTCATAAGATAACAAATCATTGTATCACTTGTCATCCCATGGTTCATTGATTTGCTCGTGGGCGCCAGCAACATCTCCATTCGTCCCTATCACATGCTAGTGCAACCCAATGACGTCTGCTTGCTCCAGGAACATGAAGAGCCTCAAACCGTTCATTCAGGGTCTTGACAAAGAAGTCTGACCATCTCGTAGTTGGGCAGCCACAGGTCATTTTGACGTCCCGTGGAATCCAGCTGATAGCAGCTCTAGTTCAGCGGTTGTCTCTAAGTAGCATTATATGTCTGCCTCATCTGATTTTCGACACCTTGGCAAATGAGAAAGCATCCCTGATTTTTTTTATCTTGTAATTTAATAAAAATAATTGTAATTTAATTTATTTTTTAAATTTTTTAATTAGAGAATAACTGTGATGTACAGTTACAAACTTACGAACTTTTGTGTTTGCATTTCACTAATACAGTGATCATTTACCCATCCTTCCACCAGTGCCCATTCACCTTCACCAATGATCCCAGTATCCCTCTCACCACCCCCACCCCATCCCCAACCACCCCACCTTGCCTCCCTGATTCTTGTTCGTTGATGGAGGTTGGAACTCTGGTTTTCTTCTCTCACTTGAGTGGAAGGTGATATTTCAAGCATAGCTCTTTTGATTTCTCCTTGGGATACCTGAATAGCTTTCTCATTCTGTTTTTGTAGGGTCCAGGTCTCTGATGTGTATGTTAGTGCACGAACAATGGTGGAGTCGAAAAGATGTGCCCGGAGCCGGGAATTCTTCGTCCTCTTAACCACTTTTTCAATGCTCTTGAAGGTGTTTCTACACCTCTCTCTTCCTCCTGCCCAGTTTAGGTGCCAGGTTGTTTGTTATGTTTAGTTCTCGACCTAGTTACACATAACTGCTGCATTCGGAGATGTTCATTCCGTTGAGGGCAAATGGAATATCAGGAACTAAAGATAATAAATAAGACCTGGATATCCACTCATGAATAATATCTATTGTAAATCTAATGAGAGAAATCAAAGAAAAGCTAAAATAGGAATCAAAATAGGAATCAAAATTATAAAAATAGTCATGTAGTTGTTTTATATATATATATATACATAAACAACTAAAGACTCCACCAAGACACTATTAAAATTAAAAATTAATGCAATAAAGTAGATTAAAGAACCAATACATATAAATTTATTTTACTTTATATAAAAACAGCAAATTAGAGGTAAGAGTAATTAAGCAATAGTTTAGTGTGTGGGGAGTTTGTCCTGCAGGAGCCTCCCTAGGTCCTATCCCCACCATCTCACTGAGTGCAGAGCTAGGAGTAAGCCCTGTGAACTGCTAGGTGTAGCCAAAAAATTAAAGATAAAGAAATAAACAAAGCACACAACTCATAAAAAGCATCTCTGAGAACCGTCAGGAGTAATTCCTGAGAGCAGAGCCAGAAGTGAAGAAGTGAACCCTGAGTATCACAGGGTTACGTCAGGTGTAACCCAAAAAGCAAACAAATAAATTATCAATTCCTGAAAGTAGATTAAAATAACTAAGTAAACTGTCTTTCAAATTCTATGTGGATTCTTAATTAGGATTTTTACTACACTTGATCTTAGCGAAAAGTCGAGAAGTGATTAATTACTTGGGGTTTTAATACTAATTATCCAATTATGAATCATATATTTCTAGTGTAAAGTTCTTGCTCCAGATTTAAATTTGCATATATATTATATATACCAGAAAATTATAACTAAAATAAAATACAATATAATACACTGTTAAGAAAAGTATCAGGGAGGCTGGAGCAGTAATACAGCGAGTAGAGTGCTTGCTTTACACTCACTGGACCCAATGTCAATCCCCATCTTCACATATGGTCCTCTGAACCTACCAGGGGTGATCCCGGAAAGAAGAGTCAGGAGTAAGCCCTAAGCAAGAATGAGTGTGCCCCCCCCCCACCAAAAGCAAGAAAACTTAAAAAGAAAGTTATCAAAGGGATGACACAAAGGAATAAGCACGTGGCTAGCATGCAGGTTGGCTAGGGTTGAATCTCTGGGAACTACATGGTTTCTGTAATGTCACAAGGTGTGACACAGAGTCAGGAGTAGCCTATGAGAATGATCAAGTGTGGTGATAATCAAATAATAATCCCACAGTCCCTGCTTAATCTGCTCTTGTTTATTTAAGTCTTGAACTGTGGTATAGGAAATTTGAGGAATAGCTAGCTACCTTGACCAAAAGCCATCAGAACTGACAGCACTTATGTCAACAACTGCTGAAGTATGAAATGTTTAGAGGTCCATTTTGCTTTCAAAAGAATTATAAAAATATTCTAAGATATAGAAGTGGAATGAATGCTTATTTTCAACACATTTTCTCTTCTTTCTTTCATCCTTCCTTCCTTCCTTCCTTCCTTCCTTCCTTCCTTCCTTCCTTCCTTCCTTCCTTCCTTCCTTCCTTCCTTCCTTCCTTCCTTCCTTCCTTCCTTCCTTCCTTCCTTCCTTTCTTTCTTTCTTTCTTTCCCAGCGATGCTCAGGGGTTACTCCTGGCTCTGCACTCAGGAATCACTCCTGGCAGTGGGGGCCATATGGAATGCTGGGAATCAAACCCAGGTCCGTTGCTTGCAAGGCAAATGCCCTACACACTGTGCTATCACTCCAGCCCCTCAACCCATTTTCACTCTTCCCTAATGACAGTTGTGAAAAGTTTTCACGAGATAAACACTATTCTTCCTTCTTCTTTTCTTTTTTCTTCTGTCTTTATTTCTTTTTTTAGTTTTAGGTAATTTCAGGAGAAATAGCTTTCTGAGAATGTTTCTTTTTCAGGGCCTCCAAGAGTTTGGCTGCCTGCCTTCATGCCCATAAAGTCAAAAAGAATTAACGATGCATTTGGTTCTCAGCAAAGTCCATGGCCCAAAGATCCCCGCCCTTCCTCCAGGGATTTTCTTGGCTCCACATTACACAAAAGATTGTGAAAGACAAATCAACCTACTGAGCTTTGTCTACACTTTCCACTCTCTCCACTCTTTCAATTTACAGCAAATCTCTTCAATCACAGCAAGACCTTAGTCGTCAGAGTTAGTGTCAGATAACAAGAAGACTGAAGCTCAGGAGTTAAAATTATCTGTAAATCATTTCTTCCAGCTACTATGTTATAGTTATTCATTTTTTATAGATATAGAAAAATATGTCCCTTGAAGATAGGATTGGGTGACTAAACTAAAGCTGGAGATCATCAAAGAGAGATGGTTTGGACCACAGAACATTATCTACCTTGTGTCTGGAATCTAGAGATATCTCTCATTCTCCATGAACCTAAATCTTTACCAGAACCCTAATATGACAATGATAGCAGAAGCTCTGTATTAACCACATAGACTAAAGTTTGCTAAAATATTTTCCAAAGAACCTTAGTAGATCTTAAATGCCTTGATACTAAGGGAAATCTTTAGCCCTGTGGATCAGGGATTGTCTCAAAGTAAATCACTAGAAATAATTCACTTTACTAGGGAATAGCCCTCTTATGTAGGAAAATGTAAGCATCGAAGTGACAGGGAAAGCTGGCTTGGCTCTATTTAGAACACTTTTGCATATAAATTGTGACAGGAGTATTAAGAGCTTTGGGCAAAGGAATAAATTTTGTGGAAAGATCAAAGAAACCAACTTAGAGAAATATTTGAATGCAGTATCGAAGATAAATTAGAATACTCAAAAAGAATAAAATTTCAAAATAATTGGTTTATTGAGGGAAAGGAAATAAAATAAAACTAATAGATCTTAGGTTGTTTTTACTGTATTCTAACCTACAATAAGAGCTTAGAAAAAATAGTTTCTAATTATAAAAAAGTATAATTAATTTTAAAACTTAGACAAAATTACATGACCTGTATTATTGAAATTAAAACTATCTTAAACAATTCACATATAGTTACCAATAAACATTTCTAATTTCTCTGAAGATATAAAATATAATACATTTATGTTCTTTTGTCTTAAATATTACTTATAATATAACTTTATGTAAGAAACAGAAAATACTTGTTAAAAATGAAAGCTGCAATTACTAGAATTACAAAATATGTTCTAAGTAGCTAAGTTTAATTTGTGGATTATTTAATCATCCTTTAAACTAATTTATAAAAGAAGCTTAATTTATCACCTTTGTTCTTGAATATTGTTCTACTAACTGAACAAGAACTCACACTTTGTTCTTATCATGAAAATTGAAATAATAGATTGTGAAGATACATATTTTAAATTTAAAGGGCTGTCAATTTAAGATCTTTTCCAGTTAAAGTTAAACCATTTATCAGGTGTTTATGCTATTTAGGATTTTTTTTTCACGTATGCGTGTATGCATTCATCTGATACTCAGATCTACTAGCTTAATTATTTTTTCTTTCATAACAACAAATTAAAAGGAAAGTAGTTCATATTAAAAGGGAGGAACAATATAATTTAAAGGAGTATTCAATATTTTTCTTTGCTGTTTTTAATCTATGTCATTTATTAAGTAAGGAATAGTGACTATTTTATTCCTAGGTAGCAAAGTTTTGTCCCAAAGTGGAGAAAAGGAGGAGCTAGAAAAATAGTATGATAGGTAGCTTGCTTGCCTTGCATTTGGCTGACCCAGATCCCTATGTGTTCCCTGGTGTCCAACCAAGACTGATACACAACACAACCAGAGCACAAAAGACAAGAAGGCAGTAAGTTTTATACATCAACAATCACCCTAAATACTAAACAACCATAATACATGGACTAGGGACCAGAGACATAATTCAAATTGTTGGAGAACATACCTTGTGTGCACAAGGGCTAAGGTTTGATCTTTAACACCACATGCCCCACTGACATAACCCTGTTGCTCCCTTGAACCCTTATTCCCTTCTACTACCTTGTACTACCTTGGATGCTAGCACTGAATTGTCAAACCTAAGCTGCCAGGTTGAGTGTCACCAAGACTGGGTCATGAACTCCAGTATTGGAGAACCTCCCCTTAGCGAAAATATTAATAAATAAAATAAATGATAATGATAATGTTACAAAGTGGATTAAAGACTTACCTACTATAGCTTAAATGGTAACAGCATCTTTGTGAACAAAGGTGATATATTCCAAACTTAAACATCAGGGGTTCTATTTAGAGATTCTACACCAATACTAACGGAAATAGAAGGATTTAAAACACTAAATAAACTATAGCCTTTCCCTACTCTCCCCCCAAATCCTACTACAAACACAAAAAATTCAATCCAACAATTGGAGATATTTACATACTATCCATCTAACTTGGGGGTGACGTTCAAATTATGTAGATAACTTACTCTACCCTATAATAAATAAGCACTTTCATTTAAAATGCCATAATATTTGAATTGACACTTTTTCAAAGAGGGCATAAGGATATTCCATGTATATATGAAAAAATGGGCTGGAGCGATAGCACAACGGTTGGGTGTTCGCCTTTCACGCGCAGACCCGTGTTCCATTCCTCCGCCCCTCTTGAAGAGCCCAGCAGGCTACTGAGAGTATCGAGCCCGCATGGAAGAGCCTGGCAAGCTACTCATGCGTATCGAATATGCCAAAAACAGTAGCAATAAGTCTCTCAATGAGAGACGTTACTGGTGCCCACTTGAACAAATCGATGAGCAACAGGATGACAGTGACAGTGATATGAAAAAATATTTAACTTTCCCCTTGTTAGATAAATACAAAACTGAAACACAATGAGATATCTCCTCCAAATCTCATGAGAATGACCTACCAAAAATACTAGAAACATTAACTATTAGCAACACTATGGAGGAAAAAAAAGTCTTTTAGATAAATAGGGGTCAGAATCAGTGGGGAGGGAACTTAGGGTCTGGTGGTTCGGTGCTTGTCCAGGAATTACAATACATTCTTACAGAACTGGGAGGTGGAAGGGCACCAGGGCCACACCCATTGGTGCCTGGGGGAACACCAGTGCTACAGTCTGGTGTTCAGGGTGGGGTGGTCAATTAATGCTGGGGACTGAACTCAAAACTTTGCCCAAACTTGGCATGTATTCTGCCATTTTAAGCCTCAGATTTGTCCAAAAGAAGAAGGGGAAAAAAGTGCATTGTTGGTAAAAAATTATGATGCAAAAAAGAGTATAGAAAGTTTTTTTAAAAAAATCAAAATGGAAATTCCATAAATCAGTAACACCCCTCTCAGGCATTAATCCAAATTATATGAAAAGACTAATTCAAAAGTTATTTGCATTCCTGTGTTGATAGCATTATTCATAAGTGCCAAAACATGAAATCACCCTAAATGCCCATCAAAAGATGAATGGATAAAGAACTTATAGTAGTTTTTCTCTTTATAGCAGATATTTAACAGAATAAATATCTTCTGTTAAAAGAAGATGAGGTAATACCCCTTAAGACAAAATTCATGAATCTTGAAATAATTATACTAAGTAATGAATTGGAAGACAATTGTACTACAAACTTATTCATATGCTAATTATGAACAATTTAAACAAATTACTTGCAAACATCAAAAGACCTAACCCCAAGACTTGGTGAAAGTTTGGAAACTTACATTACCAGAGAGGAAGGTAAAGGGGGCAAGGGGTGGTGTATGGAAGTAATAAGTATATGGTCTTTCTGGTAGTGGAATGACACTGGAACTTTACTGACCGAAGTGCTGAGAATTAGACTTTAAAGCCCTTAAAAATGATATTTAAAGCCCTTAAATTTTATTCTCTCATAAAACAATGAAAAATTAGTGAACATAAAATCCACAGACCTTCTTTAGAGTCCCTTTATATGTTCATTTATTCATCATTGAGATTCAATTTTAAAATGTAGGTTTTTTTCCCAAAGAATACATAAAATAGTCATGTTATTATGAATATTAGTCTAGTGAAGAGAAAAATGGAAATATACAAACATGTCTATTAAACAATGAGTGAAGATTATCAACAGATAATTTCCATTATGGAGTGTGGTTTTGGGGTGTGGATAGAGCATATGGTTAGAGAATATGTCCTGAATGACAGGGTGGATTCATTTATCATCTCTCTCTCTCTCTCTTTCTCTCTCTCTCTCTCTCCCCCCCTCTGGTTTTTGGGCCACACACAGTGATTTCTCTTAGAATTTGGATGATCAGTGCAATATTACCAAAAGGAAGTGAAATTAAATGGCCACGAAAATGTACTCTTCTGCTGTAAATCTGGTTTCAGAAAATTGAATGCACACACTGTTAACTATATTTGCTTTATGAAACAGAGCTCCATCTATTTGCCTTTTGTGTAGATAGGGAAGCAGTTTTTATTTTTTTTTATTTTTTTTTATAATTTATTTATTTTTAATTAGAGAATCACCGTGAGGGTACAGTTACAGATTTATACACTTTTGTGCTTATACTTCCCTCATACAAAGTTCGGGAACCTATCCCTTCACCAGTGCCCATTCTCCACCACCCGTAAACCCGGCGTCCCTCCCACCCTCCCCAATCCCATCTCCCCCCCACCCCACCCTGCCACTGTGGCAGGGCATTCCCTTCTGTTCTCTCTCTCTAATTAGCTCTTGTGGTTTGCAATAAAGGTGTTGAGTGGCCGCTGTGCTCAGTCTCTAGCCCTCATTCAGCCCGCAACTCCCTTCCCCCACATGGCCTTCAACTACAATGTAGTTGGTGATCGCTTCTCTGAGTTGCCCTTTCCCCGGAACGTGAGGCCAGCCGCGAAGCCATGGGGTCAACCTCCTGGTACTTATTTCTACAGTTCTTGGGTATTAGTCTCCCACTCTGATATTCTATATACCATAGATGAGTGCAGTCTTTCTATGTCTGTCTCTCTCTTTCTGACTCATTTTGCTCAGCATGAAACTTTTCATGCCCATCCACTTAACTACAAAATTCTTGACTTCCTTTTTTCTAACAGCTGCATAGTATTCCATTGTATAGATGTACCAAAGTTTCCTCAACCAGTCATCCGTTTTGGGGCATTCGGGTTTTTTCCAGATTCTGGCTATTGTAAACAGTGCTGCGATGAACATACATGTGCAGATGTTGTTTCGATTGTACTTTTTTGCCTCTCTGGGATATATTCCCAGCAGTGGTATTGCTGGGTCAAATGGGAGCTCAACCTCTAGTTTTCTGAGAATCGTCCATACTGTTTTCCAAAAGGGCTGAACTAGCCGGCATTCCCACCAGCAGTGTAGAAGGGTCCCTTTCTCCCCACATCCTCTCCAACAGCGGTTGCTTTTGTTCTTTTGGATGTGTGCCAGTCTCTGTGGTGTGAGGTGGTATCTCATGGTTGTTTTGATCTGCATCTCTCTGATGATTAGTGATGCAGAGCACTTTTTCATGTGCCTTTTGGCCATTCGTATTTCTTCCTTGGTAAAGTTTCTGTTCTTTTCTTCGCCCCATTTTTTGATGGGGTTGGATGTTTTCTTTTTGTAGAGTTCAACCAGTGCTTTATATACCATTGATATCAACCCCTTATCTGATGGGTATTGTGTAAATATCCTTTCCCATTCTGTGGATAGTCTTTGTATTCTGGTCACTGTATATCTTGCGGTGCAGAAGCTTTTTAGTTTAATGTAGTCCCATTTGTTGATCTCTGTTTTTACTAGATTGCTTAGTTCCGTGTCACCTTTGAAGATACCTTTATCTTCAATACCGTGGAGGGTTTTGCCGACCTTGTCTTCAATGTACCTTATGGTTTGTGGTCTAATGTTGAGGTCTTTAATCAATTTTGATCTGACTTTTGTGCATGGTGTCAGGTCAAGGTCTAAACCCATTTTTTTGCATGTGGTTGTCCAGTTGTGCCAGCACCATTTGTTAAAGAGGCTTTCCTTGCTCCACTTCACATCTCTTGCTCCCTTATCAAAGATTAGATGATCATACATTTGGGGTTGTGTGTAGGGAAATTCCACCCTATTCCATTGGTCTACGGCTCTGCCTTTGTTCCAGTACCATATGCAAGCAATGAGGCAGAGGAAAGGGACATGAAAAAAGCAATCCCATTCACAATCGTGCCCCAGAAAATCAAGTACCTCGGAATCAGCTTAACCAAGGAAGTAAAAGACCTTTACAAAGAAAACTACAAAATGCTACTCCATGAAATCAAAGAGGACATGAGGAAATGGAAACATATACCCTGCTCGTGGATAGGGAGAATCAATGTTGTCAAAATGGCAATACTCCCTAAAGCATTATACAGATTCAATGCGATCCCTATAAGTATACCCATGACATTCTTCAAAGAAATGGATCAAGCAATCCTAAAATTCATATGGAATAACAAACGTCCAAGGATAGCTAAAACAATTCTTGGGAAAAAGATGATGGGAGGCATCACCCTCCCCAACCACAATCTTTACTACAAATGGAAGCAGTTTTTAAAGTGATTTGATGAAATTCAAACCTAAAGGGATTATTTTTTTAATGCTTAATTGTTTTGACCAATCACATTCCAAAATTAGAATTGTTTAAACAACTGTCAGTGATGTGGAGATACTGAAAGGGTCAAACAAAAAAATCATAACTACAAGCACATAGAATAACTTCTAAGATAGAAAATTAGGTGCTGCAGAAAGTGGGGAACCTTTTTCAGTGAAAGGTTTTCTATTTACGTGACATGTCCCTTTTAGATTATGTCCTTTTATATTAGGCATCTGGAAAATCAGAGACTTGTCAAGGGATAAAAATTACCAATGCAAAAAGTTTAGCAGTTTTATAAGAAATAGACAGTTTGCAAATATTTTACAATAGCACTGTCTGAGGCTTATGAACCATACACAGAGGCTTAGATCAAAGCCACATGACATGTTGAGGTTTAGCTTGTGCTTGAGTCTCTCCAGAAACAACGGAAACATGATATCATTTCACATCAGGGAATAAACCGAAGTGGAAACAGCACAATTTCAGTGACGAGTTCAGTCTGTGGTCAGTTCAACCAAGAAAATGATGAGGAAAAATGAATTCTTCTGCAACAAAATGTGTTTCTTCCTGTAAAACAGTACCATCAACTTGTGCTACATACATTGCTATTGGATTTTGGTCTTTGATGTCAGACAGATTATTACCAGGATAAGGACACTCAACTATCAATAAATAGCACAGCAACAAAGGTTTTTTTTTTTCTTCAGTCTTTTCTTTTCTTTCTTCTTTTATTCTCAGCTCTTGTATTTGGATATCAGAGTGTTAAATTTATCATCAAGTCAACATGTATTGATAGAGATTAAATTTTTAAAATCTAGAAAGAAAGCAGTATGTGCTCTAGTTCTTCCAAAAGAAACTAAGGAATTCTTTTTTTTTTGTAAAAAGAACATTTTATCTCTCCCAAAAGGATTGAACTATCTCTATTTCATGTCTAATGAATAGATATATTATTTTGTATATTCAAAAATACTTGCTCCGATTTTTCCTTTAAGAAAACAAATTTATTGTTCATTCATAAAAGGTCATATTAATGAAACATCATGTTTAAATCTTGATTTCTTCAAAACTAAAAAAACAGTATCTTGCACTTGATTTCACTATACATTTGCTTAGTGCTTTAACTGTATAGTGTATAGCAAAACTATGTATTTCTATACCCATCTTGGTCGTTCCAACCCCTCGAGCTCTCCTGAACCTAGCTCACCATCTTGCCTTAGACAATGTGCAAATAAGCACACCAGGCATGGAACTCTACTTGTGATTCCTGATCAATATTGCTGGCTGTTTTGCAAGATTTGGACAGAATGGCATCAGCAGGGCTCGGAGAAACTGTAAAGGCAGCCATTGTGTTGCAGCCTGACCCGGCCAGGCCGAGTTGCAGCACCATTGGACATAGAGCCCTGGCAGCAGTACGCACAGTGGCTCATTCACTGTGGGGTGCTGTCAGCCAACCACCGGGTGACCTGGGACTCGGCGAAGGTGTTCAACCTGGCACAGACCCTCTGCTATAGGGTCCTGCTCTGCCAGCTGCTCAACAACCTCCGGGCACACTCCATCAACTTTAAAGTGATCAACCTGAGGTTACAGATGTACCAGGTGCTGCCCAGAGACTGAAGCAGTTGTGTTTTTGTCAGAGTGCAGATCGCTACAACATGCCAGTTGACCAAAAAGCTTACATTTGGTAGACTGGGAATACCTGTAAAGGTGATTAGAGGCCACGCCAAAAGCCTCCATCCCTCTTGGAGATCCCAACAAGCTACTGAGAGTATCTCGCCTGCACAGCAGAGCGTAGCAAGCTACCAGGGTGTACTCGATATGCCAAAAACAGTAACAATGACGGTCCTCATTTCCCTGATCCAGAAAGAGCCACCAATATGCCATTGGGCTATGCTAGCACACAATAGAGATGAATGGAGACATTACTGGCTCCTACTCGAGCAAATCAATGAACAATGGGATGACAGTGATACAGTGATTTCAATACCCATTATTCTACTCATTAGTTATTATCACCTCAACTAAATAACCCATTATTTTCAGGAACAGTAATCCATGAAAAGGTAAGTAGCTTTTCCAAAATAAAAAAAAATTCAAAAAAATTCAAAGTACTGGAAATGGAACCACAATGTGTAGTACTTAATATTTCCAGATTCAGAAAATATCCAAACATTTATAAATTACTCATTTACCTGCTTTTACCAAGTATGTCTGATCTGGGTTTGATTAATTGCCTGCTTTTTTTTACATTACTTTCACTTTACTTTGATTACATTCAATATTTCAACAAAAAAATTCACTATTATTGATTTGGAGTTTCTTCCCCCTAAAGTCGACCTGCTGAAAAGAAAGCATTTGATAATTTGTTTTCCATTGCTGAGAATGAAGAGATATGAGGTCGAGATGCCGCACTAGCAGCCACAAGGGTTTGGATTTCTGTATTTTAGTATTTTAGTAACTAAGTCCAGAGAAAGATCTGCCAGAAATCGCAACATTGTAACCTTGTACCTCTCAGCTACTTTATATTCCACATATGAGTGCAATATTTCTATGTCTGTCTCTTTCTTTCTGACTCATTTCACTCAGCATGATACTTTCCATGTTGATCCACTTATATGCAAATTTCATGACTTCATGTTTTCTGACAGCTACGTAGTATTCCACTGTGTAGAAATACCAGAGTTTCTTTAGCCAATCATCTGTTTTCGGGCACTCTTTTTTTTTCCATACTGTGATTGCTGCTTTTTAAAACTCCAAACCTTCCTAGAATTCTTTTTATTGAATCCTATTAAGTGCTTTGATGAATTTCTATCCCAATAATAATTGGAAATGTATATTCACTTAACTGACAATCTATTTTCTCCTTTGTAGTTGTACATAGCATGCAAATCAACAATCAAACAAAAGGATTTCCCATCTTGTTACAAAGACACTGGACTCTCAGTAACATTTTTATATATAATTTACTTGGCTTATGCTTTAAACTTTTAAACCACCAGGTGAAGTGACATAAGAAGCTCACTTTGATGCAAACAGCCTAGGCTAGACCCCTTGCAATAAGAAGTTTGCTTTGATGCACACAGCCCAGGCTAGACCCCTGGAACTCCATATGTCCTCTCAGCTTTAGGGAAGACCATATGGCTTGGGGAATAGGAAGTTTTTAATGTTACTATATTACTTTTAAAATTGAAGGATAAAGTTTTAATAAGTTCTCATTATATAGGCTAGAGTGTTTAGAATAACCAATATGTAATACCATCTTTCTGCTAAATTTAACTCTTCACTAGAACATCATATATTAAAAATATACAATGTATATATGTATTTAGGCAGTCATTTTATTATTAAATTTGCAAATATAAAAATGAGCCTAAAAGGGAACTTGGGGAAAGGAAGAAAGACTATTCCTCTTTTCACACTTTTGTCACATTCTAAGATAATGCCTAAGGTTAAATGTGTTTGCTTCAGTATGTGATACATTTGTTATACAGTGAATCAGAATCTACATGTACCTTAAGAAATAAGAGAAAATGTAGACTGAATGCTATATAAGACATAGATCTTTTGTCTGAAAGAGTGTGTAAGATTTAAATAAGTAGAGTGAATGAAGATAGAATTCCACAGAGGACTCATGTGGAAATAAATATAAACCGAAAGAATAAGATCCATGTGTTTGGGGACAAAATCAGTGAAAATTGAAAATGGTGAAACAATGTATCATTTTGGCTTATCTTGAGAAATCCCACTGGATAGATAAGTAAATATTGAGTAGCCAGAGTTCTTAAATGATAGTGATTAGTGAACAACTGTTTCCTAGAAAAGTATTACAAATGTAGTAAATCAAAATTATTCTCATTTATTATCTCATAGTTTCTTACTTCTTGCATGTCATAGGGCATTTGCTGCTGTAGACTGCTATTTTTTAAGTCCTCTTTCAGGTTGTGGCCAGACTTTACTAGCATGTGTTTCTATGATTTTTGTTTGCCATACCCACCAACCCACCCACCCACCCACCACCACCTTTTATTTTGCTCCCTTCAAGTCCAGATTCTCTCTTAGCTTCTAGAGGCTTTCCATTTCAGCTCTTAGAACATATTACAACAACAAGGGAGTTTGGTACTTCTTAGTGGTCATCAGGAAAGTATCTCCCAGTTAGCAACATAACTATAAGAGTAATATCCTATTAAAAGCTATGATATTCACTGGTACCATAAACATCAAGGGAAGGAAACTGTCCAGGGCATATACACTAAAGGACAAGAAATCCTGTTACTCTATCATAATTGCACATTTAAAACCCTACACTGCAACGGAATATCACAAAAGATTTGTAACCAAGAGAGCTTACATATTATTCAGCTTTAGCACAAAGTAGCTGTTACCACATGAGGCTGCTGCTGGGTGGTATGCCTCTGGGTTTTCATTTAGTTTAGGATCTAGGACTAAGGGCATTAAATATGGATCATAACTTGGTCACTTTCTATAAACTTCCCCTTGCTAAGGAAAAGTGCACCCAATTTCAAGATTACACCCAATCTTCAGGGAGGACTACACCTAATGACTAATCTAAATAAGAAGAACACATTTTCTCTAATTAAAGACAGGTCCAAAGAGAAGTGCCAGCTACAGAGTTCCCTGTGGAACATTTTGAGGTCTTTGTCACAACCACATTGCACTGCACTTTCTCACTCGGTCTAGTCTTACTCACTCCCCTCATTCCTTTACAGTGTTGTTACTTCAAATTTCCAGCATAAAAACTGCCTATGACAGTATAAGATGTGGGTCTAGGCAGCAGGCTCTAAAATGAGATTTTGAAGCAAGATGACTTCTTACGAAATGACAAGCCCAGTATCTATTGAAGAAGAGGATATTGCAGTCCTTCAAAGTGTAGCAGCAGTGTCACTGATAAAAGTAACTAAATAAAAAAGTAAAGAGATTTACTGTGAATTGAAATGTAAAATTATTTAGCACTTTGGACAATATAACAATTATAAGGACTATGAAATTGAATAGGTATGGTGTGGTCAAGAGAGTAGAAAATTAGAAAAAAAATGTTTTTCTAATGAAACAACAGTTGAGTAAAAGTGGTAAGTTGATAATTTAAGATAATCATAAGTACCCTGAAACAGTGTAGAGATTCAACTCCTTCAAGTGGATGATAAGAGTCAGAAAGTAAAAGATACTCAGAAAGTAAGAGATACTGCAATGAAATAAAAAAAGTATAATACACTGAAACAATTATAAAGTTATAAATTATAAAGTATAATCCATTGAAACAACACCCAGAGTATACATAATAGATAAAAAGTATAATTTCCAGGATAATGGAAGGTGGGAATGATAGCAATTAAGTTCAATGCTTAAAAACCCAAAAGATGCAGGAGTGAGAGTCCCATCAAATTTATATTTCATGAACAATCTGGCCCTTACTAGGCAGATTCTGGAAGATGATAATGCCTTACAACAAATTCAACAGATGATAACCTCAGTTAGAAATATTGTGCCATTGCAGATTAACTGATTCTCAGACAAAGGTAGAGAATGATTTATCATGCTACTTCCTAGAAAGATATGCATGATGGAAATTCCTCAAATGAGTAACCTGTAATGATATATTTGCCCATCCATTACAGGAAGAAAGGAGATTTCTCAGGTGTTAAATACAAAGACTCTCATCTCATTAAATGATAAGTGAAATGGTTAGAAACCCAGAGAAAGAATAGAATGTTAAGAAAGGGACATGTGAGTTTATGTCATGTAGATGGGACTAAGGGACTGAGCAAAAATGGGAAGATTTTATATTCCGTGTCAACAACCACCAGAGATCATCTACTTGGGGGATGCAAATGAACACTATAGGCATGGAAAAAAACAGACAAAAAGGAAAATGATAAATAGGCAGATAAAAGAGTTCACGAACCAAACATTTCTTAATGTTCTCTTTAGAAGCACTTATTTTTTCTAGCACTACAATCGAAAGATGTTATTAAAAGTATACTGTATCATTGCTGTTAATAAGAAGCTTAAAAGCTAGATAAAAGGGCAGAAGTTTAACACATAAAATAACATTTCATATAAATATTTAACACCACATTGAAAAGAAGCAAACTAGAATAATATGACAGGAAATTTTATCAGAAAAGTTAAAGAATTTGCCATGTGATAAGGAGAATATTTGAATGTTAAATCTTAGAAACCAGTGTTCACATATTCAAGAGGAGTGTTCAAGAGGAGAAAAGATGTGAGTAGCACAGTTAAGTAATATATAATTTTCTGTTCCATATCTACCATTTGAAAAAGCAAAACTGGACACTGTCAGCACCATTTACAGTTTAGCATTCTGGGTTGCCCAAGTACTCATATTTTCTAAGAATTTTAGCCAATATTGGTTTTGGTTAGAATTCTTTCTTGAGGAACATTTTAAACCATAGAAAAAGCCCACAGTTTTTTGGCTTACCAGTAGGCAACCTAGATTATACTTTGTGGAACTTTGGTTCTGTAGCCATACCCAGCATAAAACCTACTGGCAGAAGAAATGGGTCTTTCTCAAAAGCCACACCAGTGGCCACTATTGCAGGGGTAAGCCCTTCACTAGACCAACATTCCTGTTTTCAATTAGGTAGGCTTTGTTATAATTTATTAAATTCTGGATATACAATCCTGGAAAGACTGAATCTCACATTTATTAAAGATATCATATGGAGAAAATTCGCAGTTCAAAATTGCAGATCTTTTATGAGAAATAGAAATAAAATCATTGTGATTCAAAAGAAAAATAGCTGCTGTTAAATCATTTGCTATTTTATTAAACAGAGAAATAAACGCAAGATTATAATCCCTTTTATATTTTCTTGATAACTGATTATTTCTCAATAATTTATTATTAGAACTGAGTTTCACCCCAGCAGCAATAGTTCTATATTTACTTACTAGATTCCAATTTCATTTATTAGTTCATTTTCTTTCTTAATGCAGAACTAGATGCTATCTATATCTTGTGAATGATGAGACTGATGATTAAAGAGAACTAAGTATTTTTCTACCATCAGAAAGTTAACAAGTAGTACAGGCATTTAATAAACATAATGGCTTATAGTCATGCTTGCCAATTTTTATCTCCCTCCTGGAGGATCCCATTATATATCTCTCTCCCGATGAACTCAAGTATAGGCATGTGACTACTTTGGCCAATGAAATAATCTGTCTACACTTTAGAATAGAAGCCATGTGTGCTACTGCCAAAGACAAATGTCAAGAGTCAGCAAAATGGCTTGTCATGTCTTCTTTCTCTTCACCACAAGATCAGTAATGTCACAGTTAGAGAAAGCTTTAGGCTGGAGTGGAACAGCAGCACTTCATAAAGAACTTGTAAAGTCAAGGGAGAAATAAATGGTGTTGTTTATTGCTGTTTTTTGAGGGTTACTGGTTCACATACATATCCTACCTTGGATTGATTTACTAAACAGAATCAACAAAATAAATCAATTCAACAAGGGTTTCTGGTGATTTTTAGATTAACTCATTTTAAGTTGTCCAGTGATAAATATCTGATATCCCCAACTTGATTAAAATATCTTTTAAGACAGATATGTATATAGTAATTTTTACATTTTTCAATATTGGAATTTTTTTCCAAATTACTTATGTGATATCTCTGTGATTAAATGACATTGCATTCATTCACTTTCATTGGTTTTACCTTTTTATGTTTTAAATATTGACTACAGAGCAGTGTACATAATGACTGTTCCTAATCTTGATTCTGTCTGGAATATTATAAATAAATGGAGTCAATTTTTTTTCTATATACATCATTGCTTAGGGTCTAGTTTATATTTCTCCAAGATCATTATAAAAAGTTGACTAGCAAAGTAGAAAATAACCTAAAAACAACTGAGTATATGCTTCAAAATGAAAGACACGAGATAAAAGCTCTTTATGTAACATTCTATGCAAAAATTATTTTCGTATTTTGTGTAGATTCATTGAGACACAACAGATATACCTTGATTCAAACCCAAATCTGACTTAATATGTAATTAATGGTGTTTTCAATTGTCATTAATTCAAGACTATCCAGGAAGTTCTTTATGAAATTGTCTTTTAATATAGTCTGCTCTGGAACCTGATTTCTGTAGCATGCGAATAATATTTCCATAGAATGCTGATCTGCAGTTTTTAAAACCATATTTTTATCCAAAGTAGCTGGCATAATATCTAGGATCACTGCTTTATTCTGGGATATCTGGCTGCCATGATTTGTGGTTTGACTGTAGTTCCCATACAAGTAAGTTCCCACTGGTGCACTTGTGGTTTCACATATACCCCCCCCAAAAAATCTTTGAAGAGTACTGAATGGAAAGGATTGTTCATCTTACAATCTTTCTGGCCACACAGACATACTCCAATCTGTGTCAGTAATCTTGACATTTTGGCAGTTTTAAACATTCATAGTTTTGCCAATATATATTCGTTATTTAAACCATTTGCTTTTGATGTTTTAGCATTTAGGAAATAAAAATGAATGTTTTTGAAACATTTTCAAAGTTTTTATTGACTACCCTATACTACTTTAATAACTAATATGCTTAGGTGAAGTTTATAATCTCATTTCTAGACACTTTAGTTTTATGTATATAAGCAGATAGATGTGTAGGAAGAGAAATGTGTGCAAATATGTATAGATAGACAGAAGTAGGTATAAAGAGAGAGACACAGAAGGAGGGAGAGAGATAAAGGGATTTCTATCACTGCATTATTGTACAATGAGCGCAGTTTAAAGATGAAGTCAGAAATTAAATTTTCCCCTTCGAATATGTGTATGTGTAGTTACGCACGCTAAAGGGTCAGTGAAAGACAATGACTTGTTTCTTCTTTAGGCCCATACCCACCCATAACAGATTAGAGTCAGCACAAAAGGACCTCATCAGAGAAGCCCTTTAGCATAGAACTTCTGACTTAAGTGCTTAAAATGTGACTTCAGTTTCTTCTCAAATACCACCACTAGCTGACCTTTTGAAACAGAGCTGCAAGTTTCTCTCTGCTTGAAATTGTTCATTCTCATGAAGAACAATGATCAATTAATGCGGTTTAAAAAATAATCTTGCTTGGTCTGAGAGCAACCACATACCAAAACAACTTTCTCTGTTCTTTTACTTACATGTTTTATTTTACATTCTAAAAATGAATTCATTATAACAATTTTCATGATACTTGTTAAAGAAAAAGATAACTGAGATAACTGATGTTGCATGTAAAGTTGCTATTTAATATTACATGCAGTAAGCTACCCCTGAATTGTCTTATAAAAAGCCAAATTATGATACATGATATTTCCTTTTACTTTTCCATTTATTTTGTTTTGTTAGTTGTTAGACAATTTTCATGCACTGATTTTGGGGACATGTTTGTCCAATTTTCCTTTGACCTTCTAAATTTTTTTGGGGGGACTGTGGGAAACAATCTGGTTTTGATAGAATCCCAAAATTTTGCAAGTGTGTGTGTGTTCTAAATAAACTTAACTAGGTCAAATGACTCATGTGCTTTCCATGGTTGCATTAACTCTGTTTTATGTCTACAAACTTTCGATTTAATTTTATTTTGTAAGATATTCTTGGTTGCTTCATTTTAAAATTAAAAAAAATGGGCTATATACTAAGAAGGAGGTACTGCTTTAGATTTTTAATTTGTTATCTTCTAAAGTTTATAGAAATATGATCAATTTACAGAGCAGAAATAAATACTTGAGACCCCTGTGGTTTTCACGGAGAACTGTGTTCAGCTCAGTGATTAAGGCTCTAGGATAAGATGCAAACTGATCAGAAATGCAATTGCTGCTTTCAGCAAATGTTATAGACATGGTAGTATTTTTATGTTCTTCAAATATTCGTTTCTATGTAAGTATTGCAACAAGAAAAAGCACCTTCAAAGGCTACACAATGTAGTATAATTCAACATATATGAAAAGCAAGTTTAAATTGGATACAGTTTAAGGAATATTTGAACTGTATCCAATTTAAACTTGCTTTTCATATATGTTAAGGAATATTTGAATATTTATATTCTTGCATATGATATCATATAACCTAAGAATACATAAGTAAATTCCAATCATATCGAGAAATAGAAATATTCTGCTTAATGTAAGTATTCTCTTCATCTCAGCATATTAGTTGTTGGTGTTGTTTAGGGTCACACCTTACAACGCTTAAGGGTTCTTCTATCTCTGCCCTCTGGAACTCTCATGGTGGTGCGCTCCTGGCAGTCAGTGCACGGGGGACCGGACACCAGGGATCAAAATGCAAGGTGACATGAAAAGCAAATGTCGACCCTCGGCACTTTCACTCTGGGCGCGTAAAGAATGGGTTTCCTTTTGGTTTTAATTTTGTTTGGGGGTCACACCTGGCGATCACCAGGTTTTACTCCCGGAGTTGCTGGAGAATCAGATGGGACACTGGTGATTGAACCCGGGTTGACCACGTGCAAGGTAAACACATACCTGCTGTACTATCCCTTCAGTTCCGTATGTAAGCATACTTAATAATTATATTTTGAGGGTTCCAGTAGGGAGGAAGCTTGCCTTGCAGCGGCTAATCTGGATTCGATCTTTTGCACCACATATGATCCCCTGAGCCCTGCTAAGAGTGATTCCTGAGTGCAGAGCCAAAAGCAATCCCTGAGCAAATGGGGTTTGGTTCCTAAACAAAAACAAAAGCAAAAGAATACTTGTATTTTGACGTTTCGTCATATTATCTTGGACACCTTGCACCATTTATCTGGCATTTTTAAAGTTTAACGTTTACCTTAAAAAAGCTCTCAATTTGAGATGTTTCATTAACCTTATAGTTATCCTGACAGTATAAGGTGTCATTAAACATTTGAAGAGAAGCTTAGGCTCATTTTTCTAATGTGAATTTGCTCTAGTACATATAGGGATATTAATGCTTGGTAGAGGAGTGAACAGTAGAATCATGGTTTTAGCTTTGCATCCAACTTTATCATGAGGGAACAGAATTCTGATGCAAATTTTCAGATAATAGACACAAAATTTAAACAGTTCTGTTGTCCTCTTTTACAGAACTATTACCTCTAATTGTCAGTCAAATCCACTACTTATTTAGAAGACATTAATTCAGTGTTTATTTATAACTAGTGTTCAAATAAAAGATGAAACAATGTGGTTTCTATGACAATTTTTAAATCTTTGGTTTATTTGGATGGCTTTCTTTTTTTAATGCCAGGAATAGCTCATTTTCATGAACTTTATGAACCCTCTTACATGACTTTCCCAAATCAAATATCAAACTAGGGTTACAATGATCCATGTAGTAAGTGTGAAATTTCTCAGTTCTTTAGTTCAGTGGTTCTCTATACCTGACCACTGTCCTAAAAAACACAGTTAATTTGAGTTACCTCTAAAAGAACATTCAAGAAAGTAGAATTGAGAAAATTTCAAACTCAAGTGACTCGAAGAACGTAATAGTTTCCCTGAACTGCCTTTGACAGCAGGAATTCATGGAACTGGAGGTCAGTTATTTTCCTGTTTAATTCCTTTTAAGTGGAAATGAAAACCAAGGGGGGTAGAAAGGAATCTTGGGACATTGAAGGAGGGAAAAGGACATTTTGGCATTGGGTGTGGTACCAGAACACTGTATGCTTGAAACTATCATCATCAGTATTACAAATCATTTGCCTTAATAAAAACGAAAAACTGAGGGCATTACCAGAGAACAAGGAGAAATTAGAGATAACTCTGTAGAAAGTTGTTTTTAGTATAATTGCATCATACTTATTACTCCCTGGTCTGCAAGTGTTCCAATTTGATTGAAAAATGAGCGGGTCAAATATCTGTGCACAGCTATCTTGCCAAGTGTGTGTTAGTTGATATCTCTGAAAATTTATGATTATGCCCTTACTACCTGTCTCCACTCATTCCTTATATTTCCTAGTATAACTTAAATTCATTACTCTCCAATTAAAGCAAGTACCAAGAATAACTAAATATAACCTTAAAGTGTAATGAAGTGCAAATGTGAGTAAGTTTTGAATATAAGCTGGCTTTTCCCAAAATTTATCTGTATATACTTAAAAAAAAGCCACAACTTAATTTGAGGCACATTGATCTGCAATACTCTTCCTGATAGGGTTTCAAGAATGCAAGGTTCGAACCACAATCACCACCAGTGTTGGCTTCCCTCTGCCCTTATCACCCAACTAACTCCATCTCTGCTCCCTCTCCTGTACCTTTGGGGTGGTAAGCTCAGTTCTGTAGACCAGTTCTCATGTGCCTGTAAATAATGATTGCACATGCTTAGCTTTAAAGTAATATTAATTATTTAGTGGCACTGATAGCAAACCACTATCTTTTTATGATTTTGAAAAGTACATCACCAAGCAAAACGACAAAAATCGGAAAATATTAGCAATTTTAAATTAGTCCAGAGATGAATTTATTTATCTTACAACTATGAGATTTAGCCATAAAATGTTCTTTTTTTCTTTTAAAATGTAGCCAAAGAACAAACATCTTTCTTTGCTTTCTTTGCAGGAAAGAACTCATATCTGGCTGATTTCCCGCCCATCCAGACAGCTATTTCAACTGGAATAAGTGACCTTTGGAACAGACTGGAACAGAGCTGCCTGGCCAGACAGGGAGGAGGGAGGAGTCAACTGGAAAGAACCCCAACATGTTCTTGTGAAATGTCACTCGAAGCAGGAGGACAATAAAAAATAAAAAATAAAAATTAAGGACAAATAAATCACCTTAACAATATTTAAAGTCAGTAATAGCTTTTGTGATGATAAAAAAGGGAGTAAAGGAAAGATACAATTTCTTCTTCATTAATACACATATTCAACATATTTGCTCTACACCTTAAACACAATGAATGTCCTTGAAGTGTTCATTTTCCTTTGAATCTTGGTACTTCCTTAGATCTCAGCAATCATTTAATTTCCCTCCTGCAATTGGGCCAGGTTTCTTTAGTCTTACTCCATGGGTATTGTTATATAGTTTTAAAATAATTATCATGATATGGGTGTAGGGATCTAGCTCGGTGGAAGAACATGCAATTCCTAGCAACACATGCACACTGACCCAGACCCAGACCCAGACCCAGACCCAGACACACACACACACACACACACACACACACACACACACACACGAACACACCACCACCATTACCACTACCAGACTCTGAAAATGTTTACTACCACATTATCATACTTAGGGGACGATGACCTAGATGCTACTAGATTATCATCTCCTAACTTTTACTTGGTGGGTTTTTTTCTTCCAGAGAGCCTAAGTTTAATTAGCAAAGAGCTTGTGAAGGGATCATTCATTAAAGTGTTGTATTTGGAATGCAAGAGGATACAAAAATGTTAAGGCAATGCTTACTTTACGAATGTTCAATGTATTAAAACACTTATTTTCAAAACCATGTAACTCTCAAATGTTCCCAAGACATGATTTTACTGACTTTTATTTTTGTAAAGTATGTTAATAATGATGAGAAAATGCTATGTGATTTCAGATGTCCTTTTATAGAGAATTTCAGAACAATGAGTAGCAAGAATTCTTTTAAGAATTTAACACTGATGGGGCCTGACAGATAGTACAACTGGGTTAGGCACTTGCCTGGTATGTGGCTGGCTCTGGTTCGAATCACCGGCACCATATATGATCCCGTGAGCCCCAGAGGAGTGATTACTGAGTGCAGAGACAGGCATAAATCCTGAGTATCACAAGATGTAGCCCCCAAACAAACGAACCAAGGTTGAGTGCTGGGAGAGATAGTACAGATGGTAAGGTGACTGTCATATAGGATTCAGTCCCAAGCAGAGTCAGTGGGTCTCACCACCATACTCCAAAAGAGGTTAACTATGACAAGGTTTAGCCAGGTTCCCTTTAATGAAAATAGCAACAGTGAAAAGCCTTAATCTCCTACAGGGAAACAGAGTTGCTTGTAAACAGAAAAAGTTGGATTTAGTGAATTCAGAGAACATATTTGAACAAATGCTAAAAATGCCATTAAGGTAAATAATTGTTCAATTTTTTAAATTATTGTTAAGACTATACTATTAATTGATACAAAAAATTAACTTAGTGATATAGAAATAGACCCCCAGCTATTTCATGTGCTCAGAAATTACAAGAAAAAATTGAGACTTCAATGGGCCTCCTTCCCTGTTCCTGGTTCTCTGGTTGCTTTTTAATGAGCTCAAATAAATGATAAAATGGGTAGCCAGCAAAGTGCAAGAAAGTATGAGATATGAGAAAATCACATGCAGAAATGAAGAGTCTGGGTTGGTCCCCCTTACACATGTATCTTGCCTATTTCTGTTTCTTTGCTTGTTTGTACCCACTCTGGAGAAGCCCGTGTTCTCATCTTTTTTTTAGAAAAATTTTATTAGTGAATCACCATGAGGTTCAGTTACAGACTTACAAACTTTCGTGCTTGTGTTTTAGTCATAAAATGCTCGAATACCCATCCCTCCACCAGTGCCCATTCTCCACCATCAATGATCCCAGTATACCTCCCACGCCCCTAACCCATCTCCCCCACCTTACCCTGCATATATGGAAGGGCTTTCCTTTTTGTTCTCTCTCTCCTTTTGGGTGTTGGGTTTGCAATAGGGGTATTGAGTGTCCATCGTGTTCAATCTATAGTCTACTTTCAGCATGCATCTCCCATCCCGAGTGGGTCCTCCAGCCACACTTTACTTGGTGTTCCCTTCTCTATCTGAATTGCCATTTTCCCAGCATGTGAGGCCAGCTTCCAAGAAGTGGAGCAAACCTCCCAGTACTTGTCTCTACTATTCTTGGGTCTTAGTCACCCATTCTGTTACTTTATATTCCACAGATGAATGCAATCTGTCTTTCTCTCTCTGAGTCATTTCATTTAATATGATACTTTCCATGTTGATCCACTTATATGCAAAGTTCATGACTTCATCATTTCTAACAGCTGCACAGTATTCCATTGTGTAGATGTACCAAAGTTTCTTTAACCAGTCATCTTCTCAGGCACTCAGTTTTTCTCCAGATTCTGGCTATTGTAAACAGTGCTGCAATGAACATACAAGTGCAGATGTCATTTCTCCCCTGCCTTATATTTTATATGCCATATATCTTTTGAACATATATATCTCCTCTTTCTCCCCTCCCACATCTTTCTAAGCAACTTTAATTAAATAAAAAATAATTTAAAAAGAAAAGAAATGAAGAATATAGTGATATAAAAACTCAGTAGAAACTCTGAGTAGCAGAATAACCATAGCTAAAACAAAATCAAGGTAGTAAAAGATGAGATGAAGGAAATGGTTAGAAAAAAAAACTGAAGGTAGGAAAACGTCTGAAAAGAAATGAATAACACATCAGAAAACTGTGGAATAATATGAGAATCTTCCGAGTTCCTGAAGAACAAAGAGGCACATTTGATGAAGAAACACTAGATAAAGAAATCATAGTTAAGAATTTCCCAGAGTTGAAGAATACAGGCACCGAGATCTAAGAGGCACAGAAGGTCCCAGAGAAAATATTCAAAGAAGACTTTAAAACGCATTGTGCTCAGAATGACAAAATCAAAGATAAAGATGGAATATGGAAAATAAAAAGTTCAAGAAAGAAACTTACATATAAAAGAAAGCCGACGCAATTCATAGTAGATCAAATGATTCTATAAGCCAGTAGTAAATGGAAGCATATAGCACAAAAACTCAATGAAATGAACAACTCATCGAGAATACTTTATTCATCCAGCTCTATTATTATTCATTTCTGAAGGAACAGTACAGAACTTCAGAGATAGGCAACATCTTAGGGAATTCATAGTCTTGAAATCAGTCTTGCAAAAGCATTAAAGGAGCTTCTTTGAAAGGTAAGACAAACTCTTCAGCACTTGGCATTAACTGGGTCATTTACTCCTGATACTTATGGTTGCCCTTGACTAGATTAAGACAGGTTTATTTATTCCTATCCTATAGGATTGTGCATATATTCTCGGTAATAAATTAACTTTAATTTATATTGAACATTATATATTTGACCAGTTTTTTAAAATATTGCAATCTTCTTCTTACTAGTGCAGACACTTATGTAGTAACTACAATATTATATCTCCTAACATAAAGCAAATATTTTCTTTCTCAAGGTAAAACACACATTACTGGGGCTGGAGCGATAGCACAGCGGGTAGGGTGTTTGCCTTGCACGCGGCCGACCCGGGTTCGAATCCCAGCATCCCA
The DNA here is from genome assembly GCF_027595985.1 of Sorex araneus. Lineage (NCBI taxonomy): Eukaryota > Metazoa > Chordata > Mammalia > Eulipotyphla > Soricidae > Sorex > Sorex araneus. The sequence continues at coordinate 221,634,619 of NC_073313.1, read as the reverse complement.
TATGGTCCCCTGAGCACCGCCAGGGGTGATTCCTGAGTGCATGAGCCAGGAGTGACCCCTGTGCACCGCCGGGTGTGACCCAAAAACAAAAAAAAAACCACACATTACTTCTATTGGCTGTTCAACTTCTCCCTCTTATATTTTCCTTAACTTTCTTCACTTTCACATTTGTAGGATTAATCTGTTTCATTTAATCTTAAAATATATTAACACATATTAATATTAATATGCTAAGGGTAAAATATGTTAAAGGTATTAGAGCATTAATATTTGTAGGATAACATTGGTTTGCCCTTCCTCCCTGGCCACAGGGAACTTGGGTTTGTTGATTGCTCCCCCAATCTTTGCCTCCTGATCAGACTCTGTTAACTTGTAAATATTGTTTTTTCTCTTCTCCTTAATGTCCTTTGCATAGTTAGTTACTTCAGAGCAATTACTTTTTGTATGGACACAGGAAGACAGTTGAAAAGATAAGTTTGTAACTTGGGAGTTAATTGACTCCAGAGAATATTGCCTCCTGAACACCTGCTCTCTGGACTTAAGCCTCAGCTGAGCTTACTTCCTAGATTCCCCAAAGCAGGGTCCTGATGAGGGACTGGATGGACCCAGGGCAAGCTGTGAGTTACCCAGGCATTGAAATGGGCCAGGCCAAAGTGTTATAATGCTTAACTGTAAGTTAAGAGCATGGTCATGGACACATTCTGTCCTGATCCAAAAAGTAATGACTAGATTCGGACCCTGCTAGGGTTAGGAATGATTAACCTGGCATGAATACTGTAGTCTGAATCTGTGGCAAGATGTTCCCAGGAGAGTCACCCTATAAGCCTAAGTTTGTCTATTGCTGTGTCCATACAGAATAGCAAATATTAGGAAGTAGAATTAAGGTGATTATTAAGGTCCTGGTCTAAGGAGAGAAGAAACACACCTTGAGTGCTGTTTTGCCCTTTTGGGCTGCAGGTGGTCTGGAAGCCTTGAAAAACATGATTGCACTTTGGGGGGAGGTCAAGACGTGATTTGGAGGTGTGGTGAGAGAAGATGTAGTTGAGGTGGTGGCTGCAAAGCAGAGTTGGAGAGCTGGGAGAGATAGAGAGTTGGTGTGAAAACAGAGTTGGAGAGAGCATTGTGGAGCAAGTTAGAGAGGGTTGGAGAGAGCAGGGGTCAAATTGGGGAGAGAGTTATGAGAGTTGTAGAGATAGTTTGGGAGAGACGAGAGATGGAATAAATGGCAAACAATAACCAACAGCTTGGCCCTCATTCCTCCTTCATCAATGGCCGTCCCGGGTGGGGACGTGATTTGAGAGCACTGAATGTGGACAGCAACAGAGCAGCCTGGAGAGCCTGTGGACATGTTAGTGTGTAATCACGCATAGCGTCACCCAAGCAAAGGAGTTTACACAGCTCCGAGAAAGGCGTTTACTCAAATATTCATATTAATTAAAGCACTTCTGTATTTGTAAAAATGATCAAATTTATGAAAAATATTTTTTACTTTACAATTTAGTTCGGACAAGCCTCACACATCGGGGAGCCAGGGGAGGAACCCAGGTGTGCGGGACCCAGGGCCGAGGTCTCCAAGGCTACTCAGATGAAAATTGGGCCTCTTCCATCCAGATCCCCCATTTTCCAGTAGCTAGGCAGTCACACCTAGAGACTGCCCCCAGAGACGTGTATCAATAGCCACATCCAGAGACTGCAAAACCAAGCTCCTGGAAGAGAGCAACAGAGTCTCTTGACCCCATGCCTGGCTTTCTTCACCGGGGCCCCTTGGAGGGGACAGGTTGCATTTCCCTCCCCCACCCCAGCAGAGCCTCGACAGTTGAGGACCTCCAGCACCCAGCTACAGCCATGCTCAGGGCCACTCTCCACATGTTTGTACGAGCCTCACACATGGGGAAGCTGGCAGAGAAACCCAGGTGTGTGGGACCCGGGGCCAAGGTCTCTTGGGCTGTTTGTATTGGGACTGGGCCTCTTCCACCCAGATCCTTCATTTTCCAGTACCTAGGCAGTCACACCCAGACACTGCCCCTGGCGCTGCGTAATCCCATCAACAGCCAACATTAGAGACTGTAAGACCAAGCTCCCAGAAGCGTGGGGCTGCTTTGCGGCCACGTGACATTTAATAGCCTAGTTCTCCCTCTTGGAGAACCTGACAAGGTACTGAGAATCTATTGCCCACTTGGAAAAGCCTGGCAACCTCCCTGTGGCATACTCATATCCAAAATACAGTAATAGATATATACATACCTCTTGGAGAGCCTGGCAAGCTACCAAAAAATATCCCGCCCCCACAGCAGAGCCTGGCAAGATTCCCATGGCGTATTTGATATGCCAAAAACAGTAATAATAGGTCTCATTCTCCTGACCGTGAAAGAGCCTACAATCGTTGGGAAAGACGAGTAAGGAGAGGCTGCTAAAATCTCAGTGCTGAGTGTAATAGAGACGTTACTGCTTTTTCCGCTGCTGCACGAGCATGATTCTGGAGGCCAACTGAACTACTTTGGACACCAGCAGCTCGCAGAAATGCCTCTAGACTATGAACTGAGTCACTGCCCCATGCGGTGCCAGGGGGAAAGGCTTTCTCTCTCTCAACCCTTCCTTTCCTGGGCACAGCATGGCGATCACCGCTTTTTGAGCACAAAATGGAAGTACCAGCCAGCTGCTGTGGGATGCGTGGGAGATTCCGGGGGTGGGGGGGTGGGGGGGATAACGGCCCCAGCTTCTGCCGATATTTAAGCGCAGTGGCCACATGTATGTCGCCTTTCCGCTACTGCACGAGCTTGATCTCAGAGGCCAACTGAACTACTTTGGACACAGGCAGCTTGCAGAAATGCCTCTAGACTGTGAACTGAGCCTCTGCCCCATGTGGTGCCAGGGGGGTAGGGTTTCTCTCTCCAGGATTTTCAATCTTATGAGCACAGCAAAAGGGAAGTAAAAGCTTGCAGTGATGCAATTTCTGGCAGAATTTTTCCTGGACTTTACACAGAAATCCAAAACCGCGTGGCCGCCTAATATCTCTTAATTGTCAGCAACGTGAAACGGTTCCTTTTTAGCAGGTCTGACTTTGGGGGGAAACTCCAAACAATAATAGTGAGTTTTTTTTTTGAAATATTGAAGGTAATCAAAATAGCAGCCATGTCTCTAGACTGAACTAAGCCATGGCCTCATGCCGGCCGAGGAGAGAAAATATCCTTCTTTCTCGATTTTTTGTCCCTTTTTGGGGAGAAGTGGCGTGGCGCCCGCCATATTATAAGGTCTATTAAGCAGGTACAAACTTGGTGGCATAGGAAGGAGAAAAAAATATTATGTACTTGGAACAGTGGGACACTTGGGCACTCTCAGGCCAGGGGCGATACCAGCATGCGCTCTGCCAAGATTCGACCCGGGTGGCCACACTTTTGTGCAGCCGCTTTGCTGATGATCGACCAGGATCCGGAGGCCAATTAGACTACTTTTGGTCCCAGAAACTGCTTGCAGCCATGTCTCTAGACTGTGAACTAAGCCATAGCCCCATGCTGGCCGAGGAGGGGAAATATCCTTCTTTCCCGGTTTTTTTCCCCCATTTCGAGCGGCGTGGCGCCCGCCATATTATGAGGACTATTAAGTAGGCACGAATGTGGTGGCGGGGGAAGGAGGAAAAAAAAAGAATTATGTACTTGGAACAGCGGGACTTCGTATCTCTTCATTCTCAGCAATGGAAAATAATTATCAAATGCTTCCTTGGCAGTAGGGCTGTCTTCTTTGGGGGGAAACTCCAACAACAATAGTGAGTTTTGTGTTGAAATATGGAATGTAATCAAGGTAAAGAGAAAATGAAGTGAAATTTATCCGTTACGCAGGCAGGGGTGGGAGGTATATTGGGGTTTTTGGTTGCGGAATATAGGCACTGGTGAAGGGATGGGTGTTTGAGTGTTGTATAACTGAGACATAAGCCTGAGAACTTTGTAACTTTCCACATGGTGATTCAATAAAATAAATAACTTACAAATCTGAGCAAAAAAATAAACAAACAAAAATAGAGATGCTACAGATGCCCGCTCGAGCAAATCTACAAACAACAGGATTACAGTGATACAGTGACACAGTGATACAATTTAGTACTGATTTACAATTTTTGTGGATTCCAGATTACCATACTTCACCTATATTTGTAGGTGTCACAAACTCCACAATTACAAAATATCTCAAATGTGAAATAAAAAAGAAACAAAGCAGCAGAACAACAAATGGTCAAAGTCATCAGAACTAACGTTTTTTTTTTTTCCTACATAGCTGAGCTCACCTAGAAATGGGTAAATGGGAGGTATCCACGGGACACTGGTGGAGGAAATGAGCTCTCTCGTGGTGGGTGTGATTATTGTATTCATTAAAAGCATGACTAATAGCATTATAAAGCCTGGTACTTCAATAACAATGGTTTAAAAAATTAGTTTTAAAAAATACAAACAAGAGGAAAATTTTAAATGAATATTTTTAAAACTCTGCTCCTTTGTAAGTCATCTTCTGTAAAATATTTAAGAATGATTCTGGAAGCATTATAGCCCAAAATAAATAAGCTAGAGTGGGAAATTAATCTAGAGAAAAATAACATTTTCTATTATTTAAACAATATCCATATTTCACAAAATTCTGTTGAAAACAGGAAAATCTTAATGAAGACCACAAATTATTTTTGGGGAGTGGTTTTCTTGGTAAAAAAGGAAATCACATTGAATCCCAGAAACATTTTTAGGGAAGAACTTTTAGAGAGGGTAATATTTGCATCCTAACAATATGAGGCTTCGTGGCCACCCAATATCTTATAGCCTACTTCTCCCTCTGGGAGAACCTGGCAAACTACTGGGAGTTTCCTGCCCACATGGGAGTGCCTCGCAAGGTCCCCATGGTGTATTAATATGCCAAAACCAGTAATAAGCTGGGTCTCATTCCCCTGACCCTAAAGAGCCTCCAGTACGGCATCATTGGAAGGATGATGGGCTTGGATGAATGGAGACGTTACTGAGAGTGCTCGAGAAATTCGATGATCAACAGGATGATGACGATGACGATGAACAACATGAAATAAAGACATCAAAGTATGTATATATTGAATTTTATGCCAAATTTGAGCTTCACTTTGGAGAAGTTCTTGAAAAATTTGTTCTGGGCTGGAGTGGTAGCACAGGGCTGGAATGACAGCACAGCTGTCATTGAGTATTGTATAACTGAGGGCTATAGGGCTGTCTTCTTTGGGGGGAAACTCCCCAAGGGCGTTTGCCTTGCACGCGGCCCAACCCAAGTTCGATTCCTCCCTCCCTCTCAAAGAGCCTAGCAAGCTACTAAGAGTATCCTGCCCACACGACAGAGACTGGCAAGCTACCCATGGCACATTAGATATGCCAAAAACAGTAACAAGTTTCACAATGGAGACGTTACTGGTGCCCACTTGAGCAAATCCATGAACAATGGGACAGCAGTGCTACAGTGCTACCCTGGAAGCAGAGGACAAAAGTATTGCTTGTGGAGACTGGAGCGATGGTACAGCGGGTAGGGCTTGGGAGTTTGCCTTGCATATGTATGACCTGGGTTCAACCCTTTACAGCCCATACAGTCCCTGGAGCACAGCTAGGAGTAGTTCCTGCCAGGAGTAATCCCTGAGCATCACTAAATGTGACCCCAAATGCAAAAAATAAAAATCAAATCGGTATGTCCTGCATAAGACATAGGGACTAAGGCAATAACTAAGCTTCCTACCCTTGGCAACAGCTGCCTGTAAACAGTGCCTATTAGGTAGAGTCTGAGATTTAGTTGTCAAAATTGAATCCAAGACTCTAGTAATTTAACAGAGGCTGAATCCTAAACTCATAATAAATATTAATTTGAAACTATATAGGAATCACTGGAACAAAGAATATTAAAAGCCAGATTTTTTTTCTGGTTAAGAAGCATAAAAAAATAATTTTTAGGGCTAGGGGGACAGCACAGTGCATAAGATACTTGTCCTGCACGCTGCAGACCTGACTTCCATCCCCTGAACATTCATATGGAGCCTGACAGTGTAATTTGAACCCGACAGGAGTGATCCTGAGCACAGAGCTAGGAGCAAGCCATTAAGCACAGCTCTGTGGCTCCCCACCCCCAAATAGGTAATGTTAAAGTCAGCATTTAGAAATTAAGTTTGCTAAATAAATCTTATTACAAATAAATTTCCATAGTGTGGCCAAAATATTTTGAAAAATATATAAGAAATCAGAGGTGATGAGTACTACCATTGGCTTGTCTTAGTGAATCTCACATTGGATATGCAATATTGTCAATGATTACCAGTATGGTGGCCAAATTTAAATAGAAAATTCATTCTCCTGAGAAAGATTTTGCTTTACATAGTACACTAAGACATTCTGGTTTTCATGTGTTAATTCATGTAATTGACTTTCTTCTACTTTTTATGACAATTAAGTGTAAGCAGGCATTTAGTCATCTCCAATTTAAATATCTGTTTGTAAACTACTTAGAAGGTGTTTTCTTACCACGTAATATATGTAACTTACACAAAATGAGCAATAAATGCCTTGTACTCAATGGAATTATGAATGTTCATTGTTTTGCAAAAGTGTGTTTCTTTAAATACTTAACACTGTATTTTAAATAGGCTCACAGTTTTCTGATTACTCAACTAGTCATAGCTCAAATCCTATTACTACTTATGAAAGGTTCTCCTTTCCAAAAGTATTAGATTTTAGAATGATCAGTTTCCTTTTAGACTCGCATTATTATTAGGTTTGAAGGGCTCATGGGTTTGAAAAGGAACATTTCCATAACATAGTTATTGTACCAGATGCTTCCGGCTAAAGTAAACCAACTATGAGCTCTATCAATTGTAAATGCCTCACAACTAACTAATATTTGCTCAAAGACCTAAAATGTGCTTGTGAGGTATATGAAATGAAGTGAAAGATGCAGTCCTTTCTTCCTCCCATTTTGAATAACAAAAATATATTCAAGGTCATCTTATAGGTTTAAGAGGCTTTATTAAATTATATCTTTCTCTGTCCCTCTCTTTCACTCTCTATGCTCCATTTTAGGGTAAGTTAATACAACTTCAGAATGTATCGGGCTGATGGAGATGGCTCAAGGGCTATGACCATGCTTTGCTTCAAGAGCCTGGGTGACTCCAGGCAACTTGTGCACCTGACTACTGAGAACTGAGTGACTAGAATTGAATGTGACTACTGAGAATTTAGCTGGGATTATTACTCTGAACACTGCCACACTTTCTGCCCCGACACAAAGAAAGACTGTATCACATGGCAACTATTTAATGAGTTAAGTATACACGTCCATGTATTTAAAATCATTTATTCTTGGCAAAATCAAACATTATTGAGTTTACATAGAAATACAAGTTTCAACGGGATCTTCAAAAAATGCACTGGTGAAATAAATGTTCATAATTAATGACTAATGATGTACTACTTAATCATGCCAGTAGCAGAATTTCTTAACATTGAAAATTTTAAAGTACTACCGTAAATGTGCAAATACCATCTTAGTAATCTATTGTATTACCCATTGATAGGAAATGGCCACTAAATATATAGCTATTACATAAAGCTTTTTAAGTACAATAAAAATACAAATTCTATCTGTTAAAAAAAAGCCATTGGAATAGCTTCTAAACATCCTCATTATATAAATTCCAAAATACTATGTGACAAACAAAATTATAAAGACTCTTCTTTATGAAACATACTAACCTCTAATTAAGGTATCACTTAGCAGATAACAACAACAACAACAACAAAAAACTAAAGAAGGCTTATACAGACCATAAGATATTGTGGAGATACATACAAATATAATATTGCATGAGCATATTTGATTCTTTTCCTAGAGAAATGTACCTTTAGTCTTTGAAGACAACTGCCATGAGTAACTGCCACATGTGAAAGAAAAGTATATTTTTGAGCTTCACTGTCATCTAAGACTGCATCTTTATTTGATTTTTATTTACTATAATGTGATGAGCCAAATAATTAATTTAGATCATGGATATTTCTCATAATGAGTCCAACTTAGAATCTTCCATATAATAGGCTTGGAAATGGACAGGAAACAAACAGTTTAAAAGGACACTGTTCATCAGTACATCCGAAGATTCTATGACTATTTTAAGGACTAAACTGACCAACTCAATCTTTGTGAAAATTGAGATTCTGCTCTCACCAAGTCAAATACAAAGTAGATTTTCTAAATAATATTGTTGATGTATAAAGAACAGTTGCCTAGATTTTAATATCTCAAAACTAATGTAGCATCGTAAAATAAGCTTTGGTTAGAAAACATCTTTATCAAACAAGAAAATAAAAGGATAGTTCTAATTCAGTTGAGAAAAAAAATGTATTTGGCAAAGTAAATAAGGATAAGAGACACTGCAAGTACACAAAGCATATATTCCAAATGATTTTTTTAAGGAAAAACATATCAGATGATGTTAAGGTGTTTGGATAATATTGCAATACAATCACATTTTGAGTATTTCTATAAATAGAAAATTTTCTTTCTTGCTCTCGTAAGTTTTGTTTATGAGTATGACATTATCACCTTTTTTTTACTAACATACCAAATGCATTTGGTTTAAACGTTGGGAGCTGCATTTTAATTCTGCCTCATAATAATCACAAGTCTGCATTATAACCAAATTTATATTTCCCAAAGACATAAACAATCACTTACACAAAATGACATAGTTATTGGCAACATACTTATTTGTTGGAATATAGAATATGTTAGTTTGGCATGATAAATTTTTCAGGACTTTGAAAGTATTGATTTATAGCTCTGGGTTACTCAATAGTTAACTATTATTCTAAAAATCAACAAAAGTTTTTTAAACTAATTTAATGCAGACCAAAGCAGATATTTTGGATAACTTGTTTTTCAATTATGAATTAACCTACATCAGGAAAAGGAAGGAGCATAAAGGCAGAAACATAAAGGCGATTGTTTTTAAAATAAAGTATTACAGTTCAAGACTGAATGTCTGAAGAAATTTTACTAAAATAATTGTTTAAAAAGTTATTCAAAAATATATTGGCACATATGTAATATCTGTTACACAATAATAATGAATGATATATATGTATATGAAAGAAAACTGAACATGGATCAGGATCTCTTGTTCTTGACATCAGCACCTGCTGTCTAACGGGTCAAGACAAAATACTGTGCCTTCGAGGGTTAATCCCATTTTGAACCCCTCCTGTAAAAGAAAGTAAATATCACTACATTAGAAAATTTTCGTGGGGGGTAGGGGTATTAGGAAAATAAACAAGATTACAAATAGTTCAAATTTTCATGTTTTTATAAACACAGAAGGGCATTTTGGTCAAAATTGCTCATACAAGTTTAACTTTTATATATGTACATAATCCAACAAATTCTTAACATCTGTAACATTTTATATATGTGTGTATATATGTATATATACATATATACGTATATGTATATATACACACACATATATATGGTACATCTACACAATGGAATATTATGCAACTGTTAGGAGAAATGGAGTCACAAAATTTGCTTATAAATGGATGGACATACAGAGTATCATGTTGAGTGAAATGAGTCAGAAAGAGAGGGACAGGCATAGAATTATTGCACTCATTTGTGGGATCACTGTATCACTGTCATCCTGTTGCTCATTGATTTGCTCGAGCAGGCACCAGTAATGTCTCCATTGTGAAACTTGTTGTTACTGTTTTTGGCATATTGAATACACGATGGGTAGCATGCCAGGTTCTGCCATGCAAGCGAGATACTCTCGGTATCTTGCCGGGCTCTCTGAGAGGGACGGAGGAATCAAACCTGCTTGGCCACGTGCAAGGCAATCGCCATACCCACTTTGCTATTGTTCCAGCCTACTTGTGGGATATAAAACAAACAAACAAACAAACAAAAAACATAATATGTGACTAATACCCAAAGACAGTAGAATCAAATTGGTTCATGGTTTGAAGCCTGTTTCAAGAGTTGGGGGTGAAGGCATTTAGGATAGAGAAGGGACTGCTATGACAATGATGGTTGGACAATGATCACTCTGGGTGGGAGCTGTGTGCTGAAAGGGGGGTAAAAGACCAAATATGATGGTCTCTCAGTATTGCAAACCCTAACGCCCAAAAGTAGGGAGAGAGAGAGAAAGAGAGAGAAAAAAGTGCCGGCCATCGAGGCAGGCTGAGGGTGGTGTGGTGGGGTGGGGTGCTGAGTTTGGCTGGAGGGATACTGGGGCACAGGTGGAGGGATGGGTTAGTTAGAACATTAGATGGCTGAAACCAGATCACGAACAGCTTAGTTACTATGTATCTCACAGTGATTGAATTAAAAAAGTTAACAAAAAAGGTGAGGTTAGCTTTGAATATAAGTGATCAGTATATACGAAAGATAGAAATAAATAAAATACAGAGTTGTTTTTAAGAACTTCTTTTAGTAAAGTCTATTATGATATTCTATCTGAAAAAATTACCTCTATTGACTTTAAAGATCAATATTCATTTAAATATGAGTAAGATGATTAAACCTCACACTGATGAGAGGCTCAAGACAGCCTTAACCTTTCACTTTTGTCTCTGTATCTAGAGCCCTGATAAAACAATTTTAGTAAATGCAATGTTGTATTCTGTGAATATAGTTATAGGAGAGAAAACTTTATCTTCTACTCTTGCTATTCCTGTCATTGCAAGCTGTTGCTCTTATGCCTTCCCCTCCAAGCAAGTTTTAGCTATTTTCAGAAATTTGATTTATTAAATGTAAGTATACAACTTACATGAATCTTTACTAATGGTCACAACTGAGATATGAAAAGATATATGAGATATGAAGTCAAAGAGGTCCTGTTTTAAGTTCTCTTGTAGCAGTGTCTCTCTCTGGGTGATTGTATTTATGTATCATCATTATATATTTTATATAAATATTATGAATATCCTACTTTTCAATAAAAAGAACTGGAATTTTTCCCAGATTATTGATAGTCTGAAGTGACCATGTGACAGGTGCCAATAAGAATGAACAGTAGTTATTCATTATATATATACTATATATATGCACATATCTATATTTATCCTGATGTTGTTTATAATTTTTTTAAATTATTGATTGAGATCCAAATACTATGGTTCAAGTACTATTAATAATGGTTTCTTATGCACATAATTCCAAAATCACAAAAATTCTCATGAAGCTTTAGCCCTCTGGTCTTTCCTATGTTTTATTACATTAGACTGTGTTTACTTGTGTGTTAGACATTAGGCTGTATTTACTTGCAAGTTAGAGATTTGTGTATCGTTCTGCATTTCCCTGAATTTTATCTAATGTAAATACGACATAAACATTATCACATAGGCATAGAGTGAAGTGTTTCCCAAAGTGGGCCATGTCCCTCTCATCAGTTGATGGGGAGAAGGTAGGAGCAGCAGACGAAGGGGCAATTAGGGTCTTTCTGCTTGTTCACTTTAGATTTCCAAGGGTACTGAGTAACTTTTCTTCTGAAAAGATAGTATGCCAAATAAGCTTGAGAAACTCTGATTTTGAGACAAAAAAAACTAGTTGTAAAACAATCAATCAGGGAAAGGACAATGGTAGATGATATAAAGATCATTTGTATGGTGTCTGAGGGATACTAGACAATTGATAGTGACCATAATGTAGAATATTTATATATTCACATTAAAATCCTGTACATCTGAAGCTTCTACAATGCTCTAAGCCAATTTTATTTCAACAACTGAAAATGTAAAAGTGAAAAAAGTAGAAAGGCAAAATAAAAACTTGTAAATGACCTTTATATGCTATTAAGGTCAGAAAAGTATCAATGTGTCTACAATACAAAGATCACCTAGCAATGCCATCACTTACATGGTTTCAAAACTTGCCAATACTTGGGATAGAAATTGTATTTAATGGAGTAAAAGTTAAAAGTACATACCATTATTTTTAAAGCATATTTGTACCCAACAAGAAATATTTTGCCACATATTATACATATACACATAAATATGTAGCACTGCAGCACTGTCATATCATGTATGTGTATATAACATGTTATATATGTTATATAACATATAAGGTTAAATACTTAGAAAAGATAACACTTTTAGAATACTGCAACTAAACATTTTTTAAGTATTTTATTTTGAGATTGGAGATCTGTGCACAAGCTCTGTTTAGGCAATATAGGCAGGTATATAGAATGTATTATCAGTACTTGACAGTATTGTTCTGAAAGGCAAAAGAGCAAAGTCAAATAAAATCAAGGTCTATTTCTAGAACAAAAAATGTGTATTGCTTTAAAGAGTTCTTCCACGACGATTTTATAAGGTTTATTTTAGTCCCCGGATATTAAAAATCTCAATTAATGCTTTGTTATATTACTCCTTGGTTTCTTCCTTTCCTCATAAGTGAAATTTCCCACACATTTCTAACAATTCCTCCAGGTCTTATTTTATGAATCATTATTTAGTAGCTATAATGACTGTTATCATTATGAAGCCTTCTAAGGTTTCTATGTCCCTTAAGTTTTATTTACTATTTTGATTTTGGGCTAGTACAGGGAATTGAGACACATTCAACAGGGCTCACGCGAAACTCCCAGCTTGATTGTGAAGGAGCAGTGATGCTGGGCATTTAGCACAATCTTCCTGTCCGCAAATCATCTGTGCCTTCTTCCAGGCCCCTGCCCTTGAATTCTAAGCCTCAGAAATGAAAATGAGGCTTTATTCAATGTACATAATGAAATATATTATCATAAATTATACATAAGAGAATTTTTAAGGTTATTAATATTTTTAGGAAATGATTTTCCAGTTCCAATTTATTTTAAAAAGGAGAAAAGAAAGCATGTCAAATAAGAAAAAAAAACTCACAAATTGAAAATATAATTGGTAACATGGTGAAGTGTGACTTTTCAGTATCTTTGTTTTCACCACATATTTTAAGCCACTTTAAATAATACATAAATTATATTATTTATTTTTTAGTCTTAGAAGAATACTCTTTCTATGTTATTTTATTTGGTTTTGATTTTAGGGATATGCCTGAAAGTACTTGTGCATCAAACTTAAGGTTCGCCCATGAAAATCATGCTTCTATCTGTTAAGTTGTCTCTTCTATATTATTTGACTCCCTGTAAACTGATCTATGTAATATTCATTAGTATTCTCCCAAATCTACCAGTTGACATGATGCCATTTAATGCATAACCCTTTAAGCCTTAATTGACTTGTTATGTTTCTTCATTATTTTGCTGAATTTATTATTTGTTATATTTTGGAATAATCGCTGTTAAAATAATTTTGTTATTGTTGACATGTACCAGGAGCTTTAAATACATCACTGATTTCAGATAAATACATAATTTTCTAACAACTTAAAAGTGAAATATGGCTTATAATTTCTGCTTAAATTCTTTAAGACTCTTCTTTGAGACATCTGTGATTTCCTTTGAAAATGAAAAAGAAAAAACAATGTTTCAAAACTTACAATGAGTCAAATTTTTCTACTATAGCTAAGATAAAATTATGACATAAATGTTTATATTGCATTAATTAGGCCAACAAGATTAAAAACCAAAAAAAAAAGTCATAGACTTTCAATGAACGGAATATTTTTCTTTAATTAAAGTGACCTTGCAAGTACCTTCGATTAAAGAAACAAATAAACAATGAGATGGACAATGGGGCAATGATTAAACCGCTGGGAAAATAACCATAACACCTAAATTGTAAAAACTTTTAAATAATTATGGAAATCAGCAACATCTATTTGAAACCAGCATTTGAAAATTTATTATGTAGAATATGCAAATATTACGGTTTTAGCTTTCAGTAGTTGTAAATTATTTAAAACCTTATAAAAATATATACCAACCATCTCTGTCGCTACCCAGCATGAAAGCAGAAAACGATAAAAAAGACATGAGCAAAATATTAGATATGGCATACATGACAGCAAAAATTCACAGCTTAACACTATTTAGTACATCATAAAATCATTCAGTGCAGTGATTCTCAAATTGGCTTCCTACAGAAATCTGGAGATGTATACTTATTTTATTTACTTTCAAAGCAAAAGGGAAAATTCAGTTTTATAAGTATATTAAAAAAAACAATAAAAGATGTTCTTTATAATTTGAATAATTCCCGAAAACAAAGGCTACCACATCAATGCCCTTATACAATATGTGATTTTATATTAGTTATAAGCAGTGTAATATTAATTGGTAAAATTAATGGAGAAGGAAAGGAATTGATTTCAAATAAAACAGGATTCTCACAAATAATTGTGTGCTTTGTGACTGAAAATTTTGTAATACTTAAAAGATAGAAAATAGGTGGAAAATTGTGGTACTTAACTGGATACTCTGACATTGACAACAGTAAATTTAGTTTCAACCAAACAGCATCATTCATCTTATTGTATTAAATTATTTTAGTTTATGATGCTGCTATTTTGCCTTTAATTGCAATTTTTTGATCAATGGCTGTATGAGAGCTATAGGAATAGGTTGTTTATAATATTTTAAAAATTGTAAAGAACATTATAAAAATTTAAGTCAATATTTAGGATTTAAAATAATTTTTAGGTAAGTAGGAACTATGAATCACTCACCGTAGTAAGTGCACTTTAACACTAAACAATTGTTTTTTGACAAACTCAAGGCAAATGTTAAGTAATCCAACTTTTCTTTGAGGGTGGGGCTAGGAGCCATATCCACAAATACTAGGGTAAGGGAGGGCTAGGGAGTGCTAGCCCATGGATCTGACTATTGCGTGTTCAGTCTGGTTGTGAGCCAACATAGTGGAGCTTGGAGCATCACCAGGGCTACATACAACAGTGTTTGGTCACTTAAAAGTTGGATAACAATTCCAAAAGTTGGACTGCTATCCAACTTTTAAGATGCACGTATTACTATGTCTTCAGCAATAGGAAATTCAACACTTAGAAAAATAAGAGCTTTCATTGCTGCCATCCAAGTGATAAGATTATTTATGTCATCTTTCTAGGTATCTGCATTGAATCATTAGCAGAAGATCAAAATCTACCTTACCCAAAAGTAGGAAGCTGAGTAAAGGTATGGACTTGGGCCTAATGAATACATTCTTTTTTTATTGCCTCTCCCTCAGTCAGCTTCTTAGACTTGGTCTCTCTCTCTCTGCATTTTACTGTATAGTCATTTTGATGAAACCTAGATTATAGTGACTTCACCAAAATGTAGAGGGTAAATATAAACTTTATTCTAGTGCTTATAAAACTCCTATCATGGCACTTATATACATAAATCTTTAAAACCAATGTCTTCCATCTTCCAGATCAATTCAGAACTGGGAAATAAAAAAGAAGATAAAGAAATAAAAATCCATGCTTCGTTCCTAAAGAAGTTGTTATCGAGTGTCTGCTTATTTTTCTTTTTTTTAAATAAACCTCAGAAGTCTAAACTACAAGTACATAACTTCTTTTAAGAGACTGATCTTACTTACAAGGATTTTCCTTTACAGTCCCATTAAATTCACAATTTTGAAATATCTAATTGTTAAATCTTACGTTAATTCTTATGCACCTAGAGTAATGTAACCTGGCTTTCAAAATAACAAACCACTAGAATCCATGTAATTTTGTATACAATATTAGATATCTTATTGCCATTTTTAAACCGTACTATTTAAAGCAAAACAAAAATCTTATACTTAGTATGTACAGGACTATTTTTAGCAGAAAATGTCTATTTTTACTTTAAATTTTTATAATGATAAAAGTTCAAGGAAAGAATAGTTTGGGTATAATTATTTCCCCTGTGCCATATTAGAAAGAAATCAATCACTTCTCGGGAAATCTATCAAAGTAGTCACCTGCATCTCATCTAATTTTGATTGGATATCTGGAGGGAAATCCCCTGCTCCACAGTTAAACGGGTCAAAAGGTTCTGCTCCAAACAGGTCCCGTTCTAAAAGAAAGAGAACAATTTTGTTAAATGACCAGAAGTAAATATGGTAACTTAAATCTCAGAGGCAGAATATTTGAGTTCACCAAATGTTTTAAAATATACAGGAGTAAATAATAAAAGTGAGGCATGAACAACATTTTATTTTTTTGGTCACAGATTCCTCACATAGGGATGATAAATCATGGAGTTTATAAATTTATGTCTCTCCTCCACTAAGACGATGCAAATGCTCTGATAATAAACAATTTGAAACAAAAACTTCTAAATGTCAAAAATGTTTAAAATCACTACTGAAGTTGTTTCTATTCATCAAATTAAAGCATTAAAACGAAAAACCCCAAACAAAATTAAAATATAAAGTGCTTTGTATTATAATGTAAAAATCACTTTTAATAAAAGAGTTTCAAAATCAAATAACATTTTGCAATCAACTCTGAACTATAAAGTAAAATATAATTAACTGAATTTGACATATAGACACATAGCAGTTCAGTAATTAAAGATTTTAGTGAGGATATTAACATATAAAGTTACTTGACATTTAAATGGTATAAAAATACAACAAAATTATATTATTTTTAATATAAATAAAAATATTTGTTTAGAGTTGTTTAGAGAGCTTACTAATTTCAGTAGATCTACTAGGTACAGGAGGAGGCTGTGTGCCATTGCGGGTGGGTAGTGAAGATGGGTGTGATGTTGGAGAAAATGGAATCATATCAAATATGTCGGTAGAAGGTGACTTCGGGGTCATACTGCCTGCCTGCAATAAAAATAATTATCAGTTAGGGAAGCATTTCATGAAGACATGTTCTACACGAATGAATACTTAGCATATAGCGTACATATATGCTAAATATTTTTGATCATATAAGCATGCTAAGTATTAATGCTTATGTGTTAAATATATATATATATCACTGTATCACTGTCATCATATATATATATATATAACAATAGTAAATTTAGGCCAATCACAAAAACACAATTTTGTAGGCTAAAATAGTTAAGTATTAGGATTTCATATGATTCAACTATGCCAAAGCTTGCTGACAAGGTTATTTCTGCAAAAAAAGTTCTCAAATATGATGTTAAAAATGGGAACAATATTATTCTAGAGATATTTTAAAAGATTATTGAATTCTCTGTACACTTAAAAATGATTTCCATTGCATCATAGATTTAAAGACAGCTTAGAAACTATATAAAAATATAATTTCAGCAGTTTATTCTATAAAGATGAAATTCTAAACAAAAAATGAACATAGATTATACAGCCATTAAAGATAACACTGAAAAGTAACTAATGATTTTAAAGTAGAATATTTTATTTTTAATCTTTTTTCTGAAATAGTTTTTAATAATAATATCTGCCTTATGAAATAAATTAGCAATCATAAATTATATCTTCGAAATTATTAAGTTATCTAGAATCTATCTATGTTTTTACACTGTAGGTTTTAACTTCCATATAGGGGAATCACAGCATTTTTTGTTTCCCTTTTTTTTTTGGTTTTGTTTTGTTTTGGAGTCACACAGGGCTCACTCCTCATGGTGCTCAAGGGATTGTATGCTAGTATACTAAAGGTCAGCTAATTCCTCTACCCCTTGTACTTAAATTGGTGGCCCTGGGGTCACATGTATTTCTTTTAAAAATGTCTTAAAATATTATCTCATGATGAATATCAGTACATTTTTTATTTGTATGCATGAGGTTACATAAAAATTTCTAGGGTGTAGAAGAATAATGAGTGCAAGAAACTCAGAAATCCTGATCCAGACCAATTTGGGCCAAGGCATAATAATTTAAGAATGAAACACTCATCATCACTTTGTATGACTGAGGAGCAATTATGCAATAAAAAAGAAAATGAATTGTTTGATGAGGAAAAATAAGAGGAAAAAAATTACTTTGGAGGATGGAGGCTTCCTAAGCAGTGCTCAGGAGGCCTGGAAGTCACTTCCTGCAATTCTTGGCCAACCATGCCCAGTGGCTCAGTATTAGCACCAATGGATTTGGTGCCACTCCATCCTCACACGGTGACGGGGTTACTCTGTTCACTCTAAGGTCCTTGGGGATGTACAGGGCCAATGCATAGCGTGAGAAAAAAAACACTCATCACTATGTAGACTGAGGGATAATCATATAAAGATAGAAGGAAAGAGAATTCCCTCTGGGCGATGCTGGGGCACAACCTTAACTCCTGTACTACCTCTCAGCTCCCCAAATTCCATTTCTGTAAAGGAATATCAATAGAGGTTGCTTGGAGTGATTCATATTAAAATTAAAGTTCCCAGCAAACATTTATTTTTTATTCATATAGGGTAAAGATCATGAAGAAAAATAAGACATTTTGTAGAAAGTGTGACAGATTTGCTATGGATTTAACACAATTTATTTTTCATGTGGGAGAATTTCTATGATTTTAATTATTAGCAATCTATTTACCTTATTGGCCATAAATATATCCCAAAAATATATTTTTGGGGGCAACTTTATCTGTCAGCACTTTACTTCTACTAGCGGAAACTGTCGTCCTAAATCACCCATGCTACCATTTTCCCTGGCTTCCTTTCCCCATTCTCAAGTCAGTAAAGTTCTGTAGTTGAATAAGGACAAACAAAGCGACCTACGTATCTTCTCTCCTTCCTTATTCTCCTAGCCACTCAAGCTCTTTCTCTTTTCATATCAAAGCTAAATTAGCTTCATTCTCTCTTCAACTCCTAATCAATATTTGTTCTTTCACTCTGAACTTTATGGAAATCCTTTTTCCCAGTAGCACGGATAACCTCATTTTTCAATTGCATGCTTGATGGATCCTTTGAAGTACCTATCCTATTTCATCGTTCTGTGCGTTTGTACAGTATCACCATACAGAAAGGATCCAGGTCATATGGCACAGATTGAAGACATACCTGATGTTTCCATTACTATAGAAATGGAACATTTCAGAAGAATGAAAAAAAAAGGAAGTGGGATAATAAAAATATTTTTCTTTTTAGCAAATTACATGAGGTCTTGGAATGCTGTTCCCACTGATTGGCTTGGGAAGGCCCCATTTAGAAGGTGGTGGTATTATCAGTCCCAGTGATAGTCTGGAATCAGGCGGGTTGACAGGAGTGACAGTAATGGAAGAAATGTTTACACAGGAAGATGAACCATTACTACTCTGCCAGAAAGAGGATGAACATCTCTGAAACCCATGTTGCTCATGATCAGACATTTTGTGCAGCAGCTGTAAGGAAATGACAGAAAAATATACTAAGGAGAAGACAAGGAGGAAAGAGAAAAGTATAAGTGAAAGTTCATTTGCAAAATGAAACAGCAGGAAGTGAAATGATACATTATTTCTAATTGACTTTTCTCAAGTTAAATATAATAGTGCCTATTTTTCTCTTTGTAAGAGTCCTTAGTCTCTGCATCATTTAATTTAATCACATTTCATTGAAATATTTTAATATTTTGATAGTAAAATGAAATACTGCATTCATTAAGACTGAAGAAGAGAAGAAAATGAGTGAAGTCTGGAGATTTTTGAGGCCCCTTTAATAGAGACTCTGTCTTATAGAAATAAAGTCTCAGGTTCAAGTTCTAATGCCTCTGCATGTTGTATCTTTGCTGATTGACCCTGTCAGTTCTCTGCTCTCTGTGATCCCTGATGCCTGGAGTGTGAACACAGATGAGCATCAATGTAAACACCTAAAGCAAAAGGCATACAACCTCCAGGGAGGACAACAACCAGGTGTGTGATATCAGGTGAGTAACACAACTAAATGTGGGAGAATGTCTGGAGTCTGTGATAACCCCAAACCCTCAGTCCTACTATGGCAACAGCAGTAACACAGAGAAGGGGCAAAACAGACATTCTTTAAAAAGTATTAGCATTAACACTAAGCCAGCTAAATTAAGATACCCAACAAAAAAATTAATGGCCAGAGTCTTTGTAAATTAAAAAGGCAAGCAGCAGAACATACATTTAAAACAACAGAACTCTAATCCTTCCACTTTTCAATAGGATGAGAGTTCCAAAAGGCAGTTCCTTTTAGGGTAGGGAGAGAGAATGAATAAACACAAGCAAGTAGTCCATTGTAATGGGTGTGAATTATCAGTCGCTATATGATTTTAGGAGCTATTTCCAAGATAGCATGGAGAACTATCAAGAGCTGAACTATGGAGATTTAAACTGTAAGATGCAAAAGCTGTCAAAACATCAAGCTAAACCGAAAGCAACACTTACTAAACTGAAAGCACTCACTTCCTGTGACTGTATAAGCAACAGTCCAGAATGAAGCTGCTGGTTCTATCAATGCCCCATTCTCCCCCAGGAAATGGCTAAGGACAAAGGTCAAAGGGAACAATGCAGAAGCAGGGCTTTGTTTTACTCCAGTGGAAAGCCTGAACAAAAGAAGCCCACTGGGTATTTTTCACAAACTTTTGGTCCAGGGGAGGGAGGGAGGGATTGGTGTGTAGAGCAAGACAGCATTGTAGGGGTCAGTCCTGGATAGGTAAAGAGAAAACTGCCTGGGATAGAAATGTATAAGGTGTGGAATGATCTTGGAACAAAGTTTGTATCACTGTAGTCCGCCGGATAATGTGGTCTCAGCAGAGAAATCAGAGGGCGCTTGGCATCAGGGCCGCCAGCAGTGAGGAGTGCAGATATGCTTCTGACCACTGCCAGTATGGGAGCTGAGGGGCTTGTTTTTCTGACTGCATCTCTTCCCTGCTAAGTACCAACTGCTGTAGGGTGGCCAGCAGCTCTCCAGGAAACTTGCCCACAAGAGCTCTATGGCTAAGACTAGACTGTAAAGATCACATATAGAATTCTGTTCTGCTACCATCAGCTTGTTAGAGATAAACACATATTGGATATGTAACAAATCGCTAACAAATTGTTGGTTAAGGCATTCTTTTTTATTAACATTACAGCAATTTTTAGCTTGAAATGCAAAATGATATGAGTATTTGTACTTTGAAAAATACATAAGGCAACAAGAAGCAGTTGTTCTTGGTATCATCAGATTATCACATAAATCAGATTCCTCTGCATTGTTTCATAACTTGTATTGAACAAAAAGTATTTATCAAATGGCTCAAAACTTGAACGTCAAATTCATCTAACTTAAAATTCTTTGTATTTTTTCATGGAATTTTTATTTTCTGTTTCCTCTGAGTGGTAAACTGATTCAAAGAGTGTATACAATTTAAACATAATCAAGGATTTAAATGCTTCAATTAAGAGGAATTTTTATATTTGAAATGATAAGGTAGAGATATCTGTCAATAGTTATGGTATGCAGAATTTGGAACTCGAGTAATATCTTACTGGATCACAGATATCTTATCAGTTATCAGTAGCCCGGCTGGTGTAATGCATCTTTTTGTTTGGGTTACACTGGTCTTTTAAAAAATGATGAGTCATTTGGTTGTCAGTCAGTAATACACAAAGAGCTTTGTTTATTTATTTATTTTGCTTGTAAACTTAGAATATCTAGAAAGTGGTCTGCAAATTTGTGTAACTACAATTGCTGATATTGAGTATCCACTATACTTTGTAAAATGAGAGAGTGCTCTCCAACTTATTGTTGCCACTCTACGTCTATTTCTTACATTTATGTCACAGCCAGGGCTCTGGCAACAGTTGAGTTTGAAATAGAGCAGTTAGAAATTCAATTCAAGGAACTACTGGTACATTCAATTCCTTCTAAGAGTAAAATCTAAGCTCAGCATGTTTAAATATAGAGCTAAATTTCAGCACTGCCTTATTCTGCACCAAACTAAAAGACCTATTGAGAATAAAAACATGTTAACACTGAAAAGCTATTAGGCGGGCATATATAAAATATTATGAGCACTGTCTCTAAACGTGGAGATCTAAATGGATCAAAAAACTCATTTGAAATCTGTTACTTTTACCTATTTGAAGATATTTATTTATTTACATACATATTCTAGATGAAAATAATCTGATAGTTTTCAGATCTCTATCAGCAACTTGATAGATGACTTAAAACTGGCATTGTTAACTTTCCTGGAAAAACATGTGCCACCATTATTTACTCCGTTATGCTCATTCCTGCAAGTTCTTTGGTTTTAAAGAAGGTGCACAGAATCTGTCCTAAGATGAATGAGCAATTCTGATTAAAATCTATGTGTAGAAATTTGTGTAGAAACTGCGAGGTTATTAGACCCACCAATAGAGGGTACCCATATTTAAGAGTCACTGTTACAGTTTTGTACATTTAAGTAAATAGTGGTTTAATACCATGGTGAAAATTTCAATAAAATACTGACAAAAAAAGAATAATATTGTAAAGGATGTGTGTGAAACTTATCAACAGATATTATATGCACTGAAACAAACAAAAACAAATGCTATTAAAGTTCTGGAGCTAGAGAGACAGTCCAGTGGGTGCTTGTATTGCATAGTGCCGACACTGGTTCAATCCCTCAGTACTACATATAGTAGTCAGAGGACCACTAGGTGTAGTCCTGGAGCTCAGAATCATTAGTAAATCCTGAGCACATGTGGGCGTCATCACCCTCCTCCCCAATAAGATGGGTTAAATAGTTCTCAGGTAATACATAGAGAAATATTAGAACACGAACCTTTTGTTTTATGCTATTAGTTTGGATAACACAAATCTACAATGACCAAAAATGTAAAACAACCGTAAGATTAAAATTTAACACATCATAATTATTAAAAGAGTAGAGTTTCATAGAAAATTTAAAGTAAAACATTTTAAATGTGTAGATTGCTTTTAAATGTGTAGTCTAGTTAAAGATTGTTGGATTATCAATAATATTAAAGATGGGGAAACCTATCGGAAAGAAAATTAAGGATAAAAGAATTTTTGGAAGCTGTCCTTAAAAAATGTATATATGAATTCATATTTTGTTTCTTGAGTCACACCCTAAGATGTCACACCCAAGATGCTCAAGGCTTGTTCTAGTTTGGGAGTTGTTCCTGGGACCATGTTGTGCTGGGAAGCAAAACAGGGAAGATAGAATTCTTGGTCATTGTTTCAGTAAAAGTAAGAATCGTAGTACTAAAATATATGAAACTATATGGGTCATATAAATGTCTTAGAAGATCTTTCTACATTGTTTTGCTGACTATTACTAATTCATTATCTGAAATATATATATTTTTTTGTCTTTTGGGTCACACCCGGCAATGCTCAGGGATTGCTCCTGGCTCTGCACTCAGAAATTACTCCTGGTGGTGCTCAGGGGACCATATGGATGCTGGGAATCAAATCCTGATCGGCCACATGCAAGGCAAACGCCCTAGCTGATGTGCTATCGCTCCAGTCCCCATTATCTGAAATATTTTTAAGAATATTTAATGAAGTAAAATAGTTTTATTTAAAGTCATTTACTTAGAGAAATGTGAGGGGAAAGATATATGTATCTTAACACTATTTTCTAAATGTAAAACAACTCGTATGAAGCTTAGAATTTATAGTACCATATACTTGCTTTGTTCAGACTTCTAGATGGACAGTGAATTTATGTTGGTTGTAAGACCTGTTATGTGTTCTTACAAGAGTACTGCAAGTTAACCATGGCCCAAAAGGAGAGAGAGAAAGAAGGAAGGTGTCTGCCATAGAGGCGGGGGGTGGGATGGGGTGGGGGTCACGGGAGGGATACTGGGACATTGGTGGTGGAAAATTCACACTTCTGGAGGGATGGGTGTTCAATCATTGTATTACTGAAACTTAATCATGAAAGCTTTGTAACTGTATTTCATGGTGGTTCAATAAAAAAAAAATGCTGCAAGTTAAAAGATATAATTGTCTTAGTGTACCAAAGGAAAGAAAAATAAATGAGGAATGATTAAATTACTTACTCTGATAGTCCTGGTCACAAATGGAATGAAAATCTATATTCCATCTCATTAGTCATATTTTTATAAATTTATAATCATTTTCATCCATGTAACATTTATGAAAGTGGAACTATGGACCAATAATCTTTTGGGGACAAGCACAAATGTCCTCAAATCAATGAACATACTTAAAATGTATACCTTTGTTTAAAGATTCACATTTAGTTTGCTGTGTAATTGAGTTTTCACAATCTGGTCTTGCCTATCATGACTTCAATAGTAGTTGAGAAAACATTTGAGGAAGATAAATAGGAAGTTTTGCTTATCCACAATGAAATACACATTTTAAGTGTAATTGTCCTATTGAGTCTAATCAGCGGTAACACAGTTGTTTATGTAAAGAAGGAAATTTTTTCCAGCAACACTTGGTTAATCGAAAGTGGGACATTTATTTCACTCAGCAATAGAAAAGTCCAGTATTTCTTTGGATACAATTTTATTTACTTAACTTCTTGGAAATGGCCTGATTTTGTTTGATAGTTTTATAGCCAGAAAAGTGAAATATAGGCATCCAGACATAAGAATCAAGAGGAACAATTTGATTTTTTTCTATGCCACATTTTATATGGAACAATCTTCTGGAGGCATTCATAAGGCTAGGAGTGCAGAATAAACCCTTTTTCTGATATAAATACAGGCAGTACTGCCATGTGAATGTAATAAATGGAAATCAGATTGTTCCTAGATAATTAGTACCAAATGGTGGAAAACCCAACCTCTAATCTATTGCCAAACCACTAGAACACAGTAAAAAGCAAACAACACAGTCAAGTAACGGAAATTTCTTCGTGTATCTAAATGACTGAATAAAATAAGGACCCTGTTTCTAAAACCAATGAAAAGATTTCCATAATTCAGTGTGGTTGAGATTGGTGGAGATATGTAATATGGATACTATATAAGGCTATTTCCTTGCCATAAAAGAAAGTCATGATAGAAACAGAAGTGGTATTTAGGAGACATGTAAGCATTCTTTTTTTCTCTGAACAAGTAAAAAGCAATAGCATGTCAATTTATATATGATAAAATAAAAAAATCATTATGCATATAATAAATTAGCTTTAACTGAAAAAAATTTAAAATAGTATTAAGGACTTTATTTTCTTGAGTTTTGTAATGTATCTCAATACTGAGCTAAAAGAATAATCTTTTACTTTGTTTTTTTTTATTCCATAAACTCAGGCTAGGGAAATTTAAACTGAATGCATTGACCCAAAAAATAAATAGAAGTCCAAATTATGTACAAAAAAGCTAATTTTCTTCATTCAAGTACCATATATTGTGAGTACAGACATTCTTAAATCTCTGACACGTGCATCTAACAGTTTTCTAAACATTTAAGATTGACTGTCAATACACAAAAAAATTTTTAAAGCCCCTAAAATAGTTTTTTATTACTTACCTTGCCCAAATCATGTTTGTTTCAGAAAAATGGCACCATCACTAGATACTTAGGAAAAACTAGTATAGAATATCCCTGACAGTTATTCTTCAAGTTATTGCTAATTCAGCAAATGCTGAAAAATTTTACTTCTAAAAGGTATCCAGTATCAAGTTCTGTAACACCATCTCAATTTGTAAAATTCTAGACAAATCTAATTTATCCCTTTCCTAGGTTACTGAAATAGCCTCTTACTCCATTTTTTAGAACAACTCTTTGGTTACATTGCAGCTCAAGGTACCTACAGTAGACAGAGGACTAAAAATCTTCTGTGAAAACATCTGAGTGATTTCTCATTGTAGTTTTAATGGCAGGGGTGCTCGGGGGAGGGGGGTAGAGGGATGGGGAATGGGTACACTCCAAAGCTCTGTCAGATTCTTGGTCAATAGGGATGGTAGTTCAAGGTGAAGGTCCAAGGATGAGGTGCTGCTCACCCTGCATTGCAGAGGAATTCTGGGGCCAAGCTCTCAGTGTTTGGGAGGCTGTACCCTGTAATGCTCAGGGGAAATGGCAGTGTCAGAGACAGAGCTGGGTCTGTGTTGCCCAAGGCCTTACTCCTATTTTCTCTTGCTCTTTTCTTAGGGCAATTTAACAAACAAGTCAAACACCTTTATTATGTCCTGCAAAGCCCTGTAAAATCTAGATATTAGTTCTTTCTCCCTCTCTCTCTCTCATGTCATCTGCAAGTTTTGTGGCTATTTGTCATTATGTTCTAATGAAAAAGACCTCGTCATTCTTTCAGTCCTTTCATTTGACTTTTTTGTCATTTTGAACTCAATTCAAATATTAAATTGTCAGTAAAAATTTTCTTCACCCAATTTTCTTCCTAGCTAAAATTCCTACTTTGCTAAAATAAAGGGCTCTAGACTATCACATGGCCACATTAAAAGTTCAATAATAAAGCTGCCATAAATGTTCACAACTGGATTAAATGTATAAACTTTGCAAATATGAGAATGAAAAGCCATACACCTTATAATATTACATAAATGATGTCATACATATGTATAACTATCCTATCCAAAACTCGGTACAGATTAAATGCAATTTCCATCAAAATTTTAGTGACACCTTTCAGGGACTCTACTAAAAATCTTTGCAATCATATTACTCACCATAGTCCAAAGATATTCTAAGGGAAAAAAGAGAAGATGGGAGCTTTTCTTTCCCTGGTTTTAAATTATACTGCAAAGCTATAGTAATCAAAACAGTGACACTGTAATGAAGACAGACTGTCACACCAATAGAATAGCATTAAGACCCTCCAAAATTAGCCCTCATATATGTGTTATCTGTCAATGGCAATTAATCTATGAAAAAAAGGGTTGGATAGTGTTAGAAAAGCCACTTCAAAAATGTAGAGTCACATTCAAAAAAAGGGAATTTGATCAGTCAATAGCAAACACTGCAAACACCAGAAACAACCGGCGTTGGCAGGGATGTGGTGAAAAGGAAACCCTCATTTAATGTTGGTGGGGAAGTCATCTGCTTCAGCCTCTGTGGAAATCAGTGCAGAGATTTCTTTATAAAAGTAAGACAAGAGCCTCCCTACCCATTAGCAATCTCATTCTTGATATGTACTTTACCAAACACAAAAACATTAATATGGAAAGAAATATGCACGTCTATATTCATTCTAGCACTTAGTATATAGTCTGAATATTGAAATAACTCAACAGTCTATCACAAACGACTGGATCAAAAAATGTAGTACATATACACAATGGAATACTATGCACCTGTGGGAGAAGAGGAAATCACGTTGTTCACTGCAACATGGATGAAACTAGAGAACTAGAGAGTATCATGTCAGGTGAAATAAATCAGTTGGCCTCCCGGATCATAGTCTTTAAGGAGCAGAGGGTCCATGTCATGCATGGCTACTCCGGATCTCATCTGGGCGGAGAGCGTGCCGGTAACACCCCCATCCCATGATCTCTTGCGCGCCACGTCACTGCAAGCTCATACCTCTGGGTTGTGAGTTCTAGAAGATGGCGGACGCCACGTGGGCATTGCTGCCGCCACTGCCTCAGTTGCTATCTCCCCTGTAGAAAGAAAGTGTTGAGAGAGAAAATCCTTCCCCCTCCCCAGGCGGCATGGGGTTGTAGCTCAGTTCACAGTCTAGATGCATTTCTATAAGGAGCCGCGGGGTGCCAAAATGGGTGAGTAGACCTCCTGAATCATAGTCTTTAAGGAGCAGAGGGCCGTGCTGTGCCCCTCGGATCCTTATAGAAATGCATCTAGACTGTGAACTGAGCTACAACCCCATGCCGCCTGGGGAGGGGGAAGGATTTTCTCTCTCAACCCTCTCTGTGGGGGAGATAGCAACTGTGGCAGCGGTGGCAGCAATGCCCACATGGCTTCCGCCATCTTCTAGAACTCACAACCCAGAGGTATGAGCTTGTAGTAACGTGGTGCGCAAGAGATCATGAGATGGGGGTGTTACCGGCACGCTCTTCGCCCAGATGAGATCGGAGCAGCCGTGCATGACATGGACCCTCTGCTCCTTAAAGACTATGATCCGGGAGGTCTACTAACCCATTTTGGCACCCAGCCGCTTCTTATAGAAATGCATCTAGACTGTGAACTGAGCTAAAATAACAGAAATCCAAAACCATGCGAGCTCATATATTCTTCATTCTCAGCAATGGAAAAGAAATTATCAAATGATGCCTTTTCAGCAGGTTTGATTGTTAGGGGAAAATTCCAAATAATAATAGTGAGTTCTCTGTTGAAATATTGAATGTATTCAAAGTATAGAGAGAATAAAGTGAAGGTCATTAGCCACTCAGGTGGGCGGATGGGTGTGGGAGGGGGTTCTTGGTGGTGGAACATGTGCACTGGTGAAGGGATGGGGGGTTGATCATTATGTGACTGAGACTTAAACCTGAAAACTTTCTAACTTTTGTCACGGTGATTCAATAAAATAAAAATTTAAAAAAAAATCAGTGGGAGAACAAATACCAGATGGTCTTACTCATTTGTGGGATATAGAGAAACAGGTATCAAATAGTAACAAATTTTGAGTAGATGACAGAACTGAGAATATCAGAGAAGGTAGGGAGAGGGCTGAGGGGTAGGGGTGGGGTAGGCTGGAAGTCATTGGTGGGGAGTCTTGGCTGCTTCGTTGGTGGTGAGGTGAGAAAAACTGTGCATCAAACAATAAAAATTAACGCCATTTAAGCATGTGACCTGAAGTATAATAAAATTGAAATTGGAACTGTATCTCAAACCCTACAAAAAAGTTGATTCAAACTTTTCAATATTAGATTTAAATACATAAAGGATTAAAGTTTTAATATTAGATTTTTAAAATTTATTTTTTAATTAGTGAGTCACAGTGAGGGTACAGTTACAGATTCACACATTTTTGTGCTTGTTTTTCCCTCATGCAATGCTTAAGAGCCCATCCCTCCACCAGTGTCCATTCTCCACCACCCATGAACCCAGTATCCCTCCCGCCACCCCAGTCCCATCCCCCCCACCCCACCCTGCCTCTGTAGCGGGGCATTCCAATTTGATATCTCTCTTTCCTTTTGGGTGCTGTGGTTCCAAATAAGGGTATTGAGTGGTCAATCTGTTCCTCTAGTCTACTTTCCGCACGCATCTCCCTTCCCGCGCAGGATCTCCAATCACATATTACTTGGTGTTCCCCTCTCTATCTGGGATGACTTTCCCCCAGAGTGTGAGGCCAGCTTCCAAGCTATGGAGCCAACCTCCTGGTATTATATACTACTATTCTTGGTATTAGTCTCTTACTCTGTTGTTCTATATTCCACAGATGAATGCAATCTTTCTATGTATGTCCCTCTCTTTCTGGCTCATTTCACTTAGCATGATACTTTCCATGTTGATCCACTTATTTAATATTAGATTTAAATACATAAAATGCAGAGAAAAACAAAGGCAAAACTATTCAGGACATGAACTTCATTGGTGTCTTCAATTATTTCAGTATAGTAGCAAACAAAACAAAAAATAAATAAAAATGAATAAGTGGAACTAAATCAATCTAAGTTTTATTTTTTGGTATGGGAAAAGTCTAAAATAAAAGTACACTCTAGTAAATAAAAGCAAATATTTTATAATATGTTTAGATATAAGGCTAATATATAGAACTCATGTGCCAAAATATATAAAATACCTAAGAAGACATGCCAAAATTTCTATTTTAATGAAAATTTGTTTTACTGCAGACCCATTATAAACTATTAAACAATAAGTTTTTTATTTTAAATTTATTTCTTAAATATTTCTAATCTTCATTTTTTAAAAACCATTGAAATTTGAAGGGGTCAGAGTGATAGTATAGTGGCTTTTCTTGCATGAAATCAACTTGGATTCAATCCCTGGCCCCCCACATTGTCTTCCAGACACTGCTAAGAGTGATTCCTGTGCACAGTAAGCCTTGAGCACCACCGGGTATGTCCCCACCAAAACAAAGTAAAAATAAAACAACAGAAACTTGAAATCATTTTTTTTAAGTTTGGAGTAATTATAGGATTAGAACATTTATTTCAAAATAATTTTATATCATTTAATTATATTAATTTATATCTACTATTAGGCGCTAGAAAGATGATACATGGGTTAAGGTGCATGGTTTACATGCAGTCAACCCTAAACAGATTCCTGCTACCACAAATACATTGTACATTGTACACTGAGGCCCCCAAGAACTGCCCATAGTGGCCTTGAGGTACCTGGCCTTGCTGGGGTGTACCAGGTACTTATCAACTTGCAGCATTGCATCCTTGTTCTCTTGCATTAAGCCAATGGCCTTTCTGAATAAGAATTGCGTATGGGACCTGCATCTCCAAGACAACTCTCAAAAACATATCTAAGAAATATTAGAACTCATTTTAACATATCTGAAATAAATGGGTCTACATTTAATGTTATAGTAATTTACTGCACAGTAGTATAAATAAACTGAAAAATTAAGATTATGCAGGGGTACAGAGCCACCAACAGGTCAACCTGTACCTGCGGAATGAGTATATCAGCAGCCTGATGGTGCCTTCAGACTTCCTGATTCCAAAATTGCCACTGGGCCTCTGACCAGACCCCAACATCTAGGGACCAATTTTCCCGAGAAATTTAAGGTCCAAAAGTTAGGTATGTGGGATCCACACCCGTGAACCACCTCTAGCTCAGCTATACAAGCTCATTTATCAGCCTTGCTTCAGAGACTCACAAGTATATCATGAAAGAGATCAAACAGAAATGGGTGTAGGGGGAGTTGGTGGGGGTGGTGGGAGGGATACTGAGAACATTGATGGTGGAGAATGGACACTGGTGGAGAGATGGGTACTCGATCATTGTATGAGTGAAATATAATCATGAAAGTTTATAAGTCTATAACTGTATCTGTATCTCATGATTAATCATTAAATATATATATACACACACATATATATATACATATATACATATATATATATATACATAAAGAGATCAAAAGTTGCAGTTAATCTTGTACTCATGCAAGGCTGAATAGATCAGGCTAAACTGGAGGGGCGTGGGTCTGCCTGATGCCTGCCCAAGCAGCTCCTGGCAGCTGCTTGCTCCCACAATACAAAATCACACCATGCCCCTGGCCAGACTCCACCATCATGGGAGGGACCTCACCGAGATATCACTGTCATACTGTTTCTCATCATTTTGCTCGAGTGGGCACCAGTAATGTCTCCATTGTGAGACTTGTTGCTGTTTTTGGCATATCAAATACACCATGGGTAGCTTGCCAGGCTCTGCCGTGCGGGCACGATACTCTCGGCAGCTTGCAAGGCTCTTTGAGAGGGACACAGGAATCGAGCCAGGGTCAGCTGTGTGCAAGGCAAACACCCTACCCTCTGTGCTATCACTCCAGCCTACCGAGATATCATCATCATCATCATCATCATCCCGTTGATCGTCGAATATCTTGAGCGGTCTCAGTAACATCTCCATTTGTCCAAGCCCTGAGATTTTAGAAGCCTCTCTTTACTCGTCCTTCCAAGATGCCATATTAGAGGCTCTTTCAGGGTCAGAGGAATGAAACCCAGTTTACTACTGGTTTTGGCATATAAATACACCATGGGGACCTTGCCAGGCTCTCCCATGTGGGCAGGAAACTCCCAGTAGTTTGCCAGGTTCTCCCAGAGGGAGAAGTAGGCTATAAGATACCGCGCGGCCGATATCGTCTCCTGAAAATTTAGGTATGTGGGTTTTGTGAGTGAAATCTCCAAGCTTTCTCGGAGTTGAGATGGGTTACCTCCCTCCACTTCCCTATACTCCCAGAAGCACCAGCAGTCACCTCCATAAACCAACTCCAGCATCATCATGTAAGTTCTTCTACTGGTCTTGCTTCAGAGACCCATAAATAAATCTCGAAAGAAATCAAAAGCCACAGTTGATCTCTGACAAGTGTAAGGCTGAACAGACTGTCCATTTTCAATAAACTTTTAAAAATGCTGTTTAATGCACATTTTTCAGATCTTTCTGCTTGATGCAACTCCACCAAGCTCTCTCTTTTGAAAAAGAAAATGTGCAATGAACAAGTTTTGGGTTTGTAGCCACATGCTAACAAATATTGCATTTTACTTGTAAATACTACCATTGAATAAAGAAGTAAGCTATAGATGGAACACGATGACACTCAATACCTATACTGCAAACCACAACACCCAAACGGAGAGAGAGAGGAAAAGAGAATGCCCTGCCACAAAGGCGGGGTGGGGAGGTGGGGGGATGGGGTGGGGGTGGTGGGAGGGATACTGGGATCATTGGTGGTGGAGAATGGGCACTGGTGGAGGGATGGGTACTCGATCATTGTATGACTGAAACGTAAGCACAAAAGTTTGTAAGTCTGTAACTATATCTCATGGTGATTCATTTTAAAAATAAAAAATAAATAGAAAACTACTTTCCATTTACAGTAAATTTCATGAACAACTAATAATCTTAGCTGAGTGCTTAAAAATGTAACCTGCCTTTTATTTATCGTTAGATAATAATACGTTTTACAAAATGCTTTATAGTTAGACTTCCAATAGAACATATAAGACTGTTATTTCCGGGGCTGGAGCAATAGCACAGCGAGTAGGCATTTGCCTTGCACTTGGCTGACCCGGGTTTGATTCCCAGTATCCCGTATTGTCCCCTGAGCACTGCCAGGAGTAATTTCTGAGTGCAGAGCCAGGAATAACACCTGTGCATCGCCGGGTGTGATGCAAAGAAAAAAAAAAGAATGTTATTTCATTTGGCACAAAAGGTTGAAAAGGAGTCTGTGTTGATGCTCTGCTGATTGGAATAGGGGAAACAAATATTAAAAAATAATAATAACAAAGATCTTCAATTATGGTAGTAAACAGACAAAATAAGATGAGTTACAATAAGGCATAACTTGATATTTCCAACATGAATATAATTTTGCTGCATTAGTCTATTGATTAAACCAAAATGAACTGGCAGATTAGAATCTACAGCACACTTTTTAGACATCAGCAAATGACATGTGTTTCTGTTCTCAGCCATCATGTCATAGCTATATATTAAAATTTTAAAATATAATGCAAACTTTAATGTGGAACATTAACACAGATGATTCAAAAAGAAAAAGATCTTAATACACACTTGAGAAAAAAAGTGATGTTTGGAACTTCAGCATCCTTTAAAAATTCCCATATGGGGCTAGAAATATCGTACAGGGGTTAAGGTACTTGTGTTGCAGTAGGCCCATTCTGTTTCAATTCCTGGCATATTTTAATTCCCAAGAAGAGACAGGAGCACAGAGTGTTAGAAGCAAGCCCTGAGCACTACTGGGTGTGGTTTCAAAGCAAAATAAACAAAATTTAAAAAATTTCTGTAGTTCAAATAATGAAAAATGGCACCATACAAGAAACTAGGAAAGTATTTTAAATCAATGACAAAGTAAAAGCCAATAATTTTTATATAAACTCATACATGCACCCTGCTGTTATTAGCAGTCATTTTTAAGTATGAAATGTAATTTTGTCACTCCTGTTCTTATTCCACAGTGAGAATATACCTCGTATGTAATGTAACAAGAATCTAAATTTTGTTGTGCTGACAGTCTAGTTTCTATAATGAGGTTTAGTACTTCAGGGGTAAACTGAAATATACCATAAATCTAGCCTCAGTAGATAATAATCCATAGGAATTAAAGAAAGAATATTCCACAAAGAGAAAAGAATTAACTAAGGGCTAAGTTCTAGAAAAGCACAAACTAAAGAATGCTATGGAGAAACAATCTTGCTCTAAGTTATTGAGGTAATTTTAATTCATAAATTAGTCTTATTTAGCACCTTTTATCTTCATTTATGTTAAGTTTCAAATATGACCCCAGAATATATTTTGATTACTTGAGTCACTGCAGAGCTGATGGTACAAGATGCTTTGTGAATTCTTGTTTCTAAGAAAAATATGCACATATTCTGTTATACTTACAGGAGAAGTTGATACTTGGGTTATTCGCAACTGGTTTTCTAAATCTTGCACTTTGTTTTTGAGTTCCACATTTTCTGTTTCTAAATCTTGAATCTAAAAATCAAATGATTATTAAATTGCCTTTAGAGATTTATTCTTGGAAAATACTACCTATTATATTTTCCATATTCATTCATTCATAGGAGTTCACATTATTTAAAATTTTAATGTACTCTTATGTAAGGGGAAATGATGATAAATTTGGGCAACTAACAGAATTCTAGATTGATAAAATATATCTATATTATTTAAAACGTTGTATGTATATGTACAAAATTCTTGTTCCTAGTATCTCTGTATTTTCTTCTTGTACTCTTCTAATCTGTACCCATAATCTTGTAGTACAACCACAAGACAGTGGAACTTGCTTATGATGGTTCTGAAGAGTAGAGGAAGGGTGTAATTTAATTACAAAGGAATCTGATCTGCATGGGAAACCACTTACCCAGCATCTGCTGCTTCTGCTGCTCTGATCCCCATGAGAAGCATCAGGAAGTGAAGCAAAGTCACATGAGAACAATAAGTTCTTGTGGGAATTCAATATAAAATGGTTAAAAACTGCGCAGGGGATCAGGAACGCAATATTATAGGAACACAGTGAAAGCAGTTCCAATCAGTGTGGGGAAAATTTAATGGCAGGTCTTCTAAATCTGTTTGATGATATGCAAGTTTCCCTGTACTTACATCACATGAATGTGAACAACAAACCAAGTTTACTCACTCTTTTCTGTAAGCCTGCAATCTGTTTTCTTGTTTCAACATCTTTTCCTCCAGATTCTAGAAATTTCCTGTATGCCAGGTCAAATGCTTGACCAATTGTTAAAGTTATCTCTTCGGCCTTTGCAAAAATCAAAGAAAATTTGCATTTAAAGATAAACATGTCAGACTGTTCTTTGAAATCAAGAGAAACACTCACATTCAAAAGGGGTATTTGACAAGGGCAGGGGCTGGGGTATCCTGAACAAAGTCCTCTATACTAAAATATTTCACGGCCTATTCATGCATAACATTTAATAATGTTATCACAATTA
Organism: Sorex araneus; assembly: GCF_027595985.1. Taxonomy (NCBI): domain Eukaryota; kingdom Metazoa; phylum Chordata; class Mammalia; order Eulipotyphla; family Soricidae; genus Sorex; species Sorex araneus. Next base: position 221,599,789 of record NC_073313.1, on the reverse strand, counting down.
AATAAAGAACCATTGAAGCTGTCCAATTTCTCATCTCTTTTATCATACTATTTGTAATTCCTAACCTGCCAACTGCAGTTTTCTCTCACCAATTTGTCACTTATTTCCTAGTAAGAAAAGTTTATTAAACCTGGAGGGTAAGGTGGCAGGCTGGCAGGTATCTATGGAAAACCTGAGATTGCTCCCTCTAAATGAGGCAGCTGCTGCTCAATTCCAGTTAATTATTGGCTTTGTGGAAATGAGAAATATCAATCAAGTTGTAATATCTTATATAATCCAATGAGATAAAATATCTGAACTTTTATTTAATCTCACAATTTTAAGTGATAGTAAATTGCATTTTTGTAAAATGTTAGTGAACTACTGGAATTTGGTTTCATAAATAACTCACAGAATAATGATATATCCACTACAAATTGCCACAAATATCTTATAAATTCACCAGCTAATGCTTCTGTTCTCATGTCCCAACCAATATTAAAGTTCTGCACAATGCAAGTAATAAACATTTGCTTTAAATTTTAAAGTTATTTGAAAAATGCTTTAAATTAATTTAATCACAAAAAATGCCTTATTTGATTACAAGACCTCTGGTAACACTAAATTTGCAACATTAATTCTTGAAAAGGTCATGTTTTGGGTCAGGAATGTAGTTCAGTGGTAGGGTATATGGTTCGCACATTCAAGCCTCTGGATACCATCCCTAGCAATCAATTAAGTCATTTAGTAAAAATCACAAACAGATCATAAACAAATCATAGTTACCTTAAGAAATCAAGACATACTAAAGAAAAAAATCAGATTGAAATTATTCTATCTCAAATTTTAAAATTTTATTACATACAACGATTAATCCAGAACTGAAACTATGCTTTTTAAATAAAGCTTGTATTATTTAACACTACTGTATTTTTCAGTCCACTAGTTTTTAGTCATACATGTAGTGATCTACCCAGGTAACAAAACATTCAAAACATATACTAAAATTACAATGGACTATATATTTTATAACAAAGAATTTAAAAGTTGCATTAAAGAATACTTCTTTAAAAATGCAAAGGTCAGATACTAAATTATGTGGTGTGCCTTATGATTTGAAAAATACATGGAATAAAACCTGGTTGTTCGAAGTTAATTATGCATAATTTTAAAACACAGTAAAAGCAGGGTTCAATTCCTTCATCCCTCTCAGAGAGCCTGGCAAGCTGCCAAGAGTATCGTGCCTGCATGGCAGAGCTGGCAAGCTATCGGAGCATACTCAATATGCCAAAAACAGTAACAACAAGTGTCACAATGGAGACATTACTGGTGCCCACTTGAGCAAATCGATGAACAACAGGGATGATAGTGCTACAGTGCTATTATAGCTTTGAGGTTATAAAGGTATAACTTTATAGGGTCCTGTGCAAGGACCCTAGCTCATTCAGTTCTTGTGGGTGGTCCTGGGGTCCTCCAGTACCACAGAACTAGAACAGCACAGTATCAGTGGGTTTAGAATGGGACCATCAGGCCCTGCTGGCCAAGAAACAAACACTGGGAGTGGTCTCCAAGAAACCCATTTGGGAGCCCTCCAATCCCCCCAATAACTTATTAAGTTATTTTTTTCAACTTTTCAGGGGTACAATATCTAACCAGCTCTATAAAGCTACCTATTTTAGATACAGGTTTTTTTGTAGTCTGCTTTCTACTTCCTACCAAAAATTTATATTTGCATATAGAATTTTATTTCTTTATTATTTCTTTCTTTCTTTTGGCTTGTGGGCCACACTCAGTGGTGCTCATGGGCTGATTCCTTGTTCTGTTCAGGAATTACTCCTGGTGGCGTTCAGGAGACCAAATAGGGTCCGGGGTCTCAAACTTGGGTTGGTCATATGCAAGGCAAGAGTCCTACCCCCTATATTATCTCTTTGACCCTGGAACTTATTTCCTCCTTTACAATCCATATGGTTCTTTTTTTCTTTTATTGTCCTATAGCTATAGCTAGCTAGAACATCCATGGTTACATTTTATGTTTTTGTTCTTGTTTGTTAGTCCACATTCTCAGGGCTTACTCCTTATCCTGCATTCAGGGACCACACTTGGCAGTGCTCAGGAGATCATCTGGGTTACTGGGGCTTGAATCTGGGTCAGCTACATGAAAGACAGACACCCTCTCCGCTGAACTTTCTCTTCAGCCCCTACTGACTTTTTAATAAGAATTTAGAGTGATTACAGTATAAACCTTGCTTTGTCCTCTGTCTTAGGAGGCAAGCAAACAACTTCTCACCAATATGTAGAATGCCATCTACAGATTTTAAAAATTATTAATCAAGTGAAAAATTTCTTTCCTTGATTCCCAATGTTGCTGGGCGTTTTCAGCCCTTTTCTTCCCTGTTGATGTTGTGGTGGGTGATAACTGGGGGCTGCACAAATGCCTTGTTGTGGTGCTTGCAGTTTTTCACTTGTGGTACTTTCCAGGGATCCCACCTCAGCTTATGGTGTCCAGACACTCCCAGGAAGTCACACTTCTTTATTTATAAAGTTTATGTGTCCTCACCATTGGTTACAAAATATGGCCCCAGTGCTCACACATTTTCTTTTCTGTGCTCTGGGAGTTGTACCCTGGGTGGCTGTGAACTCACATACCTGGCTGCAATGTGCCAGAACTTAAGTGTACACTGCGGATCAGGTAGCAGAGCTTCGAAGCACAAAAAGGAAGATGGTAGGATCACACACTGGTGTATGCAATGACACCAGGAGCAAATACATCGTCTCATGCCTATAAGTAAGGCATTTTAGCCATTCACTTCCTGGCCCCATTTAAGGATCTTTAATAACAAACAGCTAATTATATTTTCAGTATGTTGAAAACTGATTGATATGATCATGTGTCTTTTATTTTGTCTCTTAGTTTAATATACTGTTGAAATTTTGAATATTAAACAAGTCTTAAATTCCAGAATAAACCCCAGTGAATTCTATTGTGTAATTATTTTTCTACATTACGGAATCATATTTTTCTAATACTGTTACTTTGGCATCTATATATTAGAGGGGTAATTTTTGCAATTTTTCATGCTCTTTCCCCGATCTACACTGTGTTTTTTGGCTTGGGTTCTAAGGATATACTGGTTTTACAAAAGAATTGAGGAGAGATTCCACTTCTGTATTTTGGAATAGGTTATATAGAATAACGTTAATTTATCTTGAAGCATTTTATAGATTCTTCCACTTAGAGCATCTAGTTTAGAGATTTCACTTTAAATAAACTCTCAATTGTGAAACATTTTTATGTTATTAAATATTCTAGAGTTACTAGAATTATTTAATACTGGGTGATTTATGATGTTTTTTATTTCTTGGGGAATTAATTCAATTCATCTGTGCCTATGAAACTTGTTCCATAGGCCATTATTTATACTACTTATTATTTAAATATCTGGGGAGTCTGCAATGAAGTCTCCATTTCACACTTGATACTGGTAACTTCTGTCTTTTTTCTTTTATTGCTCAGTTTAAAAAAAAAATGTGTAACTTTTGGAGCCAGTGATAGTCTACAGTGGGTAGGGTACTTGCCTGCATGCAGCAGACCCAGGTTCAATCAGCAGTATCTCAAATGATCCTCTGAGCCCACCGGGAGTAATTCCTTAGAACCTCCAGGTGTGACTCCAAAATAAAAAAATATATATATTATTTTTACAGTCTTTAAGAAGAAATAGTCCCTGAGTTTTATTGATTCTTTCTGTTTTAACTGTTTCCTTGTATCTTTCTTTTATTCTTTCTGCTTTGTTAATTTTTGGTACTTTGTTTTCTAGGTACTTGAGGTAGGAGCTTTGATTACTCATGCCTTTTCCTTTTCTTCCTTCCAAATGTACGTACAAATGTGGATATTGTACATTTTTATACAGTTCACTGCCTATAATGGTTTTTCCTTTGAAAATTTATCTGTTTTATTTGTTTGTGCGGCCAGGATCAAGCCCCATGCTTTACATATGCAAAGCCATGGCTCTACTGATCTCCAGCTCTGAAAAATCTTTCTTAGAAACACAAATGTGATATTTCATTTCCAAGGTCTTGAAACTTCTGTTTTCCAAGCTTCCATTTTATTTCGTTATTGATTTTTTCTTCAATTATGTCTATTGTGATAACAGGATTTGAAAACATTTCCATTTTTGTTTTCATACTTGCATTGCTACAGTTCCTACCACCAGTTTCAATAAAACTTCACCATCCTCAGTAGGTCCCCTTTTCACTCACCATCCTGTGCTGAATAGGTCACCATTCTGCTTGCTAGAGCTCAGAATTTGTTACCTTTAATTTTTTTATACAGTTTACATATGTAAGATCATATGAAATGTCTTTTTCTTTTTCCCTTTATTTTTTAAATTCAGGATTTACCTCTGAGCGCTCAATTCCACTGATGCAATCACCTGTCTTTATTAGTACCATGTAGTTTTTGTTGAAATAACTGTTCAGTACTCTAAAGTCAAAGACTGCGATTACTCCCATCCCTTTACCCAATGTTGCTTTGGTTATTCTACGAATTCAATGGTTCCATAAATTAATAGATGTATTTGTTCTATGTCCTTGTAGAATATCATAGGACTTTCATGAGGATACACTGAATCTGAGTCACTTTGGGTAGAATGGTCGCAGTAATTTTGATCTTCCAATTCACGAACAAGAAATGTGTTTCCATTAATCTGTATTTTAAAAATTGTTTACAATAGTGGTAATATTTTCACTAAATAAGTTGGTCACCAATTTCATTCATTTCTTGACACTCTTTTGCATTGTTGTTTACATATTAGAATGCAGCTGACTTTTCTGCACTGATTTTGTGGTCTGATCCTTTACTGTATAGATTTAATGTTGTGTGTGTGTGTATGTCTGTGTGTGCACAATTTAATTTCTCCATGCACAGTATCATATTACTTATGAACAATGAAAGTTTGACTTTTTTCTGTTTTTGAGACAGACCCACTGGTGCTTAGGGCTTTCTCCTGGTACTAGGCTCAGAGGTAACTCTTACTGATGCTTGAGGGAATGTGGTGTGGAGCAGGGGATTAAATCTAGATATCACATGCTAGGCAAGAGCTCTACCTAATGGACCATCTCTTAGGTCCTCATTTGACTTCTTCAACAAGATTAGAATCCCTTTAGCTTCTTTTTCTTACAATAATGTGTGGCCAAGACTTCCGTCACTATGTTGAATAACAGCAGTGAAAGTGGACATCCTTGTCTTGTCCTTGATCATAAAAGAAAGGTTTCCTGCCCACTCCCCACCATAAGTTGTGGTGGAGTTGTTATATGACCTTTACTATAGTAAAATTTATTCATTCCCCAGTTGCTAAGGGCTTTTTAAAAAAATCATAAAAGAGTTCTGAATTTTGGGAAATGCTTTCTACATCTACAGAAAGGATCACATTTTATTAATGTGGTGTATTCAATAAATTGATTTTTCATATACTGAACTATCCTTACAGCCCTGCAATGCATCTGCAATGATGTGGTTAACATACTATTATAATATATTCCCTACGACATTATTGAGGATTTTTTATCAAGACTACTAATCTGCAATTTATGTTTTTTAATGATGACTATTTTGATATGTGCAGTCAAGTGCTCTGCACATATCAAAATAGTCATCATTAAAAATCTCAACGGCTGCTCCTCCCAGACAGGAGTATAAAATGAGGCTTCCATAGCCATGCCACCGGACCCTGCACCAGGCTATTTTCACTCAGGGCGCCCCAGAGGGGGACCCGTGAGAACCCTCCCCGCCCCAAGGGACCCAGCCCCAGTAGCCGACCTCCACTACCAAACTACCACCATGCTCCAGGCCGTTTTCCAGACACATTATAAGACACTTCTCACCCATTTTCCATAATTACCACATTATATTTGATGGAGTTTAGATAGTAGGCAACAAATCAGAGTCATATATTTGCAGAGCCCAGCAAGCTACCGAGAGTAACCCGCTTGCATAGGCAGAGCCTGGCAAGCTACCTGTGGTGTATTCGATATGCCGAAAAGAGTAATGAGAGGTCTCATTCCCCTGACCTGAAAGAGCATCCAATCGTTGGGAAAGATGAGTAAGGAGAGGCTGCTAAAATCTCAGGGCTGAAAGGAACAGAGACATTACTGGTGCCCGCTTCAGTAAATCAATGTACAATGGGAAGACAGTGATACAGTGATTTTGATGTGTGATGTCTGTTCTTTGAAATGAAAATAAGGGGTTACACAGAAACTGGTCAGGTTAATTATTTTTTTCTTCCACTCCCTTGAAAAAGTTGAGTGGTACAGATAATAGGTCCTTGATTTTTAAATTAACTTTTATTACTTCAATTCTTTTGAATACATGGAATAATTTTTAGCCCAGTTGTGTTCATTTATTACTGCTAAGAAAATTTCTCAACAGATGTTAATTAAATCCTGTTAGGATGCTGATGCTGTTGACTAATTTTATTTTATTTCTTGATTAGTGGTCTCTTAATTTGCAGAACATAGCAAGAAAGTCTTCAGTGACAATTGTTTTCATATTTTTCATGCATTTCCTTTCATTTGGCAGTTTGGGTTTCACTTATTTTGCAGCCCACTGGATGGAAACATACACATTTACATAGTCCTTATGAATGTGACTCTTTATTCTATAATGTCTTTTTCTGTCTCCAATATTTACTTGGAGTCTGCTTTACCTAAGTAAATGATTGTGTCCCTTAAATAACATTTGCATATAATATTGTTTGACTATTCCCTTATTTATAATGTGCATCCATCAGTTGTAGTTTAGTTGTAGGAAGTTTCTGTACAGACTATATATGAGTTAGATTCTGCACCCCCTAATCCTTTATTGTTGTGACGGCTGAGCATCACATGCATTTGGTAGTAAAGCTCATAAAGTCAACCATCGTGCTCACCAGGGTTCACACCCTTTTGATCACATTTCTAGTTGATTGCACACACAATTCTATTTTCAGTTCTTGCCAGGAACTACACACTTGGTGGCAGTTCTTGTACATTTTGTTGCCATAGTGGCCAGGAAATACATACTTTAGTTATAGTTCTGTGGTGGTCATGTGATGCAACACCGGTGACACCAGGATTGCCCTTAGCAACTGCTGCTGTACCAGGAAAGTCAGTTACTTGTCTACAAGGTGCTCTACCACTGGGTTAGACCCAGTTCCCATAGTTAGATGTTGAAAAAGTTTACTCTGACATACTCTTGACAATGTAGCTAAACTTTTGATACATTAGAACCTGTTTGTCAGATGATTTTGTGTGTCTGTGTGTGTGTGTGATAAACGAGTTTTCTTTTCTTCCTTTATGTTTTTTTGGATGATATAGAACTATAAATTTCAAGAACACTTTATTATAAAGATTTTTAGTTATTCATAGTGCTTTAAAGAAATGACATACAAATAACGTTTTAAAGTTATATAGCCAAAATACAGTTTCAAAAATATTTTTTGATTTTGCATCACACCTGCTGATATTCAGGAACTATAGTACTTGGGGACTATATATGGTGCCAGGTATCAAAAACCAGGGATGACAGCATGCAAGACAAGTGTAATCCAGTACTATCTCATATGCCCCCATATAGCTCTTTAATGGTTGCTCTAGGACACACATTGCATTTATATACTTTTGGAGAATCCATTAAATCTGTTAATTTTCCAGGTAAGTCAGGTATGGAAATTTTATGTTCTATTATATCTTTTGGACTTCCTTTGTTTATAGCATTGTTGCCCAAGTTCTTTTATAGATATTCACTTAAATTATAGTCACAAAGTATTTCTTCCTGTGAGTATAATATTTCGTGATTATTTTCTGATATTTGTTTTACTCTCAAAGAACCAATTTTTTTCACTGTTCTTTTTTCTTTCCTTATGCACTTAGGGTCTTTTTTGTATTATCACTTTCCTATTCAGAGAACTTAATTTAGAATTCATTTAAAGTCTGGGGCAGATCTAGTAATAACAAATAGCATTGGTTTTGCTTCATCTGATGTTTAAAAAACATTCTCTTTAAATTCCTTACATATATCTTTTTCTGGATACAGGATACTGGTTTGACAGTTTCATTTGTTTTTTTTTAACACTTCAACTATATTGTGTTAATTCTTTCTGGCCTTTGGGGCTTTTATAGAGAAAAATACTGTCTTTCAAATTAATTCCTTGCTCTAGGACACGTTTGTTGCTTTTAATATTTTTCTTTTCTTAGTTTTTATAAAGTTTGGCTGGTGTGTTTTTGTTAATCCTATTCAAAGTTCACACAGTTTCTTAAATCTGAAGGTTAGTATATTTTACAAAAGTTGGAGAAAACTGTAGCTATTATTTTTTTAGGTACCTTTTCGTGGAGTTTTTCATTTTCCACTTTCCAAGACCCTGTGACTTGAATTTCAGATTTCTTATTATGGCGTGTATAAATACCACGCCTTGTAAGTAGTTGTTCTTGCTGCATTTCTATAGACACCAGGCAAAAGGAGAAGTAATGATAGTACTGCTTTTTTTTTTTTCTTCTATTTACAAAGGCGTGGTATTTACAAGCATTCACGGCCCTGGAAGCACAACAATCCCCACAGCTTTTGGCTTGCAACACTGAAACAATAATGTCGCTTAGAACAATCAGGTCTAGCTGGATGTAGCAAAAGTATTATGCAGCTGAGAGCCCTTAACTGCAGGGGACCTCCTGTAGTTGAGGAGTTTGAAAGGGTGCATTATACCCCACCTGACCCTTGGACCAACCTAAGACAGGGACCTACAAGCGAGAGGGCTCCCAATGACGGGTAAGGCCAAGGGGAATGAGGTCGCTAAGCAGACTTGCTGTTCTAAAACAAAAAGGGGGAACTGTGGAGAGCCTCCATGGGACCGTGCTTCGTGGACACCTGTTTCTTGTTAATTGCACCGTGCTTCATAGACAACACCTGATAAGGAATCAAGATGTCTTGTCATGCCACGAGCTGTAACTAGTCTATCAGCTGCAGACACTTGGTTGTAAGCAAGCAGCGAGGGGTATATAAGGAGGGAAGCTGCCTAGCTAGGGGGTTCCTCCTCGTCCCTCGATCCTCCTCTTTTCCGTTTGCATGAGTAGGTCTCTGAATAAATCGCTGCAAGAAGAATCTCCGGGTTGTGTGTTTTTTACACAACACAATGCTGCTTAGCGGCAAATTCTATTCCTTAGCTTAGGTCCATCTGCCTTTCAAAGGTACAATTCCAGAGGCAATAAAAAGGAAAAACTACAAGTGGTGAACCAGGTTTGAGTCCCAGCACCCCATCTGATTTGGTTCAACCCAAGTTTGATTCCCTGAGCACCGCTAGGAATGATCCCTCAGTGCAGAGCCAGAAATAAGCCTTGAGCACAGCCAGATGTGGCCCCCAAACAGCAATAACAAAACAACAACAACAACAACAACAAAAAGCAAACTACAGTGAATGGATAAGACAAATGCTTCACAGTTAAATATTCCCACCACTGTGATCTGAGGTAGGAAACAGTTATGGAAATAATAAAGCAAGATGGGATGAACATGACAATGGCAATTTTGGGTCTTACATTTCAATCTAGATTCAGTGTTAATCTTAAAAATTACATCATGAATTTTCAATATGCCAAAAACAGTAACAACAAGTCTCACAATGAAGATGTTACTGGTGCCTGCTCCAGCAAATCAATGAACAATGGGAAGACAGTGACAGTGACAGTGACTAACCTTGCTAAATTCTTTTTTTTTCTTTTTTGGTCACACCCAGCGATGCTCAGGGGTTACTCCTGGTTCATGCACTCAAGAGTTACTCCTGGCAGTGCCCAGGGGACCATATGGAATGCTGGGAATCAAACCCGGGTTGGCCGAGTGCAAGGCAAATGCCCTACCCAACTGTGCTATCGCTACAGCAACAGTGACTAACTTTGAAGAAATCACATGTATGGTTTCTTATAATAAGAGGAAAGAGTTCTGACAACTGTACCATAATATATTATCCTGTTTTAATATTCTTTAAATAACTAAAATGAGAATCATGGTAGAAGTTAAAAAAACCTACGTACCAATCAAATCAATTTTATCGACATAGTTAGAGACAATAAACATTACTGTGAAAATGATAAACTGGAAGTTAAGAGAAATTCTTTTATCTTTGAGCTCCTGAAGATGGATGCCAACTCAGAGTTGGAGAAATAGTTTGGATCTGTGCATTTCCAAGTCTAGACTTCTATCTGTAGTGGAATCACTTGGTGAACTTGCTAAATAGATTCGTTATGCTCCATCTCCCAGAGATTAAGATCTTGTTTTTTTTTAAGTGTGAACCAAAGGACTGTATTTTAAAAGTCACTTCTTTTGAAAATTAAGTGCACCAATGTTTTTGAGATACTGCTATAGGCTTAAAAATGCCCATAATTCCCCAAAGTAGAGAGAGAGTATGGGGAATACTGTCTGCCATAGAGGCAGGGGAAGGTGGGAAAGGGGGGGTATACCCGGGATATTGGTGGGTGGTGGGGAATGTGCACTGGTGGAGGGATGGGTGTTTGATCATTGTGAGAATGTAACCCAAACATGAGAGCTTGTAACTATCTCATGGTGATTCAATAAAATAAAAAAATGAAAAAAATTAGTTGCCATTTTATTTAAAAAAACTAATATGCTAATCCAAAAATTATGCGTAAAAGTGAAATTCTGATAATCAGCTAGAAACAATTATGATCAGGAAGAAGCAGAGTCTACACTTATAATATGATGATGAGTCTATAGCAAGCTAGTATTTAAGGTGGAATAAATTTGTCTAGAGAACAAATAAAAATATATATCACAAAACAATAAGCTAAAACTTATGATTAACTGTTATTTATATTTTATTCTAAGGAAGTTTATTTCTCTGTAAGACAATAAAAAACTGAGTTTAATGCATGATGCAAATGTTGTTATGTCTTACATGCACTCAACAAATATCAATTTTAATCTTCAGTATTACAAAAGAAAAATACTTGCAAACAACTATGGAGGATACACTTGGAATTAGAATATAAAGTGTTCATTCAATGTGAAACAATTTTTAGGAAATAACTATATGCATATAGTATCTTAATATCTTTTATTTTACATGGGTAAGCATATTTTTATGATGTTTTAAAATCTTCATCATATTCACTGTTTTTATGAGGCCAAGGAGTCTAGTATAAAGTTAAATATTAGTATGCCTTTCATGCTCTATTATTCAAAAGATATAGATGATTGCTCTACTTTGTATGTTTTCCCGTGGAGTCTTTCCTTAATGAGAAGTTAATTAGACTCGATTCTCCATATGATGTAATAGTTACATGGACAAATCGAAGGTCATTTGTTATCAAGAAGTTTGCCTACTGAAGCCATAGAAATAAAGTATAATTATAATGTTATTCTTTTCTATTTTTGACAAGAGGGAATTGATTCTTTTTCCTGCCTAAGCAAGTACATTATCTAGGTTAAAATTTCACCATCATTAAACTCTTTAATGGTTTCAATATGTGATTGAAATTCACATTTTATGTTTTGAAACTGGACTCAATAAATTATTATCAATAGTTTATGTTTACAATTAAGTTGTAAGGAGATACCCTTCAATTTCAAGAGAACTAAAGAACTTATGGAATAAATATTATTTTGGAATTCACCAATGTTCTTATCATATAAAAACTTTATATTCACAATTAGACACACACACATACACACATACAAACACACATACACACTTCTATTAACTTTTATCATATTAAATTTTATGAATAATGAAAATGAAGAATGGAATTTTCAGAGTATTGGAATTTTTTTAAAGGTGCAATGCAGATTTTGTTTTTGGAAGTTTAAAATATTTTCATCACATCCATCACATTCTAGAAAAAAGTACTCCAACTACCATGATTCCTTGCATTATGTGCATGCTACTAAATAATAGCTAAGATAAAAATAAATGCATAAAATGACTACAAAAGAAATAACTGCACAATAAAATAAGCTATTGAGTCAATATTTGGGCCACAAGCATGCATGACGTTTTAAGATATTTGCATGAAAGATTGTGCACATGAACATGAGAATTTAGTTAGGGATGAAACCCTGGAGCATCTCACAACAGAATGAATCTATTAGTGTAGATAAGTATTTGCAGACCTTACTCATTTCCAAATACTTTACTAATGCCGGAAATAAGACAATCCTTTGCCTGTAACAGAACAAACCACCCTAAAACATCTGGCATACTTACACACTTTTCGCTGTCAAATACATAGCACAAGTGTTTATTTGACTCAGAATCTTTGCATATGAAAGTGAATATCCTCTTGTCAGTTTTATCGTCTGCACAAAAAGATATTCTATGAAGTTGGCAATTGTGTTGGACTTCCTGTGAACAGAGACACAAATAAGCAATTTGTGATATCTTTTATGATTTTCTAAAATAACAGCCTATTTTAGTACACACAATGTATGACTTTAAAAATAATACCTGTCAAATTTTGGAGTTTTGATTACACATTACACCCTAATGTTAAAGATATACGTACTGGAGATAAATCTCCTGACTCAGGATTAAACTAAATGTAATTTCAATAATATTAAGAAAAACTCAAGAAACTCATGGACTTTCTCAGGTATAAGATATATTGAGACCACTGTTTTCAATTCTGAAATTGTTATTAGGAAATTATTAAATCCCAGTGAGAGTGAAATGTTTCTGAAAGATTATAAAATTAGCAGAATATTTTAAATTATAACAATTTTCATATTATCTAATTATGCTATAAACATTGCAGTTTAATACATAATTTCATCTCCAGATATTTCATTGATATCATCAGTCTTACTTTTGTTAAACTGCACAGTATATATGTTAATATTAAATCCTTCCTACTTCTATTGTGTTTTCCATTAAAGTAGAAAATGAACAAGATTTATAATCCAACTTCCAAATGACTCAGTCAAACCTGTTAACTAGTAAAAATTTAAATACTACAATCCGACATATCATCTGTATCTAGCCATCTGAAACCTTATATGAACAATCACTTGTATACTTTCAAATCAGTGTCAGCAAGTTAAGACTATGATTCACATTCCTACTCATCAGACTAAACATGAGAATTTGTAGTCTGAAATAAATGTGAAGAACATTTGTATAAAGTATTATATTCTTTCTTTGTATACACAAAATGGTAAACCAGCACTTCAGCAAATCTGAAAGTTGAAATGGAGGATTAAAATGAGGAAGTTTATGAAAATGAGAAAGTAAAAACAATATGATTCCTTTTTTGTCATTTCACGATAGTTTGAGTCACCCAATTCAACATCAAAGAGGTCCAAGGCCGGAATGAAGGAAGTACAGGATGAAGACTCATGCACTGCATGTAGCCTACCCTGATTCTATCCATGACATTGCATTATGACTCCCCCAAGCACCACTAAGAGTGATCACTGAGCACAGAACCAGGAGTAAACCCTGAGCACTGCCAGACATGGCCTGTAAGTCAAAGTAAAAGAAAGAAATATAAAGTGCAAGGCTGAAGATATGGTATGGTGCATATGCTTTTCAAGTATGTATACTTGAATGACAGCATTATAAATACAACAAGATGTAAGTTCCCATCCTTTTAGTTATACTACAAACCAAATATTGTAGTACATTGTCCATTGTACTACAATAAAAATGACCACATATGTCTGAGACTATCCCTTTCTTCTACTTTGACCAATTTATCACTGCTATACAATACAGAAAAAGATTTATTTTTTCTAATTACAGGAATAATTATAATGAAAATTAAAATATGCCATTTATACAGCTGGGCTTGAAGCCTACACAGTCCCTCACTGACCAACCAACAATATGATAACAGGTGAACTTTGATTAGGAGAGTTGAGAATCATTCCAGTACTTTTTATTTTATTGCAGGGAGAAGAGAGGCACATCAGTGGCACTCAGGAAGTACTCCTGGCTCTGCAATCAGGGAACAATGCTGGTAGGGATTGATCCAACAATCCCACAAGGGGGATGCAAGGGATCAAAATGGGGTTGGTGTGCAAGGCAAGCACTCTACCCACTCTACCATTGCTGTGGCTGTTTAGTTCTAATTTAAAGTAACAAAGATACCTCTGGAGAAATAAGATTAAGGAGATGAGACATAACTTTTAAATTTTTATTGGTTATGTTAAAGCAATGGATAAAAAAAAGACTTCGCTAATCACATTGAATTAAACCTCACAGATCTGACTTTTTGAAAATAGGATTTTTGACTTGAGGAGGAATGCAGATTTGACAGTCAACATTTATGGAATAGAATTTGTAATTGACAGATTGACAGGGATTCTATTAAGACATAATGGGGACTATAGAATCACCAACTAGTAACTGCACTCCATTTATACTGGTATGGCAAACACACACACACACACACACACACAGCAGCAGCAGCAGCACCAGCAGCAGCATTTACCTTGTAATTTTCTAAATTTTTACATGCATTTTGCCCTAAAATTATGCTGTTATCAAAATATTAGTTCTTAACACTAAAGACATTCTCTCTGTATAACTGAATTTAATCACATACTTTATATAAATATGCTAATAGGTTTATGATATTAATGTAAGTATTTTCTAATATGGATTCTTAAGTTTTATATCAATACATTAAATTACAAAAGCATACTAGGTATCTATTAAGACAAATATTATTTAGAAGACTATAATATGTAGGTTATGCTATTGGTGAAAACTTATAGCCTAGGATATATTATATGTAGAGTCAAATAAAAGAGATAGATAGTGGTAGACACTATAGAGAACTAGGTTGTGATGAAAGTAGAATTAACTTTGTTCATCAAAACCATAAAAGTTAACATCATGCAACTATTTTACATAATAAAAATAATTTTAAAAAGTAAAACAGTAGAAGTATATGTAGATGATGTATAAGGCATATGACAGCCCTTGGCATTTCAAGATAGACTGAAGCGATGTCATAGCGGGTAGGGAGTTTGCTTTGCAAGTGGCAGACCCGGGTTTGATTCCTCTGTCCTGCTCAGAGAGCCTGGCAAGCTACCAAGAGTATTTTGCCTGCATGGAAGAGCCTGGCAAGCTACCCATGGCGTTATTAGATATGCCAAAAACAGTAACAATAAGTCTCACAATGGAGATGTTACTGGTGCTTGCTAGAGCAAACCGATGAACAAAGGGATGACAGTGCTACAGACAGTGCTACATGCTTTGAAAAATTATCAACATTCACCTAGAAGTGGAATTAATAATCAATTATACATATACATTCAAAAGAGTTATAGATCTATATGGTTTAAAAGAAATTTTAAAATCAAAGATGGCCTACAGATGATCTCTCTAGTTGAATATATGCCATTATGTATCAATTTCATTTTTAAAAGGAAATTCAGGACAAGGATTATTTATTTTTTATATTGCATATCTGGGCCTCTTCCACCCAGATCCCCCATTTTCCAGTAGCTAGGCAGTCACACCCAGAGACTGCTCCCGGCCCTGTGTAATCCCATCAACAGACTATAAAACCAAGCTCTGGAAGTTAATAGCTTAGTTCTCCCTCTTGGAGAGCCTGACAAGCTACCGAGAGTCTATTGCCCACTTGGGAGAGCCTGACAAGCTCCCCGTGGTGTATTCATATCCAAAATACAGTAACACATGCATACATACCGCTCAGAGAGCCCATCAAGCTACCGAGAGTATCCCGCACGCACGACAGAGCCTGGCAAGCTACCCGTGGCATATTCAATATGCCAAAAACAGTAACGATAGGTCTCATTCCCCGACCCTGAAATAGCCTCCAATTGTTGGGAAAGATGAGTAAGGAGAGGCTGCTAAAATCTTAGGGCTGAGTGTAATAGAGACATTACTGGTGCCTGCTCGAGTAAATCAACGAACAACGGGATGACAATGATACAGTGATTGCATATAAGACTAAACTTTTGGCTGCACTGTCACTCTGTAACTTATTGCATCCTTAACTATTATTCTTTTATAACTACTATTTGTGTAATTATTTTCATCCAACCCACATGCTAAGCAGATAATGCCTCACTTTCAACTGCCTTTCTCACCAGCAAACTACATATATATGCATACATACATGTATATGTATGTATATATACTTATAAGTATATACACATATATTTTTAGTCACCTCTGCAGTAGTTATTTAAAGACAATCATAATCAAGTAATGTCTATATTTACTATTTGCTATATCATAGCAAATGCAAATAATAGAAGGATCAAATAGTTTTAGAAGATCCTAAATCCATGGCTTGAATGTTTTAAAGGAATGCTATTGCTCTTCAATTTGTATCTGAACAGCAACTGTGGATATATCCATATCTAGCCCAGTTGTTCAGAAAACATTAAGAATGCCAAATATCCAGGAAAATTCTAGGTGAAGTTAGGGCATAAACTTAAGTCTGTAAATGACTATGTCTCTTACTGCAAATATTTCATAGCTACAAACTGCATGCTGCCAGTGAAGTAAGCACTATAACCAACTCTCCTCAAAATTTACTGTGTATTTGGTTTGGAATCCGGCCTCACATGCTGGGGGAAAAGGCAGCTCAGATAGAGAAGGGAACACCTAGTAAAGTGTGGTTGGAGGACCCGCTCAGGATGGGAGATGCGTGCTGAAAGTAGACTATAAATTGAACATGATGGCCACTCAATACCTCTATTGAAAACCACAATGCCCAAAAGGAGAGAGAGAACAAAATGGAATGCCCTGCCACAGAGGTGGGGTGGGGTTCGGGGTACGGAGTGGGTGGGTGGGAGGGATACTGTTATCATCGGTGGTGGAGAATAGACACTGGTGGAGGGATGGGTACTAGAGCATTATATGACTGAAACACAAGAACAAAAATATGTAAATATTTAACTGTGCCCTCACGGTGATTCACTAATAAAAAAATCATACATTTAAAAAATAATATATGACAGATGTAGACCAAAACATAGAGAAAATCTACCCCTATAGACCTTTAGCAGTAACGTAAAATGATAGATCCACAGTGGAAAACAGTATGTAGGTCTTTGAATGATTAAAATAAAATTTACCTATGAAAAAATTTCCAAAGTTCAAGGACTGGTGGGATGACAACTCTATTGACTATGGAGAGATTCGCAATCCCATTTCACAGTCTCTTATTAGATAACCAACTATTGATTGAAACTCTGAATTGGGAAAAAAAATCACTGTGTATTGATATTACTGTATTTCTTCAGAAAGTTTCCTGGCTTTACCAATGCTTCTGGTTAAATGATCAAGCTTTAACATGCATGCCACTGTGAGGGGTCGCTGGGCCTATAGAGGATATTAGAAATGACAAGTGCTAGGCCAATAAAAAGTTTGACACGTAAAAAATGTCTCATAAGATGTTCAGTGGCCTTAATTTAAAACTTAAATAATTTGTAGGTGTCAGGAAAATATCATTGATAATACATTGTTTTAAATAATTGGAGTTGAATATTGATCAGTTTTTCCAAACTGACTTTCAGGGTTTTATCAAAATTACTAAACAAAGATTCTGAGGAACTATCAAGAAAGTATTTCTTTAGTTAACGGGGGTCACTATAACAAAAATACATCACCATCTTGGTGGCTCACATAAAAGGAAATTAATATCATATCATTTGGGAAGGCTTAAATCCAAGATTTGGGTTTCTTCTGAACCCCCCTCTTTGGACTGTAAATGATTTTAGGTTCTCACTGCCCCAACTGCCATGTGCTCACAGGAACCTATGAAAGTCTGAGGATTCTTTGTCTCTTTTGAGATAAGAACAGCAATTCTACTGCATGAAGGCCCATGACGGCCTCCTTTAACCTCAGTTTTCTTAAAGGCACTATCTTCAAACACAATCATAATGGGAATTATATTTGACTGTACATAATCATACATATTAAGTCACAGAAAATTTTGGCTATTATTGTTAGTAGCGTTATCATCACTAGTTCGGGTCTTCATCTGGCATTAGTCAGTTATTACTCTTGGCTTATTGGTCAGGGATTATTCCTGGTGGGGTCTAGGGGCCATATATGGTAACAGAGATGGAACCAGGGTGGGCTCCATGCAAGGCAAGCACTTTAACTGCTGTACTCTTTCTAGCCATTAAATACAACTGTGGAATTTACACTGTGTTATGACCTGCATTATGTCCCTGTTCAAAAACTGAAGCTGTAAGCACCAATCCCTCAGAACCTATCCATACTTGGAAACTAAAAGAGGTAGTTCAGTTAAATGAGATGGTTAGGGTTAGGGTAGGTAACTGATCTCTTTATAAGGCATGCTACTGAATAGGCAGAGGAACCAGGTTACTTTAATCACACTGAACCAATTGGAGAGTAGTCAGAGAGAACTACAAGCCAAGAAGAGAAGCCTCAAAGAATATAACCTATTCTCAGCTCAATCTTGAAATTTCGGACTTTGTACTGTTAGGTCTTCAGTATTTTTCATGGTCACTGTCACTGTCATCCCGTTGCTCACTGATTTGCTCGAGCAGGCATCAATAACATCTCCATTGTGAGACTTGCTGTTACTGGTTTTTGCATACCTAATATGCCACGGGTAGCTTGCCAGGCTCTGCTGTGTGAGTGAAATACTCTCGGTACTTGCCCGCCTCTCCGAGAGGGGCAGAGGAATCGAACCTGGGTCGGCTGCATGCAAGGCAAACACCTTACCCATTGTACTACCGAACCAGCCCATTTTTTTCATGGTATCTCAAGGAAATTAATATACAATGGTCATGTCTACAGACAATAAAAGTCAGTTCAGGATACTTTGATAAAGAACACACTGTCTTACTCTTCATTCATACTCAGTGAACTACAGTTTAAGGAGTATCAGTTAAAAAACACAACTAAGGGATACCGGGGAAGTCCCCGCCGGGGCCAGTGCTCAGCTCCGGCCGGGTTTTGGCCCAGGTGCCCAGGACTCTGCACAGCCGGTGGATGTGGAACGAACGGGAACCAGAGACAATTTAGGATTTGGGGTTCCAGCAAGTGCTCGCACCCATGTATGGAGACTGTGAACTAAGCTTTTGCCACATGCTGGTCCAGGAAGGGAAATGATTCATTTTCCAACTTAAATCTCCGCGGACTTAATTACTATAATACAGAAATTGTAAACCGCGCAGCCGCGGTAGACATTTTATCCCTTCATTCTCATCAGTGGAAAACTTATTATCAAATATTTCCTTGTTAATAGAGCTGTATTCTTGGGGGATAAATTCCAACAAAAATAGTGAGTCTGTTTTGAAACTCTAACAACAATAGTGAGTTGTGTGCTGAAATCTGGAATGTAATCAAGGTAAAGAGAAAAGGAAGTGAAATTATCACTCACGCACGGGGGGGGGTGTTGAGGGGTGAGGAGTGGGATGTATACTTTTTTTGTTGTTGTTTTTGCTTTTGTTTTTGTTTTGTTTTTGATTTTATTGGTGGTGGAATATGGGCATTGGTGAAGGGATGGGTGTTTGAGCATTGTATAACAGAGATATAAG
This sequence comes from Sorex araneus, assembly GCF_027595985.1. NCBI lineage: Eukaryota > Metazoa > Chordata > Mammalia > Eulipotyphla > Soricidae > Sorex > Sorex araneus. Next base: position 221,580,279 of record NC_073313.1, on the reverse strand, counting down.
CCTGAGAACTTTGTAACTGTTCACTTGGTGATTCAATAAAATAAATTAAAAAAAATAAAAAACACAACTAAAAAAAAAACTGAGTGCATCTTACATAAATTATTATGTCCCACACATGCTGATGATCAGGGCACCAAAAAGGAATTCCTAAGTTGCTTTCCTTCCTAGAGATGCTAGGAAGTTTTAAACGGTCAACAACTGACATCCAAATAGTTCCAGTGTGTGGCTGGAGAGATAGCACTGTGGGTAAGCCATGTGCCTTGCATGAAACCAGCCCACTTTTGATTCCATACACTAAATATACAGTCCCCAAAGTCTTAGTAGGAGTGATTCCTGGGCACAGAGTCAAGAGAAAAACCCTAACACCAAGTGTAGCCCCCAGGCAAATAATAATAACGGCAAAAGTTTCAATGTATAACAATAAATATCTATTATAATTTAAATAAATTTGCAATTAATAAAAAATCAGTGTGCATTTAAAATTAGAAAACAAGTCTTACCTTTGTTTTGGGTTCAAGAATTTTTACTCCATAAATTGATATTTGCAACTCAACTTTAGGGATTTTCTGACCTTCAGATTTCTTGATGTGTCTTGCAAACTACAAAAGAAATATTATTCACCAAACAGTAGTTTTGTTTCTTTGGTGGAAAGGCACAGGCAAATAAGCATTTGTCAAAATTAAATATTATGTGTTTAATTTTCTTTAGCTATTGTATTTAATAAAGTGCAATATAAATTTGACACTGCTTTAAACTATCTGGAAATAGTACTCTATCACTACTATCTTAACAATTTATTTTAAAGTATACCTATTACATGATTAAGAGCTATATTCACACCAAACAGTTGGAAAAATAAAATGTCTTTGTGGAAAGATAAGTAGAGATCAATGTATTTTTCTGTGAATCATCTTCTTTCAATACACTTGTTGGTATTCACTGATGGATATGGTATCTTCTCATTTCCAGAAACAAACTTACCGTGCAAGGAATAGTATGCTACCAAATTAATAGAGACAAATAATCATATTCAAACGAAAGCTAAGAATAGAGACAATTATCACCCAAAGAAACCTATAATTAGATTTAGTCTAGAACTGTAAGTATATTGTAATGTTTTCGTAGAAGTATTTATGATACCTTCTTTATGAATTAATAAGTACATATACGTTCTTATTAAGTTCTATTTTGTTTTTAAAAGACAACCAGAAGGCTCATCTACTTTGCAAATATACTGCTGCACAGTTTGGTGGTGCTAACAGTTATAAGATTTCTACTGAATATGAATGTAGAAAATATATTCAAAATTTTTATTTTCCAATAGACGTATACACTTTCTTATTAGTCAAAACAAAATATACATGCTATTTAGCACTGTCCTATGAATCCATTAGAACATCTTAAGAGTAAAACATTTATTCTTTTTTATATAACATTGAAGCTTATTGAGTGTCTTGATTCTATCTGGCATGACTCACTACATATTTCCTTATTTCCTCCCTTCTCTTCTCACATTTCTTTTGAAGAATTGGCAATAAATAAAATGGAAGAACAATTTCTTACACCCATTCTAGGACTCTGAAACATTATTTCCTAGTACAACATGTTTTTCGGCATATGGACCATCCTAACTTGACTCAAAATAGATCACACATAAGACAGTGTGGGGTTTCAATCCTTTTTTGTGTGCCTTATTTATCTGCATTGTGTATTTCTTTCTAATGTAGGGCAGATGTGAATACACATGGTATAGATCAGACCTGGAGTAGAGAGTGGCTAAAGACCATTATTTATTCTCATGGCTTTGCACTACAATGGAGAATAATATAATAAATGCATACATGAGTGCCTTCAAGTGTCTGCCTTGATATCCTGAAGTGGGGTACCATCTGTCTCATTTCTTTCTGGGTGGCATAATTTTTTAACATGATGTCTGTTCTGTTCAATGAATGCGAGCATCATTTAAAAAAAATTCATCTGTATTAGAGTCCGCACATGAATTCAACTAATTTGGGTCAGATAAATTTGACTATTTTCAAGAAACTTGTTTTGCTTCGGTGCAGATCTTTAAATATTATCCCATTTCTTTCCCAGGAAAACAGGATTAATTCTGATTCTTTTCCTTTTATAATCTTCCTGTACTGGCATAATTAAAACAAGTTGGGATTTTCACATATAAAGGCTTACAAAATAAATCAGCTGTTCTCCATCTACGTGAATACATCTGAACAAAGTCATTCTCATCCTTGGCTGCAAAAGGACTCTAAGTTGGCTTCCCAGTTGCTGTTCTTTTCCAGAAAAAGACAATGAGCTGTGTCTCGTAAGGCCTTTTCCACATCTGGACACAGCCATCCTGTGACCTCTTTTTGTTTCCAAAAAAGTCTATCACAAAACAACCACCACTATTAATTTTATCTGTTATTTTATTTCTGCCAGGAAAAAAATAAAGGAAGAAGGAATGGAAGAAATGAAGGCAGGAGAGAAAAGTGGGGACTGAGTGAAAAGAATTTAAGGAGTCAACGAAGGTCAGACAGAGAAAGGCAAGGAAGAACATGAAACAAAGGAAAAATAAAACATAGAGACGATCTATCTGTGGCTTGTAATACCTTTCTAATGCTGATTACTATCAACAGGAAGTAACTGTATTCAAAAGATATTCAGAACTCATCCAATCTAATCTTCCCACTTCAAGAACAAGAAAAATAAGTCTTAGAAGTTATTTATATTGATCATAAAGTAAATCTGTAGTGACTGGTCCGAGAATATAGTTTTGCAGTTACTCAACTAAAAAAATGATTCAGCAACAGCAATCTAGTAACCAGTTTCCCATATGTGAAGGCTTATCTTGGTTATTGGTTTTGACTCTGCTTGACTGTAAGCTGCAAACCACTTATACAAAGGTTGTATTTGTTCAAACTAGAGCAAATATTTTTGGATCTGCCTTATTTTTCTTAAAATACAGTTAAATTACTGAATGGTTTATTTGTATGCACTCATCATTAATTTTCCCATCTGTAGACTTCATATGTTCCAAAAATGTCAAATCTACATATTTAAATCACATTCCTTATTCTCTTTTGGGGGGACAGGGGACATGGGCTAAGGGAAGTCTTTCTTTTTTTTTAATTTTTAAAAAAAATTTATTGAATCACCGTGAGATAGTTACAAACTTTCATGTTTGGGTTACAATCTCACAGTGATCAAATATCCATCCCTCCACCAGTGCACATTCCCCACCACCAATATCCCGGGTATACCCCACCTTTCCTACCCTCCCTCTGCCTCTAGGGCAGACAATATTCTCCAATATTCTCTACTTCTGGGCATTGGAGCTTGCAACACAGACACTGAGAGGTCATCATATTTGGTCCATTATCTACTTTCAGCATGCATCTTCCATCCCAACTGGTTCCTCCAGCCATCATTTTCTTTGTGATCCCTTCTCTATTCCATCTGCCTTCTCCCCTCCACTCATGAAGCAGTCTTCCAGCTTTGGGGCAATTCCCCTGGCCATTGTATCTACTGTCCTTGGGTGTTAGCCTCATGTAATGCTACCCTACACTCCACAACTGAGTGCAGTCCCTCTATGTCTGTCCCTTTCTTTCTGACTCATTTCACTTAGCATGATACTCTCCATGTTTATCCATTTATAAGCAAATTTCATGACTTCATCTCTCCTAACAGCTGCATAGTATTCCATTGTGTAGATGTACCAAAGTTTCTTTAACTAGTCATCTGTTTTAGGGCACTTGGGTTGTTTACATATTTTGGCTATTGTGAACAGTGCTGCAATGAATATATAGGTACAGATGTAATTTCTACTGTGCTCTTTTTCATCCTCAGGATATATTCCCAGAAGTGGTACTGCGGGGTCATATGGAAGCTCAATTTCTAGTTTTTGAAGGACTGTCCATATTGTTTTCCAGAAAGGCTGGACCAATTGGCATTCCCACCAACAGTGAAGGAGCGTTTAAGGGGAGTCTTTCAAGGTGTGCTCAGGAGGCACTAGGACATCTCCAGGTGATTCTTGTCCTAACAGGTCCTGGGATAAATGAAAGGAATTCAGGGTATGTTGCACCGCTGGTCTTTGTACAGTGGACGACCAGCAACACACTTATCTCTCCTATCTCCCCACAACCCTCAGGTTTCTAATTCTTAATATTCTATCCGTTTCTCTCTATAATCAGTAGGTGAATATTAATACTTTTTTAAAAGACTGGCAAATTTCTTTCCATTTTATATTCAATGTATTCATCTCGATACAGAGATGTATAACCACCACTGAAACAATCCAATAAAAATGAGCTCAAGTTGGTAAAGCTTAAGCAATTCATAGGTTATATTGTTACCACAAATAAACACAAACTTTTGCCACCATAAAATGATGGATAAGAATTGAGTATGACTTGAAATATATAGTATTAGTAAAATATCTGGCACTAGAGAGTAAAACAGCTAAGGAGAATGAAGTGAGCACTGAGTTTCAATGTCATTATTATGCAATCATTATTCATTTCTCAGACAAAATCCTTTAAAAGTAAATCTATGTACTAATAGATTATAGATTATTCGGCAAAAAATAAGTAGATTAACCTATTATTTTGAGTTAACTACTCAGAACTTTTCCTCGTTACTAAAAACTATAACTCTGCCTCTCTGTGGTTCTCATATTTAAATTGTAAATTTACTTAAAAATATTCCTGAGGGGCTGGAGCAATAGCACAGCGGGTAGGGCGTTTGCCCTGCATGCGGCTGACCCGAGTTCGATTCCCAGCATCCCATATGGTCCCCTGAGCACTGCCAGGGATAATTCCTGAGTGCAGAGCCAGGAGTAACCCCTGTGCATCGCCAGGTTTGACCCAAAAAGCAAAAAAAAAAAAAAAAAAAAATTCCTGATATTCTTGAAGGAAAAGCAGCTTTGTATACATATTTATAAATCATAAGTTAAATAAGAATATTAATTAAATTAAGGTCTCAATGAGTTATTAAATAACTTGCTATATAGATAAAGAAAATTATTCTGTACAGAAAGAGTGAAGTTAGTGTGAAAATACCTTGGACAAGACTTAAAGGAACTCAACAACAATCCCAAGGGTCATATAATTTGAAAAACTTCATGTAATTTTAATTAGAGGTGAGAAGTTCTCGCCTCTAAAATCAGCGTGAAGAAATACTGACCCCTGCTTATTTACAAGAAAAATCAGAGTCTGAATTCATATATTAATATTCATCTACATGCAGACATCATAAGAAGCATATTTAGTATAATGGAATGTCTGACATTTGTACTTAATGTATTCATAAAAATAGACAATGATTAAAAGTTAATTATTACAATTGGAAAACTTGGCAATTTATTAAATCATAGCCTAAAGCATGATTAAGAAATACTGTTGAACATGATTGACACATAGAAAACAATTGCTTCTGATAAATGTAAAATCTGAAAGCTAAAACTTTAGCATAAAAGTGTATTAAAGAAAAAACATAAGCTATAAATTCTCCTCAAAATGACTGAAAACAGTAAAACAGTACACAATAAAAAATACCGCTTTGCAATTTTTTCTCTCAAAACAATCAGAAATCACTAAAAATAGAAAAATGAAATACACATATTTTGAAAATCTTAGATTTTGAGTTAAAGTCAAAATATTGGTATATATTTTGGAATATACTGGAAACTTTTGAAAAATGAGAAAACAAAATAAAATGTTATTTTATGTAAAATATATATATATAGTTTAATAGAAAAGACAAAAAAATCAGTCAATATACACAAACTAAAGAAAAACAAGCAGCAAGTTAAAATGGGGGATGTACATGCAGATTTTCTTCTTTAGTAGAGCTATAGCACCACCTTCTGGTCATTTCTACATAACACTAGAAACAGAGGAAACTATAGATTTTTAAAAATTAGTGCAAATATTGTTTACTTTAGGGGTACTCTCTTTTATTTTGGCCAAGATAAAGCAGGGCGAGTAGACAAAGAGCATATTTTTGCTAATTTTCACTAGCCATTACCCTAACTTCTTTTCCTGATCTACAAAAATGGTTTACAGTAAATCTGCATGTTTGCATATTTGCATATTAAATACATGTTTATTGGGCTACAGTGATTGTAGAGCAGGTAGAGAGTTTACCTTACATGTGGCCGACCTGGATTTGATCCCTGGACCACATATGGTTTCCTCATCTCTTAAAGGAGGGATCCCTGAACACAGAACTATAAGTAAGCCCTAAGTACTGCCAGGTGTGTGTTGCCCCTGCATCTCTTTACCTGCCAACCCTCCACCAATACACACACACACACACACACACACACACACAAAAAAAAAAAAAGAAGAAGAAAAAAACCACATGTTTATTCTGGAAAAGATAAAGCGTCTATCAACTGAGAGTGCATTTTTAAACTGTATTACATAACTCTCCTCTAACTGTAATTCGCATAATTCGCATTCCTTCATTATCAGTCTGCTTTCAAATATTATTCACTGTTACAGAATTATTTAATTTCAAACATCTCTTTATATTTTAGTGACATGTACCCTTACCCCTATACTATCTTGCAAGGCTCCAGGTAATATGTTGTTTAATAGCTATGGCTTTACCTGGCACAGTCAATGGCCTAGCCCTCCTGAGGAGTAAATGGATATTTCTAAACCAAACAAAGTCAGCAAAAGATTGTTTCTCCAAATACAAAAACAAACCAAATCAAGCCAAAATATGTGAGTAGTCACAGAGAATAACATCAAACTAAAAACAGAGTGGGGTAGTTGGATATCTGAATGAGGTAAAAATAAAATTCTGTTGGAGTTATTAGTTCTTTAAAATCTCTGCAAGGACTTTTGGGGATGGGGTGCAATTAGAAAAACATGCTAATATGTATGCCCTCTTATGTAAGCGTGTGCTGACTATGAGTTTTTGGGGTTCAATAGATATCTATCCCTGGCATTATCCTCATCTTTCGGTTTCCTATGTCTGCTCAGGCTTGAGGTCAGATGCTCCCTAATTTGTGTATTAGGACATCTTTAACATATACTGTGACTGCAAAATTCTGTTTAGGAATTCACAATAACTCTACTTTTTTTATATTGATAGATACAATAACTATTAGACATAACTGTAATGCCATTACTAACTTCTGAGTTGGGGAAATTAATTCACCAAGAAAAGTGTAGGTAAGCTAATTATAAAATAACACTTCTGAAATATACATAAACATATAAAATAGTTTATATACATGTAAATATGTATACATAAAATATACATTTATAAAATATACATTTATAAAATATACACTTGTAAGTGTATATTCATAATTATTTATAAACTTATAGAATGTTGTCCAGAAGCATATACTGAGGTTACAGAATCTGCATTGCTTGCACTGACCTCAGATTCCTGGTCCCACATATGAACTCTTGAACCTAGCTAAGAGAAATTCCTGAGCAGAGGCAGCGATAGCCCCTCAGTACTGCCTGTTGTGAGTCAAAAACCCATCTCCCCTCAAAAAAAGAAAGAAAAAAAACCAACACTTGTAAATAATACCATTACAACACATTTTTGTTAAGTAAAAGATATTATAGATTTTTAAGAAGTGACATCAGAAAAATAATTGTGTGTAGTTATTATTAAATGCTCCTTGACCTGAGACAAATGTGCTAATGCTTCGATTTTCCATGAGTTCACTAATGAATGAGACAATACCAACACACGAGCCGTTTATCTGAGGGGCCAGCCTTACCTTTAGCTTCCTCACAGCATCTCTCACAACTTCTGTTCCCTTAGGCTGCTCCACTTCTGTACTGCCAAGAAACTGAAAATAGTGATTTGTGAGACCCGTGCTTCTCTATGTCAAATATATCTTAAATCACTTTGAACCATAGCATAACATAATAATTCAAAGTCTAGGGAAGAGTTAAAAAATAGGACCGAGACACAGTAGGGGGGCAAATTTAAAACATGAGCTCAAAACACAGACTTTAACTGTTGATCTATTATATGACAATGTGACAAAGAAAGTAAATTTTTTTTCTTCTGAGCCATATCTGGAGGTGCTCAGGATTTACTCCTGGTTCTGCACTCAGGGATCACTCCTGGGAGGATTCAGGGAACCATATGGGGTACCAGGCATTGAACTTGGGCTGGCCAAGTGCAGGGTGAGCACCCTACCTATTGTCCTATCTCTTTAACCCCCAGAGCTTTAATTCTTGATTCTAAAAAGTACAAGCAATTCCTTTTTAAAAATATGGTGAAATTACACCAAATAAATGTCAGCAGGGACTGGATACGATGTCATTAGATACCTAATTTGCTCTACTGTGACATTTCACTTTTCTGTTGACACCAGGTCAACTGCAAAGACCAAATAAATGGAGAAAGATTTAATTTGAAAGGAAATGAAAACGTGAAAGAAACATATGGAAGCCCACCAGATCTAATCCTCATGAAAATGGCCCAGTCACCGTTCTGTTTCAGATCAGTGCTCAATGCAGGTTGCAGGAGGGAATCACTCAGGAACTTTAAACTTAGAGCAGCGCCACAGCTTGAGGGCAGAGCCAGGACATCTGTACATTAAAAGACTCCCGGGGTGATTTTAACGTGCCAGTAGGCTTGAAAGTACTGTTTTAGATCATCCAGAAAGGATAATAGTTTCCAGGGTCAAAGAGAAGTTCACCCAATAGGTGTTATTAATCATTAAACGGTGAGCAAAACCTTATTCAGTTTTACTTTTTCTCAAGCTCTCTGAATTTATCTTATCACCAAAAAATTCACTATTCAGCGAATTGTCTAGTATTAGCAGGAACAGGAACTCAAAAGCAAATGCCTAATTCGTTAAGTGATTCTTGAACTAAAAAAAAGATGAAATGTGTCAACAAGAGACTATAACAGTTATAGGGAATATTTATGAAGGATATCCATAAATCTCATGAGTCATAAGTATTGTATATAAACAAGTCCATATGGGAAACTATGGAAGAACTCCAAGCACATTCCAACTGCATCAACCTCTTACAATGCTCCAGAAACCTTTTAAATAAGTTTCTTTCATGCTGGCTGTAATTAAGTCATCTGAATAATAAAACACAGGAAGAAGTCTTAAATTGTGGTGGTAAGTTAACTATTAGAAATTCTTACTATGAAACTTGCCACTTAATCCAAGTTTTCATGGAATTTTAAATATCCTAATAATTTTCATTATTTCTATTGCAAAATAAAATTGCTAAAATTTAAAAAGCGCATTATTTATATATTTTTTTCTTTTGGGGTCCACCTGGCAATGTTCAGAGGTTACTCCTGGCTCTGCACTCAAGAGTTACCTCTGGTGATGCTCAGGGTACCAGATGGAATACAGGGATCGAACCCAGGTAGGCCACGTGCAAGGCAAATGCCCTACCCACTGGACTATTGCTCCAGCCCCAATTTTCTGAATTTTTTTTTTATCCAGCTCCTTTCCTTTGTTGCTACTGTGATAACCAGGTTTCATACACACAGGTGATTTTGGTGCTCACCAAGGAAAGCACATTCTAACTATGGTATTTACACACATGACCAACAACAGGGGTTTCATTCATTTAGTTGTGGTACTTGCACATACACTAGATATACTGTGTTCTGGAGTTTGCTGGGGGATGGGGGAGTCACACTCATGACCCCAGAACTAAAGTGCTCACAAATCTTTAGTTCTGCTACTTACACATACCTGGCCATGCACCAGAGATTACAGACTCTTTTACTGCACTAAGAGTTTCACACTCTCAAAATTACCAAGATTGTACTCAGTGTATGAGCATAGCACCAGGGATCAAACTCAGGAACTTAGAGCTACTGGCCATCCGCTAGGTCCTAAGCAACATTTTAAAATAACAAAAATATTAAAATATTCCTGTTAAATAATTCATATGTATAAGCATTGTCTATGTCTATATTAAGTATTTATAAAAGTCAAATTAGACACAGGAAGGTATAGCAAACTCAAGGCTTGGAATCAAATATACATTCGACAATTTACTTAATCTTCATCATGTATGACTTGAAAAATAAGGTTTATGATATTGCCCTGCTCTCCAAACTATTCTGAAAGAAGGTGAATTAACAAAATGGTATACATGAGAAAACAACTCTGTAAACTGCATTGTGTTTTATAATTATGAAGAACTTGTCATTCCTTTACCAAAAAGGTTATTAGAGAAAACACTAGAATTTAGTGGACATTGCAGGCATCAGCTCTGCTCTCTTTGGATCAGAGCTGATAAAATTATCATATTATAATTTTATCAGCTCTGAGTCTCTCTCATCCTCTGACTTCCACTGATTCATTTTATGGAAATATTCACTCAAGCCCTTCAGAAACTTCCCTTTGGACAAATAAGTCATCTTGTCAGTATTGAGAGCTAGAAATACCTGGAGGTTTTTGCTCTCCACCTCCGTATCACCATATTCCACAGGACAAGGCCCTCTGCTGGAAGAGTGGTGAGGTCTAAGGAGGATGCAGACATTCATCAGGAATAACACTGAGGCCTGGGCCTCACACATGCATTCTCCATTTGTTTATTCCCCTTATCAATCCCACAGGTCCTCTCTGTTTCACCCTAGGGGAAGTACTCCTTTAATAAATCACATGTACTCACATCTTTGCCTTAGGATCTAATTATCAGAGAAAAGGACCTATGATACTGTTAAATACTTTAATAATTAAATCCAGATATGTATGTAATTATATATACCATGGGACACATCATTATAGAGGGAAATAAATATATATGCCTTTCGAAGAGCCCAGCAAGCTACTGAGAGTATCCCGCCTGCAAAGCAGAGCCTGGCAAGCTCCCCGTAGCGTATTCAATATGCCAAATACAGTAACAGGTCTCATTCCCCTGACCATGAAAGAGCCTCCAATTGTTGGGAAAGACGAGTAAGGAGAAGCTGCTGAAATCTCAGGGCTGGGACAAATGGAGACATTACTGGGGCCTGCTCAAGTAAATGGATGAACAGGATGAAAGTGATACAGTGATACAGTGATGCAGTGATGTGTTTTCTATATACACCCCTCCCCCCAAGTAACTATAGGACTGGTTAAAGAATTGATACAGAGCTTCACAAGCAACACCTTGGGGAATCCATAGCCTTGAATCCAGTTTTTCAAGAAGCTTTAAAGGAGCTTCCTTAAAGAACTGGAAGAATTTCCTTGCACATATATGAAGTTAGTATGGCACTCACTAATGGTGCTTATGGTTGCCTGTGCTAAATTAATAATGGTATGCTTACTTCTAACATGCCAATTCCAATTAAAAAAGTAACATCTCATTTATGCAGACTGTTCTATGTCTGACCAGTTCTTTTACATCAACAGGGATTTTTATTGTGACCTTTTATTTGTTATTGCAGATGTCCAACTGATATTCATAGTATTTTCTAACATAAAATCAAAATTAACTTTCTCATAGTAATACTCAGTTCTTTTTACTCTTACTAAATTTTAAGTTCATAGTTTTCACCTATTTTATGTAAATTCTAAAACATAATAGCATGTGATTTTTTTGAAAAAGTTTTATAACAGGGGAGATACAAAATAATCACAATAAGACCAAAGTACAAAATAAAATTTAATGCAATGTATTTTAGATACAGATTCAGAGTTATATATTTATTTATGTAAATAAGACTAGGGATTATATTATTTTATATTAAATTATTTGAATATACATAAGTTAAATTATATAAGTAATCATAATTAGACTATTATTGATTTATTTTTTTGATATTTCAATTTGCCCATTCCTTCAGGTTTTCTTAGAGTAAGCCATAGAAAATAAATTTGTTATATGCCTGCCAAGGAGGCACAATGGGGGATGGGAGGGAATCTGGGGACATTGACTGGTGGTAGGATTAGTGATGGAATATTGTATGCCTGAACCAACTTTATTATGAAAACTTTGCAAATGAGATATTAGTGGGCCAGAGCAATAGTATAGGTGGTAGGGTGCTTGCTTTGGCCATGGCCAAAAACAAAAACAAAAAAAAAGACAAAAAGAAAGAGAGGGAGAGAGGAAGAGAGAGAGAAAAGGAGAGAAAAGAAAGATGAAAGAAAGAAAAGAAAGAGAGAAAGAAAGAAAGAAGGAAAGAGAAAAAGGAAGAAAGAGATAAGAAAGGAAGAAAGAAATAAAGGAAGGAAGGAAGGAAGGAAGGAAGGAAGGAAGGAAGGAAGGAAGGAAGGAAGAAAAGGAAGAAAGGAAGAAAGAAAGAAAGAAAGAAAGAAAGAAAGAAAGAAAGAAAGAAAGAAAGAAAGAAAGAAAGAAAGAAAGAAAGGAAGGAAGGAAGGAAGGAAGGAAGGAAGGAAGGAAGGAAGGAAGGAAGGAAGGGAGGAAAGGAGGAAAGAAAGGAAGAAAGGAAGAAAGAAAGAAAGAAAGAAAGAAAGAAAGAAAGAAAGAAAGAAAGAAAGAAAGAAAGAAAAAGAAAGAAAGAAAGAAAGGAAGGAAGGAAGGAAGGAAGGAAGGAAGGAAGGAAGGAAGGAAGAGGAAGGAAGGAAGAAAGGAAGGAAGGAAGAATGAAAGGAAGAAAGAAAGAAAGAAAGAAAGAAAGAAAGAAAGAAAGAAAGAAAGAAAGAAGGAAGGAAGGAAGGAAGGAAGGAAGGAAGGAAGAATGGAAGAAAGAAAGAAAGAGTTCAACACAATTTTCCTTCATTAATTACAAGGCAGAGGGTGCTCCCAAGCAATGCTTAGAGATCCTAAGGATCCCAGTGATTCTTGGTGAAAGAGGCTGGACCATTCAGTGCTTAGGTCTGGTGCTGAGGTGCTGAGGTGCTGCTCAGTGTAGGGAGCAAGGGTCTATCAGGGCTGTCCAGGTGGTGCTTGGTGGGCATGTGTATGCAGGGCATGTGCCCTTGCTACTGAGTTTGCTCCCTGATCCCAGCAAATTATTTAAATTTAAAATTTCATGCTTTTACCTTTAGCTACTTTATGTCTCTGTATGGCAGGACTTCTTGGCACCACCCACACACACATACACACACACACACACACACAGCAAGAGAAAGAGAGAGAGAGAGAGAGAGAGAGAGAGAGAGAGAGAGAGAGAGAAAGAATTCAATATTATCACATTCTTTTTTACTCGTGTCGATTAGTGTTATTTTGCAGCAAAAGAAAAAGATACATGTTCACTGATGATGGATAATGGTTGGTGCCATTTCTTCTTCTTATGTAATATAGTAGTCAAGATTTTATCATTTATTTCTCTGTGTAATTCTCAAAGTGCCATTTTCGCTTGGTAAATAAGTATTTTCAGAGCAGACATTATACCTATAAGCATAAGCATGCATCTTGTATGATTTGTACCTTGAAATCTTATAACCAAAACTATCTACTGAATTTAAAGCAATAATAATTCATGTTTACTATAGGAAATTTAGAAATCACAAAAAAGTGTCAAGAAAAATATTAATATTCATTTCATAGCAAGATGTAATTACTCCTAAAAATAAAAGCAAAAAGCCAATTACAACATTAGGTAAACATAAAAAAGAAAGCATTTTAACTTACTACATGTAACTGTTCATTATTTGGTAGAGCGATAGCAGAGTGGGCAAGGCGTTTGCTTTGTATGTGGCCGACCCGGGTTCGATTCCTCTGTCCCTCTCTAGAGCCCAGCAAGCTACCGAGAGTATCCTACCTGCATGGCAGCGCCTGACAAGCTACCCGTGGTGTGTTTGATATGCCAAAAACAGTAACAAGTCTCACAATGGAGACGTTACTGGTGCCCGCTTGAGCAAATCGATGAACAATGGGACAACAGTGACAATGACAGTGATATATAAATCCCATATGCATTTTCACCATTAACTGAATTGCTCAAAGAGTTGGTGTTAAAAACCTGAAATATTTCTAACAAATTGGACAAAAGTGAAAGATGTCAAACAGTATTACATATATTAGACTATAATGTATGATAACAGAACATCTCAAATATTTTGTCATTCTCAGTCTATACGTTGAAAGGTTGACAACACAGCAGATATTTTCCACAAATTTTACTACAATATAATTTTTTCCAAAATTCTTCTATTGAGCCAGAGAGATTATTGTATTGGAACACATATTTTGCATGCAGAAGCCCTGGGTTCTATTCCAGAAACATATGGTATCCCCACAAGCAATCACTGGGAGTGACTACTCACTCCCGACTGAGCACTAATAAATGTAGATCCCCAAAATAATAAAACATAAACAAAACAAATTTTTCTATAACACTTTTGATAAAGAGCAAATTTATGATACTAAAAAGGGAATTACATAATCAATATAAGTACATCAATCTATGTACCTTTCCTAGTGCACTTGAATACTTAGTATATGCACTTACACAGGTACTTTAGGGTGGTGTAGTTACTTTTAATTATAAGTATAAAAATATCAAACTCACCACTAGCAGACATCTTAAATTAAGAGACAAATTATTTCCTCCTTGGGTTAATAACGTCCAAAACTCCCACCATTTTTCAGCTAACAAAGTAACACAGACTCTGCTTTCAAACTTTCAGTGGTGTCTGTTTTCATTTTTTTCCAGTTCTTAAATAAGCATGTCGCAAAAACATGCAAAAGTGATGGTCTCGCCTTCGTTTTGAAATATTTCTTGAGCTTGACTTTTACTCTTCAAAGTTTGAAGTTTGTTTTCTAAGTTTCTTCTTCGCCAGTAGAGAGCAGTGTTGGACATCAAATGAAACTAATAACTGCTTGCTTCCTCAAATGTTTTCAGAACCAATATGAAGTTTTTTTTTTAAATGTCAGATAAATATCAATTAAAATAACTAAATCGTTACTAAGTCTAACCATCAATGACATTTTGACACTATTATCTGAAAGAGCTAATTTAAAAACTATATTCAATACACATATCAAATTCAAAATGTGCCCATTTTAAGAAGATATCCAGTATGTATCCTTCTCATAATTGTTTTAAAATATTAAGGAGGGGCCGGAGCGATAGCACAGAGGGTAGGGCATTTGCCTTGCACGCGGCCTACGCGGGTTCGATCCCCGGCATCCCATATGGTCCCCCAAGCACCGCCAGGAGTAATTCCTGAGTGTAAAGCCAGGAGTAACCCCTGAGCATCGCTGGGTGTGACCCAAAAAGCAAAAAAAAAAAAAAAAAATTAAGTAAAGTAATTTTATTTTCTAGAACACAAAAGCTTTATATAATATCAAAACCAGTAAAGATTGGTAGCATAATGACCAACGGGTATCCTAATTATAAAAAAAAGGTAAAGGATATGCCTCTATTTTCTAAGTTTTCTGAGCTTCAAGGCCTCATTTTCTTGGATATAGCTGACTGTGTCAGTGTGAAAAAAGCAAAACAACATTTAAACCTTTAACTACTCAACTGTACGGAGCAGATAAGTCATATAGGAGAAAGCCAATTTAATTTTGTCATCTTTCTCCGGCTGACTTCACATGTCACAGTGCCAGCAAAACAGGAAAAAATATCTTTAAAAAGCAGATCATAGTGAATAATTGCTAAAGAATGGTAAAATAATCTACTAAATTTAAATGTATTACTTAATAATCAAGACTATAACATAAAAAAATCTAAAATTGATCCAATCAAAAGAAAATTTAAACTTTAGATTTAAAACTAAATACTGTAAAAATTATCCTTGGAATAGGAGTCAGGAAATGTTAATAAAAAAATGAAAACTGCATTGGGGTTAGGATTTATTTATTCATTTATGTGGTGAAGCAAGACTGTATTTACTGAGACTTATTTTGAAAGATGTGAGAGGAGGGAAAGCGAGAGACGTGTGTTTAAGAGAGAGAATAGAGATTTCTTCAGAGTGGAAATAGGCAAGCAAAGAAAGAGAGACAAGCAAGCGAGCACAATGTGTGTTCCCGGGAGAAAACAGCCTTGAAGAGCATGCCTGGGGCCAGTATTTTAAAAGCTTGATTAGGGGGCCGGAGTGATAGCACAACAGGTAGGGCTTTTTCCTTGCACGCAGCCGACCCGGGTTTGATCCCTGGCATCCCATATGAAGAAAAAAAAAAATCTTGATTATACTTGATTTTAAATTGAAAATTCTCATTTTAATGTCATAATTGGAACAAACAAGACTTTGTCTGTCTAAAGCTCTGGGTTCAACTGATCAAAACACAGACTCCTGTTGTTTCCTCAACAATTAAAAGTTAATATATCAATACACTGTTTCATTATTTCACATGAATAAATAGTACATTTATTTATTTATTTATTTTATTTCGTAGCACTGTAGCACTGTAGTCCCGTTGTTCATAGATTTGCTCGAGCAGGCACTAGTAATGTCTCCATTGTGAGACTTATTGTTACTGTTTTTGGCATATCAAACACACCACGGGTAGCTTGCCAGGCTCTGCCGTGTGGGCGGGATACTCTTGGTAGCTTGCTGGGCTCTCCGAGAGGGATGGAGTAATCGACCTGGGTCAGCCGAATGAAAAGCAAACTCACTACCCACTGTGCTATCGCTCCAGTCCTTTTATTTTGTATTTTTTCAAATTAAATTAATTTTTTTTTAAATTTTCAAAAATTTTGTATTTTTAAATTTTCATTATTTTTATTTTGTATTTTTAAAAATCCCCCTCCCTTTATTTTGCAGTTTCAGAGATCAAATCCACAAAAACCATAAACAATAAGGCCTGTGCTCTGTCACTGAGGCACCTTTTCAGCTCTAGGGTCTATTTTAACACTAAGGCTTCTAAATGTAAGTCTCCAAACAAGCCTATTTTCTATCAGAAACCTGCTATTCTCAGGACGCTCTGCAAACTTAGCCTTGGATCACAGTAACAATGAGAGGTTAGTCTTTGTGCTGGCCCAGAGACCCCTCCACAATTAAACCTCTGCATCTGAGAACTGGAACAGGTAGAATAAAGGACAGGCACCTACCTCTACTGCTATAAATAGAAGTACTGGAAAAGTAAATGTCATCTTATGTGGAAAACCAAAATCACAGAATTTGGATTCCCTTAGAAAACCACATGGTTGCAGAGTGTGGAGATAATATCCTTTACCTCCCACTATTTTATAATGGCAAAACTGAGGCCTACAGAGGGTAAAGTGACAGACTTGTTAAAAAGCTTGTTAGTAGTAGAATAACTCTCAGGGATTTATTTTTTTCCCAAATGTCACAGTGTAAAATTAATTTTTTAATTACAGTACTATTAATAATTGCTTCTCATGGATGTAATTATAACACCATACCCATCACCAGTGGAATGTTCAGACGAGTACTCTATTTCTGCTACTGTGGAAAAAATAAACACACTTTTAATTGAATAATTAAAATTATGGCCCTTTTTGCCTTCCCAAAAAACAAACAGGAGGACTACTTGGGGTGAAGAAAGCAAAAGAAGACACTAGTTTGGGGCTCATAGCTTGTAGGATTTGACAAACATTACCCAGCAGTATTCGTCTGTTGTTATGTCTTTGATTTGGACTGGGCCAAGACAAAGTCTTGTACTGGTAAGGTTCCTGCATCATAGTGGAACAGTACTGCTTATTTGAGTAGGCAGAACCCTCCTCAATCTACTATCACATTATATTCCCTGTTAAACACACCCCTCATGTAGTTTCTAAGCCACTCCTTATATATGAAATACATGATGGAGTATGTGCATTGCAGGTCCCACAACTGCAATGCATAAACATACCACACATACACATGCATGAGCTTTCCTGAAAGATATGAATAAGCTGGTGCATCACCTTGACTACTAAATCCTCACTCCCTCTCTTTGAAGTTCATGCTGTAGTATATTTTAGCTTGACAAGTTTACAATCTTAAATTGTGTTCTTGTCAATCCAGTCCCTCTGCTCTATGCACTTGTTGCTTGTCTTGTGGGTGACAGGATTAAACAATATAGTATGCTGGGTATCAGACTTTGCCAGAATGATGTCACTTGTTTACTGTTTGACCATCATTTATTTTACATGTTATTCCTATTTTGAGATAGGCTTAACATCAAGGACAGACAAAAGCATATTTGATTGGTTCAAAAATCAGTTAACCTAAATGCTTCTAGGATTCCAAGATCATTTGTAAAATGGGAAAAACTTATTTTCATGAGTATCAAATGAAGAAACATAGATCGTGATAAGCACAGAGTGAAGAGCCACTAAATTTATGCTCAAAAATAAAAATAAAGGAATAAAATAAAAAGACTCTCAAAGTCAAGAAAAAAGTGAGGAAAAATATAAATTTGTCTATGTGTTGTAAGGAGTCCAACAGCCTCAGATTCAAAATACAAATAACTAGCTAAAAATAGTTATTGCTGCATAATTCTCATTATGACTTGCTGAATTATATAAAACTTAAGATAGTGCCAAACATATAGTGCAAAGTACAGGGATCTTGCCTTGCACCATTCTGATTCCCACTGATCCCCAACATGACATGTGGTCCATTGAGTACTGTTAGGAGTGATCCTTGAGCACAGAGTGAGGAACAAGCCCTGGGCACAGTGGGTGTGGACTCCAAACCAAACCAAAATTTGAAACAAGTAATAATTTTTAGGTATTGTTTCATGAAATGCCTATTTGTGGATATATTATTAGTAGATGTTAATATTGCAATATTGTTTTTTAGGAAGACATTTTGTATATTTTTGGTTTTGACTTTCTGATTTTGGGGCCACATCTAGCAGTGCTCAAAGCTTACTCCTAGAGCTGTGCTCAGGGTGTAGGGGAACATAAGGGCCCTGGGTTTGCTGACTGCAAAGCAGATGCCCTATTCACTTCCACTGCAGGAAGACTAGATACTTTATTTGACAATTATGTTCCAACCTATTGCATAATTTTGGGTGTAAATAATATTATTTTTCTATTTATATTAAGTTATGGCTACTATAGGAAATATTTACCATCTGTCTGTTCAATTTACTGTTTCTCTTTTTATGCATAACAGTTTAAAAATTTATCTGTTTATTTTAATTGGAATCCTTGGAATATAATTACCAGCAAAGTGAAATACATTTTTAGCTTCAACATTGTTAATTTCTTTTCATAGTACTCACTAACTGAAGAAAATACTGTTGAATAACAGTGAGAATAAGAATTCATATGAATTAATTTCTTCATCTTACTTAACTGGGGGCTTAGGTTTTCAGCAATATAATTTTTTTAGTTACAACATAATAGCAATATAATTTTCTCATGTCCTATTTAGTTCTGAATTTTGACATGATTGTCTCAAATCTGAGTGTGGTTTTAAACTCTTGTCTAAGACAACATATTTATCTGGAGAATATCCTAATATATCAGGAGTTCTCCCATCTTTACCATCTATATGCATTTATTTTCTCACTTTTGGAGAGACTATTCTTTGAAAGTTCAAGCATTCCTCCTACTCTTTCAAGAGCTAACATCCCACTACTTTCTTTCTGAGACCTAGTATTCTAATAATAATGATGATGGCATTGCTGTGGCTCATTTCTTTGTCTTAATCCAACTCAAAAATACTGCACATCACCAATGTGTTAGGTACTGTTCTAGACTCAAGAGACATACAGCAGTGAACAAACCAGACTAAACTCCCTGGTCCACTAAAGTCACTATAGGCTACACTATGGTCTTGTATGACCAGAGAGGGCACCTGTTTTGTTTTGTTTTGACCACAGGTTTTGTTTTGTTTTATTTTTTTCATTTAATTCTATCAAAAGTCTCATTATTTGAGAAAACTCAAATAAAAAGCAATACAACACAACTTCTAAATTAATAATAGTTGCCATAGTTCCATTGGGCTTTGTTCCCCCTGTTTTTCCTGTTGTTGTTTCGGTTTGGTTCTTGGCTTCGTGCTCATGGCAGGACTCCAGGGGCAATATGGGGTGCTGTAGACTGAATCCAGGTTGACCTCATGTAAGGGAAGATCTTGACCCCACTATGATATCTCTCTAGCCCCCAGAGTTGAGTTTTTTAAGCTCTAAAGTTTGTTTTAAAATCTCGCAATTTTGGAGAAAACATCTAAACTGGGAGATGAACTTCTCCTTCACACTTGACTGTCACCGTAAATGAGTGATCTTATTAAGAGACTTTACAATTTAAATTGCTATCTTCTTTCTTTAGAAAGAAAGAAAATCTACCTTTCAGATCTTGATAGGTTGCACATAGCTAATCTCAATGAAAAACGAGTAAGTGCTAACAGTACTTCTGAAACACATTTATTTATTTCTTTTAACAGACTTTCTGTCAGTGATGAATATGACCTGATTAATTCTGTAATGCGCTGCTGCATGCAGAACTTTCATTAGTGTGCTGTGAAGGTGTAAACAAAGAAGATCGGTTCTTTTCCCTACCCCACCATCTCCTACCCCAAGAATTATCTACTAGGTTTAGTGATTTAAGCACCAGCAATGATGAGATGAAACAAATTCTTACAAGGTCAATATCAGTGACTATAAATGTGATGTTCTACTTAATTTCATCAGAAAATCAGAACTCCCGCTCCCTATAAAGGCATTAGAGAAAAATAGACAAGTAAGGACTTCACCAAAGAGAACCTTTTATTCAACAGCTATTTACTGAAGATTGACTAAGTGCCAGTCATTGTTCTAGGTAACAGGACATAGTGATGAATCTAGAATTTTTTTAGCTATATGAAATTGGCTTTGTGAAACCAAGCAAAACACTTTAAGAGTCACATGTTTACGCATTTGAGTTCTGTCACTTCATAAACCTTTAAATTTTAACATTGCTGATCTTCTTCTTTCTTCCTACCTCCCCCCTTCTCCTTTCCCTCTTCTTGTTTGTTTAATGTCAGTGACAGATACTCCTGCATTTCAAAGTGGGCTGTATAAGGCCTGAGAGACAGTACTGGTAAGGTACTTGCCCTGTAAAATGGGTGACCTGAGTTTGATTCCCAGAACCACATAAGGTTCCCCAAACCCTACCAGGAGTAATCACTGAATTTAGAGCCAGAAATATACCAGGAGGCAGCGCCCCCCCCCTCGTCCAGCCCTGCCTTCCCATCGTCCACTGCCTGGGGCTTCCCGGCCACAGGCAGTGCCATGACCTCAGCCCTCTGCACCTGCATGAACATCACCAGTCTGCTCTCACAGGTTGTTAGGGGCGTGTCCCCACATCAGGGGACGTGGTCTCAAAAGGGGCGTGGCCTCTTTTGGGAGTGGCCGCAGTTATTTCTCCCATTCCATGCATCGTGCTTTGGTCACAATCGGTATAACCTATTCCTCTGAATACCCTGTTCATCTTAGTCACTATATGGTAATCGTCAATTAGCCTATCCCACCCTAATTTCAAAAACACTATCAGTGAACACATCAAGCTGCACAAAAAGTCCTTTTTAAAGAGATCATAGCCCCGCGTCTTCAACTGAGAACCGTCACAAGCTAAGGTGGAGCACCTGACAGTAAACCCCATAATAACATGAAGAAACAGCGAAAATCCCCACCGCCAGGAGAGATGGAAGAGAGGTTCTCAGAAACCGAAACAGGGACTTCCCAGAAATACAATCTCCTCTCAGATAAAAAATTCAGAGAGGAAATCGTGAAGATGGTTCACGAACTCAAAGCAACTATGGAACAAATAATAAATTAAGGGAGGATATGGATGCACCATTGGAATGGTCCACCAAGATGATCCAAGGAAATGAGAGAAGAAATTTCAAAGCTACGAACAGAAGTGACACAATTAAAAGAATTGGTAGATGAAATAAAAAGCTCAGTAGGAGCCCTCAATAATAGAATGGCTATAGCCAAGGAGAGAATCAGTGAGCTTGAAGATGAGTTGCAGAAAGCATATAGGCAACAACAAATAATGGCAAAAGATCTCAAAATGGCTCTAGAGCGAATTAGAGTCCTAGGGGATGACCACAAGAGAAACAACATAAGAATCATTGGAGTACCAGAACCACAGGGAAATAATCCCAATGAAAAAAAACACAATTAAAGACATCATTGCTAAGAAATTCCCAGAGCTAGAGAATGAGGGCATCCAGATCCAAGGAGTGTGAAGGGTGCCAGCTAAAAAAAAAGACCCAAATAAAAAATACCCAAGGCATATCATAGTCAGAATGATGGATGCCATGGATAGAGACACAATACTGCAAGCAGCAAGATCAAAGAAGGAGATCATATACAAAGGAGCACCCTTTAGATTCACAGCGGACCTATCAGAAGATACCTTCCAAGCCCAAAGACAATGGTGGGATATAGTGAAAAAACTCAATGAAATGAACGCCTCACCAAGACTACTTTACCTGGCTAAACTCTCAGTTAACTTGAAGGAACCATACACTATTTCATGGAGAAACATCAGCTCAGGAACTTCATAGACTCAAGACCAAACTTAAAAGGACTAAGAGGGCTACTATAAGACAAGGAACAACCATACAAGAACAACAAACCCTACAGAAAGATGGCACAAAATACCATGACAATAATTTCTCTTAACATTAATGGTCTAAATGCACCAATCAAGAGGCACAGAGTGGCAAAATGGATTCAGAAACTAATCCCAACTTTCTGATGCCTACATGAAACACATCTGAACAGTCAGAGCAAACACAGACTCAAAGTCAAAGGATGGAAAAACAAACCTGCAAGCAAACAACTCCCTCAAAAAAGCTGAGGTGGCCATACTAGTATCTGACAACATATATTCCAGGCTGAAAAAGATCAGAAGGGACAGCAAAGGTCATTTTATATTCACCAAGGGATATATACAACAGGAAGAAATCACACTCCTAAACGTATACGCACCTAATGAACGACCAGCTAAATACTTAAAAGAACTCCTAACAGAATTTAAGGAGGACATAACTAGCATCACGATAGTAGTTGGAGATTTCAACACTGCCTTATCACCTCTGGATAGATCGACAAGAACAACACTCAGCAAGGAAACGATGGCCCCGAAGGAAGAAATGGAGGAGACAGGGCTAATAGACATATACAGGGCTATATACCCCAAAAAGAAAGAATACACATTCTTTTCCAGTGCACACGGAACATTTTCCAAAATAGACAACGTTCTGGGTCACAAACTATACCTTAATAGAACTGAAAAGATAGAAATTGTATCAACTATCTTCGCAGACCATGATGCGCTGAAGATGGAAGTTAATCACACACAGACATGGAGAACCAAATCAAATACCTGGAAATTAAACAACTCACTGTTCAACAATGAGTGGGTCACGAAGGAAATCAAGGAGGAAATAAAAAAATACATTGGAACAAATGAGAATGAAGACACAAGCTACCAGAACCTATGGGATGCAGCTAAGGGGAAAATTTATAGCTCTGCAAGCTTTCCTCAGGAAGGAAGAAAGGGCCTATATAGATAGCTTGACTTCGCAGCTCAAGATCTTAGAAGAGGACCAGCAAAAGGAACCCAAACCAGATCAAAGGAAAGAAATAATACAACTTAGAGCAGAAATTAATGATATGGAAACCAGAAAACCAATCCGAAAGATCAATGAAACAAAGAGCTGATTCTTTGAGAAAGTAAGTAAGATCGATAAATAGCTAGCAAGACTCACAAAGAAAGAGAGAGAAAGAATACTAATAAACCGAATCAGAAATGAAAAGGGGAATATCACAGCAGAAACCAAGGAGATTCAAAAGATCATCAGAGACTACTTTGAAAGTCTGTATGCCACAAAACAAGAGAACCTAAAAGAAATGAATGAATTCCTTGATTCCTACAATCTCTTAAGACTGAACCAAGAAGACTTGGAATACCTGAACAGGCTCATAAATATCAAGGAAATTGAAACTGTAATCAAAAGTCTCCCCCAAAACAAAAGCCCAGGTCCAGATAAATTCACTGGCGAATTCTTCCAAACATTTAAATAAGATTTGTTTCCAGTTCTCTTCAAGCTTTTCCAGAAAATTGAAAAGACAGGAACCCTCCCGAACAGTTTCTATGAGGCACATATCTCCCAAATACCAACAGCAAACAAAGACACCACTAACAAAGAAAACTATAGACCAATTTCCCTGATGAACACTGATGCAAAGATCCTCAACAAAATACTAGCAAATAGGATCCAACGAGTCATCAAAAAGATCATACACCATGACCAAGTGGGATTCATCCCGGGAATGCAAGGATGATTTAATATTGGGAAATCAATCAACATAATCCATCATATCAACAAAAGTAAAGATAAAAAACATATGATCATATCAATAGATCCAGAGAAAGCATTTGACAAGATCCAGCACCCGTTTATGATGAAAACTCTTGCCAAAATGGGTATAGAGGGGTATAGAAGGGACTTTCTTCAAGATAGTCAAAGCCATCTACCACGAACATATGGCAAGCATTATCATCAATGGGGAAAAACTAAGGGACTTTCCTCTAAGATCAGGTACAAGACAAGGATGCCCACTCTCACCACTTCTCTTCAATATAGTACTGGAAGTACTAGCAACAGTCATTAGGCAAGAAAAATATATTAAGGGCATTCATATAGTAAAGGAAGAAATCAAACTCTCACTATTCATAGATGATATAATACTATTTCTAGCGAAGCCTAAAAGCTCTACTAAGAAACTCTTAGAAACAATTGACCTGTACAGTAAGGTAGCAGGCTATAAAATCAATACCCCAAAATCCATGGCCTTCCTATATGCAAACAATGAAACAGAAGAAAGGGACATGAAAAAAGCAATCCCGTTCACAATCGTGCCCCAGAAAATCAAATACCTCGGAATCAGCTTAACGAAGGAAGTAAAGGACCTCTACAAACAAAACTATAAAATGCTACTTCATGAAATAAGAGGACATGAGGAAATGGAAACATATACCCTGCTCATGGATAGGGAAAAACAATATTGTGAAAATGGCAATACTCCCCAAAGCATTATACAGATTCAACGCGATCCCTATAAGGATACCCATGACATTCTTCAAAGAAATGGATCAAGCAATCTTGAAATACATATGGAACAATAAATGCCCATGGAGAGCTAAAACAATTCTTGGGAAAAAGATGATGGGGGGTATCACCCTCACCAACCTTAAACTTTACTACAAAGCAGTAGCAATTAAAACAGCATGGTACTGGAACAAAGGCAGAGACGCAGACCAGTGGAACAGAGTGGAATATCCCGACACACAACCCCAAGTGTATGATCATCTAATCTTTGATAAGGGGGCAAGAGATATGAAGTGGAGCAAAGAAAGCCTCTTCAACAAATGATGCTGTCATAACTGGACAACTACATGCAAAAGAATGGGCTTAGACCTCGACCTCACAACATGCACAACAATCAGATCAAAATGGATTAAAGACCTCAGCATCAAACCACAATCCATAAGGTACATCGAAGACAAGGTTGGCAAAACTCTTCATGATATTGAAGCTAAAGGTATCTTCAAAGATGACACGGAACTAAGCAATCAAGTAAAAACAGAGATAAACTTATGGGACTACATTAAACTAAGAAACTTCTGCACCGCAAAAGACACAGGGACCAGAACACGAAGGCAATCTACAGAATGGGAAAGGATATTCACCCAATACCCATCCAATAAAGGATTGGTATCAAGGGTATACAAAGCACTGGTTGAACTCTACAAGAAAATATCCAACCCCATCAGAAAATGGGCCAAAGAAATGAACAGAAAATTTCCAAGAAAGAGATATGAATGGCTAAAAGGTACATGAACAAAATACTCTGCATCACTAATCATCAGGGAGATGCAGATCAAAACAACTATGAGATACCACCTCACACCACAGAGAATGGCACACATCCACAAGAACAAAAGCAACTGCTGTTGGAGAGGATGTGGAGAGAAAGGGACCCTTCTACACTGCTGGTGGGAATGCCGACTGGTCCATCCCCTTTGGAAAACAATATGGACACTTCTCAAAAAATTAGAAGTGGAGCTTTTATTTGATCCTGCAATAGCACTTCTGGGAATATATACTGGAGAAACAAAAAAAGTATAGTTGAAATGACATCTGCACTTATATGTTCATCGCGGCACTGTTTACGATGGCCAGAATCTGGAAAAAACCCGAGTGCCCGAGAAGAGATGACTGGTTAAAGAAACTTTGGCCCGGGTTCGATCCCCTGCATCCCATATGGTCCCCCAAGCACCGCCAGGAGTAATCAGGAGTAATTCCTGAGTGCAAAGCCAGGAGTAACCCCTGAGCATCTCTGGGTGTGACCCAAAAAGCAAAAAAATAAAATAAAATAAAATAAAATAAAATGTGCTTTAAAAAAATAAAAAAAAAAGAAACTTTGGTACATCTATACAATGGAATACTATGCAGCTGTTAGACAAGATGAAGTTATGAACTTTGTATATAAGTGGATCAACATGGAAAGTATCATGCTAAGTGAAATGAGCCAGACAGAAAGGCACAGAAGTAGAAAAATTGCACTCATCTGTGGAATATAAAATAACAGACTAGGAGACTTACATCCAAGAATAGTAGTATGTAATGCCAGAAGTTTGGCTCCATAGCTTGGAAGCTGGCCTCACATGTTGGGGGAAAGTCATCCCAGATAGAGAAGGGAAAACCAAGTAAAATGTGATTGGAGATCCTGCTCGGGAAGGGAGATGCGTGCAGATAGTGGACTAGAGGCTGAATACGATGGTCACTCAATTCCCCTGTTGCAAACCACAACACCCAAAAGGAGAGAGAGAGAGAGAGAGAGAGAGAGAGAGAGAGAGAACAAATTGGAATGCCCTGTCACAGAGGTGGGGTGGGGTGGGGGGGATGGGATGGGGGTGGGAGGGATACTGGGTTCACTGGTGGTGGAGAATGGACATTGGTGGAGGGATGGGCTCTCCATGAGGGAAAAACAAGCACAAAAAGGTGTGAATCTGTAACTGTACCCTCACTAGACTCACTAATTAAAAACCAAATAAATTATTAAAAAAAAAGAAATACGCCAGGAATATATCACCAATAAGCCTTGGCTCCCCAAAATTAAATAAATAAATAAATAAATAAATAAATAAATAAAGTGTCAGCAAATCTAGCCTAGTTAAAGTACCTGATACACAACAAGATGAGTAAATATTTGTGTCCCTTAATAAATACTAGTAAACGATATATAGGTGCTATTTGTTTGGATCTAAATTTTAAGTAATGCTGGATCAGGGTTTGTGCCTTATGATTTTATGAGTTGTTTTTGCTTCCTTATTCTAAGGTTCAACATAATTCTATTTCTGGGGCTCAAAGAAATATGTTAGTTTGATAGAAAGCTGATGACTGGCAAAATAAGTGACAGAGAGAAAAATTTAGAAGGATCAAATAACGACAGCGTCCCAGCAATTACAAAAAAGGAACAAGGGAAGGAACTGAACTTTCTTTTCACTGTAGCCAGTCTGTCTCCATTAAGGAGTCTGTCTTTAATAAAATTATTATATGAAGAGATGTTCTTTTATCTCATTAAATACTAGCCTAATTCTCTCTTTCAGTTGTTAAAAGTGAGCACATATCCTGCTTCCACTGTAATAGTGCATTCATTATTCTCTTGTTACAATTAGGTCAAATCCTATAAACTTCTAACTTTAATTTGATAATTTCGTTTATATTTTAAGCTCATACACTTTTTCTTTCTAAAGATTTTAGCTTTTATAGTACTTGAAGCCAGTTATCACTAATTAGCACCACTTAGTCTTTACTATAATGCTTAATTGGTTTTATTTGAACCTTAATATATGCTTATTTTATTTGATTTTTCTTGGCCTTTATAAAAAAAATCAATCATAACATATTCCTGGGAAGCTTCTGAGAGAATTTCTCAGCTGCCCTTTGAAAGTTCTAATCCTGATATTAACATAGACCTTTATCTTTTATTGGAATACTGCTAAAAATTTAGTAACCTGATTAGTGACCTAAATTCCAAATAATATAAAATCTTCCCTTTGCATATACAAATTATTTTTCAATATATTCATTTTCTTGCCCCAAACCCATACATTTTTATTTACCATCATGCTGTCAAGGGCTATCATAAAACTAATATTAAATACATGAATTTTCTATTCCAAAGTGTAAAACTAGCACTTGAAGTAAACCATTCCATCTACTTCCATTAACTATACAATGAAATCTGAAAGTAACTATTAATTTAAAATAATTTTCATTTTATAATTTTATGCAATTCACTTCTTTACACACCAGGATTAATGTAAAATAGATATACTGACTCAATACTAAGAACTATTCTTTTCATTCAAAAGTGATAGATACTACCAAAAAGCACAGACAAGAAAAATCTAGGCAATGACATTCTAGCCTTAATTTCATGCTATTTATTTATATCTCAGTTCAGGGCTAATCTAGTTTATATTTCAAGATTATTTATGTCCATGGAAATTATAAGTTGTGCTACATGAAAAAATAGGAAGCAAACAACATTCTCTCTTTGCTACAAAAATTTACAGTCTGAAACTAAACTGTCAATTTGACACATTCACACAAACCAGGAATCCCATCCTGTAAGGCACAATAAATTCCATAGAATGGAATTTTTATTAGATCCTAAGAATTACTGCCATTTTAACATGATTAATTCCTCATCTGACAGTAGACAGCATTTCATTCACCAGACAGCTTGAGGAAGTGTCTTTTGAAAGCCTTTGACAGCATCTTATTGGAGCTGGAGGGCCCCAGCTAGAACCCCGTCTGTCAAGCCATGCCTATAGATATTCTGCCAGCAGCCTCCAGAAAGACAGACAAGTGGGTGGATGGTAGAAATAATGTCATGAGAAGGGCAAATAACTATCTCTCTTCTTCTCTCAATTGCCTTGTTAGTCTCTCCACAGAAAGTAATTTTGGCTTGCTACTATAAAAACACTAGAGGGTTGGGATCCATCTTCTCCACATGGATTGAATTTTTAGTTATTCGGAGAGCAACTTAACCAACTTAACTATGTGTAAAATAGAAACCCTCACATAAACACCAGCCAGGGGATCTTTTTGGTTAATTTTCTGGCGTCTGCAAAGTGTATGTGTTTACTGGATGATGAGTTCAAAATATTACTATGCATATGCTTATGCTTAAGAGGAATTATGTGGCTTGGGGCTAGAAAATCAGCCCTGTATGTCAGTTCAATCCCTGGGCACCGATACATGTATCTGAGTCTGAGTGCAAGCCTCAGCTCCTTTGTATCACACTCACGGGTGCAAATGAAGCAACTAAGTTTGTGATACCCAGGAGCATCACCAATAGCACAACAACAAATGAGGAGAAAAGAGCTGGCCAGAAAGAAAAGTCTATAAACTTGTGGACATTAAGATTTGAATCTTGGCTGTACTGTTACTTGATTATTCTGATCAATCTATTTTTTTAATACCCAAACCTTTACTATCAGTAAAAAGTGAAACTAATATTAAATATTCTAAGGATTGCTGAAAATGAGAATACAGTTTAGCACAGTGTGAATATTTAATAAATGAGCATTTAATAGATTTGCTTCAATCAAGTAGAGAAATGCAACTACTTTATAATAAAAGACAAAGATTCTTGAAATAAAAGTATTTCATACTATATAATCTAGACCTATTACAGAGTCTAATATCAGTTTGGGGCTATATTCAGTACCTTGAAATTACATAAATGTAAGTGAAAGTTATCTGTCATGTTTATTCTCCTAATGATTTTAATGTCCCACTGAACTCCAATAAGTTAATATAAGTTTGAAGTTAAAAAGGGATTATGAAATGTATCCATATATACCAAATATGTCTGTAGTAAAAATAAAACAACAGAAGGAAAACAGTGAGTAATAGGATTCAATTTAACTAAGTTTATAGATTACAATATGTAGGAAATATTACATCAGAACGTTTTAGGTGCTAAATATATTGAAAACAATCTAAATCCCTAAGATCCTTTTTAAAATTTAGTATTTTTAGGTTACCATATTTACATCTGCTTTTAAAGTGGAATGCTGTACCAAGTCAGCATGTGGTGATATCACTTAGGAGGGCAGAGAGCTGGTCAATGATGCGGCATAAGGGAAGTTAGTTTAAGGTAATAACAAAAGCAAACTGGTTTGGTGACTACTAATTGCTCAAAGACCAAAATTTACCCTACTCAATGTTTCTAATTTATGAAGGTCAATAAACAACATTCAGGATATATGTCACATAAACTATCTCAGTGTTTCTAACCAATCTGTCTCAATATACACAGATAAATGCATTGATTTTGGACCAAAGTATTTAACCTACTGGTTTTCATCTTCTGTATAAATAGAATTGGATCCTGATAATTTCACTGCTAGCTAGAACAACACATCTTCACCCAAAGAGTGACTCAGTTGTAAACTATATTCAAAAATTTATCATGCTCTATCTGCTTGACAATATTTAACAGGAAGATAGCACCTCAAATAGGCATCTGTTCATAGAGTGACCTGTGTTTTAAGTAACAGCTGTTCTGATATGGAGAAATTTTATGGTCAAATAGCAAAGAAGCAGGGTGACAATATGTGGTCTTGGAATTGTGGTCAAATCAATTAGGAGAGGGAGGGGGCACCTTTGATGAATTAAATTCTAAGTCTTGGGATTTTAGGATAAAAACAAAAAAGAAGCACAGTTTGTTTTCCTAGCCAGGAGTTCTGGGGAGAATTGTGTGGAGAAACATCTATTGACTTGACTTGTGGAATGTGCTTAAGTTTGGGAAAGGCAACAGAGGATTAAGGGTCCTCAGAGAGAATTGGTTTTCATTTAAGCATGAAAAAAAAAAAAACAAAGCTCAGAGGTGAGGTGGAGGACAAAGGATATTTTACTGGTGATTGGTTTTAAATTTCCAAGGAACTAGAAAAAGTTCTTAAAAGGAAAGAAAAGAAAAAACACCTTAAAACAAAATTCACTAATTAAAAAAAAGCCCTCTACTATATATTAATATGCTAATGTAGCTATAAAGAATCATAAAATAGAGAAGGTAAAACAAGTTAGAGGAGCTGCAGTGATAGATAGTGCAGGGGTACAGGGGTAAGGCAATTTCCTTGCACAGGGCGAAGTGGGATTGTTCACTCTATGCCACTGGTGGGTTCCGAGAGCCTCCCATGTAAGCCCTGAGCACCACTGGTGTGGCTTAAAACAGTCCCCCAAAAAATTAGAAAAGAAAAAAAAATATTGATCACAGATTAGTGATCAAAAAGCATGTAATCTCTAAAATTTGCTAAAAGTGGACCATAAACTAGGCAACAAAATCTTTGGCAACCGCAAAAAGAATGCAACACAATCAGTTAACTATATGAATCACCAATGAATCATGAGAAAATAAAATAAAAATAAAAAATGCTTCATATATTTGATGACATTTTGATACACAAGTGGATTAATATGAGATTTCACTGGCAGAAGTGTTTGATAGTACATTAAGTTTGAAATAGCTCACTAGATATTTATTTTTATAATAGCTATGGACATAAAAATAGCTTTATAGTTATTGCTGACTTTATTCCAAACTCTTTCCTTCTCTGCTATTTTAAAGTATTTCAGAGAAAGTACTATAACTCTGAAAAAGTGATGAAATATGAATTATTTTGTCTGTGTTATTTTGTCCTATACATTTGCTGTCTAATAACAATTAATAATTGCTATATAACCATTTTTCATGTCAACCTCAGGCTCAGAATATTGTGTAGGATCACTAGCCTACTACAAATTGCTGGCAAGTCTTGCTCTCTCCTCCCTGGCTGTATGGTCATTCCAAATAATTTGTTTTGTTCGTTCTGGAAGGACTCAGTATTTATGTCAGGTATTGTTTGACGAGAATGCCTGAGTGCCTGAGGACTTGACTTTGCCTGCTGTGAGCAGAGCGTGTGCTGTCCGGAGTGGAGGACGTGCTGTTACAGCCACTTCTCGATAGCGAAGCCCTCTGCCCTTGGGGCTTTACCACTGATGTCCAGACATGATCTCCTGCAGCTATTTCTAGAAGTTCTCTCTCATCTCTAAGGTCCGTGTCAACGCTCCTTTGGGGACATTCTTTTCATTTTCATCTGACATTGCTGATTCTTTATTATTGGTGGTAACATTGGCTATATCATTTTCCTCTAGAGGCAAATAATCTGGCTCTTCATCCTCTGTTGACGTTGAATCAGTTGAGGGCAGTTGGCTGTGACAAAGTCTGCCCGTCTAGTACTGTACTGATATCCAAGCTGGGACTCTGAGCCAGGCTGTTTTCACTCGGGGCGCCCCAGAGGGGGGCAAGTGAGAGCCCTCCCCACTCCAAGAGATCCAGCCCCACCAACAGACTTCCACAATCCAACTGCAGAAGGCCCCAGGCCGCTTTCCACATGCTCAAACCGAGCCTCACGCATGAGTGATGTCCCACGGAACCCAGGTAATGTGGAACTTTGTGACTTAGACTCTGGGCTCAATGGGACCCGGGAACAGAGATCCTCTGCCTGCTTCCCCCAGTATCTGGTGACCCAGGGGTCATGCCCATAAGCCATCTCCTGCAGGCACCAGATAATCTCATCATCTCATTGGCCACCATCCAGAACTCATGGCTGCTTCTCCCGGAAGGGAGCATAAAATGAGGTGCCCATAACCATGCCACCGGAATCCGAGTCAGGCTGTTTTCACTTGGGATGACCCAGAAGGGGGCAGGTGAGAGCCCTTCCTGCCCCAAGAGACCTAGCCCTGGCAGCCGAATTCCACTACCCAACCACTGTCATGCTCCAGGCCGCTTTCCACATGCTCGGGCCAAGCCTCACATATGAGTGAACATATTCCTGGACCACACGGTCATGAAAGACACATCATAAGATACTTCCTACCCATTCTCCATAATTACCACACCGTATTTGATGTGGTTCAGACAGTAGGCAACGAATCAGAGAGGGAAATATATGCCTGAGTGGCAACACTTGCAAAGGTGATTAGAGACCACCCCAAAAGTCTCCATCCCTCTTGGAGAACCCGGCAAGTGAGAGTATCCCACCTGCATGGCAGAGCCTGGCAAGCTACCTGTGGAGTACTCGATATGCCAAAAAACAGTAACAATGACGGTCCTTATTACTCTGACCCTAAAAGAAACCCCAATATGCCATCTGGCTACACTAGCACACGGCAGGGACAAATGGAGACATTTTGGTGCCTGCTTGAGCAAATTGATGAACAACGGGATGACAGTGATACAGTAATATAACCATTTAATTTACTCAACTATTAAATAACACTGGGGTGCATATAAAGACGCAACAAGCTATATAACATGTTGGCAATTTACACTAGCCTTGCTTTTAGTGGATGATTTTTGTTTATGTTTAGTTTTGTTTTGGCACAACGGAGTGGGGAGAGTTTGGGCCACTCCAGGCAAACTCTGGAGCTGCTCTTAGCTCTGTGCTTGGAAGTCACTCCCAGTAATATTCAGAGTCACGTGCTGCTGGAGCTCAAATCGGATCTCCTGCCTTTCAACCTTTTGAGCTCACTCTGCACTCTCAAATTCTGTTTTTTTAAAAATTTAGTAGATGGGGCTGGAGTGATAGCACAGTGTGTAGGGCATTTGCCTTGCACGCGGCCAACCCGGGTTCGAATTCCAGCATCCCATATGGTCCCCTGAGCACTACCAGTAGTAATTCCTGAGTGAAGAGCCAGCAGTAACCCCTGTGCATCACTGGGTGTGACCCAAAAAGAAAAAAAATAGTAGAATCCCATGCTTTTAAAAGCCCCAGTGTGTTTCTAAGGTCAATGTTTACAAAGTTAAATACATGCAAATCATAACATCTTTTTCAGTTTTATTTTTCAAACAATATGTTCATTGTTACAGCTTCCCTTTTCTCTACACTGTTAACACTGAAGATAAAAGTTATGCTATTTTCTTCTGCAGTACAGGGTAAATTATTTCTGCTACAATGCTCACCAAAGAAACATAATTAGAACTAATTTTGAGACTTTCTGTGGCACTAAATCAAGAGAACGTATTATTAGGATGAAAACGTGTTGGACATGTTATAACCAACATTTAAAAAGTGACAAAGCTGTGTCTTAATAAGCATGTTAATATAAAATAAAATCATTTGAATTAGGTTATAGGTAGGTATTTTGTCCAAATAGGTATATCTAGTAACTTCTAAGGACTTTTAGGTATCTTTCTCTCTAAATATATATATATATATACACATATAATATACATATATAATGTAAGAAGCTAAATATATTCTGTCTATATACCTATATATAATAAATAGCTAAAATTTAGAAAATATTTATTAGAAAAAATTATTGAAAGTAATTCTAATCTCAGCATTCAATAGACGCAAGGTGGGTAATTATATTAATCAGTCATTTATAAAAAGCATTTGTGAGGAATACTAAATGCAAAACCCATGGCAGTTGTGATCACATCTAATATACAGAAGAAAAGGAGACTTTTCAGAAAAACAACATTACAAAGCCTTTCAAACCAGCTCTCTCAAGAGGCTATCAGATGGAGCTCTTTCCCAGTTTTCTTTCACTCCTGGAGTTGACCAAATTGTAGAAGCATCTGTTCCACCCATTTAGCACTGTCTCCACTGTAAGCAACCCCACAATTGTTTCTTCCCCTGGCAGGGCTTTCCTTAGTAGTGGAATTCCTAAGAAGTGTGAGTAGTCTTGAAAATGGAAGTGAGCAGCAAATGTGTTTTCTGAGCAAAATGAGATTTTCAAGATGAAAGAAAAGAGGAAACATGGTCGATGTTTGGAAAACATGGTCTGGAAAATTTGGTCTATGGTAAGTAGAGAACAGAGTGTTTAAGACTGGGGAAAACTAATTGGCTAGGGGAAGAGACGACTGCTACTGACTTGTTCTGGAAGAGGTCTGTGACAACTGGACACATTCTTTTTCCTTCTGACAATTGCTCAGAAAGGAATTGAAGAAATTGCTTTCATCACAAGAGCAGGTACTATCACACAATGAGACACAAGGCCATGGTTTTACTAACAGGACAGAATAAGACACAGAAAGATCTTTACAAGATATGTCTTCAGCTTACAAAATGACAGCTGTTTTAATATGTGGCTTTAACATCATGTTTTCTGAATTTGACACTTCTCTATTAATGATGTAACTGTGGGCAAAGTATTTAATTGTTCTTAATATTGATTTCCTTATTTTTAAAACAGGGACCATTATACTAACCAAATTGATTAAGTATAAATACTGTTAAAACTCCATAACCAAGGATTATCAAGAGGGTGGAAAGAGAAAAGATGTCTAATCAGTTGTAGGCAACCAAATAATGCTAGTAGGATTATTACTAAAGTGTAAGTTGAAAAGCTAGTATTAACCAATAACTAGTCACTAACCCTTACCCAATGAGATCAGAAGTAGCAGATGAGATCACATAAGTTTAGGGAAAAATGCAAAAGTCACTAATGAGCTAGGCTGGGAGATAAAAATGAAAGAAAGCAGAGGATCACTAAAGCAAATGACTGCATAATTATAGTTCCATCAAGGCTTGAGAATCTTGGATATATATTCTGAAATTTTGGTGGTGGTAGGCATATAGTACGGAAACATATTCAAAAATAGATTATAAAATTATTTCGATTATACATGGGAAGCTACTTCTTTTTTTAAGCCCATATGTTTCCAAAGGCTTGATTTAGTCAGGCTTCAGCAATACAAAGCCATTATTCATCCAGTATAATTTTATTTTCTTCTCCTAAATCATCACCTCCAGCTTATTTTGATGCTTATTAATACTGCTAGAACTAGTGTACAAGAATAGACAAAACTGAAGCTAAGACCAATATATTTTTTCTCCTTATAATGACTGATAGGAAGCAAGATGGACACTATTGATTAAAATAAGCTTTGTTAATTTGTTTTGCTTTGTATCCTTTCACACAAAGTTCTCATAATTCTGGTATTTCTTGGTTACACCAAAACCAGAATGCAGGCTTCATGTATCCTAAACCTAATAAGTCAGAGTAAGTAGAATAGGGGATGGAGCGATAATACAGCAGATAGGGCGCTTGCGTTGCACACAGCTGACCCGGGATCGATTCCCAGAATCCCATATCGTCCCCCACGCACCAACACAAGTAATTCCTGAGTGCGAGCCAGGAGTAACCCCTGTGCATTGTGCATTGCCAAGTGTGACTCAAAAAGCAAAAACAAAAACAAAAACCAGAGTAAGTAGAATAAAAATCTGGATTTTCTCCCTACTTGGAGGGATGAGGGAGATAGGGTATTGGATTACAGTGTTCAGGGATCACTCATGGTGGTGCTTCCAGGAATATTATGTGGAGCTGGGATCAAATCAGTGTTGGAGCCGTGCAAGGCAAATGCCTCAGCTCCTGTACTCCTATCTGTCTAACCTGAAAAATACGCATTCTTATAAAACATACTTGTTTAGAACAGTCATTGTAAATCTGCACATTTTGTGATAAACTTTGCATGTCACAAAGCATTTGGGAGTTCTTAATCTAGTCAGAATTAGCATGCCCTAATCCTAAAATGTCCATTTGTGTTTGCAGAATGGCAGAGCGTGGGGCAATAGGGTATGGAATAGAAGCAATAAGGCACAGGGCAATATGGTATGAGACAGAAGCAACTACTGCATGTGGCTGATGCAAATTTGATCCCAGGCACTACATATGGTCCAGTGCTTAGCTAAGGGTGATCCTGAGCAACTGCAGAGTCAGATGTAGGCCTTGAGCATGGCAACATATGGCCACAACTCCAGAATAAAATTTTTAAATAAAAGCACTCCCATGAATGGAGTCTACAACCTTCAAAATAAACTCTTATTTTTATATGTCTATATAGGATGATGCCTCATTATAAAATTAAAAGTTGTGTACATCATAATAAAAATACTATTTTTATCTATGTATATGGCACTTAGAGAATTATTCTCTAACTTTGCATTTCTAAAACTACATAAGGTAATTTAGATAGAAAAAGAAATATAATTCAAATTAACTAGGTCCTAAAAGAACACTATCTGCACAGATCAGTTTAAACTTTTTATATTATGTGAACTTAGACAAGTAATTTAAGCTCACTGGGGTTGCATTACTATTTCCAAAATATAGTAGTATTCATTCTATATCACTGGAATGTAAAAGCGTAAGTAGATATGGAGGTTCTAATGTTTGGCAGACACCTGGCAATCCCTTTGAATAACATGTGATCTCGTAATTCAAAGGAAAATGGATTTTTGATGTTTGTGATTATTTTTTAGACATTTTATCATGAGACAGAATCAAGTACATATACAGTATAATACTGATTATCTTTACTATTTATTATTTTAAAAGTATTGGTCTGTCACTGAAAAAAACAGATTTTTTCTTTTTATAATGATTCAAATAATTGCTTATTTGAAAGATACACTGTCTAAGATAGATTCAAGAATTAGTACTATTTATCCTTTAAAACTGTAAGAATTAGTATATTCTGTATTTTAAACATATGTGCATATAAATGTAGTGAGAATATTTGTGTATGTGTGTACACACATGAAATTAACATTAATAAATTTTCATTTAATAGCACTGTAGCATTGTCATCCCCTTGTTCATCGATTTGCTCGAGCAGGCACCAGTAATGTCTCCATTGTGAGAATTGTTGTTACTGATTTTGGCATATAGAATACACCACGGGTAGCTTGCCAGCTGTACCATGCAGGCGCGATACTCTTGGTAGATTTAATAAACAAAATAAAATCCCTGAGAAATCTTTTGGGGACAAAAATAAGGGAATACATCCCTTGACTCCATATGGTGGTGTAGGATAACATTGGTTTGTCCTTCCTCCCTGGCCGCAGGGAGTTTCAGTTTACTGAATAATACTCATCACAATGCTCCCAAGGCACTCCCATTCCTCTGTGTTTATCTGTCACCTCTTTCTTTGTGCACTCCTCCACCAACTGGTCTATCACCTGTATCCCGTAATCAGATTCTGTTAACTTGTAAGGTCTGATCCTTCTAAGGACACTGGATTTATATTCATAAATGTAATACTGCTTTTCACTTCTTCTCATGTCCTTTGCATA
The DNA here is from genome assembly GCF_027595985.1 of Sorex araneus. Lineage (NCBI taxonomy): Eukaryota > Metazoa > Chordata > Mammalia > Eulipotyphla > Soricidae > Sorex > Sorex araneus. The sequence continues at coordinate 221,542,326 of NC_073313.1, read as the reverse complement.
GTTTCTCCAGAACAATGTCCTTTTTGCATGGACACAGGAAGACAGTTAATGCTATGCTTTTGTAACTTGGGAAGTTAATGACTCCGAATAATATTCACTCCTGGGCATCTGTTGTCTCGACTTAAGCCTCAATTGCCCTTACTTCCTAGAACCCCAAAAGCAGGGTCCCAACGAGGGACTGGATGAACCTAGGGCAAGCAGTGAGCTACCCTGGCATCGAAATGGGCCAGGACAATGTGCCATAATATTTAACTATAAGTTAAGAGCATTGCCATGGACAAATTCTGTCATGATCCAAAAAGTAACAACTGGATGAGGACTCTGCTAGGATTAGGAAAGACTAATCTGGCCTGAGCACTGTAGTCTGAGACTTATAGTGAGATGTTCCCAGGAGAGTCATCCTATCAGCTTAATGTATCTCTTACTGTATCCATACAAAATGACTAGTATTATTAAGAAGTAAAATTAAGATGCATGTTTAAATGATTGTTGGACTAAGGAAAGGAGAAACGTACCCATAGATGGTATTTTGCTATTAGGTGGGTCTTCTTGATGAATGCACTTGTCCTAGAAGAAGCTTCTCTTGAGGGAGGGACCTTACATCCATTGATTGTATAACCACACTTAGGTGTAATTGCTACCAGAATCCCCAGGTGATGGGGGATATAAGTAAGGCTATAAGAGCTGGCAAAGGAGGGGCTGGAACGATAGCACAGCAGTTGGGCATTCGCCTTTCACATGGCTGACCCGAGTTTGATTCCTCTGCCTCTCTCGGACAGCCCGGCAAGCTACCGAGAGTATCGAGCCCACACGGCAGAGCCTGGCAAGCTACCCGTGCATATTGGATATGCCAAAAACAATAACAATAAGTCTCTCAATGAGAGACGTTACCGGTGCCCACTCGAACAAATCGATGAGCAACAGGATGACAGTGACAATGAAAGGAGAAGAATGTAGAGAAAAAGAATTCAGAGAAGAATGCAGAGAAGAATTCAGAGGAGAATGCAGAGGAGAATACAGAGGAGAAGAACGCAGAGGAGAAGATTGTAGAGAAGAAGAATGCAGAGAAGAATGCAGAGAAGAATGTAGAGGAGAATGCAGAGGAGAAGAACGCAGAGAAGAACACAGACAAAAAGAATGTAGGAGCAGAATCCAGGAGAGAGGAATCAAGGACAATCAGGGGATAAGGGAGGATCAAGGGGAGTCCAGGAGAAGGAAAAAAAAAAAGATTTGGGGAAGCAGAGTCAGAGGAGAATAGAGACAAGATTGGAATAAACTGCAATTGATATCAACCAGCCTGCCCCTTGTGTCTTACTTCATCTGCCCTTTGTATCGGCTGTCCCGGGTGGGGAAGTGTCCTGAGACCACCGAACGCAGGTGGTAAGAGACAGCTGCGGGCTTCATTGCCATTTTATAAATACACATGGTGGAAAGAAAATATAGTGACAATATAGAGACAAAGTCTTCCTTCCCAGGAAGCTAGTTTTCACCTGATAATCTACAAGTGAATGACATAAATTTAAGAAATTTTTTTCATATTTAAAATAGACTTATGACAGGATTTATTAGAACTCTTAAAATGCAAGATTGGAGCATTAGTCTTCCAATTACTATGCTCTCTATTCTGGGCTTTTCATTATTTCTTGTCTCTTTCTCTCTACAGAAATGTTCTGTAAGACCCAAAATTCACTCTCTAGACCCAGGACATATCTCTGACTTATCAGCACCTATCACACACTCAAGCTGGTCATTACAGTCCTGTCACTCAGCAATGCAACTGAGAAGAGGTTTATAATCTAAAAATGAATCTGTGAAACTAAGCAAAGACCTTAAAGGTCTGTGCCTAGAAGCTTCTCAGGATTCTGATGTTCTGTGTATAATCTTTTTCTTGTTACAACTGTTGTCTCTGCCTTTATTAAACACTTACATAAGACTGCCTTTATTAAACACTTACATAACACTTTCTGGACTGGATCGATAGCACAGCGGATAGGGCGTTTGCCTTGCATGTGGCCGACCTGAGTTCGATTCCTCTGGTCCTCTCGGAGAGCCCGGCAAGCTACCGAGAGTACCCTGCTCACACGGCAGAGCCTTGCAAGCTACCCATGGCATATTTAATGTGCCAAAAACAATAACAGCAAGTCTCACAATGGAGACGTTACTGGTGCCTGCTCAGGCAAATCGATGAACAAAAGGATGACAGTGCTCCAGACAGTGCTTCATAAGTAAGGGTAAATATGAGACTCAAGAGGTCTTATTCTTCCAATCATCCAATCTTTTATAATCCTTGGAATGGACTTCTTTCATAAGACTGTGGGAAATGCATTATAATGTATCCAGAATCTGGCACCACTGCATGCTGAAACAAAGTAGACTGAATCAGTCCAAAAAGAACTGTAAATAAAGCATCGGTGCCTTTTATAAGCAGTAATTTAATTACAAACTTGTGTCCTACAGTGTTAAGTTTTCCTTAGAATCAAACTTACACTGTTAAGTTTTCCCTAGAATCAAACTTACTATAGATACATTTTATATATCATCTCAATATGACACCATTCATAGTAAAACTGAAAACCATTTAAATTCATAATAATTCATTAACTTTTTATGCTATAAAACTTTTCATTCTTTAACAATGAAGAGCTTCTGCACCTTAACTAGAGTCCTGTTATTTGTTTCATTTACTATGAAATTATGTGTTTATATCCTTTGTGTTTTTTATTAGTATGAGAAACATTCTGTGAAATGTTTTGCAAAATGTACTACAAAAATATATTTACTAAATCACCTTAAAAATTCAAGCTACACTTGTGAAAACAGTATTGCTATACAATGCGCATAGTCTATACTCTATTATATCTGCTATAAAATTTTTGTCTTATTACCTTCTCAAAAATAGGACAGATATTTCACTAATTACAGTATCTTAACCTGCTATAACCACACTGCATCACAAGCATGCAATGATCGGTAGACTTCTCACTTCTAAATATATACTATATAAATACATTTCTTAATTTATATAGTTTTTGTTTCCTGTTAGTACACACTTTAACAATATTAGTGATATTTTTCTCATGGAAATGCTCAGACATGTTCAATCTCACTCATTCCCCCAGCAGTTACTATATTATTTGCTCTGAATATTTGTAAATGGAAATTATTTCTCTGTTTGAAAGACTTGCTTTGTTTTTATTCCATTATCTCACTGAATGTGTGAGCAAGAGTGCAAGACCATTCTAATGAGCAATAAAAAAAAGTCTGCAAACCAAGAAAATAGTGTGAGAATCCTAGGAAGTACATGCAAAACCAGGTCAATCTAGCTCACTAGGTTTTACTATTTAGCATTATCACTGAGGTGCAACTAAAGGCATATCAAGCCTAGTGCTACCAGCTCTGCTGCCCAGGATACTATTCAATGCACCTACAGAGTGTGGGGAGAAATGATTTATGCTTCTCTGAGTTTAAATCTCCCAGGAAGCAATTAGCTATCTCTGCCTTGCCTACTACCATTTGTGAATAACTCCATCAGATAAAGTCTGCCTGGGAGACAGGGCAGGAAGAGAGGGGATTGTGCAAGTCTATTCAATTTGGTTCTAGTATTTCATAACATTGAATGTTGGCAAATCATATATTCAAATATGCAAAAAATAATTGAGGCTAATCTAATAAACATGCTGTAGTCTAAGAAAACAAAAAGCCAATCTGTAAATTAGTTGTTTAAAAAATGTGCAAGTTTTCTTCCAGGGTAACAATGTTTTATCAAATAGATAGTAAAGTATGTCACATATGCTATGTATTTACATGATATAGATTACTATTTGTAATCTATATGTGTGAGTATGCTTTCAGCTAATTGATATGACTCCAAAGTCCATGCTCTTTTGATCACAACACAGATTCCCAAGGTCCTAACCTATTGTTTCTGTAGTACTAATAGTCTAGCAGCTCTTAATTATCACATATAAGTCTTTGTATAAGTGAAGTCAGTTTTCCATTTTGAAAAGTAGAGGCGTGATTTTGTAATTTTCTTTGGCAACCTCTGCAATACAGCTGAGGAGTTAATTTTCTGGTTCCAAAACATTGCTAAAGATTTGTGCTGAGACTTCAATTACTCCAATAAGCTATGTTATTAAAATTTAATGATAAATAATGAAGTCTCAGGCACTCACACAAAAAAGTTAGGGCCTTCATGGAGATACTAAGGTGAATTCAGATATTTTCTCAACAGAAAGAATGAAAGAAGTGTAACAGTGGCTAATATTCCAAGGCAAAAAAAAGAAAAGTAAGAAAATAGGCAGAATTTTTAAATGTGAAGCAGTCCACCAAATACTGGGATCATTTAGCTTTTGTAAGAGAAATAACATACTGTACTGTCTGCATTGTTGTCCCATTGTTCATCGATTTGCTCAAGCGGGTACCAGTAATGTCTCCATTGTGAGACTTGTTGCTGTTTTTGACATATCGAATATGCCACGGGTAGCTTCCCAGGCTCTGCAGTGCAGGCAGGATACTCTCGGTAGCTTGCCGGGCTCTCCAATAGGGAAGGAGTAATAGAACTTGGGTCAGTCTCATGCAAGGCAAATGCCCTACCTCCTGTGCTATCTCTCCATTTCTAGAGAAATATCATATAGAAAAAAATCTAATAAAGATCTCAGAAACATAAGAAATTGTAAATTGTGTTAGTGAGATGATTCATTTCAATATATGATAAAAATTAACTACCAGAGGGAAATATAGTTCCTAGAATTTTGGAACAAAATGCAAATTTTGCAATCTTGGCAAATTAAGCCTGAAAAATGCAACAAAAGCTGAGGACTGAAGAATGCTGGAGGGAGGAAATGTAAGTAGGCTATTAACCACATCACTCATATGCACACATTGTCAAAAAATGATATGTGCTATTAAGAAAAAACGTAAGGATGCCAAAATCTTAATGTGATTTTCATAATTATAGTCCTTTAACTCCAGAGCAATCTTTGAGGAAATAATAAACCCTTGGCTAAATATATATATATATGTATATATATATGTATTTCATATCTTAAATTAAGTGTCTATTTTGATTCACTTTTTCTTCAATTACATTCAAATAAAGTTCCATGCTTTTTACTGTAAAATGGTATGTACTATTATTTTCTTGTTAGTCTTCCCATTTATCTGTTCATTCTTAGTCCTATTTTCTATAGTTATTTGAAAAATACTGATCTCATCAAACATTTGTTAAGATTAATTGAAATGATAGATTCAAAATATTTAGAAAATCACTGGCATAGAGTTTTTTATATAATGTGAATGCCACTGTGTATCTATTCTTATATGTTAGTTGTTTTAAGATATGATTATATTTTAACCAAAAGTAAGTACTAATTGTTTTTTTTTAACTTAGGAGAATTTTTTTTTTTTTTGCTTTTGGGGTCACACCTGGCAATGCACAGGGGTGACTCCTGGCTTTGCACTCAGGAATCACCCCTGGCGGTGCTCAGGGGACCATATGTGACGCTGGGAATCGAACCCGGGTTGGCAAATGCAACCCTACCCGCTGTGCTATTGCTCCAGCCCCTAAATTTGGAGAATTTTTGAAAAGAGTGTTGATTTCTAGATTTCAGTGCTTTTTTTGATACTACCTAAAAATTAACACAGATTATAATTATGTATTATGTATTATTAGTATCATGATACTTAAATTATGACATAATTAGGAAATAATAAAATCATTTAGAAAAGAATAGAGCACAGACTGTAATAATTGGTTCTTTAATGCCTTTTTGTTGTGTTCTCTGTGCTCTGAAATAGATCTTTATTTAGACTATGGTTGCATAAATTACATCAGATATTAATTCCCCACCTGCCTTCCATTTATTACACTCTATCACAATTCTGCAAGTCATGAAAAGGACTAATATAAAAAGACTAGCACTGGGCTCAGAACACTAGCACAGGTAATAGGGCATTTGCCTTGCATGGTTTGATCTAAGTTTGATCTCCGGCACTCCATATGGTCCCCGGAGCACCACAAGGAGTCATCCCTAAGCACAAAGCTAGGAATAAGCCTTCAACACTGCTGGGTGTTGCTAAATAAATAAATAAATAAATGCCTCTTCTAAAATAATAAACCTAGCAAATCTTGAGAGATTATATATATGTACATATACATATATATACACACATATATATATATATAGAAATTTTCTATTTAATCATAATTCCCCACAATCCCCAATTACAATGTCCTGAAACTGGCTTCTTTGCTCAGAAAAAGCACTTAAGATAGAGATAATATAAAGATCATAATATGATTTTTATTATATAAAATATATCATATTTTTAAATTTATTTATTTTTTATTAGCTAATCACCATGAGTTACAGTTGCAAACTTATGAGCTTTCATGATTGCATTTTGTTTACATCCCTCCACCAGTGCCCAGTCCCCTCTACCAGTGTTCCCAGTATCCCTCCCACCCATCCCCCCACCCCCTATCCCACCCCACCTCTGTGGCAGGGCATTCCCTTTTGATCTCTCTCTCTCTCCTTTTGGGTGCTGTGGTTTGCAACAGAGGCACTTCGTGGCCATCGTATTTGGTTTATATTCTATTTTCAGTGTGCTTCTCCAATCCCATGCGGGTCCTCAAACCACACTTTACCTGGTGTTCCCTTCTCTATGCGAGCTGCCCCTTCCTCCAGCGTGTGAGGCCAGCTTCCAAGCCTTGGAGCCAATCTCCTGGTAGTTATCTCTACTATTCTTAGCTGTTAGTCTCCTATTCTGTTAAAAATATATCGTATTTTTATGCAGTACTGGTGTTAATAAAACTATCAAACAGCAGAATAAGGGAGACAGAGTACTTGAGGGCAGTAAAGATAGTACAGGAATTACTTGCCTGGCATATTGCTGACCCTGGTTCAATCTCCAGCATTGCATTTGTTCCCCAAACACCACCAAGAATGATCCCTGAACAGAGTAGGCACTGTGGCCACTCTGAGAAAGACAACTATATACATTTACTTAGTCTGCTTAGCTCACATCTCTGCAAGACTTCTTGCTAGTTTTAATCAATTAACAGAGCAGGCTCCCGCAGAGATGGACCAATTTCAGATATATAGAAAAGGATGACATACACACATTTGCTATCTCTAGGTTAATTCATCCGCTAGTAACACTAGTTGTTATCATCTCCTTAAAATTGGGATCGAACCATTGCAACAGTAAAGAAAAGAACACTGAGTAGGAGAACTGATTTCTAGACTTAATTTTGCCATTATCTTGCTGTGTAAAGCTTATGCAAATAACTTCACCTTCCTGGCCCTCAATTTGCTTTATCAAGTAAATGATGAAATCAGAAAAAAATGATCCCTGAAGTCCTCTTCAACATTAAGTCTCTGAGTCTGTAATATACATAATGTTTTTATTTTACTTTTTTAAGAAAGAACACTATTTCATAGTGAAATTTTATAATAAGCAGTTATATCTTGATATAAATACAATTTTACTATGGTAGCTATATCGTTTTTTAAAGGATTTTTGTAGAGTAATAATATTTCATTGAAGATGTACTTCACAGTTATGTTTATTATATATTTCCTTTATTTTGCAAAAAGGGGGAACCCACAACCGCAACCCTAGTATCCTCTTTAAAATAAGTACTTGCATTTAAGAAATTAAATTACTTAGGCTCATCCCTCAAAATGAGGAATAGTAATGAAAGAGGTTTGTTTTTACTTTTTCTTTCCTTCCCATTTTCATTGTATTTTAAGAACACACAAAATTGAAATTACAATGAAAATTTAAAATATTTCCATTAAAATACAATTAAAAATATTCCCAGTTATTACTTCACGTGCTTTAGTTTTTAAGGAACATTTCAAAATAGTCAAAAATGTAAATTATCCATGGCAGCATCACTTTTTTTTCAATAGATAAAAATGGTAATCAAAAGTTCAATTTACAGTCCATTCTCCAATTGTGAAATGCCTGAAATAAGCTGTGGAGGTAATTGGACTGTAGAGCACCTGTCTGCTGGCATGTATTGGTTCTGGATGAAAGCCCCAGCACAGGAGAAAGAAACGGAGGGTGGGTAGCACTGGGAAAGGGGGAACAAGGGAGGGTTGAATTCTTTGGAATGTACATAAAGCAGACATAGTAGCATTATTAAAAGCAGTTGCAAAATATGATATTTTTAAAAAAAATTATGATGCCAGTATTACAGACATCAGGGGTGTCAGCCTCTAATAGCAAGCTGCCAGGGGCACATATGAAATACCAGAGATCTGAACTCACAACCACCTGCTTGCAAGGTTATACAGCAGGCCCTGCAAGTCACTGCACTATTAATCTAATACTAAATAAATATGAAATTTTTTTAAAAAAAATACAGGGCTGGAAAAATAGCATGGCAGGTAAGGTATTTGTCTTGTATGCACTGACCGATGTTTAATACCCAGCACCACCTATGGTCACCTGAGTATCACTAGGGAGTGCTCATAACTAGGAACTGAACCCTGAGTGCCAATGGATATAACCCAAAAACAAAAAGAGGAGAAAGAAAGATAGGACAAAAGAGAATAATTTTAAAACTAAAAACTCACTGTTGAAAAACTCATTATATAAAACACAATTCATCTCTCCATGATTCTATCCCTAGTTTTAGTATCAAAAAACAAACCAGTAAAATTGGAAATGCTTTTTTGCTGCTACTACAAAAAAGCTCGAAGAAACCTGTGAGTTTAGAATTCTACCTTATTTTGCATATTTTCACAACCAAGTATAGTAGGGTATCTTTTGCTCAACTTCTAATGATTCACTGGGTTAAGTATGAATACATTTTGTTGCTAATTTCTTTTAAAAAAGAATTACAAGTATCACTTATTTCTAAGATCCAAATTTATGTCTGAGTTATAAACCATCCCATTGAGAAATGTATCCTACACTCACCAAAAATAATTTCAGAGGAATTAGTAAAATGATTTAGTTACATAAAACTTTTCTCTACCATGACTCATAATACCATGACAACATAATGTTGTAATTTTCTCTCTTCATTAAATTCTTTGTTAAGCTCCATATTGTTTTAAAAATTTGTATGAGCTTCCTTATATTTCTATATTTTATTTTTGTGGGTTTTTTAGTGAAGCAAAATAAGTTTTTACTTAAAGAAATAAAGAGAAATGTACTATTGTGAACATTTTATGAAAATAAAATTTATAAAAATCATTTAAAAAATAAAATAAAGAGAAATGCGAGAGATGATAAAGAGAAATATGTGGTCAAGCAAAAACATGGGCTTGACCATGTTCTCTAGAGGGTGAAAAAAGCAGAAAACAGCTTTTGGGAGAGGTTATATGCAATTTCTTTAAACTGTCTTGGCCTAAAGTTCTCTGATGCCTGAAAGATAATGTAGGTGTATTCTCAGAAAAAGGCCTTGCACTCTTGATGGTCCTGGATTATTCTTAACAAGACCTTTAGATTACACAGCAGATTCTTTTCTTAGGGGGTCTGCCAATCTCTGGGTGCGGTCTCAGTTTTTCCATTTCCAAAGAGCTCATAATTTATATACCAACGAATGAGTTCCCATGCCTTTGGGATAATTCCCTGTCACTGTCACTGTCATCCTGTTGCTCATCAATTTGCTCCTGCAGGCACCAGTAACATCTCCATTGTGAGACTTGTTGTTACTCTTTTTGGCATATCAGATATGCCATGGTTAGCTTGTCAGGCTCTGCCGTGCAGGTGAGATACTCTTGGCAGCTTGCCGGGCTCTCCGGGAGGGGTGGAGGAATCAAACTTTGGTTGGCTACATACAAGGCAAATGCTCTACCTGCTGTGGGATAGTTCAGAACTAGGCAATTTCTTCTTTCTAATGTTGAATTTAAAGTAAGATAATCTTTGCATTAACATTATCGTTCAGTTGTTGAAAAGTCAAAGGAATAGTAAAGTAGATAACAGTACTCTTTTTGTTTAATAGTCAAAGCCTTTTCTTGTACATAAACCTACCTTTGGATTAACATGGAAAGTACCATGTTGAGTGAATGAGCCAGAAAGAAAGAGACAGTTATAGAAAGACTGCACTCATCTGTGGAATATAAAATAGCAGGATGGAAGACTAACACCCAAGAGTAGGAGAGATAAAAACCAGGAGGTCTGCCTCACAGCTTGGAAACTGGCCTCATATGCTGGTGGAAAAGCAGCTAAGATAGTAAGGGAACACCAAGTAGAGAATGTTGGGAGGAAACACTCGGGTTGAAAGATGCATGCCGGAAGTAGACTATAGACTACTATAGTCTACTACAAGTAGACTATAGACATGATGGCCACTCAATACCTCTACTGCAAACTACAACATCCAACAGGAGAGAGAACAAAAGGGAATGCCCTGCCACAGAGGCAGGGAGGGGTGGTGGGGGTTGGGGTGGGGGTGGTGGGAGGAATACTGGGATCATTGGTGAAGGAGAATGGGCTCTGGTGGAGGGATGTAAACGAAATGCAAACATGAAAGTTCATAAATTTGTAACTGTACCTCATGGTGATTCACTAATAAAAATTTAAAAACAAATGCCATTCCCTTCTCAAATTAAAATTTTCAGACTGGCCACAGCAGATACCTTTCTACTGTTTCTGAGGAAAACAGAAAAACAATACACTACTTGACACATTCTAAAAATGTTGCTTCCTGTTTATCAAATAATAGTGCAAATGGGATTGATGTTAAAAATTTTATGCGTGAAACTCAACAATGAATAACTTTGTAAATCCCACTGCCTCAACTTAAAAAATATTCAATAGGTATTCTCAAGAGATATTAACCAGAGAAACTCCAGACTTTACAACACTTTCTTAATCAAAGATAAGCTTTGGATAGAGAAGACATTGATTTAAGATTTTTTTTAAATATCCACTCTTTTAAACCATATAACAATCTAAAGAAGTAGGTACAATTACTAACTCACTTGAGAAGGAAGGAAAGTCAAGGATAGAAAAGACACAAGTATACCTCTTAGGGCACTCAAATTTGACACTTCATTCTACTTAGTTTGAGAAGGGTCACTTCAATCACTGTGATAAGATGCAATATCTACGAGGCCATAAAATTCTGATAGCATCAGTAGAGCTGTTGGCAGAGATCTATGCCCTGGTGGTGTGTCTTTGCATATATGCCAAGTGAAGGTCCTGATTTTCCTATCTCAATAAACAGGCTTGGCTTGTAGTTTTAAGATACAGATTTTGAACAAAAAGATTCAAGAATCTTAAAGTTCTAACTCATTACTGTTACTGCTAGCTATTGTAACTATTTTTTAAGTAAAAAAAGAACTAAATATATGTATTTCCATATATAATACATATACACATATAATGTATATGCATATACACATATATAATATATATACACATATATGGAAACAGATTAGGGTGTAAAGATTTTTTTTTTTTTGCTTTTTAGGTCACACCCAGCGATGCTCAGGGGTTACTCCTGGCTTTGCACTCAGGAATTACTCCTGGCGGTGCTTGGGGGACCATATGGGATGCCGGGGATCGAACCCGGGTCGGCCGTGTGCAAGGCAAATGCCCTACCCGCTGTGCTACACTCTGGCCCCTAGGGTGTAAAGATTTTAAAAAACAAACTAAAAATCACCCAATTGCGTCAGGAATATCTTGAGAGTCAAGATTCAGATATATTTTCTCTGCAATTAAATGCACCATCAGTGAACAATGCATATTTTATACATGAAACTATTCTATTAAAAATCAGTAAAATACAATCTTTCTTTTGTTGGTTATCATCTATTTAGTTTTCTTTCAAAATTCTCCGGTTCACATATTTCTTCTCTCTCCCCAGGGAAGACATAAGTTTTTAAAGCCAAGGTCCATGTTCCTATTTGTTTTGGATTCAATTACTTTTGGAGCTTGGAACAGGACAAATAGATAATCAAGGAATGCTGACTCTCTTTATTGCCAAATCTTAAAATTACTGCATTATTTCAGAACAGATCTATATTCTCATCTGCTTTAACAATGCTAGGTATTTTATGATAAATATATATTCATCAACCCTTGGATGGGGATTATACCTTGTAGAATAAATTATTAAATAATTAACTTGGTTTTAATGCATCTATCATAAGTAATTAGGAAAATGACTAACTAATGGAATAAGTTCCTTCAAAGTTTTTATACTCTCATGTTATAGAAAAAGACAGTTCAGGGGCCAGAGAGAGAGCACAGTGGGTACAGCACTTGTCTTGTTTGTGGTTTGAGTAATCTCTAAGCACTGCTGAGCATTTCCCAAAACAAACAAACAAACAAAAAAGACAGGCAATCTTGTCAACAGCTGGAGAAAATGAAAAATATTATGACTTTCCTTAATAGTGATTTTTAAAAACTGTCCTTTAGCATTCTAAGTCACCTCTTTTTTAAAAATAGTAACAGAAAACTAGTACACAATCCATCTATAGATCCCGTCAGCTTCTCAAATTTTATAGTGGCTTCTAAGACCTTCCATGGGATGAGACCATCCCTGCCCAGCTGCACTATTGTGATTGCCTGCAACCGCTTCCTAGCATCCTACAGCAGTGCAGACCCTCTGAACTGGCTAGTTCCCAACTTGCAGACATGGTTCCACTCTAAAGGTGCCAGTCATGTCCTAAGTACTCTTTGACCATGTAGTCTCCTGTGTCACGCCCTCTCTCTTAGTTTGTTTCCACAGCTCATCCTTGAACACAGTATTTAGTACACTCTCTCCATATCTCCCACTCACCAAAGGTCTGCCTTAGATTTTTCTATGGCACATTTTACAATTTGGACTCAAGTTCATAAACAAACTACCATGTTAATACTACCATATATTGTACTACAGCGGGTAGGGCACTTGCCTTGCACACAGTCAGTCCAGGTTCAATTCCTGGTACCCTGTCTGGCCCCCAAGGCCAGCCAGGGAGTGATACTGTGCACAGAGCCAGGAGTAAGACCTAAGCACTAACAGCTGTTGTCCCCAAACCAAAAGAAACATACCCCCAAAAAGCCCAATAGCATATGTATAATGTATATAATACTAATCATACTGGTTAATGAGTAAAATGTATTTCATATTTATCTTACTGAAAAACCTCATTATTTGCTAAGTACATGTAACTTTTAGGAATGAAGCATTTTATATTAGTATGTTCACTAAAATCCTATTATCTAGATCAGTACCTGGAATTTATTATGAGTTCAATTCAAATTTTTAAAAAAAGTATATGCAAGAATGAAGCAGGAAATAAACAAACCTTTATTTCCATTTTACCATATTTCTTACCTCAACTACTATGTTAATAGGCATATTTCAGAAAGCATTTTAAAATGTCATAGTTAATGAAAACATGCAGTTAAACTAAAATTGGATGCTCTTCTATTTGAAACATACTTGTTATTTTAACATACTCTCCCTCCCAGTTGTTATTTTATGATTTAAATCATTGAATACTGAAGCCAGAGCGATAACCCAGTGTGTAGGGCACTTGTCTTGCACACAGCTGACCTGAGTTCAATCACTGGTAACCCATATGGTCCCCAAAGCCTACCAGAGCCTGAACACAGTATTTAGTACACTGGGTGTGCACCCACCAACCTAAGAAAGAAAAAGAAACTTGTGAAGTCTTTGCTAGAATTTAAAAGAAGGTTCTTATTTCTACTACTCTTGGGTGTTACTCTCCCACTCTGTTACTTTATACTCCACAGATGAGTGTGGTCTTTCTATGTCTGTCTCTCTTTCTGACTCATTTCACTTAACATGATACTTTCCATGTTGATCCACTTATATGCAAATTTCATGACTTCATCATTTCTAACAGCTGCATAGTATTCCATTGTGTAGATGTACCAAAGTTTCTTTAACAAAATTGTGTAGATGTACCAAAGTTTTGTGGCACTCTGTTTTTTTTTCCAGATTTTGGCTATTGTAAACAATGCTTCAATGAACATATGAATGCATATGTCATTTCTACTATACCTTTTTGCCTCTCCAGGATATATTCCCAGGTACAAGAGTAGTAGAAATAAAGACCAGGAAGTCTGCCCCACAGCTTGGAAAACGGCCTCACATGCTGGGGGAAAGGGCAGCTGAGATAGAGAAGGGAACATCAAGTAGAGGATGTTGGGAGGACCCATTCGGGTTGAAAGATGCATGCCAAAAGTAGACTCTAGACTGAACATGATGGCCACTCTATACCTCAATTGCAAACTACAACACCCAAAAGGAGAGAGAACAAAAGGGAATGACTTACTGCCCAAGAACGGTGGGGTGGTGGGGTTTGGGGTGGGGGTGGTGGGAGGGATAATGGGAACATTGGTGGAGGTGAATGGGCACTGGTGGAGGGATGGGTAAACGATCACTGTATGTATGAGTGAAATGCAATCACGAAAGTTCATGTTTGTAACTGTACCTTACAATGATTCACTAATAAAAAAACTTTAAAAAAAAGGTCACTATTTAAAGACAATGGATTTCAAACTCATGAGCTAAACTTTTATGAAACAAACTGATGGTCATCATATGAGTCCTAAAATGTCCATTACTTCTCCATTCTATTTTATCTTTTAGTGCATGCCTTCTGTGACTCACAATTTTCATTTTTCACGACTCAGATTTTTTTATATGATGTATCCTAAGCTTTGAAAATATAAAGAGTAATACAGAGTAATAGAGAACACAATATATAGCAATATATTACTATAGTAATATAGTACTATCAGAAGAGTAATACACAATAATATGAACTAGGGGGCTGGAAAAACAGTAGAGGAGGTAAGGTGCTTGCCCCGAGGTGTTGAATCCAAAGCACCGCATATGGTTTCCTAAGCACTAATAGGGGCCATTCCTGAGCACAGAGGCATGAGTAAGTCCTGAGAACAGGCAGGTTTGACTGAAATCCTATCCACAAAAATATATCCACATGACCAGAATAGATACATTATAAATATTCAATGGCTATTTCTGAAATTTTGAACATTTTGGAACCAAATTATGTGTAACTAAAGTTTTTAAAGAGCTAAAGTCACCACAACATTAAAGCACAAAACAATTTTAAAACTGAAAACATTTCAACATAAATGCTAGTATGTATTTCCCCATTTTTCCATTAATATAAGTTTCTATGAAGTTTAATATCATCCTATTTCTTGTGATGCAAATAGATTTTCACTTCACTACACACTTATTAAAAATTATTTGGTTATTTCACTGCTCAAACAGATTTTTCCTATAATTAAATCCTTCTCAATGTATCTTTTTAGCATTGTTCATCAGCAGTACTTGTACTGGTCAATGTTATGTATCCCTTTAGTTATCCAATCAAATGTTAACTGGTGTTGTCATCAACTTATTTTATATCTATAATTAAATTATAGTCAATTTGATTATCTTAATGAGATTGACTTTATGAGATTATCCTGAATAATAAGGGTGGGCTTAGTACAATCAATTTAAAAGTTTGAAACCAGAACTGATACAGGATTTATTTTTGAAGAAGAAACTTCAGCTGTGTTCAGCTCTTGCCCAAGAGTTTCACATTCAGAGGTCCAAGTATAGCTCAGTGGCAGGTGTGTCACCAAACATTCTTGGTACCCCACTATTCTGTACTCCATTACAAGAAATATATAATGTTTGTATGTATGTTTGTGTGTATTCATAATACTTGCTTTATTTATCATTATATTATAGTAATGTTCACTAAAATTGAAGCTTATTACTCTATTTCCAGCTTAGCTTTTATATCCATCTGAATATCAGAGATTTGTGTGTCATAAAGCTTATCCATTGTTTATTTCCTACAGGTCATGATATTGCAAATAATCTTAGTAACAGCAATTGTTAGCTGAAAAAAATATATGTATCACTTAAACAGAAATTGTAAATATTTTTTTAATTTAAAAAACTCATTTATTTGGAGAGAAAAATAACTTCCCATGCTACATATTACAATACAATATCATTTATGTATTTTTTCAGGCTCATCTACCAGAAATATGTAATGCATGACCAACCTTTCTAAGAACAACTTTGGATTACCAATAACAAATACAATCCAATGGACTGTTTTACCTTTAATACTATAACAAACTATAATGAACACTATAACAAACACATGTCACAAGGACCATTTTACCTTTGCATTATAGGGAATGTAATGTTTTGATAATGCTTCTGGCGTGTGCATCCATGTTTTGTCTGCAATTAAAAAAAATACACCAAGTTAAATTAAATCACCGGTTCATGGGGCATCATGTACAGGTGTTTTCATTTGTAGGGATTCTGATATGGGTGTACTGAGTTTCTTTTGTTAAATTGAGAAAGGATAACTATTCATTTATAAGAACAACGTCATTGGAAAGACATTTTAAGGTTTTAATCCTTAGTATAAAAGCTTCCAGATTTTCCTTTTAAAAGCTGTCAGAAAATACAAATGAAACTTTAAAAAATAAAATAACAGTCTTGGGATGTAGTACATGGGTTTTGGTGAGACCCAGGTTCAATTTCTTGTAACACATGGTGCACCAGCATAACCAAGTGACCCTAAAACACTGTCTTGGGCAGCAGCGGGGGCTGGTGGCCCCTGCATCTCAAAGTGTGAGCTGCATTGCATCCTGACCCTGAGCATCAACCATTTGGTTTATGGTCAGGTGTAGCAGTCAGGATCCATGAACACCTGCTGTGGGGCGAAGGGGGGTCCCCTGTCCCGATCAAAAATCATTTGGATGATGAGTTAATTACATTATATAACATTTTCCTTCTTCTAAGTAATGTTTTCTTGAAATAAAGGCAATTTTTACTAATCCCCTGGTCAAAAAAATTCAAGTGCCCTTCAGTCATTGTGATTGTTATTATTCTTGGCACAAATAATTAACTAGTAAAGGAAATTTCAGAAACTAATGACCTACATTTTTAGAAAGCATAACTGAATATACTAAGTACTTTTTTACAGGCGGGGCCTTATCTGGTCATAGTCAGGCTTTGTGTTCAGAGATCACTCCTGGCAGTGCTCTGAGGACCAAACACGGTGAAGAGGACCAAACCCAGGCCTGTTGCATGCAAGACAGAGCCTGCTGACTGAACTATCTTTGGTCCCAAACTACTAAGTATTTTTTTTAAAAATCAATATACAATTAGTATAATTTTTAAGTCTAAGTTTTAAGAAATACTGATTGCGGGCCTACTCTCAGGAATTTGTAATATAAATCTTTAAAAAAAGTAATATGAAATATTGAATATATTAGAATAGTAGAATAGGGGCTGGAGTGATAGCACAGCAGGTAGGGCGTTTGCCTTGCACACGGCCGACCCGGGTTCGACTCCCAGCATCCCATCTGGCTCACCCAAGCACCACCAGGACTAATTCCTGAGTGCAGAGCCAGGAATCAGCCCTGAGCATCATCGGTTGTAACAAAAAAAGCCATAAATAGATAAATAAATAAATAAGAATAGTACAATATTAGAAACCAAAGTATACAAAGGGATAACATACTTCAAAACTCAATTCATATTAGATATTATTTATACATATACAAAGTATATTTCATTCATTTTTTGAAACATATATTCCATAGACCTCCAAAAATAATCTGTGGATTATATAAGTAAATTAAAAATACCAAAAATCATATTTATACAATTTAATGTAACTATTTCAAACTTCTCAGCAAAATTTCCTAATCTTCAAGTATACCTTCAAATATAGGACATATAGCTCCTTACGGTAATTCTGTCCTTAGTATTTGTAGAAATTTTTAAAAAGTGTCTGATCAACACTATAAAAAAGAATATAGTCAAAGTCATCTTACCATAAAAATATAGAATAAGAACATATTAAAGGAACATATGATTAGTGACAAAGTATTTTCAACATTTAATTCAGAACATTTAAAATGGTGTTAATAGAAATTTTCTATGTATAGCTCTTGGCATGTTATGTACATAACATGGAATGTGAAGGCACAGAATTACTATATTTAAAGAATTTCAATTATTTTGTGTCACATTAGGAATAACAGGCTATATTTTTAAACATATTTATGTTGTACATGAATATTCACAAGTATTTCTATAACTGAAAAGTGAGGGATCAAAGAAATTCCAAACCTACGCTGCATTTGGGTGTTACTTTGAATACTGAAATGGATATAGCAGTTGTACTAGCTTGGGTTACTTAAGAAGTGAAGCATTCTAACCTTCAAATAGCAATATCGGCCTACTGTGTAAACATACATATTTTATCAGTTATCAGTTTAATTAGACATTTAAAGATTTCTCCAGATGGCAATATAGTAATTTAGTAATATTATGTACTTAGATTTGGAAGATAGTCTTACCTTCGTATATTAAAATGTATCACATTATAACTTCTCAGCCTTTTTTTTTTTTGCTTTTTGGGTCACACCTGGAGATGCACAGGGGTTACTCCTGGCTCTGCACTCAGGAATCACTCCTGGCGGTGCTCAGGGGACCATATGGGATGCTGGGAATCGAACCCGGGTCAGCCACATGCAAAGTAAACGCCCTACCCTCTGTGCTATCCCTCCAGCTCCATAACTTCTCAGCCTTTTGGCTTAGATCAAGCATAAAATGTGTCACAAAACATTTTGCACACTAAAACAATAAAAACACCAAAACCTCCTGCCTTTTAGAAACCTTAAAAAGAAATTCTTTTTTTCCAGCCCATAAAGCTCTACTCTTCTCATGTCTTCTTTTCCAATAGATACATCATGGTTCAGGAGGCTGTAAAGCATGACAGAAGAATCAGAGTGCTGGCTCAACCCAATCCGGAGGCAAAGCAATATTGCTTTTTCCTCTGGTGCTACTAAGACAAAACTGATGGCAAGGCAGCCGGGATAGAGAAGGGATCACTAAGTCAATAATGATTGGAGGGATGGTTCGAATGGGTGATGTGTGCTGAAAGCAGAAAAAGGACCAAACATGATGGCCTCTCAGTATCTGTATAGCAAACCATAATGCCCCAAAGCAGAGAAGAGAGTAAAAGGAAAATTGTCTGCCATGGTGGTTGGGGGGAGGGGGGGAATGGAATGAGGGGTATACTGGGGACACTAGTGATGGAAAATGTGAAAATGTACACTGGTGGAGATATTGGTGTTCAATCATTGTATGACTGAAACTCAAACATGAAAGCTTTGTAACTGTATCTCATGGTGATTCAATAAGAGAGAGGTGAGAGAGAGAAAGAGAGAAGAATGATGGCATTGCCTCTTTCCTAGTCTCATATTGAAGAGACTAGGAAATAAAGAGTGTAGGAATATCTTGCTGAGACTGGCAACAAATTGAAACAATCAAAATATTAAGTCACTCATGGATAATCATCAGAAGTTTAATCCCCAAGTGTGCCTTCACATATCTAGTGCTGATGGTTCAGTGGGTTGTTCATCATTATTCTCCTAGTATATGAAGAGTACATATAATACCTAAAGAATTTCAAATATGGTTCTTTACTGTCATACTAACTTATAATTTGACAAATTAAAAAACTACAATGAAACCCTTCATATTACTTTATATAGATCTGGTTGACCTTGAAGAACAAATTCAGATGATGGCCCTTTGTCCCTTCTCATAGTAATGAGACAGATTAACAGCACTGGAGAAGAAATAAACACAAAGGTATTTTAGAACAGAATTCCCTTTTGATTTGAAGCCATATCAGCTAACTCAAAAATGAGTATTTACATAAAGGATAATTGTAACATTTAAAAATATATGACAATATAAAACTACTCTGACAGATCAATCATTCTAGGTGCTTAAAAGGCATTTAGATTAAGAGTTCATTAAGAAAGGTGTAGTGACTTTACAATTTTGTGTTAGTAGCACATAACATAATGAAAACATCTCCTTAAAGTCTTACAATGAAAATTAAATGCTGTTGAATTAAAACAGATGCCTATAAATGGATCATAAATCGGAAGATCATGTTTAATTGATGAATTTTAGGTGCTTTGCAGTATATCTAGTTCTCACTGTGTCAACTTATAAGTTAAAGAATACAAACATAATTAGCTTATTTTAGGCCTTAATAGCAATTTTATCAATAGGATTTTAAAATAAATTAATTTATTATAGGAGTTAAGAAATCCAAAGACAAAGGTACCCTACTGAGAGGAACTACAAAACAAATATACTCATTTAAGCAATCTATTTATGAGTCTTGACTAATTTTTTTAAGAAACTCTTCAAAGTAGTTTAAAATAATGCAACTCTAAACATACTGGTCTTTTTTCCTCAGGATCTTTAAGTGTCTCTACTATGATTACATTATTTAAAAAGAAAATAAGTGAAATAATTAAATAAGAATGGCAAATTTTAAATGGGGAGAGTTAAGAAAAAGAAATCATTGTGTATACTAATCTCTTTTCTGAGGTTGAGGGTGATTTGGTAAGGTCGGAAGTGCTAACCTAAAACAAAGAGAATATCAATAAAGTAAGAAATAAACTTTTATTGACTGAAGAACATTTTGCATGTTTATAGACTAAAATACATAGTGTATCTTGATGCTAATTATTGGAAATAGAACTAAATCATATAAACTCTAGGGCTATAATTACTGTTTCTGATTGCTAAGCTATGTAATTTTGCTTACAACATTTCATATTTTTATTCTTAAATCATAACTCAACCAAATAGCCCTATTGATTGAAACTAGGAGCAGAGGTTCTGAGAATTTCTTTCTTTAACAACTTCATTAAGTGAGCAAGTCAAAATTGATTGGTGAACATAAGGAAAAACTTTAAGTAACAATTTCTAACTCAGAATTAGAGTAACATATTGATCAATAATTCCCTGGTAAAGACATTCAATCATTAGGAAAAAAGACATTGCAAAAGAGAGAGAAAGAGAATGAGGCAAGAAAAAATAACAAGTGTGAGTTTCTAAATTATTCTAATTTTCTTAGCTGTAACACCACTCTCTACAAATTAGACAAATATATAACTTTAAGTTGCTTAGTATTAAAAAAAAATGCCAAGTTCTCTTTACAATGAGTTAATTACAAAAGTGGAGTTTCAACTCTAAAATCATAAGAAAAGGAATTGGAAGCAAATGGAAAAAAAAAGAAAGCTTTGAAGTGTTTTTAATATAGTATATATTTAATTTAAATATATATTTAAATTAAATATATTTAATATAAGTATATTTAATATAAATAATATAATTTATTATAAGATTGTGATGAGGATTTTATTTATATATTAAAATACATGTGTGGCTGCCCTTAGGCAGTTAGAATAGAAAAGGTATCAGTATGTCAATGATAATTGGAAATGATCACTCTGGACAATATTGGGTGCTGACAAGAGTAGTAGAGATAAGGACAAGTAGGTCTGCTCCACGGCTTGGAAACCAGCCTCACATGCTGGGGGCAAAGGCAGCTGATATAGAGAAGGGAACACCAGGTAAAGGATGTTGGGAGGATCTGTTTGGGTTGAAAGATGTGTGTCAAAAGTAGACTAACACAAAGGCCACTCAATACCTCTATTGCAAACCACAACACCCAAAATGAGAGAGAACAAAAGGGAATTCCTTGCTGCAGAGGCAAGTTGGGGTGGTGGGGGATAAGGATGGGGGTGGTAGGAGGGATACTGGGAACATTGGTGGAGGAGAATGGGCACTGGTGGAGGGATGGAAAAATAATCACTGTATGACTGAAATGCAAACAGAAAGATGGTAAGTTTGTAACTGTATCTCTGGTGATTCACTAATAAAAATAAGTAAATAAAGTAGAATGATAAAATAATAATAATAATAATAATAATAATAATAATAATAATAAAAGAATTGGGTGCTAAAAGTACATAAAGGGATATAGAGGATAACCTTTCAGTACTTGTACTGCAAATCATAATGCCCAAAAGAGGAGAGAGACAGAGCAAGAGAGAAACAGAGACAGAAAGACAGACAGACAGATAGACAGAGGGAGAAGAAAGGTATCTGCCACAGAGGCAGGGGGGTGTGTGGCTAAAAGGAAACTGAGAACATTGGTGGTGGGAAATGTACACTGGTGAAGGTACAGGCATTGGAACATTGTATTACTGACCCAAACATGAACAACTTTGTAACTGTGTATCTCATGATGATTCAATTTTTAAAAATACATATATAGATCATATAATTTTCCCAGATATTTTACTAGTAAAATGAATAAATACATTATTTTATTTTTTAGTGTATTTTGAATCAGGGCAACTACAATCTGCAACCAGTGACATTTAACCTTCCGTTTATTTGAAAAAATAAATTAATAATAGATTTCTTGGCTTCTTCTGTTTAAAAAGTGCCAGGGATTGGAGTGATAGCACAGCGGGTAGGGCATCTGCCTTGCACGCAACTGACCCGGGTTCAATCCCCAGCATCCCATATGGTCCCCCGATCACTGCTTGGAGTAACTCCTGAGTGCAAAGCCAGGAGTAACTGCTATGAGCATTGCTGGGTATGACCCAAAAAGCCAAAAAAAAAAAAAAAAGGTGTCAATAAGCCACATTTCCTAAATCAACTAAATTAATCCTCTATAACACATTCAAATGTTGAATAACTCTCTATTCTATAACAAAAGAAGTTTGTATATTTTGAGTAATTCCATTGCATTGTGCACAATTAGTTTTGGATATTTCACCTACATTAAACAAAAGGTCATATACTTTACATCTCTTCATTCCTTATTAAACTAGTCCCAGGACAAAATGACAGCTTTTCAAACACAGAAAGACCATACCAACTATTCCCAGCCACACTTTCCATTGTATGGTCAAAAGTTCTGAAGTCATTCCTGGGCACATATAAAAATATCAATAAATTCTGTCTTTCAAAAATATATTCTGACTGCTCTGAATATGACAGCATAAATCTTCATGTCTTGGCTATAGACTGTTCATTATACACACCTGACAGTATCAACTGAAACCCTTGAGAATCACACCATTGACTAATTTCATTTTTAGTCATATAGCACATAAGTATTGTCTTCCTGAAAAATGATACAAGGTGGCTACAATTAAGAAGTTAGATTTTTTTATCTGTATTTGGCAATTTGCTATCTTTAATTTATGGTGTGATATAAATGCCCTAACTGACCCTGGTTTCTCTAACCCCTCATATTAGTAATCCTACTATTGCAATTCTCTTTCTGCTTTCAATCATCTACACATTTGCTTATCATGTCTAAATATCTTCGCCAAATTCACTCATACATGTCAAATGAGAGTTCTGCGCTCAATGGCAGAGAAGTCCTCTTATCATACAACGATACCTTATTTTAAGATCACTGAACTGGGTAAAATATAAAATTTTTCTCTTTCTTTTGAGTGAATCATGAAATATTTTGTCAAAGGTCATGTTCTCTTGCCCCTTTAAAAAAATGTAACTGTTTCTTTCCTTACTATGCTGATAACTATGATACATTACACTTATTTTTAAAATTCTTACCTTTAAATTAATGGCAAGCATATTTTGTTTTCATTGCTAGCAGTTTTCATCTTATTACTTAAATATTATTTAATAAAATGTGAAGTATGGAGTTTCCTTCAGCCCAAAATCCCACACACACAAACACGAATTTAATATAAACTTTATTAATGAAGGAAACTTTAGCAGTATATGTCTATAGCAGTTAAAGTTAGTCTGAGTTTCAGATCACTCTTGGTGGTGGGTATGGGGCTGGAGCAATTTCTTACCTCAGAACAAAATAGCCAAAGAACATAATGTCATTATATCATCTAAACTAAGTATATTATCGCCACTCATTATTATTGATCTGGTCAGCAATAAAGGTCAATTAGCAATGTTTAAAGGTTTGCATGTTCAATTCTAACTTTATTTCTGAGTCATGTAGTTGATAATGGAAAAAATTGATTTATTAAGATCTTTTCTTGATTTTCATAGCAACAATAAATTGGCTTCCAGGTCCTTCAAATGAGTACACGTACCTTTCTTCCTGCTAAAAGCACGGTTCATGATGAAGAACAGTCAAGCAGAGGTTCAGTTCAATCACAATTTATAGCCTATAAAAGTAACAGTGTATTAATTAATGCTTTATGCAAATAAATGTTAATCTCTTTAATGCAAGTACATTTTAACCACAAACCTTTTTCTTTTATGAAAGTATCTAGAGACTCTATGAATGTTCCAGGGTATACCATGTAAAAATAATATTATTTTATAGATATAATATAATATTAACATATTAATATTAAAAGTGGCATAGAAGATATAACAAATATTTCAAATGAAATTCTTTCAAAGTTTTTTATTTTCTTATAGTACAACTAGCATTAATTGTATTTATCTACAAATTAAGGAGACATAGGATCAATAAGTTTGCCTTAGCAAGTCAGCAACACGTGTGGTTAAGTTTTGAGCTGGTAATAATACAGTAAATAAACAGAAGCTTTTCTACTATAACAAGTGAAATCATGCTCCCCAAGTTCTGTTGACTCTGTGCCTGGGCAGCTGTTTGTTACCAGGTCTGTCAAAACAGGTGATGGCATTCCATCCTCTTGAAATCAAGAAGAGGTCTTGATGATCTTTGAATCAATTTTGGGATCATGAATTCCTGTTCTTGAAAAATTTCAAGACTTCAGTGGGCTCTATGGTCGGATATTGTAGGACCTAAGAAGTGCAGCAAGACTTCCCGCATTTCATCCCCTCTCAATCACTTCAGTTCCAACTGGCAGTGCTTTTGCTGGGCTAACTAAGAAGGTCTGTGATTAGTACCCAAGCTAACCTCTGTATCAAATGGTTGTTTGGCCACATCCTTGATGCGCTAACGTTAAATGGATAAGCTGACGAATTTTCAAATTGGCACGTACTTATTTCAGTTTACCACACAAGTCCTTCTTCAATTCATTTCCTTTATCTTGCATTGTACTGTTAATCACTTTGAAGGAACCTAGCCCCTCCTTCAACACTTTGCTTAGAAATTTCATCAGGCAAGTAATCAATTCCCATTCCTCCCAAGTTATTCCTTTCTCAAAATACTAAAACACAAATACAATACAAACAAGAGTTTTGCCACTAGGATCATCACTTCTCTATGGTTCAATGTCAGGGTGTTCATTTATATCTCAGACTATCGGAAAGCAATTTACCAGGCATATATCTATGATTTTCAGTTCATTACTGTTTGTGTTTTTGTTACAAAGATGGAGTTGTTCTCTCCAGGTCTTCTCATATCTTTTTTTGAGCACTTATCAAAACAGCAGTCTCTTCACAGAAGTCCTAGCTTTTTCTAGCATATATCTTTTTAAAAATCAGTCCAAGTCTACACATTACCTAAGAATAAAACTATTCCCATAGTTTTAGATATTTGCTAGAGTAACAGCTCACTTCTGAATATCAAATCCTCTCTTAATCTGGACTGCCTTAACAAAATACCATACAAATGAGTGGTTTAAACAAGAGACTTATTTTTCTCACTGTCTTATCAGTTGGAAGATTGAGATCAGGGGAAGATGATCTAGTTCTCACAAGAGCTCTCCCCTTGGCTTGGAGACAGTAACTTTTTGACTAAATCCTCACATGACAGAGATGGCACTACTTGTCCCTCTGCTTATAAGGACACTAATCTCTCATGGGACTTCTCATGAGAACAACTATGCAAATTAAATCCCAAAGGTCCTCTCTCCAAACACTATGTTTGTAGATAACTGTGTAAACATAAAATTGGGGCTCATGAGAGAATGGCTGACACACACACACAAAAAAATCAGTCCTTGGCACTTTCTACAATTCCACATAGCAATTAAAATACAGTAAATCAATATTTATCAAAAAAGTTATTTTTGTACTGAAAGAGCAATCTAGCTCCGCATTTCTACTTACAAAGAAGAACTGAAACATTTGATTATGTTATAACTACGTACTGATGTGTAGACTTAGACAAAACACAGTATTATTCTGATGTTTACTAAACATTTTATTCATCATCTCTAATACACATCATTAATCCAGTACTGAACATGCATTTTTAGAACAGCAAAATGATAATTTCATGTATATAAACAACTTTGTAATATATTTTTACTATGATGTAAAATATTTTTATATAGGGAAAATTAAAACAATTTTATTTTCTACAGACAATTGATTTAATCATAAAATATGTTTGGCTTTGGGATACAGCTAAGCAGTAGAGCACAGTAAGTGAGACTTAATGAAATTCTGGGTTTGATGACCAGTTTACAAATCAAATCCCCCACAAAAAGCATAAAATATTTTTTATCAAAAATGCCAATTACTCTGCAAGATGCAAAGGAACATAATGAAAGTCAATTATATATTTTAGTCTTCTATTTTTTTCCTTAATTTTTAACCTAAGAGATATGATTAGTGATTGGGTATCCTGGAGGAGTAAGGGAAAATACAAAACTACCTGCAAAAGGTACTGGGGCTCAGCGTTCAAGCACTTGCTTTGCATGCAGAAGGCTCTGGGCTTGATTTCCAGCACCATATGGTCCCTAGGCACTGAAGGTTGTGCCACAAAACAAACAGAACTATCAGAAAAGAAAAACAACTCTCCAAAGATTAGATTCAACTTTCCTGTTCCAAAAATATAGCCAAATACTATTAATCAGCAGGTCAAATTCAGTAGCTCCTTTCACACAAATTTCAGGTAAATATTGACTATAATAAGTAATCAAATATAATAAAATAAATAGAATAAAATATGAAGAGTTATAACAAAATGAGGAATCTCTTCTGTCCAGATCCCCCATTTTCCAGTAGCTAGGCGGTCACACCCAGGGACTGCCCCGGGGGCCATGTAATCCCACCAAAGGCCAACATCTAGAAACTATAACACCACGCTCCCAGAAGCAACATCTGATAGCTTAGTTCTCCCTCTGGGAGAACCTGCAAGCTACCGAGAGTTTCCTGCCCACATGGGAGGGCCTCGAAAACTCCCCATGGTGTATTTATATGCCAAAACCAGTAACAATGATGGGACTCATTTCCCTGACCCGGAAAGAGCCTCCAATGTGGCACCATTGGAAAGAACAGGTAAAGAGAGGCTTCTAAAATCTCAGGGCTAGGACGAATGGAGACATTACTGAAACCACTAGAGAAATTCGACGATCAACGAGATGATGATGATGATGATGATGATCACTTGTATCACTTGTCATCCTGTTGATCTTTGATTTGCTTCAGCAGACGCCAGTAATGTCTCCATTTGTCCCTGTTGCATGCTAGTGCAGCCCAACGATACTTCCTTGCTGCAGGAACAGAAAGAGCCTCAAATCGTTCATTCAGGGATTTGACGAAGAAATCTGAGAACCCACATCTAGTTGGTGGGTGGCCACGAGGTCTTCTGACGCTCCAGGCTGCTCTCACACACAAGTTGGGCCAAACCTCACACACAAGTGAAGCCCCACAAAACGAGGTAAGCAGAACTTTTCGACCTTGAACTCTAGGTTCAATGAGACCTGGAAACAAGATCCTCTGTCTGTTTCCAGACTCTGTGCCGCGTGACACACCATAAGACACTTAATACCCATTATTCCCACACCATATTTGATAGGGTTCAAATTTGGTGTGAACCATTGTAACACCTCTAAGGGTGATTGGAGGCCACCCTAAAAGCCTCCATCCCTCTCGGGGGGCCAAGCAAGCTACCAAGAGTATCCCACCCGCATGCAGAGCCTAGCAAGCTACCCGTGGATATGCCAACAACAGCAACAACAATTGGCCTCATTCACCTGACACCAAAAGAGCCCCCAATATGGCAGCGTTAAGAAAGATGAGCAAGGAGAGGCTGAAAAGATCTTGGGGATGAACGAGACTGCCAAAATGAAGAAAGACTAAAACGATAGTCTGTACTTTCAATGCATGTACGCTGGCACCAGAAGCATCCATCGAGGACCTGATGGTGCAAGCGCAGAAGATCAAGTACGACATCATTAGTCTGACCGAAATGAGAAGACATCAATCACATCACGCCATTTTCGACACTGGAAAGAATTGTTCCTCGGAACATGTGACAACAGAGGCGTCGGTGGCGTTGGTGTCTTTGTCAACACGAACTTGGCTATGAATATTGATTCATTCGAATGGCTAACAACCCAAATCGGACGATTATGCTTGACTGATGATGATGAACATAAAATATTAAAAAGTACATACATAATTAAGGGAGCCATACCTACGGAGCTCAGGGGTTACTCCCTGCACTGTGCTCAGGAATCATGCCTGATGTCTGGGATTGAACCCGGATTTTCTGTGTTCACGGCAAACACCCTAGACACTGTACTATCATTCTGGACCCTTGATATTTTATTTTTTAATTACAAACAATAACATAGGGCTGAAAAGAGTATAAAATTTAAGGTACCAGTTTTGCAAAGAGTCACAGAGATTCTATCCTGAGCACCACCAGAAGTGATGCCTGTGCACAGAGTCAGGAGTGAACCTGAACAAAGCAGGGTTTGTCTCCAAAACAAAATAGTGCACCAGAACATTGGTTTTTTGGAGACTTGCAGAAAGACTTCTTTTTTCTTTTTTTTTTTTTTTTTTTTTTTTTTTTTTTAAATTTAAATTTTATTGAATCACCATGTGGAGGGTTACAAAGTTCTCATGATTATGTCAGTTATACAGTACTCAAACACCCTTCCTTTCACCCGTGCCCATATTCCATCACCAACCACCCCATTATACCTCCCGCCCCCTCCCACCCCCCCAGTCCCCGCCCTTGTAAGTGATAAGTTTCACTTCGTTTACGCTTTATCTTGGTTACAGTCCATGTTTCAACACATAATTCACTATTGTTGCTAGGGCTTCCCCCCAAAAAAGAGAAGACAGTCCCACTGTCAAGGAAGCATTTGATGGCTCTCCATTGCTGAGAATGTAGAGATATTAAGTCCCGCTGTTTGTTACATAACTATTCTATTTTTTCCCCCCTCGTCCCGCGCCACCGAGATCACGCCTGTTTAGTAATCACCACGCTGCCTGACAAAGGGAAACAAACCAAAAGAGATGGTTATTTCTCGTCATCAGCCGGCGTGGGGCTCTAGCTTAGTTGATAGTCTGGTACAATGTCTGCAAGCAGTTTCTGGAACCAAAAGTAATACGCTGGTATCGGCCCCGGCTCAAGGTTCCACCAGCGTCCCGCTGTTCCATGTACATAATAATTTATTCCCTTGCATCCCATTCCCACGCCACCAGGTCCATGTCAGCTTAATGGACATCATACTATGGTTAACGCCACGCCGCGTTTTTTCCCGCGAAAGAAGGATATTTCTTCTCAGCCGGCGTGGGGATATGGCTTAGTTCAGTCTATAGAGATGGCTACCACTTTGGTGGCCTTCAATATTTCAGCAAAAGACTTACTATTCTTGTTAGGATTTCCCACCAAAGTCCGACCCGTTAAAGTCCAGGGAAAATTCTGCCTAAAATTCTATCGCTACAATCTTTTACCCTTTAACAAAAAACTTAGTACTATTGTTTGGAGTTTCCCCCCACGTTAAGCCCTGCCAAAAAGGAACATTTACACGTTGCTGACAATGAAACAATCAAAAGATATTAGGTCGCGCGGCTGCGATAGCAGCCGCGCGGTTTTGGATTTCTATATGAAGTCCAAGGAAGATTCTTTTGGTAATTGCATCACTCGCTGGCAACGCCTGGGCCAGAAGCTCCCAGCACACAGTTTGGAGGCATTTTGGGGGCGCCGCTCGTGTCCAAAGTGGTTCAGTTGCCTCCGGGGTCGATCTCGCGCGGGGCCGCAAAGGAGCGTCCCCACATGGCTCTCTGCTTAAATGTCGGCCGGCACAGGGCGGATCCGGGAGTCCCGCCCATCGGCTATCCCGGACTTCCTGTAGAGTCTAAAAACCGGCTATAGCCTCGCTGCGTTCAAACAGAAAGAGTTGAGAGAGAAAAGAGCATACCCTGCCGGCAGCGCCTGGGCCAGAAGCTCCCAGCACACAGTTTGGAGGCATTTTGGGGGCGCCGCTCGTGTCCAAAGTGGTTCAGTTGCCTCCGGGGTCGATCTCGCGCGGGGCCGCAAAGGAGCGTCCCCACATGGCTCTCTGCTTAAATGTCGGCCGGCACAGGGCGGATCCGGGAGTCCCGCCCATCGGCTATCCCGGACTTCCTGTAGAGTCTAAAAACCGGCTATAGCCTCGCTGCGTTCAAACAGAAAGAGTTGAGAGAGAAAAGAGCATACCCTGCCGGCAGCGCCTGGGCCAGAAGCTCCCAGCACACAGTTTGGAGGCATTTTGGGGGCGCCGCTCGTGTCCAAAGTGGTTCAGTTGCCTCCGGGGTCGATCTCGCGCGGGGCCGCAAAGGAGCGTCCCCACATGGCTCTCTGCTTAAATGTCGGCCGGCACAGGGCGGATCCGGGAGTCCCGCCCATCGGCTATCCCGGACTTCCTGTAGAGTCTAAAAACCGGCTATAGCCTCGCTGCGTTCAAACAGAAAGAGTTGAGAGAGAAAAGAGCATACCCTGCCGGCAGCGCCTGGGCCAGAAGCTCCCAGCACACAGTTTGGAGGCATTTTGGGGGCGCCGCTGTGTCCAAAGTGGTTCAGTTGCCTCCGGGGTCGATCTCGCGCGGGGCCGCAAAGGCTAGACTTCTTTTTTCTTTTTGGGTCATACCCAGCAATGCTCAGGGGTCACTCGTGACTCTGCACTCAGGAATTACCCCTGGCCATGCTCAGGGATCATATGGGATGCTGGGAATCGAACCCAGGTCAGCCGCATGCAAGGCAAACACCCTACCCACTGTGCTATCACTCTAGCCCTGAGACTTTTTTTTTTTTAATGGAACAATATTACATAGGTCGGGAGTTTGTCCTGTACTTGGTCAACGCAGGTTTGTCTACAGTTAGCCCTGAACACTGCCCAGTGTGGTAGAGGGAGGGAGCAAGGGAGGAAGAAAGGGAGGAAGAAAAGGAAAAGAAATTTAATTTAACACACATTTATAAAGTTCAGTAGACCGATAAGGGGAATACAAAATGACACTACAACTCTATGACTCTAAAACACCAGAGGATTCCAGTGTTTCTGTGAGATGTTGAGGATGAGACACATGGAAAGCACTCGACCCACATTCTCAGGAAGATTTTGGAGGGGAGTAAAGAACCTGAAGGTGTTCAAGGGCAATCCTGACTCCCTGCTCTCAAGGGGCTTCTCAGGGAACCATGTGCACTGTGGGGGATTAGAATCAGGATTGCAGCTGCAGCAAGAGCATTTAGGATGGCACCTCACCTCATAAACCATCTCTCTGCCCCTCCGGAGGATCTTCAAGTGCTCAGAAAATGCAAAATGTCAATGAATCAGACTCATTCTTATCAAATACATGAAAAACACTATTATTATACTTTCTAAGTACCACTCTAGTGTAATTCTTTAATCCAATAGCACTCTACACTCGTTTTTGTAATAAATTCTATTTTCATACTCAAAAATAAGCAGGTGCTAACTGCTTTTTACCTTGTGTTTATATAAAATGTATAAAGCAAGTGTTATATACAGAGCCTGCCACTAGGTTTCCATTCAACATGCTGCAAATTTGTTTAGCATACTAATAATATGCACTGCGCTTATATATGCAGCTGGAAAAATAAGATACATGACTATAAGCCAAGTGAGATAATAGGTTGAGAAATAAAGTTCTAGGGTCCAGGGAGATAGCTTAAAAGCTAGTACACCTGCTTTGTATGCTGGAGTCCCTGATTCAATCCCTAACACTGTATGGTCCCCGAGCAGAGCTGAATGTGACTCACCCCCCTAAAATTATATATAAATAAATTCTGCATTAATCTACTTTGATGCAACTTACAATAAAGCATACAACTTCTTATCAAAAATATTTTAGAAATACTGTTTCATTGGCTATGTGTATGAGCATGCATCACTTCCCTATCACTACATAATTGTGACTTCTAAACATAAACTAAGTATATATAAGTAAAGTAACATGAAAATTATACTTGATTAATTTTTCACGATGAAACTAACACCTTGGATTTGGAATTAAATCTAAAACACTGCTGTTTAGATTTTGTCATTTTTAAAATTAAGCATAAAAGAGTTGTAACAATTTATATGGTAATCAATTATGTGTGAGAACATTCATTGAACCTCAGTCCCCAGAACCAAATAATGAATAATAGATGTCTTTGTAATTTTCTGTGCTGTACTTTGCATAATCCTGTTATTTAAATACAACTCTTCAGGACTAATTGTACTATATAGAATGACATAAGAACTTACACTGATTTCCCAGTGGTATATCAAAAAAAAGTCACTATATTTCAATGAACAGTCCAAGGAGGAATGATACCATTCCTCAGAAATTTATTTTACCAAACTCTCAACCCTGGCTTAAAAAAACATGAGAATAACATGGAAAAAAAGGAAGTATTAGGGTGTGGGGGATGAGGAGGCAGAATGGGGATAACCTAAGGGCACTTTTTAAGGGTCTGGACATACTTGAGGTGTGGAGGTAAGGCAAATTATTTTCATTAAACCCTAAGACCTAGCATTTAGTGCTAGACTGTGGCCCAAACTCTAATAAGTGAATTTTTTAAAAAAAGTTTTTAAAGTTTGCTTAAGAGGTAGGGTGGAGAGAGGACAGAAAAATGGTAGAAGGTCACTTGTAAAAGGCCACTAACACTGGTAGTAGGTCTGACATTGGAACACTGACTGTTTGAAACTCAGAAACGGTTTTAAAAATCATGACGCCTTAAAAAAAATTATGAGGAGCCGGAGATATAGTACAGCGGACAGGGCATTTGCCTTGCACAGGGCCAACCCAGGTTTGATCCCTGGCATCCCATATGGTCCCCCAAGCACCGCCAGGAGTAATTCCTGAGTGCAGAATCAAGAGTAGTCCCTGAGCATCACTGGGTTAGGCCCCCAAAGCAAAAATAAATAAATAAATAAATAAAATTATGTGCCACCTCCCCATGTTGAAAATTCAACTATGGGCCCAGAAGAACAGCACAAAGGCTTTGAGCATCTACTCTATAAGCTGTAGTCACAACTTGAAACTTCCAGTGCCCCAAACCAAGGTGAGGGGTACTGGCAGCTCTGTTGGTGCCTGGCAGTGACCTGTCTGCCATCCCTGGCATCACTAACATTATCTACCTGAACTGCAACCAGGTCTGGATGAGAAGCACGAAAAAGGGGGTAATCACTGAGAACCATAAATTGTGTACCTCAACTAAGAGAACTCGCCCTGGGGAACATCCCTACTCATAGTGTGAAAACACCGCAGCCTGCTTCAGAGGAATGCAAGGCACAGTGAGCCCCATGGCTCAGTGGATGAGCACCCCAACCCGAATGATGTGTGACTCCAGGCTGAAGCACAGGAAAAACTATACAAGAGCCATAACCTGGTCATCACAGTACCAACAAAAGCAACAACGAAGGGAATTTGAGGTGGGGATAGGTAATAAAGCATAAATCAAAAAGAAGAAAAAGCTCCCATATAGACCTATTTTGATACCTCTGTTTCCAGTCACTATGCAGTAACAGGGCTGGGGCAATTTTTGCCTTGCATGCAGCCGACCCGGGTTCGATTCCTCTGTCCCTCTGGGAGAGCTCGGCAAGCTACCGAGAGTTTTTTGCCCGCACGGCAGAGCCTGGCAAGCTATCCATGGTGTATTCGATATGCCAAAAACAGTAACAACAAGTCTCACAACGGAGACATTACTGGTGCCGCTTGAGCAAGTCAATGAACAATGGGACGACAGTGATGACGCAGTAACAGATCCTATATTGATCTCACCATATGAAACATCTAAAAATGAGATAAAACATATGAATAAACTATCTGTTGAGACATGGAACATCAGGCTATAAAGGACAGTGATACTCAAGAGATAGGAAATAAATAAGAGATTGGAGAGATAATACAGAGAGAAAAGCACTTGCTTTCATTTTAAAGAACCCCAGTACTGCACCGAGTCCCTTAAACCCCACTAGAAGTAAACTCTGAGGACAGAGCCAGGAGTAAAAGCCAAGTGTGTTTCTGGGCACAGCCAAGTGTATCCTAAAAGTCAAAATCACAGGAGAACAAAAAAAAAAATATATATATATATATATGAGGTAAATACCACCAAACCCCAGATTAATGCATAACAAATAATTTCAGGCTACAATTCTAGGTGAAACTCAGCATACTCCAAAATTGAGAACTTATAGATGGGGATGTGGCAAAATGATGTGTTTACTGGTTGTTTTTCAACAGATATAACCAAAGGTGCCTGCAGACAATTATTTGCAGCAAAATTCAATACTGACAACTATAGAAGGTTGGAGAAAGGAGTCACCCACAAGGCTTTAGGAAAGCAAGACTGTAGTTCACTCAGGAACCAACAGCAAGAGAGGAAAATATCACTTTTCACAGGGTATCAGTGACAATGTGAAGAAGTGACTCGCCTTATCTATGGGGGGAAATTAAAAGTAATAAAAGCTGCTGCGTTTGTCTTAACCAACAATTTTTTATTGACTCATTATGAGACACAGTTACAAAGCTTTCATGTTTGTTTCAGCCATACAATGATTGAACACCCATCCATCCACCAATGCACATTTTCCATCACCAATGTCCACAGTACCCCACCTTCCCAAGCCTCCCCTTGCATCTATGCAGAGAGAGAGTATAGGGACAATTTTCCCTATACTCTCTCTCTACTTTTGGGCATTATAGTTTGCTATACAGATACTGAGAGCCTATCACATTTGATCCTTTACCTACTATCAGCACACATCTCCCATCTTGAAACCAACAATTCTTAAAAACAAGAATCAAGATAAAATGAAAACATCTTCAAGTAACTTCACCATCTTTTAACTATATGTTATAACTAGTAAAACTACTCAGAACCTAATATAGTAAAATTCACAATGGCTGCCATTCAATAAAATATTATCAGGTATGCAAAGATGGAAGTATGCAAAAATGAAAAAGAAAGATCGATCAATCAAACCGTATCCAGAAATGACAGATACTAGTAGTGAGCATGGGCATTGTAACGCATTTTATGTGCTCAAGAAGCTAGAGGTAGATTAAGCAATCATTAAGGTCAGAGAAAATAAAAACGATTTTAAAACCACTGATTTGGGGCTGGAGCTAAAATTTAGTGGGTAGGGTGTTTGGCTTGCACATGGCCAAGCAGGGCTTAATCCTCAGCATCCCATATGGTCCCTACACGTCTCCCTTCAAGAGTAATTCCACAGTTCAGAGCCAGGATTACCCCTAACATCACTGGGTATGTCAGTCCAAATAAAACTAAATAAACCTACAAATAAACATTTCTAGAAATGTAAACTATAATATATGAGATAAAAATACATGTATTAATGTCATATAAAACATTGTGAGGGAAAGGAACAGTACTATTGAAGACATACCTAAAATGTAGCAGACAGGAGGTGAAGGAGGAAAGGAAAGGAAAGAATAAGGAAGGAGGGAGGGAGGAAGGGAGGAAGGAAGGAAGAAAATAGGGAAAGAAGGAAGGAAGAAAGGAAAGAAGGAAGGAAGGAAGGAAGGAAGGAAGGAAGGAAGGAAGGAAGGAAGGAAGGAAGGAAGGAAGGAAGGAAGGGAGGGAGGGAGGGAGGGAGGGAGGGAGGAGGAGAAAAAAGAAAGACTCACTGAATGAACTAAACCTTTATGTAGTCATAGTCTGGAAGTATAAAATTATATTATGGCATAACATGATCATATTGTTTAATTCCAGAAAAACATAAAATCTGAAAAGGAGCCCAGAACAAAGAAATATGATCCATAAAGAAATAAGACTTATTTATTATTTGTTTAGATTCCATCACTGTGGTGCAGGGAGATGTCACAGGGGTCAGGCACACATGTGTTGCATATGCAGGAACCTGAGTGTGAGAATTTAATCCCTGGAACCACATTATCATGTGTGCACTGCTTATACTCCCAAGGCCCCAGCATCACTGGGCATTGCCCTGTGGCTCCAAGCACAACTGAGCCAAGCATGAACCATTTGGCTAAGTACGATCAGGAGTGGCCACTGGACATTGCTTATGAACACACTTCTGCCCAATACTATTATCACTCCAAATTTAAACCCACTGGAGTCAACACTATTATAAACCATACTGTCTAGCAATAGTCTTATAATTATGTATGAATTAAAAAGAAAAATTAAAATTATTTGAGATTGCAAAAATCTAGTAATTAAAAAGAAAATTAACATAATTCTGATGCTCTGACTCAATAATCCAGCAGTTTTTAAAAGTCACTGTTATTAAGTTTCTAGATAATCACTTAAAACATGTTCTAAATATTAAAGGTAGATATCATTAGACATTATTTTAATCTTGATTTTTATTTAACGGTCAGTAACGGCATATTATAAAACACTATCTATATAAAACCACTTGACATTAACTTAACTATACACACTTAAACTTTGCAGGCCAAACTTTTTTTTAAGCTTAGAATCAACAATCATTTCTTTAAATAAATCTAGCACATCCAGGTTTAAAAAATAAGTTACCAAAGGAAATTCACTGATATTTATAGACTAGTTCAGGAGTTTCAGAGTAGCTTTTAAATGAATGGCAGTTTCCTGTTTTACAACCTACTGCCCAGCTCCTATTTTAAAAAGTTAAATCGTATTGTTATGATTAATGAAACTATGCCATAAATACTAGGACCTATAAAACAGCTAGCTCTGAGTTTGTTTTATCCTGAGTGAATTGAAAAATCAAACTTTCTTTGAATTTTTTAAAGATTAAAAGAAAAACATCCTAAAATTGATTATAGTTCTTATTGATGTGCCATAAGTCACATTAAAATCTGTTCTCCATGAGATTAGAGATGATGCTCAAATAATGAAGTTTAATTTTTAGGTTTAGGTTTATGTAGGAAGATAACTAGGTGGATAACTAGGTGGAAAATATTTTTAAAGTTGCTGTTCCTGTGAATGCATATCAATGATTTTATTTAATTAACTCAAACTTTTTGTCTGGTTTTTGAATATATAATGGAGAAAGGTAATCATGAGAAACTTTAGGTACTGAATTAACTCCTCTAGATTACTTAAATACTTCAAAATAGTGGCTACTTGAACTTTATTGTTAAATGAGAATATGGAGAACTCTACTAAAGGGTGATAGTGCTCTTGATCTAATTAATATCCATTGTAAAAATTCCCTGCTTTAATCTCCCAATTCTTAGACATCTTATAATAACCTTTTTCATTGTATTTTATGGTGATATTTACTAATACATTTGTTTCAATGAATCATACCTAAGTGTTGACAAGAAAAAAAACTAACCAACATACTCAGGAATCTTGCGTTGCTAGGAGGTAAAAATTATGTGCAACGAGTAAAGAAGTACTTATAATTTGCTCTAAATATAGCAAGATTAGTGTAATGTTTACTGAAATTCCATGACTTACCAAATTAATCTATATCTTACATTGCCCATTAGAAAAATCATTATTCTTTTCATAGATTCATTTTGGTATCGTATTATAGGGCAAAAATTACAAGAGTGGAGAGATGAAAAATAAGTTCTGGCATGGTCTTTGTTTTCAAAGAACGTTACCAACTTTGAGAGGCAGGGACAATGAACTGGCGGACCATGTGGATAGGACAAGCCCCATTGAAGAGGGTGAGGCTACTGAAAATGAGAGAAGTGACTACTTTGTTCAAAGGTAAAGATTTTGAGTAGAATAGTCATTTTCATGTGAACAAAAAGGATAAAGGGGAGAAGATTGAATGTTAGGGAAAGAAAGGAAGAGCACTTAGGGTGTCTGAAACTTCCAGTCACATTAACTCCCTTCTCTTCTGATCACCATCCACAGCTCCTGATTGACCTCACTGCATCGCTCTGCAGCACTTCTGAGTGGAACAGGGAAACAGGAGCATTCTGGATAATTCATAAGGTAGCCAACACGTTTCAATAATTTACAAATGAAAACAGCTTAATATAAAAAGTTCAGGAATGCAGAACTGCTCTGGCCAGAGTGACAGTACCGCAGGTAGAAAGCTGCCTTGCCTTGTATGAAGGCAACCCGGGTTTAATCCCCCCAGCATCCCATCCAGTTCCCCGAGCCATGCCAGGAGTGATCCCTGACCTCAGAATCA
Source organism: Sorex araneus (assembly GCF_027595985.1). NCBI lineage: Eukaryota > Metazoa > Chordata > Mammalia > Eulipotyphla > Soricidae > Sorex > Sorex araneus. Next base: position 221,504,239 of record NC_073313.1, on the reverse strand, counting down.
AAAGACCCCAAACAAAAACAAAAACAAAAATCTACCAAAAAAAAAAAAGCAAAACCCAAAAACGAAATGCAGAACTGCAGATAAGTAAGTGTTAATGTCATCCAATGCCAAGAGTGAGATCATAACAACAGAGATCACAATAAACCTACCAGAAAAATGGGCATTTCCGGTTTATACTTTATGACAATGAAAGCTATGACACAAACTACTTTAGTTTCACAGTACCACTAGAGTAAGATACGGAGAGGAACAGACAGATCCTTTCCATAGTTATACACCCTAGACACATTGTGGAATAAGTATAATAAATATCTGGGTGATGAGTGTGGCAATATTGCTTTATTCTAAAATCTTGTGCAGAGATTGGGTGATGCAGAAGCATTCCCTCTTCCTGCTATCAGCGGGGGAGCAACAACATCAATCAGTCTGTCCACAATGAGAATAGCAATGGATCTGCTTATATCTATACCTATCTTTTCAATGAAAAAAAGAGAAAGTCCCAGGAAAGAAGTACTGTCATTTTCAAACTGTCCTTTCTACAGACATGAGTATTCCAATATGCTTCCTTAAGTAGCTATACGATCATGAAACAAATATGGACAGGGAGTAACCTGTTTTAATAACCAGTTGCTGAGACTTTTCAGTACAACTTTACAATTATTAATGGACTGTTTCTCTCAATGGGTTTTCAATTTTTATCTTTTGCCCCAGATAGGAGCTCAGCGGACTTTCTTTGAAGTGAAAGGACCCGTACATAAGCTCTGCTAAGAAATATATTTTAAAGACAAATAAAAGTCGTTGTATTGAAACAACATTCTTGACAATAGAAATTTCTTTTTTTTTTTAATAATCAAAAGTCTTGTAGCATCTTTATTTTTTTAATAATTTATTTATTTTTAATTAGAGAATCACCGTGAGGGTACAGTTACAGATTTATACACTTTTGTGCTTATACTTCCCTCAAGGCTCTCATCAACCTACACAAAAGTAACGGAGACTCAATTTCCTTTTGAACATTAGACTTTGAAGTTCTCCGCAGAATTCCCAGTCAGTATTTTCTCCATTCTGTGCAGAGGGCAGGAACTTTTTGAACAGTGGCCAGAGGACTCAGAGGCCACTGCCAGGTACACTCAGACAACTGGGAGGATGGCACAGTGCATGGGCTCAAGATGAGTGCTCGGGCACTGCAGGGCAGGGACCCAGGGAGCCACACCGAGGGATGCAGTGAGAGGGCTTCAGAGTGCATGCTGGGCTTCATTGCATCACCGAGACTCTAATTATAACCCCCTAAGGCAACCCTATTCATTCTCTCTCTCTCTCTCTCTCTCTCTCTCTTCTCTCTCTCTCTCTCTCTCTCATAGCAATATTCTTTCCTTTTATTTTGACTGTACACATAAGCACTGTATCTTTTTAAAACTGCTGTTTTGGTTATTAACCTCTTTGATATCCATATCCTGACTGTGAATGAAAACTTATGGGATCCAATTACTAAAACAACATTGTCTTTGGCAAAAATGTCTGAATTCCTCTGGAAGACTTGAATAACCCAGCTCAGCAATACAATAAATATTACTAAAGTCTAAGACTTTAGGGATTTTAAGTCTAGCGTTCAGAAAAAAATATATATGGTTTTAAAAATGTGTTGAGGAGAGAGAGAAGAAAATTGCCTGCCATAGAGGCAGGCTGGGGGTGAGAATTAGGGGGACAATGGGAGGGAAACTGGGACACTGTGTTGGGAAACGTACACTGGTGGAAGGATGAGTGCTGGAACAATGTATGACTGAAACCTAATCATGAACACAGTGATTCAATAAAAAAATTAGAAAACAAAACCATATTGAGGAAACAATATGGAATTCTTATTTATTTCCCTTATGAAGATCTTCATACTTAAATATCTTTTTTTTTGGTGGACTTTTTGTGGAGAATAGATTCAGTAACAAATCATCTAGAGTCAAGAATAGTTTACAGTTGTGAGACCATTTAACTTCATTTCTTCTATCTTATTAAACTCCTACTATAATCTGTGCCCCTCCTTTGGCCATTATTTAGTTCTCCACCTGGATCTATGATCTCCTAATTACAAGTGTTCGATCCTCCAAAACGTGTTCTATCCTTTAAAATGACTCCTCGATTTTGAGTTTGGAAATGCTAAACACCTATTTTTATCCTTACATTAAATTCTAGTATTTAATAATTATAATTCCTATTTTAATCCTTTTATAGGTTTGGAATGAGAGAAAGAAAGAGTGGAGAGCAAGAGAATGAGAAATAGAACAAGAGAATGAGAATTAATTTCTTATTCCTTTTCCAGCATTTAAAGCAGCCATCAGAGTACTATCCAATACAGAGCTATTTACAGTAGTCAAAAATCTGAAAACACCATAAGTGCCAAAGGACAGATAAGTAAATAAAGAAGACGTTGTATATACAGACAATAGAACACAGGTTGTCAAATAACTCAAGATAAAATCTTGTCTTTTATTATAGTCCAGATGGAAACAGAGAGGTTACTCAAAACAAAACAAGTCAGAAGGAGAAAGACAAATACTAGATGATATCACCTACATGTGGTGTATTAAGAAACAAAGGAAAAGAACAAACAATATGTAAAAAAAACAACATCATAGGGTGCACATAGAATTGAGAACTTACCAAGTGGGCTGGTGGTCGTAAATGGTTTTAAAGAATGCAATGGACTATGATAAATGATGCTAGATCTTGGAGGTAGGTATAGTGTAACCACATTATATCCTTAAAGGTTTATATCTTTATACTCTTGCTACCCAACACCAGAAGCTAAGTATAGTGTTATAATACTGTACCCTTAAAATATAAATATTTATAATCTGTAAAACAGTGTTAATATACACAACCCACATGATTTAAAAAAATACAAAATAAACTCATAAATTTTCAGTTGATATCCAAAGCATGCATAATATTGCTAGTTTCGGTGGGAGAAAATTGATGGACAGGAAATCTAATCTTCAAAATAAGAACCTCCAAATATTTGCAATGGGAAGTCATGTTTTCCTCAGTGTTAGCAGCAAGACTGGAAATTACCACATTTGTCCCCACACAAGACTTCTTGCCTGTGGTTAATAATGCATTCTGCCTCTGCCATTGCAATCAGAACTTCCTATTTTTAACTTGACTGAGACTGTGATAATTTTCAATCAGGTGGCCTTCCTGAAGAATTTCTTTAAGTCTTACACTATAGCTGCCAACATATTTCTCCTCAGAAAGCTCTTTATCTCCATCTCCATCCTGACAATGTTGAACTTTATCCTAACCCAGGGTTCTGAAAAATAACAAAGGTTAAGGAAATTCCCCACCCCTTTGTGTTCTGAAAATGGCTTAAAGCAAAGAACCACCCTTTCCCCAAGACTGAGATCTAAGGTTCAAGGCACACCCCTTATTTAGCAAGTACTAGGCCAGCCAAGTTCCCATTCTTTAAGGGTGATTAGTTGAACTGTTTGTGTCACTGAATAATCTGTGTAAATTATTTGTTTTCACTAAACTTTAGCTCAGCATCTTTCCTTTCCCTGGGTTTCTAAACTTCAAACCTCCCAACCTCCCTTCATAATTACTCCAAAAAAACAGATGCACTAGATAAAATTCTGTAGTGTACTGTCCCTATTCACAGCATCTTCACTCGGATTACTTTCCCATACAAATTTTTTAGTCTGATTTATTCCTCCTTATAAAAGAAAGTCCTTTTCTGCCTAGCCTTTAGGATATACTCTATGTTATCTCTCTTGTAATATTGTACCCCCCATCCCCCGCCCCACCCCGCCCACATACCACCACCACCTTCTGCAGTTACTTTTTCAAATGAGGGCATAGCTTTAAAAAGCCTCACTTTGATTTTTGTTTGACATTCCATTTGGTCATAAAAGAAAGACTTCTGGGAACCATCTCCAGTCTCCTGAACTAATTTCAAAATTTTCTTTTTCAATAGATCTACTGAAATGGAACTAGTGTTTTAATCTCTGATTCTAAAGGTTGCTTTCATTTTACTATCAATGAAATGGAAAAAAGTCTTACTTAACAAAACTCTGTCAGTCATTGATTTGGGGTTTTAAAATTCCATCATCCGAACATATCTATAGCAAATACCTGATGAATTACAAAGCCAATGAACAAACTAAGCTTTCTAAATGTATATTTTAATCACAGATGAATGAATACTCAACAAATTTGTAAAGAATAATAACAAAAAAATCTTAATTTTAAAATATTTCAATTAAGAAATTCTCTAACATTGTTCAGTATACACTGAACAAAAAATGTTACTCTTACCTTATTATATATATTTTAATATATGAAATATATATAATAAAATAATAAGATTTTACCTTATTATGTATATCACAATAATATGATAAATAATACAAGACAAAACAATTAAGAAAATATTATAAACCAGCAAGCTATAAAGCAATTAATATTTTCCAGCATAAGAAATATTTCTGCTATTGGAAATATTAAATTTATTAAAATGTATTTATATTAGCAATTTTATAAATTTGTAGTGATTTCAAGCAAAAGTCCCACTGAAACCAGCAAACATCCAGACAAAAACAAACAATGCACCAAAACTGAAAAGAAAAATGAGAACTGGGCCAGACACAAGGCATATGTGGCAGATCATGTACATTACAGACACAAGGCCCAGGACCCTATGCCCTCTACCTGGAGTGACCCATACAAAGAATAAAATAAAATGAAAACAACTAAAATTTTAACTTCAAAAATATTTACTATTTTTATTGAAGTACTTGAACTTACAAATCTATTAATTATACTTTTCAGACACCATTCATACAGACATTGTTCCAACACCACACTCATCACTTAGAGGGCCCGGATTCCTCCACCAGTGTCCCAAGGGTCCTCCCAGGTATCTCCGTCCCATGTCAGTTCACTTCTACTTGACTTTCAATGTTGGTCAGGCATTAAACATTTTAATGAATGAGAGAAAATAAATATATATTGAAAGTAGGAGGAGAAAATGGAATGTTGTTTTGTGGATAAAAAAAAGCTATTTGCTTTCTTCTTTCTTTCTTCTTTCTTTCTTTCTTTCTTTCTTTCTTTCTTTCTTTCTTTCTTTCTTTCTTTCTTTCTTTCTTTCTTTCTCTCTTCCTTTCTTTCTCTTCCTTTTCTTTCTTTTTCTTTCTCTTCTTGCCTCTCTTCCTTTTTTCTTCCTCTGTCTAGGTCTCCAGTTGTGTCTGTCTCCATCTCTCTCTCTCTAGCTCTCTCTCTCCCTGTCACCACGCGCGCGCGCGCGCACACACACACACAAACACACACACCCTCCCTCCTTCCTTTTAACTTCTTCTTGGATTTTGGGAGCTAGCAGTGCTAAAGACAGTGCCCAATCCACTATACTATCAGTCCAACCTCCTGACCTCAGTTTTCTTAACAAAAAAAAAAGTTCAAAAAGGGGCCGGAGCGATAGCACAGCGGGTAGGGCGTTTGCCTTGCACGCGGCTGACCTGGGTTCAATCCCCGGCATCCCATATGGTCCCCCAAGCACTGCCAGGAGTAATTCCTGAGTGCGAAGCCAGGAGTAACCCCTGAGCATTGCTGGGTGTGACCCAAAAAGCAAAAAAAAAAAAAAAAAGTTCATGAAAATTATCATATAAAAGAATAAATTAAAGTATCTCAACCTAGTTAGTAGGTGGTTCCAATATCTAGCAGAGAGAATAATATCTTAGTGATGGAATTGTATATGGATAAGAAAAATACGACAAATATTCATTATTATTAAAAATGGGCATAAGAAATTTATTGTCACGGGAACATGCAACAATAGAGGCATCAGTGGTGTCAGTGCCCTTGTCAACACGAACTTGGCCATGAGCATTGACTCATTTAAATGCCTAAAAATACGAATTGGATGATTACACTTGAATAGATGTGGCTCACTAACAGCAGTTTCTGTCTTCATTGATTACGCACCAACACCCAACTACGATGAAGAAGAAATTGAGAAGTTCTACATGGATCTGGAGAAGATCTATAAAGAAGACCACACCTTCTACAAGATCTTTGTCGTGATTTTAATGCGAAGATAGAACAGAGAAGATCGCTAAAAGAACTCCACACCAGGACCCATGACCTAGAAGGAAACGAACAGGGTGAGAGACTGAATTCATCATATTGAACAAGACCATCCATGGTAACTCACAGTTCAAGAAGGCCGAATCAAAACGTTGGACATGGGAGTCTCCCCGAGGACAGTTCCACAATGAAACTGACCACATCATATTCAATCGACGGTTTTTCCTGACTGATGTCACTGTTGTTCCAAAATTCCAAACGGATCGAGCCACCATGTCCGTCATGCAAAATTCTACTTCACAGAGGGGTGAGAAAGGAATGCAAAGTTTAAGTTTAAGAAGAGAACTCCAGAATGACCACCAATAAAGTCTTTGGAGCTCTTTGGCACTATTGCAGCAACGTGGGAAGATGCCATCGTTGATAACATCAACAAGGAATATGATCGACTGGTTCAGCACCTCCATGACTGTGCGAGGAATGCAGAAAGTGGAAAAGCCACAAACAGAAGCCTGTCTTGGAAACTCTCAGGTCCATTCGCCAACATGGATTAGCACAAGCCTCAGGCAATCATAAGCTAATGTCCGAGCTTGCAAAGCTATTCAGCAAAGTGATAAAGGAAGACCTCAAAGAGAAAAGAGCCACAGTACTGGCCCATGCAGCAGAAGCTGGGAAAAGTATTCGAAACGCTCGCCTGTCCTTCACCAACTACAAGACCAAGATGACTGCCCTCCAACGTCTGGATGGATCTATCACATCTTCCAGAAGGGCAATGGAGAGGATTATTCATGACTTTTACTTGCATCTCTTCAATAGCCACATCCACCTGCCCACATACCAAATTCTGCAGGATGGATATGTCATTCCCAACCTCCTCTCTTCCGAAATCCGACACGCTATTTCATTGGTAAGACACGTACAGCACGCGGATCAGACAAGGTTAGGCCAGAATACCTGAGGAATCGGCTGCAAATATTCATCAATACACTGGCTTGTCTCTTCACATGGTACCTGTCCATATGCAAGGTTCCGTCCTAATTGAAAACCAACAGGACAGTTCTCTTTTACAAGAAGGGAGACATCCACAACATTGGCAACTTCACCCAATCTGCCTGTTGTCTGTCATCAAGTTGTTCACTTGAGTCATCCTGAATAGAATAGGCAGAACACTAGACAAAGGATAATCTTGTGAGCAAGCTGGGTTCCAAAAAGGATTCAGCATGATCAACCATATCCATATGATGACCAAGCACATTGAAGTTTCTTGAGAGTTCAAGATGTGGCTCTGTCTAATGATTATTGATTTAAAGAAGGCCTTTAATTCTGTTGAGACTGAAGTAGTCATCGAAGCCCTTGCCAAATAGGGCCTTCAAACTCAGTACATCAAGATCCTTCATGAGTTGTATTATGGATTCAGCAACAGGATCTCACCATTCTATAAGAAAGTGATCATCAACATAAAGACAGAGGTTCCGTAGGGTGATACCATTTCACCAAAACTCTTCAGTGCCACCCTCAAGAACGTCATGCAATGTTCTCCCTTTACTGCAATGGGAAGTAAAGGGAGTGAAGATAGACCGTTGGCAACTACAATACCTCTGCTTCACTGATGACATCCATTCTCATAACACCAAACATTAGCCAAGCAGCACAAATGCTGGATGACTTCAACCACAAGTGTGGAAAGGTCAGACTGCAGCTGAATCACATCAAAACAATGTTCATGAAAAACAAACTAGTACCTGATGTTCCATTTGCTCTCAACAGAACGAACATCTCTGAATGCAGCAGCTAGGTGTACCTGGGTCGAGAACTCAACATGAGGAATGACTTGGTGCCAGAATAGCACAGGAGGAAGAGAGCAGCATGGAACACCTTCAAGAGCATTGAAGAAGTGGTTAAGAGAATGAAGAACCTCCGATTCTGGGCACATCTTTGTGATTCCATCATTCTTCCTCCACTAACATATGCCTCAGAGACCTGAACCCTACGAAAACAGGATGAGAATGCTATTCGGGTCTCCCAAAGAGGAATTGAAAGAGTTCTACTTGGATTATCATGTTTCACTCAAGTGAGAGAAGGAATCCGGAGTTCCTACCTCCGTCGACGATCAAGAATCAGGGATGCTATCTCATTTGCCAAGTCGTCGAAAATCAGATGTGCCAGACACGTAATGTGGTTTAGAGATGACCGCTGGACTAGAGCTGTTACCAACTGGATTCCACGAGATGTCAAAAGACCACATGGCTGCTCACCTATGAGATGGTCAGACCTTTTCAACAAAACGCTGACTGAATGGTTTGAGGCTCTTTGTGTTCCTGGTGCAAGCAGATACCATTGGTCTACACTAGCACACGACAGGGACGAATGGAGACGTTACTGGTGCCCGCTCGAGCAAATCAAAGATTAACAGATGTAAAAACTACAAGTATGCACGTGAGAGAGGGTGATGTGATGTGTGTTTGTGGGTTCTTGGGGGCAGCTCTTTCACTCGCCGCTCGCATTTGGTGCTCTCGAGCCGCTGTATATGGACTGGATCGGGATGGCTCCTTCTTGTGCTCTGCTTCTGTGTGTGCCACTGTGCTCTCTTCTGTCTGTCTTTCTATCTCTGGCTCTGTTTCTGTATTCTCTCCTCTAGTCTCTTCCGACCTCTCTCTGTTGTCTATCCTCTGGTTTCTTCCGATCTCTCTTCTTCTGATCTCTCTCTCCGGAGCCCTTCTGCTTCAGTCTCTGGAGCCGCACTTGCTCTCACTTCTGACTCTGACTCTGATTCTCGCTCGCCTTGTGCTCTTTCTTTCCCTGCTTCTAGCTCCAATGATTCTCTTTGCTCTGTGCTCTGCTTCTGTGTCTTCTTCCTTACTTCTGTGTCTTCTCCTTGCTTCTGTGTCTTCTCTCCTACTTTTCTTACAGTCTTAGTTTACATGGCAATCACATAGGGTGGTGACACAAAGGTGGGTTGGGCATTAACAAATCAACAAAGAGGGGTAAGACCACTCCTCCAGGAGATTAACAAAATTTCATCTAAGGAGATTACTGCAGATTACTAGGAGATCTGCTCAAGGGTCAGATCCCATCCAGGGTATGTCACTTTCTTCTTTCCTCAGCTAGTAATCCACTTTAATAGTTATAGTAAACTTACTTCTAATATTTCTAGCAATGTCATTCTGTATGAGCACAGTAAGAGATATATCAGACTTAAAGTTTGGTTCTTCCTGAAGACATTCACTATATATTCCATACCACAGTCCTCAGCCCTGGTTAGTCTTCCTAACCCCAGCAGGGTCCTAGTCTTGTTGTTACTTTTGTATCACAACAGCATTTATCTATGACCACACAATCTCAATTTATAGTTGAGTATTGTGGCACTTTAGCCTGGCCATTTCAGTGCCAGGGTACTTCACAGCTTGCCCTGGATCCATTCTGTTCCTCGTCAGGACCTTGCTTTTTGGGTGCTAGGAACTAAGGGCAGCTGAGTTGAGAAAGCAGATGCCCAGGAGTAAATATTATTGGCGTCAATCAGCTCCCAAGTTACAAAGCATATTAGCTGTCTTTGTGTGTCCATACAGAAAAGACATTGCTTTAAGGTAAACTAAGTTCCCTGAGACAAGGCTAATAGGACAAACCCAATGTTATCCTACAAATGGGATGACAAGTGATACAAGTGACAAGAAATTTAAAAGTTATATTTTAATATTAAACTTGGTTTCTCTCATTTACTATAAGGACAAAAGTATACTTAGACTGTGATCAGCATTTAGTAACAATTTATAAATTGTTTAAATAATCTTCCTTGAAAAGAAGCTCTGTGTGATCAGAATAACTTAATGATAATTTTCCAGTAAAGCACTTAATTACTTAACCTAATGTTTGTTTTATAAGTGCTAAATTTTATTTGCAACCATGGAAGTTTTAATATTGATCTAAAACGTTTGTCACTTTAACTGAACAGGTAATTCAGCATCATTTCAAAGTAATCCATGTGTTTAAAACAAACAAACAAAAAAAAGGTCTTAACTCATGAAAATAAGAAATCAAACCCAGAACCTTATATGTATAAGTCATGTACTCTACTCTTAGCTGCATCCCCATGTATGTTTAAAAACTTTAACTACCTAGATGAAAACATAATGAGTAATTCAACTAATTGGGAAAAATACAAAATAATTATTAGAAAAACTCCTAAAACATCTCATAAGACTCTCTCTCGATTCAAGTGGTGGAACACGTCTTGTATGTGCAAGGGAGATTGCCCCATCCCAGAAACAATTGGTATGGCCAAAAATAATTGCTTTCTCTCCTTATGAAAACAGATGTTAAAAATAATCTGACAATTTTGTAAGTGAAAGTATCATGGGATATATTGTCACATAAAGAAAACTTTTATTTAACTTAAAATATATAAGCGAATGTTGAGATGGATATTCTAAAGTTATGTAAAATTTTTTCTTTTTTAGAATTTATTTAAATACAGCGGTCTATGAAGTTGTTCATAATACAGTTCTTACAGGCTTTCAATGTTCCAACATCAATCTTTGCTTGTTTGACAACCTGTGTTCCATGAACTGTGTATACAATATCTTCTTTATTCACTTATCTGCCCTTTGGCAGCTGGGATGTTTTCAGATTTTGATTATTGTAAATAGCTCTGTATTGGGAAGTACTCTGGTAGTTGCTTTAAAGGCTGACAAAAGGAATAAAGTATTAGTTCTCATTCACAAGCCAAGTCTGCCCCCTTAACAGGCACACCATAATTTATTTTATACTACTTGTTATAACTAAATGGCCAATGGAATTATCAAAAAAATACTTCCTTACAAGAAAATTTGTGAAAATTGTTATATCTCACCATGGGATAGTAAGGAATTGTCTGAGGTGTACTAAGCTGTTTTTTTTTTTTTTTTTTTTTTGCTAGTTGAGCCTTCTGTGTTACTGTTTTCCTCTATTGAGCTTAGTTTGCTTTTATGTTACTGTCCCATTGAAAATGGTGTGCTCCTAGTGGAATGTCAGGACTGTGGAATTTGTAGTTGTCTTGTAGCCTCAGACGTTTCAGAAAACTCCAAAATCTGTAGATCTGAGCCTATGAATTTATGTGGGTGGCACTGGGATTTGGCAGCCAAAGCATCTGGACAGAACGAGGGGATGGGGCAGGCTGCTCTGAGAGAGAAGACCCCAGAGTTCTCAGCCTGAAAACTCGTTCACCTGCCATTTTCATCAGTTTGGTCTCTCAGAGATTAGTGGTGAAGCAATGGCATGGCAGCAGCTGTGGGGTATAGGTGCGACTGCTGAGGCTTTGAGAGGGTGGGTACGTGGCCCAGCCCCTCCTAAGGGAGCCCCAGAGTTTTCACCAGAAGAATGGTGTACCCATGAATATTAAGAGCTTGGTTTGCATCTCTTCAATGACTTAGTTGCGAATCTGTAAAGCTGGTTCAATGGAAGAGTTTACATGGTGGCGGCTATAGGATGTGGGTTTCAATTTTTTTGTGTGTTTGTTTTTGGACCTCACGTGGCAGTGATCAGGTCTTACTCCTAGCTCTTGCTCAGGGGTTACTCCTGGAAGTGCTCAGGGAACCCCTAATTGGTGTTGTGGGCATGAAAAACTAGTGATTTAACCCCTGTACTACCTGTCCACCCCCTAAAATTGCTTAAAACATATTGGTCTGTTCTGTTATGGTTAATTATAGGTATCATTACAAAGAGTTACATGTAGTAAGATTGCATGAGCTCCTGGTCAATTATACTTAAACAAGAACTTTAAGACTACAGTGATAGCAAAGTGAGCAGAATGGTCGCACTGCATATAGCTAACCCCAGATGGGTCCTCAGTACCGCATATGTTGTATCACACTGAGCAGATAGCCAGGAGTAAGTACTGCGTGCCAAAGGTATGACTCAACAATACATAAAATAAGAATTCTAATAATTATCATTTAAGATTTGGCTTAGTTTGCCATTTACAGAAGATATTTAGCACTTTTTGTTCAAAAGATTCACACAGGAAAATACTATGACAAATAACTCAGAATACAGTTTATCAAAAACTGAATGAAAATTAAACTCTCTTAACAGAGTGAATCATGTTGCTAGAGAAGAAAGGACTGAAAAAGAAAAGAGCAAGGTTTGAGAGGCAAAATTCAGTATTTAATTTGGGTCTGCTAGTTCCGACATATCTATAAGACCCAGTATTTGCTAAACGGGGTGATACTGGAAAGTCACATTAACTTCAGATACAATAGGGCATGGTGGTAATTTCTGTTTGCTCTCTTAAATAACGTAGATTTCCAAAGGGATGCTGAGTGAATTTTTTCTTAAACAAAGGTAACTTGTAAGTTTGGATACGATCTTAGTCACAGAAGTGGAGATTACAGTAAAAAATTGGGTATAGGAATCTGGGACAGGCAGGTGGAATCGAACAGATATTTAATTTGTGAAACAAAGTTTTTGTCCAAGGAATCCAGTGAGGAAGTGGACATAAATAGAGAAGTGAGAGCGGAGCTCAAGGATATGCCAAATTTTATAAATTAAGAAAACAGGACATGGTTCAGAAACAAAGCAATTATGGCATCCAAACGAAGAATGCTTTTATTGTATAAACAATGTAAATAATATTGAGAAATCACACAAAGAAAGACCAAGAGATGATTATTAGTCTCACAATAGAGAGATCGCTGTTTAGTTTTATATTATAGTTGCAGGGGTGAAAAGGTCTAAGATGACTTCATTGTTATTGTTTCTGAAGAGAATAGAAATGAGAAAATGGAGAGAGGTAAGAATAAATGTCGAGTAAATTTTTTCTATCAATGTCATCAAGAAATAAGGCAGAACTTAAAAGTGAGAGATTCAAAGAACAGATATTTTGTTGGGCAAAAATACTGTTTGCATATTCATGCTTATGGACTTATTTTAACTGAAAAACATTGATGATACAGAAAAGTGAAAAGATAAATGCAGGAAAAAATTTTATGAACAAGCATAAATGTATGATCAAATCCACTAGTTACTAACCTTAGATAAAAGAAGAGGCTATTCACTCATTGTAACATAAAGGACGGCTGAATGGAGCCATATGCAAACAAATCTGCCACTCAGTAGATTACATGTTGGGAAAATATGAAACTTATTTTCTAATTTCTCTGATACTTAATCACCTAAAGAAGTAATGAGTAAACATGGAAGTAAGTTTTAGAGAAAGAGAAATGAGGGAAAGGGGAAAGTAAAAGCAGGGAGGAGGGAGGGCACAAAGTAATAATTTTTATTAGAAGAACAAATTGAAATTGAAGAGGTGAAGCGGATGAATTTCTGGGCAATTCCATGACCTGATGATGACTTCAATTCAAGCATATATACACATGCGTCTATACCATTCATGGAGTCTACTTAAGTGTGGAAGAGTACAAAATCATTAACAGGAGTTGTAAGGTTCTTCACAGAAATTAAAGGGATCACCACAGTCCTGACAAATAATAAAAATAAATATACTGAAATAGATTTTGCCACCATTTCAGAAATCACATCAATGATCACATTCATATCCTATTCCTTATTAAGCTACTTCTATCATATCCCTTTACTGTAACTGACATGAAGATTCATTAATAATTCACTGCATTGGACTATTTTTAAATAACCAGAGTACAAAAACTTAATCCACAATCCAATAACCAAAAGGGAAAATGCAAACAAAATATCTTCTACATTGTGTTTTTGTCACACTAGCATATTTACACTTAAGAAGCCTTTCTTAAAGATATTCATGGAAAATACACATAAGAGGCAGAAGGTAACAATAATTTAGTAACCCTATGCTGAATATGTATTTCAACACAAATGCATATCATGAACTAAGACTACAAATTCTTTTTGTATAACACTTCCATCGCTGTACATTTTGGAATTTCCCCATCATTTTCACCTAAGTCCTTTTGACCAACTTCAGCTAGACTTTTTTGAATGTGCTATCCCAAAAGGATTAAGAAGATTTGGAAGCTGGATAATCAGTACTATAGTGACATCTACATATACAAAGTAAAGAAAAGCAGAGTCTTTTGGTATGTTCATCAGGTATGTGCATCTATAACTAGAAACCATTACTAAGTTAAGAGATTCTTTCCAGCTGGGAATCTTGACATTCTGATCACTCTTTTCCATGTTTCTAACATCTATTCTACAAGGGAGTAATTTGTTTTTTATTCTTTGAACTAGATACCAAATAAAGTGGTATCGTGATAACCAAGGACAGTATTTTTTTTTCAAGCAAGGTATTCAGAGGAAAAGATAATCCAAACCACATATGGTCCTTGTTCTGTTATAGAGTATGGTTACTATTTTGGTTAATTGGTTATTATTTTTTCTTTGCTTAATGCAAAGCAACATGGAAACTCAGATTTCCCTATAGTGAGATTAGTGATGAATATTTATACATTATTCACTTGTTTTCAAAGTCTCAAGAGATGAAATGTTGAATAAAAAACACCAACCTACTGCTTCCTAAAATAGCAAAGAGCTTGTGCTTGAAAAATACTCTTGTAAAATGTTCCTAAGAGAGCAAAAGACACCCCAAAATCTAGACTATTAATATTATGGTAAAATAATTTTATATAAAATAATTTTAATATTTATGAGAATTTTACATTTAAATATAACAAAATTCATCAGTGCAACATATGTGTTATTCTATATAAAATGAAAATGAAAGTCATCAATCAATATTTTGTTTCAGGAATTGATAGATAGTATAAGGGTGAAAGCACTTGCCTTGCTGACCCCAATCAGTTCCCAACACCATATACAGTCACCTGAGCACCACCAATAATGATCCCTGAGCAAAGAACCAGGCATAAACTGTGAGCATAGCTAGGTATGGCCCCAAACCCCCCAAGTACTAGTTATCATAAATAAGTGGAAGAGAGAAATAAGAACGCTGTATTGAAAAGAGCTAGCACATCCTTGGATTAAGTCATTTAACTGAACAATAGTATGATCCTCTAGAAAGATGCATTTGCTACATTGTAGTAACATGTGTTAGCACTTCTACAAACTCTCATGTTTTAAAAGATTTATTTACTGCTTTTTTAAAGAACATAATATTAATAAAGTATTAGCTTTCTCTTATAGAAATTAAATAAATGTAAAAGAGAACAATATAATTAGCTGGACTAATGACTGTCAGCTGAACCATTAGCAGGAGAAGAGGACAGAGCCACCATGTCAATAATGGTCAACAAAGGAGGGTCCTTGTATTTGTTGTTTAGAAAAACATGCAAGCAGTATATTGATTATGGCCCTAGTAGAAAACACAAGAAAGAAGTTCCATCAAATCTGGGTGGTGATAAGGCTAAAGAAAAAATGAGAAAATAGTTTCGAGTAATACAGATTTTAAAAGTTCATAAATGTGTGTAGGGAAAACAGACTTTGTATAACCCTATACTTTTAATATTCAGCAAGGAAACACAGACCTTCGGGTGTGAATTGTATCGCCTTTATTTTGTATTTTTTAGAACATGAAACTGCTGTCAGGTAGGTTCCCGGGCCGTCTGCTCAGCTCTCGGGTCAGGGACCTGGAGGTGAAAAGCCTTGCTCTGCAGTTCCTCTACACTAACATATTTTTGTGGATCTGGCACTTTCTTTCCTTTCCTTACACTTAACATCTGCAAAGAGGAGCCACAAAAGCATGAGCTTCCAACTTACCGACAATCAGACAGAGAAGAAACAAGTCAGCTTGGGATTAAGGAACCTGGTTAGTGCCAAGCCTGCTTTTATTTAAAAAACTAATTACACAGATACTTATTTTTAATATAAAACATCATGTTTTTAATATAACTAACATCAAATAGTGAGGGCCCTCTATTGTTTTAATTAAATTTTCAATTTAGTATATTTAGATCAAAGATTCATTTCTAGTATTCACAGAAAGCACGATTCAAAATATTTAAATTACACCAATGTTATTTAGAATGTATTTCTTTCTCCTAGTATACCCTGATCTAAAGGGAAAAGTAAACTGAAAGAAGAAACGGAATGCAAGCCAAATTTCCCATTGGCCTTCCTTATAAAGATCAGTCTCGGGGCTGGAGTGATAGCACAGCAGGTAGGGCGCTTGCCTTGCATGCGGCCGACCCGGGTTCGATTCCCAGCATCCCATATGGTCCCCTGAGTACCACCAGGGGTAATTCCTGAGTGCAGAGACAGTAGTGACCCCTGTGCATTGCTGGGTGTGACCCAAAAAGCAAAAAAAAAAAATAAAGATCAGTCTCTTCAGACATAGAAAGATTGCACTCAACAACAATGAGATAGCATCTCACACCACAGAGACCAGCACACATTCAAAAGAACAAATGCAAACAGTGCTGGCATGGATGTGGGGAAAAAAGGGACGCTCTTTCACTGTTGCTGGGAATGCTGACTGGTCCAGCCTTTTTGGAAAACAATATGAACAGTCCTTCAAAAACAAGAAATTGAGCTTCCTTATGACCCCACAATACCACTTCTGGGGATATATCCCGAGGATGCAAAAAAGCACAGTACAAATGACATCTGTACCTAAATGTTCATTGCAGCACTATTTCACAATAGCCAAAATCTGAAAATAACCCAGTGCCCTAGAACAGATGACTGGTGAAAAGAACGTTAGTACATCTACACAATGGAATACTATGCAGCTGTCAGGAGAGATGAAGTCATGAAATTTGCATATAAATGGATAGACATGGAGAGACATAGAATAACATCACATGAGACTGACACCCAAGTACAGTAGATACAAGGGCCCGAAGGATTGCTCCATAGCTGGAAGCCTGCTTCATGGGCAGAGGGGAGAAGGCAGATGGAATAGAGAAGGGGTCACTAAAAATGATGGGTGTAGGAATCAGTCAGGATGGGAGATGCATGCCGAAAGTAAATAATGGACCAAACATGATTACCTCTCAGTGTCTGTGTTGCGAGCCATAATGCCCCAAAGTAGAGAAAAAGTATGGGGAATATTGTCTGCCATGGAGGCAGGAGGAGGGTGGGAAAGAGGGGGTATACCAAGAATATTGGTGGTGGGGACTGTGCACTGGTGGAGGGATGGGTGTTTGATCATTGTATGATTGTAACCCAAACATGAAAGCTTGTAACTATCTCACTAAAATTTTTTAGATTCAATAAAATTTTTTAAAAAATGAAAGAAGAAAGAAAGAGAAAGAGAAAGAAAGAAAGGAAGAAAGGAAGGAAGGAAGGAAGGAAGGAAGGAAGGAAGGAAGGAAGGAAGGAAGGAAGGAAGAAAAAAAGAAAGAAAGAAAGAAAGAAAGAAAGAAAGAAAGAAAGAAAGAAAGAAAGAAAGAAAGGAAGGAAGGAAGGAAGGAAGGAAGGAAGGAAGGAAGGAAGGAAGGAAGGAAGATTATGAAAGTATAGATAATTTTTCACAGGGTGATTTTCAATAAAATAAAAAGTAAGAGAATATCAATATCTCTGACAAGAAAATATCAATAGAAAGTAAGAGAAAATAAAAAAAAAGAAAGATCGCACTCATCTGTGGGATATAAAGTAACAGAATGGGAGACTAACACCCAAGACTAGTAGAGATAAGGACCAGAAAGTCTGCCCCACAGCTTGGAAACTGGTCTGACATGCTAGGGGAAGAGGCAGCTGAGATAGAGAAAGGAACACCAAGTAGAGGATGTTGGAAGGACCCCTTCAGGTTGAAAGCTGCATGCCAAAAGTAGACTATAGGCCAAACATGATGGCCACTCAATACCTCTATTGCAAACTACAACACCCACAAGGAGAGAGAACAAAAGGGAATGCCCTGCTGCAGAGGCAGGGTGAGGTGGTGGGAGATGGGGTGGGGGTGGTGGGAGGGATACTGGGAACATTAGTGAAGGAGAATGGGCACTGGTGGAGGGATGGGTAAGTGATCACTGTATGACTGAAATGCAAACACAAAAGTTCATAAGTTTGTAACTGTACCTCACAGTGATTCACTAATACAAAAATTTTAAATAAACAAATAAATAAAGATCAGTCTCTTTTCAAAGAATGCCTTACAAATACTGTGCCTTCAAATATACTGATGTTGAGAAGCATAAGAGCAAGAAACGCAAATTAAAATTACATAATTTTAAAATTATGGCAATATTGGCAAAATAAAAAAGCACTTTAAGTGCTGGGATGCACCCACAATTCATCTAACAGGACATAATCAGATACTCATTATTTAGTGATAAAATGGAATAGAAGTACAATACAAAGGAGTCCTGTCATGGAAGTGAAAACCTAAGGCCAATCTGCTAAACCCAATCTGGAATTTTCTCATACCTCCCATTAGCCTCTTACCCCTTCTACCACTCTTACCATAATGAAAACTGTATGTGACAATATATAGCCTGGCTCATTCCTTTACCATCACACAAATGTGCTCGCTCAGCAGCACAAAAGGAAGCAACTGACCTGTGAATATTTTTAACCGTTTCCATGCTAACACTAGTCAGGTAAAGTAAAACAACAAAGTGTCTTTCTTTTGAACATGTCATTTTTTTTAAATCACAGATTGTTAGAAAGTATTCAATTTTAAAAATGACCTCCTAAAAAGTCAAATTCTGAAATTATCAACCAAAATAAAAATCTAATACATTAGATACAAGTATAGCTTTGATTTTAGCAAAAAAAATCACTGTATTTTGCAGTTTAAATGAACATATATACTCATTTGTTGATTAATTCATTACTGGGTAAAAGTAAAACTTCTTACTTCTCAAAAATCAGTAACTGAAGGGGAAATGTGGCTGAAGTTTAATGATTTTCAACTGTGAAACCGATGGTGCTTCAGAATAAACTGAAAAATATTGAGTACTAATGTCAGGGCTCCTCGAACAGAGGAATATAGTTCTTGATTCACTTGGGCCCTAGCTATAGACTACAGAAGTGCAAGTCCATAAGGTTCAACTACAACTACTACACTGAAAAAAATCTTTGACTTGAAAAAGAAAACTGAAGTCAAAAACATAAAATAAAACAGAAAGATTATCTTTGAGTGCATTCTGTTTTTATCATATTCAGTAAAGCAAAACTAGCTAATGATGTAACATATCTCACTCTTCTTTAAATGAAAAGTTAAGGAAAATGGTAGCAATTCATATTGGTACACTCTAATTTTAACTCACTATATATATATGTATATATATATATATATATAATTGCATGTACCTATATACCCCCCCCAACACACACATATACTTTATAGAGTGATAAAAAAAACTTACTTTTTCACTAGAGAGGCAGGGTGGCAGGCGTAAGTGGCCAAAATGAATATAGAGTGTAAGATGCTTTCCTGTCAAATGGCTGATCCAGGGTAGATTAAAAAAAAAAATTACATAAAGTCCCCTGAGCACAACAGCAGTAACTTCTGATCACAAAGCCAGAAATAAGCCCTGAGCACTGTCAGTTCGTCCGCAAAAAAAAAAAAAAGAAAGAAAGAAAAAATTTTTTTTACATTAAAGGAGCCATTACAAAATTCATGCCTAGTGAAACAAGATGACAGAATTCTTTCTCCCCAACTTCAAACTATAGTGTAAAGCTGTAGCCCATCAGTGTGGCACCAGAATAATGATAAATTCTTAAGGCAACAGAATAGAATTGAGAGTCCAGAGATATGCCTGAGACATAAGGACAGTTAATGATTGATAAAGGGGAAAAAAATAATATGAAGTAGAACAAGGAGAGCTTCTTCAGTAAGTGGTGTTGGGAAAACTAGTAGGTAACATGCAGAAAAAAAATTCAAATTTCTAACACCATGCATAAAATGTAAAATAAAATGTAGAATAAAAATGGATTAAAGACTTCAAATTAGGCCTGAACCCATAAAGTAAATTGGGGAAAACACAGGTGTGACACTTGAGGACATTGAAGCTAGAGAAAGATAGATGAAGAGGACAATATCAGACAAAGAAACATCTGCATTGCCAAAGAAATGATCACCCAAATAAAAAGACATCCCACAGAGTGGGAGAAAATATTTGCCCACTATGCATTGGATAAATAATTGATATCCCAAGTTTATAAACCACTGATAGAATTTTATACAAAAGAAACAGAGACCAGAGTAATAGTACAGCTGGCAGCGTGCTTGCCTTTCACACGGCCAACCTCCGTTCGATCCCCAGCACCCCATATGGTTCCCTGAGCTCGCCAAGAACAATCTCTGAGCACAGAGCCAGGAGTAAGTGTTGAGCACAGCTGGATGTGGCCCCAAAAGAAAAACAAACAAAAATAGACATGTAACAGCCAACCCTATTCAAAATTGGGAGAAAGAAATGAACAGAAACATGTTCAAAAAAGACATACACGAAGGTGCTCTGCACACTTATCACCAAGGAAATGCACATCACAACAACAATGAAATATCATCTCACACCACTGAGACCAGCACACATAGTAAAGAACAAAAGCAACCAGAGCTGGCATGGATGTGGGGTGGGGGGGGAAGGATCCTCATTCACAGCTGGTTGGAATGCTGATTGTTCCAGCCTTTTGGAAATAATATGGACCTTTTCCCAAAACTAGAATTCATCTTCCATATGATGCAGCTATTCCAGTTCCTGGCATATACCACAGGGTCCCAAAACTCAATTAAGAAAAGGCATTTGAATCCCCATATTCACTGCAGCACTATTCACAACAGCTGGGAACAACTCAAGTGTCCCAAGAATAGATAACTGGATAAAGAGACTAAGGTTACATATACACAGTGAAATACTACTTGGTTTTAATAAAAGATAAAACCATGCAATCTGTTGCTCTGAGGATGGAACTGGAGGTTCTCATGCTGAGTGAAGTTCATTAAAAAGAGAGAGACAGACCCAAAATGATCTCTTTCATATGTGGAAGATAAATAAACACAGTAAGGGAATAACAAATGCCCAAAGGCAGCAAACACTGAGGTTAGTCTTCAGTAGAATGATCACCAAAAGGTGGTGTGGAGAGGTGACACTGGGACAATGGTGGTGAGACGTGGGAAGTCCGGTGGAGGGTGTGGTGCTGGAATGTTATGTTTATGTAATGGTGCCATTAATAGTTTTATAAACCTCGATGCCCAAAATAAAAGAGATGAAAATTTAACTAGTTAAAATATTAATGTATACTATTAGAAAAGGAAAAGGAAAAGAAAACTGAAAACAAGAACCACTTTTAAAATATCTTAATAACTTTTTATTCCACAGAGACCATTTGAACTATTGTTATACTCCTCTTCCTTTAGAGCTCAAGCACAACCAATTTCTCACTGAATTTTCCAATCATTTGACAATAATTCAATTTGGTCATATTCTCCTCAACTCTGTGTCTTATTTCTGGGCAAGATTCCAATACTCTGAATCATAAAATATCAGTGAATCATAAAATTACTTTGCAACCTTTTACATTAGCAGATATTTATTCTCTTTTAGAAAATCTGTAGCAGAAATATTGATTTTAGTTTTAGTTGGGAGTGGGGGAAGTGGGGACTCCCCTGGGAGTGGTCAGGTGTACTGTCTCTGTGCTTAGAGATCACTCCTGGGGGTGCTTGGGGACCAGTCACAGTGCTGGGAATCATACCAGAGTCAAGGCAAGCACATTAGCGATCTCTGCAGACCAGAAATATCCATTTTAATCCTCTACCTTTATTTTCATGTGACATACTCTACGTTCCACACCCACCACTGCCATCTACTTTCTGATATTAATAATGCTATTAACAGAATAATATCTAATGTTAATTTATTGCTGATTCTATAAAAAATTTTTACCAAGGAAATTCAAAGATGTACTGGGGATGCAAATGAAAGCTATCAGAAATACATTAAATTGGGAAGAAAAAAGAAAATAAAATAAAACTATGGATGAAAAAGTAGTGAAACTAATCTCCTACTCATTAACATATGAAAAGATAAACTGAAATAGAAGTGTATTAAGACTAACATTTTTTGAAAATAAAGACGTAGGGAAATGAAGTGAGCAGAGAAAAACACTATGTGATTCAACTAACACTTATTGTGTAGAAATTTTTTCAGACTCTATATAACCTATATTCTTTCTTATACATTCATTAGAATAATCATATTCTTAAGTAGGTAACACCACCTTCAATTAACAAATGGGCAAAGAGTGCCCTGCATAGCTTATAATTATTCCTAAGATCACAAAGCCAGTAAAAGCAATAGTAACTGTTTAACCCTAGGACTTTCAACAGCAAATTCAAGAGATCTGTGCGTGAAACAAAATAATTTTCTTCAAAAAAACAAATTTAAAGAGTATGTATGGGATGCAGGGGAGAGAGAGGAACATGTTCAAGAGAAAACACAGATTTGAAAAAGCAAGGGAGCCTCAAACAAGTTCAAGACATATTTTTCTACACTGTTTTAAATACCACACAAATGCATCCTGTGATGGGTTTAAAAAAATAAGGAAAATTTAAGCAAAATGCATGTGTGTTTTTCCAGAAATATGTGAAAACAAGTTTTTAAATACTGCATTGGAAATAAAGTTACGGCTCAAGTGGAAAACTAAATGAATACTGATTGATTTTATCAGTGTAGGTTAAGAAATTATATAAATATATCTTAAAACCAGCTAAGTTATAATGACTAATGCAATCTTTAAACACATACTGCCCTTTATCTATCAAAACTTTTTACCACCGACATACTGGGATACTTATAATTTTCCATTTCACTGCTATGAGAGATCAAAATATTCTAGAAATTCCACTGCCTCAGATTCTGAAGCATATCGGTCAACCTTAGCATCTTATTTCTGGATCTGGCATAGACTGTGTGTTCTGATGTTTCCAATTATGTGGTCAATCAAAGTCTCTGATTTTTTCTTTGACCAGCATGAACTCTACAGTCCTAGAGTAGCATCAATTACTTATATTTTGCTACGTTTTACTCTGAAAGGAACAGATTTAAATTCTTTCTTCTAAAAGACTACTTGTGATTAGTGATAGCAGGGCAAGACACATTTAGAAGGTCAGTCTATGGGTATGGAATGAATAAAACCAGTGGGTTAATATAATAACAGAATCCTTTGCTTCAGTATGATTTTCAGAGAGCTGTGAACTGTTGATATGCCGTATATTTGGCATCTAGTGTGTGCCTGGCAATGAACTCGAGCTTTAAATATAGCATCTTATTTACTTCTGGAAATAATATACTCAGAGAGGTAGCAATTCAATATAATGTTGCAAAATGATTTGCCCAAATCTACATGCCAACCAAGTAGCAGTCAGAATTCCACTTGAACATAATGTGACTAAAATGGCTGATTCTCATCTTGGAATTCATTATTAAAAGCAAATTTCTTCTAATATATCGCTGTAGATGATACAAATACAGCAATCCTTAGTCCCAAATATATTTTAAACAACTAGCAGGAAATACCATTACATTATTAAGTAAAGCGATGCTTTTTTATCTAAGTATTGAAAACTGACTGTGATACAAATTGAAATTGAATTTTAGTTTTGCTTATCATCATGGGGTAGAGATGATAGGAAAAAAAACATAGAAACAAAAAAATTAAGAGCAACAAAAGATATTTGTGACAGAGAACTCATAAATAACCTATACCCAGAAAGTAATAAAATCCAAATAGAAAGAAATCTAGTAAGCAAGACTAAACTCAAAATCTAAAAAATTAGAAGTGCTGTGTTTTGTGCAAAATTTTGTATATGCTGCCATCTTAGAGTTACCATGTTTAGACAACTTTGTCTTACATTGGATGCTTTAGGTATGCAAATAGCAAACTGGCTAACAATCACTTGCATAACAGGGGTTTATCATTTCACATAAGAAGAAATGTGAAGGCTACTTGGTTCCAGAACTAGTACACAGCTGCCAACAGAGACCGGAGAGCTTTCACATTCTTTTCTCTCTCATTCTCAATTTGTTGTTTATTGGTTTGGGTTGTTCTGGGTGAGAGAAAGGGTGCAGGATACACAGTCAATCTTTCTATGTCTGATAGAAACATTCAAAATCTGAAATGATCACCCCTTACAAGGTAGACTGCAGTTAAAGCTCACAGTTAGATCTGTCATGCTGAGTTCTGCTTCCCTGCCTTTTCCCTCCACCTACAACATTCCAAAGTTTAAAAAACATGTTTCAATTTCAAGCATTAGTAATTATTTAAATGGAAAAATAATAGACTAAGAGAACATATATGCAATGGAAATATTTTCAATGTCAACCCAAACCAACTAAAATACTCTTAGAATGAGTCTTCAGTTAAAAAAGTGCTAATTAATACTAAGATGTGCTAATCCAGGGTTATGAGAGACTTGTACAGTCTATGGTGGAAAATGTAAACAGTTTAGAGAGGTCTGAAACATGCATTTCCCGCTGTCAACCCCTCTGTCTTTGGAAAATGTTTTAAAATATAAAAAATATGCTCTATCAAATTTAATAATTGCTAGCATATCTGATATATAATATATTTTATGGAGAGAAACATATGTCTTATTTTGGCTACTTATACAGGAACGTCTTGAGTTTCCCTTACACTTATTTGTGAATCAGTCTCCCAATCACACACGTTTCGTTTCCTTATCTTCTTTCTGCAATGGTTTGCTGTTGTTGTTTAATTTCCACATCTCCCCAGCTGTGCTTGGGGGATCATGTGATGGTGGAAATTAAACCATTCAGCATGCACTCTAGTCTCTTGAGCTACCTTCTTGGCATCATTTAGCACTTTGAATGCTACCACTTTTCATTCATCAAAAGAACTGGCTACATGATAAGTTAGAGTTAGCACCCTGCAAAAGAAGCATAGAACTGAGGTAAAGAGATAGTAAGGCAGAGTGGGACATACATCAAGGTTTACACCCTGGTGAAGGAATTAAAGATCTAGGCTCAGGGATCCATAAGATTTTATTTAAAAAGAATACTCCTGGAGACGCTGGTGGACCGGAAGTCTACAATGGCAGTGGAATGGGTGTTGGAACACTGTATACCTACAACTGAACTATAAAAAACTTGGTAATCATGGTGTCTTTATAAGAAAAAAAAAATTAAAGAAAATCAGTGTCAAAATTCTGTCTCTGACTGAAATAAAACTCTTGACCTCCTTGACAATTATTAAGTGACATTTTATTACCAAATAGAGTGAGGATCATAACAATAAAAGAGAGGAAATGACTTCATCAGTAACAGTATGCTTTATACTATTTTCCTATTTTAAAGTCATTTGTTGAAAATCCACTATTTATTAGACAAGATTCTTAAAAGAAATACTTATAAGATAATGTCAGTTATAGGGAAAAAGACACAAACCACTTCTGTTAAAACATGGGGAATACCTGTCAACCTGGCACGCACAGCCGCAGAACTTCAAAAAACATTTATTGACTACATATGTTCAAACAAGCCCTGAGTTTGGCATATTTTAGAACACAAGTCAGTCATGTATCTATGCACTGATGACCAAATAAAATAAGACATACAGAGAAATTACTCTGATGTCATTTCATGCATAACTACCGAAAACCTCTGAGACAGCAGTGATCCAAAAGGTCACTGATAGGAAAAAACCACTCTTGAAAGACTTCATAAAGCAACTAGCTTTTCCAATTACCTCTATGATATCAAACACTATTTTGACAGATATTGATATTACAAATTGATCTAGGAAAATGTGCTTTACCAATATTAATTTGGCAGCAAACCAAAGAAAAATTTGAATGAGAGTTTATCCATAAGGGAAATCAGCAGAGCATGTGCCACTGAGCCAGAATTATAGAGATTTATGTAGATCAAGAAGGCAGAAAAATGTATCAGAAACTGGCATAAGGTCTAGGAGTAAAAAATGAAAGATCACTGTGGATTTTGAAAAATGAATTTCTAGAATTTAGATTAAAGTACCTTTTGGAAAAGTAAAATAGGTACTATTGACTTTTTTCTTTGAGCAGAGATGCTCCTTAGCAGTGCTCAGAAGGCTCAGAGGCCTCACCAGTGATTCTCAGTTAACTAGTGGACAGTTCTGTGCACAGACCCAAGGATGGTGCTGGGGAAATCTAGGCTCTGAGGTGGTACAGGGGAGCCTCCATGGTTGCACCCAGCTAAGCTACTATGTGGTACTGAGAATCAAACCCAGAATGGACACAGGCCCAAGTTCAACCCATGGTCCTAAACCTAGTAATTAACTTTTCTTTCTTTGAAACCAAGTATTACCAGAATTATTACTTCAATGTCTTTCTGATTTCATTCATATTTTAATTTTAGCTTTCATACAATCATTTTTAAAGACTCATATTCTAATTATTACCAGCTTTGAATCTAAACTAGAAATACACGTTGATAAAATGTGACAAGTACTTCATTTTATTATCCCTATACTTGCCATGGACTGGAGCAATACCCTAGAGGGTAGGGTGTTCGCCTTGCACGTGGCAGACCCGGGTTCGATTCCTCCGCCCCTCTCAGAAAGCCCAACAAGCTACCAAGAATATCCTGTCCTCACAGCAGAGCCTGGCCAGCTACTCCTGGTGTATTTGATATGCCAAAAACAGTAACAAGTCTCACAATGGAAACGTTACTGGGGACAACAGTGCTACAGTGCTGCATACTTGCTATAGTCCTTAAGAATCTAGGTTTACTTTGTCACTTACCTACACACTTATTCCTTCTTTTTTTTCTGGTGGTGCCAGGAATTGAATCCATGTGGTCTCACACACATACAAAGCCTCCCTCCCTACCTCCTTCTCTCTCTGTCTCTGTCTCTGTCTCTCTCTGTACTTAATATGGAACAAAATGTTAGAGGGCATTCCCACTTAAGTCTGCAATGTGAAGCACATGATTTTAGAGCAGGAAAACATACAAAAAACTGAGACAACATGGAGATTAAAAAATAAAAAAAAAAAAACAAAATGACACAGAGCAAGGTGGCTTCCAACACAGTAAGTGCAGTGGTGCTTGTGATGACATGGAAGCATGTGTCCAGCTTTAAGGTAGTTGGCTAAAATGCTGTGTCTTCAAGAAAGTTAGGGCAGGGTGAGAGTAAGCTACTTACTTCATCTTTGTATGTTTGACAAGGTATTTTCTGGTGTAAATTTCCTTTACGTCTATTACACAAATGCAGTAAATATTAAAACATGAATAGTTTCAACAGTCAAAACTGTGAATAATTGATTTTGCTGTTATGGTTGCCAGGCTGTTTTTGTTTTGTTTTGTCTTGTGAGAGTTGGGGTAGCTAGGAGGGAACCCAAGACCTCAACCTGCACACATGCAAGGCGAGTGACCACTGCTGAGCTATTTCCCATTTCCCACTTGTTGTCTTTATTGGATACCCAGCCTTCCAGTCCTCTGAGACTCTGCAACAATCTGCAAACTTTTGTTTCCTCAGTAATTTCTCCCATGATAAGTGAATTGAAAGCCTTCTTTTCAGAGAATGTCATGGGAAAAAAGACTCAGAATCTAATCTTCAAATGAAATTTGGAGGAGAAACAAAAGAAAGGCATTATTTAGTCAGCAAAGCACATGAAGGTTACTTTGATTTTGCTACATTGGATGATAAGAAAAGTACACAGACATTTAACATTTAGCTATATGCTTTGTAACTATAATCTTGAATATTTCTTGAAAATCCAACAAGGTAGGTATCATAGTTATCCAATTTTACACAAGAGGAACTTGAGAAATATGACCATAGACAATTAAGTAGTCAGATGTTGATTCAGACCCAGGAAGGTCAGATTGTGTATTCTGTCAATCCCATTTTCCTAAAAGCATCAAGGCATTAACCTGGGAACCAAATAAAGCAAATAAGATTACGGCCAGTTACTTTGCATACTTTCCTTAAAAATAAAAGTCACTTAGAAAGTATTTTTTATATTTTACCAACATAAAATCTAATTATTTTTACTTAGCAAATTAGCTACACACAACATCTCAGCTTAACTTCTTCACTCTTCATTTTAGAAAATACTCAGAATATGTCTAGTAATTAATGCTAACAATCTTGGATGTGACCTGAAAATTAAGTAACTTAACTCCATTTATCAGATGTGACCAAAAAAATCAAAGCAAAAACCAAAGTAACAATGAAAAGAACTCTCATTACATTATTGACAAAATAACTGTATTTGTGTATAAGGGCTCTAAATTTATTTCTCAAAAAAACACCAAATAAAAATAAGTTAATTTTGACATTTAAAGATCACTCTAAAATGTCATCAACATTGTTTTAATTCCAAGTATATCCTTTATTTTCCTTTTCACATAGCAATTTAACCTCTATAATTATTATTATTAGGATGAATACACTGCCATTCTAGAAAGAAGAAAACATTTTTATTAGCTGTCATTTTACACTTTTTATCCAGTATTTTAAAAGACAGTTCTCCATGTTTTTGAAAAACCAATGACTGCAAATTCTCAACTCATCATTGTGAAGTCTAAATCAATATGTTCACAGTAAACAGAACCATTTTAGATATATTACATTATTTTAGAGTTACGATTTAGCTTTAGTTTTAGCTTTATAAGTCAGGCATGTTTCAGCTTCAAACAAAGAAAAATAATTTCTAGCTTTCCCAAGAAAATTAGGGGACTGTTTTGGCTTGTTGAACCCACACACAGAAGGATGAGTGGAGTAGTGAGTTGAATTCGATGTTGGTTCAAGTTGGATTAGATAAATTTATTTTTTCTCCGTCTTTTGGGTTAATTTTAATTAAGGAGGCCTGTCAGGTTTCACCCTTGACATATCTTTCTAGAAGATTCACACTGAGTGGACAGCTATGCTGAATGCAAACACCTGCCTTGCAGAGCCTCCTAGATACCCAGTGATGGAAGTAGGGGTATGCAATAGCATCACTGAGAGAGTTAGCAATGTTATTTTGAACAATTCTCTGGGAGCAAACAAAGGAAAAGGCCATTTTTTACATTTTCACTCCATCTCTCCTCTTTGCAAAACCTTACAGAGCAGGTAAAATTCCAAGATACATATGAGAACCTGAATAACAGAAATTACTATATCCTCTCTTGCCATTAACAATGATAATAAAAGTGGAATCATATTCGATTGTTTAACCAAAAACAATCCAATAGTAAAAACATGACATTATAATTAACAAACTATTAACTTTAGGCTTTTGATATTGCAGTTCTTGCAAAACTAGTACAAAGGGCTAGTGAAAGTACATTTAGTTAAAATTAATTATAGTACGCAATATAGGTAGAAATTTAGAAATAGGAGTCATCTCAATGCTGAAATACAATAACAAAATCAAGTCTTATGTGAGATTCTTCTTCATTTCTTCTTCATAAATTATCTCAGTGCATCATTTTTACTGGATAAATTAAGTATTTCACTGAAGGAATTTTTTAAATTGCCGTGCTCAGGGTTTATTCCTGGTTGTGTGTTTAGCTGTCATTTCTGATGGTGCTTGCAGGACCGTATGTGGTGCCATAAATCTAACAAGTCTATCATGAGTGAGGCCAGATCTCTTCCCGCCATGTCATCATCCGAGATTGCAAAATGGCACCACTCTACTGTTCATCCATTCTACTAAATGAAACTTGAATAAATTTTCAGGACTTACTCATTCTGCTCTCAGTTCAATAAAAATTTCTATAGCTGCCCATTAATAGACACTGGGGAAAATGTTTCATTATTCTGACTTTTAGAAGTCAGTTTTTGTTTGTCTGATTTGGTTTTGGGGGGCATACCTGGCTATACACAGGGTTATTCCTGGCTTTGTGCTCACATATCACTCCTAATAGGGATCAGCGGAATTTATTTGATGCTGGATATCGAAGCCAGGTCAGCTGCATGCAAAGGCCCTACACTAGGTCTCTGGTCCTCAGAATTCTTAGAATCCAGATTTTTTTTTATCCAATCTTAAAAAATATCTACAACCTAATATAGATACACCTTATACATTTTGTAAGTCAGCTCATTTCAGTTTTACTTAATTATTTATCTTGTTTATCCCCTTTCTTTTACATCTTCAGTTCTGATTTCTTAGATCTATGATTTACTGATTTAACACACAGGTTATACACTGATAAATAACTACATAAAAGTCCTCCCATTCTTATTACTCAGTACAACTTTTGTGCAAGAATATTTCGTTTAATTATGCTTTTGCTGCACTACCATACTGAATAAGCAGTACTCAATAGTCTGTCTCTGGTGATTTATTTATCTGGCTTAATATTTACTTTCCTTTAGGGGAACTTTAGCAGTTTTTAAGGACTTATAGCCACTCTGTTAATTTTGGTCCAGTGGTGAAGTGTCTTTAAATACATTAAATACGAGTGCTTAGGGTCACTCGGACAAACCCCCGGAATTCACCCTACAGTGCTTATTAGAGACCAGCAGGGGCACAGTTGGAAGTTCTGGGAATCAGCATGTGGGGGATTAAATTGGGGCCAGGGTTGTAAGACACATTTCCAATCCCATTGACCTACTGCTCTAGTCTTTACTACTTTATTACAAGAGTCATATTTGCTACAAAAATTCTGAAAAATAAAAAGATAAAGAACTATCTCCTTTTAAACATAGATCCCTTCTCTCCTATAATTTATAAATTCTCTTGGAACCACTTTCTAAAATAGTGATAATAACTTTCTGAAAAATGCTGTAAAATACACACACAGCATATGCACACATGTGCATGCATATCTGTGTAGGCTATCTTCACTTGTCAAATTTTGAAAGGTCAATTACGACTCAAGAGACATTAGTGAGAGAAGAGAGTGTGCAGTGCTGCTCACACTGCATATTGGTAATAATAATTTGGCAGCGATCCATGAAACAAAGTGTCTCTGGCTCTTCTAGAAACCGCCAAGACCCCAACGTGTGAGTTAACAGCACACCTACTAACCTTAGTTGAAAATCTGGAACTGTACTGTAAGTTAGCTGTTACTTCTTTAAAGTGCTTCTTCCCCAAACCCATCCCACCTCCAGTGACCAAGCAGAAGATCTGGGGTCTATAATCAGGGGAAAGATCACAGACCACACTATCTTTGGTCTAGATAATAAATAACTTGTTGCCCTCAAAGAGCCTGAAATGACCTTGTAACTCATGTTTGGCCCCTTTCGTCAAAGGCCAAAGGAAGCAATGTGATATGCCAAAAGAAATATTCATAACACTGAAGGTAAGTCTGACACCTCTGGTCTGACCAAGAATCTTAAAGAGCCCTCCAAAGCAGTTACAGCTTCTTTCAACTGTTGGGTCCTGCCTTCCCAGGAAACGAGAGAGTGCTGTACTTGTCCATAACCTTGAAGGAAAGTCTGCTGAACTCAGCCCAACTATAAAACTTGATGCAGATCCACGACTCGGTTTAATCCCATTCTACCACATTCTGGGAATACTTTGCTCACCCAAGAGCCCCACAGAGTGAGTGATCTAACATGAGAAAATGTTCCCTGGCAAAACTAAAAACAGAAAATGAGAGTCTGTCCTTTGTACATCAGTGCAAAGCAATTCATATCCCAGAAATTTAGAAAAATACAAAGTCACCCAAGGAAATCAATCCACAAGAACTGACTTCAAAGAAATAGGATCAATGGTTTGACCAAAAAACTTTTAAAGTCACATTTAGGAATCTGAATAAAATTAACCAATTTAGACAACAAATTTAGGGGGAAATGCACAACATTTTAATCTTAATAAATAAACTCATAAAACTAATTGAAACACAAATCCTGAAGTTAAATAAAGCAACAATGAGACTAAAAAAAATCAACATCAATCTCCAACTATAGAATTGATCAAGCATAAGAATGTATCAACAAATCTGAAAACAAGTAATTTGAAATTAGCCAGTTAGGGCCTGGGTTGTGTCTCAGTCACAGAGCAGTTGTCATGCTTAGTTCCAGCACCAACCTCCCCTAAGTAAAAATTAACCACCTGGATAAACAATTTAAAAATAATAATTAGTGAAAAAATGAATATAAAATTTGTGGTACATCATACACACAAGAACAGATTCATCATGAGAGCATCAGGAAGAGGAAAAAAAGGGGAAAAGGAGAGAGATTAATAAATAACTGTTTAAAGAAAAATCTCAAATATCTTAAGACATTTGTATTTAAAAAAAAGCCATAGTGCTCAAAAAACCCAAGGCAATATAGACCTATAGATTATGAAACACATCATGATCAAAATTTAATAACCACAGATAAGGAAAAGTTTGTACACAGCAACAGAAAAATGACTTCCTTGCATAACAAAGAAATTTCCATAAAATAATTTACCAGTGAATTTCTAGGTAGTCATCTTGCAAGCTAGAAGAATTCAAAATACAGAAGAAAAACAATAATATAATAATTTGAAAATCTGGAAAATTTGTCTTTCAAAAATTCAGTAGAAACAAAGACATCTACAAATAAAGAGAAACAGGAGAGATCATTACCAGTGAACAAGTCCCGTAAGAAATGATAAAGGAGCCTAGGGACATTGGTAAAAGGAAGATGACACTGGTGGCCAGACTGGCACTGAAACAGCGTATGCCTGAAACTCCACTATGAGTAACTTTGCAAATCATGATACAGTAATAATATTTTTCAAGTTTTTAATGAAAAAAATAAAAGACCCAAATACATTTTTTTAAAAGATAAAAAGTATGAAGGGCAAGGGGAAGAAAAAGAAATGATAAGGGAGTTGTTCAAATTGAAATGCAAAGAGGCTAAGTAAGTACACTGACATTTATAAAAGTATAAATCTCACTAGCTAACAGTCTAAAACTGCATTTTTATTATATGCACTATAGTGAATTTTATATCTCTAAGACAAAAGTTAAAGGATTAAAGCATTAAAAATAATGAAGTAATTTGTTCCTGGATACAGGATTGAGAACAAACTACAAGACGATGTATCTGTGTTCTCACGTTCATTACAGAATTATTCACAATGTCCAGTAAATGATAGCAACCTCAGTGTCTAGATGAATGTGTAAAGAAATGACAGATAGATTAAGATACAGATAGAATCTGAAATTGGATAGTATGGCTATACTGATAAGACAAGAAACTAGTTTAGATATGTGGAGGAAGGAATACCTTTTTGTAATACACTGGAATATATAGTGGTTCTCTGAAATGAAATATTCATTCAATATGTGAAATGATAATATTCACATTGATTTTAATATTTGATATTCATTTGAAGCATGAATACTCATTTATAAAGAGCAGATCCTTCCACTGAAACATCATGAATTAAAACAAACATTATATTCAGTAAAATAAACCCACAACAAAAAAAGACAAATAGTTAGTGATCTCCCAAACATCTGATATCTTAAAAAGTCACAGGAGTAGAATGAAGATTTCAGGGGAAATGGATAGATTGTGGTCAAAAGATAAACATTTCCAGTGTAGTTTCACTTCTCTGTGGGAAATCTCACATAAGCATGATGGCAGCAGTTAATTCTCTCTGTGGTACTGAAATCTGTCACAAGACTAAACCTTATTTGTTCTTGCCACCAAAATCAAGTGAGGTGATGGATGTATTAATTAACTTGACTGTGGTAGTTATTTAACAATGAATGTGTGTTTAAATCATCAATTACAGATACAAAACATCACATTTTTATTTGTCAATTATACTTCAGTGAAGAGAGATAGAAAGGGCAATTTTCTGTGGTTGAGCCACAATACTTAACCTAACTCCAATTAATAAATATGTTCTCCCTTGGGTATATAAACATTATTTAAAGGATATTCTTATTCTTTTGTCTATTGAAGCATTTTCCTAGGACAGATTTTTTTCCCTTTGAACTTTAATGATTCCAATTTGCTGTCTGACAGGAAGTTGGAGAATCAAACTGATAAGAATGCCATATAAAATGATAAATGTACACTAGGTAAGTGGCTGAATATCTGCATTAGTCAAACTCATGAGCTTTAGATTTTAATCATAAAATCTATCCTTTTGCAACCTCAAAGGATCTTACTTATCCTGAATTTGCTAATCCTCTGAAATGTTGAAATTATCAGTTTACTGTCACTTTCAAACATTTATTGAATCTCAATCATTAGTGGGAAACATGTACCCCTGAGAACATGAAAAGAAATAGGTTATGGTTCCTAAAAGAGGGTACAATTACAAAATAATGATTTGAGGGCTGGAAAGATAGTACAGTGAATAAGGTGGGAGAGTCTTGAAAATACCTATCAATATTTGATTCACGCACCCTTTATTTCCCCAGAGCTTCAACAGCTATGATCCTTGAGTAAAGATCCAGGAATCCTAAGCACAGCTGGGTATGTTCCCCAAAACAAAACAAAGTGAATTATGACAATTTAGGAGACAGTGGCTAGAGTACCTACCTTGCAAGCAAGAAGTCATGAATTCCATTAACCCTGATTCATACAAGCACTTCTGCTCTATTTAATACCTGGTGCCACAGCCACTTCCATCCACACCACAAACAGGGGTGTGTGTGCACAAACAGCCACTTCCATCCACACCACAAACAGGGGTGTGTGTGTGTGTGTGTGTGTGTGTGTGTGTGTGTATGTGTCAAACACACCACAACCAACAAAGACATGCAAGCACTGCGGTCAGGAGTGTCACAACACAATGACTTCCAGTGATCACTGCACTTAAGTAGAAAGTGAGTGAGCTGGCTAGCCTGAGCGCCCTACTAACAACTCAAGCAACCTGATGCCTGCATTGTACAATTAAATATTCCAGCCCTTCCGACAAACCTGTCATTGAACCAGACAGCCCAACAGTAATCACAAAATAACCTCAACTGACAAAATGGAAGAGGTGAACATGATAATTATTTAATCATATTCCTATTGTGGAAAATACTTTGCAGAATTCCTTTAAAAATTAAAGCATGTTTCCCCAAACTTTGTGCTTAAACAGTTGTTTATAAACTCATTATATGAAGAGATTTTTTTTCTTTTGGGGTCACACTAAGCAATGCACAGGGGTTACTCCTCGCTCTTCACTCAGGAATTACTCCCGGGGGTGCTCAGGGGACCATATGGGATGCTGCGAATAGAACCTGTGTCAGCCGTGTGCAAGTCAAATGCCCTACCTGCTGTGCTACTGCTCCAGCCCCTAAAGAGAAATTTTATAATTAGCTTAGTTCATCAATTAACATATTTATGCTCAGGGAGCCTACAGAGGGTCACTTCCACTGATACTCGACCCCATTCTGCAGGCCTGATGGTTCAGTGACTGGCCCTGATGTTATGGTGCTGCTTAGTCCTGGTAACGTGGTACTGTCCACCCAGGACCTCTTTGGGCTACACTCAGCAGTAGTAGGTTACACTCAGAGATTCTGGGTGGACAGGCCATAAAGTGCTGGGGATGAGACTTGCAGCCTAGCAAAGGCAAGAGATGAATTCCAGCCTTCTAAACAAACTCCGTATCCCCAAGGTGTGTGAATTTATGCAACAGGACTTCTTAGGACATGAAAATGCTTAAAACAGTAACCAATATCATTGTGCAAATTTAGGTAGGTCTGCACCTAGCTGCATATAGCTTCACCCATTTCAGTCTGAAACATGTCTTTTAATTATATCTATTTGCATTCATTTTGATGACCAACATATTGCAACTCTTTATGCTACTTTGTGTTTTTCTATACATTGCTATTCATTTATGTTTCTTCTTTCTTTACCAATGGTAAGTGCAGGGAAGTAAGGGGGGTCAGGTAGGTGGTCCTCAGTGGTACTTGTGGTGGACAGAAGCAGAGAGTCAATCCCGGGGATTCTGTGCTCAGCAAGGCAAATCTTAAAATTTAGAGCAAGGACCCGGACACTAGGTGCGGCTTTGGCCCAGTGGTCCTGGGGGCCACCAGAGTCATACCTGGCTGTGCTCAGGGATGAGGTGGCTTGTGGTGCTCGGGATCAAACTCCGGGCTGCAGACATGTAAGGTATGTACTCCAATCCTTTCAGTTAACTCTCAGCTTCCTTTCCTAGGTTCCATTGAAAGTTGACTTTTTAACTGGGGCTGAATGAATTAGTACTCTCCATTCTTCACTTTCTTGTGATATATAGTCCCTTGACATGAACTCACATTGGCTTCTTTGAGCTCAGGTCAAAGAATCAACAATTACCAGACACACTGATAAGAGGAAAAGTCAAAGGGAAATTTAATAATAACAAGTGAACCTCCTGTATACATAGGAAAAACCGGAAAAGATTTAGAGACTCACCCACATGGCTTCAAACAAAGGTTAGATACAGAGAAAAAGGAAGCTATGTTTGGGAGGTTACCAAGGAAGGCTCAGTGAAACAAAGGCATGTGGATTTAAATTCTACCTTATCCACAGAAAAGAGATAAGAAGATGAGGTCTAGCCCTACAGACTTAAGGGGCACATAAATTCTTTCTCTGTGCATATAAATGTCTTTTCAGCACACACATTCAACCATTTACTTCCTAGAAAATAACCTTTTGCCCAAAAGACATGTTTTGGGATAGCAGATTTTTGCTCACATACTAGTTAATGAGATTTTTGAAAACAAAAAGCAACATGGGTCTGAAACCTACTTGCACAGTTTTTTTTTTGTTGTTGTTGGGAGAAGGGAGAGTGAGTGGTGCAAATTCAGTGGTGTAAGGGCACTACTTCCTACTCACTGTTCATTCTGGGATAAGATGGCCCAGCCTGCTGTGCTTGCAGACCATGCAGGAGACCAAATCAGGGCTCCTGCATGCAAATGTGTTCCAGCTCATTTCATTAACTGCTTGGCCTGGATCTAATTTTATGTTAATAGTAGATTGGGTTTCTTGGACCCCAGT
This sequence comes from Sorex araneus, assembly GCF_027595985.1. Taxonomy (NCBI): domain Eukaryota; kingdom Metazoa; phylum Chordata; class Mammalia; order Eulipotyphla; family Soricidae; genus Sorex; species Sorex araneus. The sequence goes on along the minus strand of NC_073313.1, from coordinate 221,467,462 downwards.
AGTGCAGATGATAACAACAACACCGTTACACACTAAATTTAAAAAAAAAAAAACATAATTTTAATTACTTGATCAAGATGTTTCTCATACCCATGGTCCCATAGAGAAAAACGTGTCAACAGTTTCTCTGGGGAACAAACAGGTAATTTGTTTTCATTTTTAATATTTCCTTTTCATCATGGTAAACAACACTCCTTGGCTTTAATGCAGCTGCATGCTACCTTTTAAATAACAACTTCATAGTCATATTTTTAGATCCTCCAGTTTTTCCCCTGGTGACTTTAGAATTTGGTTGTGCACTTAAATAATTATCTATCTACATAAAGGAAAAGGAGTCCGTTCAATTGCATTTAGTTTTGTCAAAGATTTTGCAACTTTACCTCTTTTCACCCTTCACTGCACTTCCCACCCGATACTTCTTTACCCAAACTTAAGACTCTGGTTAAAAAGCTAAAACAAATTGTTCTGAAACCATAGTTTGGAGGGGCGACAATCTCCCCTTGAAGAATTCACCCCCATACATGATTTTTCTCTTTGACTGAACCAAGATAACCTTAATAATAACTTTTACTCGGAGTAGGAGACCAGATCTTTGCTTCTATCATACTTACTGGCCACTGAGCCTGTACAATAAAGCTCTCCTCAAAGTTCACTCACCTTCCAGTTCATTATCATATTGAAAAACACACTCATGATGTTTCTCTGTCATTAATATAATATATTCGCTGGATATTCCTCAATTGGTTAGCATCAATATTGTTCCTCACGAGTATGTATTAATGTCCTGAAAACTGTTAGAATGACAGCTCTGTCATCCTCTCTCTGCAGGGCATAAAACCAGATCCTCTCCTCCCTTCTTTAAAGCTTATTTTATGGCCAGTGCTGGCAGATGTCCTTCCCAACTGAAGTCGCTTTCATGAGAGTAGTGTCCCTTTATTCTTTTCCCTTGTTATCTGTTATTACAGACAATAGCCTGATACTCATTAAAAGTTATTTAATAGTCATTGTGTGATATTTTCTTTGACTATTGCATAAGTAAATAAAAGTCAAGGGGCAGGGGGAGAGGTGTAATGCCTCAATAGTACAACACTTACTTTGCATGTGTAAAGCTCATGCCAATCCTTGGCATTGAAAAAAAATTATTTGTAGAAATGAAAAATAATGTTATCACAGTGTATTCTCTCTTTAGAAGGCAGTTTATATGCAAACAATCCCAGGCACAGTTCAATAGATTTCAGACAGAATAGCTAGTGTAAATATGGTATACAACTGACTTCAATGGAAGAGGATCAGTACCCTGTTTCTCATGGGAAAATACTCCCTCAAGTAGACTTTGCAAAGTATAACAACTACAACATTTAGTTATGCTTTCAAGAAAACGTCTTTAATAAGGAATAATAGCTACTGCATTCTGTCCTCTCGTATGGGGCCCTCACATCTCCCTTCCATTCATGATTTCCATCTTCCATCAGCCATGTCTTCCAAAATTACATACAAAACTTAGAAAGCTGACTGTTTCTGCGGACAGTCTGAACATGTTGCAGATGCTAAACACCTCAACATGTGAGCACAGAGAGATATGTGAGCAAATGGCAATTAAGATACATTGAAGCACAGAAAATACAAGATAAAGGATCGAGTGACCAAAGGTAACATCCATGGGGCTGGAGTGATAGCATAGCGGGTAGGGCGTTTGCCTTGCACGCGGCCGACCCGGGTTCAAATCCCAGCATCCCATATGGTCCCCTGAGCACCGCCAGGAGTAATTCCTGAGTGCAGAGCCAGGAGTAACCCCTGTGCATCGCCAGGTGTGACCCAAAAACCAAAAAAAAAAAAACCAAACAAACAAAGGTAACATCCATAACATCCAACTTCATTGTTAAGTCATTACAATACATTTGCACACTAAGAAAAAAAAGTCACACAAACAGGTACCCTGGGAGTTTACAATTACCATGAAACCCCCTGAATACATAAAAATATGGTTACAATCTGGGTTGCTCTTAGACTCTAGGAAGCCACCCTCAAATTCCTCTCTTATAATTATCATGAATATCACACCCTTGGGCTGGAGTGATAGCACAGGGGTTGGGCATTCGCCTTTCATGTGGCCGACCCATGTTCAATTCCTCCCCTCCTCAGAGAGCCCGGCAAGCTACCAAGAGTATCGAGCCTGAGCGGCAAAGCCTGGCAAGCTACCCGTGCGTATTGGATATGCCAAAAACAGTAACAATAAGTCTCTCAATGAGAGACATTACTGGTGCCCGCTCAAGCAAATGGATGAGCAAGGGGATCACACCCTTTATTAATTTACCCTGTTTTAATACCAATATAACCTAGAAATGGGTGAATATAAAACACTACTCTCTCTGGAGTATGTCCACACTCCTAGTATCTACTGCTCGTCTTACTGTCAAAACCAGTTTTGTTCTACTACCTGAATATATGCTCTCTAAATTGCAACAATTTATTTGATCCCAAATGAACACACTGTCTTTTAACTGCTTCTTGATTTTTAGGTAAAAAGAAAATCAGAGTAATATTTGTCTTTAAAGAGATAACAGCCCCCCCGGAACAATTTAGTAAGTGTATATAAACACAGAAGCAACAGTCAGAAAGGACAATTAACAAAGTAAAATAAAGCAATATCAAAGAGAAGTTATTCCAGCAGAAACTGTGTAATATTTTGATAAATTAAACAATATTATTTAATTAATAATAAATAGGTTTGGACTATTTTATTTGATGGTACGGTGTTCTTAAAATCTTTGAAATTTTCTACCTTACAGTGATAAAAGGGGCGTACTTTCAGTAAAGTAGCAAAAGGGCCAAAGACAACACAAAGGAGAACAGACCCACACGATGGAGTTGATGGTTGAGGGGGGTTGAAATAAAGGGGCTTTAGGATCCTTGGGGGATGGAAGTGGGTACACTGGTGAGGGGTGTGGTGCCACAGTCATGTGCATGGGAAGCCATCAATAACAGTATTGTTAACCTGAGACCCTCTATCAAATAAAAATAACAAAAGTTAAAAAATAAAAATTCCGGCCTTCTCTCTTGTCGGCCGAGCGCCGCCGAGATGGTGTTCAGGCGCTTTGTGGAGGTCGGCCGGGTTGCCTACGTCTCCTCTGGGCCTCGTGCCGGGAAGCTGGTGGCGATCATCGATGTTATCCATCAGAACCGGGCTTTGGTTGATGGGCCCTGCACTCGGGTAAGAAGACAGGCTGTGCCCTTCAAATGCATGCAGCTCACGAACTTCATCCTCAAGTTCCCACACAGCGTGCGTCAAAAGTATGTCCGGAAGGCGTGGGAAAAAGCAGACATCAATACAAAACCGGCGGCTACAAGGTGGGCCAAAAAGATGGAAGCCAGAGAAAGGAAAGCCAAAATGACAGATTTTGATCGTTACAAAGTCATGAAGGCAAAGAAAATCAGGAACAGAACAGTCAAACTTGAAGTTAAGAAGCTTCAGCAGGCAGCTCTCCAGAAAACTTCTCCCCAAAAAAGCCGCTGCTGCAAAGGGTGCAGCCGCAGCCACTGCTGCTGCGAAGGTTCCAGGCTGCAGGCAAGAAGACCCCTGCCCAGAAGGCTCCTGCATAGAAAGCTGCAGGCCAGGAGGCAGCACCACCTCCTAAAGCTAAAAGGGTCCTAAAGCTCAAAAGGGTCCGGAAGCTCCTGCTCAGAAAGCAGCTGCTCCAAAAGCATCTGACAAAAAAGCCTAAGAGCACAGGGCTCTGTGACAGAGTAATAAAGATTCTTGCTGATGTGTGGCAAAAAATAAATAAATAAATAAATAAATAAAAATAAATAAATAAAATAAAAATACCAAGAGAGGGCCTGAGAGATAATACAGGAGTAAAAATCCCAAGAGAGAGCCTGAGAAATAACATAGCAGGTAGGATACTTGTCTTGCTCACAGTAGACCTTGGGTTTTATCTATCTCCAGCATTCAATGCCCCGAGCACTGTCAGAGTGATTCCTGTAGAGCCAGTAAGCTTTAATCATCTCAGGTTGTGCAACCCCCCCCCAAAAAAAAATGTCCTAAAAGAGAAAACCAGTAAAAGAAAAGAGAGAGACAAAGAGAGAGAGAGGGGGGGGTATATTTTGTTACAGGAGGCTCACGTTCAGTTCCAGCAACCTGCGGTCTTCTGGAAGCCCTGTATGATTTTTTTTTTGTGTGTGTGGATACTGCAAATGCGGCCTCGAGACCTCCTATAGCCTAGTTCTCCCTCCCAGAGAACCTGGCAAGCTACCAGGAGTTTACTGCCCGCACGGGAGAACATGGCAAGCTCCCCATGGCGTATTCATATGCCAAAAACAGTAACAATAATGAGTCTCATTCCCCTGACCCTCTGAAGAGCCTCTAGTGTGGCACCGTTCGGAAGAACGAGTAGAGAGGCTTCTAAAATCTCAGGGCTAGGACAAATGGAGACATTACTGGGTCCGCTCAAAGAAATCGATGATCAACGGGATGAAAGTGATGCAGTGATACAGTGATAATAAGCCCCTTGCACTCATTTCAGAAGTTTCCGGGAAGGATTTAGCTCTTGGTGATGGACGAGATAAAAACTTTGGTCCTTTTGATTTAAAAGGACAAAAGACTAGCTCGAATAGATATGTCCACAAAAATTTTTGGTCTTCTGGGGTTCTCCAAATGATGTCAATGGGAAAAATGAGGAGCAAGAAGTTAGGGAAGTACTCAGGAAGCACTAGTAAAGTCTGTCATAAGCAAATGCATACAGGGACACTAGCATCCCATTGGCCCTACTTGACAGCCCTCTAGATGTGTCTAAAATCACTGGAGTTGCACAATATGGGTTCCCAACACCTGAGGTCTCTTAGAGCGATGTCCTCAGGTTGAAGCAAAGGTTGCTCTTAGCAGGAAAATGAAAAATTAGTTCTAAATCCCAGGGTTCCAGATCCGTTGAATGTTTGTTTGAAAGTTTGTTTGAAAGTACAATAAAAGTGAAGACAATTTTTTTTTTTTTTTTTTGCATTTGGGTCACACCCGGTGATGCTCAGGGTTTAACTCCTGGCTCTGCGCTTAGGAATTACTCCTGGCGGTGCTCAGGTGACATATGGGACACTGGAGATTGAACCCGGGTCGGCCCTGTGCAAGACAAACACTCTACTTGCTGTACTACCTCCAGCCCCAGTGAAGACATGAAGACAATCTTGGCGTGGGAGAATGTGGTACAAGATGAGGAGATCCATGGGGACATAGAAGGAAAGTACAAATGGAGATTGGGTCTAAGGAAAGGGTAAATGGAGGCTGGCCTAAGGTGTGGGCGATAAAGAAATGAACATGTCAAATTGTGTTTATATTGAGAAGAGAGCTGAAACTTCTCACAAACTGGCACTCTGGGGAATAGAGGAGATTTTAGAAATAAATTGGTGATCTCTGAAATAATCAAGGAAAAGAATGAAATGCCAACTATGGAGTAAACTGTGAGACAAGGTTTGCCTTGTGGCCACTGATCAAGCAATTATAGTTTATAGCTCCAAATACATATTGTTATTGATTAGGAAAAATATTCTAAACCCATTTTAAATCAAAATTCCTCACCCATATTTGTTCCTTTCCCCACTAAGTCTAGTTTCAATTAGAACAAAGGAAGATGGGCAATGTGAGAGGAAAGGGCACAGGAGTCTTTTTGGTATTGGATGACATGGTAACTTAGGGGTGGTTATGTAAAATCCTAAACACATGGACTTGCAATATTCACTGCAGAAATTTTATGAACTATAATGAAAATCATTACGAAGGGGTGGGGCAGGACAGGCTCAAGGCATAACAGAACAGCATTCCTTTGCAAGCTTAAGGAATGAATCCAATCCCCTGGCATCACACATGCATCGAGTGTGATCCTCTGTCTGCTATCTTTCTTGGTGAGATCAAGTCACACTGCAGCCAAGTGTATAGGAAAAGGGGGTGGAAAACCCCACTGTGTAAGCGCAGCAACTGAAATATGTGCAAGAGCCACAACCAGGAAGTATGACTGGCCCACACCAAGCCCCCATGAGAGTACATGTATGAGGCACCCAGCACCACAACCAAATTATGTGTGTCTTAACAAAGAGTGTGACCCCTGGAAAGTGCCTCTATCACTGCTTCCTGAGAGGTGTAAGCATCATGGAGCACTGTGGCCAAGTGCAAGCACCAAAACCTGATGTATGACACCAGCAAGCACCCCAGCTTAAAAATTATGTAAATGTGAGAGAAACGGCCAAGTCACTGGAACTCGAGATGCAATCCACTGAACATGGGAGGCGGCTGTCCAGGAGGGACCCTTTGAACACTAATAGAGGGAAGCGGCCACTCTGATGATGGGTATGAAGCTGGAATGATGGATGCATGAAATGTATAACTAGCATTCTTGTGAGTTCTAGTACCTCAATACAAGTGTTTTTATTTTTTAATCACACCTGACGATGCACAGGGGTTACTCCTGGCTCTGCACTCAGGAATTACCTTTGGCGGTGCGAGGGGACCAGATGGGATGCTGGAAATCGAACCCAGGTCGGCCGCATGCAAGGCAAACGCCCTACCCGCTGTGCTATTGCTCCAGCCCTACAAGTGGTTTTTAAAAGAAAATAATGAAAAGAAATAGTGTGGGTCCACAGGCAGTGTGTGTATAATCATCAATCACCACCACAACAACATCAATAAGAAGAAAGAAAGGAAAGGGAAAGTTAGGAGGAAATTTAACAAAGGGGAGCAGGCACAGTTTTAGGGTGTTGAGAATATTTTAAAAATTAAGAAGAAAGGAAGAATCTGAGTAAGAGTGTACTCATATTCCACCTTCCTTTTCTCTAACCACAAAAACCAAAGTGTGATGTTAACCTATTTTATAAATGTCCTTATAAAAGCCTTCTGTGTTGTTAATGTTTAAATTGTTCAGACTATAGTTTCCTGCACTATATATCATTTTACATATATCATTTTACATTCAGCAATTGACAGTATAAGGGAATATGTAAATCTTATCTAAAAGCACCAATTTAACCTTTTGCTTTTAAGTAAAATCATTTATTTTCTTGAAGTATTGAAATAGTCATATTATTTAAGGTGGATTAAACTAAAAGGGTATAAGATAATATTAAAGAAAGTCATCAAAAATTGTTGTTTTCCTGCTATAAAGGATAAAAAAATTGTTGTTTAATTTTAAATTCTTCACTGAGAGTCATAAAAATTACTACAACAAAACAGTTATTGTGAGTCAGAAAGCATGTAAATTTCACATATATACCTTGGGATTTAAAACCTGCTTTCGAATGAAACAATGTGACAAATTAGTAGCTAGCTGTCCTTTGATTTGAGAAATGCTAAAGAATACCTTGAAAACTTAATTTTTCAAAAGTTCTTCTTACTCTTTTATGCTGAAATAACATACATCTACAAGAATGTTGATTTCAGAGCAAATATTAAAACCAATGTGGGAAAATAAATGCTATTTCACTTCTAAACTGAACAGAGGGTACTTATATAAGTCAAGTCTAGCTTAAAGTTGATTAAGTACAACTACCAATTATATCATGTAGGCTCTAAATTCTAAAGAGATCTGAAGAAATTATTCAGGAATTTAATTCTTTTTTTTTTCAGAGATTTTTTTTAATTATTATTATTATTATTTATTTTTTTTAAAATTTTTTATTGTGGAAAGTTACAAAGTTACAAAGTTTTCAGGTTTAAATCTCAGTTATACAATGCTCGAATACCCATCCCTTCACCAGTGCTCATTCAGGAATTTAATTCTTGATGCTCTTCATTCCCAAAGAAGGAAACATAACCTAGAAAGCATAAGCTTTATAAAAAATTCCAGGATACTGCTTCACAATACTTATCAGCTAGCAGATGCTATGCATAATAGGAAAAATATTATTTCAAGGGTTTTAACATACTAAAATACGGAGATCTAAAAGAATTATTCTAGAAGACATAATATGATATATTTGATGAAAGCAGGCAAAAGTAGGAGGAATAATACTATAGTCTGGATAAGTAGAAAAACATGTTAGTATCACTGCAGAACAATCCAAATTTTATAATGGTATTGCCTATAAGCCAAATACTAAGGATATAGAGATAAAGATACAGTTCTAATTAAATAAGTCATTCTAAAACTGGTTTCGATTTATTTTTCTTTATGAAAGCAATATGGAAAATATTATTAGCATAAATTCAATGCACACACAGAAACTTATGCATATAATACACTGTAATTAAGTACATATCTATTGAAATCTGCCTAAAATACAGAAATCAAAAGGTATAGCATAAAAACTAATCTTGAATAAAGATTTCAGTATTTATTTTCCCTGAGAATTCCAAGGAATTCAAGTGTCCCAATTTGGAAATGTCATAAAAAGAAATCATACATCCAAGACAACAAAATTTAAAAATACAGAAACAAAATGTATAAAACTTAATGGCAAGATGTGATGGTGAGACTTTTAAGATGGTCGACAAGATTCTTGTCCCTTATGCCCTACATATAATTTCTCCCACATGATTATTATACGATCTCCCTCTGAAAATTAATTTTAAAAATACTGCAAAGACAAAGAGATTATGCATATATAATAAAGATCCCCAACCAGCTGACTTGGGTTTGATCAAGATGAAAATTCCCCTGGCCATTCCTTGTTCAGTTTACTGAGAAGGCTTGAAGGAACTGTGCCTTTTCTGAAGAAAGAAGCTCTCTTTTGACCTGGATGAAGCAAAGATTCATAGTGTAAACCACCTACTAGGAGAGTCTAGCCTTTCCCCCAAATTAGGGGTGCAACGCCCAGTGAGCAACACATGGGCATGAACACACACACACACACACACACACACAGAGGCTAAAAGTGGGGCTAAAAGTGAGACTCTTGAAGAGCATATGTATGAGCATCACAGCAACCCTTCGTGACTGGTACAATAAGAATGTATGTGAGCACCAAAGTTTAAGTGTGATCTCTGTGAACACCCTGGCCTGAATGTGTAAGTACCATAACCTAATACACAACTCCCAGTGAACACCCATGCTACATGTGCAGGCACTACAATCAGTGTATTAGCAATCCTCAACGGGGAGAAGGGAATGGGACTGAGATAAAATTTAAAATAAAAATGGAAAAAAATGAAGATACATAAGTGCATATGCATATGCAAAAGTACGTATATATGTATATATGTATTCACATGCAAAATAAAAAGCTTAAGTTACAATATATATCTTCTAGTGTGGGTACTATAGAATATGAAGAATAGTATGAAAATTGTGAAAATAAGAAGGGACATGGTGATCGTCTTTTATATAGCAATGGCAAGATTTGTTTGAGTCAGACACGAATGCAGAGAAAGAAAAAAAGAAATTCAATATTGCTCATAGAAGAAAAAAGAAATTTAAACAAAACATATGGGGGACGGATTCTATAAATGATCGAATATAAATATTGTATGTGTATCTCATAATAATGCAAGGACCCAAAGTCTTGGTAAGTACTTCATCATGCACAGCTGGTGCCAGCCAGGGATCGCCTCTATGTTGGGAACCAAGAGAGCTTTCTTTGGCAAACTAGAGCAAGAGAAAGAGTTGATTTCAGGGTTGAGTCAGAGAAAATCCAAAATAAGCCTGCACTTCTTTTATAGCAAAGAGTATTAAAGTGTTCAACCAATCATGAACATAGTCAAAGTGACACAGGAGTCCACAGGGACCACTTCTGATACAATATAAATATTTTAAAATAATGAAAGTAGTGGATTATAAGCCACTGAATGAAGTAAGAATCTATGAAACATTGATGATGATATATATATGTATGTGTGTATATATATATATATATATATATATATATATATAGGTTTGTGAGAAGGAAACTCATGTTAATGTAGAATGTCAACTTAGAAAGAATAGCAGAATTAGAACACCACTTGGCAACCATCACAGCAAAATATAAGGAACAGCACTGCCAAAATTAGTGGGTGAGTTCTGATAAAGACCAGATTTACTTCTAAAAGTTTTCCAATATACCTCCCAAATATTAGTTAATTTGTATAAAAAATATTGGTTGCCAAACTGTACAGAAGAGAAATCTAGATGATAGTATATTAAACAAATTAAGAAAATATCTATATTAAGACATAGGGAGATATACGCATTCTGGCTGCTAATGCAGAAAAATCCTAGCCATCACTTCCGTGGTACTCAAACTGAAAAGATCATGTCCTTATGTAATTATGAGGAAGCATTAAAAGAATCATATTTAAAGATATTCTATAAAGTATATTGTGTTCTTTTAAACTGTTAAAGTTATAAATAAATATCTTCAATACTTTTCTTCAGAATAAAAAGAAAAGAGCAGCTACTTAGTTCCGCCATAGATGTCATTCCATATAGAAGCAGAAGGCAGCAAGAACCTTTTTTCTAAAAATGAGAGTACGATGCTCCATAACCCTTGAGTCCTGAATGCTTACACGCCTCAGCACTGCTATGTCCCACTGCCTTTAAAGTTCTTTCCCAGATTAAGCATAAATTTGCATGTCCTGCCATCCTACAAGACAGTCACACCCTCTGCATAAGCCCCCATGAATGATCACATATGAAATCATACACTGGCACATGTTTTTGCTCTACTAACCCAAAAGATTTTGCAAATGCAAAAATGCCTTCCTTATGGGCTTAACTCAAAGGTTTACATATTGTTGATACTAAGAAAAAAAAAACACTTAGCTGATTAATGAATGAGTAAATAAATAGATGATAAAAAAAAGCAAAGGGCTTTTGATAATAAATATCACTTCACTATTAAATCTATTTAATTCTAAAATTTTCACCATTAATTAAAAAATTTTAGCAAACATTCTTTTAATACTAAAATCTTGTTATACTGACTTGTTAATTATCATATTGATTTCTACATGTATGCTTATATGCATGTATGTGCAATGAAAATATTTCAAGTTAAAATATAAACTTCACTCAGATTCCATATTTTTACAGGTACAAAGCTAAATTAAATGTAATAACAAATGATTCAAAAATCTAAATATGGGAAAAATACTTGTTACCCCACAGAGGAATATATCTACTCTTTGTCAATTCATTTTGTAGTGAGTCTACAAAAATTGACTAGAATCATTTTAATTTTTATTTTAAATGAACATTCCCATGAAGTCAAATTTTCATTAAGCAAAACTTTTGTTATGACTGACGACACAAGTCTTCTGTAAGAGTATACATTTTTTAGTGAGGTGAATATAATTTTAATTAATGATAGTGTAGTTGAATAAATATGAGCAATTTTAAGTTATTTTAAAATAATCTAATTTTTGCTACTTTAAATTGGAATAAATTATACTATCACCACCATTAGGAAAATCTACTAAAGTATATCATGCTGCTAAGAAAGCTCACCATAGCAATTTCAGTATTTATAGAGTGTGCAAACTACTTCTGGCTCAAGAAGTGACAAAGAAATTATTGGAAAATGTTAGCAAATAGTACAAGTTTGAGTAAATATGAAATGAAATGAAGAATCCAGTGAGCGATGCTTTTAAAAGCTCTCAGAGTGGCTTGAGAAGAAGATATAGTCAAATAAAAAATAAGCCATGTTATTGCATAAGAAATAACTGGAAAATGAATTTCTATAAAAATAAGTGAGAGTAGGCAACCAAAGCAACCAATTTGTTTAATATAACAATAAACAGAAAGACCCTATGCATTTCTATAATAATTATTATGCTTTGCATGCACTCTCACTGTCCAAATTCTGCAATGCATTTCAACCGCTTTTGAAAAACTCAACTCAATCTGAAAAAATTCTGATTCTTAGTAGGGTAGGGTGGTCACAGGACTAGGGAGTAGTAAGGTCACAGGACTAGGGAGTCTTGGGCCATTCTAGGCAATGCTTGGACCTGATTAGGTGGGAGGCATGTGGTTATCAGCGATTAAATCCAGGGCCTCAAACATGCAAAACGTGTTATTGATCAAGATCATAAGACTTCTCAACTCATACTTTAAATAAAAATGTTTTTATTACATGAAATTCTTTAAATAATGCATTGGATATTTTCTTGAGTCAGACACAGAATAATTTCCAGGTTGTTAAAACATTTTCAAAATTATAAATTGCAATACTTTATATACTTACCTTTTGGTGGTATGGAAATTACTTCTTGGGGCCATTCCTGGCATTACTCAGGGGTTTCTCCTGGCTCTGCACTCAGGAATCATTCCTGTCAGTGTTCAGGGATATGGGATGCCAGGGATTTAACCGAGTTAGGCCACTTACAAGGCAAGTGCCTCACCTGCTGTACTACCTTTCCAGCCCCTGTAATACTTATTTTAATTACCACTATGATTTGGCATTTACTTAAGAATGAAAAGTATATAAAACTTTAAGCATATATATTCAAAAATAATTATGTAGCTATATATAAGTACTATAAATGTTTTGTGTGTATTTTATTTGCCAGTCATTTGTATACTACGTATTAACTGCATACTATACTACTTTGTGGCTTGCCTTCATAAAGGAAAAATCCTGCCCTTGGACTATGTGACAGTCATCATTTCCAGGAAGTGAGACACAGTCCATAAATTGGTATAGGAGAAATAAAGTTGAGATTGGTGCCAATTTTCTAACTGGCATTTCATCTCTTCCATTACAAGCCTAAAAAGTATAGGACTGTTAGATGAAAGGACATATCAATGTGTTCTGAAACAGAGTGTCTAGCCCTGTGACTTGTAGTAATCCAACTGAAATAACACTGGGATAGAGTCCTTACACTTTTGTTATTCCAGTCACCTTAGTTACTTGTGTGTGGCTGGCACTTAAATTTTTGAAAGCAACTAACTTGTTACACAATTTACAAACCAAAGAATTCATTCATAAATAATACACAATTCAAACTTTTTTAGAATATTTCCAAATTTGTGTAACTTAAGTCATAATCTAATTGTAGACCATGGTCTTCACCTCCAAAGGTTTCCAGCAATGACCCTGAAAGAAGGAAAAGTATAAAGAAGAACAGAGAAAACAAAAGAGAGAAGACAGAAGGGAGGAAAGACATATAGAAAGAATTTTGTTTTAAAAAATAAAAGCTGTGCCTAGAAACATAATTGAAAGCTAGAGAGCTGAATTTAATAAAACGTTTAAGGAGTATTCACAGTTTATTCTAGATTATCATATCTTCCTTTTACATTGACAGTAAGAAGCATCACATACTGTGTATTCAAAATACATGTGGGCTCTCCTGTGGAGTGTGTTCAGTGGTCAGGCTACTTTCCCACCCTGGATGGCCAACAGCGATGGACAAAAGAAGGAGGAAATGGGGGCCAGGCTGGGTGGTCATCAATTGCCATTTATTCCAATCTAGTCTTCCACTGCCTCCTTCCAGTGTCACTCACTGCCCATATTCCTTCTTCCCATCCCACTGTCAACTGCCTTAGTTATAGAGAACAATCATCAAGGGTTGGAGGTAGCAATTCCACATAGGTGAGAAAGTACAATTAACATATGTAAAACCCTTCCTTCTAGGGAAGCTTCTTCTAGGACAAAAATCTCATCCTGCAGGGAGATCCACCAAAGGGCAGAATTTCATCTAAGGGCAAATTTCTCCTTTCATTAGTCCATAACCATTTAAACAGTCACCTTATATTTACTACTAAATAATCTTTCAAGCTATTGTGTATGGACACAGTAAGAGATGTATTAAGGTAAAAGGGTGGCTCTCCTGAGAACATCTCGCTATAGTCTCAGACTATAGTTCTCAGGTCAGATTAGTCCTTCCAAACCCTAGCAAGTTCCTTGTCCAGTCACTTCTCTTTGGGTCATGACAGAATTTGTCTACTACCGTGCTCCTAACTTATTGTAATTTTTATGAAATTGGCCTGTCCTGTTTCGATGCCAGGGTAGCTTACCATTTGCCCTGGGTTCATTCAGTCCCTTTGTCAGGACCCTGCTTTTGAGATGCTAAGAACTAAGGGCAACTGAGGCTTAAGTTCAATAAATATGGCAGCTGCTCAGGAATAAATATTATTCGAGGTCAATTAACTCCCAATTATAAGAGCATAACATTAACTGTCCTCCTGTGTCTCTACAAAAAGGACATTGCTCTAATGTAAACTATGCAAAAGATATAAGGGAAGGAGAAAAGCAGCATTTCACTTACAAATACAAATCTCTTAAAAATTTGACTTTACAAGTCACAGATTCTGGTTAGGGGGAACAAGTGATTAACAGATAGGGGAAGCAGAGCACAAAGGAGATGATAGAAATGATTACCAAGGAGATGGGAGTGTTTAGGGAGTATTGTGATGGGTATTACTTCATAAACCTAAGCTCCTTATGTTGCAGGAGAAATGGCAGAGGAGAAAGGACAAGACAATGTTAAACCTAAATTGGTAGGAACTATAATCCAACAATTTACTAGTCACAGATTCTTAAGAAAGGACTTTTAAATCATAAATTTTCCTGTTTCAGAGCACTGGAACATCCTGCTTAAATTTCTCACTCTGCAAACTAAATAATTTACTTTTAGCTTGGAATTGTTGAACTCTGTCCACATTACCTTCAAATTTTCTGAAATAATGTGTTTTCAGTTATAGAACTCAAGTGGCATATCCTTAGGTACTATCAATCTTGTGTTTATGATGGAGGAAATGGATTGACAATCAGAAAATTATCATTAATAACAACTTTAATTCACCGATACCATCTACTTTCTTTCTAAAGGATTATTCTAGTCTTTGTAATTCTGTCCTCTAACTGAAAATATACATATATATATATTCCTGTATATCACAGGATTTGGGCACACAATGACATTTCCTCCAAACTTATTTTTCTTTGCGATTTGCCACATTCCCCAAATTATCATCTGGCTCATCAAAAAGTCAACCACTAAGAGTTATTGTTAAACTAGTATTTGTATTATACTTTATAGACAGATATCTACAATCCTGCATACCTCTGAGATAAAGTCTCTTTCTTTGGTGAAATAAATTTTTTATTTTGTTTTTCTTAGGGGCCACACCCAACAATGCTCAGAAATTATTCCTGGCAGTTCATGGGGATCATATGGGAGACTGGGGATCAAATTCAAATTAGTGTTTGCAAGATGCCTTACTCACTGTACAATCTCTCTGGCTCTCATGAAACAGAATTTTATCAGAGAGCATTCACGCTAGCTTGAGATATATAAATCACCAGAGCCTTCAAGCTATAGTATTAAAAAAAATGCACCCTTTATTTTTGTATGTAAAACAGTTTCCTAAGATTTATTCTTAATTCTCTTTCCAACTTAAAAGGGAAAAAGGAGAAAATCCTCAGGCTTACATTCATTTATAGTAAGGAATTTCAGTCTCTGTACATTAATTTGTTACGAAGACGTTAAAGGATTTCTCTAACACCACCTATTCACTCTGTTAGAGGATCTTGCTTCATAACGATAAACATGTCATGGAAACTAAAATCATTAAGATGCAAGTTGTACTAAATAGAAAATTAGGTTTTGCTGAAGAGACTTGAACTATTTCTGTCATTGTATGATTTATATAGCTATAATAATACAAAAATTGAAATCATTTTTACAAATACTAATTTAGAAGGGAACCAAGTTATAAGCTCTTAACATATTACAAAAATTCCTTTTCATGATTAATTGTGTTGTGTTTTCGGAGGCATTGCCAAGCTACTGACATATTCAGCCATTCCAGCTTCAGCATTCTTTTGAACACTCTAGGAGGTCAAACATCTTATCCTCCAAATTCTTCATTTACTTCTTGCTAAACTAAGCTCTAAAAAAAAAAAACACATGCACATACATGCGAGCACACACTCATCCACCCCTGAATTTTCCAATGAAGCTCATTAAATGAAGCACCCTACTGGTTAGACTCAGAAGGAAGAGGGGAAGAAGGGAGGAGGAGGGAGGGAGGGAGGGAGGGAAGAAGGATGGGAGGGAGGAAGCAAGAAAGGGAGGGAGGGAGGAAGGAAGGAAGGAAGGAAGGAAGGAAGGAAGGAAGGAAGGAAGGAAGGAAGGAAGGAAGGAAGGAAGGAAGGGAGGAAGGGAGGAAGGGAGGAAGGGAGGAAGGGAGGAAGGGAGGAAGGAAGGAAGGAAGGAAGGAAGGAAGGAAGGAAGGAAGGAAGGAAGGAAGGAAGGAAGGAAGGAAGGAAGGAAGGAAGGAAGGAAAGAAGGGGAGGGAAAATAATGCTTTTTCTAATGGTTACACAGCTAAAATCAATATTTCATAGATACCTATCTATGCAACTCATTAATACAGAAAATTCCAAAAAAATTAATAAAGTTGACAAAACAAAAACAGATCACTATATTAAAATACAGTTAAAAAAACAAAGTATGATGGAAATATCTCCTAACAATACAGCAACTCAGTAATGATAGCCCCCAACTAGGTTATTTTAGCCCTTAATTATAGTGCACAAGAAAAATATAATGCACATACTTTTAAGTACAAATCTCTTTTATATAGAAACACTCAAAAATTTCAAAAGCCGGCGCTAAAGCGACAGCACAACAGGTAGAGCATTTGCCTTGCACGCAGCAAACCCGGGTTCGATTCCTAGCATCCCATATGGTCCCCCGAGTATCACCAGGGAGTAATTCCTGAGTGCATGAGCCAGAAGTAACCCCTGTGCATCGCTGGGTGTGACCCAAAAGCAAAAAAAAAAGAAAAAAAGAAAAAGAAAATTCAAAAGGCAAAGAGTACATAAAAAAGATAAACTTACTCACCTATCTTTAAAAGTTATTAACAAAGATCTCATTCAGTTGCTTTTCACTAAAGGTTTATATTGCAGCTTATGTCAAAGAGAGCAAGGAGAAATAAGCTATGTCCCAGTGTTACTTATATATTATCATGTACAACAGATATGGGGGTAAGGGGTTGCACGCATCACATGAGTAGTTTAAAAAATATACAAAGAGCTATGGTGGCATCTGGTGAGAGGAATCGGGGAACTTCCAAGAGAAAGTAAATAGAAAGATGTTAGAAAAAGTTCCCGAGCAGAGGGATTATAGTATACAGGGACTTGAAGTGAGAAAACATGCAAAGTACTGAAAATACACCAGTGAGGATGAAGAATAGAAAAATAGAGCAAGGAGGTACAGTAAAGAGGAAATGAGACCACTAAAAACCATATTGGCCACATGAGCCTTATAGTGGGAAGCAACCAAAGTGAACTTCATAGCAGTAAAACTGCAGACACATAGTAACAAGTGTATACATTTTGGAATTTATAGTAGAGGAAGAGTTTAAAAACATTACGTCTCAGCAAAATATAAAAGCAGAGAAACAAACACTATCCCCAAAGCAAATGCCCATTTTTCAAGGGACAAATGGACAGCATTTAGTGTCTAAAAGAGGGTGGGTGGAAAAGCAGAAAAGCATTTTAAGGAGTTCCAGATTTGAACCATGGTGGTTTGAAGAGCAGTGTGAAGTGACGGTGAATCTAGAACAGGGAACACAGACAGGAAAGAGATACAAATCTAGAGGACACTATAAAAAAAAGGGGGTCCTTAGTCTGACTTGATACCATTTTAAATTAACTTTTTAATTTATTTTTGCTTTTTGGGCCCACATTCAGCAGTGCTCAGGGCTTTCTCTTGGCTCTGCATTCTGCAATCACTCCTGGGGGTGGTCAGGGGGACCATACCAGGTGTCAGGGATGGAATCTGGTTGGCTACATTGCAAGCCCACTGCCCTACCCACTGTATTATCTCTCCAGGTCCCTAAGTTTACATCTGAAGGAACTTAAAGCCTTTGTCAAAACTTGACAGATGACCAGAATCCAAAGATTCAAGTGAAGGTTGAAAGTTGGGCTGCTTTATATTTGAAGGCTGATATTTTTTTAATTATTAAAAATATGAAGGATTTTTAACTGGGGAGGGCTAAAACACCCACATTTTCTTCTCAGACTGGGTTAATAAATCCTGTTCCAACAGTATGGAATCACTATATAGAAAACCATCAATGTTAACTGAGGTAACTTATAGAAAGCATTAAAACGCAGACAGAAAATGAAAATAATTTACCTACAAGGCGGTAATTTTGCTGTAAGTATATTGAAATGTATAAAAGAAGAATTTAAAAGCTGTCATTGTGTATCTGGGGCAATCAAAAAACAAATGAAAGGACAAAGGGTGTCTCGGCAAATGGAAGGCAGAACAAAATAGTTTAATAACAAGGCAACTCTAAATCAGTCATTACCTGTTCTTTCAGTAGAATATACAGTTTTTACTCAGAGATCAAAGACAACAACAAAAGCACAAAAAATAGAAAACAGCAGTCAAGGAGATATTTCAAAAGGCTGAAGTACAGACAGAGCCTGGGTCGTGATCCTTGGCACGTGGACTCCTGAAGAGTGCAAGGCAAAACCCTTGGGGCACCAGGCTGAAAGTAACCCAAGCAAGGTGTTATATGGCCCTCAAAAAACAAAACTGACAGAAAAAAATATAGAAAAAAAGTACTTCAGTAGGAAATTCTTCTTAATATAGGCATTATGGGCAAATCATCAAATTATGCAAAATAACATCCTGCACACAAAGCTGATAGTCTTTCAAACCTAGCAGGAATTCTCTAAAGTAGGAGATATGCTGATATGTGTTGCCACAGAAAATTGATAGAAAATACTTGTACACAGAGATGCAGACCTATTACATAAAAATCTTAATGATGACCACTCGCAGCAACTTAGGCTCATCTGTGGTATCACCAACATTTAAACACCACTAATTACTTCTCTAAAGATAACAAAACCAAAGGAAAAATAACAGGAATAGTTCAAAAATCAGATCAATAAAACTGCTAAAATACAGAAAGATTTTCTTTAAGAGGCTGATCTAGGAAACTGCTCAGAGAAACTCCAAATGAGTTCCTTAATCTAAGTCTGGTGACAACTAGCAGAGACCAAGTCAGTATATATAGGAATGGGGCATGCATAACCCTGAGACAAATACAAAAATGATCAAGTATTTGAAATAAAGCACAGAGCTGGACAGAATCCACATATGGACTAGCTGCCCGTGTCCATAAGCGGAAGACAGATGAAATCACTAGCTAAAACCTGGCTATGGTTTCAGGAAGAATTTTACCTTCACCTCATCTCTGCTTCCACATCACACACACACACACACACACACACACACACACACACACACACACACACACACACACACACACACACACACACCCCTCTACAAGGTCTTTCTTCTTCTGAACTTAGTATCCTCTATCTGATTGAGAAAACTGTAATCAGCAACACAGAGACACAGCCTGAAAGATGACAATTTCTACAAGTGGTTGAGATCGGCCTGTAGAGTACATACCCGCAATGGGAAAGAGCAAACAGGATCAGCAGCTACATTACTGCTTGCACAACTGAGAGCACATGAGTGCATTAACCCAATCCAAACCAGATGAAAGTCCAACTAGTCCTAGTTTGTGAGCAATAATACCAGAAAGTGCCTAGCAATTGAATGATTTCATTGTGTCTCCCTGTTATTATTTTACTCTTTAAAAATGAAAATAGAAAAAGAGGGGTAGAGAGAGATGCCCACAGGGCAATCCACTGCGATCTGTCACCACAGCATCTCTGGGGGTAGTTCTGATGGACTCTGAACACCCACTGAGGTGGCCCTAGTGATCTCTATCACTGCAGGACAAGTACCTTGGAAACTTAGGGCAGTACCATGTTTTCAGGCCATAGCATTTCCACCTCTGGCCATGGGGGCAGGGGAGAGGACAAAGCTTCCTGAGAACTGCTTGAGTTCTGTCCCTCCTCTATTCAAGCCCACAGCAACACACTGAACATGAAGGTGTAATTTATTTTTATGAAAACAAATTATGTTCTTATATTTTAGGTGATGGGGACTGAGGAGGAAGAGGTTTGCTCACATTGGCTGGAAAACACCAGACAGACAGGGAATTGGTTTGGCTTTGCTTTGTTTGCTATATAGTGTACCAGTACCAGGCAGACAGACACGCCCAACAGGGCTATTTCTGGAACAAACATCCAGTCATTTCAAAGTCTCAAAAACTAGAGTAACATCTGCTTCTTTAAAACGTGAATGCATCTTGTTTTGAGAGCTGTGGTAAAAATGAAAAGGACCAATTATTGCTTCTGTCAATTCAAATCCTTTACTTGCTTCTATCAAAGTTATTTTATTTTCAAAGATTGTTTATACCATCCTGAGAAGTGAGAATAAACTTGTTCAAATATTGTGCAGAGGAAAGTTGTCTTTCTATTGTGAATTTGTGCCCATTAGAAAATAAATTACAGAAACTCTAATCATTCAAGATTTAAATACTACAGTGGTTCCATATTAAAATATTTATCCAAACTATGATATCGCAATTAAAGGGCCAGGGTGCTATCAAACACTCGTTTGATCTGCAGTGGTTCCATAAGCATCACCTGGAGTCAGCACTATCAGAAATGGCCCTTGTGGCTCTTAGCACCATGCAGGGACCCTGATGGTTCCAGCACTGCAGATCCACACAGCGCTGCTTCCTCCAAGCCCAAGATTCAACTGCTGTGGCCAAAAATACTGGGAATGGTCCCCAGACACTGTGAGCATCACTTGAATAATTTCTCCCACCTCGCAAATTAGACATTACAATTCGGAAAAAAATAATTAGACAAAGCAATACTAAAAGACCAGCACAATCTCAAACAAGAATTTGTTTTCCTTTGAAGGGTGAGCTTAGTTCTACATTTTCATTATCCAATTTTTAACTTAAGTTTTAGCTTTAAAAACAATGTGAAATTGTAGTTGAAATATTTCTCGTATCTTCATCTGGCAATAACTCTGATAGCCTTCTGCTGCTATACATTAATAAGGCCCTCCTTACTTCATTCATTCTTGAATTCTGGGAACTGCTGTCTGTCATCAATAAGTGCAGGACATACTGAAAATAAAAGAGCAAATTGGTAGATGAGTTCCCTGATTCTCAGCATCACAACTCTTCACCTGCACATACCACTGTTTTCACTGATCAAGCGCGTATCTCACTGCTGGAACCAGAGAAGACAAGTAGACATTCTGTAGGTTTAATTTCTGAGGGGGGTCCTACTTTTTGGCTTGGAAACCACAACTGGAGATGCTTAGAGAGCCATGCAATGTTGGGGATCAAACCAAGGCTCCTATACACAAACTGTTGCCAAAGCCCCTGAGTAACAGGAGTCCTATCTTGATTACTCCTGTGCTGTATCTCAGTTAAGCAACTAGTTTCTTTTCCTTGAATTACATTTTGCCAGTAATCTGGTCTGAAAACTGCCCCTGTGCATATCTTGAGTTGTGGCATCCTTCTCAAATGAGACTTTGCCCTTTTCTGGATTTCTCATACTTTTAGGTTTTCTGATTTATTTTCTAGCATAGTTCTATACTTGTGAATCAACAGCTATACACATATATACACACAAATACATATATAATATATAACATTATATATATTTTGTTATGCACACAGATACATATTTTGATTTTCTCTTAGGGATTTGAAGAATAAGTAGGATTGTGCTAAGTATGCTTGCTTTATCATGAAGAATAGAAGTTCTCTCATTTTCTTTTTTTTAATTCATGAAATTTATTTTTATATATTTAATAAACTAAACCTATATGTTTCACGCAATAATTCTTTTTTTTATTAGTTTATTTTTAATTAGAGAGTCATCGTGAGGGTACAGTTACAGATCCATACATCTTTGTGCTCATGTCTCCCCCATACAAAGTTCGATAACCCATTCCTTCACTAGTGCCCATTCTCCACCACCAGTAAACCCAACATCCCTCCCCCCCTCCCCAGTCCCGTCTCCCCCCACCCCACCCTGCCACTATGGCAGGGAATTCTCTTTTGGTCTCTCTCTCTGATTAGGTGTTGTGGTTTGCAATAAAGGTGTTGAGTGGCCATTGTGTTCAGTCTCTAGTCTGTATTCGGCCCGCATCACCCTTCCCCCACATGACCTCCAACCACATTTTACTTGGTGGTCCCTTCCCTGAGTTACCCAGAATGAGAGACCAGCCTCCAAGCCATGGAAACAATCTCCTGGTACTTATTTCTACTATTCTTGGGCGTTAGTCTTATAGTCTATTATTCTATATTCCACAGATGAGTGCAATCTTTCTATGTCTGTCTCTCTTTCACTTAGCATGATACTTTCCATGTTGATCCACTTATATGAGAAGTTCTCTCATTTTCTTCTAAAATAGCAATGTAGAACTGTCGTCCCCTTGCTCACTGATTTGCTGGAAGGCGCACCAGTATGTCTCCTATTGTGAGAGTTGTTGTTACTGTTTTTGGCATACTGAATACGCCATGTGTAGCTTGCCAGGCTCTGCTGTGTGGGTGGGATACTCTCTGTAGCTTGCTGGGCTCTCCAAGAGGGATGGAGGAATCAAACCCGGGTCTGCCCCATGGAAGACAAATGCCCTACCTGCTGTGCCATCGCTCCAGTCCCTCTCCTAAAATAGTTTAATAAAATCAAGTGTAATTTATTGAAAGTTATGAAAGTTTTTTCTTATCCTGAAAAAGTTTTGCTATCTGCATTAGTGTTAAGGAATGTGCTTACACTTTACTGTATCGTGTTGTTTCCATGTTGATACACTGGAATACCTTTGCCAAGACAGATGCTAGAAAACAAGTAAATTAAGCTATGAAACCTAAGGTATTTCCTAATACCTTTTCGTAAGGTATTAGGAAAAGAAGAGTAAGAGATCTTGAAATGAGTGCAATATGAGGTTATGGGTAGGAAGTACAAAAGTGTGGGAGAAGATGAAATATGTAAAGTGTCTACCACAGATCTGAATGTCATATAATTTCTTAAAAAGAAGACAAGAGAATAATACAGACCGAGGTGGTTTGATGTTTTAGGATTAAAATACTTTCTCTCATGTGCCTTTTTCATGCAGTAGAGTAAAGTGGGTAAAATAAGGACTCCATCAGAGTTCTAACTTTACCTCTACATTTGATCTCGGTTGAGTTTACT
The DNA here is from genome assembly GCF_027595985.1 of Sorex araneus. NCBI lineage: Eukaryota > Metazoa > Chordata > Mammalia > Eulipotyphla > Soricidae > Sorex > Sorex araneus. The sequence goes on along the minus strand of NC_073313.1, from coordinate 221,444,470 downwards.
TCACCTCTCTCTGCCTTAACGTTTTCATCTACATACAGAGTTTCTTACATCAAAATTCTTCTATAAGGATCAAATGTATTCGCATGCTTAAATAACTTAGAATAGCTCCTGACACGACTCATATAATATCTGAGTACAGCCATTTATTATTATTACTTAAAATTGGTAAGATTTAAATGGTGGATTTTTTATCTTCACAAAAACAGTTTAGAAAATTCCCCTTAAGAGAGGGAATAAATTGATGATGCAAGAAATATTGCAAGGTATAATGAGCTTGCTTTGCATGTGGCAATACCAGTTTATTTTCTGACACTGCATATGATCCCCTGAGCACTGACAGGAGTGACCCCTAGCAGAGAGCCAGATGTAGCTGTGGAGGATTGATGGGTAAGTCCCCAAACCCAGAGATCCCTTTCCCCACAAAAACAATGGGGGGAAGGGGCCATAAATTCTGAATAGATGGCCTTTCAGGTTGAATGCCAGGCTAAAAATCCTACTAAGATAAAAATTTTTATAGGACACAGCATTAGGATACCCTAGCTAAATGGTAAGTGTTTTAAATTTGTTTTGGAAAAGTCGAATTATCTGCTGAAATGTGTTTATTAAGTTTTGTTCTATAGGTTTTCTTATAAGTTACCAAGGAATTTATTTCTAATATATATTATTGTTATTAGACTCTAGCTGAAATTACTTTTAAAGAAACAAGGTATTTATAGACATTAACAAGTTAAACAATTGAAACTGGGTGTTAAAGAGATAGTACAGAGTTAAGATACACACCTTGCATGGGGCCAGTTCTGGTTCAATCCATGGAACTAAATATGGTCCCCTGAGCTCTCCCAGGACTGACTCCTGAGCACAGAGCCAGAATAAAGGAGAAATCCCTCACTTATATCACTCATTTGTCATCCCGTTGATCTCCGATTTGCTCAAGCGGGTGCCAGTAACGTCTCCATTTGTCCCTGTCGCGTGCTAGTGTAGCATAATGTTATCTGCTCATTCCAGGGACAGGAAGAGCCTCAAACTGTTCATTCAGGGTTTTGACGAAGAAGTCTGACCATCTCGTTGGTGGATGGCCATGTGGTCCTTTGACGTCCCGTGGAATCCAGTTGGTAACAGCTCTAGTCCAGCAGTCGTCTCTGAATCACATTATGTGTCCAGCCCATCTGATTTTTGATGTCTTGGCAAACAAGACAGCGTCCCTGATTCTTGATTATTGGCAGAGGTCGGAACTCGGGATTCCTTCTCTCACTTGAGTGAGATGTGATACTTTTAGCATAGCTCTTTCGAATTCTCTTTGGGATACCCAAATAGCATTCTCATCCTGTTTGCATAGGACCCAGGTCTCTGAGGTGTACGTTAGTGCAGGAAGAATGGTTAAATCGAAAAGATGTGCCCGGAGCCAGAGGTTCTTCATCCTCTTAACCACTTCTTCAATGCTCTTGAATGCGTTCCACACTGCTCTGTTCCTCCTGCTCTCCACCCAGGTACATATAGCTGCTGCATTCGGAGATGTTGGTTCCAGTGAGAGCAAATGGAGTGTCAGGGACTAGTTCGTTTTTCAAGAAAAATCCCTAAGCACTATATATTATCGTGAAATTCCCCAATCATCCAATTAATGAATCGTGAACTAATTTTAAGAAGCTAAATACTTATACATCTCCTGAGTCAGGACTAACAGGTAATTTTATTGATGAATCAAAGCAAACAAAGTAATGTAAGTAAATGTGCAATTTAAAAATAAAACTAAACAAGGATTTTCCAAATAAGTATCAAATGATTTTCTTATTGCAGTTTTTATTCAGCATCAAGCATCTTATTAAGTTCTTACAAAGTATTAACTGCCTGCATTATCTCTTGGTAGCTACAAAATAATAGCCTAATGATGCTTTAAGAGTTTAATTTGTACTACCACATCATCATCCTGCATTTGTTAAAGACATAGATATTTAATATTCTAAGACTGAATGAAACAAAAGAACATGCAAATATGTTCTGTTCTCACAGCATGGCCCCTGGATATGCAGAGTACATTTAATATTAAAGATTTAATTTTGCATTCCAGAAATATAAATTCCACTTCAGTCTTACAGAAATTAGTAAATCTGCACAGGAATGTTATGTCTAATCATCTTACATAAGGCAACCTGGCATTACTAAGGACAACTTAAATAAAAGTTCCTATTTCTGTGTTTCATTACATTGCTCATCGAGTAATAGCGTTTTCAAAATAAAGTGGAGTATCTTTAATCTGAATTATTTCTTGCCTAATGTTCAAAAGGAATATTTTTCCTTGATTTACCAAATTATCGACCTAAACATATAGATGTGCAATACACATTTCTACACAAACTGCATAATATTTTAGAAAAACCTAGTCCAAATAGTTTAATTTTTGTGTTGTAGATTTTCTGTTTTGTTTTTTTTAGGTCATACACAGCAGTGCTCAGGGCTTATTACTGGCTCTGCAATCAGGGAACAGTCCTGGCAGAGATCCTCAGGGGACCAAAAGGGGTGCTGGAGAAACTAAGTTGACTGCATGCAAAGCAAGTGCCTTTGTTTGTTGTCTTGTTTTGTTTTATTTTGGACACTAAGCTTGGCACTGATCAGGACTTATTCCTGGCTCTTCCACTTAAGCATCAATCCTGGTGATGCTAAGGGACCATATGTGATTCCAGGGATTAAACAAAGGTCAGCTGCATGCAAGGCAAATGCTGAACCCACCGCACAATCTCTCTATCCCAAGCTTTAGATCTTTGCTAAAGCTGAATCTTTTCCCTCCAATATCAGTCCTCAATACTCAATCCTAAAAATGATTTATGTTTAAAAACAAAACAAAACTGGGGCTAGAGCGATAGCACAGGTCGGTAGAGCGTTTGCCTTGCACTCGGACAACCTGGGTTCAATTCCCAGCATCACATATGGTCCCCTGAGCGCTGCCAGGACTAATTCCTAAGTGTAAATCCAGGAGTAACCCCTGTGCATCGCCAGGTATGAACCCAAAAGCAAAACAAACAAACAAAAAACCCCACTATCTATCAAAACCCTATTTGGGGCTGGTGTAACAGCACAGCAAGTAGGGCATTTGCCTTGCACATGGCCAACCCAGGTTTGATTCCCAGCATCTCATATGGTCCCCTGGGCAACACCAGGGTAATCCCTGAGAGCAGAGCCAGGAGTAACCCCTATGCATCACCGGATGTGACCCAAAATGCAAAAAAAAAAACCCAAATGAACAACAACGAAAAAACTATTTGAGTTATCTTGTGTATGCTAACATTTACCCTCCTAAATTCATGTTTTTAGATTATATAAACAGCATCTGCTCTACAGATTAAGTCCAGAGGCCAGAATAATAAAGTACAACTGGTAATGCATTTGCTTTTCATGTGACTAACCCAGGTTTGATCCCCTTTTTATATGTGGCCAACCCAGGTATGACGCCAGGTACAATCCCTCATGCACAACCAGGGGTAAGCCCTGAGCACTGCTGGATGTGGCCCAAAAAGCAAATAAAAAAGTTTAAAAATAATACGAGGAGGCCAAAAGGATAGTACAGGGGAAAGGCATTTGTTCTACGTGCAGCTGTTAACCTGTTCCATCACCAACTCCAGTACTGTCAGGTGTTACACTGAGCACAGAGCCTAGAATAGCACCTGAGCATTGCCACGTATTGGTCTACCTCCCCCCACCACCAATAAAACACAATGAAATCAAAATCAAATAAATTGTAATCACAACTAGCATTTAAACACATCACTCAACTACAGAGTATTGAGATATTACTATGAAGTTGTGTTTCAATGTTTGGTTCTTTTCACTGTTTGTAACTTTTTATCTATTGTACAGTGGTTACTTTCAATGGTAAAAGAGATACATTTACAAATGGCATTACTTTAGTCTAAATGACATTCAGTTTAGATAATGTAAGACATCACAATATTTCCGAATATTTCATTTCAGTTACTATTCATATACTGAAATGTCTTTATCCAACTGTATCATCAAGACAACTGTCTCTTGCACATCTACATTTGGAACGGCCACAAGAACCCAAACTGAATATTTTCAAAAGTAGATATATTACTTCTCTCCCTGATCTCTCCCATTCATCCTCCCTTCTCGTATTTCTTACCGCAGAACTGACGACAATGATCCACAGTCCTAGAAGCTGGTGATCTCTACAGAGCATCATCCTCACTCCCTTAAAGGAGTTCATGCAGAACTAGTTCCATCTTTTAACATACTGGATTTGCATTCATTATTTTTTATTTACAAGAGCATCCCTTTCTCCAAGTCTCCTATGTCAACCCTGGATTGCAGTTGTGGCTCCTTAGAAATATTGCTTTTCTCAAAAATTATTCAACCATGGGCTGGAGCGATAGCACAGCAGGTAGGGCGTTTGCCTTGCATGTGGCCAATCCAGGTTTGATTCCTCCGTCCCTCTCAGAGAGCACAGCAAGCTACTGAGAGTATCCTGCCCGCATGGCAAGTCTGGCAAGCTCCCCGTGGCATATTCTATATGCCAAAAACAGTAACAACAAGTCTCACAATGGAGATGTTACTGGTGCCTGCTTGAGCAAATTGATGAAAGGGAGAACAGTACAAGGACGACTGTGTTATTTTACTTCCATACTGCATTCTATGTAGCTTTTGTAACACATATAATTCATGAGTTTGTTTGAATTATGCTTAATGTCTTCCAAGATAAGCCACTACATCCACTAACCAGTTTCAGTTCTTCAAAGGAACTACATTTCCTCATAAGTACCAGAAGGGTCCACTGTTTAGCCTATTCTTCCACCTGAAACATTTAGAATAGACCCTAAATCTAGTGACTACTGTCTTTAATATAAAAGAACACCCTTAGCAACAAACAGGGAAGAAATCAGGTGAGGATGGAAACATGGTTGGAGATAGTTCACAAGCTAAGGATGTCCAGGAGAGAGAAAATTAGGAAGAACTGTACAAATCAAAACGATAGGTTACAGAGATTTTGGATGGAACGTTGAGACTGACCTGGTTTCTTAAGTGCTTATAGCTAGAATCTTTGCTGTTTTAATCTGCCCACTTGTGGTTGTTACTCTAGTCCTAGAAAATTAATACACATCCCACCCCAATTTTTTTACAATTCTCACTAGGTTATAAAATCTGTCCAAAGTAAGGACAACTTCTATTGTTTGCAGTTTTATGTTCACTGCCAAGTATGGCAATTGGCACATAGCACTCAATAATTAATAAACAAAAAAGAAAACAAGTATTTCATAAATACCCATCAAAATCTGAGCAATGTTATTATGTAATCTGCATTAATTTACTGACAAATCACTATAATTTGAGACTGTGTCATTCAACTTTAATGGGTTTTGAGTTCTGAAGAAGGGCTTTAGCAAACATTCTTTTACTGTCCAAAATCCACTTTCTATCATGCTCCTTTGTAGAATGTAACCTCACTGGGTGATTGCAGCCAAGAGAAATGCTGAACAAGAGTGTGAGTTCTAAGTGGAGAACAAATCCAAACTCGGCGGGCCCGCAGGCTCTGAAGGTGAGAAGAACAGCACTAAGACCCAGTGTTGGTCCAGACTCAGCCCCAGGGCAGAAATTTTTTTTTTTCATTAATGAATCACCATGAAGTACAGTTACAAACTTCTGGACTATCATGTTTGCATTTTGTTTACATCCCTCCACCAGTGCCCATTCTCCTCCACCAAATTTCCCTGTATCCCTCACACCCTCCCACCCCATCCCCCCACCCACCCCACCTCTGTGGCAGGGCATTCCCTTTTGTTCTCTCACTCCATTTGGGTGTTGTGGTTTGCAATAGAGTCACTGTGTGGCATCGTGTTTGGTCTATTTTCAGCGCACATCTCCGATCCCGTGCGGGTCCTCAAACCACACTTTACCTGGTGTTCCATTCTCTACCAGAGCTGCCCCTTCCTCCAGCGTGTGAAGCCAGCTTCCAAGCCTTGGAGCCAACCTCCTGGTACTTATCTCTACTATTCTTGGGTGTTAGTCTCTTACTCTGTTATTCTATATTCCACAGATGAGTGCGATCTTTCTATGTCTCTCTCCTTCTGACTCATTTCACTTAGCATGATACTTTCCATGTTGATCCACTTATATGCACAGGTCATGACTTCATCTTTTCTAACAACTGCATAGTATTCCATTATGTAGATGTACCAAAGTTTCTTTAACCAGTCATCTGTTTTGGGGCACTCGGGTTTCCAGATTCTGGCTATTGTAAACAGTGCTGCAATGAACATACAAATGCATATGTCATTTCTACTATACATTTTTGCCTCTCCGGGATATATTCTCAGGAGTGGTATCGCTGGGTCAAATGGGAGCTCGATTTCTAGTTTTTTTGAGAAGTAACCATACTGTTTTTCAAAAGGGCTGAGCCAGTCAGCATTCCCACCAGCAATGTAACAGGGTCCCTTTCTCCCCACATCCACACCAATGGCAGTTGTTTTTTTGGACGTGTGCCAGTGGGGCAGAAACTTTTTATCCTTCTCCACTTCCTGTTTCCTAGATCCCTAAAACTGCTCTGTTCATTTTGTTTCTTTCTGTCTGATTCTACAAACTAATTCACACCCTTTCCTTAAACAAAATGCTGCTTGCTTGTTTGAAATAGCGATAAAATTTCTGTTATTTGCCATCTAAAAACAGTAATAAACAGACTCTTGAAATGTTACATTTACTGCATTTATGTAGATTGGTTGAATGAGTGTTGTTTCACAGTGCTTTTCCTTAACTTTTGGCCCCCTTAACTTTTATTAGGCTTATGTTTCCCACCTTAACTAAAGTTTAGAAGTGAGGCCTTCAGACCACCTAATTGATAAATTATACATCTTGAAATTCATGGCTGGTGAACTTCCGTCTCCAAATAGCTACTTGCATTTCATTTCCTTTACAGAAGACTATAAATCTTACTCTTCTGTGTCCATTACAAACAGTGCCAATTGACATTTTTCAACTTTCTGACACAGTGAAGTCAATGACAGTGTAAAGACAAGCATGCATGCAGTAAAAGCCAGGCTTTGATCATTTTCCAGAAGAGTTCTATGAAGCCAGGTACTCTTGTGATGCAAAAGGCAGAAGCTCTCAGTCCAAACTAATAACTGAGTGTACTACCTGTTTTTCTTGGTCTGTACAGTTATTCAACAAGTTACAAGAGATATTTAGTGGCTGTTAAGAAACATGTTGGATATAGATGATTTTATCCAAATTTATAAGTGTTCTGAACACCTGTAATACAGACAAGACTAAGCTAAGATATTCAGTAGGTTAGGTATATTAAATTTGAATTGATGTGATAATTTCAATTTATCAGGAGTTTGGGGGAAACAATCAGACTGTAAATCCAGAGAGATCATTATGCATAAAATTTTTTGAATATTCTTATTTTTGCTAAAATCATATCAACATAAATTATACCCTCAAAGAAAACTAAACCATTTCATAAAGAGTGTGACCACAAAAATGATATTTCCATGACTATTTCATAAATAGTCACTAACATTCAAAGACCCATAATTCACCACCAGAATGTAGACAGAAAACATATTTGATGAGCAACCACTTAGCTAGATTTCATTCAAAGAATAATCCATTTATAAAGGAACAATTCACAACAATTACTAAACACTATGCATGAATACAGAACATTTTTTCCCTTATATCTTTTTTATTCAATTGTAAGATAGCATTGGTTTGTCCTTTCTGCCTTGCCACAGGGAACTTAGGTTTATTGGTTACTCCCATCATAGTGCTCCCATTCCTCTGTGTTTATTTGTAACCTCTTTCTTTGTGTTCTGCTTCCTCAACCAGTCAATCACCTCTATCTCCTAATCAGACAGTGTTAACTTGTAAATACTGCTTTTCTCTTCTCCTTAAGTCCTCTTCATAGTTAATTCAGAGCAATGTCCTTTTTGTATAAACACAGGACAACAGTTAATGCTCTGGTATTGTAATTTGGGAGTTAATTGACTCTGAATGATCTTCACACCTGGGCATCTGTTCTCTCAACTTAAGCCTCAGTTGCCCTTACTTCCTAGCACCCCAAAAACAGTGTCCCGATGAGGCACTGGATGGACCCAGGGCAAGCTGTGAGCTACCCTGGTACAAAGTGTCATAATACTTAACTATCAGTTAAGAGCATGGTCATGGACAAAAACTTCTGTCATGATCCAAAAAGTAACAGCTGGATTAGGACCCTACTAGGGTTAGGAAAGATTAATCTGGCCTGAGTTTTGCAGTCTGAGATCTATAGTGAGATGTCCCCAGGACAGCCACTCTACAAGCTTAATGTATCACTTACTGTGTCCATACAAAATTAATATTAAGAAGTAGAATTAAGATGTTAATTAAGATGTTAATTAGGTTATTGGACTAAGGAGAGGAGAAACACCCCTAGGTGGTACTTCCACCCTTGAGCCTGGTCTGTGATCAGGAAGGAAGGGCTTTTAATATGTTGATTGTGCTACCACCAATGAGGGGAGTTAGAGAGAGATTAGAGAGAGAGAGAAAAGGATGCAAGAGGGAGGTCTGAGAGATGAGTGAAAGAGGCAGCAGGAGAAGGGAATGAGGGGCAGTGTGAGACTAGAATGGGGAGTTTAGTGAGTCTGGAATAGGCGCGCGGGGAGAATGAATAAATGGCAACTGATCATCAACCAGTTTGGTGCTTGTTTCCTCCTTCATCCACCGACAGTTTCGCCATCCTGGGTGGGGAAACAACTCAAGACCACCAAACTCAGGCGGCAAGAGAGAGACAAAGAGCCATGGTTTTTGTCTTCCAGCCACTTCATGACTACACACTCAATAAAACTAGTGTTAATATTATAACATAAAGATGAATTTGAATGTCACTAAAGCATTTTTTTTAGTGAGATGTACCAAATGTGCATTTTTAATGTAAAACCAAAAGGCAATGGGGGAATAAAATGACTTACTTAAATTTATTCCATGTTTTAAAGGTTATTTTCTTCCATCCATATATAAATGATGGCAATGCACAAAACATTCCCTAACTAGGATTTGCATTCTCTACACTGAGGGGATTTTCTACAGAAACGCCTCTAACCAGAGTGCCTTTTGAATCTTACTTCCACAGAAGGAAACAATGAATTTATACTTTAATTTTCTTTCTGCTACTTTCTTAACATTGGATCAAGTTTGCTCAACTTTTTTTACTCTACACCTCACTCTCTGAAACAGCTTTATCATTTTCCTTACATTTTTTGGCACACACCAATGTCCACAAGAATCATTTATTTCCCTAAAAGACTAAAACCACATTAGACTCTAGACTTCATTTATGTTCTCATACTAAACTCTCTAACTCACTTTCCTGATGCTCTACTTCTGTACTCTTACAGTTTAATTGTATTCTCCTTTTTCTTATCATTAAAGGCAGTCTTGTTTCAGAATTTACACTTTTCTTTTGAATTTGCTTCCATTTAGGGTTTATCTGTAAGTTTAACCACTTTTTTGTTAGTTCTCTTCCATCTTTAACCCTTTCATCTTTGGAAGTTTGCAAGAGATGAAAATCTACTTTTGCTAGTGAATATATTAAATATACTAGGTATATTTTGTTGTTGTTAAACTCTGATTACTGGATAAAGAAAATCACAGGCAAAGCAAATTGAATTTAAATAAAGCAAAACATAAAAGAACGCTGGAAAATGTATATGATGTTCTAGGCTATATTAATATTAATATATCAATTTATTGATTACTATATTAATTTAATAATATTAATAAAATTTAAAAGGAAAGTTATATGAGGACTAGATCACAAAGGACTTCTACTTCCTGAAATAATGAGAACAACATATTACTTGGACTTTCAAAAACCATTTTCTTTTTTTTTCAGCTATACAAGCTCATTTATTGACCTTTATTTTTTTTTAATTTTATTGAATCACTGTGAGATAGTTACAAGCTCTCATGTTTAGGTTATAATCACGCAATGATCAAAAACCCATCCCTCCACCAGTGCACATTACTCATCACCAATATCCCCGGTATACCCCCTCTTTCCCTCCCTCCCCCTGCCTCCATGGCAGAAAATATACCCCATACTCTCTTTCTACTTTTGGGCATTATGGTTTGCAACACAGACACTGAGAGGTCATCATGTTTGGTCCATTATCTACATTCGGCATGCATCTCCCATCCCTACTGATTCCTCCAGCCATCACTTCCTTAGTGATCCCTTCTCTGTTCCATCTGCCTTCTCCCCTCTGCTCATGAAGCAGGCTTCCAGCTATGGGGCAATTCCCCTGGCCCTTGTATCTACTGTCCTTGGGTGTCAGCCTTATGTTATGTTATTCTATACTCCACAAATGAGTGCAGTCCTTCTATGTCTGTCCCTCTCTTTCTAACTCATTTCACTTACATGATACTCTCCATGTCTATCCATTTATAAGCAAACTTCATGACTTCATCTCTCCTGACAGCTGCATAGTATTCCACTGTGTGGATGTAACAAAGTTTCTTTAACCCATCAACTAAGTCACTTGGATTGTTTCCAGATTTTGTCTATTATGAACAGTGCTGCAATAAATATATAGGTACAGATATCATTTCTACTGTGCTTTTTTTTCATCCTCGGGATATATTCCCAGAAGTGGTATTGTGGGATCACATGGAAGCTCAATTTCTAGTTTTTGAAGGACTGTCTATATTGTTTTTCAGAAAGGCTGGACCAGTCGGCATTCCCACCAACAGTGAAAGAGTGTTCCTTTTTTCCCACATCCATGCCGGCACTGTTTGCTTCAAAAGCCATTTTTCATGGGAAGATTTGAAGAAAAAAAAAACAACAACAACAGATTGATCATTTAGGAGCTATTGTGATTTTTTTTGTAAAAGGATCACAGAAGCCTATTAATGGTAGAAGAGAAACTGTAAAAGGAATAAATGATTAACAATTAAGGAACCGATTGAAAAAGACTGGTTATTTAGAGAGAATTCAAAATGACTCTACTTCCCAATTTCATTCTCCAAATGAAGTGTTCTAATAAGTGAGATAGAAAATGAAAAAATTCAAAAACTGAAGATTTTTAAGAATGTGGGATAGATTTTAACCTCTGACTTTCTGTGTTGGTCATCTATTTAGACATGCCAAACAAAAGAAGCGATGCAGAAAGCCGGTAAACGGTCATTCGCTAAAGGGTTTCAGATCATCTCCAATTCCAGGTACTCAAACTTTCCCGTGATTCCCTGCCCTTGAACAAGGGCTGTATTTAGAAGACAAAAGACTGAAGCAGTGTTGGATTCATTTCCTTGCAAACTAGATATCTTAAAATAAATTTATTTCCTCATTATTCCAGTGGCCAGAAGTCTGAAACTAAGTTGTTAGCCAGTCCGCATTTCTTCCACAGTTTCTGTGGTTTAACTGGCTCCTTGCCTTTTGCAACTTTTAGTGGTAAAAGAGGAAGCCCCAATATCTCCTTGCCAGCAGTTCCATTTCTACCTATGGACCTAACACAAACCTCATCCCCAACGTCAACATTCCTAGAATTCTCCAAGACCATGAAATTCTGCCTGAGGTCAAGCTGACAGGGAGACTAAGATAACGGACAATTCCTGAGGTAAATGTCTAAAAAGACTCAAACGTGCTAAGCATTCTTTTACTCCCTTCCTTCTCTTTAACACAAAGATCCAGTTTTCCTATTAAAAAAAATAACATAAAATGAGCCATCGTTAGCTTTGTCCTATACTAACTTCCTCTTCACATGGAAAATTATTTCCCCTTTCTCTTCTACTTTTCAATATACTTTGTACTTTCCAACTCTGAGTTCTGTGTATCTTTATTACTCAATATTGTCACTCTGGAAAATATTGAAGAACCTGGGCATAGCAGATGAACTCAGTGACCCACTGTCACTGCTTCTGCATCAGTAGTTCGAGGTAATCCTTGGTTTGTGAGGACATCACACCTGCCCTTGTCCCTCCAGCAGATGGTCTCCTTCTTACATTTCATTAAGACATGTGTCATCAGATGTAAGTCTCATCCATTTAATCAAAGGCGATCACACAGCAAGACTCTTAATTCAATTCTGCAAAGACTTTTTCCAGTTTTTACACAGACTAACACTTGAATGTGTCTTTCTGGAGGTCAGCATTCTGTTCCCTACAGATGTCCTAGTCCTCGTCCTAGATCTATTTATAAAGGAAAGCGGCAGCCATCGTGGTTTCTCACTTTTGCCTTGCATGTCCTATGGGAAACCAGACCTGCAGAAAGAGGCCCTCCATGACTACAAGTGAATGCTTCAATCCCAGTTGAGCTTGAAATGACAGTATCTCCAGCTGACAGTTTAATTACAACATCCTAAAACCTAAAGCCAGAGGCATCAACAAGGTTATGCCCTAATTCCTTCCTCCCCGACAGAAACTGTGAAATAATATGCATGTAAGTGCTATTTTAAGCTGCTATGGTTTGAAGTAATGCATTATATATAAATACAAAACATGATACACACAAAAGAAAGTATGCAGAGCCAACAGCACCTCATACAAGTCACAAGGTTTTGGCATGAACTCAAAGAGGTGGAGCACATACTCTGCATATGGGAATCCCAAGTTTGAACCCAATGCATATCCTTCAAGCACCCTGTGTGGAGTGGACCCTTGGGACTACAAAGTGTGCTTGCTCCCTTCCCCTCCCCACTACAAAGACAACCCAGGAAATTGAATCCAATTATGCACTTAAGGGGTATTGATAAGGTACCACGGAAATAGCTCAAGGGTCAGTAGTCCATGCACAAGGAACTGTGCAAGATCCCTGGCATTTCATGGCCTCCTAAACACTGCCAGATGTGGACCTAGTAGCCCCCAGGTACTCCAAGAATGGCCCTAGTGTCCACATAAATGCTGGGCCTGAGTAGCACTGTACTGTCTGGCTCTCACATTGAACCTTCCATCCTTACTGGATGAATACCACAGAGAGAGAACCCTGAGACCTCGGAACAGTTAAGAGTACCCTAAAAAGAAATATAGAGAGAGTAAGTTCAATAAACATTGTAGTCACCTTTATTTACATGTAAATTTATATCTACAACAAGAAAAGGGCATGACTCAGGTATACCATGATATCAGGAAATAAAAAAATAAGATAATTTTATATTATAGAATTTTTATATTATATGAATGAGTTGCATATATAGTTAGTGTATTTTATAACAGAAAAAAATTTAATGGTACTAAGGAACATAGCACATAAAGGGCCCATCCAGATTCTATATTTCAGAAAAGAATTCCTGAGTTGAATGTTGCATTCATTCCATTCAATTTATTACCAGAATTCCTATAATAACTTTATCAAAACCCCCAAGGCAAGAACATATATGTATACATTTATAGATATAGATATAGATATCAACTTCAGTGCTACTGGAAAAGCTAAAGTTATATATTTTATACATAAGTTATTTATCAAATCATATCTCAGATCCTCACTTCATATTTCCATTTCATTTTCTGCAACTGTTTTTACTTTTATATTTACTTTCATTTGAAGAAAACAACTCACTTTAAACAGTAAAGAGATGAATCCTCATTTTTATAAGGAATTTCAATGCTATTTTTCAAATGTTCTTAGTACTGTAGTAGAAATATGGACAAAATACAGTGAACAAGACTAGCAGAACAATCCTCAGTGTTCAAAGCCAAGTTTAACCAATATTTTGCAACAGGAAAAAAATTTTAATTGTATATTTCTACTTTTGTTGACACCAGCAAGATACTCCTTTTGCTTAAGATAGGTTTAAACATCCTGCCACTTTTATATCTTATCAGTAGCTAGTTATTACATAGAGCACTCTCACCACAGATCACCAATGCTTAATTCTTGAAAGTATGGAAACTTTGCTTCTTGAGTAACCTTAATCTCACTTAATGTCTTTGGAAAAACTTCATCCTTTGGTAACCCAGAATCTACATCTCAATATAACACTTTACTCAAGAGTTTTTCCATAGAATATGGTTCCATTGTTGTACTGTCACATTGTATTAGATGTATTAGTCATGCACATCTCATCCATTATAATATAAACTTTTCAGCAGTGAGAACTGTCTTCATCTATTTTTCTGCAGCCCTTAGTTTAGTGCTTCACACATAGCAAGTGCTTATCAAATGCTAATGGAAATGACTGCATTATATTCTCTTCTACTTTGGAATTGCCCTTTCTTGCTAAGCCTGAGACTCAGAAAACTTCTAGACTAAGCTTTTTAAAGGCAATGCAGCTTATTCCTCTCAAACTGTCCCTCACCAGTTAATGATGACATATAAATGCCTAAAACAGCAATTAAAAACACAGAACAAGTTTCTCACTAAGTCTACTTTATTGATCTCCTCTTCTCAATTTACAGAATAATAGCAGTACTGCTCCAATATATATCTGAATCCCTACTCCAATTTGTTCCTTTCGTTTATTTTCATATTCACCTTCCAAAGTCCTAACATCTTTATAAAGGACTTACGTTGTCTTCATTCCCCAACTAAAAATATTATGAGTGAAACTGACCTTTCATTTTCCTTTATTATGTTTTGGGGCACTAGACCATCCTATTTATACCTAAAGAATTGAAATGTGCTTATCTTACTATATGTCATTGAAAATTAAAAGAGGCAGCAAACTATTCCTGCTCTTTCTTGATCCTAACATCTACCATAACCTCCATCACTAAAAAAACCTCAATATTTAAGAGTTATTTCAGTGACTTTTCAATCAATGTCAATTAAAGAAATATAAACTTGCTGTCATTTGTCAATGATATATTTTTAGGTAGTATGGAATTATGCATATATAATTATTTTTCTCCTAGATATTTATATAAGAAAATACAGTGACTATGTATAAGTAGAGAATACTACTGATTATAATCAAATTTATTTAATTTTGTATTTTTTCCAATAAAAACTAGTTTCTCTTAAGGACATGTTTTTAATAAATAATCATCAACAAACATTTTAAATAGTTAATAAAAACTGCAATTCATTACCAACTGCTAGAAGTAAATTCAGCAACAAGAATTAAAAAGCCTTTGAACAGTTTAGCTTATAGTCACTAATATTAAATTTAAGTAACTCCAAAATTTCATAATGATGTATATTTCTTTTTTTTTGTACTTTTTTTTATTAGTTTATTTTTAATTAGAGAGTCATCGTGAGGGTACAGTTACAGATCCATACATCTTTGTGCTCATGCTTCCCCCATACAAAGTTCGATAACCCATCCCTTCACCAGTGCCCATTCTCCACCACCCGTAAACCCAACATCCCTCCCCCCCTCCCCAGTCCCGTCTCCCCCCACCCCACCCTGCCACTATGGCAGGGAATTCCCTTTTGTTCTCTCTCTCTGATTAGGTGTTGTGGTTTGCAATAAAGGTGTTGAGTGGCCATTGTGTTCAGTCTCTAGTCTGTACTCAGCCCGCCTCACCCTTCCCCCACATGACCTCCAACCAATGGGACTACATTAAACTAAAAAGCTTCTGCACCGCAAAAGATACAGTGACCAGAATACAAAGACTATCTACAGAATGGGAAAGGATATTTACACAATACCCATCAGATAAGGGGTTGATATCAAGGGTATATAAAGCACTGGTTGAACTCTACAAGAAGAAAACATCCAACTCCATCAAAAAATGGGGCGAAGAAATGAACAGAAACTTTACCAAGGAAGAGATACGAATGGCCAAAAGGCACATGAAAAAGTGCTCTACATCACTAGTCGTCAGAGAGATGCAGATCAAAACAACCATGAGATACCACCTCACACCACAGAGACTAGCACACATCCAAAAGAACAAAAGCAACCGCTGTTGGAGAGGATGTGGGGAGAAAGGGACCCTTCTACACTGCTGGTGGGAATGCCGGCTAGTTCAGCCCTTTTGGAAAACAGTATGGACGATTCTCAAAAAACTAGAGGTTGAGCTCCCATTTGACCCAGAAATACCACTGCTGGGAATATATCCCAGAAAGGCCAAAAAGTATAGTCGAAGTGACATATGCACTTATATGTTCACCGCAGCACTGTTTACAATAGCCAGAATCTGGAAAAAACCCGAGTGCCCTAGAACAGATGACTGGTTGAAGAAACTCTGGTACATCTATACAATGGAATACTATGCAGCTGTTAGAAAAAATGAGGTCATGACGTTTGCATATAAGTGGATCAACATGGAAAGTATCATGCTAAGTGAAATGAGTCAGAAAGAGAGAGACAGACATAGAAAGATTGCACTCATCTGTGGAATATAGAATAATAGACTATAAGACTAATGCCCAAGAATAGTAGAAATAAGTACCAGGAGATAGTTTCCATGGCTTGGAGGCTGGTCTCTCATTCTGGGTAATCAAATGATGTATATTTCTAGGGGCTGGAGCAATAGCACAGTGGTTGGGCGTTCGCCTTTCACTCGGCCAACCCGAGTTCGATTCCTTTGCCCCTCTCGGAAAGCCTGGTAAATTACCGAGAGTATCGAGCCCACGCGGCAGAGCCTGGCAAGCTACCCATGCATATTGGATATGCCAAAATCAGTAACAATAAGTCTCTCAATGAGAGATGTTACTGGTGCCTGCTCGAACAAATCGATGAGCAACGGAGTGACAGTGACAGTGACAGTACATTTCAATTTGGCTCAGGAGAATATCCTCTGATAGTAAAAATAAATCTAAGAATACTTTAAACCATATATGTTATATTAACTGACCGAGTGTATAATTTTTTCTCAAATAAAATATATTTTCTAGACAAATAATAAAGAAATTCAACAGTGTTTATAATTGCATTTGAAAAGAAAAGCAAAGCAATAGAATAAAATACTACAGAGAAATGTAAAAGGGGAAAAATAACAAAAAACATGTAAAATCTTTTTGAAAACGATTATCTGATTTTCCATAACACAGCTACTTTTTAAAACATTTGGTGTAAAAAAAAAATGTTTATAGTTGTAAGCCTTTCCACAAAATGTTGGAAAACATATAAACAAACACTTAATCTTACCTGAATTTATTTAAGTATAGTTGAAAAAGTTTAGACACTTGTTGATCTTGGATAATTTCAATCATACAGTTGTTATTCAAGTTCTCCTTTGATCACTCTCTCCTACAAACATCAAACAAAGTCACATATAACTAAAAAGTAATTAAAGTTGAATATTAATAAAACTTACTTCTTAATATAACTGTATGTTTTTGTTTTAAAATTTACAATGCATATTGTAAAATTCTAGTTTAACTTCTTATGAAAGATCAAGAAACTTACTAAAAATATGAAAACAATGGTAAAGCATGTACTCTTTTCTTAAACATGAAAAGTAGCAGATGGGGAGATAAAGTGTAATGCAAAATAGCTAGACAATAAATATCTGAATTCATATAACTGTTACTATTAAAACACAGTGGCAGTTAATTAACAATACACCCATTACTTCCACTGAAATAATCACAGTAGTCCCAGCTCTACCGATCAAATATTAGCTAATTATTAAATTCAGAGCATAATCTGTCTAGAATTTAAAAAGTGAAATCAGATTTTAGGGGAAAAAAATTATCAATTTTAACTTCCATTGGCAGAATCTCCTGCCCCGCGCCAAGCTGTCTTCACTGGGGCTCCCTAGGAGGAGGGTGGATTAAGTCTCCCTCCCCACCCTAAGCATTGCTCTGGCAGCCAAAAACTTCCAGAACCCAGCCGCAGCCATGCTCAAGGCCACACTCAACACGGTTGGACGAGCCTCACCCATGAAGGAACCAGCAGAGGAACCCAAATATGCAGGACCCAGGGCTGAGATCTCCAAGCCGGCTCAAATCTAGACTGGGCTTCCTCCACCCAGATCCCCAGTTTTCCGGTAGCTTGGCAGTCACACCCACAAACTGCGCCCCCCCTCCCCCCCGGCACCATATAATCTTATCAACGGCCTAGATTTAGAAACTATAAAACAAAGCTCTCGGAAGAGAGTGATGCAGAATCTCTCATGACAGAACCTGGCGAGCTACCTGTGGCGTATTCGATATGCCATAAACAGTAACAATAATGGGCCGCATTCCCCTGACCCTGAATGTGACAGGGACGAATGAAGACATTAATGGCGCCCGCTCGAGCAAATCTATGAACAACTGGATGACAGCAACATAGTGATAACTTCCATTACATTTAACTG
Organism: Sorex araneus; assembly: GCF_027595985.1. Lineage (NCBI taxonomy): Eukaryota > Metazoa > Chordata > Mammalia > Eulipotyphla > Soricidae > Sorex > Sorex araneus. The sequence continues at coordinate 221,426,299 of NC_073313.1, read as the reverse complement.
CTAAGGAAACACTGACATCTCTTAACTTCTATTTATTCTTATGCTATAATGAGAAAAGACAGCAGTTTGGTAAGATTTTCACATAGTTATGCCAACAGACCACAGGAAGATGTCCTTCAATTGTGAAAGCATAAATTATGATTTTTTTCTTAATTTGACTATTTAGACCTCTGGTGAATATCTAAAGAGTAACCAAAAAAATCTCCAATTCATCCACTGCATTAGGTACACCTACAGTGTATAATCTCTTCAAAATAGCAATTGTATTTTGGCAAAAACAGAAAAATACACACACTCCCCTTATTACTTTTTTAAAGATGACTGGTAAAGCCAAACCTTTATCTTTAACTTTTTCAAAATACAGACACAAGACAAAATCTCAAGTATTTATCATTTTTTTTTGCATCCAGACCATATGACCATTCAGAAAAGTGTCTTCCCCTAATTTTCTTATAATGATTATTCCCCACAACTTATATTTCTATCTCAGATTGACTAAAATCCAATCTTAGTGTGGGAAATGCTTTTCAAACTAGTACTTTATGCAGTATGACAGAGTAAAAAAAAGCACAAAATACACATGTAAGAAAATAATGGAGGAGATATGGTGCCACCAACAGGTCAACCTGTACCTGTGGGTCAAGTGCATCAGCAGCCTGATGGTGCCTTCAGACTTCCTAACATCCCGAAATTGCCGCTGTAATTTTGGCAGAACCCCAACAACTTGGGACCAAATTTACCAAGAAATTAAATGGTCAAAAGTTAGGTATTTGGGAGCCATGCCCACAAACCACCTAGGCTCAACTATACAAGCTCAATTAGTTGCCTTATTTCAGAGACCCATAGATAAATCTCGAAAGAGATTAAAAGCCACAGTTCACCTGGGACCTTAACATAGTTGAACAGACTGGAGTAAATCAGAGGGATGGGGTCTGGTTGGCCTGTACTTGCCCAAGCAGACACCCCTGCAGCCGCTTGCTTCCTCAATTCTAAATTACCGCTATACCTCCAGTCTGACTCCATCGTCTCAGAAGGGACCTCTCCAAGATATAATCTGCTGAAAATTCGGCTAATCGGGTTTTGTGACTGAAATCTCCAGACTTTCATGGAGTTACAATGTGCTACCTCCCCTACTTCTGAGGACACATAGAAGCACTGGCAGTCACCCCCACAAACCAACTCCAGCAACACCCTATGAACTATTACTGGCCTTGCTTCAGAGACCCATAAATAAATCTGGAAAGAGATCAACAGCCAAAGACACAGCAGTGAGTCCCAGAAGACACCACAGAGCCAGAGATCTCTCCAGGCCCCATACCCAGCCAAGTTCACTAGGGCACCCCAGATGGAGCAGGTGCCCTCTCCCCACCTACTCAAAATGAAATCCTGGTAATCAAGAGCTTCCAAAAGCAAGGCCCAAGTATGCAGGGTCCCAGGACCTCCATTTCACATGGCAGCAGAGGTGCCAGACTCTCCCTCCCCAGCTCTCCACCCTCTCATTGGTCTGGCTGTATGCCCACAATGCGTCTCTTAGCACACCAACAGTCCTGGTCCAGAGACACCCAACTGAATACCAAAATGGATTAGAGCCCTACAGAAATGTCTCTGGAACCCAACCATTTACAATGTAGGAATCCAGACATGTGGGGCCACAGCACCCATGATATTCAAAGTGAGCAATGGACAATAAATGACCTAGCATCTGCCCCTAATAGGTTGGCTTGAATGGTGGTGAAAAATCTGAGCAAAACATAATGCCCCAAAGTAGAGAGATATTATTGCCTGCCATGGAGGCAGGCTCAGAGGAAACTGCCTGCCGTGGAGGCAGGCTCAGGACTAGGATGGGGTGGGGAAGATATACTGGGGACACTGGTGGTGGAAAGTGTGCACTGGTGGAGGGATGAGTGTTCAATCATTCTACAGCTGAATCCCAAACATGAAAGCTTTGTAACTGTATCTCATGGTAATTCAATAAAAAAAAAACAGTAATGTGGAGTTCATGCCCAATTCAATCAGCTTAATCAATTGCTGAATAAATAGCAGTACTCCTACATTAAAAAAAGAAAGAAATGAATTTATGTCTTTCTTTCTGTCTCTTCTTGAAGAAAAGAATGACATGTACTCTGAAATAGATCTAATATTTGATGTCTGATGTGATTAAATTTTTTCATATAAAAGCACTTTAAATATTCTTGAGTAAAATGAGATGTGCTTATGAGCTGCTCACTTGAACATATGCTTAAATTTTTAATACAGAATCTTGATTTCCATTTCAAATGATTCTTAAAATCTTGGGATGAACACAGTGCATTCAATATCATACTGTTTTGTCATATATCACATATCCTCATGAAACCCGAAAAGATATATGAAATTAAATGAAGCCAACCTTTTTTCTGCCAAAAGTGTCATTATTCTCTATAGCATTACTTTAAGTAAAACATTATTATCATTATAATATGACCAGATGCTTTAATTTGCTAATCTAACACTTGTATCTTTGAATACTCTATACAATAAAACCAAGTCAAATTATTTCTACTTGTCATCAAATGAAATACACAACACTAGTGTCATCATCTTACAAATTTCTAAAACTTATTTGTTACATATTTGTTTTTAGCTAGTTATAATAACTTAGCAATATTTTAAATCCATTTGCAAAATGTTGCAACAAAAATCTTCCCAGAGATTCATTTTTTAACACCCACATATAACAGGCATATAAATTTTTAACAGGCATATAAATTCTAACTATACAAAACCATGTCCTGGGTGAGTGATTTTCTCTTTTTCTCCTTTACCTTGTTTTTTTTTTGATTAAGTAAAAAGAACAAAACTCACCCCAACTGCTTGAGCCAGAAAGCTAACATTATTAGCTCAAGTTACTAATCACTTTCTCTTACCATTTACACACAGTTGAGAAAGAATAATTTCAATTCTTTTTACATAACAAGAGAGATACCATCTTTTTTCCTCTCCTACTTCTCAAGCTCACCAACTCATCAGTAGTCAGTCCATGATTTCTTTAACAGGAAATCTGCCATATCACTTTCTCTACAAAATTCAAAATCCCTAACCTGATTTTAAGATGTCCTTTCACAAATTTCACCCTAATGCTTCAAGCGTACAAATAAACATGGTGGCTTGGGATAAGTGTCCTAAGAGAGGTGGAATAATCATTCCTTGGGCACTTCACGTTTTTCATTTAGTTTAAATTTGGTACCGTCAAGGTAGCAGGGGCATGCTAAACCACGGAAATAGTAAAAAGATGTAGTTTAAGATAATTATGTAGCAAATGTAGCTCTGAAGAGACCATGACAGAGAAATGACAAGTGAATTGCTTTTTAGAGTTTGGGTAGATTGTTAATGGCCCTGTAAAACAGAAAGTGATTTAGAACATTCATATTTGTGAAATGTTAAACTGGAAGAGGTCTTGGGATTTATATAAGACAGAGTAAGAGCAAGACCATCCAGATCTTGGGTGTTCCTATTATCAGAGTGGTTCCAGTCTGGGCCAAGAATGCATGCCATATGACTGTTATGTTCTCTCCCTTCATTTTTGGTATGATAAAGAAAAATGTAATAGTGATTGATACCTGAAGAACTACTTTAGAATCAGTACCAAAGTGAAACATGCCAATTTAAAAACAAACTCAGTCTGGTTCCTTACTTTACATATGGCATGAAATTTTTAGCAGTACTTTGAAACTGTAACCAGCAGGGAATTTTCTTAATTAGAAAAGTAGTAGAGGGGCTGGAGCAATAGCACAGCGGGTAGGGTGTTTGCTGTGCACACGGCAGACCCAGGTTCAATTCCCAGCATCCCATATGGTCCTCTGAGCAATGCCAGGGGTGATTCCTGAATGCAGAGCCAGGAGTAACACCTGAGCATCTCCAGGTGTGACCCAAAAAGTGAAAGAGAAAGAAAGAAAGAAAGAAAGAAAGAAAGAAAGAAAGAAAGAAAGAAAGAAAGAAAGAAAGAAAGAAAGAAAGAAAGAAAGAAAGAAAGAAGAAGGAAGGAAGGAAGGAAGGAAGGAAGGAAGGAAGGAAGGAAGGAAGGAAGGAAGGAAGGAAGGAAGGAGAGAGGGAGGGAGGGAGCGAGGGAGGGAGGGAGGGAGGGAGGGAGGGGGAGGGAGGGAGGAAGGAAGGAAGGAAGGAAGGAAGGAGGGGAGGGAAGGAGGAAGGAAGGAAGGAAGGAAGGAAGAAAAGTAGTAGAGCAATTACCAAGTCACTCATTCTTTTTGCTGAAATCAGTGGCAAATACATTAGTTTCCTGTGAAATTTATGGTAATTATATTTTCAGCATATATATGTGTGTGTGCATGTGTGTATGTGATAGCATCTTTGTCTTTTCAACATTAACAATTCAAAAAACTAACTTCTCAAATTAATAGCTTTTTTTAAAAAAAAGCTTGAACACCAAATTAATCCAATGTTGTGACCGTTCGTCACAGGCTAGACATTTACTTGAATTAATGAAATATGGAAGAGTGGACACCACATGAGAGTAAAGAAGCCATTTTTTCCCTTGAAGCAATGGGAATTTTTTGTTTTTAATAATCTTATTAGGAAAAGCAATGAAAATCCCAGTAATGTTTGGCAGAATAGGAGGGGGGGGAAAAAGAGAGAGAGAGAGAGAGAGCCAAAGAAAAAGGAGGAAAGTAGAAAGAAAAAAGAAAAAAGGGCACTTCTCGCTCAATTGATCATCTAAAATTTGGGGATCTACTCTATCTAAGCCAATAAGGTATCATTCACATCCATAAACAATCATTGCGATTTCTACAGAACCACTGAGCAACAAAATATCAATCAGAGAAAAGTCCTGGAAATTAAGGTGCAGTCAATTCTCATTAATTACATAGCTATCACACACAATAAAAAGTGAGTTCAATCAAAAAAATAAATCTGGGGCTGGAGCAATAGCACAGCGGGTAGGGCGTTTGCCTTGCACGCGGCCGACCCGGGTTCGATTCCCAGCATCCCATATGGTCCCCTGAGCACCACCAGGAGTAATTCCTGAGTGCAGAGCCAGGAGTAATCCCTGTGCATCGCCGGGTGTGACCCAAAAAAAAGCAAAAAAAAAAATAAAATAAAAAAATAAATCTAACCTACTGTAGTATAACATAGCCTCAGGTAGTTTAGCTTTATTGGGTTACTCCCATCACAGTGCTCCCATTCCTCTATGTTTATTTTTAACTTCTTTCTTAGTGTTCTGCTGACTTGTAAATATGGTTTTCCTCTTCTCCTTGAGTCCTTTGCATAGTTTATTTAGAGAATTGTCCTTTTGTATGGACACAGGAAGACTTAGCAAATGCTATGCTTTTGTAACCTGGGAGTCATTTGACTCTACATGGTATTTTTCTCCTGGGCATCTGTTCTCTGGACCTATGCCTCAGCTGCTCTTACTTCCTAGCACCACAAAAATCAGGGTCCCAACGAGGGACGGTACAGACCGAGGGCAAGCAGTGAGTTGTGTGCTATCCTGGCATTGAGATGGGCCTGGCCAAAGTGCCTAATGCTTAACTATAAATTAAGAGCTTGATCACGGACAAATGCTTTAATGATCCAAATAGTGATAACTAGATTTGGACCCTGCTAGGGTTAGGAATGATTAATCTGGCCTGAGTGCTGTAGTCTGAGTCCATGGCAAGATGTTGCCAGAAGAACTACCTTGCAAGCCTCATTGTATCTCTTGCTATGTCCATACAAAAATAACTAGTATTCAGATGTGAATAAATTCTTGGACAAAAGAAAGGAGAAAAACCTTAAAAGGTATTTTACCTGCTGGCAGTCAGGAAGGGCTTTGGAATGCCTGGCCCTCAGGAAGGGCTTTCTTATGTTGATTTTGCTACCTGGCTGGGTGTAGCCTAGAGGGCAAGGTGAAGAGAGACCAGTAGGAGGAGAGACTAGTGAAGGGGGAGAATCCAGAGAGGCTGCAGTAGATCCAGAGAGAGGACAGAGCTAGGAGTGCGGGAGATGAGAAAGATAGTAGATTGAATAAACGGTAACTAAAAAGCAACCAGCTTGGTCCTCGTTCTTCCTTCGCCTGTCCTTGACCAATGGCCGTCCCGATTCAGCCCATACACAGAGGTTCCAGAGCTCCGAAGGCGGGCGGTGGGACAGACCCTCCCGGAGAGCCCGCGAGTTCACATGCCCCTTAGTTTTTTATAACCTACCATAAATACAATGAGATAAAACTGATATCATGTGACTAGAAATAAGTTAAATAACCCATTTACAATAATAATGACCATACATGGCACACACAGAAAGGATTTAACAGTTCACAATAATTATAACTTCTTTCAATTGCTTAAAAGTTTCAGACCATATTACATATAGAATTAAAATAGATTTCTTAATAAATATTAGTACTCATCTATTATTTATTATGGACTCTCAGATGTAAAATTGTAGATTAAAAATACTGGATAAAAATCATGACAGGAGAAACAGCAAAAACAAGAAATATTTGGTCTTTTATTTAAATATCACTCTTATATAAATTATATAAATATATATCACTCTTATATAAATTAAATGAAGCTTTAATTTATATAACTTTCACCAAAAGTAGAAAAAAATGCTAACTTCAAACCACCCTTGCCAGCAATGATTTATTCTAATCATTTGACACTTTAATTGTCAAATGTCTTTCATTAAATGCATACTTAACAAAAGTAATACATATTATATAAATAATAAGTTTCTACCCTGACCTTAATCTTGAGCAAAGAATTCATACAAAAGCATTAAGGCAACTAAAAGGTGTCAGACAGAAAAGGTATCAAAATTTTTCATTTAATTGATTGCTAAAATTTTGTCAATGCATTCTGTTGATTTAATTAAATCTTTCTCTTTATTTCATATGATGAAAATTATTGAGAACTATTATTTACCAGTATTTTCACATTGAAACATTCAATATTATGTTAATATTAAAGCAGGTAGTACAATACAATCAGATTTTAATTCTAAAACATTCAGGTTATTAAAAAATACATATAAAATACCTATGCTTAAGAACAACCCATAATTTTTTAAAGATTTTAAATATTAGTACTAATTCATACAATTATGCAAATGTATTTCAATATTTAGGAAATAGAGAATACACAGTGAAAGGTCTTATTATTTTTTTTTTGTAAATGCTTCACATTACAGACTGTTCAAATGAAGAAAATCAGGAAGCTATGGCTGCTTCCTTAATATAAAACCAGGCCAGAAAAGATTCATAATTTGGAATACATAAAATAAACTTAATTTTTCCATTCTATTAATGTATCACTGCCACTGTCATGCTATTGCTCATCAATTTGCTGGAGCAGGCACCAGTAATGTCTCCATTGCGAGACTTGTTGTTACTGTTTTGGCATATTGAATATGCCATGGGTTGCTTGTCAGGCTCTGCCAAGCAGGCGAGATACTCTCGGTAGCTTGCCGGGCTCTCCAAGAGAGGCAGAGGAATCAAACCGGAGTGGGCCTCGTGCAAGGCAAACACCCTACCCACTGTGCTATTGTCCCAGCCCAGATTTTTAATCTCCAGAATATCCAGAACTCACAACAGACTACCTACCAGACCTCTGCTAGCCAACCAACTTCCCTCAGGCAGAAACAGGACGGACGTTATCAATCTAACCACACATCGAAACATTCCTCCCTTGCCGCAGACCCCCTTTTACTTCAATATAAATCCACCCTAAAACACTGGATTGCATGATCTTCATTAGTCTCTCTAGAGGCTTATAAAATTTACCCTCTTTCCAATAAACCCCACTTTCCTCTTGGACTTGATTTCATACTTTCAGCAACCCCACCCCATCCCTGGACCTTGCTTTACTAACATATATTTTGGTATTTAAGGAAATTGGTCCACTGTCATAATAATTTATTCGTTATTTAATAAGATTTATTGAGTGACTATTATGTTGCAAGCATTAGAAATAATGATAACATAAAAAATAAACCACAAAAATGAATACAATTTAAATATGCTTCAGTTTGCCTTATAACATACCTTGACAAGTTTCCCAAGCATAGTACTTACACACTGATATAACAAGTCCTCTGTAAATGTTACCAATGTGAAGATAAAAAATAATGATCTCCTCTATCCTCAGAACTAAGACTCTTAATATCAATGGAATGCATAATGTACTTGTAAGAAAATTTCAACAAGTTCTAATACACTTTTCCAGTTTCGAACAGTTTAGGCAGAGAAAAGGAGGGGAGTTTTATTAAACCTTCTCTTTATTCTGAGTTAATCACAATATTACCATAATTGGATACAATTAGCTTAAATCAAATATCTTGTCAAAGACACCAACACCACCGATGCCTCTGTTGTTGCATGTTCCAAGAAACAGTTCTCCAGAGTCAAAAATGGCGTGATGTGATTGATGCCTTCTCCTTTCGGTCAGAGCAATGATGTCGTACTTGATCTTCTGCGCTTGCACCATCAGGTCCTCAATGGCTGTTTCCGATGCCACCATACGTGCTTTGAAAGTACAGACAGTCATTTTAGTCTTTCTTCATTTTGGCAGTCTAGTTCGTCCCTGAGATTCTATCAGCCTTTCCTTGCTCATCCTTCTTAATGCAACCATATTTGGGGCTCTTTGGGGTCACGCAAATGAGGGCCATTGTTGTTACTGTTTTTGGGCATATCAAATACGCTTGCCAGGCTCTGCCATGTGATCGGGGTACTCTCTCGGTAGCTTGCCGGGCTCTCCGAGAGGGATGGAGGATCTTAGGACAGCCTCCAATCGCCCTTACAGGTGTTCCCATGATTCACAACCACATTTGAAGTCCATCAAATATGGTGCAAAAATTAGGAACAATGGGTATTAAGTGTCTTATGCTGTATCCGGAAAGCGGAGATATTTAGCTGGCTCCAGTAGGGTGGGCCATCTGGGTTTGATCCCCAGGCGGGGCGCTGGAGATTGGAGGAGACAGACAGAGGATCTTGTTTCTGGGTCTCCTTGAGCCTGGAGTCCAAGGTCGCAAGGATCTGCTTTACCTGGTTCTGTGGGGCTTCACTCATACGTGAAGTTCGGCCCAAGTGTCCAGAAAGTGGCCTGGAGCATGGCGGTGGCTGGGTAGTGGAGGCATTGGAGGAATTTATCTGGCTGGGTCGTCTGGGTTTGGCCCCTGGGTTGGGGTGCCGGAGATTGGAGGAGGCAGACAGTTGTCCTTGCCAACACGAATTTGGCCATGAGCATGGATTCATTCGAATGCCTAACCACCCGAATTTGACGATTATGTTCGAATAGATGTGGCTCATTGCAAGAAGTTTCTATCTTCATCTTCTACACACCAACATCCAACTATGATGAAGAAGAAATACATGGAGCTAGAGAAGGTCTATAAAGAAGACCATACCTTCTGCAAGATCATTCTTGGTGATTCTAATGCTAGGATAGGACCAAGAAGATCACCTGAAGAACTGCACATTGGGTCTCATGGCCTAGAATGGCATGAACAGGGTGAGAGACTATCTGAGTTCATCATGTCAACCAAGACCATCATGGTAACTCACGGTTCCAGAAGGCCGAATCTAAACATTAAACATGGGAGTCTCCCGGTGGACAGTTCCACAACGAAATTGACCACAACATATTCAATCAAAGGTTTTACCTGACCGATGTCGCAGTTGTCTCAAAATTTCAAACGGGATCATACCACTGTCTCCTTTGTGCAAAATTCTACTTCACAGAATGGGAAGAATGATCTGCAAAGTTTAAGTTTAAGAAGAGAAATTCCAGAATGACCACCAACTGGGAGCTCTTTGGCACTATTATGGCAACGTGGGAAGATGCCATCGTTGACAGCATTGATGAGGAATATGATCGACTGGGTTCAGCACCTCCATGACTGCACAAAGAATGCCGAGAGTGGGAAAGCCACCAAAAGATGCCTGTCTTCAGAAACTCTTGAGCTCATTTGCCAATGTGGTTTGGCACGAGCCTCAGGCAACCACAAGCTAACGTCCAAGCTCGCACAGCTGTGCAGAGAAGTGATAAAGGAAGACCTCAAAGAGAGAAGAGCAGCAGTGTTGGCCGATGTGGCAGAAGCTGGAAAAAAGTATTCACAATGTTCACCTGTCCGTCTCCAACTAGAATATGACTGCCCTCCAAAGTCCTGATGGATCTATCACATCTTCCAGAAGGGCATGGAGAGGATTATTCATGACTTCTACTAGGATCTCTTCCACAGCCACGTCCACCTGTCCACATACCAAATTCCGCAGGAAGGATATGTTGTTCTCAACGTCCTCCTTTCCGAAATCCAACATGCCATTTCATCGGTAAAGATGTGTACAGCACCCAGTCCAGATAAGGTCAGACCCAAACACCCGAAGAATCTGCTGCAAGTACAAGTTGCAAGTTGTTTACTCATGTCATCCTGAATAGAATAGGCAGAACACTAGATGAAGGACAACCATGTGAGCAAGCTGGGTTCCTAAAAGGATTCAGCACCATCGACCATATCCACAGTGACCAAGCTCATAGAAATTTTGCAAGAGTTCAAGATCCTGCTCTGTCTAACATTCATCAATTTAAAGAAGGCCTTTGATTCTATTGAGACTGAAGCAGTCATCGAAGCCCTAGCCAAATAGAGTAATTACACCACCTCTGCTTCACTGATGACATTGTTCTCATAACACCAAACATTAGCCAAGCAGCACAAATGTTGGCTGACATCGGCCACGAGTGTGGAAAACTTGGACTGCAGCTGAATCTCAGCAAAACAATGTTCATGAAAAACAAACTAGTAGACCCTGACATTCCATTTGTTCTCAATGGAACGAGCATCTCCGAATGCAGCAGCTATGTGTACCTGGGTCAAGAAATCAACATGAGGAACAACTTGGCCCCAGAGCTGCGTAGAAGGAAGAGAGCAGCTTCCTCCTCTCTTGTTCTTGAAGGAACACCTTCAAGAGCATCAAAGAAATGGTTAAGAGGATGAAGAACCTCTGGCTCTGGCGCATCTTTTCAACTCCACCATTCTTTCTGCACTAACATATGCCTCAGAGACCTGGGCCCTATGAAAATAGGATAAGAACGCTATTAAGGTATCCCATAGAGGAATTGAAAGAGCTCTGCTTGGAGTATCATGGTTCACTCAAGTGAGAGTAGGAATCCGGAGTTTAGACCTCTGTTGATGATCATGAATCGGGGATGCTGTGTGGTTTGCCATGGCATCAAAAATCAGATGGGCTAGACACGTAATGCGATTCAGAGACGACCTCTGGAGTAGAGCTGTTACCAACTGGATTCCACGGTATGTCAAAAGAACGCAGGGCTGCCCACCACCGAAATGGTCAGACTTCTTCATCAAAACTCTGAATGAATGGTTTGAGGCTCTTCATATTCCTGGAGTGAGCAGATATTATCGAGCTACACTAGCACAGGACAGGGACGAATGTAGACATTACTGGTGCCCACTTGAGCAAATCGAAGATCAACGGAATGACAAGTGACAAGTGACAAATATCTGGAAAGACCTTCAGTATTAAAAGTAATTCAGCATGAAAAGTATATAAATGTCTCTACTGTGTTAATCAAATGACTATTATTTTGCAAAGGAGGACAGTCTCAGTGATACTAAGTATCAATATTTATATTCTCAATTGATATTGAGTATCAAATATCACAAGTATTTTATAGTTCAATTGGTTATGGTTTAAAGATTTCATTTCAACAATCGAACCTGTTTGATACAGAGATTTTTGTAAACATTATTTTGCTCTACTATTAAAACATTTTTAATTGTCTTTTGTTTATTTCTAAGTGGTATTTTCACATAGATTTAGATCTCTTAGTGCTATCTTATTGTTATCTCTATTTATTTGAAAAAATAATCAAATTGCAATATCAACAACCAATATGCAAATATTAACTATAATGCTCTGGATTTCCTGTACTACAGACCTATACCTTTTTTTTTTCTCCCCAAGAATTATATCCAGTAAAGGGTATCTCTAATGTTAGTTTCAAGACAGACCAGTGACACTATAGCCCGAGTCATTAAGATTCATTCAGGGAGTTAAATCTGGAGTAAAATCTGGACTAAAGTAATAAAATTTTTTTTAAAAATCATCTTTCTCTAAACTATTTAGGAAGAAGCAAATCATGCACTTGAATTGACCAGTAAGTTGAAGACACAAAAACCTAATAATTATTCCTCTTCTGATTTACTAATTGCTCAAGAAACTTCTCAGAAAACTATGACACCTAGACAATTATTGTTTCTCACTCTGTTCACAGTTTTCATTATCTACAGTGTGTTATTGGAATGGCCTATCAAAACTTAAAACTCTTAGTGCTTATAAGAGTTGGGGGAAAATAAGCCTAAGGTTATTTAATAAAAAAAATTTAAGGATAATCAGATATCTGGATCTATAATATCACAATTCTATTTTGAACACTGTACACAAAATATCTTAAGGCATCAAAAAAGTTCTCCCCAAATGCAAACTATAATGAAATAAAAGTTTAGCTCACTGAAACTCATTTTTGCTTATTGTTCTTTTTATTTTTAAATTATGTTTATTTTCTATTAAATACATTTAAATGTAATGCAGCATCTCAATATGCACAATTCCGCCTAAAGACACCTGACCATTCACTAGAATTTTTATTTTCATTATGTCCCTTTTAACTATCATTCCCATCTCAAAACTAATTCAATAAACTATAAAACCTGAAGAGGTCTTGCATTAAAGATAGATATTTGAGTCATTCTTTTTCTCAGCACCATAGGATAGAATATAAGCTGTAAAATAAACACATTCTTTCATTAAGCAAGAGTTTATATTTACCATGCTATGAACATCTCTCTCTTTATTCTCTCTCTAACACTTTTTTTCTTATGAAGGAAGATATTTCTGTCTTGGCAAAATATTCTAACTCTTTCAAGTCATTTTTCAATTACTGTGTGATATATCAAGCAAGTTTCCTCTCTGTGAGCAAAGAAGATTACAATCATCTTATCTGAGCCTATTCTCCCAAAATACAAAGTCCCAGATCACAATGATATGCTTTAGAGGAGGTGCAGCAGGTTTTCCTTTGTTCACAGTCTCATCAGAATAATAGAAGAGGTGAAAACGTCAAAATAATTATGCTAAATCTAATTGTATTTGACAATTAAATGTTTTACGTGTAAGTTACATAAGAGCAATCTTTGGAGCATTTGAAGCTTGATGTCATAATAACTACTCTCCTTTATTTCTGGGGCTATTTTTTAGGAATTCTGTACAAAAGAACTTTGAAAAGAGTAAAGTATTACACAAACATGAGATCATACTACTAGTGAAAAAGAAGGCATGACTTGTACTAGAAAAAAAAAAAAAAACCTTAACAACCCAATTTTCCCTTTCCAAAGATGATGTCAGAGTCTACACTCGCATGAAACTTTTGCAAATATATTTTCTAAGAATTCTATACTGAGCTATAGAATATAGAATATAGAACTTTAATGCCAAGGATGGCTAATTTTCAACTATGAGTAGTTAAAAGAAAAAAAAAACTATCAAAGAGCAGTGTCCATAATGCCCTGAAATATTAAAGCAAAAGGACTACTACTGGCTTTGGCAGATGACTCTTTAGAAAATTCAAGACTAGATAAAACAGGGAAAAAAATAATCTTTTATGTATCAAGAACTTTGAAATCTAACCAGTACTGTATGTCTTTCAGACAGTAAGTCTTGATTTAATACAACTAATGAAGATGACATTACTAAAAGTACATTCACTATGTTTTGCCGTTACTGTTTACATTTTAAAAAGGTAAAATGAAAGAAACAAAAGCAAACTAGTCTCAGAAACTGAAACAAAGAGTAAAACAATGACCCTAGCTAGCCCTCTAATGGATTTCTTTCTCTAATTCTGAAAATGAGTGTCCTAGTTTGTGATACTCCTTGATGCTGTAAATACCCTTCCTCTTCTTCTCCTCCTATTTATTCATCAAAAAACATTTTTGAATACCTCTCCTGAATACTGCACTAGAGAGATGAAAGAAAACTTGCATGTTAACAGTGAAGTCATACATGTAAACAAATTATATCTTGCCTTTATTAATATCAAAATAGATGTCATTCTATTAAGAGGTTCCATCTCATTTAATTCCTAACTTCATTTCTAAATAGCTATTTATTTAAATTGGGTCAGCTGCTGCTAAACCTACAGTTATTTTTGTTGTTCAAAATGTTTCACTTTATAATCACATTTTCACAACTCTATCCCACACATAGGCCTGTACTTTCCTTTTGTTGACCATAAAGAAAATCAGTTGTGTCCTTTAGCTCTACCTTGCCAAAGCAACACCGAACACACTCTCGAGAATACAAGTTAAAAGTATATGCATTAAACATACTCTCATCTCATATCATAAAAACTCTTTCACTCGGCTTTCTTATCAACATTACCTACATTATTTTGAATATGTGCTCAGGAACTTAGTAGAGAATTTATTCAAAATAAGGATAATACTCTGAGATGCAATCTTTATCACTTATGAACGATTGATGCAAGCTTACAAATGTCACCAAAATTTAATAAATTTGATGCAAACAAAAGTTGCTTATGCAATTTTTTAAGAGAATTTAGGTTCTTGGTCCCATGACCTAGCTCCTAGGAAAGTGATTGTTTTTCTATGTGTGCATTTATTTATTTATTTATTATGGTACCAGGGATCAAACTTAGGATTTCATACATGCCAGACATGTGCTCTCGCTGAACCACAGTCCCTGATGTTTATGTACTTTAAAATCTCCCTGGTGATTGCAATAACCCATACAGTGAACTGAATGAAAATTTTATTTTCCAAAGTATTTTTAACATTTAGTTTAAGATCCAAGGAATACCTCAAAAATAAATGAACTCTTTTCTTTTATCTTTCTCAGTATTTTTTATTTTTTTCAGGGCAAGGGTTCAAACCAGGGCCTTCTACATGTCCATTTTGTTTCTTAACGACAGCCACAGCAATGAATTGCTTCTTGTTCATTGCTGCTTTCTTTCAAAAATATACACATATATGGAAATATGAGATCCCTGGACTAGACTCTGCAGGTGTTCAACTGCTACACGTCTTGTGCCAAAATAATTTACTACTCGACCACCATCTGTTATTCCTCAAATGCCCGCCATGCTTTTAAATCTAACCCATGAGAGCTATGTCCCAATTAGCCTACCTTAAGCAACTCAGCATAACTCTTCTACTCTGAGGAGACTAGACTTTTCTTGAGTTAAGGCTTAAGTGGGAACTTTGTGCAAAAGCTTCACTTAAACAAAGAAGTAACAGTGAATTACCTGAACAGAGCATCTGCTCAAGATTCTGAACTGATGCGGACAGAGTCAGACTCTTTATCACTATGTCAGAAAACAAGACATATAGAAAGAAAATGCTTTACAAGTATGATGGCCAGCAAAAGTCAGGAAGAATAACAACTACAAGTGATGAGTAACTGTCAGAATAAAGAAGAGAAACCCACTAAAGTGAGGGGACGTTTGCAGTCCATTCATTGTCACTCATTCCAGTGGCAGAGAATTGACTCTGACACTAGGCGGCAGGGGAAAAATCAGCTCAAAAGACTACCACTGACAGTGCTGCAACATTAGGCACAGTGAAACCAATTTTTAAAAAGAGCATCGTGATTACCTTTGATGTCTGAACCTATATTTTCTCCTGTTACCCTTTAAGACTAGACACCTGTCTGAAATTCCTGTTTTCTTTATTCCTAAATTGAACCTTAGTGTGGTAACTGAATGATTTTTTTTGTCCATGCATTCAATGAACCTGACATCATCTTTCCTTTCTGGTCTCTATAATATCCACCTAAGAAATTCATCTTAAAACCACAAAAAGAACAAAATTTTATCAGACACAACACAGTCAAAACTTTTTTTACTCTATCAAATTAATAAATTTTCCAAGAATTATACTAATCCAAGGTTGGGAGGGCACATTAATTTGTTATGCATCTCGAGTCACTGAGAAAAGCGTAACGTCCAAAAAAGAAAGTATGCTCTTTATTTGCAGACATCTGTTCCTGCACAGCTCAGGCAAAAACAAAAATAAACAAGCCAACCTGCACTATGAATTTTCTTTCCTCCCTAGAACAATAAAGCAAACATAATTTATCTGTGGCATCTATATTTCCCGTTGTGTGCCTAAAACATTTCATGTCTTTTTAACTCAGTTAAATGTAATCACAGACTCCATCAATAGATCAGAAAAAATACATTCCTTCTCAGTTTAGTGAATCCCGCAAGATCAATAAAGTCCATATATTTCCTTCATATTATTCTTAGTTATGTGTCAAATTTTTATATCTCTGTCCCATCAAATATGAGGTACAGAATTTTTACCATATGTTAAAATCACGCCCTGAGGCAAATAGATCTGTAAGGTAGGAAGATGTGGGAAAGGAAAAGAGAAAGTTAAAAGAGAAGAGGAAGGAAGAGTACAAAGGAGAAAAGGATGGGATGTGGGAGGGAGAGAGGAAGAAGAGACAGGACATCCACAGCATATCTCTAAGTCCTTATTCCCAGCAAGAACACACCCTTCTTTGGATCACCAGGCCCCTATTTCTGAGTCAAAGCAGATTAGGAAAGAAAACGCTGATGCCTTTCTATTGCTCATTCCCTGATATAAGTCCCTCTTCTCACAGACGGAAGGACACAGCTACTCACACTGAGTAACAATCTCACTCCATGCCGGGGAGACGGTACAGATACAACATTTCTCCTCCTAGCTTCCTGCGGCACTCTGCATGGAACCCACACTACCTGGGTTACTTGCCTCGGAGCTCCCAGGATCACAATGCCCGGTGCTCACAACATTCCTCCAGAACTGAAACTTCACAGCTAAACTGTAGTTAGTTTTTGCAAGGTGTTCTCAAAAAGAACACCCGTGAAAGTCCCGGTCTTTATGTATTAAATGTTATTTGATTCTCCGTGATTGGGCCTGCTTCCACGCTGAAGCTCCCTGCTGCTTTATCCTGAACTCCAGAGGCTAATCATTACCTCAGAGTGCCTGGAGGTAGTCTAAGATAAGCCTGGACACTCTGCTTCCTCAGAATCTGACAGTCTGCCCTTCAACTGAGGTAACCACCCTCACCCCCAACCCCCTCCATACAGCCATACCAGTTCTCTCCTCCCTCCACCCTACAACTCTGTAAAGACAGACAAATGATAGGGAAAATGCAGACAATTAATACAAGACAACGCAACTAATCCATTCATTGAACCAATATTTACTGAATCTCAAATATGTGTCCAGAGAGTATTATTACAATGAGTAAGAAAAATCCTCTGTCCTCAAGAAATGTATATTCTATTAATGACATACCTATGTATACTGAAATCTAAAAGTATATAAAGGTAAAGTCATTGTCCATTTGTTAGTAGAATAAATAAAACTATACAAAGATCTTCTTTACCGACATGGAGAGAAAAAAGATTTCAAATAATTTAGTTTCATTAGAATATGGATTCTGGAAATGAAGAGAGTCCAGGGATTAAGGTGTCGGCCTTTCAAGCAAGGACCATGGTTCCAATGATCAGAATCATGTCTGGTTCTCCTAGCACCACCAGGATTCACTCCTGATCAGAATCAGAAAAAGCCTTTGAGCAGAGCAGGGTGTACCCACTCCCCCTTCCACCAGAGAAGAATGAAGGTGCTGACACTGTGCCCCTACCACTAGGAACCTGGTATTTTAAACATGCTATTTAGAAAGTAAAATCTTCCGTTTCCACTGCGACTTCTCTCTAGATATCTGTGCACCTGTTAATAAGTAAGTAAGCCTGGTTATCAAGAAGGCACCTCAGTGGGCTCTTCCATTCATGTAACAAAAAACTCAGCCCCATACTGGAAAATCAACTGGGCTTTTTCTGAGCCATTCATGCATACAATGTAAGTGTGGTAAGTGTCTAGGTAGCTATAATAGTTGCTTTATTTAACTACAGTGATTCACCTGAACAACACAGAGGAAAATCTGCAAGTTCTAGATTTTTTTTTAAATGATGAAACACAAAAAGCATGCATTCAGCACACTGCATGAAAACTGTGATATTTAATATTCCTTTTGAAAAGCTACTACTATATTTAAGAAGAACATGATTTATAAGATCAATTTGAAACAGGCATAGAAAATAGCAAGACCATTACCACTGGTCAGCTCCACTAGTGTCAGAAATTATATCAAATAAACCCAGTTGCATAACAGCCAAACTTCTTCTCTTCCAATCTGCTTACCTAAGAAAATGTTGCAAACTCTAAGTTATATCATATTTCTTCCCTTTACACATTATTTTATGCTGGTATTGCATCTTGAACACTTAACTTTCAAAAGAACAACTAGAATTTGTTCCACCGTTTCTGTCCTTAAAGTTATTTCTGTAATAACTGTAATAACCCTTTGCCTTGAAGACAGGGCTATATCTTATCAAAGTGCTTCCTCCCTTTATTTTCCTTCACCTCCAGCAGCAAAAGCTCAGAAATGCTCATGTTAAAACTGAACTTTCAGTGGTGAACTTAATTATTATTTATATGTAACTTGTGTTTAATAATACACACCTTGTCACTTCAATAAATTCTTTTTTGTGGATGAAATACTAATACGAATTCTGCCATACAGCTATTCACCAATGCTTCTTTGAAATTTTCAAAATCTGGGGCTGGAGTGACAGTACATTAGGTAGGGAGTTTGCCTTGCAGGCAGCCAACCTGGGTTCAATTCCCAGCATCCCATATGGTCCCCTGAGCACTGCTAGGAGTAATTCCTGAGTGCAGAGCCAGGAATAACCCCTGTGCATCGCCAGGTGTGACCCAAAAAGCAAAAAAAAAAAAAAAAAAAAAAAATCAAATTTTTCTCTCTTCCATAGTTTAGTACTCTCTACAAACACCCTAATCTTTACTCTAGTAACTATTCCTTAATGAACATCCATTGCAACAATCGCTCTATTGCACTCAGTTCCCTGAGTTCCCATGATATCGCAAACTCATGGGAACTCATGATGCAAACTCACAGTTACATCATGTATCTTCTATAGACTAAATTTTTGCACATAGAAAAATATTATGACTCTTCAAAGAAATATGCCAAAATAAATCAGAGATTATAATTTTGTATACTTAAAACTGAAAGTAATTTATGTAAGTTGTAAAGAGACGGTTACATAAAAGATACTTAATGAGAATATCCTTTTTTTTTTAATTTATTTCCATAGCCCCTGAGAACCCAGAAGGGTTCTGAAATCACTTGGATAATTATGTTGTCATCTATTTTTACTTGTTATGTTTTTGTTTGCATTAGAACCACTTCCTATTAAGTATAGTTTTCTCTTTTGTGTTTCCCCCCTTAAAAGATGGATGAGGAAATGATGGAAGCTCTCCAGATACTTTGTTACATATGTGCTAGACATGACCAGTAAGCTCAATAATAGGATCAAAGAATGCCTTGCTCTCTTGGCCAATATTACCTAGCAGTTTTCTACATGAGTAAGACACGGGAGAAAGAAATGGAGAGAACACATCCGTGCTCTTTAGTATGCACAGGCTGTTGAGATAAACATAACCATTTAACATCTTGGCAAAAGAAGTAAAGTTACGCTTTTTTATTTGTGAAAAGGCTTGGAGTCACCTACGGATTTAAATTTAAGACTTTAGAAGAACAAGAGCAAATTATTAGCAAGTTTATTTGTATGTTCTGTAGGTACTAATGGGGAAATAAACTTCACATCTGCTCAGTGTCTGACCATAAGTCCTCCACTGTTTTGTTCCATATATAAAACTGCAGGAGTAAGAAACCATCAATAACACCACCTGCAGAAATAAATGTCAATTATATGTAGAGCAGTGTTGTTTCTCAATGCTGAGAAATGTTACTTGTATAAAATACAAAAGGTATATCATATACACACTCATATGCACATGCTCTCTACAGGGGTTTGTTTTATGATAAAAATGTTTTTATAAAACATTTGAATAAACAAACCTTGTTTTTTCATTGGAATTTTTTCATGCCTTCTATGTTGTGTATCCAGAAGTTCCAAAAGTTTATCAGCACATGATTTTATTTTATTTCATCAAGAAAATAAAAAAATAGCACCTTTAAAATAGCATCTATAAAATTTCATTCATATTTTTCTCAGGAAAATATAAAGATGGAAAGCTTTCATTATTAACAATTTATTACTAGACTACAATCAATTATTCCAACTAAATTCTTGGCTGAAATCAAAAGGATTAAAGATGGAACAGTTATACACTATTAAAAATCATGTTCATTAGAAAACTATAAAATAATTTTACTTTTTTAATTGAGCTGACAATAACTATAAGTATATACGAAGAACATTTTGCTATAAGACAGAAAAGATAATTAAATTTTGAAAAATATGCGATGATGAAAACTGGATTTTGTTGAATGCTTGAGTTACTTTGTTTGAAATTTATCCAATGTTCAAATATTCCTTCAAATCATTAAAAAAATTGTTGGTTATAGAACATAAATTACATGTATCATTTCCTAAAATAATCTGTCTTATCTCCATTAGAACAAAATAATTATCCATATAAAAATATGACAAACAGAAAGTTGCTTTCAAATTCCGGTTATGAAAAATTTGTGTATAGATTACGTGCCCCAATACATTTTTTTCTAACAAAATTAATATGCAAAAAAATTACCTATATTTGTTTTATGTGTTAATTACTGATATATCATAATGAATATCAAATGTGTAACCTCCATATTTTATCCAGTAATAATAAAAATTATAGTCATAATTATATTTTCAGATGCAAATAAAATAAAATCATTTGATATTTTCTGCACTCTCACTCTGTCTCTCCTACTATTTTTTTTGAAATAGAACTGTTTTACTGCAAAAAGAAAAAAGAAAATGACTAGGTAGAAAAAAGCCTGGAATATTAGAAATGAATTAACGAATGATTTACTGAAATAAAAAAAAAACATTTCTAGAACAGAACAATGACTTACTTCTATATGCAATAATTAGCCTTTAGCATCAATACATTGGTAATTGCTATTCAATAAAATAGTATCATAATTCATCTATTTGTTAGTATAATTACTTTTAGTTTGAGGACTATACCTAGCATTACTAAAACTGGAGCTATTAGTCTGGTATTTGTCAGTCTTACCATGACATTTGCCAAATGAAAGTGTTTTGTTAAATTGAGAATAAAAAATAACTCTGAGGTTTGTCATCACAATAGAAGTGCTATTATCCACAATTCTGTCCCTTGATTTAAAAGACTTCAAATATATGGTAACTAAATAGTGGGTAACAGCTATGCCAAACACTACCATCGATACACCAGCTGTAAATCACTCAAAATATATTAAATTCATGATAGTTGTTCGAGCTACCTACATTCCCATTTTTATAATCACATAATAAAAAGAAATACCAAATTTCACAATGCAATTTCTAGACAGTAGTTGGCGATTTATTGCTCCAACACTAAAGTCAGCATGTCTTAGCTTCCTATCTTCTTTAAAATAGCAGTCAAATGATTTCTACATAATGGCTTCCTCCAGTATCTCATCAGACAAGAGCATTGTCAAGGGTATAGCAATCAAACACTGAGCCCACCCTGACCTAACAAAAAATCAAAAGCTCCCTTCTGACTTTGTTAACACCAATAATTAAATCAATCTCCCTCAGAAGAAACCAGAGTGAAGTTTCACAGGTGGAAGCAGCTTTCACTGCCAAAGGGCTTTTCACAATTTGATGCACCTAAGGTTTAGAGCTGGAAAAGTGATAATAACCGTGGACTATTTCTGCTCATTTTCAACTAGTAAAAAATATTTCATTGCTTGAAAGTCAGCTGAAATAAAACACGGAATTTTCTATGATATTTAATCAGGATTCAGTAAAAACTATGGTCTAAGCAGATACAGACTTTGGGGGTTGTAATTAAAGGTCTTTCTTCCTGAAAATTATAAGCACTCTAGAATACAAAATAAAGGCTGTTTTGGTTGGAGTGCATTCCTTTTAGTCTTGAGTAACCCTGTTTTTAAGATCATGACTAGAGACTCCTCAAGAAACTAAGTAATATCATCAAAGTGAACTGGGAAGACTCTCAGGGGAGTATGTCAATCAAAGAGAATAACAGATCAAGCTGCAGCCTACAGAACCAATGGGAAAACAAATTCTCCAGTATCGAGGGGTTCACAGCTGCAATTCAAAATGACACAAGTATTGAGAACTGAGATCTTTTTAAAGCAACCATGGTTATCATGTATGGAACAAAAACACAGAATAAATGCTGAAACCTCTCTAACTGGCTAGCCTCTAGGCTTTCTCCTAATTCACATTCTTGTCTCTCTGTGATAAAATTCTTAAATTTACAGTGCAGTAGGAACATCTCAAATAGTGAACATCTCAAATCAAACGTTGCCACTTCCTGAGTCATAGAACTATTGTTATGTTAACTGAAAAAGCATAAACTTCCTTCTAAAATTATAAGGAAAAAGAACTACCTTCAGTCTGTCACCTCTCCTCTTCAGGAAAGTTGAATTGACATCATTTTCAAATTCTTCTCTTCTTATAGCTATAATTACTAAGCCACTACTATCATTCAAGGCAAATCACACAGCTTTCTCTAGGAGACAAATGTGATCACAACTCAACTAATGGCTTTAATTTTACAGACTGCAGTAACATGAGGAAACAGGACAACAGAAAATGCATTAACTAATGTGCTAGAGAGAAAAAGCCTTCCAAAAGTTTTGTTTAGTCACAGATAGAGTTAATGTTCTGTCAGTGTTTTTTGCTCCTATGTTAAGGAATTTAAGCAAAATATTAACACCATTTATTTTTCCTTTATAACATGCTTCATTCTGGAGCCTGATTAATTATCACTGTTTGTTCATTGCTGTATCTCTGTTATTTGGTATTATGCCTAGCACCCTGGCACATACAGATCACAATACTGACATAGACCATTTTATTCTGCTTTGCTTTAGTGTACTTAGATACATATTTATTTTTTTTATTTATTTAGCGTTTGGGGTCACACCAGCGATGCTCAAAGTTACTCCTTGCTATGCGCTCAAGGAATTACTCCTGGAAGTACTCGGGGTACCATATAGGATGCCGGGGATTGAACATAGGTCAGCCACATGCAAGGCAAACGTCCTACCACTTGTATTATCGCACTGGGCCCGACATATTTTTAAAAAGAACTGAAAGCTTGTGTCTATGATGGCTATTTATCAGTCCTATTTTCCCAACAGCACATGTACAATTTATACCACTGTTATTATATTTTAATAATTCTTCCATTATTTCAGAAGTTTTGCCATTATTTATCTGTTATGGTGACCTAGGGTCAGAGACCATTGATGTTACTCTTGAAACTGTTTGAGGGTGATAAAGGCTGTGTCTTCTGAGTGATCCCCAAATAGCTTTCATCCCATTTCTCTCTCCCTATTTCTCTCTCTCCTCACAACGGCATCTCATTTCTTCCTGTTCATAGAAACACAACAGTACTGAAAGCAGGCCAATGAATGCACAATAACTTGTAAGTGTCTGTCTGGCTTGAGAGAATTAAGCTTACTGAGAAAGATGTCAAAATTGAAGACAGTTGGCAAGCTAATCTCTTATACCAAATCTGTGCATACAGAACAAAAAAACACACATTTTATCTTTGTTTTTGAGGAGGTTGGGTGCTTGGGTCACAACCGGTGGTGCTCAGAGCTAACTCCCAGCTCTGTGATCAGAAATCTCTCCTGGTGGTGGTCAGAGGATGACACGGGATTCTGGGAATCAAACTCCCAATCAGCAGCATGCAAGGTCTTACCCACTATAGTATCCCTTCATTCCCTGAAAAGTTCTTCAAGAAATTAAAAGAACTGCTCCAGTTAATATATGAATTATAAAATCAGCATTTTACTGATGGGGAACTATTGTAGCTGCTAAGGATTTGGTTCTCTGTGGGGGAAAAGGGAAGACAAAATGCCTGAGTTCAGTTGAAACTCTGAGAAAAGACAGAAGATCAAGGAACCTAGGGGTTGTTTCCTCCTGTAGGATGCTTGTGAAAGGTGGAAAACTTTCTGCTTTATACTTTCTTTTTTTTTCTTTTTGGGTCACACCCAACGATGCTCAGGGGTCACTCCTGGCCATGCTCAGGGGACCATATGGGATGCTGGGAATTGAACCCGATCGGCCATGTGCAAGGCAAACGCCCTACCCGCTGTGCTATCACTCCAGCCCCTGCTTTATACTTTCTTAATGGGGGTTGGGTAAGCACTTAACATAAAAGACAAAACGGTCTGGAAAGAGCAAGTTGTTTGAAAAGATTATCTTCTGTTTATCCCAGAGGCATACCCTAGATCCATTCTCCTGGAACTTCTTTCTTAGGCCCCGTATTCCTTTTTTTTTTTTTTTGGGGGGGGGGTCCACACTCAGTGATGCACAGGGTTTACTCCTGGCTCTGCAGACCATATGGGATGCTGGGATTCAAACCAGGGTCGGACGCGTGCAAGGCAAACACCCTACCTGCTGTCCCACTGTGTTATCACTCCAGCCCCAGGCCCTATATTCTACTTTTTTTCTTTTTTGGGTCACACCCAGCGATGCTCAGGGGTTACTTCTGGCTCTGCACTCAGGAATTAGTACTGGCAGTGCTCAGAAGACCATGTCAGATGCTGGGAATCGAACCCAGGTCGACTGCATGCAAGGCAAATTTCCTACCTGCTGCGCTATCACTCCGGACCCAGGCCCTGTATTCTTCCTAGCTCACTCTACTTATTCTCTCCTGTCCCTTGATAGTTATAGCCCAACAAGCTTCAGTGATCTGGACTATCAAACTTGCCACAATATAACTGACCTTAACTCAAAATTTAAGCAGTGTCCCAAGTTCAATTCAGTAGAAGCTTAAGAGAGGTTGCAGAAGAGAAACTGGAAGCCAGTAAAAATTGGATATTAAGTTTAAAGAAAGAAGTCACATTTCCATCAATGTGTTAGCAGAAAGCACTATGTACTGAAGTGAAATCTCCAGAATGTTATCCAAAAGGTCTAGCAAAGGTAACTGATATAGGTAGAAACACTATGAGAGAGATTTTCAATAAGGACTAACCAACCTTCACTAGGACAAGATGCTGTCTAGGGCTTTCATAGCTAGAGAGGAGAAATCAATATCCAGCTTCAAAGTTTCATAGAACAGGCTGACTCCATTTTAGAAACCAATGCAGCTGGTGAACTTGAGGCCATTTCCATTTTCATTTCCAAAATCTTAGAACTCTCTAAAATAAGTGCTAAATCCAGTGTTACTATACTCTACAAAAGCAACAAAACCTGAAAGACAACTCATCTGTTTATTAACATGGTTGACTGAATACTTAAAAACCACCACTGAGCTCTACTGATCAGGGAAAACATTTCTTACAAACATTACTGCTTATTCCAAGAGTTAATGCTGAATATGGACTGGGAGATGAATGCCCTTTGCATGCCTGCTAACACAACATCCGTTCTGTAGATCAAGGATTCAGGAGTCATTTCGACTTTCAAGTTTTACCATTTTAAATATATATTTTAAGCCTTGCATGATGGCTGACCTGAGTTTGATTCCTCCACCCCTCTCGGAGAGCCCGGCAAGCTACCAAGAGTATCTCGCCTGCACAGCAGAGCCTGGCAAGCTATCCATGGCGTAGTCAATTTGCCAAAAACAGTAATAACAAGTCTCACAATGGAGATGTTACTGATGCCCGCGCGAGCAAATCGACGAGCAACGGGATGATTTTAAGACTATACTTGTCCAAAGCAGACATTCAACTGAAGGATCTGGAAACTAAATTGAAGACGTTCTAGAACATAAGTCTCGTCATTCAAGATGCCATTAAGAACATCCATGATTCATAGAATGCCAAAACATCATCATGAGCGCAAGTTTGGAAGAGGCTGATTCTTTACACATTATGGAAACATTTAAAAAAGTGAAATTCTAACTGGAGCGTGAACATGTGAATGAACTGTGGCAAATTCAAGGTAGAAGAACCAAGTAGGGTGCATAGTGATAGCACAGTGGGCAGGGTGCTTGTCTTGCATGCTGCCAACCAAGGCTCAATCCCTGGCACCCTATATCATGCCCAGGGCCGGCCAGGAATGTTCCCTAAGCACAGACCCATGATAAAGCACAGGCATGACCAGGGATAGCCACAAAACAAAGAACCCTTCCCCCCAAAAAGAAAGGCCTGAAGTTTCTTTTTATGGATGTGCAAATCAAGTTTTTGACATGGAATCTACCAATAAAGATGCTGTGAACATGCCTGAAATTTTAAAAATAGAAACAAGAGACAAGGAACATGGCATAAACGTAATGCAAAGATTAGGAGTGAACTAACTACAGCATTTAAAGTACTACAGTGTAGATTTATAAAATGCCATCTAACAGCACAGCATTCCTCAAAGGAAAAATATGTGACATAGTCAGTAGATATGGCAAAACACCTAGCTGCCTTATTTAAAAATATTGTAGCACTGTAGCACTGTCTTCCTGCTGTTCATCGATTTGCTAGAGCAGGCACCAGTAACGTCTCCATTGTGAAATTTGTTGTTACTGTTTTAACATATTGAGTATGCCTCAAGTAGCTTGCCAGACTCTGCGAGAGGGATGGAGGAATCGAAACTGGGTTGGCCGCATGCAAGGCAAACACCCTATCCACTGTGCTTGGAGTGATAGTATAGCAGTGGGGCATTTGCCTTGAGCACGGCCCACCGGGATTCGATTCCTCCATACCTCTTGGAGAGCCTGGCAAGCTTAATATGCAAGTAATGACATATTACAGATGAAATTTGCCTAAAAATGGACAGACATGAGGAGTATCAAACTAAGTCCGAAGAAATGAGTCTGAAGTAGAGGTACAGGTATAGAATGACTGCATTCATTTTTGGTATATGAAATATATTAGTATGAAACTAATATCTGACGCCAGAGAAAAGAGGGGCCAGGAGGACTCATCAATGATTGAAAATTACCACAAGTACGTGTTTGGAGGAGGATGAATAAGATAGAGAAGGGACCTATATGACAATAATAATTGGAAATGGTAACACTGGACAAGAACTGAATGCTGAAATTTAGGTGAAGAGATATACATAATAACCTTTCAGTATCTTTATTGCAAACCACAATGCTCGAAAGGAAAGAGAGAAAAAGAGAGAGAGAGAAGAGAGAGAGAGAGAGAAATAGAGAGAGAGAAGTGCCTGCCATAGAGGTGGGGGAGGGAGCAGGTAGAGGGTGATGAGGGGAAATCTGGGGACATTGGTGCTCTGTAATGTACATTGGTGGAGGGATAGATGCTGGAACATTGTATGACTTGAAACCTAATTATAAACACCTTTGTAAGGACTATCTCACAGTGATTCAATAAAAAAATTAAACAAAAAATTAATTAGCTTAAATATTACCATGCAGCTTCATACCCAACACCATATAATGTCCCCTGAGAACCCTCAGGAATGATTCCTGCACACAGCCAGGTGTGGCCTAATCCCCTCCCCACAAATACTCCCGCAGCCTCCCCAACTACCAGCAACCCCTACCTCTAATTAGACAGCAACCATCAACATCAAGGCATGATGTACTCTACCAACAAAATCATTACTTTTTTGCAAATGGCCTTGATGATGGTACCATTTTCTATGAATATACATTTTACCTAAGGTACATACACTGTTGTTATAGGTATAACACTACTGAATACTCAGAGATTACAGTCCAATGCACACATATCTTTTATATTAACTGGGAAACCAAAATCACTTGTGAGTCACTTATTGTAATATTTGCCACATTTAATTGCAGTTGTCTGAAATCAAACCCATGTATCCCTAAGGCTGTAAGGTGTGCCTGTACCTAACTACTAAAGAAATAACTTTAAGGGCTGGAGTGATTGCGCAGTGGTAGGGCTTTTGCCTTGCACGCGGCCGACCCGGGTTCAAATCCCAGCATCCCATATGGTCCCCTGAGCACCGCCAGGGGTGATTCCTGAGTGCATGAGCCAGGAGTGACCCCTGTGCTGTGTGTGACCCAAAAAGCAAAAAAATAAAACATTATTAAAAAAAAATAACTTTAAATCTATAAGTGAAAACAGAGTATCAGCATATAGTTTACAGGATATCACCTGCATTTTTTTTGGCATTTTGGGTCACACCCAATGATGCTCAAGGGTTATCCTGACTCTGCATTCAGAAATTACTCTTGACAGAGCTCAGGGGAAAGTATGGGATGCCAGGGATTACACCCGGGTCAGCCACTTGCAAGACAAATGCCCTACCTCCTGTACTATTAGTTCAGCCCCTCTTCTGCATTCTTGATCATTTTGTATTTTTCAACTAAATCCCATTTAAAACACTAAATTTATAAACACCATGATTGATTAGCTTCCAATACTTCTTTCTAATTACTGTATCGTAATTATATTTATAATGTAATTATAAATATAGATTTTTATAGATCAAATGGACCTTCTGGTTCTCATCTCAAAATAAAAGAATTCTACAAGCAAAAGAAATACAATTCAATCTATTAATCACTATATAATGACTAGGTCCTGTTAAATTATGCTACTCATTTAATATTTTCTAACTAGAATGAAGGCCCAATGTTTCCAAAGCTTTGGGTGTTAGACGTTTCTTATACATTATAAATGAAAGGCAACTTCAGGAAGGCATTTGAAAGAAGCTTTGTTTGCTTAGAAACTGACCTGAATATTGGATGCCACTTTCAGTCCCAGCACCCCAAGCACTGTGAAGGGGAGAGAGAGGCAAAGACTGAATTTGACTGCCAATAGTTAATAAGTTCATCAATCATGCCCCTGTAATGAAGCCTCTGTAAAACCCCTCAGGGGCTCCCCAGGAAGCTTTTAAGTTGGTGAATAGAAATGTGGGGCAAGAGAAGCCTGTGGGGAGGGTACAGACATTGGGGCCTTTCCTCTCTCCCTGCTCTAAGTACTCCTTTCCTTTGTTATCTTTATAATAAACTGGTGATATAATGAGTCCACAGGGTTTCTGACTTCTGTGACCCATCATGCAGATTAATGGAGTTTGAGGAGGGTGTCCCGGAAATCTTAAACTTAGAGCCAGAGGGTGAGAAGCAAGGAGAAATCTGGGCTGTGATAGAAACCTAGACTGAGGTGGGAACCTCCAACTTGCAGCTGGTTGGACAAAAAGATCTAGCAGGTCTTGTCTAGATTTTAAAATCAAAAGGACTCGGGCTGGGTCTTGTCTCTGATTTGGAGTAGAGTGTCAGGAGCCTAGCCCGTGGCCTGAAGAATCAGAGTTAGCTACTGGTATGGGGAGGCCTTACCCTCCCCATCGGTTGGAGAATAGGCCCAGGGGCCCTCACTGGTTCCATACAGTTTTCTTCAAATCATTATTTCAATTTTTTTTTAAGTTTTTATTGTCCGTCATTTGAATATTCATTCAGGGAAAGTAAATATTAAATTATTACTTTATATTTTACAATAGACCTATTATCAACATGCTAAGTTTCTAGGAGAGAAAACAGAAATAGTTTTTCTCGCACAGTGAATAATTTTTTAAACACTTATGCACTAAGTCCATGCTGTATTAAAATTCATTCATGAGGCAAACCTTTAAAAATTTCATCATAGAAAGGAACTTATTTCTCTAACTTGGACTAGAAAGTCAGTGATCTGAATCTCTGAGCAGATACTCATTCTGTTTTGGTTGTCCCTAAGTGTGGCAAACTTGTTGGTGCCAGGTGGCTCACAGGCTATACAAAAGCATTTCACAAAGTTCCCGGTTGACTGAAACTGCATAGGTTAAGCTATGCAGTAGGTAAGTTTAAATGTATCTAAAATATATTCTCAATAGGGCCTATATTAAGAATTCTACCTAGAATTGATTGGTTCTTCAGTACGCAACAAATGTAAATTTGTTAGTACTTAAAGATATATACCCCTTTAAATATTTTCCTTAAGTCACCATATGGTTATTCCTTAAATAACTAGTGTAACCAGCTGATATCGTACCCAGAGCTTCTATCAACAAAACTGCATCTAACTGAGAGCCAGTAATGGCTCAGCAGAAAAAAACACCTGATTTGTAAACATGAGGCTGTGAGTTTGACCCCCACTGCTGCACATCTGTGTAGAATGCAGTTCTCAAGACTGTGTTCCCTGAGAACCCCAGCATCGCAACAGATTATGTGACCTCTAACACATGGCCCGTGGTATGAGAGCACCAACTAATGTGTTCATCCTCTGGGATGTGTGTGTCTGTGTGTGTGTATGAGTGCCACAGTGATCACAACAGCCAAGAGTACAAAGGTCACAACTAAGTTTATATGTGAGAGCCCCCCTGATCACTGCAGCAACAGATAGTCTATTTTTTTTTTTGTTTAATTGGGACACTGTTATTTAGAGAGTTATTCATGACTGCATTTCAGGCATAGAATGTCCCAACACCAATTCTTCATCAGTGACCACCTCCTTCCACCAATGTCCCCAATTACCCTCCCACACCCGATTCTCCTTCTATGTCAGACATCTTATTATCTGTTTCACTTTGCAGCCTTCCTTTACAGTTCCCTTTCCCTAAGCACTGCAGTTTTCAGTACTGTTATTGAGAGGGTCTGTATTATACTATTCAGCCTCCCCTCTTCCTTCAGAGTGATCATGTCCCTTCACCATGTCCCGTTACCTTCCCTGTCCTACTTCAGACCACTCTGCCCAGCAGAGGCAAGCTTCCAACGTAAGTCCAGTTCTCATGTTCTCCATTTCTATTGCCTCTGGGCATTTATCCCTGACTGTGCTTTTTTATATCTAGCATATAAGAGAGATCATTTGTTGCACATATTTTTTTAAAAAACAAACATATAGTATCTCTAACCTGTCTTAATTTCAGTCTTCCAAGCTGTATGTTCAGTGCTCTTGTAGAACAGAATTGGACTATGCTAACACTTCTTTAACCCTTAAATTCTGAGAGTTCTTTTTATGTACTGTGAGAGCAAAATCTCATGGTTAATGAACCAGTTTGAGAGAAGCATACAGAAATAAAACGAAGGACAGCTTCTTCAAAAATCTAGTTTGACAAGGTATTTTAATAAAATAAAAAGGGTTTGGAAGGAAAAGACTAAAGGGAGGGAAGCAGGAAGGGTGGGAAAGCAACAAAACCATTTTTATCCATGTAAATAAAATTATATAAATTAGATCATTATTAAAACAGGTTTGGCATTTTCTTAGGTTAACAGACTGGAAGAGATCCTTTGTACTCTTGAATGTTTAAACAGTTTGCTGATTGTACTATTTTTCCCTTTGATGAAGTACTTGCCTATTTTATTTTTGTTCATCCAACTTTTCCGTCACTTTTTATTCAGTCCTTTGGGTGGGAGGTAGGAGGAAGGGCTGTCTGTCAAGTTTCCTTTATTACAGGCCTAATTTTCTTATTTGATAACTTCCTGGTTTTTGTGTATACATTTCAACTTCCACAAATATGTGCTTGAAAGAACCATGACAGTAAGATTTCTTAAGGCGAAATAAGGTATTTTTTTCAAGTCTTTGTGATGGTAGAAGACACATAAAAATGTCTTCTTAACCATGTTTAAGCTCATATGTTTAAGCTCTTATGTCAGTAGTGTAAGCAATCTCCAGGACCCTTTTCATCTTGCAACTGAAGCTCCTCTATGCCACTCAATATTACCTCCCATGACAGCCACCTTGATTTAAGTCCTGGATTTGAAAAAAAAAAGGCATTTTTAAAAGATGGGTGAACAGGGGCCAGAGGATAATATAGTAGTGTGCATGCACTGCACATGGTCAATCCCCGGCACTTCATATGGTCCCCTGAGACCACCAGAAGAGATCCCTGAGCCCAGAGACAGGAGTCAGTCTTCGGCACTACCAGGAGTGGCTCTAAACAAAAATAATTAATTAAACTTTTTGAAGTAAATAAATAAATGAAAGGCAAGTAGAAACTCAGTGAGAGGAGAGAGTAAGAGACAAAGAAAATATAACAGAGAAGTGAATCGACCAAAAAAAAAAGTATTCTAGACACATACAATAATATGATTTTATCTATAGATACCTAAGAAAACATAAAATAGTACCACGCAATGTTTAAAAGTGTGGTCTACTCTACCTAATGTACAAAAGTCAAATCAAAATGGATTAAAGACCTCAATATCAGACCTGAATCCATAACATGTAAGAAAACATAGGCAAAAACCCTCCATGACATTGAAACTCAAGGCATCTTCAAAGATGAAACACTGCTGACCAAGCAAGTGGAAGCAAAGATTAACAAACGGGACTACACTGAACTAAGAAGTTTCTGCAATTCAAAAGAAACAAGCGACCAAGATGCAAAGACAGCTCATTGAATGGGAAAAACTATTCACCCAATACCCATCTGATATGGAGTTAATATCAAAAATATACTGGTAGAACTTTACAAGAACAAAACATTCAACCCCGTCAAAAAATAGGGAGAAGGAATGAACAGAAACTTCCTCAAAGAAGGAATTCGAATGGCCAAAGGCACATAAAAGAATGCTCTACATCACTAATGATAAGGGAGATGCAAATCAAAACAACAAGATATCATCTCACACCACAGAGACTGGCACACATCCAAAAGAACAAGAACAACCAGTGCTGGTGTAGATGTGGAGAGAAAGAGACTCTCATTCACTGCTGGTGGGATTATGAATTGGTCTAAACTTTTCGGGAAAGAGTATGTGCTTTCCTAAAAAAAACTAGAAATTGAGCTCTTATTTGACCGAGCAATACCACTTCTGGGAATATATAAATGTTAGTTCTCATTTTATTTTGTATTTCCAAATAAATTACAAATTGTAGTATTCTACATTCCTGTGCCATGGCATTTTCTAAACATTTCATATGAAGATCCTCATAAAGCATTTTCCACATAGCAAATTCTCAAAGAATGCAAATTTGAAGTTTTACTCAAATTTCATTCCATGGGTTTTGCCAGGTTAGTGGCTTTGTACACAAAAGTAACTTGTTCCACATTCCTACTAAAATCTCAGCAAAAAATACTGCCAAGGGACTAAGTTTAACTTAATTGGCTTTACTTAAAGTAGAAACACATCATATGTCATAAGCGAATCAGTACTGTCCTTGCTTATGAGTTACCAAACTTCTTTACCTCTACATTGGATCATATTTCTTGGACATTTCATCAATAATCATTATAAAATTCTGGCATTATATTCTATATATTTAGTATTATCTTATCTCAGTGCTTCAATAGCAATACTAAAGACTGATATGGGAGCAAACTGAAATTTTACTGAAATATGAAATGAAATATATTACACATAGGGTAACGACACACATGGTATAATTTACTATCCAAAACTGGAGCACACTTAAAAAAGAGGGCTAATTAGATAAGAAACCAAGATAATTGCTACCAACTAAGATTATTCCTGGCTAGCATAAGTGTTATGTTACCTCCAATGAAAGTGAGAATGGAGACATTTTGCCAATGGAAGAAACAAGCTGTCTTCTTTTACTAAAATTTAATTTCTCCTCATTAAGCTTGGAAGAAATACATATATGTTGAATAAAGCAAGAAGTGAACACATAAAATATGTAAAGTAATTTTTGTGTGAAATGTCCAAAGGAGACTATGATAAGCCGGTATCAGTTATACTTTGCTCTTACAGTTTTATTGCCTTATACACATTGACACAACAAAATGACAAAAACGCATGCATATCAAGACTTAGAATACAGTCAGATATAGATTTTTCTTAAACTATTTAAATGATTTAAACATTCACCCGAGTTTCTGCTTCCCTCCACCATTGCCTCAGGATCCCCCTGTAAAAGGTAGCCCCTATACCATGCTGTCTCCCATCATGGTAAGCTAAGTTCTGTAGACCAGTTCTCAAGGCCTTTGACCATCTGTTATTTCATCACTATACTTCTTCATATACCACATATGAGAGAGGTCAACCATTCAGTATCTGTCCCTCTTTTCTGGCTGACTAAATGGGACCCCTCCAGTTCCACCCACTGTAGCACTGTAATACTGTTATACCCCCATTGTTCATCATCGTTTTGCTCGAGTGGGCACCGTAATGTCTCCACTGTGAGACTTGTTGTTACTGCTTTTGGCATATCAAATACGCCATAGGTAGCTTGCCAGGCTCTGCCGTGCGGGTGGGCTACTCTCAGTAGCTTGCCAGGTTCTTTGAGAGGATGGAGGAATTGAACCCAGGTCAGCTGCGTGCAAGGCAAACACCCTACCCGCTGTCTATCGTTCCACCCACATAGTAGTAAATTATATGGTTTCATCTTTTCTTACAGTTGAGTTGCATTCCACTGTGTATATATATACAACAGTTTCTTCATCCAGTCATTTGTTCTTGAACATTTGTGTTATTTTAAGATTTTGGCTATTGCGAATAGTGCTGCAATGAATATGGAAAAACAACATTTTTTTCTGAGTTTCGGGGGCCTTGATGCAGATGACCAGAAGTGGGATTATGGGGACATACAGAAGCTCAATTCTTAGTTTTTGAGTAATGTTTTCTGAAAAACGCTGAACCAGTCTACATTCCCACCAACTGTGGTAAGAATTCATTTTCACACATGCATGCCAACTGGATGTTTTGTTCTTTGTGATGTGCGCAGTCTCATTGGTGTGAGGCGATATCTCACTGCTGTTTTGATGTGCATTTCTCTAATAAGAGTTGTCTGATAATCCCCCCCCCACTTTGCTGAATAAGGCATGCTTGGGTGAAAGATGTAAAGCATTATACTCAAGAACATGTGTGGAATAATATACTAGTGAAGATTTGGGGAATTCAATTAAGTCCACAGCCATTCATGGTTACCTTGTGGTATAAAGAACACAAGGCTTGGAGCCACATAGATAGAAGAGCAAGTACCATTTATGGTGCTGATCCAGACCCATTTCCTGAAACTGACTATGCTCCCCCAAGCCTCTCCAGGAATGATCCCTGAGCACAGAGCCTGGAGTCAGATCTGAATATAATTGTTGTTTTGACTTGAATTCCCCTAATAATAAATAACACAAGCAATGTTTCATATATTTTTGTCCATCTGTATGTCGTCTTTGAGTAAGTTTCTGTTTATCTCATCCACCCATGTTTTGATGGGGTTGATTTTGTTTTTTCAAATAATGTACTACCAGTTCTTTACATATCTTGGATATAGATGAGTGGTGAATAAACATTCTCTCCCAGTCTGTGCTTCTGCACCACAAAAGAAATGATGAATAAAATAAAAAAATAGACTCTACAGATTGGGACAGAATGGTTTTACTTTTAACTTGTCATTATCATGAATCCACACCATTCCTTCTCCTTCATTCCATCATAATTAATCTTTTACCATGTCTTAGTTTTTTGGTCCCTCAGAAGTTCTCTCATCCCTCATCCTTTCTCTTATTATTAAAAATACCATTTACACTTTCTAGCAGTCTTACAACAAAATACATATTATTAGTGTTATTTTTTGTCAAGCTATGGTACATATACGAATTGTTTTTGAGAGATCAAATTTTATATATGTTTTATACTATGACCTTACTTATGCCATTATGTATGTAAAATAACTTGCCTATACTTATACTTGCCTATACTTATCTCCATAGTCACATCCATTTGGAAAAATGAGGGTATGGT
The DNA here is from genome assembly GCF_027595985.1 of Sorex araneus. Classification (NCBI taxonomy): domain Eukaryota; kingdom Metazoa; phylum Chordata; class Mammalia; order Eulipotyphla; family Soricidae; genus Sorex; species Sorex araneus. The sequence goes on along the minus strand of NC_073313.1, from coordinate 221,390,614 downwards.
CTGCCATTATCATGGTCTTAATATTTAACACAGTATGCAGTTAGGGTTAATTTTCTTAATATCCACTAAATTCATATTCAGTTCTAATTACTTTGGTGGTGTTTTACGCATGTTGAAATTTAGTTTCACTATAAAATTAAGTTTACAGATAAAGCTCTTTATTTTATTACCTTCACAATGTCTGACATATTCCTATAAATAATGCTACATTCAATAAATATTTTGCTAACAATAACTGACAAGGTGAGGAAAGTTAGCTTTATAAGTTTGTCCAACTATTGTACTAAAAAGGGACTGAAACAGATTTCCAGGTGAATATAATCATGTCCATACAAAAACTGTTATTGTAGGGGCTGGAGTGATAGCACAGCGGGTAGGGCGTTTGCCTCGCACATGGCCGATCCAGGTTGAATTCCCAGCATCCCATATGGTCCCCTGAGCACCTCCAGGAGTAATTCCTGAGTGCAGAGCCAGGAGTAGCCCCTGTGCATTGCCAGGTTGTGACCCAAAAAGCAAAAAAAAAAAAACAACTGTTATTGTAAAGAACTATTATAAATTTATTATCATACCACTTGTCACTTGTATCACTTGTCATCCCGTTGATTTTTGATTTGCTCGAGTGGGCACCAGTAACATCCATTCATCCCTGTCGAGTGTTAGTGTAGCCCAATGGTATCTGCTCACTCCAGGAACACGAAGAGCCTCAAACCATTCGTTCAGGGTTTTGAGGAAGAAGTCTGACCATCTCGTAGGTGGATGGTCACACGGTGTTTTGACGTCCCATGGAATCCAGTCTGTAACAGCTCTAGTCCAGCAGTCGTCTCTAAATTGCATTATGTATCTGGCCCATCTGATTTTCGACACCTTGGCAAACGAGACAGCATCCCTGTTTCTTGATTGTCGATGGAGGTCGGAACTCCAGATTCCTTCTCTCAATTGAGTGAAATGTGATATTCCAAGCATAGCTCTTTTGGTTCCTCTTTGGGATACCCAAATTGCGTTCTGTTTTCATAGGGCTCAGGTGTCTGAGGTGTATGTTAGTGAAGGTAGAACGGTAGAGTTGAAAAGATTACTAATTTTGAAATTTTATTTTTTTGTGGTATGGTAATGAATGAATGATAGTGAATGGTAACTAATTTCACAAAAAATAAAATAAAATTTCAAAATTAGCAATTCTTTTAAAAAGCATCTAGTTGGGAAATGGACTAAAAGTTTATTACCTTCCCCTCAAATTGATATGCTAAAGCTTCAATACCCCAATCATGGCATTAAGAACTGGGATATTTAGGAGGTAATTAGGTTTAGATGAGATCTGAGGGCAAAACTCCCATGATAAGACTATACGTAGAAAAGTGAAATTTATTAGTTACACAGGCGGGGGGGGGGCTTAGGGTAGGGGGGCTAGGGGCGTGGGGGTGTTTGGGGTGTGAGGGGGCGGGGTGGAGCTATACTGGGATTCTTGGTGGTGGAATATGAGCACTGGTGAAGGGATGGGTATTCGAGCATTGTATAACTGAGATTTAAACCTGAAAACTTTGTAACTTTGTAACTTTCCACAATAAAAAATTAAAAAAAAAAGACTATACGTAGAGTCTTTATAAAAAAGAAACAATATATCTTTTACCATCTGAAAGCACAGTGAAAAGACGTCTATATACAACCAAGAAAGAGGGTACCCTCTACACTAGAATCTTATTGCACCTGCATCATGAATTTCCTACACTCCAAAATGCAAAGATAAGTATCCTCTGTTCATGTCAATCCACAGTAGGGCTGGAGAGATAACACAGAGGGTAAGGTGATTAGCTTGCACAAAACTGACAAAGGTTCTATACTCAACACCACATTTGGCCACCCAAACTCCATCAGGAGTGACCCCTAAGCACACAGCCAAGAATAAGGCTTGAGCCCAGGTGTGACCCCAAACAAACAAAATCTGTGATGTGGGAGCTTAAGTAGAGTAATATAGAAAAACATTACTTTCTCCATTCACAAATAACAAAATCTTAACACCTATAAACATAAAAAGTTGAGTAAAACATACAAAAATCAATTTTATTTGTAAAGGTTATCAGTGAACAATTTGAAAATAAAATTACTGAAACAATTCTACTTGCAAAATCATCTTAAAAAGTAAAAATGGAAGAATTTAACAAAAACTGTGTAAATGCAAACACTGAAAACTACAAGGCATTATAGAAAGGGATATATTGAAAAAACATATGGTTATGATCACATATTGAAAAATAGTATGGCTGTGATCATATATTGAATGATAACTTTTAAAGTCAATTGATCTCTTACTAAGTTGCCAAAAAATATTAGGGAAAAAAAGAGTCTTTTCAACATATGGTGCTGGTACAAGGAGCTGTACATATGCAAAGGCATAAAATTAAACCCCTCACATAATAAAATACTTTAAACAATTCATTCAAATGAACAACACTGTAAAACCAAAGAAAGCAGGAGTAAATTTCTGTGACCTTGATCTGGCAATGGTCCCACAGTATACTACCAAAAACAAAAGCAATATAAGAAAACTGTCAATGTTGATTTGCATCAAAATTCGAAAAATTTGTTCTTCAAAGGGCAATACAAAAAAAATGGAAAGATATTCCACAAGATAACATAAAATATTTGAAAAAAAATTGATAAAGCAACAACTCAACAACAACAACAAAAAGACAAACCAATTAAAAACAGGTCATAGGATCTCAAGTGATAGATGCCCAAAGAAAATGTATAGATAACCAACAAGTGGTTAGCATTTTAAGTCATCAAAACAATGAAAATAGAAGTCACAAAGGGATATTGCAATACACTCACAAAGATAACTACAATTAATGAGCCATTAAAAGCTATTGTCAAGGGACTAGAAAGTGACTATAGCAAGTAGGGCACTTGCTTTGCATATGTCTGGCCTGGATTCAATCCCTGGCACCCTATATGGTCTTCTGTGCCATAGGAGGAGTGATACCTCAGCACAGTGCCAGGAGAAAACCCTTAGCACTGCTATGTGTGGCCCCAAAAACCGAACAAGAAAGAGCTATTGGCAAGCACAAGCAGAAAATGAAAGCTTGTACATAGATGGTGAGATTCTAAAATGGTGAGGCTTCCTTGGATAGGGTTTGGCAGATTCTTAACAAATTCAAAGCAAAATTATCTAACACATGACCTTGTAATTTCACTCTGAGGTATTTATCCAAGATAACTTAAAACATATGTCCACAAAAGCATGTACACAAATATTCACAGCAGGATTTTTCAAAATAAAAAATAAAAACAGATGTTCTTCAGCAGACACATGTGTAAACAGATTTTGGCACATTGAAATGATATATTTGTAGAGTCTTTGTTTCTTTGGAATGTGGACATTTCCTAAAATAATGAAACTTTGAATGCATTCTGCATTAATTTTTAGTAAAATATGAACAAGTTTCCTTTTGTAATAAATTTGAATACTTACTTTTTGTAGTATCAGAAAGTCTCATTTACTATTTTAATATTACTATTACTAACTTACTACTGAGCAAAATATCTATTTCAATACTTGCAAAATTAGGTCACTTCAAGAACTATTTTTTTAGATTACATAGAATTTATGTAGAATATATATGTGATTATATATACATATATATGCTATTTATATATGTATATATATATATATATATAAAGAGAAAAAGAGAGAGACAAAGACAGAGACAGAGTAAACATGTAAGATGCTACTACTAGAATGAGAGACCAACCTCCAAGCCATGGAGTCAATGGGCACTGGTGAAGGGATGGGTTCTCAAACTTTGTATGGGGGAAACATGAGCACAAAAATGTATAAATCTGTAACTGTACCCTCACGGTGATTCACTAATTAAAAATAAATAAATTTTAAATTTTCTTTAAAAAAGAAAAAAAAAAGATGCTACTACTAGAGACACTGGACCATGGGTATACAAACCTCTATATTTTTTTTCCTTTTTGGGTCACACCCAACAATGCTCAGGGGTTACTCCTGGCTCTGCTCTCAGGAATCACCCCTGGCGGTGTTCGGGGACCATATGGGATGCTCGTAATCGAACCCGGGTCTGCCGTGTCCAAGGCAAACGCCCTACTCTCTGTGCTATTGCTCCAGCCCTGACAAAACCTCTATTTTTACAGTTCTTGTAATGAAAATTATTCCCAAACTATTATTTTTCAATATATCTTCTAATTTTCACTTTTGCACATTCTCATATTTTGTCTGGTTATTTCAGTATAACTGTAACACCAATCCAAAACTTTAGTTTCAGGGAAGGAGTAGGTTCTAAGTGATGGCTAGGTTACTCAGTGGCCAACCCGTCAATGCCAGGCCCACCTGTCCAGTGGGCAAAGTCAGGGTCTCAGAATGTGGTGTTACTTGGGTCCTGTGGTGCTAGGGATCACCAGGTTACCCTGTGGTGATCAGGTGCCAAAGCCAGAGATCCTAGGGGCCTCCAGGGCTACACAAGTGATGTGAGAGACCTTGCAGTGCTGGAGACCCAACCATTGGGAGCGCGTAAGGCATGCACCCTAATTACTGTACTATCTCTTCTGCCCCCAAACTGTACTTTTATATTTGCTTGGTTTTGTTCCATAACATACCAGAGGTGTTTGGGAACTGCACTTGGTTCAGTGCTCTAGGAGTCATTCCAGGAACTGCTTAGGGGATTAGTTGTTCCAGAACAGAATCTGAGCCTCTTGGTCTGAATCTAAGGTCCCAAAATTATACTTATATCTAAAACCTCTTTTAATCTATATTCATGATGCAAGATATATCTATATTAATGATACAATTAGTGTTCACATGAATGAATGTTTAACCTATAACAATTATGTAATATCAGCATATTTTACTCAAGTCATGAGGCAATATTCATAGCATATACATAAATTTCACGCTTTAGTGGGGGCTGTCTGTTGGTAAAGGCAGTGCACTGGCAAATATTCCAGTCAATAGTTACATGTTTGACCAGATAACTTTCCTAATCTGGATACAAATTGCTAACTATTAAAAGGCTGCCCCTTAATATTTTTTGCAAGTGTCTAGATATTTTTTAAAATGTTATGAAAGAGCCAGAAAGAGAGCTCTATGAGGTAAGCAAATGTTTTACATACAGGAGGACCTAGTTCTATCCTGTGCCACCACATGTACCCGCAAGCAACAACAAGAGGGATTGCTGAGCACAGAGCTAGGAGTAGTCTCTGAGCTGAGCACTGCCATGAGTGACCCCAAAACAAATAAAATAAGAATTTTTGAAAGCTATCAGGGATACACATATAACATATAATAATATTCATGTATGATTTTACCATTATATTATTTTAATTATTATATATCATAGTAAGCAGTTCCATTAACTAAGTGTTCGGGAGAATAAACTGGTAACTTGCCATGAAAATTGATCATGTTTCTCAATAGTTTCATATTAAATCACTTCTATGCTGAACTTTATTTGATACCTATTGAGGGGCAAGGGTGCAGCTGCCTGAGAATACCCCCCTTCCCCTTGGACTTCTCTGCTGGGAAAGAGGACAAGACTCAGAGTGCCCAGGTCTGATCCCACTGTCCTGGAGAGTCTGTCATTCTCACACATATTTTTTCAGAGTTCAAGAAACAGATGCAAGAGCAGATATTGATGTATGTTAAGCAAATGATTGGGAATTACCACTCGTTTAGTAAAGTTGAAGATGATAGAGATCGATGTTTGTGTGAAGCAAAGAGCTAGTAGAAAACACCAGAACATAAAAGTGAGGAAATCTGTGGTTGAGACAGGCATTGGGGAGTAAATAGACGTGATGAGTCTTATATAATTTGTGGATAGGATGGGAGAATACTAATTTAACTAAATAGCCAACATTTTAAATTACTAACTCTTCCATTGAAACTGGAGCGATAGCACAGAGGGTAGGGCATTTGCCTGGCACATGGCCCACCCGGGTTTGATTCCTCTGTCCCTCTTGAAGAGCCCAGCAAGTTATCGAGAGCATCCCGCCCACATGGCAGAGCCCGGCAAGCTACCTGTGGCATATTTGTATGCCAAAAACAATAACAACAAGTCTCACAATGGAGATGTTACTGGTGCCCGCTGGAGCAAATCGATGAACAATGGGATGACAGTGCTACAGTGCTACCTATTATAGCTGCATTACTCCCAGAGAGAAAACTCTGGCTCCATTTAATTACAAGTTCCAAAACTGACTTCAGTCAATAATATGTTTTAATTCTTCAACTAAAACAAACAAAAGAAAAACTACCATGAGTAGTACCAGTTATTCACTAGAGGCTAAAATTACACATGTGCTGATTGAAACATGAATATATTTGATCCACTAGCTTTTGTGAAGCTATTTTAATAAGGGGACTATGTAATACATTATGTCTGAGTTTTACACAAGTCAGATTCCGATTAATTAAATGAGGGAGCCATCAGACATGGCTCTAAGGTCCTGAGAAGCTAAGGAACACCCAAATTTTGAATATGCACAAGTTTAAGATTATGAAATCAAAATGCTAAGGGCAACCAATTATTAACAGCCAATAAGGCTTCAAGCTACAGCGAGTCAGTAATATCTTCTCATTTAAATCTATCAGAGTCCAATACATTTCCATTTAAATATTTAAATGCTCAATATGACTAAGTTTATCTTTGCTGAGACATTTTATTCATATTGGAGATTAAAAGGCACAGAAGAAGAAAGAAAACTCTTAAATAAACAGCTGGAGAAGAGCGCATGGTGTTGTGTAGTGACTTAGACTCTCCTTGCGGGATCTGAGTGTGTCTCAGTCAAGCACACATGTGTTCCTGACCTCTTTTCAATTTTATCAACCACAAAACCTTGCTAATAATAACCTCTAGAACACAGAACCGTAGTGAACATTAAACAAGAACTTAAATTTCTTAAGGCCAAGACTGGAGCATAATAAAATTTCATAGCAGCAATTACCATTATTCTTCTGAGTCTCAATTGACTTCCTTTCTTCCTCCCTCCCTTTCTTCCTTCCTGTTTTGGTATGTGGACCCCACCCAGCTGTGCTCATGTCTTACTCCTGGTTCTGAGCTCAGGCATTAATCTGGTCAGTAATGGGGGGAATCATAAGTGGTGCCAAGGATTGCATTGGTGTCAGCCAGCCATGTGCAAGGCAAGAACCTTCATTTGTATTATCTCTCTGGGCCATGCCCAATTTTCTTAGCCATAATAACACAATCCCTCCTCTATGAATTAGGTATGCAGTGAATTGAGAGATAATGCATATTACAGTTCATTACGCACTACAAAGGGCATGCCTCCACAAATGTAAACATAGCCTACTTCTGTGATTTATCAAATACCAAAGATTACAAAGGCTACAGTTAAATCAAACCTAAACCTACAAAGCTGTTCATGTTTTTTATTATTAGTACTCTATTATTAGTCCTTCCTTAACTTTAGTGTGTGAGAGTCTAGCAGTTCCTAAATGACTATTTTGATAAGCATATTGAGGCATTGACTCATTGGGAAGTCCTTCTAGACTGGAGATTCTGCAAGTGTCTTTGAAAGTTTTTTGAGCTTAAGCCAGATATCCCATTATAACACAACCAATCATTACATGGATTGTACTTTACATAAGACCAAGCCACATCATATTAAAAAAATAAGGCTGTTGAAACAATGCAAGAACCAGGACCGATAAAACGGGTCTTTCTATATTCACTTTGAAGTTAAATTAAAATAAAAATTTCCCTACTGATTCAGATAGGTATTCTGTATCATCACTAAATAAATAGACAAATGAACCACAGTAAAACTCAGGTAAAGAATGCACTCAACACAGAAATGACCCTTACTTATAATATAAGTTATGGTTTTAGAAGGTAAATTACAAAGAGTTTAAATAAGACTTCATTTTTTTTCATATAATATAAAACAGACTGACAGTCAGTATATTTAAGCAATATGAGTAGCCTGCTTCTTAAAAGAGTGATATACATATAATATTTGTATTCCCTCACTTTCCATTTTCTGTTGAAACCCCAGTGAAGTTTCTTGAGAAGATTTGAAAAAAAATCACTAAAGCAAAAAGGATCTTGAAAAACACTTTACAGAGTTCTGCTGTGACAGCAGGGGCAATTGTCAAACAGTACAAACTGCTTAGAGAGTGGTGTGATGCTAATAACTTAGGAAACTCATTTTGCATAACTGAATGGAAAAGGGAACTTACATCTGCTTCACTGTAAGTAGGTCTTGAAAGTAATGAAGAAGCAATTTTTCAAAAACAGACTCAGTAAGCACAGAGTAAATTTTTGGGCAAAGGCTAAAGCATACAGAAGTCTTTGAGAAAGATAGATAAAAGCATTGCTCAGTTTTGACAGAAATTTTGATTTATGAAACCAAGATCTTAACGGTTTTAATGACAAATTTTACTTTTAAAAATCATATATAAATTAAAATCATATATATCTATGCCAGTCCTCCGCCTATATTCAAGCACAAACTCAACAACACAAAAAAAAATGAGATCTATACTACAATCCTCAAACTTGGAAATGTGGCTGTCAAGGTAACAGGCAGAGGGACTGGGGGAGGAAACATGGGAACACTGTTAGAAGGAAGCTGATTGGTGTTGGAGTATCTTATGCCTAGGACTCAACTGTCAATAATTTTGTTATCACATTTTTTAACAAAACAATTTTTAAAATCCAAACTTTCCGGGAAAAATTGCCCATGAAAAAATACAATGTTATATCGCTGTCACTGTCACTGTCATCCCATTGCTCACCGATTTGTTCGAGCGGGCACCAGTAACGTCTCTCATTGAGAGACTTATTGTTACTGTTTTTGGCATATCCAATACTCACAGGTAGCTTGCCAGGCTCTGCTGTGCGGGCTCCATACTCTCAGTAGCTTGCCGGGCTCTCCAAGAGGGGCAGAGGAATCGAACTCGGGTCGGCCGCGTGAAAGGCAAATGCCCAACCACTGTGCTATTGCTCCAGCCCACAATGTTATATATTGTAGATAATTTATTGTTATGTAGAAACTGTTTACATGTACCAAAATGTAGTAAAATGTCATCTAAATACAATTTAAAATATTACAAAGTTCGAAGTTCAAGGAAATAGCAAAGTTGCAGAGAGCATGCCTAGCACTTGTGATGCCTTGAGTTTGATCCCCAATAATGCATGTTCCCCTCAAACATGTCTGGGTGTGATTCTGTTTGTCCACTGAGCGTTAATGAGTCTAATACCACCCTGTAAAAGTACTTACCATCATTTATTTTTCAAGACACATCTGATTTAAGAACGTTATTATAAAACTGAATGTGTGTATGTACACACATGTTTCTATCTCAGAGAGACCATCCAAGAATGTGATATTTATATTTTATCCCTGTCTCACCAGGCTCAAATGAAGTGAGAATGGCCACACACAGAAATGCTACACAACTATGCAACCTGGTGGTCACAGAAATTGCCTCACAACCTGAAACCAATGCTGCAAATTCATCTCCCCTTATCTGAGTCTGAAATACAAATGTCAAAAATTCATTATTCTGTAACCCTACAAAGAGGCACTCATTTAATCATGAATCCTTCTAGCATCCTGTTGTTCAATATTCAAAAATCTAAAGTTCAGATACTATTTCCCCAGCCCATGAATACTATTTTTGAGTAGTATTCACTAGAACGAAGACCAGAGCATTTGTTTCCCGACAGAAGCCTAATCCTACAAATAAGGAATTTATTTACTTGCTTTATTATGTATTCCTTTTACAAAGAACATTGAACTCAGAAAAACCTAACAAATTACCTAAATCACAAGGTTGTAGCCTTATATAGCTTTATTTTTAACTTGTGATAAAAAAATCCATATAAAGATAATAAAACAATACCCATCACATGCTAGTCACCTAACAACAATGTTTATTTATAATATTTACATTTCTCAAAAAAGTACCTAACAAGGTATAAGATATCTCTACTTGTAATACATAATTTACAATGTACATCAGATATTAAGACATAGGTGTTTCACATTATTATCCCTCCAACCCTAGCACTCCAAAAGTATCTCTCCAATGAAAAAACAATTGCTTGGAAGTCCTATCTTTGCCAAACACACACAGTCTGGATACTCCAAGCACTGTTACTGTGGCTCTAGTGTTCCCCCGAGTACTATAGGGTGTAGCCCTGGTGGCCTGGTACTGCTGGTCAGGGCAAAGCCACATTCAAGCCCTAGTATTGAGTCAACCAGCCTACTGGTCAAGTTTCCACTGGTGTGGCCCTGAAATCTCCTGGCAATTGTTCGGGAACCCTATCTCTGCCAAATGCATCCCCCCCAACACAGACACACAGGATGGGAAAGAATGAGAATTTTTCAACCAACACATTCTATCCCTAAACTCAAAGACAAAGTGTTATCGATCCCTAAATGATGCTGATAATACAATGAATATGTCAACAAATTTTATTAGAAATTATGAATTAAACACACTAAACACAAATCCCTAAAAGCTCACTGGTACTAAACTTAATATGCATTAGTCTCATTATTACATTGGCTAAAAAGATATTTTGACTGAAATACCTCCTTTTCAATTGATAGTCTAAGTAAATTGCTTTTAAAAAGTGTCCTGAGATCATAGAAGATAAGAATTTTTAAGGGGAAAACTGGAGTTTCCTGCTCTTTCCTGTTTAAATAAATGAGCCATTTTCATTAAAAAAAAAACAAGTGAAATATTTCCAGAAACAATCAGCAATTTTCCCTATGAAGACATTAGAAAACAATTTTTCTTTGCTAAGTCTCATCATGAAAAGCACTGCTTCCATTGGCATGTCAATAGCAAAACAAGAAATGCATTTATAAAGGTAAGGAAACTTTATTTCTACAAAATAAAAATGGCGAGAGTTACTAAAAATCCAGAGCTTCAATAGAGTGGAGAGGTAGCCAGAAACAGAAAATGGGAAGCTATTTAGAGAAGCAGCTACATTTCTAACAACCCTTCTGAGACCAGCATAGCACAAGCACTGGGCAGATGGGAGTAGTAATGATTGTATCTTTGCACCTTACTTTTGTACAGCAAAATGTTAGAAACTGTTCTCTTCTCAGATACAGCACAAGGCACTTCATAAGATGCTGGTACCTATCTAATGAAAGAATAATTATTTGGGAGCCCTTTATTTACACACATACACACACGCACACACACAAAACTACTACACAGATACCCATGTGTTCATATATGATATGTTTAGGATTGAGATGGTTGATTAATGTTACTAACAAGAGGAACCCTGGCTGAGAAGGAAACTGTCCAAGGCAACGCGTTCATCGGTGATGTATCTGGAAGCTTAGAGATCTAACGGTGTTTGGGATCTTTGTATTAGATCCTGCTTTTGAACTGAGAAGAGACTAATACAAGATTTCCAGAAGTATATAAGTAATTAGTCTGAATTCCCAAGACGGCATGTGATAAATAAAGCAGCCTTCTATAATGGAGACAAGTTTACAAACACTCATTTAAAAATATTTTAAAAATAGAGAAAACTGGAATCCAAAAAAAAAAGCACTATTTTACATTTCCAGGTCATTTTAGCTACTTGTTAGCCCAAGAATTTCGAGTTGGAATAAATCTCATAGAGATAATGCTTCCCAGGCAGTGGCAGTAAATTTCCCCTAACCTTTACTTTCAAGTTGGGGCACTGACACAGCCTTCCTAATTAAGGACAACAGAAATTCACTCTAGTTAATTTATAAAAAAGACATTTACAGAGACTTATAGAAACAGAATCCTGGAGAGAGAAATAAGGCATGGTGTAAAACAGGACTGAAAAGGCATGTGCCTGGCGCATGCTCATCTCTGCCGCAGTCACCACCCTCTCCGGGCAAAGCCCATCTGGATAAACCAAAGTCTTGACAACTAAATGCTATCTTAGAAATTTCACTCTAGCTGCCTTCATCCATGAACTGTCTCGACCACCATCATTTTCATAATCAAACCCATAATGCCTGTTAATCACTGATTTCTAATTCATAGACCTTCCTGAGAGTGTCTGATTGGCAGAGCCTCGGTTAATATGCACATGTCTTTAGAAAGCTATGTTTTGGCTATTTAGTCACTAGGATTTTTACAAACACTTGTCAAGATCTTTGTAAAGAAACATGAAACATGTCAAAAGTATCACAGAAGTAAGAACATCATGGGTTTCCCTAGAGCCTATATGCATGCTGGTACTTGAGAAAGCATTTCGATCACTGACTCTGATATTCTGGACCCACCTACCTTCTCTTTCCTGCTACCCACTTCCCACCAGTCACGCTGGTCTTTAGTAGTTCTCCAGCATACAGAGTTTGGAGGATTTCTTCCCCTGGACTTGCCTCTGCTTAGAACTGTTCAGCCCAATTTCATTCATGCCTGGGTCCACTTTGCTCTCATCACGTTACTAAGGAAAGATGCCCTTGATCCCTCTAGTCATGGAAACCCTCACTCGCCTCCCTTTTGTATTCTGTCATCCTAGTTTATCTACTTTGTGGTATTGATCTATTTTTAACCTCCTGTTTTCAGTTTCAATAAACATAATTAAGTACCACAAGACTTTGGAGTTTGTTTGGCATTTTTGGTGCTATATTCAGTACCTGGAACATTAATATCCATTGCATAGTAAAGGAATCCCTGATTTAGTTTAGCGGGCCTATTTTATAAACATAGCCATTGAGGAAGAGAGGCCTGGTGATTTTTGTGTGAACATACAGCTAATTAGTGTTTAAAGGGCAAGTTCTTGCTTCCTAGCTATGTAATTTCCACGAAGAAAGAGGTGTAAGACGTTTCAGTCACTTTTTTTTTAAATTCTTTTTGTTAGTGAATCACCGTGAGGTATAGTTACAGACTTACAACCTTTCATGCTTTTGTTTCAGTCACACAATGATCAAATACCCATCCCTCCACCAGAGTCCATTTTTCACCACCAATGAGAGTGGGGCAAGGGAGGAAGAACACTGATCAGGGAAAAGGCATAAATTCTACAATCAAATATTTCTTTTTTTTTTTATTTTTAATGAATCACCTTGAGGTACAGTTTCAGACTTACAAACTTTCGTGATTATGTTTCAGTCATACAATGATCAAGTACCCATCCATCTACCAGTGCCCATACTCCACCACCAATATTTCCAGTATCCCTCCCCCTGCCATTGTGGCAGGCACATCCCCTTTTACTCTCGCTATTCTTTTGGGTGTTATGGTTCACAATATGGGTACTAAGTGGCCATCATGTTCGGTCCATAGTTTACTTTCAGCACACATCTCCCATCCTGAGCGAGCCCTCCAAGCATCATTTACTTGGTGGTCCCTTCTCTATGTCAGCTGCCTTTTCCCCCAGCAAGTGAGGCCGGCATCCAAGCAATAGAGCAATCCTCCTGGCCCTTATCTCTAATATCCTTGGGTGTTAAGTCTCCCATTTATAATCACATATTTCTAAGAACAAATCTGTGCCCCAAATCTAACATAAGATTTAAAGGTTTACTTCAACGACTTGAATGTTAGCATATATGTGTATGTGCTATTTCTAGAATACCTGCCACACACAGGTCTTACAAATTAAAATCATTTATGCTTGGTTATCCAATATAATTACTCCAATATTATAAATTTATGATTAGTACTATTCATATCTAAATTTGAAAGCATTGAGCCAAAAATCTGAAAAGTGCTCTAGACACAAAAGACACTGAAAAATAATCCCGGCCTTCAAGGTACTGTGTCAGACACAGTAAGGACAAAAAGAAACTGGCAGCAAAGTGACTGACACAAGATGCTATATAAACCCATAGTAACTGTGGTACCCTAGCTGGGCTATCATTTAGAAATGAGCTTGTTAGAAATGATTCCAAGGTGCATCCTAACAGAAGGACCTTGAGCCACTAATCAGGATCAGACCTGCCCGACAGAGAAACTAGAATCTGTGGGAGCCCCGGGGGAGAACTGAAATGTGGCATCTCAGGAGAGTGTGAAGTGGAGAGGAGGATAGCAACAGCCTCAGGAAGAAAGAATTTTCCAAAAGGATATGTCCCCAATTCCTAACCCTTTCAAGCTTCCAATGATTAATTTCCCTCAAATTAATGTGTGTTCCTCGGGAAAGATGAAAGAATGGCTCAATTAATTATTTTAGTACATCTCTACTCTGGCATAACCCTAAATTCTTAGGGCTTATGTTTTTTAAAAAATCAGTACATATGTATTAAATGCTTTATCTTCATCAAAGCTCAGTCTCAAGTTTCTTTTTTAAATTCCCTTTATAGTAGCAAATTTTTATTAAAGGACCTATCCTTTGTATTGCTCTCTGAGCCTTGGTGCCTTCAAGTTACCTTCCTCTAGCAATTTTCTTTTAATTCCTCCAAACATCATGTTCATTTCTTCCTGTAAGATGACAGCACTTTCTCCATTACTTCCATTATTGCTTTTAGCAAACTGCCTTTTAATAAGTTTCTCTCTTGCTACACTGAACTTTTAGAGCTTAAGGGTTTGATCTTTTAATCTCCAAACCGATTTTTCTTTGTTTTCCAATAAATATTTGTATCTTTAGATTTAGAGAATAGTTGCAAAGGCAGTACAAATAGTATTCTAGGGATATTTTAAAAATTCAAATTCTGATAAAGACTAGAAAAATCCCTTCATTCTGGATTTCCATCAAAATTATAATTCATGCAAAGATGGCTAATCAAGGAACCAAATTTGAGAAGACATAGGTCAGACAAATGAGGATAAATTGACTGCAAATCATAATCAACTGGAAATGCTTTCCATTTGTTTTAAAAATCCAATGCTTTATGGCAGCAAGATAGTTCATCAGACTAAAATTTATGATTTTCTGGTAGGTGATTCAGGTTTGGGTCATAGCTGCAGCCCATAGAGTCCCCCTGAGCAATTCCAGGATGGACCCCTGAGCACAGAACCATGAGTAGCCCCTCAATACCACCACGTGTGGTCTCAAAACCAAAATGATAATAATAATTCATTTAACAAAATAGAATTCCAATGCCTAGACCTATCCTCAGAGATTCCGATTTAATTTATAACCCTAGTAATGAGTACTATCAAAAAAATTTTTACATCCATATAGTACGTATCCAGAGTCAAATACCACTCATCTTTCTAAGTTATGGAATGCCTAGACCTAAGCAAGCTTTTCATCTTTTTCTCTATGAAACAAAAACAATGTCACATATGTGATAAGTTATGAGGACTAAATGAATTGAAAATTAGCACCAATACAGTGTTGGTAAAATTATAGGTGCTTGAGAATGTTAATTACAATTCTGACAGGCAAAAAGATGCATGAATACATATTTCTCATCAATAAGCCATTGAAAACTTTCTCCCAGGGTTCTCTTTCGGGTCGGCTAGCTCTCAGAGACACGTCTCTCAGGGGACTATCTAAAGGGGCAGGAGTTCACTGTTGCTGGGTGAAGTCACTACAGAATTTGCTAGTCTTTGGGGAATGTGATCTATGTGTCCTTTGATTAATTCAGCAGACCCCACAGATGAGCCTAGAGTACAGAGAGTCCTTGCCTGGGTTGGGACAGAAAGAGCTTTGTCTGAGGACAGGCTACAGGATGACTGGCTGGGTTCAAGCTGCTGATTCCAGAACAATGAGTGGCCACATCCCAACTGCAGCTGGTCTTAAGGAGAGCTCTGAGGGAATCATCTGGCTTCAAACTGCTCGTCGTAGGCTTAAAGGCAAAGCTCTGAACAAAATCCAAGGAGTGACAGTACGCTGACTTCAAATCTAGCAAGACACTGGGAGAAGCTGTAAAACCACACAGCTCCTCTACTGGCTCTCTCTAACACACAGCCCCTTCGCCAATCTCAAATAAGACAAACAAGGCACTAGACGTTAACGTTATCTTTTCTCTGTGTTCCTCAATCAATTGTTTTTATTCAAGCTAAATAAGGGTTAGTAGGTTCTTGGGATGACTAGAAAAGAGTTATAGACTAAGGGATGAAGTTAAGTGAAATAAAAGATGCTGTGTATAATTACTATCCCTTTGCAATTAAAAAGAGATACACACACATAGAAAGCTAGTCCAGGCTTACCCTAATTCAACTACTAATTATTTAACAGTAGATAATATTTTTGCTAATATCGGACAATACATTTTTAATAGCAGACAATTTTTGCCTAAAACTTGATTAGCTGTTTTAAATACTGAATTACTATAAATTATCAAGGGATAAATTACATGACATCTTCCAGGGCTGTTATCACATTTCTTTCATACCATATCATATCCTTTGAATGATTTACTTTAAAGAAACTTGAACAGATGTTTATTAAGACACATAAATATAAACTGACATTCATCAGTTTATAGTAGAATTTCACATTTTATTATCATTGCTGTCCCTCGATTTATCTTTAAAAGCAAGTTGTACTTTTCAAAATATGCAATTTTTTAGATTTAAAGATGTAGGGTATTGTCAGCATGTCTATATCTTACTCTAGGTTCGAGAAAATTATTTCTGCAAATTAACATACTAGATATATTGCATTAGTAGCTCCTGCAAATGCATGAAAAAAACACCACTTTCACCCATTTAGTAAGAGTTTTGCCCTTTAAATAAAATTATCTATACCAATTTTAAGCTTCAAAATGGACCACAGAGACCATATATCTATCACGTTCTTATTAGGTAATATGAATTCTAGCCATAAATGGAACAGCAGGCTAGATATCACCATTAAATTACCTGTTATCACCCAATATCCAATATTTATGAGTCTCATCCTCACTTTCTGATATCTCTCATTCACAAGTGGCTCATTCTTAATATGACTTTCTGATTTTTCTAAAAGTCATCATCTCTTTTAGTTATCTTTAGATTCACATAAACGTAAACTAATGCAGCAGATAAATATTTATGAAAACACATGTACGAAGACTAAGTCATCCAATTCACCCAGAAGCCTTAAAAAATAGGACTCATGCCAATCTCCTTCCTCTTAGTCATCCTCCACATTCCACCAGTTAATCCGTATCCTGAGCAACTTTTGCCTCTAACACTTTTTTCTTAGGAAGACAATAAGCCCAAAAGTAGTTGAACTGGTCTCCCCATTTCAATCCACCTCCTCCAGTCTCCTTGTTAAATTATTGCCACAATATAAAGTCAAGCCAATTACCCACCTGACTTTTCAAATTCTTTGAACTTACTAATAGGATGTTCTGACATTGAACTCTTGCCTATCGAAATGATATCTTTTATTTTCCTCATGGGTATACAACCCTTCATCCTTATCAAATTACTTACAGTTCACTAATTAGAACACAACAGGTCACACTGCTTCACATATGTTTCTCAAGGAAAATTCTCTGCCCCCACTTGCCCATCTGCTTAGATAAGACTGTGCCTCACTTCTCAAGATTCCTATTAAACACCTCTTTGAGGTGAAACCACCTCAGAGCTTCCTCAGAAGGAGTTCCTCTGTTCATTTTGCTACACATGCATTCTCTGCTACAGTAGGAATACAAGGTTTTTTTTCTATAGTCTTATTGAGTGGTACAGATGTCACTGTCACTGTCATTGTCATCCCATTGCTCATCGATTTGCTCGAACGGGCACCAGTAATGTCTCCATTGTGAGAGTTGTTGTTACTGTTTTTGGCATATTGAATATGCCACGGGTAGTCTGCCAGGCTCTACCGTGCGGGCAAGATACCTTGGTAGCTTGCCAGGCTCTCCAGGATGGGTGGAGGAATTGAACCAGGGTTGGCTACGTGCAAGGCAAATGTTCTACCCACTGTGCTAAATAAGTAAATGACTGATAAATTAGTGTTGGACTGAATATAAAGATGACCACATACTAGCCTTAGAAACTACCAGTGAGATAACCAATGTTGACCATCATCTTCCAATTAGAATCAATTGAAAAAGAAGGTCTTTTTTTTTTTTAACCAAAGGATTTATGTGTGTTGAAAAGACTTAGCAACAGTAAGATGTTAGTATACCACATAGTTATTAGCCTTGGATTCATCTTCTATATAACTACTTTATGACAAGTAGTGAGGGTCACAAAGTTCTCATTTATTAATATAAATAGAAGGCACTATTTTAATGATTAAAGTAATAATCACAGCAGAAATACTGGAGTTGTAAAGACAAGTGAAAGCATATACAGTTCATGATCTAGAATATAACCTATCCATAATATCTTAAAATATTGCCGTAAATTGATTATGTTGCATATAGATATTAACTATCACATACAAACTATTAACAATATAACACAATTCTAAAACTGAATTTTACATTTCACTCACCATACTTTGTGGTGAAATGTAAAAAATATCTACAATTAGAATTACATGAAAGGGTCAGAGTGTAGATTGCCAGACTCCATCTCTTTATCTATCTCTTAAATAATCTTTGAAAAAAGAGTCTAGGAATGCTCATTTTAATCCTCTGAGGGTTTCTCACAGTAAATTTTAAAAGCCACTAACCACAGAAAGTGTTTTTGAATCACTATGGTAAAAATAAAAGTAAAGGTTTCACGTACATTTATTGTGACCACAAATAGCCAAGCATAAATTCAGTTACAAAATGGAACGGATTTCCATCCCCATTGATGAGTCTGTGGCACTCTGCAAGTAGATTTTTAATAACTAGTCTCAGGGAAGTGGTAGTGTTTCTGTAACAGGGAAGATATCATTTCTGAGGTCTGTCTTAACCGTAAGATCTTAAAACCCTATATTAAAAGAATAAGACTGTGTTCTGGGTCAGATAGAAAGTATGAGGGTTAAAGGTTCTTGCCTTGGGGCTGGAACAATAGCACAGTGGGTAGGGCATTTGTCTTGCACGAAGCCAACCCGGGTTCAATTCCAAGCATCCCATATGATCCCCCAAGCACCGCCAGGAGTAATTCCTGAGTGCATGAGCCAGGAGTAACCCCTGTACATCGCCAGTGTGACCCAAAAATTTTAAAAAGAAAAAAAAAAGTTCTTGCCTTACAAGTGGCTAACCCTATTTCTATCGCCAGCACCTGTTATGGTCTCCTAAGCACTGCCAAGAATGATGCATGGGCACAAAGCCAGAAATCCCAGCACTGCTGGCAATGACCCAAAGCCCTAGATCACCTAGATAAAGTGAAAATCACCTAAAATACTTTTAAAAGAAAAAAAAACATCACTGAAAGCTGATGAAAAGTGAAAAGAATTAATTTGAAGTATTTCTCCCCCTTAGGAAGAGTGATCCCTGAGCCCAGAACCAAAAGTAAACCCGTGTACAGCCAGGAATGGCCCAAACCAAGATCCACCAAAATGTCTCTCTTGGAGCCCAGAGGAATAGCAAGACGATGGCCTAGAATGGTCCCTTGCAAGCATTTAGTGGAGTTAAATCCCCAGTGCTATGATATGTCCTGACTCTGATCCTGACAGCTTTGTCTGTGCCCAGCACCTCTATATCTATGATCCATGGTGCCAGAAGAAATTTCTGGATGTTCCGCAGTCAGGTTTGTGGAAACACCATGACAAAGGAGTATAACCCCACTAAAGACTGCAGCAAAATGATGTTTGAGCACCATGATCAGGAACCAAAAATCTGGTGAGCACTAAAATCAGAATTTGCACGAGTGCCACATCTAAAAGAATGTGACTACTGGTAAACAGATTTACAAAGAACAACAGCTTTAAAAACAAACAATAACAAAAAAAGGAATACTACTCTGACCCCCTGAAAATACCACCATCAAATATTGACAATGCTGCAGTCAGGTTGTGTGCAATCCCTATCTTCATCAGAACAGCAAGGGAAAGCAGAATAATTTAACGAAAAGGATATCCTTCATTCCCCATCTGGACCCTCAAGCTCTCCAGGACAGATCCCTGAGTGCAAAGCCAGGATTAAGCTCTGAGCACAGATGGGTGTGACCAAAAAACCAATGTAGAGTGTGTGTGTGTGTGTGTGTGTGTGTGTGTGTGTGTGTTCATATTCATAGTATAGAGATTAAGCAAGGCATTTACTTGTCCTGTGTGTGGATGACTCCGGTTGAGTCTTGGCAAAGTCAGAGGTAATACCCGAGCCAGAAGTAAATCCTGAGCATGATCAGGGGTTAGTCCTGAGCACAGTCAGATACATCCCTGAGCATCATCAAGTGGAGTCCCAAACCACCCCCCATACATATATATACACATGTATATATATGCATATACATATATGTACACACATACGTGTATGTACATATATATGTATTTATGTAAAATAATTGTCTTTCTTGATAGCACTTACACAAGTATGTGAAATCTCAGTAAAGGATCTTTGTCAACTAAATGATCTTTGTCCAACTTGGTCCACAGTGGGAAGGAACTCTGAAGAACTGCAGAAGAGCAGCAATCTAAATGAATCTTTTTGTTTTCAGACAGAACGCCTATGGAGAAGTTCTGTCTAGAGAATTTGATGCCCCAGAAAGTGCCTAAGTTCATATGCCAAGTTAGTGACAAAATAATCACGACACCCACACTTTTAACTCCTACACAATTGTTTTGGAATAATAAAGATTTATTCACTCCCATAAATTTTTTATTCAAAAATCCTAAAAAAGTAACACTAAATCACAGAAAGCCCAGAAAGTGTTTGAAATTGTTACACATAAAGCTGCCATAGTGTAAACAAGTGGCTGAATGTAATTGTATTCTGAAACTACACTGACATTTCAAGGGTAGTTGCAACAATGCTCCTTATGTTCTCATCTCAGTTATAATTTAATTCCCTGTTTGGCAGGAAATTCCATGATTACTCTCACTTTCTGACATTTAAACAAAAGTGCCTTCCAAAAAGACAAAAAATATTTTCAAACATGGTTTTGAAAGTGTGTTATATACTTTGTATATTCACCAATCAGTTTAAATTGTCAGTATTTTAATGAAAATGCATGTTATAGGTGCTTGTATTTCTTACATGCCAGATACAGAATACAAAAGTTCTTTATTTGAGGGCTGGGAGTGTGATTCGGTGGTGAAAGCACAAGCATTGTATGTGTGACATACTAAATTTGATCCAAATAACACACAAAAAATGTTTTATTTATTTAGTTTTTGCTTTTCAGCCACACCACTGATTCTCAGGGCTTACTCCTGGATCTGTGCTCAGGGATCCTAGAAACTCCTAGAATCTTAAGAGAACCACATGGTGAGCCTGGGATCAATTCTAGGACACCTGTGTGCAAAATAAGTGCCTTACTCACTGTACTGTCTCTAAACCCAAACTTTCATCCTTATAAAATATTATGTACAATTTTAATGAATTCTCATTAAATATAAAACACACTATATTAATAGTGAAAATTATATTTATGAATATCCATATGAGGAGTTTAGGAATCAACCACTTAATTTACTTCAATTTAAATATCATCTAAAGGTTGGTGACTTTTAAATTCTAAGTTCTTAAAAAAAATCCTTAAAATATTCCTACAATAACTGTTCAAATATCAGAAATTATAGATTCATCCATGCAGATGCTAATTTGGTATACTTCTGGAGTCCTCTCCATCAGCCTATATCATCAATCTCCACGGATTCCAAAATATAGTCAGAATCCAACATTTCTTACTACCTTCGCATATGCCTTTGATCATAACAGTCCCCCAAGTTTTTCTCAACAGCCTCTTTCTTGGCTTTCCTGCTTTGCCATCAAACATTCTTCTTTCCCAAATGGTAGTCTGAGTATCACATTATACAAATGTCGTCCAACCTCACACTGAAAATAAGCCATGAGATAGGCTACAATCTTCCTTCCTCTCTCTACTCTCCTTTTGACCATTTTGACCAAGTTGTAACTTTTTTAAAAATTTTTTATTAGTGAATAATTTTTTTTAATTTTTTATTAGTGAACTGTACTTCACCATAAGGTATAGTTACAGACTTACAAACTTTTGTGCTTGCATTTCAGTCATACAATGGTCAAGTGCTCATCCCTCCACCAGTGCCCATTTAAACTTGCTTACTTCATTCCTGCCAACTTTCCACTCTGCTATTTAGCATGCAAAGAAAAGTTTGGTCTTTTTTTATTTTACTTTTAGTATGAATAGTTGTTTCTTTACACATCTTTCTGACTTTTCCTTTACTTTCTCATATATCAACAATAATATCAAATAGAGGTACTCTCATACGTAGAGTTGTTTATCATATTCACCAAGATAGGGAATTTGTTTTTAATGAAGGTACAATCAAAATTTGGCACTGTAAGTGAATTATGTTGAGTAAATCATTATGTCTGATATTATCATAAATGTTTTTGAGAAAAGAGAAAAGTGAGAAGGAGTCATAGGTACAGTCTATTCCAAAAGGCAAAGGAGTACTAAATGTTAAACCTAACCATCCCACATACTTTATCTACCATGAATAAATCAAAGAAAGTTTCCCATTAGATGCTTTCCATCTCTGGCAACAGTTCAATAAAGAAAGGCCTTTTGCCTACCAAGTATTGTTAGACCCTCTCATCTCCTGGTTTTTTAAATTATGTATGACATTTGGGGACTTGGGCACAATGAAAATAAAAGCATCACTTGTTTTGTAAGAGTTTCCAAGATCCTTGAAGTTGGTGCAATTACAGGGGGAAACAAATGAGAAAAACAAACAGAAAAAACACAATGCGGCATGAAAGCAAACATCTGTTTTACTTGTAAAAAATGAAGAATTATGTTGGTGAAGAATGTATTTAACAATGTCTATAGCTCCTCCCAGTCTATTACAAAGAAAGGGGGGGGCAGTGAAGTGGGAGATTTAGATGATATTAGAAAAATAGCATGGTAAAAAATATTTCCAGTAAAAAATTACTAAAGGATAATTTTTTATAGATCTGTCATGCCTACTCCCACATTCACTGATTTTATCTGTTTTCATTTTTCTGAAAGAGAGTTGGTGATACACAAGGTTGACAGGATATAGAAAAGCATGATAAAGGTTGATTTAGTAAAGAATTTTAAAATTTACACTAAGCCTAAGCCAGGAAATAAACCTTATTAGCTCTAGTATCATTCTTATAATCTATTTCCATTCTATTATACAGTTGTTCCCTTGGGAAAAAAATCAATTATGTTACTATGACTGATCTCCAATACAGTAAGCAATAAAATGATATCTGAAAAAATCCTTTGGGTTTGCGAGGAAACCTGTTTACTACTAGAACCTCTTTACATACACTTCCTGTTTAGAAGTGGATCAAAGAAATTTGAACTGTGACACTCACACAATGAGGATGGAATTTAGGACAATTAATCTGAGACTGGGGAGACGTTAATGCACATGCCCCATCTGCAGCCACCCCCACCTTAGTTCCCAGCATCACAAGATCATCAAGCAGTGCTGGTGTAGCCCTGAAAGCCCCTGAGTTCTACAGGGTGTCCCCGTTAGTCCCTTGCATCACAGGGCATGAACAGCATGGTAAACTAGGACCTTGATATTGAACTGCTGGCCCAGATGGCCAATCATCACCAGGAAGGGCACCAGACCCTTCGGGCACAGCTTTAGGGGACATTCTCTGCAAATACGAAAAAGAAAAGAAAGAAATTTCAAAACAATGCAGATAGTTTGAGGGTCACAGCAATAATACGGTATCGCATTTGCCTTGCATGTAACCAACCATGGTGGTTCAATCTCCGCCACTCGATATAGTATTCAGATTTACCAAGAATGATCTCTGAGCTCAGATTCAGGAGTATGTCCAAATTTAAAAATAAAATTAAAAATCAATAATAATAATACAGATAACTTGACAGTTATCAACAAAGACAAACATCATAAAAGCTACAGTACAGTTTTAATTAGGTATTGAACCAGCTTCTCAAGGCCAGATGTAGTACAGCAGGAAGGGCAATGATCTTGGCTTGCAGTCAGCCGGGGTTTGATCCTGGCAACCCAATGGCCCCAAGACCTTGGAGTGATACCTGAACTGGAATCAGAATTAAGTCCTGGACACAGCTGGGTGTGGCCCAAAGAGCAAAACAAAACCAAAATAAAATAAAATAAACCTGGTACTCTACATTTTTTTCCTTGGTGCCATGCTTTGCACTCATGCACTTTTGCTGTCTCTTCATATTTCAGTGATCTTACATTTTCAGTGAAGATGTTTGCAAAATCGCCCCATTTTCCCTCTATCAAGCTCAATCAAAATGGGTTATTTTTTCTTCTGCCTACGTGTTTTTTGCACCAGCTACTTCAGTCTAGAATGCATGATAGCATCACAGCATCGTCCATTCTCTGATCATGATGTACTTTTACTTATTACTACCTCCTGTTATGTGGTTATGTGGGTCAGTAATCAGTGGATGGTTCCTGGGAAACAATTCTTTACCTACATAGTAGAAATAACTTAATTACACACGATAGGAAATTTCTGATCACCTATGATTGTGTGTGACTGCCACTGTTCAATCATCTTCAGCCTCTAAAAATGACAACTTTGTATGGCTAATATTAATATAGCCCGCCCCCCAAAAAATATCTACAACTCAGTTTTCCATTAGCTAGATTCCAGAATTTCCTGTCACCATTCTAACACACATTGCACTAGGGAAAGTATGATAGGTAGAGATAGGAATACAAAAATACTCTCCTCTTGCCTGTTTAAGTTTGAGTCGTCTTATATATGATCTTATGTATAAGGTTCAGGGGTTTGGACAGTCTGGAAAAATAAGAGAGTGAGAGCACCAAGATCTATTAACTTCAGAATCAATCAGTTCTATAATCTCAATCCAGTCACTGAAGATTTATACTCTGATCGTTACCAGGAAAACACCAAAGGGACCCAGAGAAAAAAGTAAGAGCACTCTTTTCTCCCATAGAAATAGTTCTCCATGTCAGAAAGAAATAACTTCTAACTCATAGGCCTAAGGAAGGCAGACCTAGTTCATCCATTTCTAGATTCAAATATTGTTGAAAATGTCTGTGAAACAAAGAGTCCTTTGTTAACAAAGGAATCTCATCTCCTTATCATTAACCCCTAGGGCATTCATCAACTGCACATTACTGCACAGGGCATCTTGGCTTCACAGGAGCGCTTATAAAATATAGTGCTTATAAAATATAGTGCCCGCTGATAAAAGTAGTCTCATTGCAAAATACAGACTTGCAGTTCATGTGGAATCTGACACCAGCCTTTCTGCTAACTGGAGATGCAGTGAAATAGCATTCTGTGCTTTTTAACGCTGATACAAAATGCCGCAGAAAGAATGAAATTCAGCTAGACTCTTTGGCCAATTTTAATAAGAAAAATTTTCTCTGGTTACACAGGTAAATCTCTCCAGTAAAGACTGATAACTTGCATAGGTAGACTGTTTGTCTACTCTATTTTGCTGAGTGGTAGCACACACCAGAACGGTCCTGTGTCTACACAACTACCACCATCTGTTGCAAAGTTTCGAGGAACAGTCTCATCAGCATGAAACACTGTGTCTGCCCTAATAATTGAAGCACTGCTTTGGAATTAAAGCCAATGGTGGAAACGAATTCCAGAAGGTCATTACCATCTGGTTTCTTTTCAGTAATTGAAAACACAGATGCAAAAGGATAATTAATAAAACTATACTAAGTGTTCTCTTCATTTACATTTCAAAAGATAGCAAATATAAACAACATAGAGTTTAGAATCAGAAGAGGCAGAATGTCAGCTGTGTCACTAGTAGGGTCACTGGTATCATAACAAAACTTGAATTCGTGGATGGGCTACCGATCTTTGGCTCTGTGTCTGTGTACCTCTTGGTATCTGAGTTGTCAAAGTTGTCAAAGTAGGCCCCAAAAGAAGAGATTATGAGCTGGTTATAAGCTAGTAAGCAAACTATTTAACCCTGTAAGTTTTTTTGTTTTATTTCATTTATAAAATAATGCAAATTAATTTTATATGGGTAAAAATTAATGACAACATAGGTGAAGTATGAAACTTTCTATAATAGCTATACAAAATAATAAAATATTCACTATTAAACCTTAAAGTATACACAGAGTACATATGTTGGTCTATTAGCTCTCCAGGAGACTGGCCTGCATCTAGACATGAGATCTATAATTCTTTTACTTTATGACTCAATTTTCGCCCTAGAGATTGGCCAGAACATGCACACACACACACACACACACACACACACACACACACACACTTACTTCTCTAAGGAAATTTCTCTAAATGAAACTATATATACATATATATGTGTATATATAAACCTGAAGCATCCCCTCAGGTGATCTAGGACACTGCCTTGCTGATTCTACAGATTTAAGAAATAAGCTAATAAAAAATAAACTAGAGCAGCTGTTTGGGGCATATTACCTTTCAAACCAGTAAGCATATATTAAAATTCCACTCCAATGCAGTAGAAAATGAAAAAGGAAGTAGTCATATAGTCCTTTTGGGACTTTGTTTTTGTATAAAACTATGCATAGCACAGATTTTTCTTGGGAGTAATACATGCACTAATAATAATAACGAAAGTAGCAAAATAAAATATTTGTCTCAACATTCAAATCAAAGATCTATGCGCAGTCAGAGTTGAGACATATTCTGTTCAGCATATAAATTTCAGGTAAAATTTCACTTTTAACATGAAAGTAAGATTATGCTCTAAGAAATAAATTAGCTTGTGTTTCTATCCCAAAGGGTAGTCAACTGTACTTATGGAAAGTTACTGCCCATCCACTCAATTTACAATTCAATGCTTGACCCTTTGCCTCCTGTTATAAGATTACAAGTCAAAGCACCTCATAATATAAAGAGAATGTATAAAATTCCCATTGATTCAAAATTTTTTATAGAGTTTCTATACCTTAACCAGAAAACAAATGTAAGGGCTAAAGAGAGATACAGCTGGGAGGGTACTTGTCTTTGCAGATGGTCAGCTTGCATTCAATCCAGACACCACATAGGATACACCAAGCACTGCTAAAGATCCCTGAGCAAAGACCAGGAGTGAGCCCTAAGCATCGCTGGGAATGGCATAACCACTAGGAAGGGAAGGGAGGAAGGAAAGAAGGGAGGGAGGGAGGGAGGGGGTAAGGGTGAAAAGTCACTAGAATAATCATTATTAGAAATGGAAAAGCAATCTTACCAGAAAGCATTTTATTTACACCTTAAAATGTAAAATATCTTCCTTAAGCCTTGAATCTGAATATTTAGAAAGTAGATAAGAAAGGTTATCCCCCCCAAACCCAAATATCTCAGCCACAAATGACTTGAATAACATAAAACACGTACAGTAAATGCAGAAATATATTACATATATACACACTGAAAGAACAAATAATAGCCTGCCTGAGATATGGCATTAAAAGCAGATTATCACAGGTCAACAGTATCCTTTCTACTATTCTTGCAAGTGTCCAAAACCATATGACTGGATAATGGAAGTATGATATATATAACAATGGAATACTATGCAGCTGCAAGAAATGATAAAATCATTTAATTTGCCGCAACTTGGATAGAACTGTAAATTATCCATTGAGTGAAGTAAGCCAGAAGAAGAACAAACAGTAGAGTGCATAAGCACTTGCCTTGCACATGGCTGACCCAGGTTCTATCCCTGACAAATGAATGTCCTCTGAGCACTACCAGGAGTGATTCCAGAGTGCAGAGTCAGAAGTAATCCCTGAGCACTGCCAAGTGTGGCCCCAAAACAAAACAAAATAAAAAAAAGCAAAAACAGAATGACTTCACATATTGATGGTATACAGAAGAATATATCAGAAGCACAGAATGTATGGTTGTAAAATGCACGATCACATCTAAGCCATGATCAGAAAAATAGCAAGGACAGGGAAGGAAAGAAACTGAGACATGGAGGAAGTAAGAAGAAACAGATAGGAGGTAACAGGGGTAGTGGTTAGGAATCTCAAGCACACTGGTGGTTTAGAGGTATGGTATAAACATATATATGTACATACGTGGTTTATGTATATAAACTATAGAAACAATACTGCAAGGAGAGATCTATCCTACAAAATTTTACCTGTGTCTTCCAAGAAGGAAAATCGGACATTGGAAGGAGGCCTAGTGACAACCTGGACATTGGTAGAGGGAAGTGGACACTAGTGGTGGGGCTGATGTTGGAATACTAGATCCCTGATACTCAACTCTGAATAACTATGTACATCATAAAGGCGTAATAGTTTTTTTTTTTTTTAGTTTTCCAAAGTAATAAAAGATACCTCTGTAAACAGCAGCATGAGGGCCCAGAATTCTTTAAACATTAGAACACCATAGGATGGGGAGATAGTACAGCATGTAGGGTGTTTGCCTTGCACACAGCACACGCAGGTTCTGTCCCCAGCATTCCAATGGCCCTCCAAGCACTGCCAAGAATAATTAGTGAGTGCAGGCCTAGTAGTGACCCCTGAGCACTAACAGGAATGACACCCCACAAAATAGGGCACACTGTCATTAAAACTCTTTTCCAAATGTTTTCATTAGTTCTTTGGACTAAATATACGACACAGAAGCTTCTATTAAATTTGTGTTATGAATGCTATAATAATAAGGTTCTATTGAAAATTCAATAATTGACTGAAAATAAAATAAAGTATAAAAGCGAATTATTATATTCAGGAATGATCCTATGACTCAATTATTACAACACTATCAAGATATTACATTTTTTAAATTGAAAATATGTCTTATTTATTTTCTTTGTGGTAATTTGCTGGATGGAAGTAAATCACTGAAGAGGAAGCATGAAAATGTTCTATAATCTCTGGATGCCTTAAAACTGGAAACTAGAATTAAAAGTTGCCAGAGATGGCTAAAAGAATTAGCGAACTGACTATATTTAATGCGTATTTTATGGAAACACAGGTTTTGTTTAAAAGAAATCAATGATGGTAAAGGAAGGATATATACATACACTCATCCACCCACCCCGCGCCCCCCCACACACACACAATAGCTTTGAGAGTGAATTTTCATTCAGTCCTGTACATAAATTCCTTGACTTTATGGGAGAAGGAAATTTCTCAGAGGTAACTAAAACATTGAGTTTCTTCAGGATGATGTCTGAATAAATATTACAACAGCATTCCCTCCCTCATAAATAAATGCTATTCTTCCTCAAAAGCTGAAACATTGTATGCAAGGGACAGCATCCCAGAATAGAGAATATAGACCACAATTGCTTATGGCAATTGCAACAGGGTACAAAGCAGAAACAAGGTATACCTGACTGTAAGATCTATGCCTTTCTTTTATACTCAGGAATCATCAAGCTAAAAAAATATTATATGAAGTACAATGTCAGTTCAGAGAGAGAAGAGATGGTGTGCCCTGCCACAGAGAGTTAAAAGAGAACTCAGAATATATAACATGAGAGGTAGAATGTGAACTGAGATTACAAACAAACGAGTTATTACTAGCTTTCAAAAAGAGTTAAGTGAACAAAAAAAAAAGAGAGAGGACAGAATAATCAAAGATAAACTCTCCCATGGGACAACTGTCCTGTTTATGTCCAGTATAAGGACAGTGGAAACATATGAGGACAATGGCTACAAAAAGTAGATATAAAGTTGCCTTTACAAATAGATTTTGAAGTTTTCTGACCAATGTGAAACAAATATAGTTACAATGAACTACAGTGAGAAAAAAATCAAAGGTTTATATAGGGAAAGGTTAAAAATAATTCAAACCATGAAAAAAGATTGGTAGTGAAATCCAAAATTAGGATTAGAAGAGAAGTGGGAAAGAAAATTGACTCATTCAGTTGTACCTTGCAGTCTTAAGGTCTATGTTTTAAATGAATTTGACCTTTCTGAAAAAGAGCTAAGTGAGAGTGACATAAAAAATCTTACTCAAGTGGCAAAAATAAAGCGTATCAGGTAAGGAGAGTGCCTTGCACATGATCCACCCAGGTTTGTCCTTTGTTCCCAGTACCAACATACCTGGATCTCTGCAAAGAATTATTTCTGAGCCCAGAGGCTCTTAAGAATAGTCCATGAGAACTGTGGGTGTGGCCCAACCATACTTGGTTGTAATGCCAGGGATCCCAAACGAGTGTGTGTGTGTGTGTGTGTGTGTGTGTGTGTGAGTGTGTGTGTGTAGCCTGACGATGGCTTCAAGGCAAGTGTTCCACCACTGAACTGTGCCTGGATTTCTAACATTTCCCCTTCCCTTTTTAGTACCTTCACTGTAGCACTATCACTGTCGTCCTGTTCATTGATTTGCTCGAGCAGGCACCAGTAATGTCTCCATAGTGAGGCTTGTTGTTACTGCTTTTGGCATATGGAATACGCCAGGGGTAGCTTTCCAGGCTCTGCCATTCGGGCAGAATACTCTCGGTAGCTTGCCAGGCTCTTCAAGAGGGACAGAGGAATCAAACCCTGGTCGGCCACATGCAAGGCAAAACACCCTACCTGCTGTGCTATCATTCCAGCCCTTTTAGTACCTGATGCACTTCAAATAGTGACTGGATGGTTTCATCTTACGTGAAATATGAATAAAGCAAATGAACTGGCAAGAAAACAACAAAACTTGGATTTGGTGATGACTAAGTGAATCATGGGGAAAGGGATAGGAAAAGAGAAGGTGAAAAGTAAGGGTAGGGTTTGAGGGTAGCTTAATAGAAAGATGACCCTAACATTTTGGCAGCTCATCCAGAGAATTTTATATACACTTTCAAATTCTAGCTTTGTAAACGTGAATCAATTAAAAAATATATTGGTTGCTAGAAGTACCACAAGGGAAAGGAGCTTGCCTTGCAGTGGTTAATCTAGATTCTATACCTGGAACCAGATGTGGTCCCCAAAACTCCTCCAGGAGTGATCCCTGAGGGAAGATCTAGAAATAATCCCTGAGCACAAGCAGTTTTCTCCTCAGAAATCAACAACAACAAAAAATTCAGAATTCAATTTAAAAATAATGAGTGACATGTTTACTAAAAGTGCTTTGTTGTCCGTATAATTAGCCATCACCACTTTTATCTGCATGTCATATAAGGCAAGATATAACAAATAGTAGCAGCCTATAGAAACCAGCATTTTACTTTCAGGATGCTCATTTAGTTATCGTCTTTCTCTTCCTGTTTGATTTCACTGAAGTCTATTCATTATGTCCCCAAAGACATGATTTCACCTTTTCTAATTTAAAAGAAGAATCCACTGGTAATATATAACAGAGCCTCTTTTCTCTTTTCTTGATTTTGGCCACACCCAGTGGTGCTCAGGGATTTCTCCTAGCTCAGAGCTCACTATCAACAGTATCACTGTATGACTGTCATCCCTTTGATCACCAATTTGCTCCAGTGGGCCCAGTAACATCTCCATTCATCCTAGCCCTGAGATTTTAGCAGCCTCTGTTTACTCATCCTTCCCAATGGCACATTAGACACTCTTCAGGGTCAGGGGAATGAGACCCATAATCGTTACTGTTTTGGGCATATGAATACGCCACAGGGAGCTTGCCAGGCTCTCCCATGCAAGTAGTAAACTCTTGGTAGCTTGCCAGGTTCTCCGAGAGGGAAAACTGGTCTATAAGAGGTCTCGAGGCCGAATCTGCTGTATCCACAAAAAAATCATACAGGGCTTCCAGAAGACCATAGGGTGCTGGGACTGAACCTGAGCCTCCTGCATTGATAAGCATGCACTCTATAGTCAATAGAACTATCTCCGTAGTCCAATCCCAGCTTCTTTAACCATCATCTGTTGATGTACATAGAGGTTGATTTAATGCTTGTTTTGAGCTAAATGTCCATATATGGAGTTCACTAAATAAAAGAAAAAATGAAAAGCCAAAGGCACAGGCATAATTACTGTAACTATGGTAACTTTACTGATGAACTTCTGACAACTTCTGACATCTGTCTGAAAACCATCACCTGACTGCATTAAATCATTTATTGCAATTCTAAGAACTTAAATTTTCTCCTAATAGTTATTGAACAATTGTATCACACTAAAATGGATCACATAAATTTGTACAATATCTTTGAGGGTTACTTTGATTCACTGAAATAGCATACAGAATAAATGTCAATAAGCAGTTGAGCAAATATTTTGGATATTCTCCATTATGGTTTACAGGCAGGAAAAACTGCACTTGACTAGAATGTAACTGATTTTTCTTATTTATCAACATACTTTATGGGTAAAGAATATAAGCACTGTTTCCATTCAACTAAAATTAGATAGATATGATACATTTTTCTCATCATTGATTAGGGTAATTTACAACAGATTTTCAGGTAAAAATTTGTCTGATCCTAAAGTTTTGTTTGTCAAAATATAAAAAAAATAAAATCTAGGAATAAAAAAGCTATTACAATAAAATCAATCTTCTTGTGAAATTACAATTGTTCTCAGAAAAACATTTTCTTTTTTTGTTTTTGTTTTTTGTGTGTGTATGTTTGTGTTTTTTGTTTCTTTGTTTGTTTGTTTGTTTGGGGGCCACAAGCAGTGATAATGATTCAGGGTTACTCCTGACTCTGCACTGAGGAACTACTCCCAGAAGGAATTACTCCTAGTGGTATTCAGTGACCTCATGGGATGCTGGGGATTGAACACAGAGCAGCCACATGCAAGGCAACCGCCCTACTAGCTATTATACCTCTCCAGCCCCAGGAAATCATTTCCTGCTTTTCCTTATATCACCTTCTATACTATGTATATATCACTATATCAGAAAGACTGGCATACACCTACTCGTATGTTTAATTCAATGTATTTATAGTATCCTTTTTTATTAAAATATTTTCTTAAAGCATACGTATATGATTAGGTATATCATTATATCATTAAAAAGTCAGTGTCCTCTTCACTTTTCAAGGAGAGCTATCCATTACCACAGCTTCAGCTAATTAATCAAAATTATGCCTGCTTCTTATGCTTCTTAGTTCCATATTTTATTAGTAAGTGGCTTTTTTTTTTGCTTTTTGGGTCACACTTGGCAATGCACAGGGGTTACTTCTGGCTCTGCACTCAAGAATTATTCCTGGCGGTGCACAGGGAACCATATGGGATGCTGGGAATCAAACCCGCATGCAAGGCAGACGCCCTACCCACTGTACTATCGCTCCAGCCCCAGTAAGTGGTATTTTTCAACACAAAAAAAAAATTATATGTTACAATATGATGTGTAAAACATCTTTAATAGTCTTCAAGATATAAAAACAAATTTGTGCAATTATTCTAAGAGACAAAAGCATGTAAGTCGTGTTCCTATTAAATAGTGTTAACTATATTTCTCTTCAATTATTAGCACCTCTTAGAATTTGCTCTTCAACTTACCAATTAAAATACTAGTTGACCACAATCAACTACATTTGCTTGTAGTATATTTTATAAAAACAAAATTTCTATTTCATTCAATCTCCAAATATTTCAATTCAATCTGAAAAAGAAATGTGCTTTTAGGAATGAAGTCCTCACAGGTAAAATTAGATAGATAGATAGATAGATAGATAGATAGATAGATAGATAGATAGATAGATAGATAGATAGATAGGCATATATATTATATAATCTTAATCATCTAGAATAAAAGTGGGTCATGAAAAACTGTCATTCCATCATACAGAGCTAGATGAGATGATGAGATTGCCATGAAGAGATTGGCAGTACTGTGTGGTTATGGAGCAGAATTTGGACTGTATTCTGCTAATGCCTTGGAAATGAAAACTCCTTGTGCCAGCACTAGCCTTAGGTAACTGTACAGGCCAGGGTTCAACATAGTCCTGTCCCTGGCCCAATTCAGTAACTGACACTGGCAAATTCTAACAACTCTTCTCAAGGAATTATTTTAAAATAGGGATATTGGATGGGACACATTTTCTTTAAAGAGACTTTCTTTAGGAATAAGCAAATACACAGAAATCCTGGATCTTTTAAGGGTCCCATTTAAGTTAGCAAAAAAACGCAAGCACTTATTTGTAAACACATTATCTTAATTATAATAAGTTTCTAAATAAATATAAGCACAAAAGCAGTATATTATTTAAATACACTATTATTTCATAGCTACGTACCCCAAGTATAGAGATCAAGTAACTTGATGAAGCATATCTATTTAGTAACAAGAATCAAGTAGAAAACACAAGAGTATATGATTGGAAGTGTACTGAAAATAACTCTACAAAAAGTGTTAAGAGAACTATTTGATACAGCAATATGGCTCTGTGGTAAGGTACATGGCTGACATGTATGAGGCTCTGGGGGCAATCACCCAATGTCTACAAAAACAAACAAAAATTGCTTTAGTATTATATCTAAGAACCATACCTTACAAAGTATATTTAGAAAGACCCTTTACTACAAATTATTTTCCTTTCTATGAAACAAAAAAAAACTAAAAACCTTAAGTATCTTCCAAAGTTCTGATAAAAAAAAAAAAATCAGACATGACAAGAATCCTAGTAACTGCAACAGACTTAGCCTACAACTATTTGCTCTATTTAATTCACAAATATTTAAGAGACTCATCACCTCATATAAAATTCAATTATTATAATATTGTATCTACAATATTTTTTCCTGTGTGATGGTGATGAAAATTGAGCCCAGGATCTCACTCCTGTAAAACACTGACTACA
Organism: Sorex araneus; assembly: GCF_027595985.1. NCBI lineage: Eukaryota > Metazoa > Chordata > Mammalia > Eulipotyphla > Soricidae > Sorex > Sorex araneus. The sequence continues at coordinate 221,356,080 of NC_073313.1, read as the reverse complement.
TCCCTGGCTCTAAAAAATATTTGTATTCAAGTCTCAAGTAACTGACTACAGGATATTCTTGTATGGTGGCCCTAAGCCAGAGCTATTCAGACATTCTCCAAGCACATTCAGTAACAGAACATCACAATTAAATACGTGAACTTGATTCTCTCTCAGTAGCTTCTTTTGTACACTAGATTGTAATCTGAGGATAACAATTTAATAATTCTTCCTTACATAAAGGTCATTCATGAAGTTACATCCTCATCCCACCAACACCCCCCCCCAAAAAAAAAGTAATACACATAGATTCAGACTGTGGAAAAGAACAATTTCAAGAACAGCCAAGTAACAATTGGAATGCTAACTATTTTTTTTATTATCAGAAAGCTCCTAGAGGTCTGATAAGGAGAGTAAGAAATTCTGAGTCTGCTTGCTTTCCAGACCCAAAGAGGCAGTATAAACTCTAAAAATTCCAGGGAAGCTAAATAATCTCCCCTAAGATCCCTCAGTTAGTTAAGGATAGAGTCAGATTACATAACTTGGGAACATCTGGTAAGAGGACCGTTTATCTATGTCTCAGTATATCTTCATAAACCATCTGGGTCTTCCATAATGCCAGTAACTACACACTTCATTTCATCATTTCCGCAAAGGTTTCGTCCAGGGGATACACTGGCAAGGGGACAAAGTCCTAAAGCAGTTCTGAATTGTCGGTTTGTTTCTTCTCTTCTATCTTCTCAATTCTTCAATCTCCTGCTATCATTTCTTTTTTTCAGATTTTGACCAGGAGGAGACTATTTTCATTAGAAGTGTCACAAAATAATGGATTAAAGCTCATTTTTGTTAGATACTAATTTTAATACTAAGGAGAATTCACTTCTAAAATTCTTCTCTCTGATGGTTTCAATGTGAAAATTTAAAACACACAAATAACTTGCTCCTAAAAATTGCAAGAAATTATTTTAAACACTGGACCTAGGAAATATATACATCTTTAAGGTCTCGAGTTATTTTAATTCATGTAGATGTCAAGAAATGATTCAAAGTCAGTCTCTTCCCATAATCTGGGATAATGATGACCCCCAGTCACCTCTGGTTGCCAAAATGTGCACACAGAAACTAATGACCTAAATATCCAGATTTGAGGCCTCTAGTAAATTATGACCATCATTATAGAACGGAAAAGTGAAGGCTTTAGAGTGCTGAGCGAGCTAAAATCAGAGGCTCAGGCTGGCATTTATGACAATCTGTTTATAATGTACTCATCCTTCCTCTACTTGCGAAAAAATAATCATGATTCTGACAGAAACCACTGCCAAATGATTTATATTCCTATGATTACTTATTTTCTGCTTAGATGTTTTTACACATTTATCTTTAATGGTAACATGATTTGAAATCATGAAATTACAGCCCAAGAATTCAGCCCAAGTTCCTCCCAAGTCCATACGAGGACATATACCTAAATCAGCTGCAGCACATAACAGCTTATTATGCTGAATAACAACAACAACAACAACAAAGTCGAATTTCAAAGAATTATGCAGCAAATGGTTCCAATTATCATTGTTTAATTAAGGAAAACGTCATCAAAATGGTAAATGAGACTCATTTTTTCTTTTATATGCTGTCTTACTCAAACTGGTTTCAACAGCACACACTGATTGCACAAATGAGGGAAAAATGATGATGTATGTACAATAAAAAAACTAACAACAGTTTTCTCATACATAATTTTAGGATTAAGGGTTTCCCTTGTTTCATGTCACTATTTTTGTAGCAAATTTTCTTCCAGTAGGTTTTATTTACATATGTTAAAATTTTCAAAAGGAAATGTAGCAAAATTTTAGAAGTATAAAAATATTAATTACTTTTGATAGAGAAACTTTTTTTATTAAAGCACTGTGTTTTACAAAGTTATAGCACAGCTGTAGGGCTTTTGCCTTTCACTCGGCCGACCTGTGTTCGATTCCTCCCTCTTGGAGAGCCCGGCAAGCTACCGAGAGTATCTCGCCTGCACGGCAGAGCCTGGCAAGCTACCCATGGTGTATTCAATATGCCAAAAACAATAACAAGTCTCACAATGAGAGACATTACTGGTGCCCGCTCGAATAAATCAATGAGCAACGGGATGACAGTGACAGTAACAGTGACAGATTCTAGCACCAATCCCACCAACCAGTCTCAATTTCCCTCCACCAGGATTTTCCCAGGTTTCCTCCCATATCCAAGACTCTAACCTGCTCGTCTAACAAGCACCTTTTTAAGTTCAGTTGTTAAAGTTAGAAATTGTGTCTTTCATAATTCATAAAGGATAAAAAACATAATTTCACTTGTGATTTCGGTAAATTTTAATAAAAAGGTTTATGTGCTTATTAGAATAAAAATAGTCCAGAATATTCCGAGGGTAAATTTAAATGTCTACCATTATACTTTCATTACATAATAATATTGGCTACCATTTACTGACCACCTTAAAAATGTCAATTCAGGCGCTGGAGTGATAGCACAGCGGGTAGGGCATTTGTCTTGCACGCGGTTGACCCGGGTTTGATTCCCAGCATCCCATATGGTCCCCTGAGCACTTCCAGGGGTAACTCCTGAGTGCAGAGCCAGGAGTGACCCCTGTGCATCGCCCGGTGTGATCCAAAAAGCAAAAAAAAAAAAAAAATGTCAATCCTTATGCTACATGCAACAATCACAGTTTTAAATTTGAAGGGGAGTGTTTTGTGTCACACCTGACAGTACTCAACATTTTCTCCTCACTCTGTGCTCAGGGGTCACCTGGTAGTGCTCAGGGGACCAGAAGAGATGACAGGAATTAAAGCAAGGTTGGCTGCAGGCAAGACAACTGACTTCCCTGCTGTATTATCTCTCCGGCCCACCAGCTACAGTTCTAACAATTGAAGAATCCTACTTAGAGTTACTACCTTTTCCATCTCTCGGGTTATGAAAAGAAAGCAATGTGCCATTAATTTCCTCGATAAAGAGATCACAGTTTATAATTAGCGAATCTTGTCTGCAAAGATGCCAAAACTCAGGTTCTTTTCAATCCACACTGATCATGTAGATCTATAATGAATATTGGTAAGTGTGTTTAAGGTAGCAAATACCCTAAAATGTAAAGTTCTCATTTAATAATAGTAAATATAGAAGAATAAAGGCTTAGGACATATAAGCTGGGACAAAAAAATAACTACAAAATGTAAGAAAAAACTTACTTGTGTAAAAGTCTCATCTCCCTGTCAAAGGGAGCTCAATGCAATTTTAGTAGCTATGAACCAACTCTATCATTCTAGAGTTCATGTCAAAACTCTTTCCTCATACTACTTGGGGATGGGGCCTTTGTGGCCTAACAGGAGAAGTTCATGATAGAATTAGTGTTCTCATAGCAGATAAGCCAGTTTGCCCTCTCTCCCTTCCTCCTCTCTTTTCTCTCTTCCAATTTCCCTTCCTCACCTTCTCCCTCTCTCCCCTCCCCCTTCTCTCATCCATTATACTGTTTTGGATTCTTTATAGACAAAAATCTTTACCCCTCGCTTGTTCAGTCAAATATTCTACTGGTCTCAGTAGCACTTAAAATTAATACAACTCTGACCCAGACCTCTATTTTTAGGGCTCTTTCCTTATCAGTCTTCCCTCACCCTCTTGTGTGACATCTATTCTAATATTTCAGTCATTGGTTTACTGTTTCAAAGACCATCTAGCATACAATTCAAAATATCCTACTTTAGAGGCCAGTGAGGGAGTATAGCATTAAGGTGCTTGCAAGTGGCTAACCTGAATTCAATTCCCAACACCCCATGCAGTACCCCAAGCATCATCAGGAGCAATCCCTGAGCACAGCGGCAAGTGTAAGCCCTGAGCACAGCTGGGTGTGGGGGAAAAAAATCTGTCTTTAGGTCTTTATGTGGGGATTATGTCTTTCTGTGGAAATCCAGCTATAAAAATTCAAAAAAAAAAAAAAGACACATTGGCTCAATGGTCAAGAATTGCCAATATGGGGCTAGAGCAATAGCACAGTGGGTAAGGCGTTTGCCTTGCACGTGGCTGATCCGGGTTCGATTCCCAGCATACCATATGTTCCCTGAGCACCGCCAGGAGTAATTCCTAAGTGCAGAGCCAGGAATAAGCCCTGAGCATCACCGGGTGTGACCCAATAAAGCAAATAAATAAATAAATAAATAAATAAATAAATAAATAAATAAATAAATAAAATTTAAAAGAAAAGTATTGCCAATGTAATTATTGTAATTATATTTTTTATTTCCCAGACCCATCCTGTCAACCACTGATCCTGTAATATGTTCTACCAAAATAATATCAATTTCTGCTGCCTCATGGCGCATTTTAATTTTGGCTTTTAATTAGTGAGCATTAATCAGTGTCATGTTCTATTTTGACTCCCAGTTTTCTGCATATATTGGTGTTGTATACAAAACAGCTTCAAATAAGTGAGTTCTATCAGGTCTTTTTGGAATATTATTGTAAAAGATCAACTTGCTAATAAAACACAGTAGAATTGGGAGGGAAAAAATTCTTTAAAATAATAAATCTTCCACTGTTTTCACTTAGGGAAAAAAATCAATTGTCCCTATACTTAGCTATCTTAGAATAGTACAAGAATGGAAAACTCTTGGAACTATAACAAATACAAGTGGTTTATTTCTAGGGGTTCTTAATATTGCTTGGAATTTTGCTATGTTATCCTACTTTGCATTTTTCTTCTTCACAATGACGGAAATGACAAGCCCACATTCTCACATACCTAGATTTAGACGTGCGGAATGAGTAACCAGCTTGCCACAGGACCAGTCACCCAAACTGAGTGAATTTTATGAAATGTAAAACCTGCCTTAGATTAGAAAAATTTCTCCCTTCTAATAGAGCAAACTATTTTTCAGTTCCTCCTCTGCTACCTCTCCTTTACCATACACATGTGGGGATGTATATATAAATCTATGTGTACATACATCTATGTATATATATATATGTATATATATATATATATATGGGGTACCTTTAAAACACTGTTCTACAGTACAGATTACTACACATGCAATTCTACAGAAAGTGCTGTCACCACAGACACCGATGAATCAACATAATAGATAAACAGAGACTAAAATCTGTCGTTTTTGCTTGTCACTACATTCTGCTCTTCCTATATACTTAATACTATTGATCATCCTCTCCTCAGATTTTTCTTTTTAATTTCGTCTTCTACAAGTCACAGCCTCATAGATTTTCTTCCTCACTGGTCATTCCTTCTTAGTGTTGTTAGTTGACTTTGCTCTTTCTACCCTGGTGAAAATGTTAACATTCCATGTAACTTTCTTCCTATTATATAAATCTCTGTTCTGATGACATTACACTAAATATTTTATCTATTTATTAATTAGAAAGAAACGTGCAGGCTCTGAAGCAATAGTACAGTCTGTAGGGCTTCCATGCAACCCACCTAGGTTTGAATTCCAGCACCTCATATGTTCCCCCAAGTACCATCAGGAAACCTCTGCACCTCACAAGTTCCCAAATACCATCAGGAATCAACCCTGAGCACTAACGAAACAGCACCTCCTTCAACTTTTCTCCCCAGTTTCCCAGTCCCTATTTTCTTTCCACCTGGTAATCTCAGTTCTGCTGACAATTTTAGTTGGTTTCTTTTTATTATGTTTTATCTGCTCATCTACTTTTGTTTCCTTATCTCTCTTGCAAGCTATCTGACTTAGAACTCTATCTTGCTGCAAATTACAACAATTCATCTTTCTTTACAGTTGACTAATATTCCATTGTGTCTATGAAACATATTCTTTATTCAATCACCTCATAGTGAACAGATAAGCTTTTTCTATATGTTAGCAATCATAAACATTGCTGCAGTAAATATTGTGGTACATACAACTCTTTCAGTTAATGATCTTGTGTTCTTTGGATATCAAAAGTGCTGGATTATTTGCTAGCTTGCTTCTGATATCTGAGCCACACCCATTAGTGTTGGGCTTACTCCTGGATCTTAGCTCTTGGATCACTCCTCCCTGGGCTCAGGAAATATATGTTGTTTTGGGATTAAACCAGGGCCGGCTGTGTGCATGCAAGTGTGTTAACCTCGGTAAATCTCCAGCCATCATTGTTCATTTGTCTTTTAATTCTTGTAAGAAAGTTTGACAGGATAAACGGTAAGGTGGGTAAAGTGCTTGCTTTGCATGCAGTTGACCCAGGTTTGATCCCTAGCATGATCCGAAGCACAAAGTAAAGTTCTCCAAGCACCACTAAAAGTGATCCCTGAGCTAGATGTGCCCCCCGCCCCAATTTATTTTAAAGCTTCACGCTGTTTCACAGAGAGATTGTGGCAATTTACATTGCCATCAGAACTACTTTAGGATTTCTCTTTCTCCAAATCTTACCAACTCTTGTTCATCAATGTTTTCTGGGTCTGTTGCTGTTTCTATTTTTGCTTTTGATGTATGGTATTCTCATAGGAGATAGGTATGGGATGATATCTCACTGGGTTTGGGGTTCTCTAATAATAAGACATGCTGAGGCCAGGGAAGTAGCTCAATGATAGAACACTCATCTTGCACATGAGTCCCTAAAGTGGATCCCTGGTACCGTGGGGGAAAAAAAAAGAGATGTTGAGAATTTTCTGTGTGACAGCTGACAATGAGTATGTTTTGTTTGAAGTGTCTCTCTAGAGTTTCTGTCAATTTTTACCCCATCCCATTTTTGTTATAGTTTTTTTCAGAGGTTCTACACTGAGAGTGACTGAGCTTATACATAGCTGTTTGTGATGCTCACAATGAAGCACATTTGACTCCAGTGTTCTCACACCTAGTTCCTCCAGTGGTCACAAGTCAGAGCCTTCTTCTATGAGATCCCAATGACAGTGTGGGGATTGTACTCAGCGATGTGGGGTGGTTCCAGGGATCATGACAGTCTCACATGTGCAAGGCAGACCTCTACCAACACGTACATTTCTGGACCCCTTCAGCTCCTTTTTATGGTTTGGTTGTTTTATTTTTTGTTTTCAGATCACACCCAGAAGTGCTAAGGGTTTACTCCTGGCTCTGGCTCTGTGCACAGAGCTTACTCCTGGCAGTGCAAAAGAGAACAGGCACAGTTCCCGCAATCAAACCAAACTGCCACTTGCAAAGTAAATGCCTTACCTGCTAAACTATCTCTGTGGCCCCTTCTGATCACTTTTTGGGGAGACCCACTGCCAACAGTGCTCAGGTTTTACTAGTGACTTCGCGCTCAGGGATCACTCCTGGCAGTCCTGGGGTCTATATGGGGTGCTGAGGATTGAAACCTGGTCAGCCATGTACAAGGCACACTCTACCCACTGAACGATCACTCTCACCTCTGCACATATTTTTATCTGAGTGGTTTGCTTTTGTGTTGCTGAGTCATAACTTCTTTACATATCTTGAATATTAGTCCCTTATCAGATACGTGATGTACAAATGCCTTCCATTTAGCAGGCTGTACTTTTCATTCCGCTGATAATTTCTTTCACTATGTAGACAGTGTTACTTGATGTAATCCCAATATCTTTTTGCTTTAATTTTTCTTGCTATTGGGGCTGTCTCTAAAGATATCTCTAAAGCTTATGTCACTGACCTTTACTTCTATGTATTTAGTAGGTTCAAGGGGGGTTTTGTCTTTGTTTTTATTTTTTAAATCAAAGTCTTCAATCCATTTTGAAATTTTCTGGAATACCCGAATGCCTCCCCGCCCCCACACATAGTACTTGGGGGACTTAGTGACTACTTCCAGTAATACTCAGTCAATGGGGTCTATGATTCAGTGCTAGGGCCCAGGACACAGTGCTGGGCACAGCTGACAATGACTGGGGGCCTCCAGGGTGACACCAGCAATGCTGGGGAGGCCAGGTGGTATGGGCCGAACCTGGCTTGGGTTCAACTTTCCATCCTTACCATTGTTCTACTTCATTGCCCCCAAATGTTATTGTTCGCTAAGTTAAAAGATAATAAAATGTTGTTAAAAGGTTATTTTTTCATGTATGTATTTTTACCTATAGATATTCAATTTTACCAACACCATTAAAGACTTTTCGTTTTCAGTTATAACGCCACAGTTCCTCTGTCATAGATTAAGTGTCAGTGCATGTGTGGGTTTACTTCTAGAATTTCTACTCTACTCCACTGATTCATGTCTCAACATTTATTCTAATGTTATTCTGTTTTAATTACTTCTACTTTATAATACCATTTCAAGTTGGACAATATGATGGTTCCATTTATATTCATTTCTTTTTGTCCAGCTTGCTTTAACTTATCAGAATATGATATAACTGCATATAAATTTTGGCACTGATGCTATGATTCAAAGAAGTCACTGGAATTTTGATAAGAATTTATATTTAGTCAGGCGTTTATTTTTAAAAGAATAGTATTTTAACAATACCAGTTCCACCTGTTCATGAACCTGAACTATCTTTCCATCTCTTATATCTTCTGCTGTATCTCTGACAGTGTCTCAAAGTTTTCTGTTATTCCTTAACCATCGTGGTTAAGTTTAATCTAAGGCAGTCAGTGTATATTAGACAAGAAAATAAAAGAGAAGAGAGGCATATTGGAAAACAAGTAAAACTATTACTATTCAGACAGTATGATCTTACACATAGAAAATTCTAAAGACTCCACAAAAAAATTAGAAACAAGAATTAATACAATGAAGTGGCAAACCAAAAGTATAACTGTAAATTATAGTGCCTTACTATTTTAAATAATATAAAAATAATAAAATAAGACTAAAATACAAACAAATGTATTGCATTTTTCTCTGCTAGCAATGAGCTAAGAGTAAAAATGTTTGGTTCCATTTACAATCACATAAAGATAAGAACATAATGGGGCCGGAGTGATAGCACAGTGGGTAGGGCGTTTGCCTTGCACGTGGCTGACCTGGGTTCAATCCCTGGCATCCCATATGGTCCCCCTTTCCAGGTAGAAAGCCAGGAGTAACCCCTGAGCAATGCTGGATGTGACCTAAAAAGCAAAAAAAAAAAAAAGAAGAAGAAGAAGAAGAAGAAGAAGAACATATGAGTATAGTTAACAGGGAAAGTAAAAGACTTCTACTTTGAAAGCAGTTAGTTGTTTAAAGAAACAGAGAATACAGATAGATGTGAAGATAATCTATGCTAGTAGCTAAGAAGAATGAGCACTGATACAAGGACTACCCTAGAGCATAGGGACATATACTACTCACAAGGGCTAGTGCCCAAGGTAGTTAAAGTACTCAGAAAGTTCATCAATAAGAAAATGAGTAAACCCATCAAGAAATGGGGAAAGAGATGAACAGCCATTTCACAAAAGAAGACACGTGGCCAATGAGTACATAATAATAAAAAAGTCCTTGTTCATTTATTATCAGGGAAATGCAAATCAAAATGACCATGAGCTATTACCTCACATAGGATGAACTATATCCAAAAAGCCAGAAGCACATTGGTGAAAGGAAAAAAAAAAAAGGAACCCTCATCCACTGTTGGTGAGAATGTCAATTGGTTCATCATCGACTGAAAACAGTATGAATATTTCTTGAAATATTAAAAGCTTATTTCTGACATATAACCCAGAAATTCTACCTGTATCTATGCCAAGCATAAAACTAGACTAATTTGAAAAAATATATACACAACTTATTTTACTATAGTGCTATTATAAAAGTCAAGATATGGCAACAATCCAAGCACTCAAAGACAAATGAGTGGATAACGAATATGTGATAACCATGAAGGAATACTACAGAGCTATAAGAAGAAATTAAATTTTGCCCTTTGTAACATGAATGTACCTTGAACAGGGTGGTGCTAAGTGAAATAAGTCAAAAGAAGAAGTACATATTTGAATTTACTAGTATGCTGGATTCTGAGAAGCAAAGCACAGCATAGGAACATAAGAAATCAATGACCAACACAACCTCAAAAATTGAGGAGAAGAAATGAAAAGAAACTTCCTCAAAGAAGAAGTACAAATGGTCAAAAAGCACATGAAAAAATGCTCTACACCGCTAACCATTAGGGAGATGCAAAACAAAACAACTATGAGATATCATCTTACACCACAGAGACTGGCACACATCAAAAATAATAAGAATAACCAGTGCTAACATGGATGAGGGGAGAAAGGGACTCTAATTCATTGTTGGTGGGAATGCTGACTGGTCCAGCCTTTTTAGAAAACAATATGGACATTCCTCAGAAATCTAGGAATATGACCCAGCAATGCCACTTCTGGGAATATACCCAAAGGGTGCAAAAACACACATAAGATATGATATCTGCACTTGTTTGTTTATTGCATCACTGTTCACAATAGCCAGAATCTGGAAACAACCAAGTGCCTGAGAACAGATAACTGGTACAGCTATGCAATGGAATACTACACAGCTGTTAGGGGAAAATGAAGTCATGAAATTCGCTTATAAATGGATAGACATGGAGAGTATCATGCTGAGTGAAATAACTAAGAAGGAGAACAGACGTAGAATGACTGCACTCATTTGTGGGATTAATAAACAAACCAAAAAAAAGTATGAAATTAACACCCAAAGACAGTAGAAACAAAAGACAGGACAAATGGTCCAGAGTTGGAGGTCTCTCTCAGGGCCTGAGGAAGAGGGCAGTTAGGATAGAGAAAGGACCATTATGACAATGATGATTGGAATGAATTTCTCTGGATGGGAAATGTGTGCTGAAAGTGGGTAAAGGACCAAACATGATGCCCTCTCAGTATCTGTACTGCAAACCAAAGAGGAAGGAGGAGGGAGGGAAGGAGGGATGGGGGGAGGGAATGAGAAAGAAGAGAAGCGCCTGCCATAGAGGCAGGTTAGGGTGGTCGGGGCAGGGTGGGTAGCCGGAAGGATATGGGGGGCATTGGTTGTTGGAAATGTACACTGGAAGAGGGATCGGTGTTGGAACATTGACTGAAAACAAATTAGGAGAGCCTTGTAACTGTATCTTATGCTGATTCAATAAAAAATAAACTAAAAGAATTTTTTTTAAAGAAATCAGTGAAACATATGAATTCCTGATCACAGAACTGCAGTTGCCAAGGGGAAAATGGGGAGGATAGGTGAAATGGTTCAATGAGAAATGTATCAGAACAATTACAGTAATGGCATATACTCTGGAGAAGCATGAAATCAGATCCGTAAAACACATATAGTCATGTAAATTAACAAACTCTCATAAAAACTTGTACACTGTACTTTTATTTATTTATTTTATTCATTTTTTGTTGACATGGGAGCACACCCAGTGAAACTCGGGGTTTACAACTGACTCTGCTCAGGGATCACTCCTAGCAGTACTAGGTAGACCAAACCATGATCATCAACGCAGAAGTTTACAATATTAACCCCTATACCATCTCCTGGATCAAAAAGATGCTTTACTGTTCATCAAACTGCCTGCCCTGGTCTACCATTGGTAAGTTATGGAACCTGTTTTTCAGAGCTAAAATGAGAGTCACTTAAGCCATACCCTGGATCTCCAAAGACCTAATTACAGTTTTGACTCTCACCAAAGTGGAGACCTAAAACTGTCAACCAAGAATCACCTGATGGGCAATTGCTAGATCATGTGTTTAGCAGACCTCTGCCATTCCTTAAAGCAGCCTTTTCATTTCACAACATGGGCAATATGGTTCTCCTTGGGGGTCCCAGGTTATTCCAAGAAGTAAAATCTGTATAAATGTGAGGGTGAGGGGCATGAAGCAGCAGCAAGAGATTAGAGTACAACCATTAGAACAGAGGGGCCACAGGAAGTAAAGATTGAGAAATGAGAAACAGGATCAGAAAGATTGAGAAGTACCGAGCTAAAAGAAAATAACCTTAGAATAACCATATCATATGTTTTTTCTTCTTTTCTCCCCTACTATAACTTCCTTGTTCCTGTTTCCACTTTTCTATGAAAGTCAATAATTTTGTACAGTTACTCAGAGTTCGTTTCTACCTACCAGATTATACACCAGATTCCATATTTACATTAACTTTTGCTGAAATTAATTCTTATAGTTTTAATTTTTTGTGATTATTTAATTAAAATATAATTAAACACCATGTTAAACATGCCTCATTGATTGACTATATTTCTTTGGTCTCTAAGCTTTCTGTGTCTTTCAATTATTTTCTTCTTTTGTCCATTAGGTCAGCTCAGAGGACACCTTGAGACCAGCATGTGCAGCTATAAGACCAGCTGCCCGGATTTTTCTGTATCACTGTCAACCCGTTGCTCATCAACTTGCTTGAGCGGGCACCAGTAACATCTCCACTGTGAGACTTGTTACTGTTTTTGGCATATCGAATACACCACGGGTAGCTTCCCAGGCTCTGCTGAGCAGGCAAAATACTCTTGGTAGCTTGCCGGACTCTCTGAAAGGGGTGAAGGAATCGAACCTGGGTAGGCCTCGTGCAAGGCAAACGCCCTACCCACTGTGCTATTGCTCCAGCCCAGATTTTTAATCTCCAGAATATCCAGAACCCACAACAACACACTACCTACCAGACCACTGCTAGCTAACCAACTCCCCTCAAGCAGAAACAGGCCAGACATTATCAATCTAATCACACATCCATACATTCCTCCCTTGCTGCAGGCCTCCTTTCACTTCAATATAAACTCACTCTGAAACACTGGCTCGCATGATCTTCATTAGTCTCTCTAGAAGCTTGTAAAATTTACCCTTTTTCCAATAAACCCCATTTTCCTCTTGGACTCGATTTCCTCCTTTCAGCAACCCCACCCCATCCCTGGACCTTGCTTTACTAACTTACATATTTTGGTATATAAGGAAATTGGTCCACTGTCATACTCATTTATTCATTATTTAATAAGTTTTATTGAGTGGCTATTATGTTGCAAGCATTAGAAATAATGATAACATAAAAAAGTAAATTCACAAAAATATGTCTCATTGATATGTCTCAGTTTGCCTTATAACATACCTCAGACAAGTTTCCTAATAGTTTATTAATTATAAAAAAATTCAGAATAGTACTTAGACATCAATATAACAAGTCCTCTATAAATGCTACCAATGTGAAGATAAAAAATATTGATTTACTCTATCCTCTGAACTGAAACTCTCTGTAACAAAAGAAATATTAATAAGACAAGAACATACAAATTTATATCATACACATTTATATCATATAATTTTCTATCATATAAATTTATACCATATAAAATTTATATCATATGATTTTAGTGACACAGGTGCCCTCACTGTGAAAGGAAGACCCTGGGGAATGATTCAAGGTACAAGTTTTAATGTCAGTTTAAAGAAGTTACACATACTAGGAAGATACGCTCAGACAAAGAATATGAGCCGTGGGTAGGTAACTGAAACTCTGCAAGAGCATTCTCATTCCTGGCTGTGTCCCTTTTCTTCATCTAGGATGTTCCTTTCCTCCTGGTGTAGCACTACACTGTCCTCCCATTGTTCATCGATTTGCTCGAGCAGGCACCAGTAACGTCTCCATTGTGAGACTTGTTACTATTTTTGGCATATCAAAATACGCCAGGGGTAGCTTGCCAGGCTCTGCCGTGCGGGCGGGATACACTCAGATGCTTGCTGGGCCCTCAAGAGGGGCGGAGGAATCAAACCCGGGTCAGCCTCGTGCAAAGTAAATGCCAAGAACTTCTCTTGCACGTGGCCTTAGTGACTTATTTCAGAGGAGGTCACAGAGTGTTTCCTCACTGACATTTCTCAGATTCCTTCAGAGTAAAATATTCAGTATGTCAAGCTGTCATATTTTCAAGGGACTACATCCTGAACCTGTCATATTCTTGTTATTATCTCTGACTTGTTCACAAAATCCATTTTTGACTGGGCTCAGAGTTGTATGATAAAAGGTTAAGAAAAGAGTACTTGAGTAAATAATATCCTATAAAAGAAATAATTTTTGAGGGGGGCTCCTATTTTCATTTTGCCCTATTAGTCTGGCACTAGTGGGAGTTAAAATTTGAATTATTTGGATACTTAACCTCTTTTTTTATTTCATATCTGCTAAAATCCAAGTTAGAGTTTTTACTGAATTTCAAACGTAAGCAAAATCCCCTTATAATTGTTTCCATACCAAGAGGCTTTTATTCACATTCAAAACCCCATAAAAAATGTGGCTCCTTTTAATCCAGGGAAAGGTCAGCCAGCCGAAGGCACCCCTACTCGGCAAGGGCCAAGGGGTGTCCTGGGACAATCCCTGAACAACAGCTTCTAACGAAGAATAATCCTCTGAGAATTACAGCACTTTGTATTCCCTGCTTTTTCTTGTCTAGCATTGAATGAAGGTCGTGATCTCATAAAGGAAGTATCTCAAGCATGTTTATTGCATTTTTATGCAAAAATCGAATATACAATTTCGTTCAGTGATGGAGGAGGTCTTTTTCCTCTGTATGTCTCCATCCGTAAGTCATCTTCTGATGTCGCTTTCACTTTTCTTTGCTATTCAAGTTACCAGCTGTCTAAATCAACAGTCAACCCAGTCTCCTTGCTTCAACATTCACGGACATCGGCTCTAAAACAAGAGCCTTTCGACTGACAAACAACCGGTTGCCCCTTGGCTCTCCTGAGGGCTTTCAGAATCTGTAACCTTTCCACCTCCGGTTTTACCAGCTGCTCTTCTTTCTCTGCACTCCGTAGACACCTAGAGCATCTGTTTCTCACGCCTCCTCATTCACAACAAACCTGCCCACGGGTGACCCTTCCCTAGTCTCTGACCTTTTAGCCATTCCTGATTCTGCTTGCCTCCATCTTCTCTTAAACCACTGGCTATCTATTTCTGCTAAGGAAAGCAAGAGTACTCTTAAAATAAATTTCTCTTTTGCATCTGTCAGTGCTCATCTTTGCCAAATTATCACCACCTTTAGAGATAAAGGGACTTCTCTGCATACTTCAATGCAGCATATCACATTTAAAAATAGCACAACTAGGAGGCCAGGAATATGGCTCAGTGGTACAGCTTCTGCTGTCGAGGCATGAGGCTATCAGTCTGATTTTCAGTACCATCCCATAGTGTGGCCCAGGGGTACTAATGTTCGAGATCCCTAGCACCACCACAATTCTTTGCTCTCTAGGACACTGCAACCAAGACTACATCTCCTGAGCAACGGAATCAAGTGTGCACCCTCCAGTCAGTAGCAACAAGCATTACCACAACATCAACAAGAAAAGGAAGATGGAGGGGGTAGTAAACGAAATAATTTTAATAATAATAGTAATAAAATTTTAAAAAAAGATGCTTCGCTGTTCACAGTAGCCAGAATCTGGAAACAACCCAAGTGCTCAGGAATAGGTGAACGGTTAAAAAAATGTGTTACATCTACACCATGGAATACTATACTATGCTGCTGTTAGGAAAGAGAAAGCCATGAAATCTGCTTATGAAGTGGATGGTCATGGAAAGTATCATGCTAAGGGAAATGAGTCAGAAAGAGAGCGACAGACGTAGAATGACTGCATTCATTTGTGGGACATAAAATATCATAATACCAATACCCAAGGACAGCAGAGACAAGGGCAAGGAAGATTAATCCACGGTTGGAAGCCTGCCTTGTGAGCTGGGGCAGAAGGCAGCTGGGATAGAGAAAGGATCACTAAGTCAATCATGGTTGGAGGGATTGCTTGGGATGGGAGATGTGTGCTGAAAGTATATAAAGGACCAAACATGATGGCCTCTCAGTATCTGTATTGCAAACCATAATGCCCATAAGTAGAGAGAGTAAGAGGGAAATTTTCTGCCACAGAGGCAGGCGGAGGGGTGGGATACTTGGGATATTGGTGGTGGAAATGTACACTGGTGGAGGGATGGGTGTTCGATCATTGTGTGACTAAAGCTCACACATTAAATTTTTGTAACTGTAGCTCATGGTGGCTCAATTAAATAATAATAATAATAATAATAATAAGGCTGCTAATGCTAGGTGCCAGGTCACCAAACCAAGACTTAATTTCAAGTAGAGGAAAACTCTTACTCAGACAAAATTCTTTATGTACTATGGAATTCCTAAAGAGCAGACAAAATATGATCAGATAATAACATATACAGTGACTACCCAAACCCAGACTGGCAGGACGGAAGACAAGTGCCTTAGCCCCTGTACTATTGCTCTGGCCCCTTAAAAGCATTTTAAAATAGGTATACTTTGTCCTCTGCAATAAAACTTTTTTTTCTCTAATGCGAGAGAGAGAATCCAGGGTCTCACATATGCGAAACAAATGCTCTTCTGACTTATATTCTCCAGGTCTAAAACAAAACTCTTATCACTACTCACAAACCTCCGTTTTATAACTCAGCCAAGTGGAAATTGGGATAATGAAACTATTTGCTGTTAAAATTTTACTTTTTAAAACATGACACTCTCTTGATGGTTGTAAACAGCCATGAAAGAAACAGAGAGTGAAAACAAATCTATTTTATCAACTTCAAATTACTCTAAACATGGTAATTTGTTCCCATAGCACAGATGATTCTTGTTGGGTTTTTGACTAAAATGCTATTTTAAATCAAATCTTATCTAATTTATATACAAACTGAGGAGAGTTATTTTTCAGGAAATAATAAGTATCTATCTTAAAATGCTTTACAGGGGCCAGAGAGATAGTATAGAGCTAAGGAGCTTGTTCGACCAATCCTAGTCTGAATTCCTGGTACCCCAAGCATTGCTGAGAGTCAGCCCTGAGCACAGAGACCACAAGTACCATCAGGTGTGGTTGCAATATCACCCCAAAATGAAAATGTTTTATACCAGATATTTAATAATTCAGTAGACACTTATGTTCTGCGTTTTCTTCCCAAATTTTCCATGCAGTGTTTCAGTCATTATGATATAATGACTGAGTAATATAATCAGCAGCAGCTGGGGTTGGAGAGATAGCATAGCAAGTAGGACACTTACAGGCAGCTGTCCCCTTATCAATCCCCAGCATCCCTATGGGCCCCTTAGCTCTGCTATGAGTGATTAAAAAAAAAAAAGAAGAATCACCGTGAGCTACAGTTACAAAGCTTTCATGTTTGAGTTTCAGTCATACAATGATCAAACACCCATCCCTCCACCAGTGCACATTTTCCACCACCAATGTCCCGGTATCTCCCCCCCATCACAACCCTCCCCCTGACTCTATGGCAGACAATTTTCCCCCACACTCTCTCTCTTCTTTTGCGCACTGTGCCATGAGTGATTCCCTCAGTGCAGAGCCCAGAGTAAGCCCTGAGCAGTGCAAAGTGTCTCCCTGAAAACAAAACACATTTTGAAAATTCATAGTGAGGGGAGCCAGGGGGGGTGACTCAGTGGCTCAAGTGTTTCCTTGCAAGCTTGAGGCCATGAGTTCAGTTTCTGAGCATCATCCACATATATCAAGTGAGGACAACACAGAAGCAGACTATGAGATCTTCAGCGCACAGTCAGGGATGTTCAAACAGTCGGCTAAACCTCCAGCGAGCACCACTCTAAACAATGGGCAACCAGTGTGGTCTGGAGTGCGGCCTTCAGCGAGCACCGCAGCAACAGCAAAAGTGTGTGACTTCCTGTATGCAGCATCACCCAAGCAACAAAAGGAAGAGGATAATTTTCTACTCATCTTTGCAATTTGGCACAAAATACAGTGGCAGTCACAAGCCTTACTTAGAGACTTATTCATACTATGTGAGCAAATTGGAATGGTCTTTTCAAAATCATCCTTAATTAGACAATCCTGAAAAAATGAGACCAATCCCAAAATTACCATAACTATACAATTTTAATGCAAACAGCAAATTAGCACTTTTTCTCCTTTAACATATTTGAGTCAATTAACTGTCTTCTAATGAAAAATAAACATGCACTGCAAATACCACTGAATGACTGAAAACATTTTTCTGGCATCAACTAAATACAAAATTAGCAAACAACAGTTTGAAAATCATATAAACACTATTTTTTTAACTCTGGAACAATGATTTTTAGCCATTATCTCTACAAATAAGGGCCTGATTTCATTTCATAGCTCCATTCTTAGAGCCAAGTGATTTCTTTATTCAAATTTCATACTGTTTATTCCTCTTCCAATTTGAATATATTTAACCTCCCATAGGAAAAAGTTAAAAATTTCCAATTCTCCAAAGGTGTTCAGGTAAACATTCTTGGATCCATGAGCCTCTAATATATTTAGAAACCTGGGCCCACAGCAGTCATAAAAGTTGGATACTCTAATGACTTTTAAATTCCTTATTATATTCCCATAAATACCATTTTTATCCTTCAAAGGTGTCAGAAAATAAATTGCAAGTCTGCACAATAAATCACAACGTGGTCTGCAAAATGAAATTTATATAAAACAGAGATTAAGAGCTGGAGACACAACACAGGGACAAAGTGCTTGCCTTGCACACAATGGACCCCACTTTGATTCCAACCCCACATATGGTCTCTTGAATACAGCCAGAAGTAATCCCTGAGTACAGATCCTCAAGTAATCTCTGAGTACTAGCAAGTGTAGCCTAAATGCCATAACCGAAAACAAATAAAAATAAACATGGAGACAAGATTTAAAGACTTTTAATTTGAAATCAAAAGTTAAGTGGCTTTTGAATATACATTAAAGTTCTCCCAATAGCTCCTTAAACATTAGTTTGTTCTTTGAGTTTTCAAAACAGAGTACCTAATGCGCTAATATGACTAAATTTGGCCTCCTAGTTGGCTACGGAAAATATGGAACTCTTTCCCATAATTTCTACCTTTCTTAATAGATTCGGACTAGAGCGACAGCACAGTGGGTAGGGTGCTTGCCTTACATGCCACAGACCCAGGTTCGATTCCTCCGTCCCTCTTGCAGAGCCCAGCAAGCTACGGAGAGTATCCCACTCGCATGGCAGAGCCTGGCAAGCTACCCGTGGCGTATTCAATATGCCAAAAACAGTAACAACAAATCTCACAATGGAGTCGTTACTAGTGCCTGCTCAAGCAAATCGATGAACAACAGGATGGTAGTGCTACAGTGCTTAATAGATTCACTATTAATGATAATATAATATTTAAGAATAAAAGTTAAAAGTATTTCAGCAGGAGCCAGTAGGGAAGGCACTTGCCCTGCATGCAGCCAACTCAGGTTCTGTCCCCTGCACGCCCGAAGAAACCACCAGGAG
The DNA here is from genome assembly GCF_027595985.1 of Sorex araneus. Taxonomy (NCBI): domain Eukaryota; kingdom Metazoa; phylum Chordata; class Mammalia; order Eulipotyphla; family Soricidae; genus Sorex; species Sorex araneus. The sequence goes on along the minus strand of NC_073313.1, from coordinate 221,336,949 downwards.
TAATTTCTGAGTGCAGAGCCAGGAGTAACCATTGAGCATCATCGAGTGTAGTCCAAAAACAACAAAAATCTATCCTTTAACAATAATTTTTTAATTATTTCTTTTATACAGTATTTGTTCACCCCAGAAACAGTAAAACGAAAAAGCATTAAGTGCAATAGAGTGCAATGAGTTACAAAACTGTTTTGTTTTGCTAACAGGTCAAACCAAATATTTAGCAATGACATGCATAAATCAACAATAAGAGTACACATTATAGATAGAAAAATAAACAACTGAATGTTTAAAAAATGTTTAAGATGCAAAACCATGGCCAGAGTCATAGATCAACAGGCTGAGTGCATGCTTTGCATGCGGAAGGCCTGGACACTATCCCCAGCATCTCTATCCTCTATCCTGAGCACCACCAGGAACAACACGGAGCACAGAATTGGGAACAGCCCTTGAGTACCACTTGGTATGGTCTCAAAACCAAAACAAAAAGATGTAAAATTACATGCACAAGATCACAAAGTTGGAGTTTGAAACCCAAGACTCAGTGTTTTCTGGGACATGAGAGAAGTTACCAATATTCATTTAATTGCTTAAAAAACAACTCCTAAATCTACCCTCCCAACTTGTTGATGTCATTGGGAACCAAGAGGATACTTCATGAATGTATTTCAGTCTCTTGACTGTTATTCCCCAGAAGCAAGCCAAGCATTACATATTTGTCAACTTCTTATAAAGACAAAATTTGAAGTAGGCTTTAAAAAAAACACAGTGATCCTTGGGTTGCTAGGACAGGAATTAAGGCTCTTGTCTTGCATAATGCTGTTCACCCTCGTTTGATCCCCTGGTGCCACATGGTGTCAGAGTACCACCACCACAAGGAGTGATTCTTAGAACAGGCTTCCCCACACAGAGCCCAGAATAGCCCCTGAGCACTTTTATATCCCCCAAAACACCACAAACAAAACAAAGTGATCTTGAAAATATACATAGGGATAAAAGCATACAATCAAAATAAAAACAAGTGAATTTTCTCATTGTTTTCTTTTTTGAGAGAATGATTCAGCTTTAACCATACAAAATCTCAAACAGTGTTCTCAAAAATTAAAGTTTACGAATAAAGGCTGTGATTAAAATACAAAAATAGTAATTTCTACAAAATATACATAGAAATGCCTCTATTGTTAGTGTACAGTTTAGTTGTACACACACACATACATATATATATATATATATATATACATATATATATGCCCTATAACCTTAACTGAACCAAGTCAAAAATCTTATGGCCTGCCTAAAGCCTATTAACAAAATTTCATCTCCTTAATGCTCATAAGAGAGCTTGCAATTACATGAAGAAATGTTTCTTTACAAGTGGAAAAACTGAAATCATAAGAGAAAACACTTTGCGGAGGGTGATTCATAAAGTCAATCCCAGCAAGTTCACAAATTCACCAATTCAGGGAAAAGAGTCACGTTAGTGTTTTTTAGCATTCCAAAGCAGACAATAGCTACTGTTGTATGTTGAAAACATGTTTAAGATGCAAAATTGCAGCCAGAGACATAGTCAACAGGCTGAGTGCATGCTCACAACAGTAAACCTAGTTCCCTGAAAAACAGATGACAGAATTTCATCATATAGAGGGGTCTGGCTTTCCTGGTAAGACAGAATTTTTGACTAGTCTGGAACACAAGATCAGCAAAGCCAGGTCTTAAATAAATAAATGGACAAATGTGTGAAATACTGAGATCTCCCCAACTTTTACTCCTTCAGGCACCAAAAGTATGATCTATTTATTGTGATCGTTTTTAACAAACACAAGGAAGACAGACTGGACATGTTTTTCCACTTCAATTCCATGACCCAAATCTGTGCCATTTGAGAATACCTAATTGAATTATTCAATTTAGGTGGAAAAACATCTGCTCAAATTCAAGACTTCAGTTCTGAATAATTTAAAACAAAATTTTTTTTAAAAAACAAGGTCAAGAAATTGAAGCTGCAGCAAACCTAGTCTAAGTAGAGGATATAGTTGCAACAATGTATGGGCATTTGAAAAGTTCGACCTGCACAAAAACCATCTAGCCTCTCAACACCGACACAGGTCAGACGTGAGCACTCCTGAATCATATCCCTCTGCTACAGAGCTCTATGCTCAGTGTATATTTTAACCAAAAGCACCGATCTCAGCCCCCTAAAAAAATCTCATTTGCAAAAGAAACCCCTTGTTTAAGCCCCAGTACAACCAACAGCTCCTTTCCAATTATCCCCTGCAACTTCCCCAGTCTCTTTCATGCCTGGCTACTGAGCTCAGTCGAGTTTGGCTGCCGGCCAGGCTCCTCTCTTCTTTACTTGTCAGTCGTAAAAACTTGGAAAACACTCCTGGACAGCTCAAGGAGACCTTTAAATTATGCAACGGGGCAGTACCTTAGTCTGTCTGCTGTTTCCAGCAAGGCTTTTTAGTCGCCAAAGACTGCAGTCCTCCCCATTGGTGGGTTTTCTAGCAAGGCTACTTATTTATGTGGAGGAAGGAGGGAAAGGCTGGCAAATGAAGGGGCTATTAACAAACTGAAATTTTTCCAACTCCTGTTTCCAACTCCTGTTTCCTACCTTCTAACATCCACTCTTGTCTCATTATAGCTCCTTTAGCACCTAATCACCCGTTTGATAGCAGACACAATTCATCAGCATTGCCGTTTGCTACATCCTCTACAAGCCTTAGAAATAACAAGCAGTCATGACTAGCGCTCTCCAAAAACTTTTATGCCCAAGGCTTTGTACAACCTTTTTTAAAAGCAGGTCCTAAAAAAATGGATAAAATCCCTCCTTGATGGACTGCGTTATACTTTGTCAAACTCGCACCCAGAAAGTGTGCATGCAAATGTCTGATTGTAGTTTAAAGTATGGAGTGCTCAAGTAGTGTGTGTGTGTGTGTGGGGGGGGGGGGGGTAGCACCCAGGATAAGGTATCTAGACCTAGACCGCCAACCTACCCAAAAGCGCGGATTTGCCCAAGCTCCTAGGTGAACCCGCGGAGCCCAACAACAGGGTCCTCTTCCTTACTCCACCCAGGCACGCTAGTTCCAGCTGCAGCTCCCAGCTTCCTGTTCTAGACCCATTCAACCTCGTAAACACATTCCAAGAAAACCAGCCTGCCCAGAGTTCCCTCCCGCACGCAGGGAACCGTCGGGGGGGGGGGGGGCGGGGGGAGAAACAGGGTTCGGATCCACTGAGTCAGGTCCACAGGGAGGCGGACCTCAGCCAGAGGGCTTGGCCAGTCGGCCCAGGGTCTCACCATCCTTGGGTGCGCCGTGCGCCCCAGGAGACCAGCGCATCCCACCCCACCCCCCAGCCCTCAAAAGGAACTACTCAGTCTGCCCGGCATAAAGGGGGACCATGCGGGCGCCGCCCCCGAGTGGGGGCCCTCCCTGTCCAGGGCTTTAAAGAATCCGCAGCCGGGCCGCGGGGCGACGCGATTCCCCGCCCCCAAGCCCACACTCTTTCGGGGCCAACAAAAGGGACCTTGGGCTGGAAGAAGTTTCGCTCCGGCGTCGCCGGTCCCTGACCCGGCGGTGACTTACTTGGCTCACTTAGTCCCATCTGGTCCACGCACCCTCAGCGATAGCGACCCAAGGGTGCACCCCCCCCCGTCCAGCCCTACAGCCCCCTCCAGTTCCAGCCCAGGCCACCCGGACCCAAGTTGCCACAAAGGGCGCCCCGATTCCAGAGTCCGCTGCGTCTCCCACCTGGTGGGGGCTCCCCCGTTATTCCTCCACACGGCCCTCGCAATCGTCAACAGGTCTTGCTTGCAGGAGGGCTCCCCGCCTTTCGCCCTCCAGATTTTGTTTCCGTTTGGGGTTTTTAATTGGTGGCCTGGGAGGGGGGGCGGGGGGGCGGTTCCAACCTGCCCCGGTGCCTCCAGCGGCCACGCACGCCCCGCGCCCGCCTCCGCCGCCACTCGCGGCCAGGGCTGACCACCGCCCGCGTCCGCTCTCAAGACACTGCAAGGCCTGGGGCTGCGCTTGCAGCCCGCCCCGGAGGGTCCCCGCGATCCACCGCCGCGCTGTGTCCGTACCTTACTCAGCCAGGGCAGGGGCGTGCAACACCGCCGCCTCCTCGCAGCCCCGCGGTCTCTGCTCCGAGCCCAGCCGAGAGGGAAAGTTTCTCTGCGTGCACCGAGTGGCTGGACTCGGGGCCCGGCGGCTCGGGCTTCGGTCCCCTCCCTCTGCACGCTCGCCGCCCCCTCCCTCCTCTTCCTAATCGGCTGCAGCCCAAACTGGCGCAGGCAGCGGCCGGGTGCTGGAGGCTCGGGACGCCGGGGCTCTCCCGGCGGGGAGCGCGGGGCTCCCCCTCTTGGCCAGAAGGAAACGCTCCCGGACTCAGGCTGGCGCGCTTCGGGCGATCTCCTTCCTTGGACACTTGCAAATGGGACGCCCGCGTTCCCGCGCGCTGACTTGCTCCAGGGCCGGGGACAAGCGGGACGGAAGCGTGGGATGGGAGAGAAACCCGGCGTTGGAAAGGGCTTTACCTTACCCTGTTCGGGCCCGCGCAGCAGCTGCACACCCACACCCTGCCGCCGCCGCCTCCTCCCTGTAGAAAGCCCCAGAACCGGACTACTCTATTCCAAGGCACGCTGCAGACAGCTTGAACTAAATTAAGGCACCAAAAGTGTCAAACAAAATAAAGCACACACCGAAAATGAGTCGAGTATGCCTTGCCTTTCAATCTTGATCGAGAAAGCATCCACACACTACTTGTTGCTGCTGCGCTGAAAGTCTTTCTTTTCTTAGACTTTTTTTTCCCTCTTTATTTTCCCGGATTTCTGCACTTTGAATATGAAAATGAAGAGCGATGTAGATAATACAGGGGTTAAGGAGTTTGCCTTGCTTGCAGCCCGGAACTCCTGGTACCGAATAAGGTCCCCCAGTCCTGCCGGGAGGGATGCCTGAGTCCAGAGCCAGGCGCATGCCTTGAGCATGCCTTGAGCATGCCTTGTGGTGTGGCCCACAAACAAAATGAAAACTGCCTTAGCCAATAAATCATTTTCATTTATGCCACACATATATTCGCCTCAGAAATCAGGACTTCCCTGTGGGTGCAAGAAAAACACAATATACCACTCCTTGCAGACCCCAGGTAGACCTCTGTGTGAAAGAAGGAAGCCTCAGAAACGCCAGTTTTAGAGGATGACATTTGTTTGTTTCATTCTGACAACTTATTTTGTTTGTTTGCTTGACAAGATACTTAGAATTTGTTCTAAGGGAAAAAAAAAAAGAAAAAGAAAGGAAACTTTTTTTGCAAGGTCCTCAATTATAATGTGTTGCACTGAAGTCCCGGAATTAAAAATCAGACAAGCCAGATTCTCTTCTTGATGCCATACCTACTTGTTCTGTGCCCTAGGAGGCTCAATGCAATTACGACTGCCAGAAGGAATTACATAATCGAACTCAGAGAGCCGTGGTCACATTTACAAGAATAAAAGAGAGTAGGTGCAGAGAAGTTTCTCAATAAATATTGGTTTTCTCTATCCCACTATAGCTGTAATTAGGAGAAGATGATACTGGTTATTTCCCTCCAAAGACCTTGTTAGCTGAATCATATTTCCTCACCGTGATGCTCTTTCAATTGAAAAAATATACAGCACCATACTTTTTAAAATACACATTAAGCTTTAGGACCACCATATTCCAATCAAATTTCCTCATTTTAGATAGAAAGGAACTGAAGTTGAATCTCAGTTAACTTTTCCAAAATATAGTGGTACCCAAGATAAGATAAAATGGGGCATCTTTAAACTTTGGTCAGGGGCCAAAATATCACAAAAGTCAAGCACTGAGGAAAATGTTCATTACTTTTTCTGTAAATCAGTTTTAAGCAACTAATTATAAACAATTACTAAAATATAAAGAATGTCATTTGGGGATTACTTTGTATGTACATAATGAAAATAGATGGCGTACCACCACTTAATAAAGAGGTTGAACAGGTGATATACCACTACTTAATAAAGAGGTTGACCAGATGACCAGAATTATAAACATGAGCATACAATATTTTCTTTAAATATTTTAAAATTTTTATGGAAAACTCATTTCAAAAGAATATATCAACAAACTGTTGGAATCCTAAACATTCTATCTATAGAATAACTCTTGATCAAATATACAGCATTCCTCAGGAATTGAAAGGAGATGACAAGGAGGACCACAGAAACTCTACAAGTACCACTATTGGGAAATGTCTAATTCTGTCCATCACAAAAACTCAGATTCTCAAGTTGGCAGTTATTTACATTCATTATAAATGCTGGTGGACTCTGATACTCAACAGCCTTTCAAAATATTTAAATGAACTTTCTTTTTCAAGTCAGCTTGAAGATTCTCTTACCTGAAATCGAAAAAACTTGACTAGAATTTGGTGATTTGGCACATCATTTAAAGAGCATGTCCTGCATGAGACCCTGTGTCTAAACTTGACTAAGGCAGAGTATCTATTTCTTATGTTAAAAAGTCATTTTATTGTTTTATCTGTTTTAACACACACACGTGCACACACACAAATGATGTATTAACTCTAACCGAAAATCTATCATTTAAAATAACTGACTTCAAATATTTAAGTGTGTCAATAACAAAATGCCTACTGAGTTTCTAAAGGGATCTAGGTTCTAAAGTTGCTGTCAAATTTACTTTTTACCTTGAATAGTTGTATCTCTCATTTTACTTTAATCTTCCAAATTAAAATCATGAAATATACTCATTGTAAAAAAATTAATAGGAGCAATACAAAAACAGCACTACCTACATTCTCTCCACTACTGATATCCATTGCTAATATTTCCTCTTTACCCTCAAGAATTATTGAAGTCTCTAATAAACTCTAATAAATAGCATCCCTTCTCTAAGCCTAGGTTAGGCTCGGTGCATAAAGAACTTTTACTTATGCTCAAAAAGCGTATACACTGCAATAAGTCTACCTGCAAAAGGCACAATGCAAACTGAAATGTAGACAGCTTTTGCCAACTAAGCTGGTAGAGCCCCTGACTGGAGAGAAAGAGGCATCTTTTCTAACTATAGAGTCATCCTCAGTTTTTTTCTATTTAACCTTCAGTTTCTTTCTTATTTAAGTATCTTACTGCTTCCTTAGAATCGGACAGAGAGTTATCTAATTGTCTTAAAAGCATAGTATGGGCTAGTGGCAGCCCTTTCCCATTTAACTTTTCTTGTACTTCCACAACAAAATATCAATAAATACTCCTATCTATAGTTGTTTACGATGTTTATTTGACAGTTTGCCTTCGTTATTTTTCTTTCAAACATTTCATTACTATTCTCTTAAGTTCATATTTTCCAAATGAACTTTGGAATCATTCTGGTGTTACCTTATCATACCTCTCTTACCTTTAACCTAAAAAACATTTTATTAAAATTGCTTTCTACTTCTATTGGGAATTACTTGAATTCACTTCATTATTATGCTTTTCCCTCTGTAGTCGAAAACCGAAGATGTATCTCTAACTTAGAGAGATTTTATCTGCACCCATGCATATTATATCTTTATCCTCCCTGTTAGGCTCCCTGTTTGTGTTAAGCATGAAAAGATGGTTACTGCCTAAGAAGGACAAAACACAAGTAACACTTGTCTTGCAATAGCTCTAATTTACAGTAAAAATAAGGGAAAATGCAGATCTTAATTCAGGTCAGGTTTCTATTTTTAGTTCTAATTCACGTGTACTTTAGACGTATGTGGAAGCCGGCCATGACCGAAAGAGAAAACCTTAGACCTGCCTCATGAAAAGTTCTGGTCTAGTGTCCAGGAGTGATCTCCTGAGACATGTTCTCCTGCCCCAGCACTGAGAATTTTGTTCAAGGCAGTTTTATTTTCAATAATGAAGGAAAAAAGCTGAGTCAATAAATGATGTTGCCCATTTGAAGACTTAAATTCTCAAGCCACAAAAGTAGAATAATTTTATTGTAAATAGAATAATATTATTATTCCTTCAGTAAGATATAAAACAAATAGTACAACCTAGTTTGTTTGAACAGCAATTTTTGGCATTTTTTTTTATGCAAGGCTCAGAGAAGACAGTTCAATGGTCTGGAGTGTATGCTTGCATGTCAGAGACTGGGTTTGATTTCTGGTACCACATGATCGCCTGAGCACCACTAGGAGTGACTCCAAACACTGATTCAGGAGTAGCTCTTGGGCACTGCTGGGTGTGATATAAAGTCTATACAAAGGAAGGAAAGAAGTATGGGCAAAGAGGAGGGAGGAAGGAAGGAAGGGAGGGAGGGAGGGGGGAGGGAGGGAGGGAGGGAGGGAGGGAGGGAGGAAGGAAGGAAGGAAGGAAGGAAGGAAGGAAGGAAGGAAGGAAGGAAGGAAGGAAGGAAGGAAGGAAGGAAGGAAGGAAGGAAGGAAGGAAGGAAATTTGTTTTAAATTATGACCTTTGCTTTAACTAGAATACTAATATCATAAATTCCCTTTAAATCTCTGTAAAAGAATTTGATCAATCCTGATGACAGGGCCTGGCCAAAAGCGAATCACTGTGAGGCTTCTATATGTTTGGGTGTGAGATAATATAATTCAGGAAAATCTCATTATTCTTTGAAATGCAAAGGGGCCACTGGATTCCATTACAACCTAACACAGGACTTTCTCCCACTGACTTCGTTTTTTTTTTTTTTTTTATTACAGGTGTAAAATAATTCAAACAGTGACTTTTCTGCAAAAGGCAGTCAGAGACAAGAATTACTAAAACAGACTTGTCATGTTGGTTCTGTGCCAACAGTCTCTCTAGCCAAGCAATCTGAGAATACACAGAGATAAAGTATTATCAGTTCAATGGAAATTGGCTGGTTTACAAAAGGTGCGACTGTGTAAGCCTATTGTTCAATTTCAGAAATGAAACCCTCCAGAAGCAATTTCAAAATTACACGAATCTTTCACATATACTGATTGTTCAGGTAAGGATCATCCATTTATTTCCACAAAAAAGTAAATTGTTCAAGACTTTTAACTGAATAACACTATCTGTTCATCCTCTGTCTGGTTTAATATCTATATATCATGTAAGTGAAGACTACGATAAACTAAAACACATAATTAATGTAAAACTTTTTAAAATTTTGTACTATGCCATGAGTTTGGGAAGAATGAACAAACTGGTATCAATGGTTATGGAATTGTCTCTTAAAGTTTAAGAAAAATTCAAATGAATATTTTTTCCTTTGTGCTAAATTAAGTTTCAGATAAGTTTTGTTGTAAAATTTGGGCAATAGCTTCTTGAAGTGAGTAGCAAAACTTAGTTTCAATGCATAGATATTGCAGTCAGATAGTTATAAAGTCAGTCACATGAGTATATACTTTGCCTCCTAAGGGCTGTAACATTTTAGATAAACAACTTCCCTTTCTGTACCATCAGTTTCCTCGTTTCTAAAACAGAGTTGATATTAGATTAATAGGCTTAATAGTAACTGTAAAGCACTTAGCATGTCTGTCAAAAAACACAAATTAAATAATAGGTATACAGGAAAATAGATAAGACTATTTAAACTTTGATATGTTGATGAATGTCTGTCTCAAAACTTAATGCAGGTCAAAATTTAAAAACAATAACTTTAGCTAAAATCAACTATAATTGTTAATCTTGAAAAAATAGCATTTCTAGAACTTTTTTGGGTAACTAGTTTTATTTACTTTTATCTCATAATTAATTTTTTAAATAGCATTTATTTATATATCTCCCTTTTTTATCAAGGATCCTTACTGTTACAAATTTCACATACAATCTATGTCTATTAAGCCTCCTATAACCTGTGAGATTTTCATGGTCTTTTCTTCTCTTTTATGACTAACCATTTTGAAGGGAATGATTGAGTATTTTGTAAAAGAACATTGCTCAAATTAGATTTGACTTCTATTTTCTCTTGATTGCTGTGGGATTATGAGTTATTGGAAAATAAGTCACAGAATTAAAGTATCTTTATAGCACTGAGTTGGAGGTACATGACATTGGCTTGAGTTTGCACTGGTGATATTTTCCTGTTTTGTCATTTTTTCCAATATAAATTCAATATTTTCCCTATGAAATAAATATAGGCAAAACATCATTTGAGATTGTGCAAACACTCTCATTCTCCTTAATGTCTACCCAATAATCTTAACAAGCACTGATGAACCTTGTCTGCAACAAGTATTACTGTAGTATTCAAATAAGATTTTCATTCTCCTTCACAATTGAGTGACTTTTGAGAGGAATTATATGTGGATTTTCTCCTAATTGCTTTGGCCTGAGTTCTTTGTATTCATAAAAATTAATCTGGGTGTTGTCAAAGGAGAAGAGACTTAGACTCTTGATAGTCTTTTTACAGTCTTACCATGACCTTAGTTTTTCTAAGAGTTTCTCCTTTTATGAGGAGGTCAATTGTTTTCTATAAAGAGCATAGTGTTTGTGTCTCAAAGGGTGTGGCCTTTATATCTTTGAACTGCTTAAAAGCTGGTGATGAGACAAACATTTTAATTATATTTTTATTTTACTCATCATCATCATCATCATCATCATCATCATCATCATCATCATCCTGTTGACCGTCGAATTTCTCGAGTGGTCTCAGTAACCACTCAGTAACATCTCCATTCGTCCTAGCCCTGAGATTTTAGAAGCCTCTCTTTACTCGTCTTTTCCAATGGTGCTACAGTGGAGGCTCTTCAAGGGCCAGGGGAATGAGACCCGTCATTGTTACTGGTTTTGGCATATAAATAAGCCATGGGGAGTTTGTGAAGCTCTCCCATGTGGGCAGGAAACTCTCGGTAGCTTGCTAGGTTTTCCCAGAGGAAGAACAAGGCTATAAAATATCTTCCAGGAGCTTGGTTTTATAGTCTCTGGATATTGGCCGTTGGTGGGATTACAAGGCACCAGAGGCAGTCCCTGGTTGTGACCGCCTAGCTACTGGAAAATGGGGAATCTGGGCAGAAGAGGCCCAGTTCCAGTCCCACACACCTGGGGTCCTCTGCTGGTTCCTTCATGCATGAGGTTCGTCTGAACATGTGGAGAGGGGCCTTGAGCATGGCTGTGGCTAGGCTCTGGAGGTCTTCAGCCTCGGGAGCTCTGTTCAGGGCGGGGAGGGAGACTGAAGCCCACCCCTTCTGAGGAGCCCAGGGGAAGAAAGCCAGACACAGGGGCATGAGGCTTTTCTCTTATTTTACCACTAGAGAAAAATACTTTTAAGTAAGCTTTTCTTCCCATCCATTCATCTGCCTGCAACAGTGTGATTGCTTATTAGAAGTTACCCATCCTGGGGGTTTATAATTTTTGTTTTCAAGTTCTGGATAGTCATTTAGCACTTTTTAATACATTAAAGTCTGGATTATTGGGTTTCTCCAGAGATCAATCAATGGCATAATATGGTTAAGGAATATCTAGATCTAGATGAGAAGTCACTGCTTTTCTCTAACTACCATCACAACACTGCAAATGCATATTTTCACAATCTTTGGTCATTTACAGGAAATAAATGTGACTGTAGAAACCTGCAGGCATCTTTGAAATCTACATTCCTAAAGTTTCTGTTATGTACACATTACTACCTAAAGGGATTTTTGTCTCTTATTTACTGATTTACTATTTTGTCTCTTATTTACAGGAGCAGTTGTTCTTGCACCTCTAGAGAAGCAAAAATGTACCATCCACAGTACCTTTTATCAAGGGTTGATCGCCTGAGAGGGGATCTGAAGATTGTGTGGAGGTTGCCCTTCTGGGGTGTACATTAACACTTATGAAATAGTCCCCTCCCCTCCAGGGCAGCATGGGGAGACCTTTGTCCTTGATATCGGAGGAGTGGAAGGGTGGAGCTGATTTAGTGGTCAGCTTAAACCTCACCCATCAAAAAGGAATCCAGTCAGAGTAGATTATGAGATGACTGGGCATGCACTCTGTGTGTGTGTGTGTGTGTGTGTGTGTGTGTGCGCGCACACACACACGCACGTGTGCATATGTGTGTCTGCTGTCTGTCTGTATGTCTCAGTCCCTTTTCTCTCTGTGACTGTCTCCATCTCTGACCCTCTCTGTGTCTGTATCTGTCCCCTTCTCTCTGTCTCTGTCTCTCTCTGTCTCTGTCTCCTACCCATCATGTGTGTGTGTGTGTATGTGTGTGTGTGTGTGTGTGTGCACACTCTCCCTTCACATTCTCAAATACACCTAGATGTTTGTTCTACAAAATCAGATAGGTCTTGTGTGCACAAATAGATGGCTAAGTACAGGAGCAGAATACAGGTAGGACTTGGCTGCCCAGGAAAGCTCAAATTCAAGCAGGGCCCAGACACTAAGCAGTGACAAGGAGCTGGGCACAGGAGTCACACCATGAGCACCATGGCCTTGGTGAAAACTAAGGAAAGCTGGAACAGGATGACAGGAACAGCTGTGGTACAAATGAGAGGCCCATCAATAGAAACAGAGCACAGGAGTCTTACCCACGTGCACATGACTGTGGCTGGAGACAAAAGGAAGTGGAAATGTTGGGGAACCACTGGGGTGCAATCCAAGAGAAGCCCAGTAAAAAGAATTCAGAAGTCATACACTGGACCAGGCATCATGAGGCAAGGTGAGTGACATTGTTCATGAGTAAAGGAGAGGTCTAGACGTTTGGGAAGGGTCCCAGATCCATCTACTTTAATTGTACAATAAACTTTGACTTTTAAGTGTTTTAGTTTTGTATGCAAATCTTTCATACAATTTTCAATCAGCCACCAGCACAATCCAACCCAGGGAAATCCAATTTCATGCTAACATCCTTATTTTTGTTTTAGTGAAAGAGGCGCTTAAATTTCAAACTCTTTCTGTGACATCCTAGGTATCCTCCCTAACATAACCTACCGCATTGTGTTCATAAACTGTCTTAACTAATGTTTCTTTTCATCCCTATAACCAGACTCGTATTCTTTTTATTATTTCTCAAGGACAGGCACCTTCAGTTCATTTTTGTATCGTCTCTGAGGAAGTTTCTATTCATTTCTTCTCCTCATTTTTTTAATGTGTTTTTTATCTTGTAAAGTTCTACCAATGCTACCAGTGACTTATTTTTATATCTTAGAAAGCTTCACCTCTTATTTATTTTAGCACCAGGAACATTTTTTTCACTTTTTATTGAATCACTGAGATAGACTCTTACAAGGTATATCTTACAAGATGTTCATAATTATATTTCAGTTATACAGTATTCCAACACCCATCCCTCCTCCAGTGTACATTTCCTAGCACCAGTTTCCCCAGGTTCCCTCCCATCACCCCTCGAGCCCCCCAATCCCTGCCTGCATCTATAACAGGCACTTTTACTTGCTCTCCCTCTCTCTCTTTTTTTGGCCATTGTAGTTTGAAATATTGATACTGAAAGGTGATCAAGAATATCCCTTTACCTACTTTTAATACCCAGATCTTGTCCAGCATGATCATTTCCTCTATTATTGTCATACTGGTCTCTTCTCCAATTTACCGATCCTCAATCCCACACACACCTGTGGCTAGTTCCAACCATTGTCCAGTCCTCCTAGACCCTGTTTTTCCTAGCTATGTGTATTAGTCTTCTACTATATATTATTTTTCACTGTATCACTGTATAAGTGTCATCCCGTTGCTCATCAATTTGCTCGAGCGGGCACCAGTAGCGTCTCCATTGTGAGACTTGTTGTTACTGTTTTTGGCATATCAAATATGCCACAGGTAGCTTGTCAGGTTCTGCCATGCGGGCGAGATACTCTTGGTAGCTTGCCGGGCTCTCTGAGAGGGGCAGAGGAATCAAACCTGGGTCTGCCACATGCAAAGCAAACACCCTACCCGTTGTGCTATCACTCCAACATATATTATTTTTAATATATCACAAATGAATGTAGTCATTCTTTATCTTCCTCTCCTTCTGACTCATTTCACTCAGCATGATACTCCCATATCCATTCATTTATAGGAAAATTTCATGACTTCATTTTTCCTAACACTGAATAATATTCCATTGTGTAGATGTGCCATAGTTTCTTTACTCATTTGTCTGTTCTTGGCCACTCAGGTTGTTTCCTGATTTGGGCTATGCAATGAACATAGGAGCACAGATGGTGTTTCTGCTGTGTGTTTTTGGGTCCCCAGGGTATATTCCCAGAAGAGATATTGCTCGCAGCTCAATTTCTAGTTTTTTCAGAATAGTCCATATTGTTTTCCAAAAAGTCTGGACCAGTCAGTATTCCGACCAACAATGAAGCAGAGTCCCTTTCTCCCCACATTCACACTGGCATTGGTTGCTCTTGTTATTTTGGATGTGTGCCGGTCTCTGTGGTGTGAGATGATAACTCATCATTGTTTTGATCTGCATCTCTTTGATGACTAGTGATGAAGAGTATTTTTTCATGTGCCTTTTGGCCATACACATTTCTGAAAGCTTCTGTTCATTTCATCACCCCATTATCTGATGGGATTGGATTTTTTTCTTATAGAGTGCAACCAATGTTTTGCATATCTTTGATATTAACCCCTTATCAGAAGGGTATTGGGTGGATATCCTTTCCCCTTCCCTAGGCTGTCTTTGTCTTTGTTTCTTTTGAAATGCAGAAACTTCTTAGTTTAAGATAGTTCCATTTGTTTATCACTCCTTCTAATAGCTTGATCAGTGGTGTATCATCTTTGAAGATAACTTTTGCTTCAATATCATGGAGGGTTTTCCCAATAATTTTTTCAATATACCTTATGTATTCTGTTCTAATGTTGAGGTCTTTAATCTAGTTTGATCTTACTTTTGTTCATTGTGTTAGATAGAGGTCTGAGCCCATTTTTTTTGCACATAGATTTCCAATTTTACCCCAGCACCAGTTCTTAAAGAGGCATTTTTTGCTCCACTTTATATTTCTTGCTCCCTTATCAAAGAGTAAATGATCACATATTTGAGGGCTTATGGAAGGATATTCAACCTGATTCTGTTGGTCTGCAAGTGTGTCTTTATTCCAATGCCATGCTGTTTTAATTATTACTACTTTGTAGTACAGTTTGAAGTTGGGGAAGGTAATGGCTCCCATCTTTTTCCCCCCAAGAATTTCTTTAGCTATTCGTGGAGGCTTATTGTTCCACATGAATTTCAGGAGTGTTTGATCAATTTATTTGAAAAATGTCATGGATATTCTTATAGGAATTGCATTTAATCTGTATAATGCTTTGGGGAGTATTGCCATTTTGACAATGTTAATTCTTCCAATCCATGAGCAGGGAATTTTTTTTTTATTTCCTCCCATCCTCTTTTATTTCTTGAAGTGGGGTTTTGTAGGTTTTTTTGTACAGGCCCTTTACCTCCTTAGTTAAGCTGATTCCGAGGTACTTGACTTTCTGAGGCATTATTGTGAATGAAATTATTTTTTTCATATCACTTAATTCTCTCTCATTATTTGTATATTGGAAAGCTAAGGACTTTTGTGTATTGATTTTGTAGCCTGTGGCATTACTATACAAGTCTATTGTTTCTAGGATCTTCTTGGTAGAGGAATTAGGGCTCTCTAAGTATAGTATCATGTCATCTGCAAATAGTGAGAACTTAATTTCTTCCTTTCTTATCTGGATGAGAGTGGGCATATTTTTCTTATCCCTGATCTTAGAAGGAAGGCTTTTAATTTTTCCTCATTGAGAATAATGCTTCCTGTGGGTTTGTGGTAGATGGCTTTGACTATATTGAGGAAAGTTCCTTTAATTCTCTATTTGCTGAGAGTTTTCATCATAAATGGGTGCAGGATCTTGTCACATGCTTTCTCTGTGTTTATTAATATGATCATATGGCATTTATCTCTTGTTATTGATATGATGGATTTTGTTGATTTACTTGCAAATGTTAAACCATCCTTGCATGCCCAGGATGAATCCCACTTGATTATGGTGTATAATCTTTTTGATGAGTCATTGGCTTCTATTTGCTAATATTTAGTTGATGATCCTTGCATTCGTGTTCATCAAGGATACTAGCCTATAGTTTTCTTTTTTTGTGGTGTCTGTGCCTGATTTTGGTATTACGGTGATATGTGCCTCATAGAAACTGTTTGGGAAGGATTCTGTTTCTGGAATTTCCTGGATGAGCTTGAAAAGGACTGGAAATAGGTCCTCTTTAAATGTTTGAAAGAATTCACTAGTGAATCCATCTGGACCTGGGCTATTGTTTTGGGGAAGGGTTTTGATTATTGTCTAAATTTCCTTGATAGTGATAGGTCTGTTCAGTTATTCCAAATCTTCTTGGTTCAGCCTTGGGAGGTTATAGGAATCCAGGAATTTATCTATTTCTTCTAAGTTCTCTTGCTTTGTGGCAAACAGACTTTCGAAGTAATTTCTGATAATCTTTTGAATTTCTTCGGTTTCTGTTGTAAAGTCTCCCTTTTCATTTCTGATTCGGTTTATTGGGATTCTCTCTCTCTCTCTCTCTCTCTCTCTCTCTCTCTCTCTCTCTCTTTGTGATTCTTGCTAGTAGTTTATCAGTCTTGTTTATTTTTTCAAAGAACTAGCTCTTGGTTTCATTGATGTTTTGGGTTGTTATTTAGGAATCCAGCTCATTGATTTCTGCTGTAAGTTTTATTATTTCTTTCCTTCTGCCTGGTTTGGGTTCCTTTTTATTTGTCATTTTGTAAGATCTTAAGCTGTGAAGTTAAGTTGTTTATGTGGGCCCTTTCTTCCTTATAGGGCTTACAGAACTATACATTTTCCCCTTAACACTGCTTGAGATGGACTGGAGTGTTAGCTGGACTGGAGTGTTAGAGGGTAGGGCATTTGCCTTGCATGCAGCTGATCCGGGTTCGATTCCTCCTTCCATCTCAGAAAGCCCAGCAAGCTACCGAGAGTATCCCTCCCGCATGGCAGAGCCTGGCAAGCTCCCTGTGGTGTATTAGATATGCCAAAAACAGTAACAACAAATCTCACAATGAGGACGTTACTGGTGCCTGCTCGAGCAAATTGATGAACAACGGGACAACAGTGCTACAGTGCTACTGCTTTAGCTGTGAACCACAAGTTCTGGTAGCTCATGTCTTCATTCTCATTTGTTTCCAGTAATCTTTTGATTTATTACATGATTTCCTCTTTGAGCCATTGATTGTTCAACTTTGAGCTGTTTGATTTCCAGGTGTCTGATCTGATTCTCCATTTCTGTGTGTGATTAACTTCTTCTTTCATTGCTTCGTGGTCTGGAAAGATAGTTGATGCAATTTCTATCTTCCTGATTCTATTGAGGCATGTTTTGTCACCCAGTATATGGTCTATTGGAAAATGTTGGAAAATGGAAAAAATTAGAAAATGTTCCATGTGCACTGGAAAAGAATGTATATTTGGCTTTTGGGGGATGAAAAGTCCTGTATAGATTTATTAGCTCTCTCTTTCATTTCTTCCTTCCAAGCCAGTACTTGCTTGCTGAGTTTTAATCTTGTTGATCTGTCTAGAGGTGATAAAGCAGTATTGAAGTCTCTGGCTACTATTGTGTTGCTATTAATGTCCTCCTTCAAGTCTACTAGCAGTTGTTTTAAGTATTTTGCTTGTCCATCATTGGGTGCATATATTTTTGGGAGTGTGATTTCTTCCTGCTGTACCTATCTATCCCTTGATTATTAAAAAATGACCTTCACTGTCCTTCTAATCTTTTTCAGCCTGAAATTGACGTTGTTGGATATTAGTATGGCCACCCTGGCTTTTTGAGGGAGTTGCTTGCTTGTAGGATTGTTTTCCATCCTTTGACTTTGACTTTGATTCTGTGTATGCTCTGACTGTTCAGATGTGTTTTCTTGTAGGCAGCAAAATGTTGGATCCAGTTTTTCAAATTTACCACTCTGTGTCTCTTAATTTGTGCATTTAGGCCGTTGACATTTGACAGAAATATTGTCATGGGGTTTTGTGCCATATTTCTGTAGAGGTTTGTTGTGCTTGTGGGGTTTGTCTTGTCTTATAGTCGCCCCTTCATTCCTTCTTTTGAGTCTATGAAGTTCCTGAGTTGTTGTTTATCCATGAAATATCATGCCGTTCCTTTGAGTCTGAGTGAGAGTTTAGCCAGATAATGTATTTTTGGTGAGGTGTTCATTTCTTTGAGCTTTTTTCACTATATTCTACCACTGTCTTCAGGCTCAGGTGATTTCCTTTGATAAGTCTGCTGTAAATCTAAGGGATGCTCCATTGTATGTGATTTCCTTGTTTGACCTTGCTGTTTGTAGTTTTGTGTCTCTATCTGTGATATTCATTATTCTGATTATGATATGTCTTAGAGTCTTTTTATTAGGGTCTCTAATTCTACTTCTAAAATGCAGGAGTCCCCTAGGTGCTCATGTGGGCACCTTAGCCGAGGAGGGGTCTTCCAGTTATTGTGGCTTCTTGCTCAGCATGCCGCCCAAGAGGCCAGGGCTTCACCTCTTATGTTTTATTCTTTCCCAGAAGTATATTGTCAGCCCCTGTACCCCAAAATGCTCGCCTGAAAATGATGAACTTTTTTTTTTACTTTATCTCATCAGTTTCTCTGATAAGTGTCTCATTACTTGTCCTGGTTCTGGAAAATCTATAAGGATACTGGATGTTTCATGTTGTGCATCCTCAAGCAATTCTGATATTAGCTAGATGTTCTACAATTTAATTCCATTATGACACTCTCTACCCAGAGAGAACACCAGATTCTCTACCAAGGAAAACTAATAGTCAGGTAAAGGGGTTCCTGGCAATGAGCTTCTGGAAGTTATAATACTAAAAAAAAAAAAAGCAAGACAGAAAAATGAATTATCCGTCACAGGCAGTATGTAAGTGTAGCATTTTGTTGTTGTTGTTTAAAGTAATAAACCAATTTTTTTATAAAAACTTGCCAAATCACCAGCCCTGAAACTGGAAAGACAAATTCCTATGAGTTGCAAATATTGTACTCTTTGTAGATGGAGAAAATGGGCACATTTTCAGAGATGGCAGACCACTCCAGAAAAGAAGTTTCAAGAAAAATTAAGTCATGTTAATAATATAAAAAAATTAATAATTCAAGTTTTTTTTCTTGTGGAACTATCCAAATTTTCTTTGATGACTGCAAAGAACTTCAGGCCAAGGCAATAAGGAGAAAATCCATATGCAACCATTCCCAAAAAAGTCACTCAAGTTTTTCTCTTGTGGAGTAACTTATGTTTTCTTCTGAAAATGTATCTCTCACTCTCTTCCTTCATATTTCTCTGAATAAGCTATATCACTTTAGTATTATTATAAGACTTCACTATATTACCTCCTGAAATTCTTTTTGTGTGGGAAGATGATGATTTTGAAAAACCTGGTCAGAGATTAGGACTGACTTTCCTTTTTCTGCAAAGAGCAATTCTTCGCTTCAATTCCTAACATGGTATTAATCAATTCAATTTCAGGTGCAACTTGACAGCTGCCTAGTGGGTGAAGTGGGACCCTAGTGGCCTTTCTACATAGATAATAATGGCCAACCTTGCCAGCCATAACCATCCTGCACATTTCCTGGATAACCAAGGTGGTTCAGCAGGGAAGCAGAAGTACTTTCCTCAAAACTGCTTTGCTCCCTTGCTCCCTTGCTCCCACTTCACATATGTCACCTGCAACACCTGTCATCAGCGATTTTGCCAACTTAAAACTTCTTAAGGCTAGACACCATTTGAGATGCAGAAACTGTGACCCTATAAAACTGAATGATTCTAGAACCATATCAGAGATGCTTCAGAAGAAGCACACTCATAGAGGAAAATATGTTCATCATAAAAATATGAACAAAGAATACCAAAAGTTCTAACTTCTTTCCCTTGGCTATGCCATAGAAATGGACTCTTATCTACATAGACAGCACCAAGCAGGGGTAGTCAATAAAAACCCTATAGAAACAACTTTGCAAATGCAAGCCAGGTGTATTCCATTCTGAAATCTCCTGTATGACTACTTGGGAATTCCACAAAGTGCAATTTTATTATTGCACTTGTAGAATTCCCTCTTCTCTCTCTCTCTCTCTCTCTCTCTCTCTCTCTCTCTCTCTCTCTCTCTCTCTCTTCATATTTCCTCAAGAAAAGTACTTCGCCTCACTGCTTATCTTCTCAAATGCTTTACTGTGAGCGTAGGCAACAAACCTGGAGAACCTGGGTGAAGGTAATACTGACTTTTCCTGCAAAGAGCAAACTCTCTTACCTGAGACCACAGCTCCCCCAGAAAATTCTGGGGGTAAAACAAGTTCCCATATTGCATAGATGAGCAGATTAGGGTTAATAGGGCCGTGGGTGCCTATGCTATGCACTTGCTCAACACAGTATTTGCCAGTTCTACCTTCAAGCACGCCCCAGGTGAGATTGAGGTGTGCCAAGTGGAATGGCAGTAGTAATCTTTCTAGTATGGTTTCTACAAGTCTGGCTCCCCATTCTTCCTAAAAGATCAGTATGTGAAAGATTCAGTCCTCAAACATTCTCCCACCCCCCCAAAAAAAATAAGGGCTGAACTCAAAATTAAACCAGCATGCTCCCCTGAGCTTGTCTGCTGAACATGAAGGATGTTGTCCTTATCTTGTACTACTCCCCGTACCTATACAAGGAAGATATCATATAGGCTAAACCCATATATAGTCCAGAGGACCAGCCCACAGGGCTGACTACTTTGGCATGAAGTGGTCTGCAAATTGCCCTTTGTAAGGTCAAATTTACCTGTTAATTTCCTACATGAATTGCTTTCCCTGACTTTATCTGTAAGTTGGCCTCTAAGATTTGAGTCTACAACTTTCCAATCTACCTCGCTGTTGCTAATAAAGCTCTTTTAAAAATTAATCTCTCTCGGGGGCTGGAGTGATAGCACAGCGGGTAGGGCGTTTGCCTTGCACGCGGCCGACCCGGGTTCGAATCCCAGCATCCCATATGGTCCCCTGAGCACCGCCATGAGTAATTCCTGAGTGCATGAGCCAGGAGTGACCCCTGTGCATCGCTGGGTGTGACCCCCCAAAAAAAAGCAAAAAAAAAAAATTAATCTCTCTCAAATGATGATCCCAACAGATAGTGGAATCTGGCCTTTCATATTCCACTTCCATAATCCCACAAGGCTGTCACACTCACTGTACTTCCTTTACCCTCCTGCATCATTCAGAAGCCAAGTTGTTACCAGCATTTCTGCAAACTGGCTGCAAAATTGTCTCATGCTTCCCTCCTCTAGTTTGATTAATTTATTCAAGTAGCTCACATGACATAGTGAACCTAGGTATTCACTAGGCTTACTGCTTTATTAAAAAAGTATGAAAACTTACAGATAAATTCAAGGACAAGAAGATGAAATAAATAAATCAACCAACATTCTTATGATATTTGAAACTTGGCCTATGGCATATGGAAGTTTCTGCTTCCACAATCTGCAAACTTTCTGAAATCTGCGCCCCCCCCCTTTTTAAAATGGAAATTTTATTACATAGACATGATTGATGAAAACATTGGCCATTTTTGATTGATTAGATCTTTAGTTCTTTTCATACCATTACTATCCCAGGTTAACTTGGGGTCTGAAATCTTAGATCTCAAATCACATGGTTGATTCTCCTGGCAACCAGCTTCCATCCTTAAGTGCAGCCAAAGGTCACCTCATTAACATAATAAAAGACCTATTTCATGAGCAGCATTTAGAAAATACCAAGAGTTTTAGAACCTTTGTGCCAGCTACTGTGGACTAAAATCAACACACATATCATTATAAATCATGATATCATGCCATTCTGTTAATTAATATGTTAATATCTCAAATATTTAAAAAATGTAAAATTATCGGAGAGAAGACAATGATTGGAGGAATTTTAGAAAAGGAAAAGAATAAAAAGTTTATGATGGAATACAGCAGAAGAACAATTTTGTTTTTTAGATAATGCTATAGGGACTGATGAAATATTAAGGAAAATGATGCATCGTTCATATAAATTTAGACTTCATTTTTAAGGAATTTAATTATTCATTATTTTGTAATCTGAAGAAAATGTTTTCTTCATTTAGACTGGATTTTATTTCTCATGAGATAAATCTTAATATGAATTTTAGGTTAAAGATTCAGTAACTTTGAGGGGCCGGAGAGATAGTACAGTGGGGAGGGCATTTGCCTTGCACTCGGCCAACCTGGGTTTAATTCCAGGAATCCCATATGGTCCCACTAGCACTGCCAGGAGTTAATTCCTGAGTGCAGAGCCAGGAGTAACCCCCGAGTACTCCTGGGTGTGAACAAAAAAGAAAAAAAAAAGATTCAGTAACTTTGAGGCAAGCATAGCACTTAGCATGTTGAATTTTTAAATTTTCTTCAAATAACTTGTATAGTTATTGGGAATAAAAGAAACATACAAATATATAGAAATACCTATATACTTGAGGAAATATTTGAATGTCATATTCATGTAATCGACAAATGAAATAATAAAAAAAAATATTATACACTTAACAACTTCACTTGCCTGCTGGACATCCTAATATCAAACTTGACAAAAGTAAAACAGATATGAAAATCTACAAAATGGGGCTGGAGCAATAGCACAGCAGGTAGGGCATTTGCCTTGCATGCAGCCGACACAGGTTCGATTTCCAGCATCCCATATGGTCCCCTGAGCACCGCCAGGGGTAATTTTTGAGTGCAGAGCCAGGAGTAACCCCTGTGCATTGCCAGGTGTGACCCAAAAAGAAAACAAACAAACAAACAAACAAATAAATAAATAAATAAATAAAAATCCACAAAAGATACTTAGAAAAATCATTTACATAATGTTCAAATATCTGAAGCCCTTTAGTTGATTTTAGGCAAGGTATAGTGTATTTTAATGACTCTCCCATTTAAAATCCTTTATCAAGTGTATTATATCATGTGGGAATCTGTTTTTGGATGTCAGTATAACACTCAAATTTCACACGACTTTAAGGACAGTATTAACATTCACTTTAAAACATTTAAAGCACATTTCAGTTTTTAGAAAATTTAGATTGTTGCAAATTATTATTGAAATTAAGTATGGAAACATACTTTTTATTGTATCACTGTATCACTGGCATCTCATTGTTCATCGATTTGCTCGAGCTGGCACCTGTAACATCTTCATTTGTCCCTGTTGTGTGTGTGTGCTAGTGTAGCCCAGTGGCATCTGCTCGCTCCAGGAACATGAAGAACATGTTGTTGTTATTGCTTTTGGCATATCAAATATGTCACAGGTAACTTTTCAGGCTCTGCCGTGAGGGGGCGGGAGGGTTTATTATAAATTTAAAAATAAGAAATAGTTAATATTCCTTAAAAGTATAAGTCTGGGGCCAAAAAGTACAGAGTTAAAACTCTTGACTTGCATCAGCTAACCCCAGTTTAAATCCCAGCACTACACAAGATTACTTAAATCCTGCCAGGCTTGATCCCTGAAAACAGAACCAGAATGAGGCCCTGAGCTATACCTATTGTAACTCCAAAGCAATCAAACAAAAAAAGCTAAAGTCTTAAACTGTTTGAACGAATTTTGTATTTGCCTCATAATGTTTTATTTTGTACTAAGAGATAGAGAAGCAAAGGCAGTGCCATGACAGGTTCATAAAGAAGCCAGAAGAAAGTAGGCCTAGGTTTCGGTTCTAGAATTCCTGGAATTGGGCACAGATATCTGGAACTGAGTCATGATTTACCTGAAGTGAGATAGTCATGGTGAGGTCAACCAAGGGTTACCAATCAGATGCAGGTAGGGAAGCCCCCACTATATAACCCTTATATAACTCTGACTTGTAACCAATCAGCTAAGTGCAAGTAGTGGAAAGCCTCTCAGACTGCAGCCAAAAGGGTGGTCTGCACAAGTCCCTGTTATATGGTATAAAAGCCCCTTACTTTTGAGACTTGGAGCTGCTCATTTAGAAAAGGCTGCCACTGTGTTTGGTGAGCCAGAGGAGGGCCCTAGCTCAAACTAGCTGAGCTATCCAATAGAGACCCTTTGCTTATTGCATTGCAACTTGTCTTTGTGCGATTTCTCTGGGGAGATCTCAGCACAGTTTAACAGTATCAGTTAAAATTTAATTTCAACTAAATAGAATCTGCTCCAGATTACAACTATCACTTCTGCTTAGTAATATTAATTTTACTTTTACAGAGAGGAAATAATTTTCTTAGGTTGCACCACTACTAAGAGATAGACAAGAAAGAAGTTTTCTTTTAGTTTTCTTTTACTTTTCTGAAAGCCTTGAGACATTTTGATTGCATTACAAAGACTATTATTATAATCAAAATTTTAATATTAGTTTAAGTAATGCAATTATGATGTATGTGTTGCTTTCATATATTTTCTGGACTGGAGTGATAAACAGCCTGTAGGGCTTTTGCCCTGCACGTGGCCGACCTGGGTTTGATTCCTTCGTCACTTTCGGAGAGCCAGAAAAGCTACCAAGAGTATCCCATCTGCACAGCAGAGCCTGGCAACGTACCATGGCCTATTCAATATGCCAAAAACAGTAACAACAAGTCTCATAATGGAGACATTATTGGTGCCCGCATGAGCAAATATTGATGAACAACAGGATGACAGTGCTACAGTGCTACAGTGCTATCATGTTTTCCAGGGGGGACCTCCCAAGCTGTGCCCATCATTCTCTGTCAACTGAGCTCATGGTTGAGTGCTAGTGTCTGAGGAAGTCATGTGACTCAGTCCTGTAGTGATGGGGATCACCTGGTCACTCAGGCCATCTCCAAGGCTACACTGGACAATGAGCAGAAGACCATGTGTTGCTGGGGATTGAATTGAGGTCAGGGCACATTTTCTGACCCTCTGTACTATAACCCTGGCCCCCACAATAACATTTATCTATTAAATTATAGTAAGTCTTCCTATCCTAAGCATGAGTGCTGCTAAATAAAAGATTCACTGGAATACATTAGTGGTCTAATTGACTTCATTAAATTCTTGCGTGAGCGTGAGAAGGTCGGACTGCAGCTGAATCTCACAAAGACAATGTTCATGAGAGACAACTAGTTCCTGATGTTCCATTTGCTCTCAATGGAACGAACATCTCCGAATGCAGCAGTTATGTATACCTAGGTTGAGAACTCAACATGACAAATGACCTGGCACAAGAACTGTGCAGGAGGAAGAGAGCAGTGTGGAATACCTTCAAGAGCATCAAAGAAGTGTTTAAGAGGAAGAAGAACCTCTGGCTCCGAGCACATCTTTTCGATTCCACCATTCTTCCTGCACTAACATACGCCTCAGATACCTGGGCCCTATGCAAACAGGATGAGAAGGCTATTCGGGTCTCTCAAAGAGGAATCAAAAGAGCTATGCTTGGAGTATCACATTTCACTCAAGTGAAGAAATCCAGAGTTCTGACCTCTGTGGATGATCAAGAATCAGGGACTCTGTCTCGTTTGCCAAGGCATCGAAAATCAGATGAGCCGGACATGTAATGCTATTTAGAGACAACCGCTGGACTAGAGCTGTTACAGACTGGATTCCATGGGACATCAAAAGAACGTGTGGCTGCCCACCTACAAGATGTTCAGACCTCTTCTTTAAGACCCTGAATGAACAGTTTGAGGTTCTTCATGTTCCTGGAGCGAGCAGATGCCATTGGGCTACACTAACATGCGACAGGGATGAATGAAGACGTTACTGGTGCCCGCTCAAACAAATTGATGGACAACGGGATGACAAGTGATACAAGAAGTGAAATTCTTGCGGACAACATCCTATCTAGTATGTAGAAAGTTCTTGTATGGAATTCTACAACATAGAAGATTTGTCATCCAAATTTATAAAAGAAAAGCTGATTTCAGAAGTGGAGGTGAGATTAAGATATTTGAATAGATGTGATTATAATAATATCCTTGATCTTAGAAAAATCTATGCCAACTACTAAGTGTCATATGGACTCATGTTTGGGATCAAGAATCTAGTTATCACTTCAAAGGAAGATCCTGTTGTGGAACAAGGAGTATCAACAGAGTAATAAAACTCAAGAATGAAACTCTTCCAAGGGAATAGGCTTGATAAAAAAGATCAACAGTTCAGGAACAATTCTATATTGTTAAGGGATAAAAAAGTTGGGCTGGAGTGGTGGTGGGGAGTCCATATGAAAACCCAAGATATTCCAGGATCTGACCCTACAGCCCTACAGCAGGCTGTCCTCAGTGGTTTCTTATAGCTTGCAGAAAAATAGCATTTCTTGTTCTTCTTCTTTGAACAAGAAAGAGCTTGAGGGTACATTTCACCGTACCAAGCTAAGCAGAGCAAAGCCTAAATGACATTTAGTTACCCCAGGCTAAACAAACCAGCACGTCTTCACATATATCTGACAAGTGATGGGCATTCTAAATAAATATCTTATATCAGAAAGTTCTTTCAAGTGAAAAAAAATAATAAAGAGAGAGAAAAACAATGGACATATATCCTATTGCTGAGAGTGCCTGTAGTCAGCCCAGTTTTGTAACAGGTGAACATTCTGAAGCAGTCTAGGTCTGGTCAAACCTGATGCCACAGCCTTTACCACCAAACACCTTGTTCTCCAACCACGGGATGCTTTCCATATCAATTTCAGCCTGGCAATATTGTTTTGGTATTGGCAAACTAAATACTTTGTGATCCTCTCAGGTTTTCTTGGGGGTATAGTTACTCTTGGGTATTCATTATCCCAAGCTCCCGTTTATTGCCCAGGCTTGCCCTTAAGGCACAGTTAAGAACCCTGAGACACAACCCAGGTCTGTCAGCTATTGGTGCTATAGATGCTACGGTACATTTGGGACCATAAATTCACAGTAGTTGCCAGAGCATAAGCGCAGGACATCTGTCTTAGCAAGAATTAACTCAGATTGCTACCCATGCGTGCATAGAATCAGAACCTCAGTCCTAGCCCTTGTGCACAATGAGGTGAATGAATTCACTTGCATTGATGCATGAATAAAAAGGGTCTTGAAGAAATCCAAGATTATCAGTTTTCTAAATTACCCAATGAAGACTTTAAAACCACTATGATAAGAGAGTCTCCTGCACGCCTGGCTGTCTTCCCCGGGACCCCTTAGAGGGGATGGGCTCCAGTTTCCCTCCCCATCTCGAGCAGAGCTCCCAGCGACTGAAGCCCACTGGAACCTAGCTACAGCCATGTTCAAAGCCCCTCTCCACATGTTCGGACAGGCTTCATGCATGAAGGTACCGGCAGAGGAACCCAGGTGTGTGTAATCCCATAAACGGCCAACATCCAGAGAGAGACTTAAAAGCAAGCTCTCAGAAGCGCGAGGCTACTTTGCGATATCTTGTAGCCTACTTCTTTCTCTGGGAGAAACTGGCAATCTTCTGAGAGAGCTTCCTGCCCACATGGAACAGCCTTGCAAGCTTCCCATGGTGTATTCATGTGCTAAATCCAGTAACAAGCTGGATCTCATTCCCCTGACCCTGAAAGAGCCCCCAGTGTGACATCCTTGGGAGAGCTGAGTTGAGATAAACTTTTAAGATCTCAGGGAAAGGACGAAATGAGAGGTTACTGTGTCTGCCCGAGAAATTGGTGATTAACGGGATTTTATGATCGTGTCGTGATGCTAAGTGCAGTTCCCAGGAATCTGATCAACCTATGAGGTCCCAAAGTTTCTGCATGAGTGAACATGAGTGCCCTTTAGATGTTTTGTCTCAGGAAGAGCATCATATGAAACCATCAAGTTACCTTCCATTGTCTATAAGAGACATATTTATAGGTAGCATTCCTTAGAATGTTTTCTACTACTTGGAACATTGCATGATGGAAATCCAATAAAAAAATATCTTCTCTATTAGATTATTTTCTTATATTTGGGTTTTCAGCCGAACTGAGAAACAAGGGAGATAGTACATGGTGTAAGGTGCTTGTCTTGCATGAGGCCAACTTGGATTCAATTCCCGGCATCCCATATGGTTCCCTAAGCACTGCCATGAGTGAGTTCTGAGTGAAGAGCTAGGAGCAAGCCTTGAGCATCATCTGAACAGAAAAATAAATAAATAAATAAATAAATAAATAAATAAATAAATAAATAAAAACTCCACCAAAATGACCCCAAAGAACCCCAAAGAACCCACCAACAAAACAAAACAAAATCAGAACAAGACAGCAGAAAAAATTCCATTCAGTGTTTGGTTGTGCAAACTTTTAAAGAAATGTAGAATTAAGTGAATTAAGTATATATTTATATTTTTCTGTAATAATTACAATTATTTTTAAAGAGTGCAATGATGGTTGAAGAACAACCCATTATATTTCTTATTAAAATTTTAATAATAAAAAGTTCCTTTAAGGGTGAAAAGAAAACATTCAATAATATCTTGTCACATGTATTCATATGAGTACAACATTTTATAAAATATAAAAATCTTATAAAATAAGCTTCCTGAAGTATTTGGTATGAATGTTAATATTGAGAAGTCATTCTCATGTATTTATTCACCTGATTTATATTTACTTCTGAATGAGCTATGTAATGAATACAATCGAAAATTGGGCCATAAATGACAGAATGTAATTCCACTTGAAAATTATAAGGCACACAAGATATATTAGCACTACCTGTTTTATAAAGGCAGTTGTTCTATTAGGCATTATTTTTACAAAATCTTTTTGGAGGAGTACTTTTACTATAAAAAGACTGGTGGTGGAAAATAGTCAGGTAATTAAATTAAGAGGCAATGCCATGCTGTGTTAGGAATTCAGTGTTTTGAAAGGTTCAAATTATGACTTGGAAGTAGCTTAGTGAATTATATTTTAGCTTCACTAAACTATGAAGGAAACAAGAAGATAACTATTGTTGAAGGAAAAACTCCCATGTAAAAGATATTTTAACTCAACTGATGGATTATTTTAAAAAATTGTATGAACCAGTAATTATTTTAGACACCTTTAAGTGATAGATGTTCTTTTTGCCCTCTTTCTAAATGTTATGGAAAAACTTATAATAGAATTTGTTTGATATATAGGCTAATACATTTCCTTCACTTTTTTATCTCGGACATTATTCTCTCATTGTCAAATTCTTTATTTCATCTTTCACAAAATAATTTGACTCTACTATAATAGAGGTATAGAAATTTCTTATAATGTCCATATTGAAGTAACAGTCACACAGCCTCAGCAACAATAGATAAGTAAGATGGAAATGCAGGTACAAAAGTCAGATTAAAATGGATTAAAGAAAATAAGACCTGAATTCATAAGGTACATAGAGGAAAATGTAGGCAGAACTCTCTATGATGTTGAAACTAAAAGCATCTTCACGGATGAAGCACCAGTGACCAAGCAAGTGGAAGCAAAGATAAATAAATGGGACCACATGAAATTAAGAAGTGTTTGCACCTCAAAGGAAATGATGACCAGGAGACAAAGACATCACAAGGAATGGGAAAAAATACTTACCCAACACCCTTCTGATAAGGGGTTAATCACTTGTATCACTTGTAGTCCCGTTGATCTTCGATTTGCTCGAGCGGGCGCCAGTAACATCTCCATCTGTCCCTGTCGTGAGCCAGTGTAGCCCAATGATACCTGCTCGTTCCAGGAACAGAAAGAGCCTCAAATCGTTCAGTCGGAGATTTGACGAAGAAATCTGACCATCTAGTTGGTGGGCGGCCACAAGGTCTTCTGGCGTCCCGTGGAATTCAGTCGGTAACAGCTCTAGTCCAGCGGTTGTCTCTGAATCGCATGACATGACCGGCCCATCTGATTTTTGATGCCTTGGCAAATGAAACAGCGTCCCTGACTTTTGACCATCGACGGAGGTCAGAACTCTGGGTTCCTTCTCTCACTTGAGTGAGACATGATATTCCCAGCATAGCTCTTTCGATTCCTCTTTGGGATACCCTAATAGCATTCTCATCCTGCTTGCGTAGGGCCCAGGTCTCTGAGACATATGTTAGTGCAGGAAGAATGGTGGAATCGAAAAGATGTGCCTGGAGTCGGAGGTTCTTCATCCTCTTAACCATCTCTTCAACGCTCTTGAAGGCATTCCACGCTGCTCTCTTCCTCCTGCGCAGTTCTGGCACCAAGTCATTCCTCATGTTGATTTCTCGACCCAGGTACACATAGCTGCTGCATTCAGAGATGTTCATTCCATTGAGAGCAAATGGAGCTTCAGGGACCAGTTCGTTTTTCATGAACACTGTCTTGTTGAGATTCAGCTGCAATCCAACCTTTCCACACTCACAGTCGAAGTCGGCCAGCATTTGTGCCGCTTGGCTAATGTTTAGCGTTATAAGAACGATGTCATCAGTGAAGTGGAGGTGGTGTAATTGCTGACTGTCTATCTTCCCTCCCATTCCTTCCCATTCCAGTCGTCGCATGATGTTCTCAAGGGCAGCACTGAAGAGTTTTGGTGAAATGGTATCACCTTGCCGCACCCCTCTCTTTACATCAATGATCACTTCCTTGTAGAATGGTGAGATCCTCGTGGTGAATCTACAACATAGCTCAAGAAGGATTTTGATATACTTAGTTTGAACGCCCTGTTTGACCAAGGCTTCGATGACCCGCTCAGTCTCAACAGAATCAAAGGCCTTCTTAAAATCGATGAATGTTAGACAGAGCGGCATCTTGAACTCTCGCGAAACTTCAATGAGTTTGGTCACTGTGTGGATATGGTCAATCGTGCTGAATCCTCTTCGGAACCCAGCTTGCTCGCATGGTTGTCCTTCGTCTAGTGTTCTGCCTATTCTATTCAGGATGACAGGAGTGAACAACTTGTAGACGACAGACAACCGGCAGATTGGGCTATAGTTGCTGATGTCGTGGATGTCTCCCTTCTTGTACAACAGAACGGTCCTACTGGTTTTCCACTGGGACGAAACCATGCATTCAGACAGGTAGCATATGAAGAGTCGGGCCAGAGTATTGATGAGTACTGTTGGCAGATTCTTTAGGTGTTCGGGTCTGACCTTTTCTGGACCAGGTGCTGTTCGCATCTTTGACAGTGAAATGGTATGTTGGATTTCAGAAGGGAGAACGTTGGGAACGACCTATATCCATCCTGCGGAATTTGGTATGTGGGCAGGTGGACATGGCTGTCAAAGAGATCTGAGTAGAAGTCGTGAATAATTTTCTCCATTGCCTTTCTCGAGGATGTGATAGATCCATTGGGACATTGGAGGGCAGTCATCTTGGTCTTGTAGTTGGCGAAGGATAGGCGAGCGTTGCGAATACTTTTCCCGGCTTCTGCTACGCTGGCCAACACTGCTATTCTTCTCTCTTTGAGGTCTTCCTTTATCGCATCTCTGCAGAGCTTTGTGAGCTCGGACGTTAGCTTGTGGTTGCCTGAGGCTCGAGCCAAACCACGTTGATGAATGAGCTCGAGAGTTTCCGAAGACAGGCGTCTGTTTGTGGCTTTCTCACTCTCGGCATTCTTCGCACAGACATGGAGGTGCTGAACCAGTCGACTGTATTCCTCGTCGATGTTGTCAAGGATGGCATCTTCCCACATTGCTGCACATTGATCCACTACCCAGACACCACCACCCTCCAGGTTGCTCTTCGGACACTTGAGACGAAC
This sequence comes from Sorex araneus, assembly GCF_027595985.1. Classification (NCBI taxonomy): domain Eukaryota; kingdom Metazoa; phylum Chordata; class Mammalia; order Eulipotyphla; family Soricidae; genus Sorex; species Sorex araneus. The sequence goes on along the minus strand of NC_073313.1, from coordinate 221,305,480 downwards.
TTCACACACGAGTGAAGCCCCACAAAGCCAGGTAAGCAGAACTTTGCGACCTTAGCTCTAGGTTCAATGAGACCTGGAAACAAGATCCTCTGTCTGCCTCCTCCAATCCCCGTCATCTGAGGGAGAGGTCCTACCCAGACGCCCCACCCTACCCAAGATAAATACCTCACTGGGGACCCCCACTCCATCCATTACCCAGACACTGCCACCCCCCAGGTTGCTCTCCGGAACTCGCAGCTGACACACCATAAAACTCTTAATACCTATTATTCCCACAACATATTTGATAGGGTTCAAGTTTAGTGTGAACCATGGTAACACCTCTAAGGGAGATTGGAGGCGCCCTAAAAGCGTCTGTCCTTCTCAGAGAGCCTGGCAAGCTACTGAGAGTATTAAGCCCGCACGGTAGAGCCTAGCAAGCTACCAGTAGCGTATTCGATATGTCAACAACAGTAACAACAATTGGCCTCATTTACCTGTCACCGAAAGAGCCCCCAATATGGCAGCGTTAAGAAAGATGAGCAAAGAGAGGCTGAAAAAATCTTGGGGACGAACTAGACTGCCAAAACAAAGAAAGACTAAGATGATTGTCTGTACTTTCAGCGCACGGTCACTGGCATCAGAAGCATCCATCGAGGACCTGATGGTGCAAGCACAGAAGATCAAGTACAACATCATTGGTCTGACCGAAATGAGGAGACATCAATCACATCACGCCATTTTCGACACTGGAGAAGAATTGTTCCTCGGAACATGCGACAACAGAGGTGTTGGTCGAGTTGGTGTCCTTGTCAGCATGAACTTGGCCATGAGCATCGATTCATTTGAATGCCTAACAACCCGAATTGGACGATTATGCTTGAATAGATGTGGCTCATTGCCTGCGGTTTCTATCTTCATCGTCTACGCACCAACTTCCAACTTGGATGAAGAAGAAATTGAGAGGTTTTACATGGAACTGGAGAAGTTCTATAAAGAAGACCACGGCTTCTACAAGATCATTGTTGATGATTTTAATGCCAAGATAGGTTCGAGAAGGTCGCCTGAAGAACTCCACATTGGGACACATGGCCTAGAATGAAATGATTAGGGTGAGAGACTATCTGAATTCATCATGTTGACCAAGACCAACCATGGTAACTCACAGTTCCAGAAGGCCGAATCTAAATGCTGGACATGGGAGTCTCCCAGTGGACAGTTCTACAATGAAATTGACCACATCATATTCAATTGAAGGTTTTGCCTGACCGATGTCTCTGTTGTCCCAAAATTCCAAATGGGATCAGACCACTGTCTCCTTCATGCGAAATTCTGCTTCACAGAGCGGGGAGAAAAGTCTGCAAAATTTAAGTCTAAGAAGACAACTCCCAGAATGACCACCAACTGGGAGTTCTTTGGCACTAAGGGATTAATATCAATGATATATAAGGCACTGGTAGATCTTTACAAAAATAAATAAATAAACAAATAACATTCAACTCCATCAAAAAAGGGGGAGAAAAAATGAACAAAAATTTCCTAAAAGGAGAAATGCAAATGACCAAAATGCATATGAAAAAATACTTTCCATCACTAATCATCAGGGAGATGCAAATCAAAACAACAATGAGATATTATCTCATACCACAGAGACTGGTGCACATTCAAACAAACAAAAGGAGCAACCAGTGGTGGTGTAGATGTGGAGAGAAAGGGACTCTCATTCACTGCTTGAGGGAATGATAATTGGTCTAAACTTTGGGGAAAACAATATTTACATCCCTCAAAAAACTGTAATTTGAGCTTTCATAGGACCCAGCAATACCATTCTTGGGAGTATACCCTAGGGGCCCCAAAACACCACCTAAAAGCCATCTGCACTCCTGTGCTCATTGCTGCACTATTCATACTAGTCTGAATCTGAAATTTGAGTACCCAAGAAGAGATGAGTAGATAAAGAAACTATTGGCACATCTACACAGTGGAATACTATACAGCTGCTAGGAAAAGCTAATTTGTGAAGTTTGCTTGTACATGGATATACATAGATAATATGATGAATGAAATGAGTCAGAAGTAGAGGTATAGACACAGAATTATTGCATTCATTTGTGGTATGTAAAAAAAAAACATAGTATGAGATGAATACTCAAAGACAGTAGACATAAGGGCCAGGAGGACAAAGCCATGGTTGGAAGCTTGCCACAAGTGAGGCACTTGTGGTGCACTTAGGACAGAAAAGGGACCAGTACGATAATGGTAGTTGAATATGATCACTCTGGAGAGGAATTGAGTGCTGAAAGGATGTGAAAGTACTATACATAATAACCTTTCACTACCTGTCTTGCAAACCACAGTGCCTAAAAGGAGAGAGAAAGAAAAGAGAGAGAGGGAGAAGAAGAGAAAATAGAGTCTGTCATAGAGGCTGCTGGGGGAAGGGGTAGTGGGAGTCAAAGTGGCGATTTTGGTGGTATGAAATATACCAAACATACTAGTGGAGGGATGGGTGTTGAAACATTGTATGACAAACACAATCATAAATAACTTTATAGCTGTGTATTTCACAGTGATTTAATAGGAAAATGGAAAGATATATGAAAAAAGAAATTTCAAACAAATGCAATGATAGAAAAAAGAGCTCTAATATAATACGGGAAGAAAATGTGGATAATTAAAATAATGTTTTTTATGTTTAGGTTTGTGTACTCTGTTCCAATGTTTTTAGAAAAAGAAATAACCACTGTGCATAGAATGCTAATAAGTCTGAATGATGGAAAAAAATATTTTAAAATTCCGATTTTCTAACATTTGTAAATTTTACTTTTATGTTTAGTTTTCTGATTTGAGGTTTATGATGTTTAAATATAAATATGCAAATTATACAGATACTACAACATTCTACTTTTAGCAAAACCACTTAATTAAGTGAAACCAAAGCAAGTAGTAATTTTCTACCCTCTCCTCTTAATACTTATTAGAGTACTTATAGAGTACAGTTGACACTGGAAAACTTTGGGCATTAGAGACATAAACATTCATGAGTATTTGAATTTGTGAATGTGGAACTTTAAGATAAAAAATATGTATATGTACTTGTGTGAAGCTACTTTATTTAAACCTGGGTTATTCAAATAAAGTTCTCAATGCAAACATGCACTTAATATCAAATTCCCCTTTTCTCTTTCCTTTCACATTATTCTCTGTTGTCGCATCAAAGAGCAGAGTTTATTATATTTTTTTCACTTTTTCTTCTTATCTTAGCAGCTGGATAACTAGCTTCACCCCATAGAATGAAGTGGACTTTTAAGTCCTGACAAAAAAGAACAGGCATCCTCCACTTTCCTTCCTCTTGGAATACAGCCATGCAGGAGATAGATAAGCCAGGGTGAGAGGTCATGTTGCCATTGTGTGGGAGAGGGAAAAGTCATGAAATGACACAGAGGAGACCCATGAAACACAGCCAATAGTTAGACCAAGAGTCCAGATATGTGTGTCTATATGAAAATTTAAGAGTGTCATTAAGCAATATCTCTTCTTTAGAAAAAATTGTGCTTTAGATGTATAGATGGCAAAAGTGATGGAGGAACTTTTGGAACCAATAATATTAAAAATAATTTATTTTTTAAGATTTAACGTTTTTAAAAACCATATATGCACTACCCTAGTTCATATTAGTTAATATTTTAAATATTGAATAATGGATGAAATATTAAACAATAGTCCATTTAAAATAGGAAACTTTTTGGTTTTGTTTCTGGGCTACTGTGGTGTTTCCCCCGTGCTCAGTAATCTCTCCTGGCAGTGTTCAGGGGACTGTCAGGGTGCTGGGGAATAAACTTGGGTCAGCTGTGTGCAAGGCAAGTGCTGTTAACATAATACATTATTAAGTTTTGCTTTTTGTGTGTGTATGGAGGGAATTTGAGATTATTCCTGGATACTCAGAGCTACTCCTGACACAGTGCTACTTGGCCATTCCAATGATGATTCTTGAGGTCCCTCTCCACAGGGAACCATGTGCTACTGAGATGAAAGTTAGAATTTCAGCAGGCAAAGCATGCACTCCAGAAATCTGAACCATCTTCGGGGCCCAATAGAATATTTTTTATTTATTGTCTTTTTAAATTATTTTTGTCTTTTTGGTGGGGGCATAAGAGGTATTCTGTGAGTGTTTCTGAGGTGGTACTCCTAGTTCTGCCCTCAGGACTTACTCCTGGCAGTGCTGGAGGGACCATGTGGGATTTGGGAATTGAATCCGGGTCTGCCCCATGTAAGACATGTACCCTACCCACTGTACTAATGCTCTGGTCCTGACCCCAGTGCAATTTTTACCTTTAGGTCTTCAGAAGTTCTCAAATGATATTTTTAGTTAAGTAAAATAGTTTTATGTAGAGGTATTTACTTACAGAAATATGAGGCAGAGAATAAAGAAGACATGTTCAAAAAGATCACGGGCTTCTCCAGAGAAAACAAAAGCTAAGAATGTACATCTTAGGTCGGGATATGGACAAACTTGAATCTCCAAATACCTTTATAAAATTGATTTTATAGTAGGATTCTCCCAAATGCCCTACTTGATTAAGGGTCTGTTGTCAGGGTCTTGTCAATGAGAAGGCCTTGGATTCTTGATAGTCTTTTTCATATTCTTATGACTTTTAGATTTTCTTGAAGCTTCTATCTGTCTGCCTGCAGCACATACCTCTAGAGATTTTACACCTTTAAGTCTCTAAGCGATATATGGGCAAAGTCTGTCTTTTGTACCTATTTCCTACTGGCAAACGTTGTGGATTGACTAAGTAAAGAAAAGAAACCTTATGCTAACTTACTATTAATGCACCCAGGAAATGGTTGTAGTTCAAAATTGTCAAAGTCCTCAAGATTATTTTTTCATGGATTTACCTCCCATTTGTTTGTTTGTTTGGTTTTTTGTTGTTGTTATTATTTAGAGTTTGTTTGTTTGTTTTGGATTACACATTGCAATGCACAGGGCTTACTTCTGGCTCTGCACTCAGGAATCACCCCTGGAAGTGCTCAGGGGACCATATGGGATGCTGGGAATTGAACCCGGTCGGCCGTGTGCAAGGCAAATGCCCTACCCACTGTGCTACTGCTCCAGCCCCTGTTATTTAGAGTTTTTAAAAATTTTTTATTAGTGAATCACTGTGAGCTACAGTTACAAATTTACAAACTTTCGTGTTTGCATTTTAGTCATACAGTGATCGTTTACCCATCCCTCCACCAGTGCCCATTCTCCTCCACCAATGTTCCTAATAACCCTCCCACCACCCCCACCCCATCCCTAACCACCCACCCCACTTCTGCAGCAGGGCATTTGCTTTTGTTCTCTCTCCTTTGGGTGTTGTACTTTGCAATAGAGGTATTGAGTGGCCATTGTGTTCAGTCTATAGCCTACTTTCCGCACGAATCTTTCAACCTCCCAACATTCTTTACTTGGTGTTCTCTTCTCTATCGGAGTTGTCTTTTCCCACAGCATGTGAGGCCGGTTTCCAAGCTGTGGAACAGACCTCCTGGTCCTTATCTCTACTACTCTTGGGATTTACCTCCCATTTGAAGATTTTTTTTTTTTTGCAGCTTCTTCATTTTTCTCCTGAATGGCTATAAATTATGTTGCAGATAGTAGTATGTTGCAGATCACTTGACTTCTGACTTCCTTGCCAAGTGTTATAATGATTTGGATTAAGTGAGGAGCAAAGGAGGGAACTGTGAGAATAGTGCTTCCATCTCCTTGCTCAACCCACAATGGCCACTCAAAAAAGTCCCTGGGGGCTCAGGACTAGTAAAGTCTGATCCTAGTAACCTACATTGCATGGACACTAGCATGCTCCCGGCACCACAGGCATCCATCAGGCTGTGCGTGGAATCCATTAAATCTACATAGCATGGATACTTGTCTCCAACACTGGCATTCTTGGAGAACTGTGTAATCAGGCTAGAGCTAGGAAGATTTCTCTGCAGGAGAAAGAAGTCAGCTTTAATCCCTGCCCAGATTTTGCAGGATCATCATCTTCTCTCAAGGAAAGAATATCAGGAGGAGTTGACACAGTGAAGTAAAATAATTTAGAGAAATTTACTTAAACAAATATGAAGTGAAAGAGACTTATAGATGTTTTCCAGAGAATACCTGGCTCTCCAGGGAAATTATTGAGAGTGTACACATTGCAGGTTGAGATGTGGGTAAATCTCCAAGCTGGAGAGTGTCTTTGGAGCATTTTTTTTTTTGTAGTTGCTGTTTGTTCATTTTTAGATCACAGCTGGTAGGGTTCAGGGCTTACTCCTATCTCTGTGCTCAGAAATCATTCCTGGCAGGCTTGGGGGACCATGTGGATTCCAGCAATTGAACAGGCCTGTTGCATGCAAGGAACAGGCCTGTATTATCTATATAGTCCTCAGATGATGTTTTGAGGGGAGGATAGCCAAACTAGTACTCACAGGCTTCTCTGGCTCTGTGTTCAGGGATTCATGTGCTAGGGTGGCTTTTATAATAAAATAGCTCTTTTTTATCATAAAAAGAGGGGGGAGTGTTTTTGTCTTGTTTGTTTGGGGGACAGACCCAACACTACTTAGGATCTGCTCTTAGCTCAATGCTTGGAGGTCACTCAGCAGCAAAGCCCAGGGGAACACATGGTTTCAGCATTCAAACTCAGAGCTTTCACAAACTCTAGCTCTTTGAATTCCCTCTGCCCCAAAACAGTCTTGAACCCAGGCATAAGAAAAAGAGTGAACAAACAACAGCCAAACTACAGGGAAAGAAGCTAGTTTGTTCATCTAAATTAAAATGTTTCCATTTTTACTACTCTAGCTCAGATTTCTTTTGAGTCATGTAGAAGTTTAGATATTTTTGGATGTTTTCCGTGTCCTTAAGTATTTTAAGCTTTCTATACACATTATTTATCCTCAGAGTAGATTTGGGATCTTTACTTATCATGGTAGACTTCTGATAATGTTGCCTTAAATTTTCTTTAGGTTAAAATTAATCAAAGAACTCTGGCTTTGAAAGATTGTGAAAATGAACCCCTCAATAACTATTGCAGCTCTCAGAAATGAGATTTTTATACCTATAAGCTAAAAGTTCTAAAGATAGCTAAGGATAGTGGAATAAATCTCGCTAATCAATGGCCATGGCTTCCTAAGTCTCCCTGAGTCTCCCACCAGTGACTGTGCTCTTGCTATGGCAATAGTTTCCCTAGTCTCTGAGTTCTATGTGGTCTTAAGAAACCACAGGGGAAAGCTGAAAATCCTCTTAACTCCCTTAACATCATCACTCAGGATCTCTGTAACTTTATGATCCTTAGAATACTGCCTCAAACTATGACACCAGTATCTAGCTTCTAAATACTCATAACAAAAAATAATCTTTTTCTGTTAAAAGAAGTTACTCTGTTTTGGGTTTCTGTAGCTTGAAACCACAAGCAACCTGACTCATAAAGACAGTGATGATGTTACTGAAGTTCAATGACCTTCCTCCTTGAACTTCTGCCTTGTCATCCTTCCCTTTATTCCGGTCCAGAAATAGAAAAACATTTGCATTGCCTGGATATAAAATGTTGCTTAGGTACTTCAAATTTCTATATCTTCTCTGGAAAAGTTTATGTCACTTTGCAGCACAAACGTAGTTCTGTCTTTTGTGGAAGCTTCAATGATAATATATAATCTTCATCTCCTCTCCATGCAAATATAATAATTTATTTTGATATAGTTCTTTATTATATCATCTTTGCTTATATAATTATATATTTAATTATTTGATATTTGGTTATCACCATGATTATGTGCTTCTTGAGTATTGCATTGCTATATGATTCACTTTGGTTATCCTTCAGCACCCAAGAAGATTTAAATAATATAAAACTTTAAAAGTGTATGTAAAATGAAAAAAACACCAAATACGAAAAAAATAAAATGAATACAGAAATATTTTGGGTTGAAGTATCTGAAAGTATTTTGTTAATCAGATATCTATGACAAGAGACTGCTTGTGAATTTCCTTCATTTAATTGAAGATCAAATGTGTGACCTAGGGGTACTTTAAAACATTTGCACTTCAATTTTTTTCTTATTTCACCAGGATATTAAAACCAAAAATATCCTGTCACTTATAAAATATTCCATCACTTTTGAGCAATCACATTATTTCTTCCTTAAAATTTGCACATGGTAACCAAGCAGCAAAGTGAATTTACAGTAGGGAAAGGTACATAGTAACAGTGCCCATAAGCAAAAAATCAAACAGATCATATTCAAAGTTGAAAGTGGTGATCTTGCCTTAAATCTTTCTGAGTGAAGTCATTTGAGTAATGACTTAAAGTCATTTGAGCAATGCAATACTCAAGAAGCACATAATCATGGTGATAACTAAAAAAATATGCTACTCTTTACAAATCAACAGCAGTAGAGCAGGGATGGAGGAGTATACTTGTGTGCAGAAGGGACGGAGGACATGCTTGTGTGCAGAAGTCCTAAGTTCAACAACCAGTTCTAAAATCACTCCCTGAACATCTCTGGGTGCTACCGCAGAGCACTGAACTGGGAGGAACCCTAGCACTGCCAGAGTGCTCCCCCTTGCAAAACAATCAAAAACACCAAGAAACAGTGATAATAATAAATAAATGTCTAGGAGGATTGACACTATAAATTCCTCAGAAGCAGTAACTATTATGTCTTCAGCACCTGTGAAGTTCAGATAATAAAAAAATAGGGACATAAAAGTTGTCCCTGGGTGAGAATCTTGCCCTGATAAAAGAGGCAACAGGCATCTGGATGTGGAGAATCCAAACCTCCCCTATCCCAACACAACAGGCAACTCAGAGAGCTACTCACTAGAGTTACAACCTCTCCTACTGCCCACAAAATACATTTCTAGGGGTTGAAAAGATAGTGCAGCATGCTTGCTTTGAATGCAAGCCGAGCTGGGGGGGGTGGGGTTGATCTCCAGCACCATAATTGGTCCAAGAGCCTGCTAGGAGTAATCCCCGAGTTCAGAGTCAGGAGTAAACTGGGTATATCCCCAAACTGCTCTCCCCATAAAAAGATTTTCTAAAAAAAATTATATTATAGATCACATGGTTAGACTAGTGATAACTTATATGACTACCGTTATGCATAGCTTACAGGTGACTTTTAAGATGACTCTACCTTTACGATTATCAGAGCCCAAGACCCTCTTCCAATGTCCTTATGTCACCACTATTCTTCCTCTTCATTTCCTCTCTTTCCTTCTGCACAGTAGTTTCAGTTTTTCTTCTATAAAACACTTACGCTAACAAAGAATTGGTAACCTTCACATCCCCTTATTATTAGGGTAGGGCCTCTAAAAACATCACTCTAAAAACTGTCATGATAGGGTCATGAAAGCGGTTCTCAGAGCTTACTTCTTGCTCTGTGATCGTGGATCACTGTTGGCAGGTCTCAGGAGACAATCTTGGGTACCAGGGCTCAAGTCCAGGTTGGCAGTGCGCAAGGCAAGCACCGTGAGTGCTGTATATCATCACAGCCTTTGTCTTTCTGATTTTTAAAGACCATTATACTTCGCTTTTTGAAATTCAGATTGATGTTTGATTTTAGCTTTATTTTCATGTTTCTTTAGATATTTTTACTAAAATTGTTTAAAGTTATATCAAATTTTTTTTATAACTAGTTGTATTTGTACGTTGATATTAAAACCTCACATTACTTGGGAATCCTGCTTCAGAAGAGCCTCTCCCATAACTGGGGGCTTCTTTGCCTTCTTTTCCCCTCTCTGAAATAGTCTTTCCTGAGTTAAGCCAAAAAAAGTAAATAAATATATATTAATAATGTATATTAATTTACTAAGTGTGAATAAAACAGTATCACTCTATCACTGTATCACTGTCATCCTGTTTTCCTTGATTTGCTTAAGAGGGCACCAGTAACGTCTCCATCGTGAGACTTGTTGTTACTGTTTTTGGCGTATCAAATATACCGCGGGTAGCTTGCTAGGCTGTATTGTTTGATGTACCCATACTATTGACATGAATATGACTAGGAATTTATTAATTCTTTTATATTAATTATGCTAAGTATGCTATTAATGCTTTTTCTTTCAATAACTTTATAGAAGCCCATATAGTCTGTAGTCTAATCTTGTGGGAGGTGGGTGTTGGACAAAACCAGTTGTGCCTAGTGACTATTTTATGTTTTGTTCTCAGTAATGACCCCGGGGATTAATGATGCCCAGGGGATTAATGCTGAAAATGGGGATTTAAACCAATGTTGTAACAGAATGCATGCAAAGCGATTGCCCAACATTCTATAATATCTCTTTGGCTTCTCCATATTTTAGTCTCTACATGACCACGTTTACAAATACTTTTTTCTTCCAATTTCTAATGTAGTTTAAACTAAAAACTTTTAATGAGAAAATATTTTTTTATATTTTATTCTATCTATAGTTATGAAGAGAAAAAATTATAAATTTAGGTAAGACTACAAAGATACTTCTGTAAGCTGAAATGGTGAGTTTGCTTGCAAACTTAGAGAGTTTCCTATTCAGGCTGGCATAATAAAAAATTTGGAAAAATGTTTTAATTTGCATATATTTCACATTTCCTTTTTTCCTGGTTGATTAATGACTGTACAGAAACCCAAACTCATTTCATGTAGAGTGCATTGGTCAAAGAAAAACACAAAAGAAATTATGAAAAAGAAGTACCTTGAAATGGAGATTCTAAGAATAAATTGGCTCTTATTTAAAAGCTGTTATTTCTATCCTTTTGTATTTATAGCTGAGCATGTGCATTTTATCATTTATAGACTCATTCATTCATATTTTCCTTTCTCTAATTATTTAGTAAAATTTATCAACAGAATTGATATTCAAAGTGTAGACCTATTTTGGTTTAAGTTTTATGACTATTGTTAGAAAAATCTATTTGCAACTGTTATTAGCCATTTTCGTTGAAAGATGTTTAGATTTCCCCTAAGTTTAGATTCTATTAGTTTTACTCTTAAATGAAATTTAGTAATTATTTTCTTAGTTTGGTTATATCCAACTGTGTCATTTATATTATTGCTAACACTGAAACTTGTCATACTTCTTATAACAAGTATAGAGTTCAAGAAATCACCTAGACTAGTTTGTTAAAACTTATAATTTGCTCCTGATAAGATCCCATTGCTGCCTATCAGACTTCCATCAGTCACTGCCATCTGCTGGGAATTGATTTGAGGTCCCATTAGTCCCTTTGCTATTAGTGATCCAATTCTGTCATGACTGACACAACTATTATTCTAGAAAAGGAGAGCTGACTCTGAATTTCTCAGAGCTGCCTCCCTTCTTCGAATTCAACTTCTCTATTGCGGTGGTATATCCTTAAGGTTTTCATGAACCACAGTGATCTGCTGGGACTTTCACCTTTGTATAGCAGCTGCTCTCCACTCAATGCCCCTTTTTATTAGTACCTGGAGGGGGACACTGGGAAATCCTAAAAGCTTATTCTTGGCTCTGTGCTCAAGAGTGACCCCTGGTGATACTCAGGAGACCGAATGTACTATCTCTCTGGTTCCTCTTAGTACTTAAAAACCCTTCTTTTTATGTTTAGTCAGTAACTATGACATTTCTAACTCATCTTATAGGGGGATTTCTTAATGTTAAGACACATCTTCTGGAAGAATACAACCATATCAATGAGTTATTTTATTAATAATTGATCGCTTCCATTGTTCTTGTGCTTTCAAAGTTCAATCTGAAGCATCTACCTTCACAAGGACATTTTTGCAGCCCCAGCAACTATACCTTCAGGGTATAGTTTCTTTTATCCCTCAGAAGGTCCAATCTTTTCATGAGAATTACAGAAATTTAACAAGATCAAGAGCTCAGTGAGCAAGAAGGTAAGGGGAGTGGATTCTGAAGGAGACATCTATTTTATTATACTGCAATGGTCCTGCATAATCTTCAAGGAGTAGAGGGAGGAGAAGGCCTCAGTAGATACAAGTGGCTATTAATCCAGTCTTAGAACATTCAATAGAATATGGGGAATTTTGTTTTTTAAACTAACCAATTTAATGTTCCATTGCATATTTCAGAGTTCCATTCTTTTTTCTTTTTTCTTTTTTTTTTTGCGGGGGTGAGATTTGGGTTCTCCCTAGCAATGTTAAAGAGGCATAGGTTTATCCTGGAAATTCTTGGTCCCTGTAGCCAGGAATTACCTGGATCACTCTATCAGTGCTTCAGTCCTCCAGAGCTGCACTTAGTAATGCAGGGGGAGACTACATGGTACCAGGGACTGAACCAGGGTCAGCAGCAGGCAAGGTGCGTGCTTAACGTTGTACGCATTTAGGCATCCTCAGTGTTCTACTCTTTCTCAACAAATCTCTGGCCTTGTCAAAGTAGATAGGACCTGGTTCAAATCTAACATATTTTGAAGCTTGGGTTTGAGATCTTTTGTGGGTAGAGGTTGAGTTATCCCTGATGGTACTCAGGGAACCATAAGTTGTTTTTTTTTTCCTGAAGTCAGAATAATCAATTTATAATAAAAGATAGATTATGTCACTCCTTAAGATAAAACTTATCCATGTAGCTATAAGGAAAAGTCCTACATGAACTCTTACTTGACAGATGATACTCATTATCTGCAGCCACATCTGCAACCACAGCCCCCACCCATTGCTGCAGTACATCTCTTTAAGTTCTTTTTTAATCCTTTTCTTCTTGTGCTATTTTGATCAGTGACCTTGTTCTTAAGGTTTCAGGCATTTTCCAGCTTTCACCACTTTGCACTATTGGCTTTCTCTTTGCCTGTGCTGCCCATCCATCAAGTGTTCACTATGTTAATTCTCTTATCTCCTTTGCCAAATGTCACCATCTCAATGAGGCTTACTTTGAAGTCTTCTTAATTAAAATTACAACTAGCTCCCATTCTCACATCATTGAGCTCTCTTAACTGGCTTGAGTTTCACACCCTCTAACAAAGAATGTAGTTTTTACATTTACCATATTTATATTAATTATAAACTTATTCTGTAATTTAATAAAGTTAATATTAACTATATTTTCACACCTATATTTTTCAAAGCTGTATTTTTCATTATAGCTATATTTTTTAACTATCCATACATCTAGGCAGGCATCTGATATATAGTAGAGAGTAAGATAAAATATGGTAACATTTACAAATGAATCTATTAATGAATGTAGCTTAGACAATTTATTCTGCTGTGTTCTTAAAATCCCTGATCCTTTTTACTTTCTACATATTCCATGTACTTGTCACATCAACCCTCAATATTGGCACTACATTTTCCCTTACACAGTGTTGAATAACTAAGACCCAACTAATGAGCAGATCTTCCAAGCTTCAAATCCAAGTCTGTCTGACTTCTTAACTATATGCTGTCTGTTTTCTTTTCTTTTTAATTTTTCAGAAATTAATCTCCACATCCCTTTTAACTATAAAATTACCAGGAAATATTAAAACTAGACCAAATGGTTTTAAGAATATTGTTCTTTCTGTGAGTATGTGAGATCCTGTAAGAGATCCTGTAATAGATTAATCCCACAATTGGGAAGAGGAAGCCAAAGACTTTGCTTTCATCAGTAATATTTTAAGCTCCTTAATTCTTATCCCTCTTCCTCACCTGGGAAACATTCATTATCTTGCCCTTTAAAAATGTGTGTACAGATGAGTCATTGGAGAAAATATTGAGTCCTCTGCCCTTCAAGAGTCACTTTCTTTCCTTCTCTTCACATTGTCACTGGACTCAGTACAGAATGGAAACTTGTGCTGTCAGAAAATTGATAATAGTACTATTTTTTTCAGATACAAACCTCACTAGCAACTTGAAAGCAGTAAAAACCTACCAACTGAAACCAGCATTCATATATAATATTTTCCTTTATTTATTAAATAATATATTCCACATTAAAAAGTTATATTTTCAGTTTTTTCAATAGAAAATTTTACCAAAAATAACAATTTCATTGAATATGTTATTAGAAATGCAATATATTATGCAATAATATATTAAAAATTTTTAGTCACAAAATAATAAATAATAAATATAATACATTTTATATAGTATTTTACTTTCTTTAAAATTATTTTTACATATTTATGTTTTTTAAATTGAGTCACCCTTAATTACAAAGTTATTTATGATAGAGTTTCAGTCATTATATTTTGTTAAGTTGCAGGAATTCCAGGCATTTTTGCTTTAGTGTTTTTAAAAACCAGCTTTTATAATATGGTTTGTTGGGGCATTATTGATAAATTATAAACTGTCCATACTTAAAGTATTAAAACATTTATGATACATGAATATCACTGTGCAATTGAATTAACAAAATAAGTATAATCATCACACATATTACACTTTTTAAACATCTCCTTTTAGTGTTTTACTTGTCTTCCTTTCTCCTTCAAGGAACCACTGAATTTTCCATCACTACAAGTTAATTTCTATTTTCTGGAACTTAATATACATGAAGTAATAAGTCCTATTGTTTTGTTCTTCTACCAAGAGCCATTTCTTCTACTAGAATTTCATTATTTCTTTATACTTTATTTTGTCAATTAATGGAATTTTTTAAAATAAAAGTAAGTTGCTAGGAACTTCGTTTAATATTTATGTGAAAATAGGCTTTCATTTTGTGTGAGTAAATATCTAAGAATGCAATAATTGGGTTATAGGAAAAGTGAACACTTAACTTTTTAAAGCCCAGTTAATTGTTTTTTAAAGTAGTTATAGATTATTACAATTCTGTCAGCAGTATAGGAATGTTACAATTGTTTCACCCCTTGTCAACATTTGGTGTTTTCAGGTCTTTTTAATTTTCTAATTGGTATGTAGTTGTAACTTAGTGATTAGTGACATTGAGCATCTTTCTATGGATTTAATCTCCATCCATATATCTTCTATGGACCAGATAATCTAGACCTCCAATTGATCCATCGTTTACACATGATGATTTGTCACTTCCACATGTCCTCATTTACATAAAGCATAACAAACTGGATAGCAGAAAAGCTAAGGATTGGGGATATAGTAATAAATATAAATTCTGGTCAGTGTGTAAGGGGGTTGTTTCTGTGCTAGAGTTGCTGCCACGGTTACAACTGGTTGCTGTTGTTGGACTTCAGTTTAATCTATTACTGTCACTGCTGCTGATTCTGTTTGAGCCAGTTCACCTCTTTTGTACCACTTTGATGTATCTATTTTGGCCTTAAATAAAGTATTTTAGCATTGAAGATGTGTGGTGGTCTGAGTCATATTCTTACTGAGTGCAAGAACTTGAAGATAGTGATATCTACTCCAACAAAAATAAAGCAATCAGTAAAATAAAAGACGTTATCGTCATTGAAGTATTTTAATATGAGTTCTCAAAGACTGAAAGAAACGACATAATTTAGAAGTTATGTGGAATGAAGTTAGAAATGTTCTAGATAGATATGATCAGAATCAACTTCGTTGAAATATACCAAAGACTAAATAGAGTGTCCTTGAGACAATATAAAATATTTGAAGAACTTAAAACATACTTATCCTTCTTCAATTAGGAAAAGTTCAGCATTGCATGCATGTTCTATATTATTTTACAGATAAAAGTAATAAAAAGCAGATGTATAATTAAATTTCTTTAAGATTCAAATGCTAAGCGATGAAATCTTTAGAGACGATAGTTTAAAAATAATAATAGAGCCCTATGTTCTGGGTTAATTTGCTCTATAGAAGGAAAGAGACAAGTTTTCACTGTAAGGAATTTTTTTCATTTATAGAATTGAGAGTTCTAAATTAACACCTTGTTAATCATAGTGCAGGGTTCATATCACAATACATTTTTATTTTTAGTGAATGACTGTAAGAATGTTTTCTTCGGTATTTGATTAGTTATTATCCTACTCACAAATAGGAAGTGTCATTATCTCTGAACTTTTATTTTCTTTCTTAAAGTTTGTACCACTAGAATTATTAAAATAAATAAGGTGTGTGTCACTGTCTCTTTGAGGCAACTTACTGTACACTGTATATTTAGACAACATATATGTACACTGAAATGTACATATATTTCCTGAACTTTGTTTTCTCGCCACAAATCAATGGCTCTAAATCCTGGCTGTGTTACCATTATTTAAATCCTAAATATGTAACCAGGATCTACTCTATCATACCTCTATTTATATTTATATATTTTCATTTTGTCACACATCTGATATTTTTATTTATTGAACCCTACAGAGATGCCCAACAAGTCATAAAATTCAAAATAAAGCAACTTGCCAACATAAATCACAGGGATCAATCAATGGGCTCTAAAGGAGAATCCATTGAGCAAACAGGACATTGAGAAAACGGAACATTGAAGTCTTGTCACCATGTTCTAATTTTCTTTTTTCTCTTTGCCTCCTGTGTTAATTAATTTTGTACCTCACTAAATATTTCTCATAGAATTACTATATGTCAGTAACCCAGTGCTCAGTGACACATTTGTGTTGATTCTTAAGTTTAAGTTCAAGATTAAATTTTCTTCAGAAGTATACCAAGATGTGCTCAGGGGCTTGGTGCATGAGGATCGCATTTAGCAGGACTGGGGGCGAGGTGGACAGGGGTGGGGTAAGCTGAGCCAGGGTGTGAGTTTCAGCCCAATGAACTGTCATTGGCCCCAAGTTTTAGTAGATTCTGGCAGTCTCAGAGTCTCGCACCTGCTTCTGCAAAGTATCACATTGAGTAATGCTTTGCCTTTTGTGGTTTGAGTAGATTTTAAAATTCGTACTCCTCCTTCCCACTTTCATTTTCCACAGCATTGTCTCATTCCATTAGTAGTAAAGTTCATTCCGTGACTCTCAGGAATCTTGGTGAAAATATTGTTCTATCCATGACCCCAAATATTCTAGTTTGATTTCAAGTAGAGCATTTCCTTGAAATATATCCTATGCAACTCTAAAGAATTTTGTAAAGCTGAATTAAGTAGGTAATGCTATAGTAATAGACTTCTTCAAACCTCAGTGACTTATTCACAAAGGCTTTCTCTCCCCTACATTATACACTCATGCTTTGTCAGCAATGACTCTTCTTTAAATAGTTTTTACTTAAGTTCTGCAGTGAATTGTTGCCCCTCACAGAAACTTCAGCTAAGTAGCTAAGAGGAGAATGATAAATCTTTCATTGAGTTTAAAATTTTCTGTTCCTGTGTGATGAATCACTTAGCCTCACAGTCTGTTAGTCATTCAAATTCTTTGGCCACAACTGACATTGATCTGTTAGTGAAGCTCTGGTTTCCCTTCCCAAGCTAGAAAGAATACTCTTTACTCAATAATACATTCCTCTATTAAGACATTGTAGCAGATATAGTTTTATCCATGTTAGATGACTATACTTATTGTTTTCCTTTCAAAAAAGACATTGTTTTCCTTTAATACTTATTTATATTTAGCACTTTATGAAACTTTTTCATGAGATTTCTTCAGTCAGTAAATAGATTTTATTAGTCTGTTACTCTTATGTAGTTATTTCCTCACATACAGTAGGCATTTTATCACTACTATTTGAATTGAAGAGAATTCAGAATTACACTGGAACTTGCTGAACACTGATATTCCTATAAAAACGTATAATACTCATGAACTTCTAATATGAAGAGTGATGGCCTCAGATGATGTCTCAATAACATACTCCAGGCAAATCTGTTCTTCATCATGTCAGGTATATGCCACTATTTGTATCAGAATCATTGAAGAAGCTTTAGGGAAATTTGTCTGGAGAATTATAAAGTTTGACTTCTGCCCCCAAATGCTATTTGTATAAATCTTAAGGTCTAGAATAATGGAAAAAATTTGTCTGCCTCATTTCTTTCACCTGTAGATAATGTATGTCACAGTCACAGTGAAATTTGAAGTATTTGTGAAAAGACTCTAAATCATAGGGCACAGCATTTTCATTCATCATCTGCTTGCTTTTGCTTCCTCATAAATAAAAGTCTATATCTTATTGCAGAATTAGTTGCTAGAGACTGAATTGTACGGATTTATGAAATAAGTTGTTTCAGTTAAGAGTGATACACATCTAAAAGAAATTTGCTTTTAAAATGTCAGGCTAATTTATATTCATGATAACATTATTATAAGAGTAAAAATTATTTTGTATCTTGACTACTTATCTCACAAATCACACGAAATCCCGTTAATCACCGATTTCTTGGGCGGGCTCAATAACATCTCATTTCATCCTTTCCCTGAGATCTTAGAAGTCTATCTCGACTCAGCCCTCCTAATGATGTTGCACTGGGGGCTCTTCAGGGTCAGGGGAATGAGATCCAGCTTGTTACTGGATTTTGCATATGAATACAACATGGGAAGCTTGCAAGGATGTCCCATGTGGGCAGAAAACTCTCAGAAGATTGCCAGTTTCTCCCAGAGGGAGAAGCAGGCTACATGATATCTGGGAGCTTGCTTTTAAGTCTCTGGATGTTGGCCGTTGATGGGATCACACACTCCTGGGTTCCTCTGCTGGTACCTTCATGCATGAGACCTATCTGAATGTGTGGAGAGGGGCCTCCAGCATGGCTGTAGCTAGGTTCTGGTGGTCTTTGGCTGCCGGGAGCTCTGCTCGGGGTCTCTTACAGAGAGTCTCTTGCCCGCACACCTGGCTGTCTTCCCCAAGGCCCCTCAGAGGGGATGGGCTCCAGCTTCCCTCCCCACTACTTAACTGGCTATAAGAAATAGGGAGGGATCACATATGCTGTCTGAGCCCATGTGCTTCTTGTGCCCACGTGGTGAGTCACAGTGGTGCCTGAGCACATCTGTCATCTGCATGTCCTCCTTTGAGATGTGTACTTTTATACTCTCATGTCTAATGCTGGAATGTGTATAAGGGTTCTCTACACCCATGGAGAAGCCTGGGTTCTCTCTTGAGCATATTACTCTCCACTCTCTCCCACTTTCTCTTTCTCATTCCCTTCAAAACCTCTAAATAAAATCTGTTTTACTTAAAAGAAAAATAAAAAGACATAGGGAAAACTGGACAGTTTTCTGTGAAATGGTGTAAGTACAGATTAATCCATTACTATTTTGATTTTTAGGAGTATTATAATAAAGAGATCGAAATATTTTTTAAAAATTGTAATAGCAGAAAAATATTGCACATTTACTTCCTAAGTAAAAATAAATATTAAGGCTCTCCGCCAAGATGTAACCCGAGTGGCTGCACGTGTGTGGCCTCTCTGTTGCTGGATGACCATGATCCCTGAGGCCAGCTAAACTACTTTTGGTACCAGCAGCTTCTTGCAGAAATGTCTCTAGACTGTGAACTAAGCCATGGCCCCATGCTGCTACAGGAGGGGAGAGGTTTATCTCTCTTGGCCTTTTCTTTCTGGGGGAAGGAGTGGCATCCACCATCTTGTAAAGACCACTAATTTTCCCTGGACTTAGTTACTAAAATACTAAAACACAGAAATCCAAAACCTCATATCTCTTCATTCTCAGCAATAGAAAACAGATTATTAAATGCTTCCTATTCAGCAGGTCTGATTTTGGGGAGGAAACTTCAAACAATAATAGTGAGTTGTTTGTGTAAATATTGAATGTAATCAAAGTAAAGAGAAAGTAAAGTGAAAATTATCAGCTACACAGGTGGTGGGGTTGTGGGAAGGGAGGTATACTGGGATTCTTGGTGGTGGAATATGGGCACTGGTGAAGGGATGGGTGTTCGATCACTGTATAACTGAGACTTAAACCTGAATGCTTCGTAACTTTCCACATGGTGATTCAATAAAATAAAAAAATAAAAATTAAAAATAAATATTGAGCAAGCAGAAATGGGGTAATGGAGTTGAAGGAAATTGAATAATGATGTGAAATGACTATGTTAGTAAAAGAATGTCTTTAGTTCAAACATAGAGTCAAAGTCTTTAAAAAAGAGAATAATGGGGCAAATTCCCACCTGTTCAATGATGCCTAAAATTGAGCCATAAAAGCAGAATTCATTTTCCTTAAAAAAAAATCTTTACTTTCCTGTTAAACTGTGTCTTTTTACTGCAATAAAAATCACTGATTTTAAATTGCAGATAATTTGAAAGGTGAATATAATGTTATATTCACACTCAGGTTTCTTTAAAAGGAGCATTTTAGTATATCTGATTCATATTGGTGGGAGTCTGATTACTCAGCAGCTATTCAAGTAGTAAATAACTTGTCAGTCTTGCGGGAGATAGGGGCAGCTGGGAGCTCACCGCACACTTGTTTAGAATCCATAGTCTGGGTTGGAATACTTCTTGGCCTTGAGGCTGGTGATACCACATGGAACAAGTCTCAGCTCAGCTTGTCCACAGATCTCTCCATGGTCATCCAGTTCTGAGCTAGGAAACCCTCTTCTGTCTCCAGGTACACCCTGTGTAAATTAGATACAGCAGGTGAAATCTAGCCACCAGACCACCAAAAGGGTTTTGTTTCTTTTGCCTTTTGGGTCACACAGGGCGATACTCCGGGGTTACTCCTGGCTCTGCACTCAGGAATTACTCCTGGCGGTGGTTGGGGGACCATATGGAATGGTGGGAATCAAACCCGGGTTGGCTGCGTTAATGGCAAATGCCCTACCTGCTGTGCTATCACTCCAACCCCAAGGGCTTTACTTGAACTCCGGTTCACTAGAGTTCCTAAGTGTTGGATAGAAGCTCTCTAATATAAGTATCCTCAGTGTACGGGGCCCACAAGAGAAACAGAGAGGGCCTCTGGGATGTTTTGTGAGGAACTAAATGATACTAAAGCATTTGTTTCTTTTCATTGTTTCCAAAGACTTCAGTGCATATACTTTGCATGAGCATGCTCTTACAAAATAACATTGCCAATATGTACATTATTTCATGAAAAGTGGTGTTTATGTTAGCTTTGTGTAAGGTAATTTTGAGGAGTCGAAAAAAGCAAAGGGGTAGATTGCACCAAACCTTGATGACAAACTCTTGGCCCTGGATTACAAAACTGAGTTTGGAAACATGAGGGTGACAGAGATGGGGAATGAAGAGGCAGACTAGAGGTGTCATAGCAAACAGTACTGTCCTGGACATATTTTTTGTGTGTGCGGTGGAGATTGGGGATCTGGGCCACATTTGATGCAAATCAGGAATTATTCCTGTCACTGTACTCAGGAATAATTCTGTCCATGCATAGGGAACCATCTGTGGTGTAAGAGATCTTGAACTAGGGTTGGCTGGCATGTAAATCAATTGCCTTAACTTCTGCACTATCTGAAAGGGTGCAGAGGAGTTGGCCACTTCAGTTGTGGTAGTAAGGTGCAGTAACTGTACATCAAACCTGTAAACAGTAACACTACTATAACCATGTTATCTAACTATAATTAAACTATTAATTAAAAAGTCCCATTCTATTTCAGTTTTGTAAGAATTTTTTACTGTTTTTTTTGAAATACATTTATTAATTTTTTTCACATACTTGATATGACTTAATGGGAAAAAAATTTCACATACTTGATATGACTGTACAACTTTTATTTTAATTTTTAAGTAAAACAAAGTATGTCTGAATTTTATACCCTCTTGCGCATTAGAGAGTAAACCTTACAATTTATTTTTCTGTTAGTTTTTGTTGTTTGTTTTTGTACCACATCTGACTGTATTTTAGTTTTCTTCCTGGCTCTGCACTCAGGGATCACTCAGGGGAACATATGGGGTGCTGGGGATCAAAACTAGGTTTCCCCTTGCATACTCTTGCTGTACTATCTCTCC
The DNA here is from genome assembly GCF_027595985.1 of Sorex araneus. NCBI lineage: Eukaryota > Metazoa > Chordata > Mammalia > Eulipotyphla > Soricidae > Sorex > Sorex araneus. Next base: position 221,283,795 of record NC_073313.1, on the reverse strand, counting down.
AGCCTTATTAGCTGATTCTAATGGCAAATATTTTATTTACAATTTTTAGGCTATGTTTGTAAATAATATTGATCACTGTATCACTGTATCACTGTTGTCCCATTGCTCATCGATTTGCTCGAGCAGATGCCAGTAATGTCTCCCTTTGTCCCTGTTGCGTTCAGGGTCAGGGGAATGAGGCCCATTATTGTTACTGTTTTTGGCATATCAAATAAACCACACGTCGCTTGCCAGGCTCTGCTTTTCGAGATTCTGTTTCGCTCTCTTCCAGGAGCTTTGTTTTACAGTCTCTGGATCTTGATCAGTAAATGAGATTACATGGTGCCAGGGCAGTTTGTGGGTGTGACTGCCAAGCTACTGGAAAACTGGGAATCTGGGTGGAGGAGGCAAAGTCCCGATCCAAGCAGGCTTGAAGATCTCAGCCACGGCTCCCTCATACCTGGGTAATATTGATATTTTAGGTTTTCCTAGTCAGAGTCTGGCTTTGGATTTATTATTTTATGTTACCAAATGCTTTGGAATGGAAGGACATTTTTGTTTTCTTAAGCATTTATTTGAAGATTGGGATATGATTTGCTTGAGGCACTCACTAGAACTATTTTTTCAAATTAATTTTTGTTAAGGTATAACATTCTATTTAGGTTTTGTACTTCTGTTTATTCTGTACATTTTTACCACTGTACTGGCAATATTTGAAACAGGGACAACTAAAATCTAAAGTTCTGCTCTGATTTAATTTTCCAATCGTTTACCACCTGAATTTTGGAAGAAATCTTCCTTTCAAATCAAGTAAATACTTAACGTTCTTTAATTATCTTAGGTAAGTAGGAGTAAAATGAAGAAAGTTTTAGAATATCTTGTTAATTTTTATTCTGAGGAGATTGAAATAGAAATTTTCAGTAAGTAATATGATTTCTATTTTACCTGATGCTAGTGAATGGGGTCAGACCAGTTTCAGATATACTTATCCATATCTTTGTTCATTTATATTTTCTCATTATCTCTATTCTTTTTATCAATTGAGTTTATCTCATAGTATACTACACATATCTTATAATATACTGTAGCACTGTTGTCCTGTTGTTCATTGATTTGCTCAAGTGGGCACCAGTAACGTCTCCATTGTAAGACTTGTTACTGTTTTTGACATATCACATATGTCACTGATAACTTGCCAGGCTCTGCTGTGTGGGAGGGATACTCTCAGTAGCTTGCCAGTTTCTCCGAGAGGGACAGAGGAATTGAACCGGGGTCAACCATGTGTAAGGTGAATGCCCTACCTGCTGTGCTATCGCTCCTGTCCTCATAGTATACTACATAGAATCATTACTCTATTATGCCTTAAATATTAGGAAGAATAAGGAAGAGTAAACATGACTTTGGCCTCATTTCTGTTATCTCTGAACATGTCAGATTACACAGCAAAAGTGGTTTAAAGATGCAGAGTAATTATGTTTGCTAATTTTAACCTAGTAAGACTTCCATGGATTACCTAGAGAGACTCAGTGTAATCACAAGAGCTTTGTAAATGGAGGAGTGATAATAAGAAAGAAACAGATGACATCATGAGAAAGATTTGGCATAATGTTACATGGTTTTGGAATCATGAATTTAGAAATGTGATCACCTCTAAAAGCTTAAATAGGCAGTGACATACTGTAATGCAATCTTCCAGAAGAAACACAGCTCTGTTATTTCACTAACCCAGTGAGATCTTGTTCAGACCACTCTTTACATTGCTATGATAAAATATTCATCTTATTTTAAAACATTGCATTTGTTGTTATTACTATAGGAATCATTGGAAACTATATTTTGGGAACTCAAACAAGCTGGAAGATGACCAATTTTGATAAAATTTTGACTAACTTCATCTTACGTGAAATAAATATTTTGTGTTTCAGGTAAAGAAGATAAACTTCACCTTTAGGTTACTTAGTTTGTAAATTATGAATTATTTTATTGAAATATGACCAACTGTACCTTTAGCTTTTACATAAACTAATATTTTGTGCTATTTTTAGTTTTCATTCCAAGTAAAAAACTTTTATAGAGTATAGATTAAATGCTAAATAAAAACCTTTATGCCAATGAAAAAACAACAATCAAAAATTTGTAATCTTAAGATCCTATATCTTTCTTTTCCCATACTCAAATCAATAAAATGTAATCCTTTACATTGGAAGGATGTGAACATTTAATCAAAGCAAATATTGGTACAAAAAATCAAATAAATTATTGGCTAATAATTCCTAATTTCTGATGAAAAAGAAATTTCTTAAAAATTGAACCTTAATATTTATTCATTTATTTATTTATTTATTTTGCTTTGGGTCACACCTGATAATGCACAGGGGATACTCCTGGATCTGCACTCAGGAATCACTCCTGGTGGTGCTTGGGGGACCATGTGGGATGCTGGGGATGGAACCTGGGTCGGCTGCATGCTATTGTTCCAGCCCTGAACCCTAATATTTGATAAAATTGAAAATAAATTTGTAAAACACACTATATAAATAAACACACTATATAAAATAAATTTGTAAACACACTATATAAATCATAGAAATGATCATCATAGGAAAATTAATTTTTATGTGTATAATTTTTATATTTTCCATTGGGGCCACATTCAGTGATGTTCAGGGTTTACTTTTCAGTTTACACTCAAGAATTACTCATTGTGATACTTGAAGGACCATACGGGATGCTGGGGATTGAACCCTGGTAGGCTGCATATAAGGCAAATGCCCAACCTAGTTTAGTGTCTCTACAGTATATTTGTCTTGACATACCAATTTCTGCAGGATGGATATCTTGTTCCCAATGTCCTCCCTTTCAAAATGCGACACACCATTTCATCAGTAAAGACACATACAGCACCAAGTCCAGACAAGGTCAGATCCAAACACCTGAAGAATCTGCCACCAGTACACATCAATACACTGGCTCAGCTCTTCACATGCTACCTATCTGAATGCAAGTCCCATCCCAGTGAAAAACCAGCAGGACCGTTCTGTTGTACAAGAAGGGAGACATCCACAACATTGGCAACTATCACCCAATCTGCCTGTTGTCTGTCGTCTGCAAGTTGTTCACTTGAGTCATCCTGAATATAACAGGCAGAACACTAGACGAAGAACAACCATGTGAGCAAGCCAGGTTCTGAAAATGATTCAGCACGATCAACCATATCCACACAGTGACCAAGCACATTGAAGTTTTGTGAGAGTTTAAGATGCCGCTCTGTCTAATGTTCATCCATTTAAAGAAGGCCTTCAATTCTGTTGAGACTGAATTGGCCATAGAAGCCCTAGCCAAACAGGGTATTCAAACTCAGTACATCAAGATCCTCTACGAGCTGTATTACATATTCACCACCAGGATCTCACCATTTACAAGGAAGTGATCATCGACGTAAAGAGAGGGGTTCAGCAGGGTGATACCATTTCACTGAAACTCTTCAGTGCCATCCTTGAGAACTTCATGCAATGACTGGAATGAGAAGGAATGGGAGTGAAGATAGATGATCGGCAACTACACCACCTCCACTTTACTGATGACATCATTCTAATAACACCAAACATTAGCCAAGCGACACAAATGCTGGCAAACTTCGACCGAGAGTGTGGAAAGGTCGGACTGCAGCTGAATCTCACAAAGACAATGTTCATGAAAAAGAAACTAGTCCCTGACGTTCCATTTGCTCTCAACAGAACAAACATCTCCAAATGCAGCAGTTATGTGTACCTGGGTCAAGAACTCAACATGAGGAATGACTTGGCACCAGAACTGTGCAGGAGGAAGAGAGCAGTGTGGAACGCCTCCAAGAGCGTCGAAGAAGTAGTTAAGAGGATGAAGAACCTCCGGCTCTGGGCACATCTTTTTGACTCCACCATTCTTCCTGCACTAACATACGCCTCAGAGATCTGGGCCCTATTAAAACAGGATGAGAATGCTATTCAGATCACCCAAAGAGGAATCAAAAGAGCTATGCTTAGAGCTTCACGTTTCACTCAAGTGAGAGAAGGAATCCGGAGTTCTGACCTCTGTCGATGATCACAAATCAGGGACACTGTCTCATTTGCCAGGACATCGAAAATCAGATGGGCCAGACACATAATGTGATTTAGAGACAACCGCTGGACTAGAGCTGATAGCAACTGAATTCTAAGGGGTGTCAAAAGACCTTGTGGCTGCCCACCTACAAGATGGTCAGATTTCTCTCTCAAAACCCTGAATGAATGGTTTGAGGCTCTTTATGTTCCTGGAATCAACAGATAACATTAGGCTATACTAGCACTCAACAGGGACGAATGGAGATGTTACTGGTGCCCGCTTGAGCAAATTGGAGGTCAACAGGATGACAAGTGATACAGTATATTTGAACAAATCTTCCTTCCTTCCTTCCTTCCTTCCTTCCTTCCTTCCTTCCTTCCTTCCTTCCTTCCTTCCTTCCTTCCTTCCTTCCTTCCTTCCTTCCTTCCTCCCTCCCTTCCTTCCTCCCTCCCTCCCTTCCTCCCTCCCTTCCTCCCTTCCTCCCTTCCTCCCTTCCTCCTTCTTCTTTCTTTCTTTCTTTCTTTCTTTCTTTCTTTCTTTCTTTCTTTCTTTCTTTCTTTCTTTCTTTCTTTCTTTCTTTCTTTCTTTCTTTCTTTCTTTCTTTCTTTCTTTCCTTCTTTCCTTCTTTCCTTCCTTCTTTCCTTCTTTCCTTCTTTCTTTCTTTCTTTCTTTCTTTCTTTCTTTCTTTCTTTCTTTCTTTCTTTCTTTCTTTCTTTCTTTCTTTCTTTCTTTCTTCTTTCTTTCTTTCTTTCTTTCTTTCCTTTCTCTTTCTTTCTTTCCTTCTTTCTTTCTTTCTTTCTTTCTTTCTTTCTTTCTTTCTTTCTTTCTTTCTTTCTTCTTCTTTCTTTCTTTCTTTCTTTCTTTCTTTCTTTCTTTCTTTCTTTCTTCTTTCTTTCCTTCCTTCCTTCCTTCCTTCCTTCCTTCCTTCCTTCCTTCCTTCCTTCCTTCCTTCCTTTCTTTCTTTCTTTCTTTCTTTCTTTCTTTCTTTCTTTCTTTCTTTCTTTCTTTCTTTCTTTCTTTCTTTCTTTCTTTCTTTCTTTCTTTCTTTCTTTCTTTCTTTCTTTCTTTCTTTCTTTTGTCACACCCTGTGATGCGCAGGGGTTACTCCTGCCTCTGCACTTAGGAATTAACCCCGGAGGTGCTCAGGGGACCAGATGTTATGTTGGGAACTGAACCCGGGTCAGCTGAGTGCAAGAAACGCTCTATCCACTATTGCTATTGCTCCAGCCACCAATTTTTAATGTGTTATGTCTTGGGAAAGAAGACATACACTTATTAATACCTAAGTCTTTGTTTTACTAAGCAATCCCTGCTTGAAAGCCTAAACCAGTAAGTTATTTTAGAGCTTGTAAAGAAGCCGCCTTATGTTTTAGACCAATGTGGGTATGTGTGTGGCTTTTAAAACATTAAATGGTAGACATTCTGTTTACTCGAAAATTTGTTACTGAAAACAATAGAAGGGAAGTACTTGGTCTATCATACAGTAGTTGGCGGATGTTTATGGCAAGTTAGTTACCTTCTTCTAAAATTGAGTTTGAAAGGAAGTAGAACAAAACATTAAATCATGCACTCAGACTCCAAAATGAAGTGTTTTCAGTAGTATATAAAATTATGCATATGTGATTTTACTGAAGAAGTGGCTTTCAAACCTCTGACATTTTATCTTGAGACTGAGTGTGTGCATGCATGTGCATACAAACACATACATTACCTCTCCTGGATTGGAAGCAGTGTAAAATTTCAATTTGCTGTTCTATCCATAAGTCTCTTTCTTTAAGATACTATTTATTACATGTATATAATGCCTCACAGACGCTGCAGCTAGCACTTTGAGAATCCGCTCACATAGAGCTTTTTTCAAGGGATACAAGAAGTGTTTAGATTCAATGTCCTTATGGGGTAACATTTACTGAGATTCCCAAAGAAAATGAGAGGGATAATTGGAGCTAAGAATCTGACTATGGAGAAGCATTATTATGCTGGAATTCAAAAAGCACTGTGAAGAGTCCAGAAAGATAACTAAAGTGGCCGGAGTGATATTTCAGCAGGAGGGTGCTAGTGTTGCATGTGGCTGACCTGGACATCCCACATGGTCCCCTGAGCACTACCAGGAGTAATTCCTGTGCGCAGAGCCAGGAGTAAACCTGGAGTATCTCTAAGTGTGGCCCCCAAAACAAACACACAGCAACAACAACAAAAGAAACCTCCCCCCTAAAAAAGAGGAAAAAAAGAGAAATATAAACGGAATCAGAGGAATATTAAGAGTGTGAAGGGCTAAGGAGATGGCGTGGATACCAGAAAGAGGAATTAACAGGTATAATGAGTGACACAACTAGATCATACTGCTCAGGGGAGATTGTCCTCGTCAGACAGAACTCACCATTGTCACTATGTCAATCTCAGCTTTGTCACTATAAATTAATAAGGAAAACTTTGTTCAACTATGTACCTTCTTTTCTTCTTGTCAAAAATCAGTCAGGCTTTGTAGAATCAAGAAAACAAAAGCACATTAGCTAGAAGTCTGTTGTTTGGACACTGTGACAACCCCAATACAGCAATTACATTATCTGAAGTTTTTGTGTTTGACTCTTGTTGGACCAAGAAAGTGCCTCAGCCTGTGCTATCTCCCCACCGCAGAAACATTATCTTTGAGAAAATAACTTGATGTAACTAAAGGTTGGGCACAGGGTTGCTAGAAATCCTCTTTACAACATGGAGTTTCTGAAACTTGGAGTTCCTCAGCTGTGACACAAACCAACTGTGTTGGAAGCATCCTTGCGAGTCAACTACATATTGTCCTTGTGAATCCTTGGAAGGGAAACAGATGCAAAATTGAAGATTATGTTGCCTGCTGGGCCATGAGTTATACTGTCCTCTGTCTGTGACCTCTAAGTTTATTCATTTCTGCCTGCCTGTCTCAAAGGTATGGCACACTAACTTAATAGCTTGCAAGTAGGAATAAACCCCAGATATTTCCAGTTCTTAATACTTAGACAGCACCTAACTGCAAACTAGGTACTGATGAGTGCTGCTCAGTTAGCACTGTGATAGGTAACAATCGAATAGAGATTCAATTTAACTAAGGAATGATTTGATGCATATTCAACATTTGCAATGAAATTTTTTTCTTAGTATGACAGTTGCCAAGGTTGAAAAGCCAAAGCCACCTCCGATTTTATGGTGTCTAGTGGGAAAGACGTAAGTTTTTATATAATTATAGATAAATAAAATACTTATTTTATACATGCCTAAATATGTATCTAAATATTACAGAGATATAAATAGGAATCTAGAGCCTCATGGGGGAAAGGACAGCTCTCTGCCTGAAATGTGAGATGGAGCAGAGGTATCAGAGAATTTATTCTAGATAACACCAACTGAATTTAGCAAATAAAAGGAGTGTGTCTTTATCACAGGGTCCAATAAATTGGATTAATTTTGTTGTGAGAATAATTTTGTTATTTAATTGTGATTTATCCTTATAACATCTTATAAATTGAGTTATTTTACCCAAAAGCATATAATAAAGTCCTAACACCTGTCCTCTATGAGTGCAAAATTATTTAAAAATAGGCCTCTATTTTGTTTTTAGACTACACTTGTCAATGCTCAGGGGTTACTCCTGGTGGTACCAGGGAGAGCATCTGGGATGCAGGGGATCGAACCTAGGTCAGTAGTGTAAAGGGAAAATGCCCTATTCACTGTGCTATTGCTCCAGTCCCCTAGAAATAATTTTTATAGATGCAATATACAAGTGATCCAAGGTGATACTATACTGGAGAAGAGTGAGTCTTTGATTCAATATTCTGGGTGTCCAGATGATAAGAGAATAAATATTGAGACTGATAAATGTGAAGAGAAACACGAAAAGATATGAACTCATGGGGAAAACTGTACAGGGCACATCAAGTATAGCTGGTTTCCACAAGAAGTTTCCAGATAGAGGGAATCACCTGCCAATATTGTGTTCCCCCCCCTCCCAGTCTGATGATACTAGGGGCTTAGTCCTGGCCTCTGGACCCGAGAGATAGTACAGGGGTAAGGTGTTTGCCTTGCAGGCAGACAATTCAGGTTCGAGTCTCAGCCTTCCATTTGGTATACGGAGAGGCTTGAGGAGTCATTCCTGTGTGCAGAGCCAGAAGTTACCCCTGAGCATCACTGCGTGTGGTCCAAGAAACAACATAAAACAAAACATAAGAATCACTTGGAGTGGGGTAAGGGTTCTTAGAAGACCATATGAGTTGACTAGGTCAGCCACATACTAGGCAAGCACCCTATCTAATGTAATATCCAGTTCCAAAAACCATGGTTTTTGACTTCTTGCCTCTAATACTGATAGTAAATTTCTATTGTTTTAAGCTACAGATTTAGTGTAGTTTGTTACAAAAGTTGTAGGATGTCAGATACTGTTTTTAATCGATATTTTCTTTAGTATCATTTAGACAAGAGTATCATTTAGTATCATTTAGACAAGAAGAGAAAGGGGCACTGCAGTCAAATATCAAAGAAGTCAGAATAAAAATAAGCTTAAGGAGCTACACATTTAAAAAGTTTACTCTAGATAGGGGTTGGAGTAGTTTATAAGACTGGAAAGTGATATATCTTCTATGGATACTTGGTTTCAACTCCTTTGTATACTAGATGGGAAATCTTGGAAAGTTTTGCCATCTCCTTCACACTGTGAGGCTACCTCTAGAGGGGGATAATAATTGCTACCCTGAGGGTGATCTGGAGAATTTGAGGAGTGAGGAAGAAGTGCACAAAAAAAAATTGCTCCACAATAGTCAGTGGTCTCAGGTTTATATTTTATATTCATTTGATGTTGGAGCGATAGCACAGAGGGTAGGGTGCTGTTTGCCTTGCATGCAGCCAACCTGGATTCTATTCCTCTGTCCCTCTTGGAGAGCCCAGCAAGCTACCGAGAGTTTCTCGCCCGCACGGCAGAGCCTGGCAAGCTCCTCATGGCATATTCGATATGCCAAAAACATTAACAAAATGTTTTTAAAAAATTAAAAAAGTCTCAAAATGGAGACGTTACTGGTGCTCGCTTGAGCAAATCGATGAACAACGGATGACAGTGCTACAGTGCTTGGCATTAGTAAATGCTGGAAATGGGAGAGAAGTGTGACTGGAGGAAGAAGCATCTCTGAGGCAGTTCTTGCATCAGCACAGGTGAGATAAGCTGGAGAGTTGAGATATGATAGTAGCACAATTGGAGAGAAAAATGAGGAAATGAGCATGAAATATTTCTTCATTCAAACTTACTGGGCATACTCTGGGACTGTGGCGCATGCACATGGAGGACCTGGATCTGATTCCTGAGCTGTAAAAAATTAATTGATTATTATTAACCAATTAGATGGGAGCAGTGGTGGGATGACAGTAATCTGCAGACATGCTGATTTCTTTCCATTTCTGTTGATGTGAGAAAAGCATGTGGTATTTAATTCTTCACTGTTTCTATTTCACTTTATTCTTAAAAATGAAGAGTATTGTTATCTCACTCTACTTAGAAATCTAGATTTCATTTGGGACACTATACCTTAGTCGAACCCAACCTGGCATGTATCTCTAAATATAAACAAAATGAAGAGACAATTCGGTTATTTTACACAACAATTTCAGAGAAACTTTTTTCTCCTAAAAATATTTATGTTTTTCTCTATTTAGTATAAATCGTTCTAGTTCAATTTAGTATAAAATGTTCCCAGTAAATTCTATCACTCATATATAATGAGATCCCTGATACTAGACTTCAAACTTATAGAATTACATTAGAATCACTAATAATTACTTCAAAGATTACATTAGAATCACTTTCAAATTCTAGACACAATTATTTTTGTTTTGTTCTTTTAATTAAAAATTTGCCTTTATTGATAGGAATGTTGTGATTTTTAGTACTGCTTATATTTGTTGTTTATGATTGTTGTTTCTCTCCCATGGTCCCCAAGGGCCCTCCCTGAAATCTCTACCTCTTAACTCAGTTCTGCAGGTCAAATCTCTTTTGCTTTGTCAAATCTCCTGTTGCCTTGAACCACTGCTGCTACCTTGCTGGCTAAGTTTAAGTCCCACATGTGATCGAGATGCTCTGTCTCTTAACTTACCTTCTTCTTCTTCTTTTTTTCACTGAATCATTGTGAGATACCGTTACAAAGATTTCATGTTTGAGTTTCAGTGATACAATGATCGAACACCCATCCCTCCACCAGTGCACATTTTCCATCACCAATGTCCCCAGTATGCCACCCTCATGCCACCCCCTGCCCCTAGAGTAGACAATTTCTCTCTTATACTCTCTTTTCTATGGGAATTATACTGACAGGCCATCAAGTTTGGTCCTTTATCTACATCTACTTTCAACACATCTCCCATTTCAAATGATCCCTCCAACCATCATTGACTTAGTGATCCCTTCTCTATTCCAGCTACATCTCTCACAGCTCATGAGGCAGACTTCCAACTATGGAGCAATATTCCTGGCCCTCATGTGACCTTTCCTTCTGACTGACTTCTCTGGGTATGATATCCTCTAATTCCATCCGTGTCATTCTAGTCACACTCTAGATGTTTTTATTTTGTTTAATAAAACTATATGAAAAAAGCTATCCCCTGATCTTAGAAAATCACAATACAAGGAACCCCCACCCAAGTCCCAACCTAAACAAACAGAAGTACAGGAAAACGGTGCTGGAGTGGCAAGCTATTTCTGTGACAAATAAAAGTAACATTCTCTTGAAAAAAAAGTATTTCTCATAAATATAAATTTAAAGGTACAGAAATGAAAAATTAAAACAAAGTTTACTTATATATAAATGCTATGATTTCAAACATTTGCTTTTTAGGGGCTCTTGTCATATAAAACCTGAACATCTCCCACTCTCTCGTGCTCTCTCTTACAACACATTATCAAGCAACTTAAATATTCACTATAAAACACAAGAGTTTTGGACTTAGAATAAAAAGGTAATTGTCAGACCAGGAAGAATTCAACACTGGATGCTTCAAATGCAGGTAAGAAAAAAACAAAAGTGAAATGACAAGTAGCCAAATTAATTTTTAACAACTATATAGTGAGTGTGAAATTTACCAAAAAGAGATGACACTTTTCTAACATTAAAACAAACAAAAAAGCAAACAAACTTCTCTTTTCCAGAATTTCTCTCATTCCAAATCTTATTTGAAAAACTGCTGAAAGTTTTCAACATTATTAAAATAGAATAAATGGTACTGGTCTTCTTCTGTAGTCAAAAACATTAATGTTAATTGTTTACTTTCATCTGCATAGAACATTTCTTTTGTCATTGCAGAGCACAACTTTCTGTATTCTTAATTTGTTATTGAAAGAAATTTAGAGATATGTGAGGGAAGTGAAAGAGAGTCTGATAGAGAAGCAAAGAGAGATATGTGTTCAAGAGAGAACAAGGACTTGGGGGGGGGAAAAAGCAAGCAAATACTCATGCTACATATCTTAAGACTCTTATAGCATAATTTATTGATGCACGTGTTTTCATTTCCAACCTTACTGACATAGAAAAATAGTCTTAATATATATTTCAACAAAACTGTGAAAACAAAAATAATTTCTCTTGTATTGCTTGTGAATTGTATTAGCAAGCTATTATAGCATGCATTGAATAACCATAGTGGTGATAAAATTTGTCCTTTAATGAAAAATTTAATAACTTAAATATAATAAAATGTCAGATCATTATATCCATACCTGAAACTAATATGTTACACAATTAAAATAAAATGGTTTTTAATACAATTAAAAGTTAGTTCAATAAAAATGAATCCTTTCTTTTGAATCAGATTAATGCTCAAATTGCAAAATTGAGAACAGCCATTGTTTAAAATGTTTCTTTTCTTGTTATTTATACAGTTTAGTATGAAAATATACCATACAGGATAATAGCAGAACTAAGGTAACTCATTATCTACACCAAAGATAATGTCATGTGAGGAGAGCATGCTTAGGTCATGCTCTCCTAAGCTTGTGAATAAAGAGATAATGTTTGGAGAAATGGTGAAAATTTTTTGTCAGAATCTCTATTTGTGGAATATTAAGGTTTAAGGATAAAAAAAAAAATAACTCAATGAGTTCGAGTGCATGCTTTGCCTGCAAGATGCCTAGGTTCAGTTTCTGGCACTACACAGTTCTTTGAGCTCTGCTGGAAGCAAACCCCAGAGCATCACCAGAAATGATACACACACACACACACACACACACACACACACACACACACACACACACACATTCTCTCATTCCATCTCTCTCTTTCTCTCTCACACACACACCATTAACTTTTAAGAAGCACACAATAATAATCTGTACACACCAACATTCTTTTATTTTTTCTAGAAAATTATTTTCATATTTGACAATCACATTTGTGCATACTAAGAATACCAAACAACATTTTTCCATTTTCATTTGTGTGTGAATTTTTAATATAAATGCGGGAACATAAAGCATTAATGAAAGTCAAAATGTTTCAGTGAACAAGTTTCAGCAGTTCAACTTTATAACAATTATAAATAAAACTGTTAAATTTTTTCTGGACAATGACAGCATTTGGATTTTTTTAAAACAAGTAAATTTCTTATTGATGGCAACTAAATGGTGTTTGTAGCATTTTTATAATACAGTAGATTCCATCCATTCACTATACTTTTCTAACTGAGTTGTCCTACATGCAAGTACATGTTTTTAATGTTGTCTGTCTTCTGTGCTGTTCCTGTAAGTTTGCTATTAAAATACATTAAACTATAAAAAAAAAGAATGCCAAACAAATAACTTAAGGGTGCTAAGTAGCACCCATTGACTGAAACAGTCCAATCTGTTCTGCTCTCTTTAGAAAATCTGATCTTTTACTCTGAGGTATGCACTGCATGGGTCACCTGATCTTTGCTTCTGCATTCTCCATGACCTTCCTTGAACATAATAAGTTAAAAATTCTTAGAACAATGATACATTAAAATGATTTCCTTGAAGATTTGTGTTTGTGTCCTCTCAAGAGTATAGGAACTTCCTCACACACAAAGTGGTCTGATCTCTAAGGTTTCTCTGGTCATTACTAATAACTATTAGCAATGTTGAAAAGAATGACTTGGTCTATTTTAGCTGTTTGATATTGCATGTTTGAAAGAGTGAGCAAAATGGGGAGAGAGGTTGGGAAAAGAGGGGCAGATCTTACAGTTCCAACTTTAGCTTTGTCATATGAAAGATATTTCCGATGACTTCCAGGCTCTTGTGAGTGATGTCAGAAATTAGAGGTAAATTCACTCTATATATTTCCATTTGCCGAGACAGGGCACAGAGGCATATTGAGATAATGGAACTTTAGATGTTACCATATAAAAGGACAGTGTTTAAATTGTCTAAGTTTGATTGACTGAGAATTTATGCAAAAATAATTTTTATTTTTGTCATTTTGGTTTTGGGCCATACCTGGCTTTACTTTGGACTTACTCCTCCCCCTGTGCTCAGGTATCACTTCTGGTGGGCTCTAGGTACCATATGTGGTTCTGGGGATTGAACCCAGGTTGGCCACATGCAAGACAAGCACTTTACCTGCTGTACTACCTTTCCAGCCCTAATAATTTATGCATTTCAATAAAATAAATAAACATATATGTTAAGCTGGAGAACAAAAATATGTATTTGATTTCTGTATTCTTTATATGCTATACTGTATTACTTTTTACTTTTTGTGAAGTTAAAAAAATATGAACCTATGAATGAGGAAGTGAAAATTTCACATAGACCTAATTTAAATCTTTGCATAGAATCTGTTGTACTAATTATTGATGGTAATTGTGACAGTTGTCAGATTTTTATCTACCTTAACTTTTAAAATTTTTATTTAAAAATTTATTTGAAGGGGCCACACATGGCAGTGTTCAGAGCTTACCATGGCTCTGTGCTCAGTGATTACTCCTGCATATTTATTACATTCATTTTATAAGTACAATATAATGGGAATTTTATGATAATAAAAACTTGTTTATGAAATCAGGTGAACCTGCGTTCACATATGTTTTTCATCCTCTATGTGCAGGATTGTGAAGTTAATGAATTTATTTGACCTCAATAAATATCAATTTTCATATCCACAATATTAATACCTATAATCAAGATGTCCTATTCGTTGTTGCCTGAGGGATCAATTAACAGCAAAACATACCAATCACTTAGAAAATTTCAGCATATTGGAAAATGATGGATTCATGCCCTGTAGGTGACCATCTTGCCTGCATGATTATAAGATTTAGTGCTTTATTTCTTGGGGGGTGGGTGATTTGGGCCATATCACTCTTGGCTGGGATTAAGGAAGCATATGGGATGCTAGCGATCTAGTTCTGGTTTGACACATGCATGGCAAGCACCGTACCCACTGTACTATCTCTCCAGCTTAAGAATCAGTATTAAAAAATTTTTTTTCAATGATAAAAAGAAAAAAAATGCATTTTTAGAAATGGGAGGTTGTATGTTGCTCTGCAGTGAGCAATCCATTCTCAACTGAAACTACATTTTGAGTTACACTATACTGTATCTCAAAATCTAAGACGATTTTTTTTTTTTCTACACCTGGTGTGGTACTCAGGGCTTATTCCTGGCTTTGAGCTTAGGTTTCACTGCAGGGACCATATTGGAGTGCTGTGGACTGATCCTGGGTCAGTATTATGAAAGGCAAATGCCGAACCAGCGGAACTATCTCTCCAGTCCCCTGTGTATAAAGACTTTTACATACATAATATTCTTCTGATGCATCAGGCAGCATCATGAGGTACAAGAAAATTAGGTATTTTCATTTCATAGGAGAGATAAAGCCAACATATTGCTATATCTTTCTGAGAGCAAATTAACTTTCCTTTTGGTGCCTTTACATTGGATGAGTCAACACAACAATTCAATTAATCTGAATTATAGTTCTTCACATTCCTTTATCAAGAATGCTTAAAGAAAAGTGGAAGAGATGGAGCTTAGGTTAGATTAATTTATATTTTGGACATCTCAGTTAAAAAGATATATGGATGGGGAGAAAAATGAAGTTATTTTTTAAAATGAGTTTAGATTTCATATATTTAAGCTTCTCTGACATTTTATAATTATCTTGGATCATTAGCTGCATCCAAATTTCTCTCTGTGTGTATATGTGTGTGTGTATGTGTGTGTGTGTATGTGTGTGTGTGTGTGAGTGTAATTAGTAGGGATGAATTGTTGGAAAGTTGCTGTCATCTCAGGTTTGTATCCTCGTGAGTGCACTGAGTTTAGAGTTTAGAGGGGAATATATAAATCTGATTACATTTCACTTGTTAGAGTTCCTGCAGTTTTACTTTGACTTTCTTATAGTGGGTTTTTTTCCTATTTTTGACAGATATTATAGAAAGCTTTCCTTGTCTTGAAATTTTTTTACACATTATTTTACACATTACTTACAATTTAGAAAGCCCACGCAAATCTAAATAGTTTGAAAAAAGTCCAGTAGAAAAAGCAATAAGTTGTTGAAGTGAAGACTTTTTTTGTTTTTGCTTTTTGGGTCACACTGGTGATGCACGGAGCTTACTCCTGGCTCATGCACTCAGGAGTTACTCCTGGTGGTGCTCGAGGGACCATATGCGATGCTGGATGCAAGGCAAATGCCCTACCCACTATGCTATTGCTTCAGTGCCTGAAGACATTTTTTTTGAAGGTCAAGAGACTGAATTTTTTTCCTTTTTGTCTGCTTTTTTCTTTTCACAATACCTCCCAGGATAAAACCTTGATCCTGAGGTTTGAAGGAGCAAGAAATAGCACTAATTACTCAAAGTAAATTATTCATTACATTTTTTATAAGAATTATTTGTTGCAAGAACCCCATTTAAGGTTTAAATCTATGTATCAGAAGCAGAAAAATACGAATAATCCTGTCCTTTTATTAATAATAAAGCTTGTTTATGCATGTACGTATGTGTTTGCATATAGTTTCTCAAAGCATTCTCATATTTTCTCTCCATCACTTATCTGAATCCCAAAGTGATGAGTTATCACAGATTTTCCTTATCTAGTTGCATTGTTCTATTGAGCCTTAAGAAATGGACTTTCTATCTTTTTTTTTTGAAGTAAAACAGGTTTTATTTGGAGGGTTTTAGGTGTGGAGGGAAGAGAGGATGAAAGAGAGAGTAACATGCTCAAAAGAGAACTTGGGCTTCTCCAAGAGCAGAGAGAGCCCAGAAAATGGACTTTCTTTTGAGTTATGAAAATAAACTGTTCACAATTTTTCGATATTAATCAAATGGAACAATTATAACTTTTATCTTAGGATCCTCAAAGCTTCTTTTTTTTTGGGAAGATAAATAATTTAAGTCACCTTTGTTATTCTCTCAAAATCATTTTTTAAAATGGACTTTCTATGACATTATAGATCGTAAGGTGATTTTTAAAGTAACTCTGGAAGTTGTTCCTTATTTAAATTGGTTTTAATTAAATATTTTAATTCATATATAAAATTAATTCTTAGGTGGTTGTAGCTTTGGTTTGAAGGATTCTTATAAAATATTTTAGCAAATATTCCCTTAATACAAAAAGACATTATTTTAAGAAAGAATAATTCTCAAGAATATTTCTTGGGGCCCAAGGAATACTCAGTGGCAAAATGAGTGTGCCTTGCAAGTGTGAGACCATGAGCTCAAATCCCCTTGATGTCCCTGTGAGCTGAGCACAGCCAAGGAAACTCTTTTGTCTGGGAGTTCTGGTGCCAAAGCCAAGCATGGATCCCCAGTGCATAGCCTGGTGCATGCATGTGAGCTCTGCAAATAAAGATGTTTCCGCACTGTGGCAGGGAACTGCACCAGCAGTCTGACCAGAGAAGCATGTATGTGAGCTTTCCCAAGACGCTTGGCAAGAACTGTAAAAAGAATGTGTGCATGTATCACAATAAATGAGTGTTTTCCTTGGAGACCACTGTGGCCAATTGTGTGAATTGCATACCCAGAAACATGACTCCTGGTAAGCACCGTAACCAAGTGTGTGTGAACTCTGTTATTGTGATAAAAGCAGCAAAGGAAAGGGAGGTGAGGGAGGGGAAAACCAACTCTTAACTATTAGCCTAAAACAAAATTTAGATAAGAGAAAGCAAAGATTCCACAACAATGTAATTTAAAAAAAAAAATATTGATTAGAGGATCAGGCTCACACAATATACTGAAAATTGTAGGGCAGAGATGCTGAATTTTAAATTCAGGCATTTTCTAATTCTTTGGCATTAAGCCCAGATGCTCAGTTCATTAAAGAGGATGAGATAAACAAAGTTAACAACAACAATAACAAAATTGTTAATGTGAAACTGACTCCCCAGTAGATCCTTGAGTTGTTCTACATAAGAATTAACTCAAGAATCTCACAATATTTATGAAGTTACAGTTATTTATCTGACAGCTTTACTATGATTGTCTGGGTCCCTGGATATACTATATGCCCTGGCTTCTCTAGTCCTGTAGAACATTACTTGTCAAGTCCTCCCCAATTTTTAATTCCAGTGTGAGTTCTGTACTGTATCTCTAGGGCTCCCTGACCTTCCTCTCAAGTTGCTCTTTGTCTCTTTATCTTTTCTTTGTTCTCTGGCCACTGCCTGAGGGTGAAAACTTCTGTTTGCCTATTGGTGAGGGGTCAAAGAGAGCTGCCTTATTCTGGGCAAGAGCAAAAGGTCAAAGAGGAAGTTCCTGACCTGTTTCATTTAAGTATTAGCTATCTGCACCCTTGTGCCATTTGCTTGATCTGTCTGAATGGCTATCTTTCATGGGGGTGATATTTCAAAGGACAGTGGTTTTAACTTGATTTCCTGACACACTTCTCACTTTCACCTCTTTTCCCCATAACAAAATCGTTAGTCTTATTTGCACAAGGTAAAGTGGAGAAATTTAAGGAGAAATAATTATCTGGTTTGCTTGCCTTATCTACTAGTGTGATTTTGTGAGTCACTTAAAGATCAAGTACTAGGCTTCTTTTAATATGTTTTTACTGTTTACTTATTCTCTGTTTGATTCCTCCACCCTCTCAGAGAACCTGGCAAGCTACCAAGAGTATCCAGCTCTCACGACAAAGCCTGGCAAGCTCCTCATGGCATATTTGATATGCCAAAAACAGTAACAACAAGTCTCATGATGCAGATGTTACTGGTGCCCACTCGAGCAAATCAATGCGCAATGGGATGACAGTGACAGTGACTTATTCTCTTGCTATTTTTCATTATACCTATTTATTTCTCATGTTGCCTTCATGACAACGTTCTCATCAATCTGTGTGTAGTAAAAGGCATTTAAAGAAAAATATGTTGAATAATTTTCTGAACTGTATAAAACAGGACACCTCTGAGTATTTGAATAAACTGGTGAGAAAATTTGACAATATTAATTCAGAATACCAATGTAAGCAAATCTCTTGATTGAACATATTTAAAATATGGCCTTAACTTTAATATTCGTGACTTTGGCATATTTTCTTTATTATTTTCAAAATCAGAATACTTAAGTATTCACCAAATTCCAAACTTTGCACAGAGATCCATGCCTGATCTCGAGTACCAGCAGAGGGGGCAAGTTCAGTCATGTGTTTGTCAATCTAGGCAAGAAAATCAATTACTTAGATAATTTCAAATGAAGAATTAAATGACGGGAGTATATCATTTAAAACTAGATTTTTCTTTGTTCATAAGAGTATTTGTTTGACAGGAGAATCTGGGGGCCTAGGAAAAGGAAAAGTTTTTCTGAGGAATTATTGTTGTCATGACCATGTGTAGGACTAAATTCATCATCACCATCACTCTCATCCCTTTGATCATTGATTTGCTCAAGCGGGCGCCAGTAACATCTCCATTCATCCTGGCCCCGAGATTTTAGCAACCTCTCTTTACTCATTCTTTCCAGCGGTACCGCATTGAAGGCTCTTTCAGGGTGTGAGGAATGAGACCCATCATTGTTACTGTATTTGGCATATTGAATACACCACGGATAGCTTGCCAGGCTCTGCTGTGAAGGCAGGATGCTCTGGGTACATTGCCAGGTTCTCCGAGAGGAAGAACTAGGCTATAAGAGGTCACATGGTCGTTGATGGGATTACACGGGTGGGGGGGGGCAGTTTGTGGGTGTGGCTCCTCTCAGCCCTGGTCCCACACACCTGGGTTCCTCTGCTGGTTCCTTCATGTGTGAGGCTTGTCAGAGTGTGTGGAGAGTGACCTTGAGCCTGGCTGTGGCTGGATTCTGGAGGGCTTAGGCTGCCTGAGCTCTGCTAGGGGTGGGGATGGAAACTCAATCCACCTTGCTCAGACAGGCCCTGGTGAAGACAGCTAGGTGTGGGGGCAATTCAAGCTACAGTGGTTTAAACAAGCTAGAAACACAATTCTAAAATTTTTAGCAATATAAAGGAAGCTAATGTAGTCCTGGGCATGCTGCTATTCATTCTAATACATGCTTTCATCTCTGGGCCTACAGTAGTTACTCCAGTCTGTGTCAACCTGAATGCATTCAAGCCCAAAAGAATCTGTGAAGAAAAAGAGAAGAGTGCTCCAGGCAGCATATGTGTAGGCAAGGACACTGAGAAATGATAGTCCAGGAGGTGTCAGCCTGAAGTTATAGAGAAGCTCATGAGAACTAGCAGGGAGAGAAACTGTGAGACTTCTATTCAAAGACTGAGGAGTATAAATGCCTTGTTCAGTCCTTGAATATTTTATAAGGTTTTGGAAGAGTGAGAGGAAAGATAAACCATGCTGGTTGAAGTGGAAATGGGGGCAAATAGATTGTGTGTGAATTATGGTACAGGCTATGAATGAGAGCAACAGTGTGAGGAGTTATGAAGATTCCAACATGAATGCAGGTGAGGGGATAATATGTGTCTGAAACTGAAAATAGGAGAAGTATTCACAGATGAATATCAGAACTTACTTTTGAATGTATTAATTTGTAATATATATTTATTTTTATTTCTTTATTTTTTTTATTTTTTTGCTTTTTGGGTTATACCTGGCATGCACAGGGGTTACTCCTGGCTCTGCACTCAGGAATTACTCCTGGCGGTGCTCAGGGGACCATATGGGATGCTGGAAATTGAATCCGGGCTGGCCATGTGCAAGGCAAATGCTCTGGCAGCTGTGCTCCAGCCCCTAATTTGTAATATCTACAAGACAGATCAATTAGGTCATTGAGTATAGGAAACTGGAGCTTGACCTGGAGAAATAAGACCCAAGAATGTCAATACCAATTTAGAACCTTGGTTAGGGTTTATTCTAAGTGTTTTAAATGGAAGAATTTAAGCTACAGTGGCTTAGACAAGCTAGAAACGCAATTCTAAAATTTCTAGCAATATAAAGGAAGCTAATGTAGTCCTGGGCATGCTGCTATTCATTTTTAAACATGCTTTCATCTCTGGGCCTACAGTAGTTACTCCAGTCTGTGTCAACCTGAATGCATTCAAGCCCAAAAGAATGCAAAAAATGGTCACTTCTTTCAAGGACATTGGACCTTAGACATGTCATGCTCACATAACTTAAAGAAATTACACTTCCAGGCTGGAGGGATAGTACAGAGGGTAAGGATTAACACAGAGTTCAATCCCTGGCACCCCATGTGGTCCCTCATACACCACTAAGAGTGATCCCTGAGTGCAGAGCCAGGAGTATGCCCAGAGAATCCATAGTTGTGGCCCCCTTGTCAAAAAAAAGTACACTTTGTATTTAGTTTCATGGTGTTCCCCAATTATCTTCCTTATAAAGTTGGAAAATGTGTACTGAAAGCAGGAGTGGCAGAGATTTTGCAAGAAGTTGCTAGAAAGGAGAAGAGTGAAGATTAAGCTAGGGGATGAGAGAGATAAAGATAAGGTTTTTTTAAGATAGAACATTTTTGATATAATTAAATTCTTGTGGGATAATCATACATACATACAACCAAAAACACTGAGAAAAAAGGCATAATTTAATGTGGAATAACTGCACTAGAAATAAGATAGAAAATTTATTTTCAGAACAGATATGCACAAAGCCAATGCAGAAATATTTGTGGACTTGGTGCAGAATTTAGGTTGTGTCATTTGTTCATTTATTTGCAATAGGAGATTTTTTCCTTCTATTTCTCAATTTTTGTTGAGAGTGAATGAGAAGGTGACAGGAATCAGCTCTGCACAGGGAACATTTGCAGATGAGAACATCTGCAGATGAATAGGTTGTGCCTAACTGACTTTTAGTAAAGCCACAGGCTACATGAGAATAAGACACTCTAGACTTTAAAGTGCACAAATAACCCCAAGATTCTGAAAGTTTTAAATTTGTAGAGTTTGTCAATAAAAAATTCACTAGAGACTTAAGTTGCTGTGAAGTGGATGGGTCATTTGAGGTTATCAGTTGAATTTATGAGTTTAAAAATAAATGCAATTATTTCAATCACTCAATGTTGAAACTATTTTTGTCTACTCTCTGGCCTATATGAATTTTATATCATTATTATTATTGTTGGTGTTGTTGTTTATTGGGAATCCGCACCAGGCTGTTTTCACTCAAAGTGCCCCCGAGGGGACCGGGTGAGAACCCTCTCTGCTCCAAGGGACCCAGCCCTGGCAGCTGACCTCCACCACCCAATCACCACCACGCTACAGGTTGCTTTCCAGACCGAGCAGCTGCTTCTATACACATACCTCTCGCAGAGCTGGCAAGCCACCGAGAGTATCCCGCCCACAAGGGCAGAGCCTAGCAAGCTACCTGTGGCGTATTTGATATGCCAAAAACAATAATGATAGGTCTCATTCCCCTGACCCTGAAAGAGCCTTCAATCATTGGGAAAGATGAGTAAGGAGAGGCTGTTAAAATCTCGGGCTAGGAGGAATTGAGATGTTACTGGTGCGTGTTTGAGTAAATCGATGAGCAACAGGATGGCAGTGATACAGTGACAGTGATTTTTGTTTGTTATTATTATTATTGTCTTTGGACCATACTCAGAAGTGCTCAGGACTTACTCCTGTAAGTAAGTAAGTGTTTACGGATCTCTGTGCTTAGGGATTGCTCTGTCAGTGTTCAGGGAACCCTGTGTGATACCAAGGATTGAACCTAGGTCCATGAGTGCAAGGTAAATTCCTTACTATCTTTCTAGTCCCAAGCCTATTTGACTTTAAACATTTTTCATTTTGCAATGTATGTTGCAAGTGTTTCTATTTTTTGTCAGTCCTTAAATTTTTTAAATTATAACATCATGGATTGCCAAGTTGCTCATTTTACAGTTATTTCAGACACTAAATATTCCAATACCAATACCACTGCCGGTGTATCCTTCCCACCACCAATGTTTCCAGTTTCCCACGGAATACCCCTTTGGCGAACACAAATGATTTTACTTCATATTTTTCTTGGTACAACACAAAGACAAAAGCAATATTCAAAACTTAAATCAATAAAGGTCAGTTTGTGATATTGTTATATCTCATGATAGTTTTACTGGAGTGATTTCCTGAGTGTTTTGGTGTTAGTGAAGTCATTGCCTGGAGATTTACTAGGCTGTTTGGTGCTACCTGAGCCTTCTATGGTTAGTGTTTAGGGTCATTGAGCTTGGTGGGCTTCTTTGCAGCTTTTCCATCAAGTTTTCTGTTTAGTACTGGGCTAACAGTCCTATGAAATTTGGAGGTGTTGTTCCAGGGGCTATGGGAGTGGATGGGTTTGGTGGCTTGGCAGTATGATGAGGTTCAGCTGTGAAGCTGGTCTATTGGAGGGTGTCTTGTGTGACTGCAGGTAGCTGTGCCTTCAGGCAGAAAGGAAATATGCTTACCCCCATTCCAAGAAGGTCCCAGAGTTGTCAGCCTAGACCAGTCAACCTGGGAAGACTCCTGGGAAGATTCCAGGTCATTCTGTTCTTTTTTTGAGACTAGTTGCGGAGCTGGGTGGTTTTTCTACTATAGTCTGTGGTTTGGATCTGCTCCATATTCCAGGGGTGTAGAAGAAGTGTGGGGATAAACTACTCCCCCCATTTCTAGGACACCCCAGAGTTTTCAGCCGGGAGACCAAGCTCACAGAGGAATATTTGGCTACTTGCCTTCTTTTTTATTGTCATTTGTTTATTGTTGTTTATAGTCATTAGTCTTATTCAAAATGTGTTCGGCCAAAATATTTTTTTCCTTAATTCTGATTTGTGCATGTGCGTAAGCCTGTGTATGTGTGTGTGTATATGTGTGTGTGTGTGTGTGTGTGTGTTTGCGTGTGTTTGTGTATAAATCCCCAGGACTGTTTAGTGGCTCCTAGGCTTCTCCTAGCAATATTCTGGGAACTGATCCAGATGGTTCCATGCGGCCCATGGCGTGATGCAACTCAGCCCACAAGTTACTGGAAATGGAGCTCCAGTCCTCGGACTTGAGAGCTGCACCCCTACCAGTCTTCAATATTTACTCTAAAGTATCTCCAATTTTCTCCACATGCAATTTTTTTTGTTTGTTTTACTTGTTCTCCCAAACGTTATTTTAAAAGAAGAAGCAATGTTTTAATTCACTTGTGTACTTTTGCATTTCTCTGGTGTACTTTTCTTATGTCATTTTTTTAACCCGTCTTCCCTCTCTCTATGTCATCAGTAGAGGTGTTTCCCACCCCCCACCCCTCACCCCCATCTTGAGACTTTTATCTCCCCCAATAGTTTGACATTTAAGTTTATTTAGTACAATTAATTGGGAATAAGTCATATCAGGAAGGATCATCTCTGATGTATGCATGAAAAAAGAGTTGAAATATGTGGCATAAATGTCTACATCTCAGTATCCTTTTTACTAACTTTGGTTATTATAAACCAGCAAGTAAACAAGTATAAAAAAGTGAACAGAAAATTTGCCAGTTTTGAGTGTAATCCTGTAATGTTTCTCTAGAGACAGCTGAAATTGAACAGAAGTTGTCTCTAGTTTTTGATAGAATGTGAAAACTAAGAGTTCGCAATGTAATTCTTCTGTTTATTTTGTTCATATATCACAGTATTTGTCCTTGCTAAGAGTTTCTTAGACAGAATCAAGACTTACTAAATCTCAAAACTCTAATTCAGATATCTGACTTTAATATAATTTATGATCTTTTCCGTATGACTATTTTTAATTATTCTTCTATAAAGAGAATATTCTTGTAGGGAGACTAGACTGATGAATCAAAGTATAATATTTTATTTTCTTCCATTACTGCATCTCAATAATAAAGAAATGGTGTACATAAGTAAGACAGAGAAATGTTACTGACAATAGGTTTTGTCCTTAAACATTCAATTAAAATGTCAGTACTTAAAATGTAAGAAATTAAAAATTAAAAATTAAATTTAAAAAATAAAAATTAAAAATTAAATTAAAAATATAAGAAATTAGAAATTAAAAATGCCTTTTGGGTCCTTTATAGTCTATTATTCAGCTTCGTAAATAAAAGAGCAATCCCAAATATGATCCAGTGATGTTTAGTCAGTGGTATGAGGTCCAGTGTGGTTTATATAGTGGTAGTAACTGAGATCCAATGAACATTTTCTTTTGGTCAAGGCATTTCTGAATATAATTTTTTTTTTACTCCAAGTTAGATTTCTATACTGATTGAATAAATCTTATGAGTCAAGAGAAAACCCAGGCAATTTTGCTATCAATTTTCCTTTAAGAGAAGAGTTACTGCATTTGAAGTAGAATTATAATGATATTCTTAATTGTCATGGTTAAATATCAACTATGATAACTATACGTCTGGTATTTAGAATGTATAGATTTAAAAAAAATCAATAGGACAGGGCTGGAGCCATAGCACAGCGGGTAGGGCGTTTGCCTTGCATGCAGCAGACCCGGGTTTGATTCCCAGCATCCCATATGGTCCACTGAGCACAGCCAGGGGTAATTCCTGAGTGTAGAGCCGAGAGTGACCTCTGTGCATTGCCAGGTGTGACCCAAAAAGCAAAAAAAAAAATCAATAGGAATAACTTCAGGCATAATTCTTATATTAGCTTTTGTTAGTTAATCTGGCTGTGAAAAAGGAACATTACTCAAGAAATAATCTGGGAGGATGACTTTCACCCTATGGGACAAGAAAATTCTTCAGAGGGCTTTATTTGGGCCAGGGGTGAGTTGGAGTGACATATCTGTCACAGCTAACTATATGGCAAGAGCCTTATCTCTTGTACTGACCCTTGAGCCCCATGACCAGAAGATTTTTAAGTTAACTTTAAAAAGATTTCTCAGTGGGTAAGGAAACATTTACTAATTCCTACCCTTTGCAAGAAAATGAGGTTTGTTTTGGTATTTTTTGAACTAACCTTTGTACAAAAACATTTATTTGAAGAACATACATAGTTTCAAAACAAAATGAGATTGGAAATTACTCCTTAAGTATCACATGAATCATTAAGGATTAACGTAATATTTGAATCATAGTTAATACTTTTAACATAAGGACATCAACATATATGTGTATCTTTATCTTCTAGGTGGTGACAGTCCAATCCAATTATGGATATCAAAGAGAAAACATCTCATCATGATTCCAGCTTTAAAATGTCATTGTTTTAGAAGGAATAAATTTATAATGTACTCAGCATAATGGATGACTGAACTAAAAGATGAAAGATTCATGAGCTTCATTATGGAACTTGATATCTAGCTCTGCATCAACCAGTTCTAAAAGTTTGATGTGCATTTTTCCATCTATAGTAACCAATATGTATTCTGTGGTTTAAGACAATTTTCCCCTGCTACCTCCAACTGTAATCATTCTGAATGACCTATATATTCCAGAGAAAGAAGGTAATCTTTTCAAAGATAGACAGATGATAATATTCTTAGAATAACAAAGACACTACTGGAATGTTATACGAGAATAAAGTGAAGTCAAATAATTTTGGATACTGATAAGAAAGATATCTGTCTATAATACATATATTTAGAGAAATGAAGCCATGTTTAATTGAATAACAGAATTCAGAGTAAGGATTATTGGATAATGCTTGCACTCAGAGTATAGAGAAATTTGATTGCTCAGGTGAAAAGTTTCAATGACCTTATAAGCTTGATAGTCATATAAGCTAATGGCAGTGTTTTGAAATGGAGTAATGGTTCATATTGTCAAATGACTTAATCAAACAAAGAATGTAAGAACAGCTTTTGAGGAAGAATTCTTCCAAGAGAGGATTTATGTTTTAGTTGAGGCCTGAGAACGGAGTCAAAAACATTTGTAAAAAGTTTGAATTCAGTAGAGTACTTGGTAAACATGGAATGTGATTTCTAGAGAGAAGAATAGAAAAGATTTTCACTAAAGAGACTGCCTGAATAAGTTAGAGGGAAAGAGAATATTTTCAAATAAATATGGCATAACAAAGCCAGTGGGGGACACTAATAAGATTAAAGGAATACGGAACATGGAGAAAACAGCTGTCTGAGTGCTCTGATGCTGAAATTTCAGTGTAAACTGAGCTTTTATTGGTCTTTGAAATAAACTAGCAAAGATATTTTCAAAAGGAAATTGGTGAACATATTACAAATAGAAAATCTCAGTAATTCTGCTGTTAGCTGTGTGGTGATACCAAATTATTTTTTTCAAATATACTTTTGTTTGACTCGATAGGCAAACTCTGGATAACTATGCTCGTAAACAATTACAATATTTATTGCTTAGTAAAATGGACTTAGTGCTTAGAGAGAAGCATTACTTAACCTAGAAGATTTGATGGGTTTTTGGTTTGTTTTATTTTGTTCTGTTTTATTTTGGGGAATTTTGGTAACCGGAGCTTTTGACCTCACTGTGTAAAAGTATATACTATTTCTTTAAAGAGAGGAATAATTTCTTTAGAAACATGTAAGATAAACAAGAAAGGAAAGTATGCTTATGAAAAACTGTGAATCTTTTTTATCATGCATATATACCCAGTGGTGAAAATATTTTAGTATATGAGGACCTTTTTTCAGATAAATTTGTAAATGCATGCACCTACTGTATACAGTGCTGTATATCTCACAAAAGCTTAAAGCACTTGTTTAATTTCTTTACAGTATTAATGAAATTAAAGACTATAGGTAGAAAAGGAGTCATTTAAAATTTTATTCATTAAATAATGCATTTTATTGTAAACTAAGAAATATTCTATAATCAAAATATATACATTTAATAAGAAAAATAACATACATAAAGAATTTTGAATGTTGATGCAAGGCTTGGTCAATGTTTAACACTTGACATACATTTTACAAAACAATTTTCTAAATAAAAATGACGTTCTAAGAAAAACCTTGCATAATGGTGATGTTCTGAAAAATTTTATTTCAATAATTATAGTAGATTACTTCTTGAAAGTATAAAACATAATTAATTTTATCAAAGCTTAAACCTTAATATTTTCTAATGTAATATGCTTATATATTTATCTCCCTTTTACTTGAAAATGCATGAAGAAATTTTATTTAATTACAGTAAGTCCATTTAAATAGACAGAGAAATAATAGTAACAAGCTATTAATATACATTTTTCCTACATATGGAATGTATCAATATTTATAAGTACATATTATTTACAAATAAATTCCTTTACTCAACTTGTAATTGCACTCAAATTATTTTGAGCTTAATGATTTTTTACTAGGCATTGATATTTTAGTATTACACAACCGATAAATAAGTATGTGAAAGTTGAAAAAATATCAGCCTATATTGCTCAAGAGGGATCATAAATTATTTAATATTGATATTTTCTTTTACATTCCACTGCTATCTTGACTTTGATTTAGTTGGAAAGCAATTTAGAATACTATTTTTGCCAGTAATGGCAAATACCTCTTATTTTTGATGATTCTTGGATTGAATCATTTTAAGTAGAGTTAATTTAGCTGGGTTTATGGGATTTGGCTTCTCAGTACAAGCTGTTATTTCAATGTCTATACACACTTATTTTCTTTTACAGTGGTTAGAAAGCACCTAATAGAAAGATTGATTATGGTCACTCCATACGTATTTGTACTTCTAAAATACAGGCTTTTGTAATTTGAAGCCCCTATTCTTAGGAAATTTGATAGCAATTTATTATGATATTCAATAAACCAATTATTAGAACATACACATAAAACATGAAGTGCTTCATTTGGATTGATATTAGTTGAAAAAAGAGCATGCAAATATTTTTGCCAGAGATTTTTTCATGAAACATCCAGTGAGAGTGTTTATGAATATTAATTTATTGAAGTAAGGTTTGCAATATAGACTCTGTTGATGATACATTATTTTTCCATGAGCAAAAGGATAATGAAGAGTTTGGGTGGAATTATGTGATACATAAGTATCTAGATTGTCATGAGTTCTGAGAAAGCATTTAACTTCATACAATTGAAATCAGGTAGAAATAGGAAAAAGACTCATTTTCACGAAGCATTAAAGAAAGAGATCATGTGACATCCTGTCCTATGCTTAATTTTTTTTTTATTGTTGGTAACTACATCATTCCATCAATTTCTTTGTTTTGATTTTTATGCCGCAGCTATGTACTCTGATTATTATTTAACTCTTTACAGATTTAATAGCTTCCTATTCTCTGGAAGGGTTGCTACAAGCATGGGAACTATAAAAACGAGACTTTGTGGAGATTTTCTTCTCCTATTTCACTGAAATACTTAGTTCAAGTCAACTAAGTAAACATGTGCTAGCACCTTCGTATATTAATCACTATCCTGAAGAGATCGAAGTGACAGTATTGTCTCTGATCTAAAATTCTCAAAAACAGACTCAAGATCCTTTGCAGATGACATAATCACACCATCCAGCATTTGCAGATTGCGAAGTATGTATAATAGTTGTTAAAAATAAGCATTTAACTTGGTATAAAGTTCTGAGAAAGCCTTTAACTTCATACCATTGAAATCAGAGAGAAATAGATAAAACATTTGTGTTTCATTGTCTGCTGTAAGTGCATATCAGCTAAAGACCCTTGTTCTTTTTGTTGTAATTTTCCTAAAAGTTAGCATATCTTTAGTTTCATTTATGTGCCTCCTTATAACTATAAGTTCTAACTGTTCTAAGTGAAAGTCAGTGGTGATAGATATTGACTGGTAAAAATTTTGCCCAGGAGAGCAACATTAAGTTTTAATTAATTTATTTACAAGTGCATGGGGCTCATATTATAAGTGGACCTGTAGTAGTTTTCAGAAAGAGAATGTAAAAATCAAGTAAAATTGTGCCTTCGTGAAAGTTTGCTTCTATTTGGCAGGAAATTAAAGATAAATATGAGAAACTCACATTCAAATATTGAACAAAAGTACAGAAGAGAGGTAGTTTTAGGATTGTAAAAGGTCTACTTATAGTTAAGATTATCCACATCCATAGAGTGACATTTGTACATAAAGTAAAGGACTGGAGCAATAGCCCAGCGGGTAGGGTGTTTGCCTTGCACACGGCCGACCAGGGTTTGATTTCTCCGTCCCACTCGGAGAAGCCCAGCAAGCTACCGAAAGTATCTCACCCACATGACAAAGCCTGGCAAGCTACCCATGGCATATTCAATATGCCAAAAACAGTAACAACAAGTCTCACAATGGAGACATTACTGGTGCCTGCTCAAGCAAAAAGATGAACAATGGGACAACAGTGCTACAGTGCTGCTACAATAAGGAAGCAAGTCATACAAGTGTCTAAAGAAATACACACACACACATATGGTTTATGTACATGCATTTGTAGGTGTGTGCATGTGCACATATGTGTGTGTATATATATATACACACACATAATAGTATGATATATGTAACATCAATTTTAGTTCTAACACTTAAAACTATACAGTGTATACTTTATCATGGTATTATTGTACACACTTAAAGTGATAATCATTCAATTTAATTTGGCATTTCAAAATCATTAATTGAGTGTTAAATATAACTGACAGAATAAAAACAAAGTTAGAAGTCATCCACGGTTGCACTTGCTGTCAATTAAGGTATTTGGCCAGAGCAACAACAGAGAACAGCTGATTCAAAGAACTGAGTCCAAGGAGTGGGAAAAAGGGCAAACAGGAGGATCCCATAGGAAGTTGGTGAAGGGAAGTGATCACTATGTTGGTGGGTGTAGCATTGGAACAATGTATGCTGTTACTAGCAGTAATGTAAATCACAGCACCTCAGTAAAATGTACTATCATTATATCCCATTGATCATTGATCTGCTCTAGCGGGCCCAGTAACATCCTCATCCGTCCTAGCCCTGAGATTTTAGCAGCCTCTCTTCACAGGTCAGGGGAATGAGATTCATCATTGTTACTGTATTTGGCATATGAATACACCCCTGGGAACTTGCTGGGCTCTTCCCCTGGTGGGCTCTAAACTCTAGGTAGCTTGCCAGTTTCTCCAAGAGGGAGAACTAGGCTATCAGATGTCGCTTTCAGGAGCTTGGTTTTATTGTCTCTGGATATTGGCTGTTGATGGGATTACATGAGGGGTGTGTGTGTGGGGGGGAGTTTCTGCATGTGACTGCTCTGGAAAATTGGGAATCTAGGATCAGACCCAGTTCAGATCCGAGCAGCCTTCGAGATCTTGGCCCTCGGTCCCACACACCTGGGTTCCTCTGCCGGTTCCTTCATGCGTGAGGTTCGTCCAAACGTGTAGACAGTGGCCTTGAGCATGGCTGTGTACTATAAAATGTACTATAAAAATTAAAAATAAAAGTAGTGCAGAAAGAAGTTAGTTGTGAAGGGGCTGCATTATCTCTGCTTTATTTTTAATTAGAAAATTTTCGGTGGAATTTGAATTTACCTATTACCTTACCCCCAAACATGGAAATAAATTTAATTTCAACTTGTTTTGATTTTAAAAATTGACTTTTTGTCTTCCAATTTCTAATCCAGAAATTGAAGACTCATGTTTTGATTACTGATAAAGAAAAATTATTCAATTATTTTCTTCTAGTTGCAGAGAGACACTTTTTATTTTATTATGATTTTTTTTTTTTGCTTTTTGGGGTCACACCCAGGGATGCACAAGAGTTACTCCTGGCTCTGCACTCAGGAATTACTCCTGTTGATGCTCAGGCAACCATATGGGATGCTGGGAATCGAACCTGGGTCGGCCAAGTGCAAGGCAAACACCCTACCTGCTGTGCTATTCCTCTAGCTCCTGACGTTTATTATGATTTTGAAAAAAGATTTGAGAAAAAGCAAAGTGACAGTGCAGGATTTATAGAAATATATTTTCTAGGAAACAATAAGAGATTCCATGATGGAAAAAATTAATTGCTTTAGGAGATAAAGAAACGTCAAATACAAGTGGCTTTTTATAAGAAAAAAACTGTTATTAACTCTGAGAAAAATCCCAACTGGGAACTGGATATGACAAGCTAAGAAAATAACTAAAACAAACTAAACTTTTTTTTTTTAGATTCAAGGGTGTCATAAAATGAGTTGGTAGAAAAGTAAAATAAATGAAATACTTCAACAATAAACAAATAAGCAAGCAAAGTTACCAGAAGAATTGACAAAGAGTTAGAGAGAGCACAAAATACATTTTGGCAGGGACTCATAATTTAATATTTTAATAGAAAAAACTCACATATTATTAATTTATCCCTAGCATCTTATTTTACTTTTTTTCTGAGAATAAGCACAGTAGACATATTTAGTGAGCTACACTCCACAAGTTAGAAAATCATGTTCCCACATGAGTTAATGAGTAATTTGGAATGTATTTTCAGTATTACATTCAAGAACTCCTTTATTTCCTAGTTTTCTTATTTTCAGCTGCAATTTTATTAAAAGTAAATTTTCGCTGATTATTCCTACCATCCAAATAAAAATATCACTCTATTCAAGGTACATCAAATAGACAATACTGCTCTAAATAGTCAGTTGCCTTTATTGACCTATGAAAACTACATTATTCTTAAGGCCTTAATGACCATGTTTGTGGTCATGAATCTGAGAGCCAAATTCTTAACCAGTGAGTCTAATCCCTAAGTTACACTAACATTCTTTTAGGGGTCACAATGTCAGCCAGGAAACAGAACACCAATGATTTATAGTAATGTGTCATTTTGATCGCAAAGTATCCCTTAGTGCTTGCTTTGCAAACTCTGACAAAAAAGGCCAACACAGATGGAACCCTAGGAAGAGTGAAATTTCTGACTGAAACTTCAGCATCTTGTTCAAAAGACAGAGTTTGAAAGTTGAAGTTTCCAACATGGTTAGAAAATCAGTGATTCCCCTATTTCCCTTAAAAAATTCCCATAGCACTGTCCAGAAATCCTTCATCCAATATATATCGCTTCAGGGTCTTCGAGATAAGACAGCTGATAGGGCATTTGCCTTGCACAGAGCCCAACCGGATTTGAGACCAGGCATCCCATACGGTGCCTCAAGTACTGTCAAGAGAAATTCCTGAGTGCAATCAGGAGTAACCCTTGAGCATTGGCTGGCTGTGGCCCCGAACCAAAGCAAATCAAACCAAACCTGCAAACAAACTGCACCCAACCAAAATCATATAGCTTTTTGGAACGAAGTATTTATAAATATATATACACATATATATTATATGTATAAATTTATATATTTATAAATAACTAAATGCTTGTTTATAACTATATATATTTAGTTCCATGAACCTAAATAGCATGTGTGTATGTTTGTGTGTATATGTGTGTGTCTGTGTAGTAACCTTTGCATGTAGAAATCAAGGAATAGAAAATAAAAAGGGAGAATATAAAAAATGTGAGGAATGAAATGACAAAATTTGATCACTAAGTGCAAAGTATCCAAGAAATATTGAAATTAACAATGATGCCAGTTCTGGAGGTTTGGGGGTGGGGTGGTTCTTAAATATGGTATAGGTGACAGTGAAGATGGACTTGAGGAGTGAGCTGGCTTTAGAGAAAAATCAAGGTACTGATGAAAAAATAAATATGTTTTGACTCAAGTAAGAAAAGAAACAGCATAAAAGTAAACTCCTTAGCATTTTTTTTCCAAAATCTACAGTCCTCAGTTATTAGATTGAGTTGTGTAGTGGGACTAACCTGAAACACTTTTCATAATTATCATCAAGCTGAAGCTTTCAACCAGGGCAAAGTATGCTTGACTATCCTCATTTGAGGATAGTCAAAATAAAAGAATTAATTTTCTAAGAAATAAAGGTAAGTCTCAATAGGTCAAATAATAATAAAGAGGCAAGACAGAAAAGAATAGATTAGAAATGCTTTCCTGATGTCATATTTACTGCTTGTTTTTTACTTTATTGTCTAGTGACAAATATTGTCTAGTGACAAATTTTCCTCTCCATGTTACAGAATTTATTCTACTTCTGTTCCTTCAATAATATGGAGTATCTCACCTAACATTTCCCAATCACAATGATTTCTCAAACTGGTACAATATCTTGTGTCATGTGAAGAATCTGAAATTTATGCCAATGGGTATATTATAGGTGCTTATTAACTCCTGAAGGTTGTTGGGGTTTTTTTTGCAGGAGAGGGTGGGGGTCTCCTGACACCTAGCAGCATAAGAGGAGTGATCAGAGATCATCCCTGGGGGGGCTTGGGGTACCATATCAGTGCCAGGAATCAAAGTTGCAGGGTGAACCCCCTGTTCGCTGTACTATCTCTCTGACACCCTAACTCCTAAAGTTTTAAGGCAAAGTAAAGTCCACATCTACCTCATGAATCATATTTTCTTTCACCTGAGCTATCTCTTGAGGATAAAAGGAAATACATTGTGGATGGGCTGATGCAAAGACGGGTGTGAAGACTACACTCATAGAAAGGGTATAGAGCAGCAAGACTGCTTTTCTGGAAGGTCTGACTCTTACTATTGTCTTCAGATGTGACCAAGAGGCTGGATTGATAGTTGAAACTAAGAAAGTTCCTGTTCAGCTTATGGGTGTTGCTATGGTGTTGCATATTCTTCTTACATAAGAACATGCACTAAAATCATAACAGTCAATCAAGAAATGATAGATTCGGGGCAGAGAGAGCTATAGATGAAATGGGCATATATATAGGAGGGGGGAGTCATGGGAACTTTGATGACAGGGATGAGCAGTAAATTTGTACATCAATACCATAAACTTGAACACTATTGTAACGCTATTATTTAATATATAATATAATTTAAATAAAAATATATAAATAAGTTTTCTTAGTAAGCTTTGTGGAGGAATTCAAAGAAAGAATGTTATAAAGAGTAGAAATAAATATAGTTAGGAAATAATTGATGCAAAGCATGGACAAAAAATAGAGAATGTTAATATATCTCACAGCTGTTATTTAAAAAGTTCAGGTCAACTGACATAACTTTAGACTGACCAAAAGAATAAGATTTAAAATACTAATATAAGGATTTAAAGAGGGTAACAAGCAGAATAAAACATAAGTAAAATAGTCCAGTAAGAATGACCAAATTCCTAGAAATAGTTAACAAAATATCTAAAAATAGAAACTATGAACAATTATACCAAATGAAGATATTGAATTAGTAATAATACTTAGAAAAATTTCATCAAAGGATAGTGCATAATTTTCTATAGAAGATAAGTGCAGAACCAGATGAATTCACTTATTCATTCTACCAAATATTAAGAATTCACACTAATCCTTTATAACCATTTCTCTAAGAACTAGAGGAGATGATACTTTCCAAATCATTTTATGAGATTAGTATTGTGCTGATACCAAGGCCAAGCAAAATCACATTTGTACAAAAAGTACAAAATGATGTCCAATCACATTTGTACAAAAAGTACAAAATAATGTCCCTCATTCAAATGGACTAAAAGCCCTCAACATAATATCAGCAATACCAAATATAGCAACAAATTATAAGAATTACACTTCATAACCTCAACATTGGTGGAGAGAAAAGAGGACTTGATGGAGCGAAGATAACACTTTGGTGGTGGGTATTGTGTTGAAATAATGTATGCATAAAGCAATCATAAATGGTATTGTATATTATGGTACATCAATAAAAATGGGAAATAAGGGTTATGTTCTATGACAAAGTGAGATTTGTTTAATGAATTTAAGTTTGGTTTAACATATAAAAATAAATCCGTATGATCCATGATGTTGACAGATTAAAGGACAAACAATACATAATTCACTCAATAGATACAAAAAAGCAATTTGGTAAGGTCCATCAATCTTTCAAAATGAGAATTTTGACAACTTCAAGTACAAATGAATTTCTGCTTCATAATAAAGGGCATACATGAATAATCCATAGCCAACACACTTTATAGTGAACAGCAAAAACATTACTTTAAGATCTGAAAAGATTGATGATGTCTAGTTCTCACATTTATTCAATATATTACCACAGGTTCTTTTAAAGGCAATAAGAAAAGAAAAGAAATAAAATGCATAGAGATGGAAAAGGAATAAATAAAACTATATTGGTAAATAACATAGCCTCGTATTTTAAAACCAAGGTCCAAGGAATTTATTAAGGTAGATATTAATGCTTCTAGTACCAGTAAAGTTGTGGTTCAGAAGATCAATACACAAAACATGACTGCATTTTTATCCACTTTGCAGCAACCTGGAAATGAACTAAATAAAATAATTCCACTTACAGAATCACCAAAAAGAATAAATAACAATACATTTAAAAAATTTCAAGCTTTTACACTGAAAAACATAAAATATTGTTGAAAAAATTAAAGAATATCTGAGCAAATAAAAATGCATTCTAACCTCATGTATTAAAATATAGTATTGTACATAATGGCAATAGCCTCAAACCTATATAGCAATTCATTATTATTCACACTCAACAAACCTATATAGCAATTCATTATTATTCACACTCAATCTAAATTGTGTCAAACTTTTTTTTCCCCCAAAACTATCATAAGCTGGTATTAAATTACACATGGAAAGCAATAGACTCAGCATGTCAAAGCAACCATAAGAAAAACAAATGAATTTATATATTTCCATTTTTCCAGTTTCAAACTTTACTACAATTAAGATAGTGTGGTGTTGGAATAAGACAGGCATGTAGGAAATAATATAGGCAACAGAATTGTGAGCTGACAAATACCCTTATTATTGAGATAAATTGTTTCCATTCAACAGGAGAAAATAGGAAAATAATGCTTTTAATATATGGTTTGGGGACTGTTGTAAGGAAACAAAAGTTCTGTGTTACCTTAGGACAGTAATCACAGAGGGGCCATGTGGCACAAGAACCAGGTTTTATGTGAAGGGACATTTATTTTTGCTTTTGTTTTTGGTTTTAAAAAGAGACAGTATAGGTTGACAGAACCAAAAATAATGCTCTGAGAGGAGTCACAGAATATTTTTTTATTTTTAATTAAAAAAATTGAATCACTGTGAGATACATAGTTACAAAATTTGCTCATGATTGGATTTCAGTCATACAAATGTTCCAACACCCATCCCTTCACCAGTGTACATTTCCCATCACTGATGCTCCCAGTTTCCCTCCTGCCACTTTCCCACCAAGCGTGCCTGTATGGCAGACACTCTTCTCTCCTCTCTCTCTATCTCTCTCTCCCTCTCTCTCATTTTGGGCATTAACACAGCGTCTTTCATGAACATTTACGATTATAGTAAAAACAGATTTATAGGTAAAGTATATTTATGAATAAGTTGAAAGGTTTTCATTTGTTTTTTTTCCCTTCTAGGAACTTGAGCTCCTTTTCTTTCATACCTTTCATATCCTTATGTCTCCATTCAGGGGTTGCCATAGCAATAGAAAACTGTCACAGTACAGGCTATAGGTGTGTTATGCACTATGCTAGCAATTACAATCATGGAATAATGAGGATAAATGGGTCTTTTAGAGAAAAAATAGTGTGGTTTTCTCTGGATGTCATCATGGATTCTTGTGTCGACAGGAGAGAGAACCAGGTCCTAGTATCAACTGGAGATGCTCTGTCAGCAAGCAAAGAAGTGTCCTCTTTGCTTTGACCTGTGTCCTCCTGTGTTCAATTGCAGGATATTAGCTAAACTTATTGAGACCTAGGGTGATTCCTGGGTCAATCCTGGAACCATCTGGTTGGCAAATTGCTTCCTTATTTCAAGTAAAAGATTAATAACTAAACAAAAAATAAAGGCAGAGCCCAATCTCACATTACACACAAAAATGTATAAGACTGAACTGTAAGTGTTAAAACTATGAAACTCTTAGAATAAAGTCTATGTTTCAACTTTTATAACCTTGCATAGGCAAGAATTTTGTTGCTGCTTTGTTTTTAATAAAAAAATGTTCAGCAGGCTGGAGAGTTAGTGCATGTATAGGGTGCTCACCTGGCACATGGCCTACCCAGATATGATCCCTAGCATCCCATATGGTCCCTAAGCACCACAAGGAATAACTCCTGAATGCAGATCCAGGAGCAACACCTGAGCATTACTAGGTGTGAGCACCCCACACCTCCAATATTCATTACCTCCTTTCCCCCACCATTTCCTTTTCTATTTTTGAGGAAGGAGTGTGTGGAGGGAGGGCAACTCCTAAGTGGTGCACAGAAGATCTAGGGGCCCCTCCCAACAATTATCAGGCAACTGCCTGAATTGAACCAGGGTTGGTCACATACAAAGAATGAGGTTTATCCTCTGTCTTTCCAAACCCTCCCTTTTCTTTCTGTGGTTGTTGCCATAGTTTGCATTGCACACATGGCAATTGTGTTGACAAAGTATACAATAGACCTGTAGGACAGATGCTCTGTCACTAAATTGCATCTCCAAGTCCTTGGGTAATGGCTTTGAAGATATAACACAAGCCATTATCAACAGAAACCAAGAACATAAGTTGGATGCCATAAAAATGAAAGCAAATTTATAATTCAAAGACTTCCATTGTGAAATTATAAAACCTTCTTATGGATTTGGGGAAATTTGTCAGAAAGTGACTTGAATATCAAATATCAAAATATTTTCAGTATTCTTGGAAGTCAATAAACTCAAAAAAATGTAATTGGTAGCTGGTCAAATGATTGGAGTAAACTTCTTTTCCAGTTATGTAAAAATCACCAGTAAGGACCTGAAATGATCCTCAACAGTAGTATTCATTAAAGAAATATAAGTCAAAGACTCAAGGAGACATTGTCTAGGGTGCATACTATAACTAAAAACAAAAAGAGAAACAAAAAACCCTTTTACCTGCAATAATTTTGAAAAGATGAAGCCTTCATATATTTTTGAAGCAGTTGAAACATAGTGAAGACATTTGAAAAGTCATGAAAACACTTCTTGAAACAATTAAACCTGAGAATGACCATATGGCCCAGAAATTACACACTGTTAGATAGAAAAAAAGTAAAAAATATGTCCACACCAAAAAATGTGGATGGATGTTTGTTGAAGGTTTAATAATCATAATACCTGGAGAATGAAACATACCAAGTATTCAAATTATGCATAGATAAAAAAATCAGTACAGGGTAGATCAGAAAACAGTGATAAAAGTGCTTTTCCTGCATAAAGTAGATGCTCCTTCAAATTTCAGGAACCAAAAGCCATTCCCCAATACTGCTGGGGGTCAGTACTGTGTAGAGTTAGTAATAGCACCTAGTTACAGCTGGGTACCACCCCACTCCCCCCAATGCAATATACTATTTTATAATGTAAATATAAATATTTACATTATAAATCCTACAATAAATTAACATTATAATTTTATAGTATTTTATAAAATCATATTATAAAATTATATTATATTAAAATTATATTATATAGTCACGGATCACAAAAATCCTGTTAATCACCGATTTCTCGGGCGGGCTCAGTAACTTCTCATTTCGTCCTTTCCCTGAGATCTTAGAAGGCTATTTCGACTTGGCCCTCCCAAAGATGATGTCACACTGGGGGCTCTTTCAGGGTCAGGGTAATGAGATCCAGCTTGTTACTGGATTTAGCATATGAATACACCATGGGAAGCTTGCAAGGCTGTCCCATGTGGGCAGGAAACTCTCAGAAGATGCCAGTTTCTCCCAGAGGGAGAAGCAGGCTACATGATATCGCTTCTGGGAGCTTGCTTTTAAGTCTCGCTCTGGATGTTGGCCGTTGATGGGATTACACACACCTGGATTCCTCTGCCTGTACCTTCATGCATGAGTCCTGTCCGAATGTGTGGAGAGGGGCCTTGAGCATGGCTGTGTTAGATTCCGGTGGTCTTCAGCTGCCGGGAGCTCTGCTGGGGGAGGGAAGCTGGAGCCCATCCCCTCCGAGGGGCCCCTTGGGAGACAGCCAGGTGTGCGGGCAAGAGACTCTCTAATATTATATAGTAGATTAAATAAATATTATATATTAAATCATAGTGTACAATACAAGATATTATAAAACTATATTAAAATATTTATATTTTATAAATATAGTGCTTACATATGGACAGCTATGAGTTGTCAAGGAAATGTACTTATAATTTTATAAAATGTAAGATATAATTATATATAAAATACTAATGATATAGTATAATTTTATACTATATTCAATTTTACAAAATAGAATAGATTATTATTCAGTGATTAAGAGAGAAAAATAAAAAGAAACATTACTTATTACCCAATGATCAAGTTTTAACTTTTCTATACCATATAAGTAATACCTAGTTACAAAATTAACAGGTTAAGCAGAATCGAATATCAAATTGCCAACAACAGTAACAACAATACACCTCATAACAGTAACAACAATACACCTCATTCACCTGACACCAAAAGAGCCTCCAATACGGCAGTGTTAAGAAAGATGAGCAAGGAGAGGCTGAAAAAATCTCAGGGACGAACTAGACGGCCAAAACGAAGAGAAACTGAAATGATTGTCTGTACTTTCAATGCATGTACACTGGCATCAGAAGCATCCATCAAGGACCTGATGGTGAAAGTACAGAACATCAACTATGACATCATTGGTCTGACTGAAACGAGATGACATCATGCCATTTTCGACACTGGAGAAGAATTGTTCCTCAGAACTTGCGACAACAAAGGTGTCGGTGGTGTCGGTGTCCTTGTCAACACGAACTTGGCTCCATAGGCATTGATTCATTCGAATGCCTAACAATCCAAATTGGATGGTTACGCTTGAATAGATGTGGCTCACTGCCTGCAGTTTCTATCTTCGTCATCTACGCACCAACTTCCAACTACGATGAAGAAATTGAGAGGTTCTACATGGAACGGGAGAAGTTCTATAAAGAAGACCAAACCTTCTACAAGATCATTGTTGGTGATTTTAATGCCAAGATTGGTCCAAGAAGTTCGCCTGAAGAACTCCACATGGCCTAAAATGGAACGATCAGGGTGAGAGACTATCTGAATTCATCATGGTCGACCAAGACCATCCATGGTAACTCACAATTCCAGAAAGCCAAATCTAAACGCTGGACATGGGAGTCTCCTGGTGGACAGTTCCACAATGAAATTGACCACATCATATTCAATTGAAGGTTTTGCTTGACTGATGTCACTGTTGTTCCAAAATTCCAAGCAGGATCGGACCACCTTATCCTTTGCAAAAAATTCTACTTCACAGAGTGGGGAGAAAGGTCTGCAAAATTTAAGTCTAAGAAAGCAACTCCCAGAATGACCATCAACTGGGAGCTCTTTGGCACTATTGCAGCAATGTGGATGATGCCATCCTTGACAACATTGACGAGGAATACGATTGACTGGTTCAGCACCTCCATGATTGTTTGAGGAATTCTGAGAGTGAGAAAGCCACAAACAGATGCCTGTCTTCGGAAACTCTCGAGCTCATTTGTCAATGTGGTTTGGTGCGAGCCTCAGCAACCACAAGCTAACGTCTGAGCTCACAAAGCTGTGCAGAGATACGATAAAGGAAGACCTCAAAGAGAGAAGAGGAGCAGTGTTGGCCGATGCTACAGAAGCCGGGAAAAGCATTTGCAATGCTCGCCTCTCCTTCACCAACTACAAGACCAAGAAGACTGCCCTCCGACATCCTGATGGATCTATCACATCCTCCAGAAATGCAATGGAGAGGATTATTCACGACATCTATTTGGATCTCTTTGACAGCCAGGTCCACTGCCCACATACCAAGTTCCGCAGGATGGATATGTTATTCCCAACGTCATCCCTTCTGAAATCTGACATGCCATTTCATTGGCAAAGACGCGTACAGCACCCTGGTTCGGACAAGATCAGACCAAACACCTAAAGAATCTGCCACCAATACTCATCAATACACTGGCTCGGCTCTTCACATGCTACTTGTCTGAATTCAAGTCCCGTCCCAGTGAAAAACCAGCAGGACCGTTCTGTTGTACAAGAAGGGAGACATCCACAACATTGGCAACTATCACCCAATCTGCCTGTTGTCTGTCATCTACAAGTTGTTCACTCGAGTCATCCTGAATAGAATAGACAGAACACTAGACGAAGGACAACCATGTGAGCAAGCCAGGTTCCTAAGGGGATTCAGCATGATAGACCATATCCACACAGTGACCAATCTCATGAGGTTTCGAGAGAGTTCAAGATGCCACTCTGTCTAAAGTTCATTGACTTAAAGAAGGCCTTTAATACTGTTGAGACTGAGGCGGTCATCGAAGCCCTGGCCAAACAGGGCGTTCAAACTCAGTATATCAAAATCCTCCATGAGCTAGCTGTATTACAGATTCACCACCAGGATCTCACCATTCTACAAGAAAGTGATCATTGATGTAAAGAGAGGGATGTGGCAGGGTGATATCATTTCACCGAAACTCTTCAGTGCTACCTCGAGAACATCAAGTGAGGACTGGAATGGGAAGGAATGGGAGTGAAGATAGACGGTCGGCAATTACATCACTTCCTCTTTGCTGATGACATCGTTCTCATAACACCAAACATTAGCCAAGTGGCACAAATGCTGACTGACTTTGACCACGAGTGTGGAAAGGTCGGATTGAAGCTGAATCTCAAGAAGATGATGGTCATGAAAAATGAACTAGTCCCTGAAGCTCCATGTTCATTCTCAATGGAATGAACATCTCTGAATGCAGTAGCTATGTGTACCTGGGTCGAGAACTCAACATGAGGAATGACTTGGCACCAGAACTGTGCAGGAGGAAGAGAGCAACATGGAATGCCTTGAAGAGCATCGAAGAAGTGGTTAAGAGGATGAAGAATTTCCAATTCCTGGCACATCTTTTTGATTCCACTGATCTTCCTTCACTAATATATGCCTCAGAGACCTGGGCCCTACGCAAATAGGATGAGAACACTATTCAGATATTCCAAAGAGGAATCGAAAGAGCTATGCTAGGAGTATCACATCTCACTCAAGTGAGAGAAGGAATCCGGAGTTCTGACCTCTTTTGACAGTGAAGAATCAGGGACGCTGTCTCGTTTGCCAAGGCATCAAAAATCAAAGGGGCCGGTCATTTAATGCGACTCAGAGACGACCGCTGCACTAGAGCTGTTACCGACTGGATTCCATAGGATGTCAGAAGACCGCGTGGCTGCCCATCAACTAGATGGTCAGATTTATTCATCAAATCCCTGAATGAATAATCTGAGGCTCTTCCTGTTCCTGGAGCAAGCAGATATCATTGGGCTGCCTTAGCACACAATAGGGACAAATGGAGAGGTTACTGGTGCCTGCTCGAGCAAATCGAAGATCAGCAGGATGGCAAATGACAAGTTAAGTGAAGCAGAGTCATTGCAAATGACTAACAGTTTTACATTATATTAATAATCTCAGAGCTATACTGAAAGAAACTTTTAGAGTCTCATCTTCTCATTAGAACCAATCTTACCATGTTTTTCTTATTTTCTACAGGTTGTTGAAGACGCAGATAGCAAAAGGTAAGTGTGAGGTATGAGAGCATTACAATTAATAAATTAAAAATATTAATTAATAAATTAATATGGTTTTATTTTTCCAGATTCTGGCTATTTTAAACAGTGCTGCAATGAATATATGAGTGCAGATGTCATTTCGACGATACGTTTTTGCCTCTCTGGGATATATTTCCAGGAGTGGTATTGCTGGGTCAAATGGGAGCTCAATATCTAATTTTTTGAGAAGCGTCCATACTGGTTTCCAAAAGGGCTGAACCAGTCGGCATCCCCACCAGCAGTGTAGGAGGGTACCTTTCTCCCCACATCCATGCCAACACTGGTTGCTTTCGTTATTTTGGATGTGTGCCACCCAGTCTCTGTGGTATGAGGTGGTATCTCATAGATGTTTTGATCTGCAGTTCCCTGATGATTAGTGATGAAGAGCATTTTCTCATGTACCTTTTTGCCATTTTTATTTCTTCCTTGAGAAAGCTTTTGTTCATTTCATTGCCCCATTTTTTGATGGGTTGGATGTTTTCTTCTTGCAGAGTTCAACCAGTACCTTGTATATCCTTGATATCATCCCCTTATCAGTTGGTTACTGGGTGAATATTCTAAATCTGAGTGCCCAAGAACATATGACTGGTTAAAGAAACTTTGGTACATCTACAAAATGGAATACTATGCTGCTGTTAGAAAAGATGAAGAAATGACCTTTTATATAAGTGGTTCAACATGGAAAGTAATGCTAAGTTAAATGAGTCAAAAAGAGAGAGACAGACAACAAAATATTGTACTCATCTGTGGAATATAAAGTAACAGAATGGGAGACTGCACCGAAGAATATTAGAGATAAGTACCAGAAGATTGGCTCCACGGCTTGGAAGCTGGCCTCACATCCTGGGGGAAAGGCAGCTCAGATAGAGAAGGGAACACCAGGTAAAGTGTGGTTGGAGGACCCGCTTGGGATGGGAGAGGCATGCTGAAAGTAGACTATAGATCAAACATAATGAGCACTCAATACCTCTATTGCAAACCACAACACCCCCAAAAAGAGAGAGAACAAAAGGGAATGCCCTGCCACAGGGCTGGGTGGGATGGGGAGATGGGGTGGGGAGTGTGGGAGGGATTTCGAGATCATCGGTGGTGGAGAATGGGCACTGGTGGAGGGATGGGTACTCAAGCATTGTATGACTGAAACACAAGCACAAAAGTTTTTAAGTCTATAACTGTACCTCACCTTGATTCGCTAATAAAAAATTTTAAAAAATCAATAAGATTAGCTGGCTGCCCAGCAATGAGGTTCCAAGCCAGGCCCCAGTCCTAATTTATGATAGTAAAAGTCTCAGAGATTTTTCTAACGTCCAGTAAGATCTCTCCCTTTCCTATAAGCAGCAAGGGGAACAAACATAGATGAGTCCTAAAAGATTTCTGAGCAAACTTTAGCTCATTTTGCAGTCTTTATACTACTTTAACATAGCAAAATATCATCCACTAACTGTTCTTGATATGGTTACCAAGGCAACCCATGGAAGTGATCAAATATAGTCAGGCCTCAGATGCTACATATTTGAAAGGAGCATGAAATGGAGTAGATAAGTCAGAAAATTTCAGCCATAAAATAAAAGGGTGAAACAAAGAAATTTTGAGTGTCCTCTTTTAGACCAGTCTCTGCATTTGTGGAGATGTTTTTTCTACCTTTTCTGTTCTTTTACTAAATGCTCTTCCCAAATGGATTTTACCTGCCTCTACTTAACCTTTCCAAATTTTAAAAGAAATCCTTGCTTCACTTATTTTCTGCTCACCAGAAATTTTTCTTGTTAGACAAAAGAATCAGGTACCAGAAGTTCTGTGCATGCCTGTGCCCAAGACACCCTTTAAGCTTTAGAAA
Source organism: Sorex araneus (assembly GCF_027595985.1). Classification (NCBI taxonomy): domain Eukaryota; kingdom Metazoa; phylum Chordata; class Mammalia; order Eulipotyphla; family Soricidae; genus Sorex; species Sorex araneus. Next base: position 221,239,127 of record NC_073313.1, on the reverse strand, counting down.
GGTGACCCTCATAGGAGATTAAAAAATACGTGATCATATTTATATATTACATAAAGTACATGTTTTATATATAAGTATATCTTTATAATATGGAAATTTTTAATCAGAAATGAGTGAATCAAAACAAAATTAAAACCAAAATAAAGAATTAAAAAAAATAACTTCTGAGATTTTGTTAAGAGTACATTGGAAATTATTATATTATTATCTTAAAAAAATTAAAATTTATTTTAAAATCATTTTATAAAATGTATCATAAAATTGATGATCAAAATAATAGACGTTTCAAATATTCCTTTATAGGTAACAAGTTCAAAGTACTGCACTTTAAAATGCCTAATAATTGCTTAAGCTTTGGAGCTAGAATAACACATTCAATTAAGTATAAGACAGAAATAATGAGAGTTATGTCATCAATGCCTCACAAAGTACTTTATATTTTCAAAACACTTTCACACATGCTCTGTCATTGAAGGTTCATAACATCTTGGAGATATAAAACAAGCAGAATTGAAAATTGAGGTATTGAATTTTTTTCCTGAGTATTACAGTGTTTAGCAGAGAAGCCAAGAACAAGAATTATCACCTCATTTTTGCAATTATATTGGTAGCTAAAAGTGTTTAAATTTTAGAAGCCCTAGGCTTTAATAGTTTGGTAATAAAAGTGCAGAACAATTCTATCAATTATTATAGTTTCAAACAAGTAATTTTTTTTCTGACCCATAAATTCCTTTCAGAACTCTCCTAAGCTGCCTTTGACTTTACACCAGACCTAATAATGAGTTCACCAACACAGTAGGAACTTGATATTAGGACTCTCCAGAATATATGCTTCTTAGTAGCCAACCTGGGGAGGAGATGTTAATGAAAGAAAGGCATACATTTTGTCACTTGGAAAGGCAAAGTATGCTCAGACACTGCAGCAAACTCTGAACTCTTTAAATGATGATACTTGAGTGTTTTTTTTTCTTCTCCTTCTTTTTTTTTTTTTGGAGGGGGGGTCACACCTGGCGATGCACAGGGGTTACTCCTGGCTCTGGCTCATGCACTCAGGAATTACTCCTTGGTGGTGCTCAGGGGACCATATGGGATGCTGCGAATCGCACACAAGTCAAGCTACATAAGAGTTCACGGGTTCTCGATGTCAATACAGTGAGAACATGTTGATCTTTGATATTGGAGTTTCAGAAGTGCATAGAAATTGAGGTCTCCATTTCAACTAGAGAATTAAAAGACAAGCCCCTGGCTGGAAATGTTTTTCAGTACGAAGAGGCAAAGTGGTTGTGGAAGTTACACAGCACCCAGAGATTACTGGTTCGAGGACGTTGCTTTACAACCCTTACAAGGTAGGCTAGGCTCATTTTGAGAGGACTCTTCTCCAAAGTATTTCTCCGGAGTTTAGAAAACTTAAACATAAAAAGACTGATAAGCAGAGCTAAGATTTCAGGACTGTCATGATTAATTTAAGAAATTGTGGGTGGGGCCTGAGAATCAGTCCACAAGCTTAGTCACATGCCTTGTATGTGGCTGACCAGGTTCCATCCCTGCCATCACGTATGGTTCCCCAATCCCTGTCAGGAATTATCCCTGAGCACAGATCCAGGAGTAACCCCTGAGCAGTCCTAGATGGGGACGTCCCCACCTAAAAAGAGCAGCCCATAAGGCTGGAGAGATGGTACATCATGTAAGGTGCTTGCCTTGTACACAGCTAACTGGATTGGATGTCCTGAATCCCACATGGTCTCCCAAGCTCCACTAGAAGTGATCCCTGAGTGCAGAGTCAGGAGTGAGTCCTGAGCAATTCTGACTGTGACCCAAAAACAAAAACAAAGAGTGGGTCATAAAAAATAACTTAAGAGAGACCACATTATTCAATTATTGTCAAGGAATAAAGGTTAGATGTTGATGTAATTGACATTAAGAGAAATGGAAGGTGCTATTATATACCAGCATACCATCACTCAGAAACCAGTCCTTCTGTGTTCCTAATAGGAGATAAATCGAAAGCTCTATGCCAAGAATCCATACAGCTGAAATTCTGAGCCACAGCTACCTACCTCCAAATCGATTGCTTTGCCTTGCCCGGAGGCTGCCTCAGAATTGAAGGGTTACTTTCATTTCCTCACACTGACTTAGACTCCCTTTCAAGCACAGTGGATTTGCTTTGTTTAAAATGATTATTTTTATTATTCTTGAGAAAGTGAAGATGAATAGATTCTATTTTATAGCATATCGAATTCAGTTGCAATTGTACTAGGTCATTATGCTTTTTATAACTTAGATCCTTTTACAACACAAACATCACAATAAAATTTTTTGATTTGTATATTGGGCTTCTTTAAGGGATATTTTAAAGTTATGGAATTATGTCTACTGTAAAGGCTCTTATTATATTTTTTAAAGTGAAACAAATAGTTTTATTGAAATAAATTTATGTAGAGAAGCGTTGTGAGAGGAGAGAAAAAAAAAAGAAAAAAAGAAAAAGAAATAGATATGTGTTTAAGAGAGAACACAGGTTTCTCCAGAGTGGAAAAGCTTCAGAGGCTTTCTTATAAATAAGAAAGAGTGGCAATGATAATTTGAAAGAAAAAGAGAAATTGTTGTACTTTTACTTGGCTAATACTAAAATGTGATATTATCAGACCTGTGTTGAAAACAGCTGCCCAGAGACCAATTTTTAGGGTAAATGATACACATAAGCAATATGAAAGAGAAAAAAATTAGTATCATTTTCAAATGCTTATTATTGGTGTCTAGGGATATACCTAGGAAAAAAATCTAATAGAACCTATCTGTAAATTTAGAGATATTAGGTCTATTATAAAGTCAGATCTATCTAGATACAATTATTTCTCTCCATAGGGAGAAATAAGGATCCTTACCTAATGTTCTCATAACAAAGAACTTTGTTTAACTTTATGCCTGTATAAACATATTTTAGTGGAGATAATATGATACTAAAAATGCTTATACTTTAAAAATAAATATTTCTTGGGGCTGGAGAGATAGCACAGCGGGTAGGGCGTTTGCCTTGCACACGGCCGACCCGGGTTCAAATCCCAGCATCCCATATGGTCCCCTGAGCACGGCCAGGGGTAATTCCTGAGTGCAGAGCCAAGAGTAACCCCTGTGCATCGCCAGGTGTGACCCAAAAAAAGAAAAAATAAATAAATAAATAAATATTTCTTGACTTAACCTTTTAGTCTTGCATTAGAGTATGAAATGAATAAAAATCTCTTTAAAACGAAAGTAAAACTGATATGTGTCAGCTTTAAGGAATATATAAAATACCTCTTGAATCTAAATTTTTGTTTTATTTTGGGTCAAACCCAGTGATACTTAAAGCGTACTCACCTCTGTTCTCAGAAGTGTCTGTCTACTCACAATATTTAGGGGATTAAACCAGTGACTGAACCAAACTTCCTGGATGTTCTGGTCCCAAGTAAAGTAATAATTATTTTTAAAACAAATATATACATATTTACATAAACTTAGTGAAGAGTACATTATGATTTTTAGTACTTTTTTCTTCACTGTTGACATCAACTATATGGGAACTGAATCTGACTTATTCTCAAATTTTAGCAAAAGAAAGAATAAAACCAGAAACCTAGACCAATGATTCAAAATTTGAGTCCTTACTCAAAGAGTTCTAAATAGATTGGGACTAATTCCGCTTATCATTTGAATAAGTTTATGGTTTTCCAATATGGTAACTAATCAGGAGCTGTCCAAGCTGGCCTTATTACTTCCCTTATATTCTTCCGAGTCTACACTCTGATGGTTCTTTTTCTTAGAGCTTTGTATTAAAACAATCTATGGTAAATTATTTCCCTGCCTTTAAGTTTTTACTGACCCAAAGCATCTTCTTTAAGGAAGGACCAAGCTGCCATTTGTTGAAAGGAGATTCTGGTTAGTTGATTTGGTGGGTGATCAGAGATTTGAAAAATTTCAAAGTTCCTAGGTGGTTTTGATGAGCACTGAGAGTTCTTGCAATTTCTTCAAACATGTCTTCTTTTTGCAAGTCCTGGTGTTAGTTTAATTTTAAATTAAGTAACCTTTCATCCTTTATTTGGGTGGTGGCCATACCCTGTGTTATTCAGGGTTTACTCTTGTCTCTGTGCTTAGGGGTCGCTCCACCTCTGTGCTCAGGGGTTTGCAACAGGCTGTGTACTCAGAGATCCATAAACAGGGTCAGAAATCAATCAGACTTGGGCACAGTGAGGCAAGCACCTTACCCCATATACTATCTCTTAAAAAAATCTATCATTTATCTCTTTATGGTGGTTTTGATACTATGAGATGATAAAATATAAAATTACTTTAATCCCACTTTTTACCTCCAAATCTCACTGTCTTCTTCCACCTACTATAACTTTCTATCTATCTATGTATATATTCTGTTTGTTTGCTTGACAGGGGTCATACCTAGTGGTGCTCAGGGACTATTTCTGACTCTGTAATCAGGCATCACTTCTGGCTTGCATGGAGAACCATATCAGTACTAGGAATCAAATCCAGGTTGGCCACGTGCAAGGCAAATGCCATATTATTGTAATATATCTCCAGATCTTGTCTGTATAAATTGGACTGCCTCTTCATTGTTTGGGTAAACGCAATTAATGCATTTTTTGCCCTCAGACTCTATCACTCTACTTTTAAAATTTCCTTAAAATCAGTTTTCCAGACCAACAGCATATTATCTCTTGGGAGATTTTTAGGTAGATGCATGCACCATCCTGTATCAAAAAACCCACATAAGTATATTTCACAAGCTATCCACATCATTGGTATACATTCACAGTTTAGAAGCATTTCTCTAGGGCCCTACTTCACTAAGTAGTGATTAGCAACATCTGTATTCTCTCTCTTGGCTGACACATTTTGACTGAAACCCAACTATTATTATCCCCAAACCTTCTTCCTTCTGAAGGAGGCATCCTCCCTCAGGTGTCTAAATATATTAAACTATAGCTATTAGTAATGCCTTTATACATTCATTCACTCATTTATTTTTAAAAAGTGAGTTCACTAGTGTGGGGCATTAGATATAAGTATTAGACTTTTCTCCCACATTAAACACAGGTCTTTGTGCTAAAGGAACTCCACTCATATAGCGTGTTTTGGGACCCCAGGATGGGTATGAGTCTTTGATTTAGGAAGAAAAAGTTGTACCTTGGGAATGAGACCCAAAGAAATCAGTGAGTTCCTGAATGCTTGTTTATGTGTCAAAGCCTTGGCACAGAGTTGGCTTTGTGTTGGTGGAGGCAGGGGTAGGGAGAGAGAGACACAGAGTCACAAAGACAAAGATGGGGGCAGTTGGGGAAAGAATGAGAGAAAAAGAGAGGGAAAGAGATTCTCAGAACTGCAACCAGGGTTGCCCTTGAGAAAAGGCATTTGGAGTACACTTAGCTCAGGGGTGCTGCCACTATTAGGTGCTGTCTCTGGCTACAAAGATGACTCCAGAGAGTCTGAGGAGAATGGAAAATGTATCATTGTCCCCAGCCTCTAAGAGAGAGTGCAGAGCAGTGTGTACTTGTGTGTGGGGGGGAGGGGAGGGAGAATACTTAAAAAAACAAGTTTTCCTGAACCCTGAATCGAAGAGCTGCAACTAAGAGAGGGAGCGAGGGAGAGAGGAGAGAGCCCATAAGGCTGCCTGGGCATAACCCCAGAGAGAGGAATGCTGTCAGGAGAATCCTCAGGCAGAGAATGCACAGCTCCAGTAAAAAAAGTTACATTTCTCCCTGCAGCTGGTCTTTGCCTACTTTGACCTGGACTGAGAGACTCATAGGACAGATAGGCTGCTCCAGAAGCGGTCAAGAGAGGGTAATGTCTATAAACCCAGACATGGCTTCCATGGGCCAGAAGAAAGACTTACTCGAGAGTGAGTAAGAACTGATGGTGCACTGGATATAATACCATGACAGCAGAATAGACAACACACGGGCCTTGAGGAAGAAAGTTATGTAATGGAATAAATAACTAAAATACAGTCTGTTTAGATCTATAAAGCTTGGTAGGAGGTGTTATCGACTGGGTACGTTCCTGGGTATGGAAAGCCTGCATGAGCTTCTACATAGCACAGACACTAAGATTTGGTCAACTTCACGAAGAATATGGCCAAGTTGCACATGAGACCCTCTTGATCTATCTAGGAAGTAACCTCACATCACAGAAACGGGCAGACATCAGAAAGAACAACCAGTGCTGACATGGATCTAGGTAGAAAAGAACTCTCACTAATTGCTGGTGGGAATGACAACCGGTCCAGCCCTTCTGAAAAACAAAATGGACATTGCTGAAAAATATCTAGAAATTGAGTTTCCATTTGGCCCAGCAATCCTATTCCTTGGGATACAAGGGCAAAACAAACAAACAAAAACAACAAAAAATTCAGAAAAAAATCACCCCTATGTTTTTTATAGCACTAACTATAGTAGCCAAAATCCGGAAACAACCCAAGTTTTCAAGAATAGATGATTAAATAAAGAAATTATAGTACATATACACAATGAAATGTTATTCAGACATTAGAATAGGTAAATTCATGAAGTTTGATACTACACTTATGGACACTTATGGCTAGAAGTTAGACAGTGGGAGTGTGGCTCACACACAATGACATCTCTCATATGTGGGATATAAAAATCATAATAGTGGAATAAAGGATGCAACGTCACTATCATCCCATTGTTTATCGATTTGCTTGAGTGGGCACCAGTAACATCTCCATTGGGAGACTTGTTACTGTTTTTGGCATTTTGAATACACCATGCGTAGCTTGCCAGTCTCTGCCCTGTGGGCGGGATACTCTCGGTAGCTTGCCAGGCTCTCCGAGAGGGACAGAAGAATGGAATCTGGGTCAGCCACATGCAAGGCAAATGCCCTTCCCACTGTGCTATCGCTCCAGCACTCCAAAGAAAATTGTAAATAAAGAAAATGAGAATAAATATTCAGTAGGAAATATCCCTCTTTAGGGGACTGGGGAAAGGACAGAGAAGGGGCCAAATCTATGGGGCATGGAAATGAACCTGGAGGAGGGGTGGGTATGGAAGGGTGGTTAAGTGTTATGTATGAAAGCCTATCAGCAAAAATACTGTAACTCACATTGCAAAAAGTATATGTAATATATATATATATATATATACATATGTATATATGGTGCCTCTTGTAGGAGAAGACTACTGAGTGAGAGACAGATGGGGGGCATTGGTTTAGGGAAGTGGATACTAGTGAAGGAATCACTATTAAAACATCATATGCCTGAAACCCAATTATTAATACCTTTGTAACTTAATGGTGACTAAATTTAAAAAAAGAATTAAGTAGTTTTTGCCAGCTGGGATTTCAGCGGGTCATAGTTATGAGGATGAGGGAAGGTTATCTTCTCACAAGAAAGGAGCTAGTCCCAAACTCCATTAAGGATCTAAGTCTTTGCCTTTTATTGCAGAGAGAACTTAGAAGACCACGAATAGTAAAGCCAGAAAAAATGTGTTTATAATAAGATGAAACATTTTTAAGGAGACTGTGACATTCCCCAGAGAGAGCAGAGTTATGAAGTAGAAGAAAGCGAGTATGCACCTGAAACTATGCAGGCATCTCCAAAATGGTCTCCCCTAAGTTGTATTGGGAAGCTCATTTTATCTGTTTCCCCTCCCCACCCCAGCTCAATTTGATTTAAGAGTAAGTGATAGGACATTGTCAGGAAATAACTTTTAGTTTTGGTAGTCTCTTCAATCTCTCTGTCTTATTAGGGTATCATTTCTGACTGTAAGCTATCTTTCAACAGGGTCTAGCCTTTGTCCTGCAATGACAAAAGAATTGCTCTTATTAATATTATATATTATTTTGATGGATCTTCTTGTGTTTTATGACTTTTTTTCTCAGCAAGCATTTCTAAATTTTATTGATTTCTGAAATGTATTGCCAGGGGGTTCCCAACCAGAATATCTATATCTGAGGCATAAAACATTATGTATATAGAAGAGAGATGATTGCGTTCAGATAAATTAAGGAAGACTTCTGAGAAAAAAAGCGACATTTCAAGTGAATTATACCAAATGAGTAAATAAAAGTAGGTTAAGTTGTGGCAATGATTACATGGAGAAAGATAAAGAAAAAGTTAAAGATAAAGACTAAAAGTACATTGACAAGATTAAGATTTTAAAGAAAACAATATTATTGATTTATGTGTGTATTACTTCCTTATTCAAAAAATAATCTACATCACAATTTTTAGATTTTCTTTTGTTCTTTTCAATATGTCTTCTGGTTCCAATAGTCTACTCAATATCTTACTCAGATGTTATCAATAACCTTAAAATTGCAAAATAAAGTGGTATTTTTTACCCCACCCACTATCTTAATTTTTCTTTTCTGGTATTGGGACCACACCTGACTGTTCTAAGGGTTTATCCTTGCTTTGTATTTTGGGATCACTTCTGGCAATTCTTGGGGCTGGGGGTCATTTATGTGCTGGAGATCAAACATGGTCAGTTGCATACAAGGGATCAACCTTACCCTTGTACTCTCTCTCTGGCCCTTCCATTGTTGGTTATTAACATGGTCTTTGTAGCAGAGTGTGTGGTTAGACAAGATTTAGTTAAGAGAGATTATTCTTAAAGTTTTTAACTCTTTGCGGATAGAATTGAATCAGAAACTCATTCTTTATACAATTTTTATCCAAAGAGAAATGAATTATTCCGCTTAGTCACAATTCTGTAAATTCAAACGGTGTAATCATGATTGGACTCCCTGCTCTCTTCTGCTGCTGTGCTCTGTCTTAGGCTCCTCATGCTCAGCTCTGATTCAGGACTCACCTAACAACAACCCTTCGCAGTAGGAGCGGCAACTCTGCTTTCCTCATCAAGCTCTCTGGGCTTATCTCAGTGGACAGCAGCTCCTAGCAATGTCTAGCTAACAGTGGTCTTGGCTTCTCTTCCTCTCTGGTAGCAATGGTCTTGGCAGCTCACTGTGTGTCTCAGCTGCAGCCCTTCCTCTCTACTCACTGCTCTAAGTCTCTCAGGTCTGGGGTCAATAGCAATTACCTCCTCTGGCCCCAACTCTCTAGCTCATCGAAGCGGGCAGCAACTCTGGTAGTAGTAATTGCCTCTAACTTGTTTGAGCAGTTTCTAACATAATTCTACCTGGATTCTAGCAGTATCCTAAGAGCAAGAACTGTGACCCCACTCCCCCTACCCTATTTGCTTTAGGACCTCCTCTATCCTCCTGGCTCTAAGCTCATTTCCAGGGGCAGCCATTGCAAATAGTGGTACCTCTGGCAGCAGCTCTTACAAGGGGCCTCCCCTCCCTCCATCTCTCTCAAGAATCCTCTCCTAAAGGGGACAGGACTATGCTGGCAAAATGCCAAGGACTTTCTGCAAACTGTCTTAGGTATGTGCACAAGTATCAAAGGTCTCTAACAGGAAAGTCTTTAACAGTACTGAGCACAGAGTCAGGAGTGAGCCCTGAGTATTTCTGGGTGTTGGCCCCAAACAGAAACACATCACAAGAATAAAAGTTTTTTATTATTTGGACTCACTTTTCTCCCCTACTATAAGTCTTTAGACAGTGCAATATTGTCACAAATGATTTATCTAAAGTAACGTTATATCTAACATCCTGTGTTAGGTATAACTAATCTTATTTTTTTATTTTTTATTATTATTATTATTATTTTGCTTTTTGGGTCACAGCCGGTGATGCACAGGGGTTACTCCTGGCTCTTGCACTCAGGAATTACTCCTGGCGGTGCTTGGGGGACCATATGGGATGCTGGGAATAGAACCCGGGTCAGCTGAGTGCAAAGCAAACGCCCTACCCGCTGTGCTATCGTTTCAGCCCCACTAATTTTATTTTTAATAATATTTGTTATAATTGTTCTAATATGCTTACAATAGCATTCAGTATTTTTAATAATGGGCTGGACTGATAGCACAGTGGGCAGGGAGTTTGCCTTGCACATGGCCGGACCCGGGTTCAATTCCTCCATCCCTCTCGGAGAGCCCAGCAAGCTACTGAGAGTATCCTGCCCTGATGGCAGAGCCTGGCAAGCTATCTGTGGCGTATTCGATATGGCAAAAACAGTAACAAGTCTCCCAATGGAGACTTTACTGGTGCCCACTCAAGCAAATCGATGAGCAATGGGATGACAGTGCTACAGTGCTAATTTTTAACATACTATTGAATATATGAACAAATGTACTGCACACCACCATCATCAAAGTGCCCATGACCCTCCACCCTAGTCCTTATTTCACCACTGGTATGACCTTAATTCCTCCTGATATTTCCCCCACTCTGTTAATATGTTTTATAATCCAAGGTCTAGGGTTTTTGTTGTTAGGTACTATATAGTCCCTTGTTTTGACTTGCTATATTCCATAGATTAGTGAGACCATTTGGTATTTATTTTCTTCTTTTGAGTTATTTCACCTGATACCTTCCAGTGCCATTTACATTACATGCTTGATTTCATCTTTTTCTATAGCTGCATATATTTAATTGTGTGTATGTGTGTTTGTGTGTGTGTGTCTGTGTCTTGTGTGTGTATGTAACTTACAACTTCTTTATTCATTTATCCTGGAGTTTGGTTTGCTTCCACATTTTAACTATTGTATTAAGTGCTGTAATGAACATAGGTGTTGCATATATGTTTTTGAGTTAGTGTTTTTGTAATTTGGGGATAGATGCCAAGAAGTGGAATTGTTGGGTAATATTCTATTTTTTTGTTTTGATTAACATCTATACTGTTTTTCCAGAAAGGCTGAACCACATGGCATGTCTGTAAACAATGGTGAGGGTTACTTTTAAAATTTTGTTTTGTTTTTTTTTAGGGGAGGCTCACACCCAGAGGTGCTGAGGACTTACTCCTGACTTTGAGTTCAGGAGTCACTCGTGTCATGGCTTGGGGGACCATGTGGGACCCCCCCGACCAGCCACATGTAAGGGAAGTAAGCTACTGCTGAATTATCATTTCAGCTCCTAAAGGTTACTTTTGTAACGTATCTGTGAAGCCTGTTGGAATCAATTCTCCCTGAAAACAAAAGTTAATAAGGATTCTTAACAATTTATATCTTAAATATATTTTAGTGAACCTATATTATTCCTTTGAAAATTTTACATTCAGTGACACCCAAAAATGCTTTGTAATGGTAGAAAAGAAAGAGTTTGTTATAGTTTCCAATAGGACATTTGCGTGAGAAGGGACTTGTTTTGAAACATTGTTTTTGTTGTTTCCCACACAGCTGAGAAGAAAATAGTCTGTGAGTTATCATTTCTCATGTTCTATAAAATACAGTTTAAAATAAGCTATAAAATATAGTTTAAAAAATATGCATGCAGTTAAGCATGCCCTACTCAGTTATTCAAAAGACCACTGCTGGAGCTTTCGAGAGTAGGAATAGAATAGGTCACCACAAAATTCGGAGCTTGGTCCTATAGATTATTTGGAATTGAAGCTAATCCAATACCAGCCGACTAAGAATGCTAATTCTTTCTTTCTCTCTCAACTACCTTAAAAAATAAAAGATAGGGGATATGTATCAGGGAAAGCGTAGTCTTTTAAAAACAAAAGGCCTATCTGCATGGCTGAGAAAACATTTAATTAAGCAACATCTGCTCTGTTTATGGTTCTGTGATTGACTTCTTCCCTTTGAAGCCTTGGGCTTTTAACCTGTTCCATAACTTAGCAATGCTTCTGTTGCTATATATATGCTTCTACTGCCCAGCTTTTCCTTGAGTCTCATGTGTTTGAGACATATGTATATGACAATCTATGTAATTGTATGTAATTAAATTGGTTTCTCTCCCATTAGTATATCTTGCTGTCAATTTAAGTATTAGAACAATTGAAAACAATCTGTAAAAGAAAAGGAAATCTTTTTTTTTATCAGTACAATAGTGAGGCTTAATGTTTGTTTTACTGCTGGTCATAGTTTATCAGAAAAAGAACTTTTATTTAAGCTCTTGATTAGACTTTATTGTAGTCTTAAAGAAAGAAAACCATGTTGGAGTCCTAAACACTGAGTTACTTAATTCTTATAATTTAATTTTATAAATTAAATATATGTATTTTTTATCAAATTTTTAATTTTTTAATTTTTAAATTCTTTTATTAATTCACCATGTGGAAAGTTACCAAGCTTTCAGGTTAAAATCTCAGTTATACAATGCTCAAACACCCATCCCTTCACCAGTGCCCATATTCCACCACCAAGAATCACGATATACCTCCCCCCTTCCCCCCACCTCCCCAGCCCCCCACCCCGCATGTGTAACTGGTAAATTTCACTTTACTTTCACTTTACTTTGATTACATTCAATATTTAAACAAAAAAATTCACTATCATTGATTTGGAGTTTCTCCCCCCTAAAGTCGATCTGCTGAAAAGAAAGAATTTGGTAATTTGTTTTCCATTGCTGAGAATGAAGAGATATGAGGTGTGGAGGCCACACTAGCAGCAGCATAGTTTTGGATTTCTGTATTTTAGTATTTTAGTAACTATGTCCAGAGAAATGTCTGCCAGGAATCGCAACATTGTAAGCTTGTACCTCTCAGCTACTTTATATTCCACATATGAGTGCGATCTTTCTATGTCTGTCTCTTTCTTTCTGACTCATTTAACTCAGCATGATACTTTCCATGTTGATCCATTTATATGCAAATTTCATGACTTCATGTTTTCTGACAGCTACGTAGTATTCCATTGTGTAAATATAGCAGAGTTTCTTTAGCCAATCATCTGTTTTCGGGCACTCTGGTTTTTTCCATATTGTGGCTATTGTAAACAGAGCGGCAATGAACATGGAAATGCAGATGTCATCTCTACTATACCCTTTTGCCTCTCCGGGATATATTCCCAGGAGTGGTATTGCTGGGTCAAATGGGAGCTCAATTTCTAACTTTTTGAGAATCGTCCATATTGTTTTCCAAAAGGGCTGAACCAGTCAGCATTCCCACCAGCAGTGAAGGAGAGTCCCTTTCTCCCCACATCCACGCCAACACCGGTTGCTTTTGTTTTTTGGGATGTGGGCCAGTCTCTGTGGTGTGAGATGATATCTCCATTGTTGTTTTGATCTGTATCTCCCTGATAATTAGTGATATTGAACATTTTCTCATGTGCCTCTCAGCCATTCGGATTTCTTCTTTGGAAAAGTTTCTGTTCATTTCATCACCCCATTTTTTGATTGGGTTGGCAGTTTTCTTCTCGTGGAGTTCAACCAGTGCATTGTATATCCTTGTTATCAACCCTTTATCGGATGGGTACTGCATAAATATCCTTTCCCATTCTGTAGATTGTCTTTGTATTTTGGTCACTGTTTCTTTTGAGTTGCAGAAGCTTCTTAGTTTGAGATAGTCCCATTTATTTATCTTTGTTTTCACTTGGTTGGCCAGTGGCGTGTCAGCTTTGAAGATAGCTTTGGCTTCAATGTCGTGGAGGGTTTTGCCGACCTTATCTTCAATGTACCTTAGGGATTCTGGTGTGATGTTGAGGTCTTTAATCCATTTTGATCTGATTTTTGTACATGGTGATAGATGGAGGTCTAAGCCCATTTTTTTGCATGTAGCCGTCCAGTTTTGCAGCACAATTTGTTAAACATGCTTTCCTTGCTCCACTTCACATTTCTTGCTCCCTTATCAAAGATTAGATGATCATATATTTGGGGGTGTATGTCAGAGTATTCAACCCTATTCTATTGGTCTGCAGCTCTGCCTTTGTTCCAATACCATGCTGTTTTAATGATTACCACTTTGTAGTAGAGTTGGAAGTTGGGGAGGTTGATTGCTCCCATTTTCTTTTTCCCAAGGATTGCTTTAGCTATTCGTGGGGGCTTATTATTCCATATGTATTTCAGGAGCGCTTGCTCCATTTCTTAGAAGAATGTTAAGGGTATCCCTTTAGGGATCGCATTGAATTTGTACAATGCTTTGGGGAGAATTGCCATTTTGACAATATTAATTCTTCCAATCCATGAGCAGGGGATGTCTTTCCATTTCCTTGTGTCCTCTTTTATTTCATGAAGTAGTGTTTTATAGTTTTCATTATACAAGTCCTTTACCTCCTTTGTTAAGCTGATTCTGAGGTAATTGATTTTTTGAGGCGCAATTGTGAACGGGATTGCTTTTCTCAGGTCACTTTCTTCTCTCTCATTATTTGCATATAGGAAAGCCATGGACTTTTAGGTATTGATTCTAAAGCCTGCAACTTTACTATACGACTCTATTGTTTCTAGGAGTTTCTTGGTAGAGGTTTTAGGGTTCTCTAGGTATAGTATTATATCATCTGCGAATAGTGAGAGCTTGATTTCTTCCTTTCCTACCTGAATGCCCTTAATATCTTTTTCTTGCCTAATCGCTACTGCAAGTACTTCCAGTACTATATTGAACAGAATTGGAGAGAGTGGGCATCCTTGTCTCTTCCCTGTTCTCAGAGGGAAGGCTCTTAGTTTTTCCCTACTGAGGACAATGCTTGCCATAGGCTTGTGATAAATGGCTTTGACTATATTGAGAAAGGTCCCTTCTATACCCATTTTGGCGAGTGTTTTCATCATAAACGGATGCAGGATCTTGTCAAATGCTTTCTCTGCATCTATTGATATGATTATATGATTTTTATCTTTTCTTTTGTTGATATGATGGATTATGTTGATTGATTTCCGGTTGTTAAACCATCCTTGCATCCCCGGGATGAATCCCACTTGGTCGTGGTGTATGATCTTTTTGATGAGTTCTTGAATTCTATTTGCTAATATTTTGTTGAGGATCTTCGCATCTGTGTTCATCAGGGATATTGGCCTGTAGTTTTCTTTTCTGTGGTGTCTTTGTTTGCTTTTGGTATTAGGGAGATATGAGCCTCATAGAAACTGTTTGGGAGGGTTTCTGTTTCTTCAATTTCCCGGAAAAGCTTGAGAAGGACTGGCAAAATGTCCTCGTTAAATGTTTGGAAGAACTCGCTAGTGAATCCCTCTGGACCAGGGCTTTTGTTTTTGGGAAGACTTTTGATTACCATTTCAATTTCCTTGATGTTAATTTGACTATTCAGGCACTCCAGGTCTTCTTGGTTCAGCCTTGGGAGATTATAGGAGTCGAGGAATTTATCCATTTCTTCTAGGTTCTCTTGTTTCTGGCATAGAGATTTTCAAAGTAGTCTCTGATGATCTTTTGAATTTCATTGGTTTCTGTTGTGATGTCCCCCTTTTCATTTCTGATTCGGCTTATAAGGGTTCTCTCTCTCTCTTTCTTTGTGAGTCTTGCTAGTGGTTTATCAATCTTTTTTATTTTCTCGAAGAAACAGCTCTTGGTTTCATTGATCTTTCGGATTGTCTTTTGGGTTTCCATGTCGTTAATTTGTGCTCTAAATTTTATTATCTCTTGCCTTCTGCCTGGTTTGGGCTCCTTTTGTTGGTCCTTTTCTAACGTCTTGAGCTGTGAAGTCAAGTTATTTATGTGGGCCCTTTCTTCCTTCCTGAGATATGCTTGCAGAGCTATAAATTTTCCCCTTAAAATGGCTTTAGCTGCGTCCCACAGGTTCTGGTAGCTCGTGTCTTCATTCTCATTTGTTTCTAGGTACCTTTTGATTTCTTCCTTGATTTCTTTCCTGACCCACTCATTGTTCAATATCGAGCTATTTAATTTCCAGGTGTTTGATTTGGTTTTCTGCATCTGTCCACGATTAAGTTTTATCTTCAGTGCATCATGGTCTGAAAAGATAGGTGGTACAATGTCTATCTTTTTGATTCTGTTGAGGTATGCTGTGTGGCCTAGCACATGGTCTATTCTGGAAAATGTTCCATGTGCACTGGAAAAGAATGTGTATTCCTTTTTTTGGGGATATAAAGCCCTGTATAGATCTATTAGCCCTCTCTCTTCTATTTCTTCCTTCAAAGCCAGTATTTCCTTGGCGAGTTTTAATCTTCTTGATCTGTCCAGAGGAGACAGTGCAGTGTTGAAGTCTCCAACTACTATTGTGTTGCTCGAGATGTCCTTCTTAAGGTCTCTTAGCAGCTGTTGTAGGTATTTAGCTGGTCCCTCATTGGGTGCGTAGACATTTAGGAGTGTGATTTCTTCCTGATGTACACATCCCGTGATTAATAAAAAGTGGCCTTCACTAACCCTTCTAATCTTTTTCAACCTGAAGTCTATGTTGTCCGATACTAGTAACGCCACCCCAGCTTTCTTGAGGGAGTTCTTTGCTTGCAGGATTGTTTTCCATCCTTTGACTTTGAGTCTGTGTTTATTCTGGCTATTCAGATGTGTTTCTTGCAGGCAGCAGAATGTTGGGTTCAGTCTTTGAATCCATTTTGCCAGTCTGTGTCTCTTAATTGGTGAATTCAGACCATTGACATTAAGGGAGATTATTGTTATGGGATTTTGTGCCATCTTTGTGCAAGGGTTTGTTGTGCTTGTAGGGGTTGTTCTTGTCTTACAAAAGCCCCTTTAGTGCTTCTTTTAGGTTTGGTTTTGAGTCTATGAAGTTCCTGAGCTGCTGTTTATCCCCAAAGTAGTGTATGATTCCTTCTAGTTTGAATGAGAGTTTAGCCGATAAAGTATTCTTGGTGAAGCGTTGATTTCATTGATTTTTTTCACTATATCCCACCATTGCCTTCGAGCTTGGAGGGTTTCCTCTGATAGATCTGCTGTGAGTCTAAGGGGTGCTCCTTTGTATGCAATTTCCTTCTTGGACCTTGCTGCTTGCAGTATTGTGTCTCTCTGAACGATGTCCATCATTGTAACTATGATATGTCTTAGGGTTTTTCTATTAGGATCTCTTTTAGCTGGCACTCTTCGGGCGCCTTGAATCTGGATGCCCGCATTGTCCCGCTGTGGGAAGTTTTCGGCAATGCTTTGTTTGACTGTGTCTTTCTCATTGGGGTTGGTTCCCTGTGGTTCTGGTAGTCCAATGATTCTAATGTTGTTCCTCTTGAAATCATCCCCTAGGACTCTGATTCTGGCTACAGCTATTTTGAGGTCTCTTGCCATGGTTTGTTGTTGCCTGTAGGCCTCTTGCAGCTCATCTTCAAGCATACTGATTCTGTCTTCGGCTGCAGTCATCCTATTGTTGAGGGCAGCCAGAGAGTTTTTGATTTCATGTACCAAATCCTTCATTTCTTTTTAAAGGTTTTTAATTTCTGCTCTCATTTCTTCCCGTATTTTGTCGGCTGTCTGTTGTATTGTTTCTGCCAGGTCTTCCTTGAAGTTGTCTATCTTTGCATTGAGTTCATTGAACATGTTGAGGATTTGAACTCTGAATTGTTTATCAGAGAGTTCAAGTTTGTAGGAAACGCCCCTTGAGCTTTCCGGACTCCTTTTATCGTCCTCTGCTTGCACTGGGGATTTTAGCTGTTTCTTCATGTTGTTGTTGTGGTATGAAAGAGGGCCCTTGAAGATGAGTACCCCTGTTTCCTCTTGTTGTGAAAAAGGATTGTGGATAGGCTCAGTTAATAGTGGTTGCCTTTTTACTTGCTGGTTGTAGAACGTGGTCTCCTACTGAGATGTTTCCTTCAATTCTTATGTGAAGTATTGTGTTTTATTGTCCTACTGCTTGCGAAAAGCTAGGATGTTAGTCTTGGATAGGATGTTGAGGAGACTATCTGCTGTCGCATTAGTGGCGGCCGCCAGTGATGAGGCCACGCCCACTTTACTTAGGCCACGCCCCTGCCGATTATGTCACGCCCCTTTCCCACAACCCCGCAGTGGTCAACGGCCTGGGGTTGGCGTGCCGGCCACTCGGCTGGCAGTCCGCAGGGGAGGGAAGCGCGGGTGCTCCAAATATATGTATTTATTTTAGATCTTGGCTTTGCACTTAGGAATCACTCCTGGTGGGGCTCAGGGGACCATATAGGATGCTGGGAATAGAACTCCAATCAGCAGTGTGCAAGGCAAACTGCCCTACCCGCTGTGCTATTGCTCCAGCTGACCTGGGTTCAAGTCCTCCGCCCCCTCGGACAGCCTGGCAAGCTACCAAGAGTATCTTGCCTGCACGCAGAGCCTGGCAAGCTACGCGTGGCATATTCAATATGCCCAAAACAGTAACAACAAGGCTCACAATGAAGACGTTACTGGTGCCTACTGGAGCAAATCGATGAGCAATGGGATGACAGTGACAGTGAAATATATGTATATATATATGCATATATATACATATATAAAAATCTTCTTAGGCATAAATACTCCACCCTGAGTATCACTTAAGATGCTCCCTGGAAAACAGGTTTTTTTTTAAAGGAGAACCACATATATAGCTAATAGCTATGTTCAATGTAAAGAGTATGTAGATGTAGATTTCTGCTTTCTGAAAATTTTTTGTATGTTTTTTGAGCCATACTTGGCACAGCTTTAGTGTACTCCTGACTCTGTGCTCAGTGATCACTACTAACAGTGCTCTGAGAGGACCATATGTAGTGCAAAGGATTGAGTTGGGGTTGACTACAGGCATGGAAGTGTTTTAACAACTTACTGTCTCTTCGGTGTCTTTTATGTAATTTTCAGACATAGTTACTTGCATAAATAATCCACACTTACCTGAATTGGTCTACATTTGAATTGTGGATAATTGTTTCATTATTTTGATATATCTTTTTTACTATTCATTTTAAAGTGTTTCTTGAGCAGGACAAAACATTGAACAACAAATTTAAGCTACAAGGTGAATCTATTTTTCATGCATACAAAATATTCATTGTGATTTTTAACAATATGTTGATATATACAGTTTCAGAATTTTGCAAGCCGCTAAAAATCTGCCAGTGCAGCATATTTTTTTTCTGAAAATAGGTATTTTTGTATGATACAAACTAGCCATATTCATAAACTATCTCTCATTTTCCATTTTGTTCTTGTGATTTTAGCCTTTCAAAGAAATTTTCTGTTTTCTGAGAAATTAATGATGCTGAGGTAGATATAGTGACTAGGACCCTAATACCGTATCTCTGTCTTATTCATTTACTGCTTCCTTCTGGATAGAAACTAAATGATTACATATTAGTCCTAATCACAAGTAATTTGACCATGTGTAAGAGCTTTGTCCATAGACACATCTATACAAATCCAGGGAAAGGTATTTTTTCTAAAACATAAAAGAAAAAGTCCAATAAAAATTGGACCTCCCGTACTTTTCCCAGTTTCACGTATGATGTAGACACTGTGTAAAAAGCAGCATAAATCTTACAATGACTTTTATGATTTTCTTGTCATAGAGTTCAAAATGCATCCTAAATCGCCACTAGTAACTAACAACAAGGATCAGTTGTCTGTAAAATTACTCAATCTTAGGTTTCCCTTGATGATATATAATCCTTAACAGTTAAATTAAAATCTTTACATCCAACAATTTTTAAAATTATTAATGCTATATATTTAAGACTGTGCTAAGCTGTCATTTAAAAATTTTGTTTTGGGACCACACCCTGCAGTGCTGGAGGCTGTTCTTAGCTCTGTATTCAGGAGTGACACCTGGCAGTGCTGGGGGTCCGTATGTGGTGATGGAGACAGAATAGGAATCAGTGGCCTAAAAGGAGAGCATTGTAATCCCTCTTTTATCTCTTTGGCCTCTTAGTTGCCATATTTTACTCCATCAAAAATTTTTAATTTAGTTATCATGATATAGTAGTAGTATTATTAACATTTTAGACTAATAATACTAGTATTCCACACTTGCCACTGGCATATGTTGTTTTTTAATTTATATTTGTTTGTTTTGGTTTTGGGGTCTCACCTAATTAGCTCAGTGCTCAGTGATCTCTCCTGGAAGTGCTCAGGATAACTGTGGTTCTAGGGACAAAACTGTGGTCAACTGCACGTGGGGTAATAGTCTTAACTATTATACTCTCATATCTTTCATTTTTAACTTTGTAGTGATTTAATTTTATCTTCCAATTTGAATAGTTCTGAAGATAGACTTCATTGTCATTGTACTAAATGGAACAGAATGTGAAACAAATGAACTGTAGAAATTTTGAATTTTCACTAATTAAAGGTTGCTATCAATCAGTATAAACCTAGACAAGAAAAGACAATTTTCTTTATTAGAATTGTAATTTATTAAATTTATCAAATTAACAATAGCCATAAGAATGGAAGCTAAGTTCACTTAGGGCAATGAGAGTTTAATAACAAATCAAGTTTCTAAACAACTTAAATTTTTGTTTCAGAAGACACCATTAGGCAACCATTAGGCATATTAGGATAAAATGTAAGTTCAATTGATAAATGCTGTCAGAGACTGACAAAAAGAAGATCTACAAAATTTAACGGAGTCTCATCAAGTGAGATGGACTATCAGTGAGCACTTTAGGAGCAGTATGTGCTTTAATAGAATCCCCACATCTATCCAGAATTTGTCTTTTTTCAACGTTTGTTCTTTTGCTTTGGTTGCTCAGAGTTTCATGGACTTTACAGTTTATATATCTTTAATATAATTCTTTTGTTAACAAATAACCTACTTGAGAACTTTAATTTATTATAGAATAATTGGGCCTATCATTGTTTCCAATCTAGTGAATAGTTAAGCCAGTGGACTTGGAAAGAAGCAAGATTAACCTGACGGGCTGCCATTATTGTAACTCAGCTCCTTCAAACCAAAATAATATATATATATATATTTTTTATTTTGGGTAACACACACCTGGTGGTGCTAAGGGGACACCTATGGATCTGTACTCAGGGATCACTCTTGGTGGGTTCAGGAGATAATTTGGGGTTCCTGATTCTAGAACCCTCGTTTGATGTGGGCAAGGCAAGTACCCTAACCTCTGTAATATTTATAAAGCCCCTCTACACTCAAAATTATTTACTTAAAAATGAGTAATTTGGGGTTGGAGTGATAGCACAGCGGGTAGGGCTTTTGCCTTGCAGTCGGTCAACCTGGGTTCTATTCCCAGCATCCCATATGGTCCTCCTAGCACCACCAGGGGTAATTCCTGAGTGCAGAGCCAAGAATGACCCCTGTGCATCGCCGGGTGTGACCCCCCGCAAAAAATGAGTAATTTTTAGGGAAGCTTATTTTATTAGTCTGGTATTTTATTCCTAGTCCAGTAATTTATTCACTATAGTGCTTAGTTAGGGAGGAAGAGTTACAAAACAGATTAGTACTGTGGAAAGTGATTTCAGCATTAAATTTTCTATGAGGAGAGGTTGAAAAGACAAGCAAATTTGTAAGTACCACAATATTTGTTATTGCAAAAGTTATCTGAGATAATTTGACATTTTTTGTTCCTTGTAATCAAAGAAGTAAACTACTCTCAGCATTAAATTTGTGTTCTAAAAGTGAACTTACTGTGTCAGAGGATAATTTGTAATTGTGGCACATGCAACCAAATATCTTCATCGGGAACATAAGGTTGGTTCTATGAGCATGTATAAGAGCGTAAGTGGGGACACTTCTAGACTACTACAAAATACAAGATTCTACAAATTGGTGGAAAATATTTCAGCATAAATTCGCATGTTCTTGCTGTAAGTTCAAAATATATTTTCATATATTTGAAACTCACAGCAGAGCCTGGCATGCTCCCTGTGGCATATTCGATATGCCAAAAACAGTAACAATAACAGGTCTTATTCCCCTGAGCCTGAAATGAGCCTCTAATCGTTGGGAAAGATGAGTAAGGAGAGTCTGCTAAAATATTAGGGCTGGGATGAATGAAGTAAATTTATGAACAATAGAATATATATATATATATATTATTTATGTTTTGACATCTGACAGTGTTTAGTGTCTACTTGTTTTTCTTTGTCAGGAATCACTCCAAGTATGGTTCAGAAATCTATGTGGGATGTGGTTATTGAGCCTGGGTCAGCTGAATGCATACCCAGAGATCATTCCTGGTGGGCTTGAGGGACCACATGAAGTGCTCGAGTTAGAACCTGGTTTGCCACATGCAAGGCAAGTGCCTTATTTGCTGTGCTCGTTCCAGTCCCAATAAAATTGCTTTTTTAAAATCTCAGCAACACATGGTATAAACTGTTAAAGAGGTAATGGAGCAAGAAATGAATATAGAAAGAATGTAAAAGGGGACATATGTCAGGTAACTTCGTCTTTGAACCCGTACCTGTTCTCAGGACAGATGGTAGAAAAGCAGCAGTTCTCCCACACAAAGGACTTTGTTCCCAGGGAACAGAAGACTGTGAGGGACAAAGATCAGTGAATACCAATAGGAAGAGGCCCTTAAATTCCATTGACTTCAAACAAGGTCTATGTACATGGGAAAAATAGTTCATGGGGAACAAGACCATAGGAAGAGAAAATCATAGAGAGCATGGACCATCAGAGAACAAGATCACTGGGGAATAAGATCAATGAGGGACAGGCCAGCCAGCAAAGCATACGAGTGATCTGGAAACAACCAGTGAGACGGCAGCACTGATCTGAACTTGTGCACTGGACTGGAGACTCCAGCCAACAATGGAAGTGTACATAATTAAAGCAAAGCAAAGGAAAACAAGAAAGGAGGAAAGAAGAAAGAAAGAAAGAAAGAAAGAAAGAAAGAAAGAAAGAAAGAAAGAAAGAAAGAAAGAAAGAAAGAAAGAAAGAAAGAAAGAAAGAAAGAAAGAA
This sequence comes from Sorex araneus, assembly GCF_027595985.1. Lineage (NCBI taxonomy): Eukaryota > Metazoa > Chordata > Mammalia > Eulipotyphla > Soricidae > Sorex > Sorex araneus. The sequence continues at coordinate 221,216,574 of NC_073313.1, read as the reverse complement.
AGAAAGAAAGAAAGAAAGAAAGAAAGGAGGGAGGGAAGGAAGGAGGGAAGGAAGGAAGGAGGGAAGGAAGGAAGGAAGGAAGGAAGGAAGGAAGGAGGGAAGGAGAGAGAGAGAGAGAAGAATAGTGTAAAGACTAAGGTGCTTGTTTTGCATAGTTAGATTATGACACATGGTCTCTCACATATCTCCGAGGAGTGATTCCTAAGCACAAAACCAGAAGTAAGCACATATGTGGCACCTCAAACACAAACACAAACATACATACACACACATGTACACACAAACACACACTCTCTGCAATAGAAAAAATAAAGAAAATAAATATGTCATAAAATCATAAATATCTGGAGTTTTTGATGACAATTAAAAAATTGTTCTAAGGTGCCTATAATTTGGTAGGGTATAAGTAATGGATTTTAATAAAAGAGATGATGGGACAAAATACACATTGTTTCACACGTGCAGTGCATCACAAGCGCTCATGGTTATTGAGTTCCACTTATCTGTGAAGCTTTTACTCAGTAAGATTTGTTGAGCAGTATACCAGCACAATGTTTCAGGTTAATTTGCAAGACATCCAGTCAGGCACCATGAGAGGGTACAAGTTGGTGGTACTAAACACACCCAGAGGAGCAGTGACTGAGAGGAGAAGGGATTCCCACATATACTTCAGTAATTTCCCCCATGTCCTTGAGAACCAAGTGCTTAATGAGTGAGGTCAACATTTCCTATGTTTGCATTTCCCAGAATGAATTTTAAGAAACCATAAAATTTGATATGCTCATAGTTGTAATGTTTAATGATTGCATAAATTGGAATGCAGCAAATTAAGCAAATACTAATTGGCATTAGTATTGAAGGATTTCATAGATAATTTGATAAGCAAAGTAATAATCTCAAAAGGGGATTCATGTATTTGATTCCAAACTAAACTAATTAATAAAACCTTTGCCCTAGAGTATCTCACCTGGAAAAATTTTTTCAGTACCACACTTTGGGACATGCTCTCCAAGATATTAATAATGAATCCTTTTGTTTGAAGCCTTAATTTCAATTATTTATCAAAGCCAGAATTCTCTGTGAAGAGGCAAACCAGACATTATTAATTTTTAGAAGTAGAATAAACTCTTACTTATGTCAAGACTAGTCAAGCTACTGTCAAATGCAAGGTGTTACTAAAAGGAAGAATAGTTCTCACTACTGATAGTGAGAACCTGGGTGATCCTTACTTTTCTGGGAAAGAAAATCAATGCATTTTTTTTATTGATTGAAGTACTGTGATTTAATTTAAAAATTTTCTGGCACACCTGCACCTGCAAATACTCAGGGTTACTTTTGGCTCAGTGCTCAGGAATTATTTCTCGGAGGGTTGCAGGACCAGAAAGAGTGCTGACGATTGAACCCTGGTTAGCCAGTTGCAAGGCAAACACCCTACCCTCTGTACTATCTCTCCAGCCTTTGAAAATATTGCTTTAATATATATATATATATTATTTTGTATTGAATTGTTGTGAGATACACAGTTACAAAGCTGTTTATTATTGAGTTTCAGCCGTACAATGTTCCAACGTCCATCCCTCCTCCAGTGTACATTTCCCACAGCCAAAGTCTTTAGTTTCCTTCCTGCTACCCCCACCCTCACCAGCCTGCCTCTATGACAGGCACTTTTCTTCTAAATATTGTTAATGATGGTTTCCTATGTACATAGTTCCAAAACCATATCTATCATGAGTGTATCCACTTCCCTTCTCCAAGCTCTCCAAAGTCCTCCCCTTTCAATGGCCCTCACCCCCTGGACACGCACAGATTCATTTCTGTGGATCAGTTCTCCAGGCTTTTGTTGCTCCCTTGCTGTGTGTCTTTGACTCCTACACATGAAAGAGATAGTTTGTATCTGTCCCTTTCTTCTCACCATTTTCAGTATTCTGTCTCTATCATGCTTTTGTCAATCTGATGATGATTTGTCTTGAAGTATTTTTATTTGGGTCTCTTTTGGCTGGTACCCTTTGGATCTCTTGAACCTGGGTGCGTGTTCTCTTCAGTTCTGGGAACCATTTAGCTATGATTTTGTTGAAATCATCAACAAATTTTCTTTCTTCTTCCTCAAGGACTCTGATAATTCTTACATTGTTCCTCTTGAATTCATCCTTTTTGCTCTACATTTGTTTTGAGAAATTTTTCATCTACTGCTGTGTTTTACAAGTTTCCCGCATTGCATATTGGAGCTCACTGATTTTATACTTATCTGCTGTGACTTTGCTGCCAAGGACTTCCACTGAGTTATTTTTTTTTCATTTCACCTACCAAATTGTTCAGTTCTGTTACTTCTAGTGTTACTTTTCTCATTTCTCTTCTAAAATTTCATGTGTTTCATTAGCTGTACCGTTGCTTCTTTGAGCTTATTATAGATCCTAAATATTTCCACTCTTAAGTACTTATCTTATTGTTACTGTTTTTGGCATATCCTATAAGCACGGGTAGCTTGCTAGGCTCTGCCATGCGGGCTCCATATACTCAGTAGCTTGCCGGGCTCTCAATGAGAGATGTTACTGGTGCCCGCTCGAACAAATCGATGAGCAACGGGATGACAGTGACAGTGACAGTACTTATCTTCAAGACTAATTGTTACCAGTTAAATATTTCTGGGCTACTATCTTCACTTGCTGAGTGTGCTGTGGTTGTGCTCTGCTTTCTCATTGTGACCATTTCAGTCTGCAGGTAGGTCTTACCAATTCAAAACAATTACACCTCCCTGCGGGCTCTCAGGAGGAACCAGCAGCTGGCTCGTGCTCTCCTCCCTCCCTGTCCAAGATATGGCCACCCGATTTGTTGTTTCTAACTAGTTATTGTTTCATGTGCTCCTTCCAGGAAGGCTTTCAGAGTTTTTGATGCTGCCACTCTTCCAGCTATAATTTATTTCCTTACTCCCCAAACCACGTGTGGCATTGTTGTCTGAATAGGAAGTGGTGTAGAATATCCAGTGAAATATATGAAGGACTGAAGTATTGCACTTTCGTGTTATGGGTATTGCTGACCTGGCAGTTGGGGAAATATGGAAGCCTGTGAGTGCAGGGTTCCAATTTGTGCAATAGGCATTGATTAGAGCAGGGCAGCAGGTGCCCGGGACAGCTACAGTAGTACTGATCTGGTGGGCGAGGGGTAAAATGCCTGATCCTGAGAGCAGTTTCTTAGGTAGGACTCAAATGTTCAGTTTGTCTAATACGGGCTGGGTAGAGCAAGGCTCAAGGTGCCCAGGAATGCTGCTGGTATTTTCCTTCTAACCACAATGTTATATTTAGAAAATATAAAAAGAGGCAGGAGATAGTACAGTGGGTAGGGTGCTTGCCCTGAATGTGGCTGACCTGGTTGGATCCACTGCACCCAATATGGTTCCCTAGCATCACCAGCAGTGATTCCTATGTGCAGTCAGAATTAATCTCTGAGCTCTTCTGGGTGTGGTCCAATAAGAAATAAAATACACACACATAAACATGTATATAGAGTAAAAAATAAGTTTCTCATTAAGAAATAACTTGGTTTTAAATTTAAAAAAAAATAGGCAGCTCCCATCTGGTATAGAGCCTCACCAGCGCACCCCCCCACCCGAGAAATTTGTCATCCTCATCGCTGCTTTGAACTAACCATAGCTCAAAGGCTGTGATCAGAAGTAAAGATAAGTTGGAGGAGATGCAACAGTGCATTGCGCTACTGGGGACACTGGACACATGTAAGATAGAAAAGTCTGGACTTTGTAGATCATATTAAGAAGGAGTTTTATAAGAAACATAACCTTAGTGGTAGGTCTTAAGCTCAGTGGCAGAGTACATATTTTACAGGTAGGCGACCCTGGGTTTCAAACTCAGCACTCTCTGTTAAAAATTTCAACCTCACTTTGTTTCTGCATTGGTGGGTGCTGATGGGACTGTGGAGACACGGGGAACTCTGGCACTCATGGTGGGGATGCTGAAACGCGTAAAATCAAACATTTCATCTGCTTGGACCAACTAGCCACTTCATTTTTGCGTTTTGTTAAAAGCGTAGACTGCTGCATAAAATCAGTTTATAAAAAAGCTATTCCTGAAGCTTAACTCAAAAACCAAGGACTGAGGCCGCCAAGATGTGATCCCGGGGGCCGCACGTGTGTGCGGCCTCTCCGCAGCTGCACCATCGTGACTCCAGATGCCAGCTAAATTTTTCAACATGGGCAGCTCCTCGCAGAATGTCTCCAGACTGAGAACTAAGCCTCGGCCCGTTGCTCGCCCAGGAGGGGAAAGGTATTTCTCTCTCTTGCCTCTTCCTTGCCGGGGGTGAAGGGCGTGGTGACTGCCATTATGACGACCACAGATAGGGTTTACATGCTGCAATGATCCAATATCTGGAAGAAATCTCCCTGGACCTAGTTGCTAAAGTACAGAAATCCAAAACCTCATATCTCTTCACAATAGGTCTGATTCTAGTGGGGAACTCCTAACAATAATAGTGAGGTTTGTGTTGAAATATTGAATATAACCAAAGTAAATAGAAAGTAAAATGAAATTTATCAGTTACAAGGCGGGGGGGCGGGGGGTGGGATGGGATGTGTACTGCGTTTTTTTGTTTTGTTTTGTTTTGTTTTGTTTTTTTTGTGGTGGGATATGGGCACTGGTGAAGGGATGATTGTTTCAACATTGTACAACTGAGACTTAAGCCTGAAAGCATTGTAATTTTCCACATGGTGATTCAATAAAATAAAATTCTTTAAAAAAAAACAAAAACCAAGGACTGAAATATTCATTTTTGCCTAAGGTAACACATTCATCTTGATTCTTATTATTTTATTTTATACAGGGCATTATCTGTACTAATATACGGTGTTTAAAAACAATTAAATCACAGCTTATATTTGTATTTATTTTCTATTCCACACCTCTATGCCTCTTGTCTTTCCTTCTCAAAATAATTTTTGTTAAAAAAGTGAATTTGTTGAGAGAGATAGAGTGAGAAGGAAAGTGTCTTCCATAGATGCAGACTGTAGGAATGGGGTGGGGGGAGGTGAGTGGGAGGGAAACTGGAGGTTGGTGGCAGGAAATGTGCACTGATGAAGAGATGGGTGTTGGAACATTGAGTAACTGAAACCCAATAACGAATAACTTTTAGCTGTATGTCTCATGGTTATTCAATAAAGTGTAATACAAATTAATTTGTTGGAGAAAAGTTATTCTTAAAATAATTTCAACTCATAATATATAATTATATAAACATAAATATGTGTACACATGCATTTTCTTTCTCTCTCCATAGATCCATATCAGTACAAAATATTCAAATTTTACCCCACCTTTGAAGCTTTAATTACCTTTTATTAAATATCTTTTTATGCTTATCAATGATAACAAGAGGCAAATAATAAATTACTTTTAAACTTAAGATTATAAAGTTTTATTAAATGAATCATGGGGCAGACAGTAATCCATTTAGCATGTGAAAATTCTGGAAAGAAAAGAACAAAATTGGAAGTTTTAGAGTCATAAAGATGATGGTATAAGAAAATAAAGGTTTCAGATGAATAAATAGGTAAAAAGAAACATATAGTCAAAATAATGAAAAATTTAGACCATATTTAAGTTTGCTGTATTTAAGTTTTTAGTGCTTTAACGTTTGCTTTAAGGACTAACGTTGATCTCACATGATAGATTTATGGAAAATAATTATTTGGTAATTGTTTTGAATCTAAGTTTCTTCTAAAGCACTTTAGTATTAAGGAATTGTAAATTTTCAAAATAATTAAGAATTTAAAACTAATTAAAAATACACCAAAGCATCTCCTTTTACCTGCAAAAGCTCTTCATGACACGGCTAAGTCCTAAGATAATGAAACACAAATGAATGATGATACTTCTCTCTATCTCCTTGAGTTCTATACTTTCAGATAGCTAGCTTTCATCTTTATGCCTCAAAAGTTTGCTCTAGTACTCTGATTATTTAAATTATCTCTGGCATTATATGTTGAGTTTCTTTCCTGTTACTGGTTTTTCACATCACATATACAGAGCTTCTGTCATTATATTGTTTTTAGTTACCTGTTTGGAACTAAAACCTGGTTCTGAAAAATATAGTTTTTTCAAAAATATGAAAGATTACACATGCCAAATTATGAATATGTATGGCCATCCAATATCTTGTACTTTCCAGTGTTTTTCAACCTTCAGTACATTTTCACGTATGCAAAGACTGAATTGAAAATAAGATTTCACATTACATGCAAATTATTTTAATATGCTACAACATAAATTATGGAGTAATGGCACACTTTCATTTTTTAAATGTGACAAGATAATAGCTTCACATGCAAATAGAAAATTTTTTTCTAAGATCTTGAAAAAGTTGGAATAGTTTCAACTGCATTATTTTCATTATTTTCTGTCTTTATTATCATCATTTAAATTTACAAATTGTTCTGCACACGATTAAGTATTCACCTGCTATCCTTCTACTCCCATTCATTCTACTCTGCACAAGACTTCAAAGTTGAAAACTTCTTCTTTTTAAAGTAGAAATCTAAAAATTTCATTCCCATACAAAGAACAAAAGAGAAGGACCAATAACTCTTTTTAATAAATATTGTATTTCTAACTTGCTAGTTTAATTTAAAAGCAAAATTCTGGTTTCTAATTGCTTCTCCAGATTCTTACTATTCTTTATTCATTTTGAGCTATAGTTAATCTGAACACCAGGGTTTCCTATATTTGTGTGTGTGTGTGTGTGTGTGTGTGTAATTTTTGGAGGGGTGTATATCTGGATGTGTTCAGGGATTATTTCTAGCTCTGTATTCTACGATCATTCCTGGAATTGCTTTGAGAATCATATGGTTGCCAGGAATTAAACCTGGAACAACTGCATTCGAGGCAAGTGCCCTACCTGCTGAACTATTTCTCTGACGCCTTAATATACATTTTTTCATGCATCTGTGTGAGTTTTCTTCTAGATCTCTTATTAACTATTCTATTTTACTTTTGCTTGGTTTCTAAAAGCGTTTTATCGTTGTCTTAGTCTAGGAAACCATTGTAACATAAATATTTTCAACTAAGACCTGTGATTTCCTTTGCTTTGCTCCCTGTTTCAACCACCCTTACTACACTACTTCAAAAGACCTACTTAAAGCTACCATATTATTTTAGAAAAATATCAAAAATATCTGGTTAATCAGGTTTGGCTGAATGGAATGAAATCACCAGGAATATTTAAAAGCAAGATATTTCAGATTTCTTGAGAATGGAAGCTACAATTTTCTTGTCTCATTATTTTGCTTCAGTAAGTTTGAGACCTGCTGTGAATTCAAAGTTTAGTAGGTGGCATGTCTATGAACAGAGCAGTGTGGTCTTGGCTTCACATTGGTATTTGCAGTTGGCAAACCCCAAAGATGCTGCACTGTGCTTTTCCACCTGCTATTCCAGCAGAGAGTTTGATGTTGGATCTTTAAATTGAGCCAAGTAAGTAGGTGAAATTATTACTTATCATATGATACTCTAGAGATTAAGGCTCACATGGAAACTTGCCTTAAAAACAAATATATTTTAGCCATAGCAACATTAGTTATTTAGAGACTATTTTATTGTTGTTTTTCTTGTTACTAAGGTTAGATGTCATTGAAACATTACATTACAAAAAATAGGTTAGAAGAAAAGTGATGATTAGATATTGACTGAATAGAGGGACAGAAAATAATTGCTACTTGTGTTTAATTTCCTTTCACAATGCTCAAATCTGAAGCCAACATTCTTAAAAAAGACCATTAAGGTGGTTATAGGAATGGTATTTTCATAGCTTCAAACAACTACATTTTTATAAAAATTACCAAGATATTTTAATGTAAGGAACTAAAATTACTTTTCCAGATTTTCCCCTGAATGTTTACCTTATAGATTTTTTATGAATTTAAAAGTAGGTGATATTTGCGACTGTGCAACATCATATGCTCTTTGTTATTGACAATAGAAAACATATGCTTTATGATGCCATTCCGACATGTCTGACTATAGGGAGGGAAACCCAAATAATGGTTGTGAGTTTTCTGTTGAAAATTGAACATAATCAAAGTAAGGAGAGGGTGAAGTGAAAATCATCTGTCACACAGGCAGAGGGGGAATGAAGGGGGGAGGGTATGCTGGGGTTCTTGGTGGTGGAACATGTGCACTGGTGAAGGGATGGGTGTTTGATTATTGTATGACTGAGACTTGATCCTGAAAGCCCTGTAACTGTTCTCATGGTGACTCAATTTAAAAAAAATAAATTATTTTTAAAAAAAAAAAAAAAGTAGATGAGAAATATAGCATTCACAATAGATGATAATGGTATTAATAATAAGACAAGAAATGACAAGTAGCCTGTAGCATGGAAACACTAAAGGAATGTCCTTAAAAGATCAGATGTTAAAAACAATGTGAACTACAGATAACACATGCTCAGTGATTCACCATGGTCCATTAAAAAATGCTTACAGAGTCATAGTCAAGGACATATTTTGACTAAGTAGGAGCCTAATACTTTTCCAAAATACTATCTTTCTAATCATTGCAATGGCCTACTTCAATATGAGGAAAGTGATCTTTGTTTCTCAAAAACATCTACTGGGAAAACACCTGCTCTCCTTCATTGTCTGCAATTTTAATGGTACTATAATGCAATACCAGCACACTAAAAAATGACCTCTATCTTCTTATATAGTTACACAGATGTTGCAATAAGCGATCAACATTGACTCATACTGAATCTAATGTCCAGAAGTAATGGAAATAAGGGCAGTAAATATTCCCAAATGATGAATTTTAAGGCAAACTGTTTAACATTCCAATTTTTTTCTGATCAACAGATAAGGCAATAGTCCAGTTTATGATTCTAGCATTTTAAATTCAGTATTCAAGGAGAATCTAAGAATCCAAGAGATACATCTGGATTCTCTGCTTTGTCACCTTGTTTGATTTATTTACTAAATCACCACAAGTATTATTTCAATCTTCAGTAATTGATCTTAAAAGACTCTTTTAGAGGAGAGACAGAGCAGAGAGTCAGGGGACTCTTTTAGGAGAAAGAGAGAGAGAGAGACACACACACAGAGAAACAAAGTACGCTTTCTTATTTAAATGGAATTAAATGATCTAAATAAGCACACATAAATATTCTTTGTTACTGATGGTTATTCAGAGATCCCACAGTCAGGAGATATATAGTAAAGCATGCATTATGCATTATTTTATGTTTTTCATCATCAAACATTTATTATGGCAAGCTTTGAGTTAGATTCTAAAGGTAGCAAAAGAAAAAAAATCATACATTATCTAATTCTCTTAGGTGTCCTCTTTCAGAGAAAGGGGGCAAGTATGTTAATAAATTTGTGAGAATGATAGTGAAGCCATAGAAAAGGGTTTGAATTTTAAAAGCATTTAGAGAAACAAAGATGGTAGACAGTCTTTTAAATATAATTTTTAAATCATTTTATTCAAGTATCAAGATTTACAATACTGTTAATTATATGTTTCATACATTTATCATCCCAACACCACACTTATCACCAAGAATGCTGCTGCTTTCCTCAAATGTTCCATGAGCCCCTCCCAGACAATTACGTAAATTCTGTTTTATAGATGAACATCTCCTCATAGCCTTGCTACACAGTCATTTATAACAATGTGGATGTACTATAAGGTATGTTTTACACCAAGTGAAATACATCAGAAAGAGAAAAAGCAAACATTGTGCATTATCAGTCATTTGTTGTATGATTTGAAAAATAAAATAGTAGTTGCCTGAAGACAGGGTGAAGATCTGGTAGTTGTGAGTTTGGGTAATGAACAACAATGGGGACTCACAAATTGATTTTTAGCACTGCATACCAGAACCCTTTAAAACAGTATAATTAAAATATCAATAAATAAAATGAAAAACTATGTAAAACTTGCTTTCATCAAAAGCATATTATCAGGTAAACCAATTGAGGTTTTCAATTTCTACTTAAATATAGAGAAACTTAAATACTTCATTTTAGATATGTTTATAAGACCTCAAATTAGACAGTTATTGCCTAATTATCAGTTTCTTGATATACTTATACCTCTCTATATCATGTCAGGTGTGTACATTCATAGTTATTATATTTTATGTAAAGTCGCAGTTTAGACCGTAAGGCTTCTTTTAAGAATACATAGAGTTTTCTCTAATCCCTAAGACTACTTATTTTGTTCCTCATGCACTTTTAAAATGAACAAATAGGTTTTATTTCAGCTAAAGTTAAAATATCGTTGGCCAAAAAAATCAGTATTGAGTTATCTACATAAAGAGTGATCAGTTGAGGTTTTTTGGTTTTTGAAATATGTATTTGTAAACATTGTTTTGAAAATACATTTTTTTCTGTGCCCCTTAAATTTTATACATGTGCCTATGCAATGATATTAACAGGAAAATAAACCATATATTTTGTTTTAATATAAATGAATCTTTAGGCAGAATCTCCTGCCCCTGCACCAGGCTGTCTTCACCAGGGACCCCTCAGAGGGGAGCGGGTTGAGTTTCCCTCCCAACCCCAAGCAGACCCCTGGCAGCTGAAAATCTCCAGAACCCAGCCATAGCCATGCTCAAGGCCACTCTCCATATGCTCGTATGAGCCTCACCAATGAAGGAATCGACAGAGGAATCTAGGTATGCAGGACCCGTGGCTGAGATCTCCAAGCCTGCTTGGATCAGAACTGGGTCTCCTCCAACCAGATCGCCAGTTTTCCAGTAGCTTGGCAGTCACACCCACAAACTCCCCCTGGCACTGTGTAATCTCATCAATGGCCAAGATCCAGAAACTATAAAATAAAACTTCCAGAAGAGAGTGACGCAATTTTTCCTGGAGTGCTCTTCATTCCTGCCTCCCCTCCCCCCTCAAATGGCAGAGCCTGGAAAGCTACCTGTGATGTATTTGACATGCAAAAAACGGTATCAACAATGTGCTCTTCGTGTTCTTGAAGCAAACAGGCACCATTGGACTACACTAGCATGTGACAGGGACAACTGAAAAGGTTATTGGTGCCTGCTCGAGCAAATTGATGAAAAATGAGAGGACAGTGACAGTGATACAGTGATTTTGTTTTCAAATGTTATTGATGCATAATGTCATTTGATCCTTTCTCTGATAAAATTTAAACGCCGGTGATCTCATTCAGAGAAACTCACACTTGCTAGCAGGTAAAATGTGTATGACAAATAGTGCATATATGATGGTGTTCAGAGACTTATGTGGTGCAAGACATCAAATCTGGGCCTCTCACATGAATAACATTTACTCAGTCTATTAAGTTCTCTTTCCAGAATCCATCTATGTTTTCCTTGAAGAAGTGTCTAGGTATTCTGCTAATTTATATTTTATATTTATGTTTTATTGTTAATTTTTATATTTTTTCTTTGTTTTGGATGTCACCTTTTGTCATATGTGTGATGTGTAAATATATTCTCACATGCAGTATGATGCCTTTATTTTGATGGGTTTGTTTCAGCATACAAAAGTTTCAACTCTTGTTTTCCTTCCCATTGGTATTGAGTCTATAAATGAATCTCTAAAACTGGTATCAATGATCATATTACTTATATTTTATGGCTTAAAGTTTTACATTCAAGTCTTCAGTCCACTTTGATTTAATATTTGTATACTGTATGATGTGGTGGGCTAGTTTCATTCTTTGGCATGTGGGTGGAGTTTTCTGGGTGGAGTTTTCCCAGCATTTATTGAGGAGACAATGAAGAAGACCCTTGTTTCATTGTAGGATTTTGAGTTCTTTGTCATAAATCACTTGATACCTATCTAGTAGGTATCACCAGTAAAATACATTAAAAACTGAAGTCCTGAAATAACATACTGTGTAAATATATTTGTCATCCTGGTTTCCTCATGGCAGCAAATGCAACTTTACCTTCAATTTGTTCAGGATAAAAGTTTATAGAGATTTTATTTATTTTTTTAGTCACTGCTACATTCAGTGTATTATAATATGCTTTCTGCTCTGCCTTCAACATCTAGAGTGTGCTATTCTTACCACTTTCATTGCTATTACTTTGTCCAAGTAATTTTCAGGTCTCACCTTGATGATGGTAATATCCTTTTACCTATCCTCAGCCCCAATTTAATGCCTGTCCTTCTAAATTATGTGCTCAACTAAGAAATCAGAGTGTTACTCTAAACACATGTCAATTCATGTTAATCCTTTCTTCACTCCTATCCAAACAGTCAGATAAAAGACACAGTTCTTATGATTTCTTATGATTACCTAAAATGAGTATTACCTTTTGACCTGATCGCCTACAAATTTTACCCCTTGCTCACTCCACTATATATATATCTAGGACACCATGCTGCTTTTAAATAAGCCATGATTTTTTTACCCTTGAGTTCCTTATTTTAATTTGTGACCTCTGTTCCATCGGCCTGGATGCTGGAACTACATATATCCAATAATTTTCATTAAAATACTTTCTTTCTTCATTTTTCTAATGCCAGACCCTAGTCAGAAGTTTCTTGGCCATTGTGCTCAAAGCTTTAATCTTTTTTCCCAATGCATCAGTTTCTAGGGCTTCTGATTTGTTTCTTTCATTAAAATGCTTTCCTAATAAGGTATATAATTTTAATTTATTCTATTGATAATCTCTTTCCAATTTCAGAATGCATCTCCACAAGAGTAGAGTTTTATTTATTTAGTTTTTCTCCCTAGAGGATATTGATGTAGACCTTATCTTCTATAATTGGTTTTGTAGCGGTGGGAAGTAACTAAGTGATAGAGCACTTGCCTTGTATGTTTGAGGCCCTGGGGCTAATACCTGGTCTAAAAAAATTAAGGGAAAACTAAAAAGGTGCTTTTCTTAAGTAACACTTTTCACATTTGGTATCAATTAGGTGCAGAAGTGCCAATAAAACCTCTGATGAGCATGAATTAAAATTAAGAAAATGAAGCCTATAGATGACATAATAACCCATCTGATTCAGTATCTTTTTGTGCAGCACATTCACATAAAAGAGTTACTCTCCTTGGGTCTTGAAATACAGAGGCTGACAGATCCCACTATTTTCACGGCTCAATTAAATCATAAAAACATCAGTTTGACAATAAACAGTAAAAAAAGCTAATATTATGTAATGGTGATTTCGGTGCTGAATTTGGAGCTTGTGGACAAGAACTTCCAGCCAGCTGTTATAGTCCTGTCCAAACCTCAAGTCATTTGTTCATTCAATAAGTATTTCTGTGCTTGTCATGCGCCAGGACTTGGATTAATACCGGGAATGTAACAATAAGTTCATCAACCCCTGCAATGCTTTCAGGGTACAAAGTTTCAAATCAGGACGAGAAATAAATAATTACATACTATCACATACTATGAAGAAATGATCTAGAACAGTAGACAATGAAAATCTCTACCCCTATCTCTTAGATCAGGGAATTCTTCTGTAAACAATAAGCATATTTAGGAAAAATTACCTGAGGTCATGGGGTGAGAGAAGAGAGAATGGTTAGAGAGAGAAAAGAAAGAGAGAGAGGAAGAGAGAGAGAGAGGAAACTGGTAAGGTGTAAGTTATCAAATTAGAAAGTGCATTGACATCTAAAAAAATGAAAAAGGAATTTTTACAAATATCCAGAACACAAGGAGAGGAATGGATAAAAAATAATATAATATAGTAGGGAGAATCTGGTAAACTAGTTTAAGACGGTTATAATTTAGACAAAAAACAATGCGGAGACAAAAGTGGTTTTAAGTAAGGAACAAATTTGCCATATTTTTCTAAAGCCATCAGTTATTTATCTTTGAAAATATATAGTTCCTCTAGTTGATTAGAAGAGAATTTATAGAAAAAAGTGTTTGGGGGTTGGGTGTTACATTTTTCGGTTACATACAGCGATGGCTAGGGTGTACTCCAGACTAAATTCTAGGCTCACTCCTGGGTGGATGCAAGGGGACCATATATAGTGTTGAGGGGGCAGCCACGTTCAAGGCAAGCATCTTAATCACTGTCAAACCTTGACCAAAAAGTTTTTACTCAAACAATGCAGTCATATTAAGCTAAAAGAGAACATTGGTTACAATAGAACATTCCTGTTATTAAACTAGACTCAAAAGAATCTTAATTTTTAACATTCCAGAAAATTTTGAATAATGTGCCCAGTGAATTTGCATAATTACAAGCACAGTTCAAGTACATGAAGGCATTTCTAATTGGAGAACAATGCCGTCTATGTTGGGTACTGCATTTCTGAGTGGGAGGCTTCTGCACATTTCCTGCAATGTATTTCTGAGTCTGTTTGGGATCTTGTTCTCATATTGTGTTCCAGTCATGTGGTGCCCCTAGTCATACTTTCAATCAGGAAGCTATGCCACATTGTTTGTACAGACAGAGAGGCAAGGATAGGAATAAATACATCATGATAACAAATTAACTTTATCATCTTTCATTAAGTCCTTGTTTGGTATTGAAAATGAATCAATATACTGAAATGAAGAAAATAAATCTTTTAAATTTTTAAAATACAACTTTTCACCTTATTCTGAAAGAAAAGAAACACTATTCCAGAAGAAAACATCTCACAACATTCTCTTATTTTGAAAACTTTATTTGGGTTGAATTTGTGAAAACTAGCTAGATGTAATTAATATTGAGATGCTGTCAGTCTGCTGAATCAATTTGTTATAAAACATAAGGACAGAACATTTCATAAAAGAATCATAAAGGTATCGTTAACTAATACATAATTCTAAAGGTTGTTGGACTAGTCCCCATTTCTTAGTCACTGTAACTGTGTATCTAACAGAGCCTAAATGTCCAGAGCTGATAGAGATTGGTGAATCTACACCAGTGATTTTGTTTTGAATGCATTCTGAATTCACCTAGGCAACAGGAAAGCGTGCAAATAGAAAGCCTTTTATTGTCTCATAAAACTGCTTTTCAACATCTTTATAAATATCATATCTCTCAAAATATATTTTATATTTTATGAAAATAGATATCATCTTGCTTTGATTTGGGGGACAGTCCTTTAAAGTATTTTTGTACTCTAAAACTAGAAATGAGTGCCCCCTTCCCCGCCCTCGCTTCCCACTCCCCCCACCCCCAAACAGTGGTGTGTGCCATCCTGCAGCACAGTGACTTTGCTCTCTGCCACAGGTTGTGAAGGACCCTGCCATCATCCCCAACTACATAGCTGAAGGGGGCATGGCCTCTTTTGGACTCAGTTAATTTTTCTCTCCCCCAGGAATCTGTAGTTGCATGTCAATCTTGACCACCCAATTCTGTAAGGAACATCCTAGCCACCTTAAGCACAATAGGCCAGTAGTTAGCTAGTATACTCCAATTTCACCAAAATACTGGTGAATACAAGAATCTATTCAAGCCCAATATAAAGGATCACATGTCTGAAACCTTCACTAGAGACCTCACATGTTTCAGAGGAACACCTGAGAGGATAGACATACTCTAGAATGGGAACAAAGGCGACCACCATCAACCAAACTCATCCAGAACCAAGAAGGAATAGTGATAGTGAACACCCCATACAACCACAACAACATAAAGAAACAGCGCAACTCCCCACCACGAGGAGAGGATGATGAAAAGAGACCAGAAGCTTCAATAGGTGTTACCCACAAATGTGAGCTCTCCTATAAAGAATTTAGAGATAAAACGCTGAAGATGGTCAATGAACTCAAAGAAATGATGGAACAGTTATCCAGTAAATTAAAGGAGGATATGAAAGAAACAGTAGAAGGGACAGCTGAGAAAATACAGGAAGAAATGAGAACAGAAATAAAGAAACTACAAAAAAAAAGTGTCACAAATAAAGGATTCGGAAAATAAAATAAAAAACTCAGTGGGTGCCCTCAACAGTAGAATGGCTACAGCTGAAGACAGAATCAGTGAGCTTGAAGATGAGCTGCAAGAAGCCTACAGGCAAAAACAAACAGTGGAAGAGACCTCAAAATAGCTCTAGGGCGAATCGGAGTCCTAGGGGATGATTCCAAGAGGAACAATATTAGAACCATTGGAGTACTAGAAGGACAGGGAAGCAACCCCAATGAAAAAGCCACAGTCAAAGAAATCATTGCTGAAAAGTTCCCAGAGCTGGAGAATGCAGACATCCAGATTCAGGAGCCCAAAGGGTGCCAGTTAAAAGATACCCTAACAGAAAAACTCCAAGACATATCATAGTTAGAATGATGGACATCACAGATAGAGGCACAATACTGCAAGCAGCAAGGTTGAAGAAGGACATCACATATAATGGAGCTCCCCTTAGATTCACAACAGACCTATAAGAGGAAACCCTCCAAGCCCGAAGGGAATGGGGGGGATATAGTGAAAAAACTCAATGAAATGAATGCTTCACCAAGAATACTTTATCCGGCTAAACTCTCACTCAAAATCGAAGGAAGGATACACTATTTTGTAGAAAAACAACAGCTCAGCAACTTCATAAACTCAAAATCAAAGCTAAAAGAAGGACTAAAGGAGCTATTGTAAGACAAGACAAACCCCTACAAACACAACAAACCCCTACAGAATGGTGGCACAAAAACCCATAACAATAATCTCTCTCAATGTCAATGGTCTAAATGCACCAGTTAAGAGACACAGAGTGGCAAAATGGATTCAGAGACTGAACCCAACATCCTACTGCCTACAAGAAACACATCTGAACAGTCAAAATAGATATAGACTCAAAGTCAAAAGATGGAAAACAATCCTCCAAGCAAACAATTCCCTCAAAAAAGTTGGGGTGGCCCTACAAGTATCTGACAACATAGACTTCAATTGAAAAAGATGAGAAGGAACAGTGCAGGCCATTTTTTATTAAGAGATATATTCAGCAAGAAAAAATCGTACTCCTAAACGTATACTCACCAAGAGGGATCAGCTAAATACCTACAAGAACTGCGAACAGACCTTAAGGAGGACATTGTAAGCAACACAACAGTAGTTAGAGACTTAAACACCACCTTATCACCTCTGGATAGATCAACAAGATTAAAACTCAGCAAGGATATACTGGCTCTGAAGGAGGAAATAGAAAAGAGAGGACTAATAGATCTATACAGGACTTTAATCTCCCCCCCCAAAAAAAGAATACACGTTCTTTTCTAGTGCACATGGAATATTTTCCATAATAGATCATGTGCTAGGTCACAAAACATACCTAAACAGAATCAGGAAGATAGACATTGTATCAACTATCTTTTCAGACCATGTGGGGAGAAAGGGATTCTCTCACTGCTGGTGGGAATGCCAGCTGGTTCAGCCCTTTTGGAAAACAGTATGGATGCTTCTCAAAAAATTAGAAATTGAGCTCCCATTTGACCCAGTAATACCACTTCTCGGAATATATCCCAAAGAAGCAAAAAAGTATAGTAGAAAGGACATCTGCACTCGTATGTTCATTGCATCACTGTTTACAATAGCCAAAATCTGGAAAAAACCAGAGTGTCCACGAACAGATGACTGGTTAAAGAAACTTTGGTACAACTATGCAAAGGAATATCATGCAGCTATTAGGAAAGATGAATTCATGAAATTTGCATGTAAGTGGATCAA
Source organism: Sorex araneus (assembly GCF_027595985.1). Lineage (NCBI taxonomy): Eukaryota > Metazoa > Chordata > Mammalia > Eulipotyphla > Soricidae > Sorex > Sorex araneus. Next base: position 221,198,993 of record NC_073313.1, on the reverse strand, counting down.
CATGGAAAGTTAAGTGAAATGAGTCAGAAAGTGAGGGTCAGACATAGAAAGATTGCACTCATCTGTAGAATATAAAGTAACAGAATGGGAGACTAGAACCCAAAAATAGTAGAGACAAGTACCAGGAGCTTAGGTCCATGGTCTGGAAGTTTGCCTCACATTCTGGGGGAGAAGGCAGCTCAGATAGAGAAGGGAACACCAGGTAAAGGGTGTTCTGAGGACCCACTCGGGATGGGAGATATATGCTGCACGTAGACTATAGACCAAACAGGATAGCCACTCAATACTTCTATTGCAGACAACACCCAAAAGGAGAGAGAGAACAAAAGGGAATACCTTGTCACAGAGGTGGAGTGGGGCAGGGTGTGGTGGGTTGAGGGGAGATAGGGTGGGGTGGGTGGGAGGGATACTGGGATTATTGGTGGTGGAAAGTGGGCACTGATGGAGGGATGGGTACTCGATCATCATGTTACTGGAACACAAGCACAAAAGTTTATAACTTTGTAATTGTACCTCACTGTGATGCACTAATAATAAAAAATAAAAATAAAAAAATGAGTGCCCTGTAAATACTTAATCTAATTAATATGATTTAACCTTGTGAGTCATATTCCTTATTGTGCAATTTTTCGAGGACATAGGCTTACGGTTTCAGTAGGCATTCTTCTCAATTTTATTCTCTGCTTCTATTCTTACTGTTACTACATTATGCTTTAGGGCCTATTCTTCTACTTCCTGTACACAACAGCTTGTGTGGTCCTTGTAGATGCAAGTCATAAAGCAGTACAACTTTAAGGTGCTGCTTCTCTTTAGTTCCTTGGCTCGTGTATTCCTTGCACCATATATTGCTATCATATACACATTTCTCATACCTCATTATCATAGATTTCAATTCCATATTTGTATTATCCAATAGAATATAGCTCAATAGTTCTTTTTATTTTTTATTTTTTTGCTTTTTGGGTCACACCCAGCGATGCTCAGGGGTTACTCCTGGCTTTGCACTCAGGAATTACTCCTGGCGGTGCTTGGGGGACCATATGGGATGCCGGGGATCAAACCCGGGTCGGCCGCGTGCAAGGCAAATGCCCTACCCACTGTGCTATCGCTCCGGCCCCTCAATAGTTCTTTTTAAAAATTTTAAGTTAATTTAATTATTTTTTTTTATTGAAGCACTGTGAGAAACAGTTACAAAGATTTCATGTTTGAGATTCAGTTGTAGGATGATCAAACACACACCCCTCCACTGGTGCACACTTTCTACCACCAGTGTCCCAAGTGTTTCTCCCCCATCCCATTACTCACCCTGCCTCCACTGCAGACAATTTCTCCAATACTCTCTACTTTGGGGCATTATGTTTTGCTTGAATTTTCCACCTCCATTCAAGCCTGCCTACAGGGGGAAGATGCTACATCGTTTATTATCCACAGCTCATTTTGAATATCTAAGGTGCTGCAGCCATGCACTTCTGAAACCTTAGATTATAAATGGTTGAGTTCCAGAGACATTTCTGTAGGGCACTAATCTATTTTGGGATTCTTTTAGGCATCTCTGGACCAGGCTGTTAAGTGCGTTAAGATGGTGCCCAGAGGCACATTGTGGGGGTGACAACCAGGCCAAGGAGTGGGCGGGAGCCAGGGAGGGACAACCTGGCACCTCTGCTGCCATGTGGCATGGAGATTTAGTCCTGTAACCTACATACCTGGATCTTGCTTGTGAAAGCTCTTGGTCACTGGGATTGCATCTGGAGTAGGCTGGGAGAGTGCACCTGCTCCATCTGGGGTTCCCTGGTGAAATTGGCTCGGTATGGGGCCCTGAGAGATCTCTGGTTCTGTGGTGTCTTCCGGGACTTGTTTCTGTGCCTCTGACTTTTGATATTTTTCTAGATTTATTTTTGGGTCTCTGAAGCAAGGGCAGTAGTAGTTTGTAGGGTGGCACTGGAGTTGGTTTGTGGGGGTGACTTTCAGTGCTTCCCTGTGTATTGGGAAGTGGGGGGAGGTAGCTCACCCCAACTCCATGAAAGCCTGTACATTTCAGTCACAAAAAAATCCGCATACCTGAATTTTTAGCGGATTATATTTTGGTGAGGTTCATCCTGAGAGGTGGAGTCTGGCCGGAGGTATGGCTGTGATTTTGGATTGTAGAAGCAAGCAGCTGCTGGGGGCTCTGCTTGGGCAGGTACAGGCCAACCTGCCCCCCTCCGATTTATCTCAGTCTTTCAGCCATGTGCAGGTCTGAGATTAATTGTGGCTTTTAGTCTCTTTCAAGATGTATTTATGGGTCTCTAATATAAGGCCAATAAATGAGCTTGTATAACTGAGCTCGAAATGGTTTGTGGGCATGGCTCCCAAATACCTAACTTTTGGCTGTTTCATTTCTTGATAAACTTGGTCCCAAGTTTTGGGGTTCTTGCCAAAGGTACAGGGGCAATTTTGGAGTGTCAGGAAGTCTGAAGGCACCACCAGACTCCTGATGCACTCACACCACAGGTGCAGGTTGGCCTATTGGCATTATAACCCCGAGCCCAATAGTTCTTAACTAAGAACTTTATTGCGATTTTAACTCTAGGAGGACATTATTAAAAGTCTAGAGATGATCTTAATAGTGAGAGTCAGGAGCTAAGATTGTTTAGTGGGTGGCCTCAATCATGCTATTATTCATCCATCCATTCGAGACAGGGCAGTCTTCTCTTCTAACAAAGACTTATCTAACCTTGATAAAGCACTGGCGGACTCTTATTACTAACCAGAGGCAAAATGTGTGGCTCTTAAGCATTTTTTGTGACTACCCTAACATTTTACAATGAATTTCCAGAGCAAAATGAGAGTTGGAATATAATAGAGATGAAGCAAAAAGTAAATGACAAGGTAAGAGGCAGGGAGATATTTTTCAGATAAAAAAAATCATTTTAGCTTCTTTCTTATTGAGAATGACCTGCTAGACTATTTCAAATTACAATTGTATAGAATCATAGTTTGTGAAGCAAAACACCTGTTGAATAATAATCTACAGCTATCTATTTTTTAAAGACAGGTGAAGCATTAATATCTTCCGTCTACATGCTGATCAATACTGTTGCCCACGATTACAGAGTATTTTCTACTCTGTTAGGAATAGACCCTGCCAGATATTCGAAGAAGTATTATTAGACTATTATTAGATTATTTATGAGTGAATGATTATAAGTTCTTGTGCAGTAAGCTTTGTTGGTTCATTTGTACTTGTTCATTTTAGAAATTCTCTTACTTTTAAGAATCCAGGAATGTAGGTGGGGTGACATTTAAATTGCCAGAAATATGATACCAGATAGCCAGTGATGCTCTGAGAATATCAGCTTGGTCAGGAAACTTGGGAAGAACGGGTTCATTGTAGAAGGTAATCGGTTAACTTTGTACATGGGGTTATGTCTTGTTACAAATTGAGTCTTTGTAATGGGAGGAAGTGGTAGAGAAGTTCTTTCCAGTCTGAAGGAATATTTTGTCTAGGGGTACAGACTCTTCAAAACTTATGTTATAATTGAAAATATGAGCTATTCAGAGTAGCTTAGACACTGAATGAATTGGTGGAGGCATTCAAGTGTGGCAATTAGGGTAGTGTGTAAGGTGATTGTAATTGCTTTGTGATTCATTGAAGAAACTTGGGATTTTTTTATTCTATAGGAAATGGGAGGCAACAAAGTTTTCAAGTAAAAACAACATTGTTAAAAAAAATAAAAATAAAAATAAAAAAGAATGAGGAGAAAATAGAGATTGTATGTAACTTCCACAATGAGAAATGTGACTTTAAATAAAATTTGATACTAATATAAAAAAAAAAGACTTATCTAACCTAAAATGTTCAGGAGCAATAAGTTTCAGAAGCCCTGTAACCTTGGAGTACATGTTCATTAAATTCACAACGTTAGATACACTGTATCTTAGTACTATCTCTATCCAAACAGATATGCAAGGCTACTTGCAACACAATTGGATACTGAAGCTTGAGCAAGTTAATTAATCCTTATGAAAATATACCATGTCATCTCTCTCCACTATTTATCCATTCATAAATATTTTACTGCTTACTCCTAAATGTCAAGTCTAGGGTTACTTAAAGGTGTATATAGAATAATATACATCACTGTATCACTGTATCACCATCATCCTGTTGTTCATTGATTTTCTCGAGTAGGCACTGGTAACGTATTCATTTGTCCCTGTTGAATGCTAGTATAGCCCAATGGTGTCTGCTCACTCCAGGAACACAAAAAGCATGTTGTTGTTACTGTTTTTGGCATATCAAATGTGTCACGGTAGCTTGCCAGGCTATGCTGTGCAGGAAAAAATAAATAACTAAAAAAATAAATAAAAAGAAAAAAATAAAGTCGTTATGTGACAGCGAATGTGACTGTGGGCTCCAGGAGCCACAGTTTTATAGTCTCTGGATCTTGGCCATTGATGAGATTATATGGCACCAGGGGGAGTTTGTGGGTGTGACTGTCAAGCTGCTAGAAAACTGGGGATGTGGGTGGAGGAGGCCCAGTCCCAATCCAAGCAGGTTTGGAGCTCTTAGCCACAGGTCTCGCATACCTGGGTTCCTCTATCAGGTCCTTCATGGATGAGGCTCATCCGAGTGTATGGAGAGTGGCCTTGAGCATGGCTGTGGCTGGGTTCTGGAGGTTTTCGGCTGCCAGGGCTCTGCTTGAGGCTGGAAGGGAAACTCAACCCGCCCCTCTCCGAGAGGGCTCTAGTAAAGACAGCCTGGTGTGGGGACAGAAGATTCTGCATCACTCTCTTTTGGGTGAATAATAAACATAGCAAACATGAAATTCTTGGACTTTATCCTAATAGCATTTATAGGATATAAAGCAGAATTATGAAAAAAATTAAGTATAAGATAGTACTATTACTCTGATTTTGTAATTGCTTTAAATTTTATTGCAATTCCTTGAAAACCTGAAATGAATATAAGAAAATTTGGAATAAAATAAAAATTCTCATCGAGTTATTTAGAAAAAACAGATTCAAGCATTATTAAATGCCTACAAGTGTTATTTTACATTTTCTCTCTTTATGTCCTACTTCTCCCCATTTTATACAATTCATAGATATGTCTTCATAAAAAATTAGATTACCTATACATGATTTATTATTATAGTGATATTTATTTGTAAAACATCCTACAATATTAATTTGATTATAACTTGCAAGGATATAAGTGTTAGAAGTGCTTTCGGGATTGAAGAGGGATTTTCTTTCTTAATTTTTCTTCTTTGGGTATTACATCCTATAGTACTCAGTATCTGTTTATGGCTCTGTGCCAGAAAAGACCACTTTCAGTGCTTGGAGACTATTTGTGGTTTCAGGGATTTGAACTGGGGCTGGCAGGAAGCATTATTAATGACTAAATCCTGTACTATCTGTGGAAATCATGAAAAGTTTAAGGCAGAATTTAATTATGGATATTCTGCTGATTCAAATGAGAATGAAGATATTAATATTCTCTTTCAATATTTTTCATACTTTGTCTTTTTCACATAGACAAATTCTATTTAATATTCCTCAATTACACTGTTGGAAGAAATGGGTATATTTATACAGCTACATAGAAAAACACAATGAAGGCTTCCCCCCAAATTAAAATTGCATCTATTTTATGATACAGCAATTCTGATTTCTAGGTTCATACAAAAATATAAAAAATGTAATCGAATAAGACAAATGCACCCCTATGTATAGCACTTTTCATAATAGCCAAGATATAGACACAATATAACTGCTGTGCATGGATGATTGTACAAAGATATAGTACCTAAACAGAATGACATATTACCTAGGTTAGTAGAAAGATGAACTGGAATGACAGCACAGTGGGTAGGGAGTTTGCCTTGTACACAGACAAACTGTGTTCGATTTCTCTGTCCCTCTTGGACAGCCCAGCAAGCTACTGAGACTATCCCTCCTGCACAGCAGAGCCTGGCAAGCTACCCATGGTGTATTTGATATGCCAAAAACAGTAAAAACAAGTCTCACAATGGAGACGTTACTGATGACCACTCAGGCAAATCGATGAACAACAGGATGACAGTGCTACAGTGTTACAGTGCTACTAGAGAGATACTTCAAGAGCATTTGCCTAGGCATGAAAGGCCCTATGTTGGATTGCTGCCACCGTAGGCTCCTAAGTATTTGGATATAGTTAGGATGTATAGACTGTATTGACTGGATGATAATAGAGGGTTTTAGAATTTTGGATGTTGTTATAGTGTTATATCATATATTTAAAGATATGTGAAGTTGTATGCATAAAACAGTGTTGAAAACCTGTGCTACCAAAACTAAAATAATGGAAATTTACCCAGTAAAAAGGGAAAAAACATGGCCAATGCAAATTCAAATAATACCAATTATTTAGAAAGTCTCATATTTAGGCATTCATCTAAAAATGTGCTTGGTGAATTCATTTTAATTATCTACATATCTTCATAACATATGCACACATAGGAATATTTACTCCTAATGATTTTGGTTTGTGTGATTCATATAACTTTAAGCCTGAAGGAAAAAAAATATATGTATTTTATTATGCTCTCATGAACAAGAGAATCTAATTTTATTTGCACCTATGAAGACAGCTTACCTATAGAAGAGACCTATGGTATTTTTTTAAAATACATTGTTTTTTGTTTTGATTAAAAATATTTTATGCAAATTCCTGCAAATGTCTTTTGTGTTGATATTTTTCTGGTGAAATGGGAATATTTTTCTGTTTAATTATTTGGAAACTGCAATAGAGAAGCATATAGTTTTGTAAAACAATGGTACAGGTAAAACAGTAATAAACAACTCTTTATTTAAAAGAAAAAAATAAGCAAGCAACATCCAAGGAAAAATTATAAAGGCTTTAATTTGTGTTTGAGGATAATCCATCAAGAAACAGAAATTGCTGATACCACTCCTTAGAAGGATGTATGTCTAATATATTTAGAGGATTAAAGACTTTGCAGCAAAAGAAGCCAGCTTCAGGTAACACTTAAATTTCAAAGGCCAGCCCGGAGAGTATGTTTGCATGGGTATTATCTTTTTCAAAATAATTTTTCTGCCACATTTTTAGGATTAATTTTATTACCCAGAGTATAATTTTATCTTTTATATATTTTTCAAATAAACTGTATATTTTAGAACAGTTTTTGACTTACAGAAAAGGTAAGTATTAAGATTTACCATATACCCTATAATTTTTTCATTTGCTACCATTTTATTTCCTCTGTCCCTCTCAGAGAGCCCAGCAAGCTATTGAGAGTATCCTGCCCTCATGGCAGATTCTGGCAAGCTACCCATGGCATAGTAAATATGCCAAAAACAGTAACAACAAGTCTCACAATGGAGACGTTATTGGTGCCCGCTCAAGCAAATAGATAAACAATGGGATGACAGTGCTACAGAGCTACAGTGCTACCATTTCATATCAGTATGTCTCATGGATTATAATTAATGAAGTATTATTGACAGAATAAAATCTTACAAACTAGACTGCATATTTTATCCAGCTATCTATGGAGTTTAACTCAATTTCCTTTTCAAGTTCCATAATACCACCAAAGATACATTTAATTGTTGTTATATCCTACATGTCACTTGTGACAACTTCTCTTATTTTCTTCCTTTTTGAAGAGATGAAAATCACTATATACACCCACCCTAAAAATACTTAAAATGCTATTTAAGAAGAAATCACACCTTCACAGTAACATAGGGGGTATTAGTGAATTAAGACAGAGGGACAAGAACTTAGTGATCTCACTAATCTGTGACATGTAGAGAAAACAAGCAGGGGAATAGCCAATATCAAATAATAAGAAATCGGGGCTGAAGCGATAGCATAGCAGGTAGGGCATGAAGATGATCCAGGTCCAATTCCCAGCATCCCATACGGTCCCCTGAGCACCGCCAGGAGTAATTCCTGAGTGCAAAGCCAGGAGTAACCCCTTGTATTGCCGGGTGTGACCCAAAATAGAAACAACAGCAACAACAACAACAACAACAGCAACAACAACAATACTGAGAATACAGGAAAGCATGGGAGTGAGTGCAAAGAAATAATGTAAACCAGAAGTAACATAAGAGAATTGATGGGGGACCTTGGATAGTCTCTTTGGTGGTGTTGTGGAGAGGTAACTCTGCTTCAATTCCATATAAGCATTAAACAACAAAACAAAAATGTTAAAACAAAACATGATCCTGTCTCTCCTATGTAGGTGTGATGTAGCAGCCCTGCAAGTATAAAGCAATACTTTGATTGCACCATTATCAAAAGTATTAAATGGTACAATCTAGCTATTTATCCAAAGCACAATTATTGATTCAGAGTCAACAATACTGAAAACATGAAATCCAGTGGACAACCAATAGACTTTAAGTTGTTCCTGTCAAGGTGACAGGCTGGGGTCTTGGGAGAGCTCTGGTGGACATAGGTGGTGGAATTGGTGCTGGAACATTGCATGACTAAAATTCAGCTATCAGTAACTTTTGTAAATCAGGGTTTTTTATTAAATTAAAAATTTGAAATTAGAAAATGAAAGCTATGCTCCATTTCATTGAGCATAATATATTGACATAAATTATACAAATTTAGTTATCATTGAAGATTTCTATTCTCTTCCATTAAAAATAAGTAGTTTAATGAGTTACACAAGGAGGGACTCATAGATGTTAGAAACTTTGGGTTATAATCCACTGCTACTTTATTTATTTTCTTATAAAATAGTTTCAAATGTCTTTAGCCACTGGCAGCTTTTTCACTTGTCTCCCTTGATAGCACTTCACCATATGGTAAACTTTTTCCCTTTTGCTCATAAAGCTGTACCACCAAATTTATTAATTGTAAAAACTCTTTCACTTTATGTAACACTCCACAGAGCTTTTTTTTTTTTTTTGGCTTTTTGGGTCACACCCAGCGATTCTCAGGGGTTACTCCGGGCTCTGCACTCAGGAATTGCTCCTGGCAGTGCTTGGGGGACCATATGGGATGCCGGGGATCGAACCCGGGTCGGCTGCATGCAAGGCAAACGCCCTCCCTGCTGTGCTATCGCTCCGGCCCCAGAGCTTTCTTCTTATTAAAAAAGACAGTTAAATGCTAAATTTACTGAGTATAGTTTTGATTTTTAATAATCTCATAAGATCCTTTAAAATTTCAGTTGGCTAGAGTTCTTTTATTCTTCAGACCAGAATCCATAAGGTACATTGAAGACAAGGTCGGCAAAACCCTCCACAACATTGAAGCTACAGGTATCTTCAAAGAGGACTCCCCACTGACCAGGCAAGTGAAAACAGACATAAACAAATGGGACTATCTTAAACTGAGAAGCTTCTGTACCTCAAAAGATACAGCGACCAGAATACAAAGACAGTCTACAGAATGGGAAAGGATATTCACTAAATATCCATTGGATAAGGGGTTGATATCAAGGATTTATAAGGCACTGGTTGAATCTGCAAGAAGAAAACATCCAACCCCATCAGAAAATGGGCCAATGAAATGAACAGAAACTTTCTCAAGGAAGAAATCGAATGGATAAAAGACACATGAAAAAATGCTCCTCATCACTAATCATCAGGGAGATGCAGATCAAAACAACAATGAGATACCATCTCACACCACAGAGACTGGCCCACATCCAAAAGAACAAAAGTGATTGGTGTGGCGTGGATGTGGGGAGAAACAGACTCTCCTTCACTGCTGGTGGGAATGCCAAATGGTTCAGGCCTTTTGGCAAACAATATGGATGCTTCTCAAAAAATTAGAAATTGAGCTCCCATTTGACCCAGCAATACCACTTTTGGGAATATATCGCGGAGATGCAAAAAAAGTATAGTAAAAGTGACATCTGCACCTATATGTTCATTGCAGCACTGTTCACAATAGCCAGAATCTGGAAAAATCCCGAGTGCCCGAGAACAGATGACTGGCTAAAGAAACTTTGGTACATCTACACAATGGAATACTATGCAGCTGTTAGGAAAAGATGAAGTCATGAAATTTGCATATAGGTAGATGAACATGGAAAGTATCATGTTATGTGAAATGAGTCAGAGAGGGACAAACATAGAGAGATTGCACTCATTTGTGGAATATAAAGTAACAGAATGGGAGACTAACACCCAAGAATAGTAGAGATAAGTATCAAGAGGAGTACTCCACAGTTTGGAAGCTGACCTCACATGCTAGGTGAAGAAGCAGCTCTGATAGAGAAGAGATCACTAAGCAAAGGGTGCAAGGCGGGCCCACTAGGGATGGGAGATACAGGCTGAAAATAGACTATAGACCAAACAAGATGCCTACTTAATACCTCTGTAGCAAACCACAACACCCAAACAGAGAGAGTGAGTAAATGGGAATGTCCTGCCACAGAGGCAGGGTGGGGTGAAGGGGCCAGGGTGGGGGTTGTGGGAGGGATGCTAGGACCATTGGTGGTGGGAAATGGGCACTGGTGGAGGGATGGACACTCGATCATTGTATGACTGAAACATAAACATGAAAACCTGTAAGTCTGTAACTTTGTCTCACAGTGATTCACTAATATCACAATCACGATCACCAAATCCCATTAATCATGGATTTCTTGAGCGGCTCAGTAACCTCTCCATTCGTCCATTCCCTGAGATCTTAGAAGTCTCTCTAGACTCTGCCCTCCAAATGATATCGCATTGGAGGCTCTTTCAGGGTCAGGGGAATCAGATCCAGCTTGTTACTGGATTTAGCATATAAATACACCATTGAAACCTTGCAAGGCTGTCCTATGTGGGCAGGAAACTCTCAGAAGCTTGCCAGTTTCTCGCAGAGGGAGAAGTAGGCTACAAGATATTGCGCGGCGGCTTTGCGGCTATGATTCTGGAAGCTCACTTTTAAGTCTTCGGATGTTGTCCGTTGATGGGATTACACACACCTGGGTTCCTCTGCTGGTACCTTCATGCATGAGGCCTGTCCGAATGTGTGAAAAGGGGCCTCCAGCATGGTTGTAGCTAGGTTCCGGTGGTCTTCGGCGGCTGGGAGTTATGCTTGGGGTGGGGAGGGAAGCTAGAGCCCATCCCCTCCGAGGGGCCCCGGGGAAGACAGCCAGGCGTGTGGGCAAGAGACTCTCTGCATCACTCTCTTCTGGGAGCTAGCTTTTAAGTCTCTGGATGTTGGCCGTTGATGGGATTAAACAAATCTGGGTTCCTCTGCCAGTATCTTCATGCTTCACTAATAAAATAAAAAAAAAGTTTATCACCAAGAACAATGGTTGTTTATATGAAAATCTTAGGCTGTTTGTGTGTACCAAAATATGAAGATAAAATACTTAACTGGGAGACACAGTCAATGTTTGTCAGGGATCTTGTCTATTCAGTGAAATACTAAAAAACTAAACATTGTAATTTGAAATAGATAACTAAAAATAAATTATTTTAGCTTTCAGATTGAATTGAGATTTCAGTAAATTTCAGTAATGACTGTTCTGATGATAGATATAATAAACATCATTATCCTGACTTCATTTTACTTTGAGAAGTTTTCTCCTTTGCTTCTATATGAGAAGAAAAGCTATGTCCATTCTTACAATCAGAAATGCTGTGTATCTTAAAACCTAATGACCTTCATCATCATATTTATTAAATCTCTTAAAATAAGGATGTAGTTCTCTTACCTAATTTTTTCATATTGTGCCCTGAATTTTTTCCATATATTTGCACTTCACATTTGACTGAGTGATTTGCTATTAACTTCAGTTACACATGGTCAAGATAGATTACCTTCATATTTTTTCCCATTTTCCTATTTGTTTAACATCTAAGGAGATAGAGACATCATTTCACTGACAGTTCAGATTAAAAAAAAGTAATTTCAGTGCTTTATATCATTTTCAAATTGTAAATTAAAATTTGTTGAATCTTCATATATTTCACCAAGGCTCCATACTGTATATGTACTACATACATACAGTATTGTTCTAGATGTCATTTCATCAAAAACAGTTTCTAGAATTGTCATCTCACACAACATTCTATTAATAGTCTTCTACTCAGTCTCTAATGCAATTTAGATCATTGCCACATTCCCCTCATTATACTGGCAAAATTATTCCAACATAGATTATTTAAACATATTCTATTCACTCCAAGAACCTGGGAGTTTATCTTCTCACTCCACTATCCATCAATCTCTGGTGTTTATTCCATATATTAAAACATTCCTATTAAAATGACATACATTTCTTTTCATTTCCTATTTTTTTTTCTTTTTGGGTCACACCAAAAGGGGTTACTCCTGGCTCTGAACTCAGGAATTACTCCTGGCGGTGTTCAAGGGACCATATGGGATGCTGGGAATCGAACCTCGGTTGATCACATGCAAGGCAGTCGCCCTACCCCTTGTGCTATCACTCCAGCCCCTCCTTGTTATTTTTACAACCAATTTCACAAACTGATTTCAAGACAATATAATGTCAATTTTCATTTACTCTCTTGATTATGTTCTCTTTGTCCCTCTTTTGAGGAAATGCAAGGAAGTCTCTGGGATTATTTAAAAATACAAAGAAGACCCTGGAATTATTTTTCTTTAACCACAATCTCTAAAATCTCAAAGTTAATTTACTTTATTTTAAAAAATGCTCTTTAAATTATGTGTGAGGGTATTATTTAAGGATACTTCTCCCATCCTCCCATCTTATTCATAGTTATATTTTATTTTTAAAATGTGTTACTCCTGAGACTGCAGAGCTAGTACAGCAGGTAACTCACTTGTTTTGCATGAGGCAGGTCCCAGTTCAATTCCCAGCATCACATAGTCCCCTCCGCAACTGCCAGGAATGATATCTGAGCACTCTGGGTGTGCCCCCACCCCAAAGAAATATATCATTCTTTACTCTATCATCGTCTTTTATATATATGCATAAAGAAGAGGTTATTTGTTGTGGTAAAGTCCACACATGAAAAAAGTTCCGGGCTTGACACATGCAGTGCAAGAGATGACCTCAGGACCTTGCACATGCAAGGTATGTGCTCTATAATTTGAACTACATTTAGGACACATAGAATTTTTTCATTTTCTTACTCAATTTATACTACTTAAAATTTATACTATACTTACTCAATTTATACTACTTATTTTCCAGTAATAATTGATATTTACATTGTGCTGTAAGAGACAGGGAATGGCTTTGTAGAATTTGTAAAGAGCTTACTTCATAATATTGAACTACCAAATTATTACATGCATACAGATAACAATGAATCACTATTACTCTTGCCTCAAGCAAATGCATATTTGAATTAACATGTGTTGATTCCAGATAATAAAATAGATTTTCTATGGCTAATAGAATTTATGATCCCCACCCCAGGGTTCAAACCCAGACGACCCACCCTACTGGAGGCAGATAAATACCTCACCGGCAGACCTCCACTATCTCACTACCTAGCCAGTGCCACACTCCAGGTCGCTTCGTGGTCACGTGACACAGCATAGGACACCTAATACCCATTTTTCCATAATTTTTGCACCATATTTTATGGTTTTCAAATATGGTATGAACCATGTGAACACCTATAAGGGCGATTGGAGCCCGCCCTAAAAGCCTCTGTCCCTCTCGGATAGCCTGGCAAGCTACGGAGAGTACCCGCCGGAATGGCAAAGCCTGGCAAGCTACCCATGGCATATTTGATATGTCAAAAATGAAAAGTAACAACCATGGGCATCATTTGCCTGACATCAAAAGAGCCTGCCTTCAATATGGCAGCATTAAGAAGGATGAGCAAAGAAAGGCTGATAAAATCTCAGGGACAAACTAAATTGCCAAAACAATGAAAGACTAAAATGACTGTACTTTCAACACATGTACTCTGAATCAGAAGCATCCATCGAAGACCTGATGGTGCAAGTGCAGAAGATTAAGTATGACATCATTGTTCTGACCGAAACGAGAAGGCATCAATCACATGTACGCCATTTTCCACACTGGAGAAGAACTATTTCTCGGAACATGCAACAACAGAGGCGTCAGTGGCATCAGTGTCCTTGTCAACACGAACTTGGCCATGGCCATTGATTCATTCGAATGCCTAACAACCCATTTCAGACGATTACACTTGAATAAATGTGGCTCACTGCTGGCAGTTTCTGTCTTCGTCGTCTATGCACCAACATCTAACTACGATGAAGAAGAAATTGAGAAGTTTTACATGGAGCTGAGAAGTTCTATAAAGACCACACTTTCTACAAGATCATTGTTGGTAATTTTAATGCCAAGATAGGACTGAAAAGGTTGCCCAAAGAACTCCAATTTGGGACCCATGGCCTAGAATGGAATGAACAGGGTGAGAGACTATCTGAGTTCATCATGTCAACCAAGACCATCCATGATAACGCACAGTTCTAGAAGGCCGAATCTAAACGTTGGAGAGGGGAGTTTCCCAGTGGACAGTTCCACAACGAAATTGACCACATATATTCAACTGAAGGTTTAGCCTGACTGATGTTGCTGTTGTCCAAAAATTCCAAATGGGATCAAACTACCGTCTCCTTCATGCAAATTTCTACTTCACAGAGCAGAGAGAAAGAACTGAAAAATTTAAGTTTAAGAAGAGAACTCCCAGAATGACCACTAACTGGGAGCTCGTTGACACTATTGCAGCAACCTTGGAAGATGCCATCCTTGACAACATTGATGAGGAATACAATTGACTGGTTCAGCACCTCCATGACCGCGTGAAGAATGCCGAGAATGAAAAAGCCACAGACACCTGTCTTTGGAAACTCTCAGCTCATTCGCCAACGTGGTTTGGCATGAGCCTCAGGCAACCACAAGCTAACATCTGAGCTTGCAAAGCTGTGCAGAGAACCAATAAAGGAAGACCTCAAAGAGAGAAGAGCAGCAGTGTTGGCTGGTGTGACAAAAGCCAGGAAAAGTATTTGCAATGCTTGCCTGTGCTTCACCAACTACAAGACCAAGATGACTGCCCTCCGACGTCCTGATGGATCTATCACATTTTGCAGAAGGGCAATGGAGAGAATTATTCACAACTTCTACTCGGATGTCTTTGACAGCCACGTCCACCTACCCACATACCAAATTCCGTAGGATGGATATGTCGATACAAATGCCCTACGTTCCGAAATCCGACATGCCATTTCATTGGTAAGGATGTGTACAGCATCTGGTCCAGACAAGGTCAGACCTGAACACCTGAAGAACCTGCCACCAGTACTCATCAATACACTGGATCGACTCTTCATACGCTAACTGTTCAAATGCAAGTTTCCATCCCAATGGAAAACCAGTAGGAACGTTCTATTGTACAAGAAGGGAGGCATCCATGACATCAGCAACTATCACCCAATCTGACTGTTATCCATCCTCTACAAGTTGTTCACTTGAGTCATCCTAATAGAATAGGCAGAACACTAGCCTAAGGACAATCATGCGAGCAAGCTGGGTTCCAAAAAGGATTCAGCATGATCAACCATATCCACACAATGACCAAACTCATTGAAGTTTTGAGAGAGTTCAAGATGCTGCTCTGTCTAACGTTCATCCATTTAAAGGCCTTTGATTCTGTTGAGACTGAAGAGGTCATTGAAGCCATAGCCAAATAGGTTGTTCAAACTCATTACATGAAGATCCTCCATGAGCTGTATTATGGTTCGCCACCAGGATCTCATCATTCTACAAGGAAGTGATCATTGACATAAAGAGAGGGGTTCGGCAGGGTGACACCATTTCACCGAAACTCTCCATTGCCACCCTGGAGAACATCATGTGACGGCTGGAATGGGAAGGATTGGGAGTGAAGATAGACAATCGACAACTACACCACCTCTGCTTCGTTGATGACATAGTTCTCATAATGCCAAACATTAGCCAAGCGGCACAAATGCTGGCCAACTTCGACTGCGAGTGTGGAAAGGTCAGATTGCAGCTGTATCTCAGCAAAAGGATGTTTATGAAAAACCAACGAGTCCCTGACGTTCCATTTGCTCTCAATGGAACTAACATCTCTGAATGCAGCAGCTATGTATAGCTGGGTTGAGAACTCAACATGAGGAATGACTTGGTGCCAGAACTGCGCAGGAGGAAGAGAGCAGCACGGAACGCTGTCAAGAGCGTCAAAGAAGTGGTTAGGAGGACAAAGAACTTTTGGCTGGGTACATCTTTTCGACTCCACTGTTCTTCCTGCTCTAACATATGCTTCAAAGACCTGGGCCCTACGCAAACAGGATGAGAATGCTATTTGGGTATCCCAATCAGGAATCGAAAGAGCCATGCTAGGAGTATCATGTTCTACTCAAGTGAGAGAAGGAATCCGCAGTTCTGACCTTCTTCAACAATCACGAATCAGGAGTGCTTTTGCCAAGGTATCAGAAATCAGAGGGGCTGGACATGTAATGCAATTCAGAGATGACTGATGGACTAGAGCTGTTACCAACTGGATTCCATGGGACATCAAAAGACTGTGTGGCTGCCCACCAATGAGATGGACAGACTTCTTCGTCAAAACCCTAAATGAATGATTTGAGGCTCTTCCTGTTCCTGGAGAGAGCAGATATCATTAAGCTACACTAGCACGTGACAGGGAAAAATGGAGACATTACTGGCGCCTACTAGAGCAAATTGAAGATCAACCGGATGACAAGTGATACAAGTGATACAAACGAATAGAATTTATGTATTTCTTCCTCTATACATAAGAGCTTCAAATGTCTGAAACTACGGCACTTTAATTTCTTTGATCTTTTTGTTTAACATATAATTTACTAGACCAATTTTACAATTGTTATTCTTAGGGTGAATGATACCAGTAAAACTAAAAAAAATTAATATTCACTTGTTACTAAATATCCATTCTGTACAAATAATGATTGGTATCTAGTACAGTACTGTTAATATGCAATGATCTCTTTGCAGGTGAGAACCTTTGGGACAATGATGGAGGGCTATTGACTCTGGGGATGTGCAGTAGTATTATAAGTATAAAACAATAGCATTAATACTTTTTCAAACATTGTGCTTCAATGCAAATAAATTTTTTAAAAAATTAGAATTTTTATATTGAAATCAGCCAATTGAATCAGAAAGAGTCTTGAAGTAGGACTGTTTTAATTGGGTTGTCATCTCCTAGAAAATTGATTGAAACATTTCCACGGAGACCAAACTGATATTAACTTTTAAGATGTAGTTCTACTGTATCCTTCTTTTATCTTTTTCCTGTAAAGAGTTCTTTGTTTGAGCAACAAGAAACACATATAAATTAAGCGCCAAATGAATTTTTATGGTTATGGAGTACTTACGGAATCAACAATACATCTAAAATTAGACATGGGATACTAGCAAAAACACGAAGGTAAGGCAACAAAGATAATAGCTATACATGTTCGGAAATGACATTTGTGAAGCCAAAGCCGAATCAGAAACTGGACTATTCCTGACTCCACTGTGAATAGTTTCTCTAAATTTGGCCCAAATCTTTACTTCACCATTGCAATCAGTATTCCTAGTATGACTAATTGACCATGAATTCTGTAAAGTGCGATATAAATTCTGCTGCATAGGGTTAAAGAGAGGCAATATTTATTTATTTTTTATTTTATTTTGAGGAACTAAAAACAATGTATCACATAAGTATTCCTACAATAAAGGTTTTCAAATTTAAGAATGCTTGAAGTTGAAGGTTAACAATATAGACACTTAAATACACACATATTGCAATAACATTTTTATCACTGTTAGGATTGTAGCTTAAAAAATTGGAAACACAATTTTCTAAGCTGAAATTGCTAAAATTCCTAGCAATTTTCTTATATACTGTTGTCCTTATTTTTGCACGTAAATTTATGCTTTTGGACAATACTATTAATTTTATTTTTGTTTCAATGTGAATGCTTATTGAACTGCTTTTTGGTTTATAGTCATAAACCCAATTTTCCTCTGTGAGTTAGAATTTAATGGTTTTTGTTTGAAACAATTATATAATTTTACTATTTTTTGTGATGCCTAAATATCATTTGGCTTTAAATATATATCTTACCTTGATGTCAAATTGATTAGGGCTCAAATGGGACTTGTGAGTTCATGTGGCTTGTATATTAACTTAATCACCTGTTTCTAATGTACAATATTCTAGACTTTATTGGCAGGGTGTATCACAACTTTTAATGAATTACACACTCTGCCAAGACACATTTTAAAAGGAAAGAAACCAAATCATTAAACCAGGTTTATACCATTAAGGATATTGGACTGATTAGATACTTTGGTTTAATTTGTTAGAAAAGGCAAGGAAGCTTTAAGTTTCATTCATTATTTAAGTTTTGATTTTATCTACTTGAAATATGAATCTATTTTGAGTAATGGAAAGAAAATTTTGTTTTCAACCAAAACATATGTTTGCATTGAATATAAATTGAGTGCACATAAGTATGTATGTATGTATATTCTTAATGCTGGGGTGATTGAGCACTAAGATATTTAATTTCAAAATATTCTGTAGTACATGAATATATTCATTAGACTCCTAAGTAGCCCTTGAGTGGATTTAGCCAGAGACAGTCTTTAATGTCCTTTTTTTTTGCTTTTTAGGTCACACCTTGAAATGCTCAGAAGTTACTCCTGGATTTGCACTCAGGAATCACTCCTGGCAGTGCTCAGGGGACCATATGGGATGCTGGGAATTGAACCCAGGTTGCGTGCAAGGCAAATGCCCTGACCACTATGCTATCATTCCAGTCCCTTTAATGACTTATTTTGTTTTCAAATGCTTGAACAAACTATGAAGCCATCAGTTATTGGAAATATATTGCATTTATATATAAGTGCATAAATGCCATATCTATAATATCTATTTATCATCTTTGAATTTATTTGATAAAAGATGAATTAAAAATGAAATTGTCACCTTAACATCTATCTAAAGTAGATATACACATTCATTACAAATACCCTTATGGTGTTCGTGTTTGAATCATTTTAAAATTAAAATTGATGGGTTAAGATGCTGATTGTAGGGGATGGAGCAATACCATAGCAGGTAAAGCATTTGCCTTGCACGCGGCCAACCCGGGTTCAAATCCCAGCATCCCATATTGTCTCCTGAGCACCACCAAGGGCAATTCCTGAGTGCAGAGCCAGGAGTAACGCCTATGCATCTCCGGGTGTGACCCAAAAAGCAAAAAAATAAAAATGATGTTAATTATGAACTTTCAAATTAATTTGAAGTTTCTATCGGGTTCAAATTATAAGTATAATGAAAAATGAAAGATATATTCTTTCAGTTTTTAAATGTTTGGCTAATTAGGCTAAAGCATCATTCACATGTTGACAACCAAATAAACTACTGCTAAACATTTTTAATTTAACTTATATCTGTTAATGTAGCACTGTCGTCCTGTTGTTCATCGATTTGCTCGAGCAGGCACCAGTAACGTCTCCTAGTTATAGCACTGTAGCACTGTAGCACTGTTGTCCCTTGTTCATTTTTTTGTTCAAGCGGGCACCAGTAATATCTCCATTGTGAGACTTGTTGTCACTGTTTTTGGCATATCAAATATGCCATTGGTAGCTTGCCAGGCTCTACTGTGTGGGCAGGTTACTCTTGGTAGCTTGCAGGGCACTCCAAGAGGGATGGAGGAATTGAACCCAGGTTGGCTGCATGTAAGGCAAAGGCCCTACGTGCTGTGTTATTGCTCCAGTCCTCTGTTAATGTAAATGAAATTATTGATTAACATTCAAGTTTCAAATACGTTCAAAAGTTTATTGTTAAACATTTAGTAGCAATAGCACTACCTGAATATAACAGTTAAGTTCAGAGACTGTGGAACTCAAGCATAGTGTAAAACTTCCAGATCCACATCTATGTGGTCTAGTGATGTTCTAGTCACAGTTCTTGGATGGCATGCTTCGTCCTGACATCAGAAGGTGGTATTTACCTAAAAATATGTCATTGGAATAAACTAGCAGACTATATGTTTCGTTAATATGAATAATTTATTGGTCCAAGATTATTCAATAATTAAACTAATTACTTTATGTCATTGTGTATATCAAATCTAGTTACACATTATTTGCATAATGTGAAATGTGTTTTATATGCAAATATTATTTACATATTTGTTTAATTGATTTTTATTCTTTTAAGATATCAATAACATTATTTTAAAATACATAAACAATACAAAAGATCATTTGCATAATTATACAGCCATCTCTTCCCTGAATCAAGTGACAATTATTAAGAATTTTAAGTTTTTGCTTGTACAATAGTTGATGTTTCTGTATTGAAACTGCCTGGCATCTATCTGCTACTAAAAAATAAACTCCAATTAAAATTTATGCTCTTTACTGGATTACCCCTAGGCTCTCTAGTTATCTAAGTATTATAAGAATGGAAAAGATGTAAAAAATTCAAGCTATAAAATCAAGCACACAGAACATTTTTTAACTGTAATAATTATTTAAAAGTTCATAGAAACCTAAGGAATGATTTGTATTTCACTTGTTTTGGTAAAACCATATTTAACTTTCCACAGTTGAAACACAACCTTTGAAATGTACAACTCTCCACTGAATCTGTTTCATTTTAGACTCACTCTGAGTCCAGTCGGATGAGAGTGGCCGTGTGCAGAGAGCTGCTGCAGGGCAATGCTGAGCTGTGTGTTGGAAAATTTCAATGTTCTTAACTGCTGGTAGTGGCACAAACAAGCAATTTCTGGAAAATGACCAAGTTCTGTGCACTCTGAGTGTGGTTCCCATTATAGTCTTGCACTCGGGTTTTGCTGTTGATAGTCTGTTTTCTCGAACCGTTTTCACTGTCACGCTAAGGTGAACTAGAGTTGCTTATTTGTCTTATGTGAACTGATAATGACATTTCATTACCTGGAGAAGTGACTCTTAAACCAACTGGGAGTGTTTTAATTTTCATGACCATTATTCTCTTGTCTTCCAAGATGCCTATTCATACTCATTTATTTCCCACAAGAATTTATTTTTTAATTCAATCAATGGGTCTTTGATTTTTATGTGAGAACGTTTAATTCTGTATTTGTAAGAGATAAAAATCTAAAGGCTCAGAGGTGAGGCACTTGCTTTGTATGTGACCTACCTTGATTCCATTCCTGACTGCATATAGTCTTCTGAGTCGCTACAAATGTTCACTCCTGAGCCAAGGGTTAGGAATAACACCTGAGCAGTCGATGTGGCCCAAAGACAAAAACAAAAAACAACCAAAAAAAGAGAAAAAAGTCTAGTAGGTATCTAGATAACAGAATACATTAATAATGTCTTCCTATACCATGAAAAGAGTAATATTTTAAAAGCTGTACCAAGAACATTTGATCAGATTCTGTATATTTGTGACTACTTAGCATAACTGGGATAAATTATTATTAAAATGATTTAGAGATATGTTTAGAATATTTCTATTAGGAGAAATTATTTTAGTGATCTTATTTTTATTTATATATTCATTATTTTACTTTATTGAGGTTCTGTAATTTACAATTCCATAAATGATGGTTTCCTGTGTACATACTTCCAAATCCACAACTATCACCAGTGTACCCACATTTTTCCTCCAAAAATCTGAACACCCATCCCTTTTAATATCCCCACACCAGGGGCTGGAGCGATAGCACAGCGGGTAGGGCGTTTGCCTTGCACGCGGCCGACCCGAGTTCGAATCCCAGCATCCCATATGGTCCCCTGAGCACCGCCAGGGGTAATTCCTGAGTGCAGAGCCAGGAGTAACCCCTGTGCATCACCAGGTGTGACCCAAAAAGCAAAAAAAAAAAATAAAATAAAAAAAATAATATCCCCACACCAAATTTAGTTTTGTGGATCAGTTCTTCTGTTTTGTCACCTTTGCTCCGTTATTACTATCTTGCTATATATCTTTGAGTACTACATATAAGATCAATATGTACTTTTTCCTTCTGACTGATTTCACTCAATATGATATGTCCTGAAATGTATTGGCAAATTGCATGAATTTTTTCTCTCTTAGAATTGCATAATAATATATATTCATATACATACACATGTATATATAGGACAAATTCTCGATACATTTATTTGTTTTTGGATATTGGGGTTGTTTATATTAAAAGTTTTACAAAGTTTACAAAATTAAAAAAATTGTAATTTGAATTTACTATTTAATTTTCTCCTTTCTAAAGATTTATATCATTAAAGGTAAACACTTGTAGTAAATATTTCCTGAGGCAAAGTGACTTGGAACCTATTACACAGATGTTGAATAAATATTTATGTAAAACCTAGCAATTATATTGAAGTTAGTTCTCTACTTGGTGTTCAAGTTATGTTGGTGGCCCTGTTAACTATAAAGTTTGCTGTTTAATTTTAATTATTCACCCTATTAAAATAGCTTCAGGTCTCATCTCTCATAAAGTAATTATTCATTACTGGAACCTGATGACCTGGGATGTCAGAAGTTGCCAGTTCTACTTAATTTTATTTTTAAGTAACAAGAAACAACACTTAAGTTCCAAACTGAAAAATCTCAGTGATTAGTTGGTATTTTGGATTTTCATTTTCAGAGCAGCAATCTGAAACTTTGGGAGAAAACTATTGCAAAAAATATTTATATCCTTTGACAATAATGAACGACCTGGCACCTGAGCTGTGCAGGAGGAAGAGAGCAGTGTGGAACGCCTTCAAGAGTGTTGAAGACTGGTCTAATGTTGAGGTCTTTAATCCATTTTGATCTGACTTTTGTGCATGGTGTCAGGTCAAGGTCTAAACCCATTTTTTTGCATGTGGTTGTCCAGTTGTGCCAGCACCATTTGTTAAAGAGGCTTTCCTTGCTCCACTTCACTTCTCTTGCTCCCTTATCAAAGATTAGATGGTCATACATTTGGGGTTGTGTGTAGGGATATTCCACCCTGTTCCATTGGTCTATGGCTCTGCCTTTGTTCCAGTACCATGCTGTTTTAATTGTTACTGCTTTGTAGTAAAGTTTGAGGTTGGGGATGGTGATGCCTCCCATCATCTTTTTCCCAAGAATTGTTTTAGCTATCCTTGGACGTTTGTTATTCCATATGAATTTTAGGATTGCTTGATCCATTTCTTTGAAGAATGTCATGGGTATATTTATAGGGATCGCATTGAATCTGTATAATGCTTTAGGGAGTATTGCCATTTTGACAACATTGATTCTCCCT
Organism: Sorex araneus; assembly: GCF_027595985.1. Taxonomy (NCBI): domain Eukaryota; kingdom Metazoa; phylum Chordata; class Mammalia; order Eulipotyphla; family Soricidae; genus Sorex; species Sorex araneus. The sequence continues at coordinate 221,175,808 of NC_073313.1, read as the reverse complement.
ATCCACGAGCAGGGTATATGTTTCCATTTCCTCATGTCCTCTTTGAGTTCATGGAGTAGTGTTATGTAGTTTTCTTTGTAAAGGTCTTTTACTTCCTTGGTTAAGCTGATTCCGAGGTACCTGATTTTCTGGGGCACGATTGTGAATGGGATTGCTTTTTTCATGTCCCTTTCCTCTGCCTCATTGTTTGCATATATGAAGGCCATGGATTTTTGGGTATTGATTTTGTAGCCTGCAACTTTACTGTATAAGTCTATTGTTTCTAAGAGTTTCTTAGTAGAGGTTTTAGGCTTCTCTAGATATAGTATTATGTCGTCTGCAAATAGTGAGAGTTTGATTTCTTCCCTTCCTATCTGGATGCCCTTAATCTCTTTTTCTTGTCTAATAGCTATCGCAAGTACTTCCAGTACTATATTGAAGAGGAGTGGTGAGAGTGGGCATCCTTCTCTTGTGCCTGATCTCAGAGGAAAGGCCCTTAGTTTTTCCCCGTTGAGGATAATGCTTGCCGTAGGCTTGTGATAGATGGCTTCGACTATCTTGAGGAAAGTTCCTCCAAACCCCATTTTGGCGAGGGTTTTCATCATGAAAGGATGTTGGATCTTGTCAAATGCTTTCTCTGCATCTATTGATATGATCATATGGTTTTTATCTTTCCTTTTGTTGATATGCTGGATTATGTTGATTGATTTCCGAATGTTAAACCATCCTTGCATCCCTGGGATGAATCCCACTTGGTCGTGGTGTATGATCTTTTTGATGAGTTGTTGGATCCTATTTGCTAGTATTTTGTTGAGGATCTTCGCATCGGTGTTCATCAGGGAAATTGGTCTGTAATTTTCTTTCTTAGTGGTGTCTTTGTTTGCTTTTGGTATTAGGGAGATATGTGCTTCATAGAAACTGTTTGGGAGAGTTCCTGTTTTTTCAATTTCCTGGAAAAGTTTGAGGAAAACAGGCAATAGGTCTTCTTTAAATGTTTGGAAGAATTCGCCAGTGAAACCATCTGGGCCTGGGCTTTTGTTTTTGGGGAGGTTTTTGATTACCGTTTCAATTTCCTTAACATTGATGGGTCTATTCAGGTATTCCAGGTCTTCTTTCTTCAGTCTTGGGAGATTGTAGGAATCAAGGAATCCATCCATTTCTTTTAGGTTCTCCTTTTTTGTGGCGTAAAGACTTTCAAAGTAGTCTCTAATGATCTTTTGAATCTCACTGGTTTCTGTTATGATGTCCCCCTTTTCATTTCTGATTCGATTTATTAGAGTTTTCTCTCTTTCTTTCTTTGTGAGACTTGCTAGCGGTTTATCAATCTTATTTATTTTCTCAAAGAACCAACTCTTTGTTTCATTGATCTTTCGGATTGTTTTTTTGGTTTCGATGTCATTAATTTCTGCTCTAATTTTTATTATTTCTTTCCTTCGGTCTGGTTTGGGGTCCTTTATAAGGTACATTGAAGACAAGGTCGGCGAAACCCTCCACGATATTGAAGATAAGGGTATCTTCAAAGGTGACACGGAACTAAGCAATCTAGTAAAAACAGAGATCAACAAATGGGACTACATTAAACTAAAAAGCTTCTGCACCGCAAGAGATGCAGTGACCAGAATACAAAGACTATCCACAGAATGGGAAAGGATATTTACACAATACCCATCAGATAAGGGGTTGATATCAATGGTATATAAAGCACTGGTTGAGCTCTACAAGAAGAAAACATCCAACCCCATCAAAAAATGGGGCAAAGAAATGAACAGAAACTTTACCAAGGAAGAAATACGAATGGCCAAAAGGCACATGAAAAAGTGTTCTACATCACTAATCATCAGAGAGATGCAGATCAAAACAACCATGAGATACCACCTCACACCACAGAGACTAGCACACATCCAAAAGAACAAAAGCAACCGCTGTTGGAGAGGATGTGGGGAGAAAGGGACCCTTCTTCACTGCTGGTGGGAATGCCGACTGGTTCAGCCCTTCTGGAAAACAATTTGGACGACTCTCAAAAAATTAGATATTGAATTCCCATTTGACCCAGCAATACCACTACTGGGAATATATCCCAGAGAGGCAAAAAAGTACAATCGAAACAACATCTGCACATGTATGTTCATCGCAGCACTGTTTACAATAGCCAGAATCTGGAAAAAACCCGAATGCCCCAGAACGGATGACTGGTTGAGGAAACTTTGGTACATCTATACAATGGAATACTATGCAGCTGTTAGAAAAAAGGAGGTCAAGAATTTTGTAGTTAAGTGGATGGGCATGAAAAGTTTCATGCTGAGTGAAATGAGTCAGATAGAGAGAGACAGACATAGAAAGATTGCACTCATCTATGGTATATAGAATAACAGAGTGGGAGACTAACACCCAAGAACTGTAGAAATAAGTACCAGGAGGTTGACTCCATGGCTTCGAGGCTGGCCTCACGTTCCGGGGAAAGGTCAACTCAGAGAAGCGATCACCAACTACATTGTAGTCGAAGGCCATGTGGGGGAAGAGAGTTGCGGGCTGAATGAGGGCTAGAGACTGAGCACAGCGGCCACTCAACACCTTTATTGCAAACCACAACAGCTAATTAGAGAGAGAAAACAGAAGGGAATGCCTTGCCACAGTGGCAGGGTGGGGTGGGGGTGAGATGGGATTGGGGAGGGTGGGAGGGACACGGGGTTTACGGGTGGTGGAAAATGGGCACTGGTGAAGGGATGGGTTCCCGAACTTTGTATGAGGGAAATATAAGCACAAAAGTGTATAAATCTGTAACTGTACCCTCACGGTGATTCTCTAATTAAAAATAAATAAATTAAAAAAAAAAAAAAAAAGAGTGTTGAAGACTGTTTCATCCTTAAAGATGCTTTATCTTCAATGTCATGGAGAGTTCTGCCTACACTTTCTTCTATGTACCTTATAGATTCATGTATGATACTGAGGTCTTTAATCCACTTTGATCTGACTTTTGTGCCTGGCATTAGACAGAAGTCCTATAAGGGATTAATATCCTGGATATATAAGACACAAGTAGAATTGTATAAGAAAAAAAACCTCCAACCTCATCAAAAAATGGGGAGAATAAATGAACAGAATTTTCCTCAAAAAAAGAAAATACAAATGTCCAAAAGGCACATGAAAAAATGCTCCACATCGCATCCCTCTGTTGCAAGTTCATCTCTCTCTTTTTTTTTCTTTTCATGCCACCAATTTCGTTCCTCCTTAATGTTTCTTATAACATGGCAGATGCCAACTTGCAACAGAGGGACGCGTGGGCAGTCTCGAGCAGGTGGCTATACCGGCACGCTTTCCACCGAGATTTGACCCTGGTGGTCACACGTTTGTGCGGCCATTCTGATGCTGATCGACCATGATCCAGAGGCTAGCTAGACTACTTTTGGTATCAGCAGCTGCTTGCAGCAGTGTCTCTAGACGGTGAACTAAGCCATAGCCCCAAGCTTCCCCAGGAAGGGAAATGATGCAATTTCTAACATAAATCTCCCTGGACTTAGTTACTAAAATACCAAAATACAGAACTCCCAAACTGTGAGGCCACTATCACAGCTGAGCGACTTCATATCTCTTCATTCTCAGCAATGGAAAACTAATTATCAAATGTTTCCTTGTCAGCAGGGCTGTTTTCTGGGGGGAAACTTCAACAACAATAGTGAGTTTGGTGTTGAAATATGGAATGTAATCAAGGTAAAGAGAAAGTGAAGTGACATTTATCAGCTACTCAGGTGGGGGTTGGGGGGTGGGAGGTATACTGGGGTCTTTGGTGGTGGAATATGTGTACTGGTGAAGAGAAAGGTGTTCGAGCATTGTATAACTGAGACATAAGCCTGAAAGCTTTGTAACTTTCCACATGGTGATTCAATAAAATAAATAAATTAAAAAAATAAATAAATGGATAGACATGGAGAGTATCATGCTAAGTGAAATGAGTCAGAAAGAGAGCGACAGACATAGAAGGACTGCACTCATTTGTGGAGTATAGAAGAACATCACATGGGTCTGACACCCAAGGACAGTAGACTAAAGGGCCAGGAGGATTGCCCCATAGCTGGAAGACTGCTTCATGAGTGGAGGAGAGAAGGCAGATGGAATAGAGAAGGGATCACTAAGAAAATGATGGCTGGAGGAATCAGTCGGGATGGGAGATGTGTGCCGAAAGTAGATAATGGACCAATCATGATGACCTCTCAGTGTCTGTGTTGCAAACCAGAATGCCCAAAAGTAGAGAGGGAGCATGAGTAATATTGTCTGCCATGGAGGCAGGGGGAGGGTGGGAAAGGGGGGGTATACCCGGGATATTGGTGGTGGGGAATGTGCACTGGTGGAGGGATGGGTGTTTGATCATTGTGAGATTGTAACCCAAACATGACAGCTTGTAACTATCTTATGGTTATTCAATAAAATTAAAAAATAATAATAATTTTAAAAAGTAAAAAAAATTAAAAATTAAAAAAAAAGAATCAGGGACATTTCTTTTTGCCAAGATGTCAAAAATCAGATGGACCGGACACATAATGTGATTTAAAGACAACTGCTAAACTAGAGCAGTTACTGACTGGATTCCACAGGACATGACTGCCACCTGCTTGAGCAAATTGTTGAAGAATGGGATGACAAGTGATACATGTGTGTGTATGTGTGTGTGTATATCTATACATATATATGTATAGATATAGACATAGATATAGATATATATCTCCAAATGGAAGGGACAAAGAATATGGATGGGAAATCCTGAAATGCATAACAAAGAACCTCAGAAAAAAGGTAATAATAATCATGGTTAAGTTTTTCAAGAAATTAGTGAGAGTGGAGTTTCAGATTAGCTTGGATTTAACCTGGGTGGGCCTTGGTGGAGCTAGAAGAAAATAATCTTTTAAAATGCTGACTATGTATCCAGGGTTATTCTTTCTTCTGTCAGCATACATAATTATTTAATGATCACAACGATCCTATGAGTTTGTCCTATTAAAGTCACAGATAAAATAGGCTTGCTCGTCAAACCTGTGTTCTCCCTTGAACACGTATCCCACTTGCTTGTCTGTATGCTTTTTTTTTCTTTTGCTTATTTCCACTTTGGAAAAACCTGTGATCCCTCTAAACACACATTTATCCTTTTCTCTCCTCCCAACCTTCTCTCACATTTAAAAAAAAATAAATTTCAGTAAAAACTATCTTGCTTCACCAATATACATGAAAAAATGATATAATAGGATATTATGAAATTTTCCCTATTATATACCTTATAACAGGAGACTGGATCCAAAACTAATGCTTAAAATTTTATAATTTGTCCTTAGATTAATTACTCTGCCAACACTGATGCTTAGCGGGTGGATTTTATGAATCATATTTCTTAACTCTAAGAATTAGAATTCCCTTCCCCTTCTATACTTTTAGATAGCAAATATTTTTTGCAAATAGGTAAACATTTTATACAAATAATCAATCTGACTCAGTGACCATGAAATAAGAGGGAGAGGGGGCAATGTGTCTAAATATAAAATGAAAATTGTGCCAAGACTCTGATTTGCAAAGTAAGAGTTTAGAGAACTATAGTAGACTCGGAATGAAAAAAGTGAGGTAGCTCACCTAATTTTGGAAAACATGTAAACTTTCAGTACAACAGAGGAGTGGAAAGCTGAAGTTTCTCTTTAAATTTTATCATGAATAGGGAGTCACTGAGAATTTTTAACTAGAAAGACAAAATATGAGACAGATGACACAGTATAGATTAGAGAATTAAGATGTAGCAGATTAAGATTGGAGAGACTAAAAGCAAGATATTCATTATAGAATATATAGTTATAATTTATATTAAAAGGAATGTTACTAAGAAAATGATTCTGAAGATAAATCTAACTTTAGTATACAAATTTATTTGCTGGTTTGTTTCTCTATTTTAATTGTGAATGCCAATCTACTGTGAATTTATAGGTTTCTGGGAATACCTCAATGAGCATAAGTCTTTCTTTCAGTTAGTTTATCATTTAGGGAGGATAGGTACACCATTACAAAACAAATTATTTGTAAGTGGGGTAACATTCCCAAGCTAGAAAATATATGAAACTCTTCCAAGACTTGACAATGATTTAAAGTTCAGGAATAGCTAAGATTTTGAAATTTGGAAACTATGATATAAGGGTGGAGTTCATAATAATGACTAATGTAGACATTAAGCATTAATTAATGAAGAACAGCTTTATTGTAAACTCTGTTAAATTGACTGACATACTGGATATATATGACCTGGATCAGTAATACCCTATCCTTAACTCATCTCTTACTGCTCTAGGAGATACCCAAGGGACATATACACCAGCCTTGAGTCTAATAAAGAAACTTTTTATTAACTGAAATCCCCAAATACCTTTAAAATAGAGGGTTTTGGAAGTTTTATATTAGCTAGAAAGGATAAAAAATAAAAGGACTTCTTGGTTTACCTAGCAGCAAGTCTAAGTTCAAGCAAGTAATGACTGTTTGACCTCTCTTATCCATTAATCTTGCCCTCTGAGGAAAAGTCTATTTAGTTGGTGGAAACAAGAAATTGAACACAAGGACAAGAAAATGAAACCATATAATTTCCCCCCACCAAGAAAGTCTCATGCCAGGCCCTTTCAGCTCATAGTATTTCCAAGACTTCGAAACCACAGTCTTGATATTAAGCTTAACATTTATGCGGGAGACAGCTGAAAAGAGAGTGGAAAATAAAGAGAAGTACATTTTGATATTTTTAGATCATGTAATAAATGTTGTCTACTGTCAAATAGATGGAACCCAAAAGACTAGTAGATACTGATCCTTGTGCTAGCACAAGTGGCATTCTTTATTATGCACTTTAACATAGAAAATCATTATGGAATTTTAAAAAAGCTTAAAAACTATTTTCCATGAGATTTTTGATAGGAAATTTTATATAAAACTCATAAAGGTATTGCAGAAAAGACTGGGAAATACTGAAAATTAGGAAGAGACTATAGACATTTACAGGATGTTGCCATACTATAAACACATGAACTGTTTCTGTCTTATTATAATATATTTTTTTCAAATAAATATTCAATGTTTAAAACATTTAGAATAAAAAGCAGCATTTTTTTGTGATTATTATACCATAATAGTCAATGAAATAATAATGTGGGATGTTTTAAAATTATACTTCCTTTAACCAGCTATTAATTAAATTTATTCTTCAAAATTTTAGAGGCCTCTACAGTATTTAGGGCCAAGATTATGATTGTTAAAGTTTTGATCTTGATTTTATTTGATTTTTGATCATATTTTTGAAAAAGATAATTATACTCGAATTTTTAACTATGTTTAAATGTGTTTTTTTTTTTTTTGCTTATTTTGTGTCACACCTGGCAATGCTCAGGGGCTACTCCTGGCTCTGCACTCAAGTTTTACTCCTGATGGTGCTCAGGGGACCATATGGGATGCTGGGGATCAAACCAGGGTTGGCCGCATGCAAGGCAAATACTCTCCCCGCTTCACTATCACTCCAGCCCCAAGTGTTTCTTTCATTATTAAGAACTATATATGGTTACTTCCATTCTTAATCTCTACTCTTCAGCATATCACATAATACTACCATTTTTAATCCAGATATATTAAAGAGCCATTGGCTAATTTTTAGCTTACTGTCACTAATATTTTCCAGCCATAATCATTTCCCTCCTAGACTCTAAGATCATTTTTATATTGATCTCTGCTTCTATCACAAATCTTTGCACAAGTTAGCCAGAATGTTATTTTTCTGAATGTAAATAAAATTGTGTTGCTTCCTTGCTTCAAGTACATAAAATTAAATGCAAGTGTATAACATAGCTGGATTTTCTCTCCAAGTGAAATTTAAAGTGACTTGTCTTAACAAATCTCTGTTTTCCTAAAGTGAGTTCTTTGTAGAGTCTGACACTTCGTTTTGATTAAGATTATGTTGGTCAGTCACAACTAAGAATTTCTCTCTTGTTGGTGTTGTTGTATGCAACTAGTTCCTTTACTTTTTACTTCTTAGCAATGGATTGTGAAAGCTTGAAAGTTTTGTTATCCACAAGCCAACTTTGGACAATGAAATGCATCCCAATTCCAATTGAAGACCTGGTCTCTGTTCCTTTTTTGACACAGAGTCTGAGCCTCCACTGAGATTTCTCTGGATCTGCTTGTTGTGTCTGTGGTTGCTATTTAACTTCTGTTATTATAGCCATGTTTACCACGTGGTTCGTGTTGCCATAGTCCCCGAGAACTCGATTGTTAAATTCCATTGTTATTCATTTCCATAGTGATTCTTTTTGGCCAGGCTGACCTTAACAAATAGGCAATCCTGTTCCAGAATATAACCCTTAGTTTTAGAGCTAAGCTTCAAAACATTCCTAAGCCATTATCTTTCATTTGTATATCATGATCATCCATGTAGAAGTGTAATGACTGTAGCCTTATACTTCAAAGAATTCTTATCTGCATAGCTCTGTAAGCCACATGTCCCATACACAGACAAGCATTTGCCATATGGACGTATGTATATATGCATATATATTATATAAGTATATTATATATATATACACACACATATATGCCTACCTATTCTCTTAATGTACCAAAAAAAGAGGGTTATAGGTATATCTTTTCCTCTGAGATATAGGTAAATACACAGTATTGAATAATCAACATAAACTCTGTTTTTGAAGTGGTTGCTAATGAAGAAGCACTCCTTTTGGAACCAATATAGGTAATAATGAAGTATTGACAGTACTAGCATGTTTCATTGAATTTTTAGCTTAGGATTTCCAAATAAAGTATGCTTTCCAACCCAAACCATACTCAGAAATACAATATAAAAACAAAGCAAAATAAATCAAGTTGTCACTGGTGGTGAAGCAGGTAAGGTAAAATTCTAGAGTGGCCTAGACATCAGCTGATCATTTATAATATGTCCGAATCATAGTTGATAAGGGGGGCATAGTGCTATACTGATTATCTTAAGCTATTAAAAATGGAAGAAAAACAAAGTAGACCGTAAGTTAGGCATGAAGCCAATTTTTAGAAAAATTAAAATAAATATTTTTATTTTAGAATTCTCTCTCTCTCTCTCTCTCTCTCTCTCTCTCTCTCTCTCTCTTGCTCACTCACTTTATTTCTTTTTGGTCACTACACTCAACTGTGTTCCTGGATCTCTGTTTAGGAATCACTACTGGCAGTACTCAGGGCGTGATATGTTTCTAATTTGGGAATCAAACCAGGGTTGGCTGCTGGCAATGCAAATGTCTTAAAACCCCTCTTACCCTATGATTATAGTTATATGAAATAAAATATTTATAGAAAATGAAAATGTCATGTATTTTAGGCATTACGATATTCTTTATTTAGCAGATTGCATGAGTTTTCTATCTATATCTTGGGTCAATATAATTAAATGCACTACCTATATCTTGGGTCAATATAATGAAATGCGCTACCTATAATAAATCTGGGTCACACACTTTTGGAATGCTCACACACCTCGCTGTGGTATACTGGACGTGGCACTCTTTGTTGTGGCATATGGTGGTGGGGGAGGTCCTACATAGCAGAGGTGCTAGGCTCACACTTAGGTATTTTGGTAGGTATGACGGCAGTGTTGGGGATTGAACTCATGGCTTCATTGGTCTTAGAATTTAATAAAAGCAGAAGCTTGTGATTCTCAGATCTTCCTGAGCCATAGATATGACTATACTTTAAAATTTTATTTATAATTTTTAAAAAGCGTAACGAGCATACTTTTAAAGGTCATTCTTTGAACTCTTAAAGTCTAAAATTTCTAACATTATTTTAGTATTTCTCCCACATTTGTCATGAAAATCTTATGAGCATGAAACACTCATTCAGAATTTCTGCACGTACACTTGTTTTTTATGTAAACATCTTTGTGACACTAATTAGGATGATCTCTTTCTTATAGGTGCAGTGTAGTGGGTGAAATAGGATGAGGACCCTTTCTTTGTTTTTTGTTTGGGGGCCACAAATACCAGTGCTCAGGGGCTACTGCCATCTCTGTGCTCAGGAGTCACTCGTGGTTGGGCTCTGGGGACTGTGCATTGCAGAGATCAACCTAGGTCTCCTGCATGCACAGCATGCGCTCAAGCAGCAGAGTCACCTCTCTGACATCAGAGTAGAATGTTGAGAAGGTTTGTATGGTTGCAATAAGACATTCCAACAATATATATTTTAAAATTCCTTCACTTAAATTGAAAAGAAATCAAATTATAAACTTTATTGGAAGAACCAAATACAAACATTTTAGTAGCTTACATTTTGTCCATGGAAAAGCAAATGTATACATGCTAGTTAAAAAGCAGTAAATATTCACACATGCAGTAATAAATTAAAGAGATTAAAATCATTCAACAACTGTTAAATGGATTTTGACTAAAATGAGCAATGTCTGATTTATCATTTGCTAAACAAGTTAATGATGAAAGAGGCAAGTTTTCGTTAAAATTTCCATTTTGGCACAACCTGAGGTTTAATGTTTCAGTATAGTCATTCTTTGCTGGTGCAATTGTTTTAACTTGACATTGTTTTATCTTGAAGGAAGTACAATAATTATGGCCAAACATGAAACTGGGAGGGTTGGGAGTAGGTTTCAAGGTCATGCCAGGCAGTGTTCATGGCTTGTTTCTGAATCTGTGCTCAGGGATCACACTTCTGAGTGCTTAGAGACCATATGTGGTGCCAAGGAACAAATTTGGCAGGCCACATACAAGGCAAGTGTCTTAGCCCTTCCCTATCTCTCCAGCCACAGATTTATTTATTTATTTATTTTGCTTTTTGGGTCACACCTGGCAATACACAGGGGTTACTTCTGGCTCTGCACTCAGGAATTACCCTTGGTGGTGCTCAGGGGACCATATGGGATGCTGGGAATCAAACCCGGGTCGGCCACGTGCAAGGCAAACATGGCCGTGTGCTATTGCTCCAGCCCTGACAGATTTGTATTTTTGAGGATACTGCTCAATTCACCAGAAGTTAGGACTGGGAGTTATTTATTTTCTCTTTATCAGTAAATAAAATCACTATCCACATTTTGTAAAACCTCAGATGGAACAATAATTGTAGGAGATAATAATTCCACTAAACTTTCTTTATGAGTGTGGAGAAGCACTGAAGCCTGTAGTGCATTGAGATTTATTACTGGTAATATCGGTTTGATGTTACAGTTCTTGAAGCCATCTATTCATTCACTGTCACTGAAAGAACCACAATGCGATACATGTTCTAAGATTTTAATTGGAAGTTTTCTATTTTGGGTGAAGAGCAGATAATTCTTCCTTGTCTGATAATGTTTTAGTAATTTGGAAACAAAAATTATGAATCTGACCCTCAACTAAGTCTTGGTGATTCTCTGGAAAAAAAAATTTCAATGAGTATTTTAGTTGAGATGAACTCTTTAAGAGACATTTTACATTGTTTTAGAATTACAAGTATTCCTTGACTACCTATGAGTTTTCGTGAATTATAGGTTGACCTTTCAGTTTACACTTTCAGTTTTAAAGCCATCAAAATGAAAGGCTACACATCAGTTATATTATTTCTCTTATGAACTGAAACACAAAATTGTCTTGTAGAAGCAAGATTCCTTAATATCCCTTTAATCCAACTTCCCCCAAATCATTTCTTATGATTGCATTCACACATTGGATTATGCTTAATAACCTTAAAATTTTATACATAATTTTTATAAAATATATAAATATATATGATATAAATATAAATATATAAAATAACTTCTATAAATAATTCTTTAACTTTTTAAAATTTAAATAAAGGTGATTTACAAAGTTCCTTATAGTTCCTTATAGTTGAGTTATAGGGATATAATATTTCAACACTAGTCCCACTACAGTTGTCAACTTCTCTCAACCATTGTCGCCATATTCTCTCCCCACCCCCAACTCCCACCGCATCCCTCATCTGTCAACTTGATAGGCACATTACAAAGATTGCAGCTTAGATTTAATTTTTCAGTTTGTTGAGTCTGTGTTTTGGGTATATGGCTATATCCCTCAGCATATCACTGGTATAACTGAAGCCCTCATTCTTGTTCACACATTGTTTCCTGTTCTCTTCTCCCCCCTGTTGATTTTCCTACTCTGTCCTTCTTCCTAATCACTGGGATCAAGCATGATCTAGATGTTCCCCCTTTATTGCAATATATTTCCTCATCCGGTATTCTATATGCCACCGAAAAGTGGTGTCATCCTGTGTTTGTCTTCTTCTGATTTACTTCACTCAATGTATCTTCCAGTTCCAGCCACATTGCTGTAAATTGCATAATTTCATCATTCCTTATAGCCGTATTGTATTCCATTATATAGGTATACCACATCTGCATAATCAATTCATCTGTCCTGGGACCTTAGGTTGATTCTATATCTTTGCTATTGTACTGAGTGCAGCAATGAATAATGATGTGCATATGTCCCTTCGAGAGAGTGTTTTTATGTCCTAGGACTAGGTGTACCAAAGTGGAATTTCTGGGTCATATGGTAGATCAATTCTAAGTTTAATAAGATCTCCCCATACAGTTATCCACAGGGGTTGTGCCAGACAACACCCCCACCAGCAGCGGATCAGAGGTTTATTTTCACTACATCTTTACTAAAACAGATTGTTCCTACTATTTTTGACATGTACCATTCTCACTGGTGTGAGATGGTATCTCAGTGTCATCTTAATTTGGAGTTCTCTAAAGATAAATGATGCTAAGCATTCTTTTCATTTGCCTACTGCCTGTCTTCCTCTAAGAAGTTACTATTTATTTCCTCTCCTCATTTTTATAGGGTTTTTGAAATGATTTTTGTTGCTCTCTGACACAAGTTTATTTTCTAGTTGAAAAATCTCAAACTTTCAATCTTAACCTCTTTGAATTCATGTGCCAAAAGAAAAATATAATCATCCAAACATCTCAAAAGTAGATTGGCTGAAGTAGTGGTCTCTGCAAGCTCCAATTTCATCCAACTGGGAGTAGCTGTCATTATTCATGGAGTGGATTTCCAATCCCACAACTTCCCCAAGGACATTTTCCCTTAAGCCTTTAAAACAGAACTCAGGGGATATATTTATCTATCATTAGTTTTTCCCCCTTTCTCAAATAATGATAATAATATGTACTACTAAAGTGATAATTTCAAATTTCTTCTTTCTTTAAAGTAATGATTTTTTAGGTCATCACATTGCAGCTAATTATCAGTGCTTATTGTTTTGCTTGTGTTAGGGACATACTTCAAGGTTCTAAGAGCCTGTGTGTGTGTGTGTGTGTGTGTGTGTGTGTTTGTGTGTGTGTGTGAAAATTTCCATATCTCGCCACCGAGGTGTTAAGTTTTTAAGGATTCACTAAGCTGTTCATTGTTAATAGAGCCTTCTATGCTATTTTTTTGTTTGTTTGAGGAGTTTTGTTTGCTGGCTTCTACGCTACTTTCTCTTCTAAGTTGGTGTGCTTCCTCTGCAATTTCAGTACTGTAAAATTTGGAGTTGTTGTGCTCTTGTGTACACTCATTGCCACCAAGTTTGTGAGAGGACAGCTATGTTTGTGAGAATCTAACGGTCTGTGAACATCACACCGGAGTGTGTGGTTCCTGATGAACAACACTATTTTCATAATACTATAACAATAGTATCTTAACATTTGGTCATCATAACAATAACAAAAGGGAAAGGAAGGGAGGGGATAAACACAAAGAAAATAAAGTGAAAGTATTGCCAATTTAAATAGCTATGACTAGACATTATTTTCAGTAGTCATTCCTCTGTTCCTCTTGAAGAACCCTGCAAGCTACCAAGAGTATTCCGCCTGCACAGCAGAGCCTGGCAAGCTACCTGTGGCATATTTTATATGCCAAAAACAGTAACAACAAGTCTCACAATGGAGATGATACTGGTGCCCTCTTGAGCAAATCCATGAACAATGGGAAGACTGTGCTATAGTGCAGTGCTACAGTCATTTAACAGCATCATAAAATGGGCCTCAAAATTTATAAAAAGCTAATTATTTTAAAATCTGTATTATATAAAGCAATTTTAGCAACCCCCAAAATAGCCCAAAAAATCCTGGGAAAAAGTTAGAAGACATTACCTTCTCCAGCTTCAAACTTTACTACAAAGAGGTAGTAATGAAAACAGCATGGTATTGAAATAAAGAGAGACCTGCAGACGCATGGGAATAAAGTAGAATGTTTTGACACAGATCCTCAAATACATGGTCTTAAAAATTTAACCTTTACAAAGGAGTAAGAAATATGAAGCGGAACAAAGAAAGCCTTTTCAACAAGTGGTTTTGGGAAAACTGGGAAGCTACAAGTAAAATGTGAATTCAGACCTCTTTCTAATGCTATGTACAAAAGTCAGATCAAAATGAATTAAATATCTCAACATCAGACCTGACTCCATAAGGTACATGGAGGAAAATGTAGGTAAAACCCTCAATGACATTGAAGATGAAGGCATCTTCAAAGATGAAACACAACTGACCAAGCAAATCGAAGCAAATATAAACAAGTGGGGCTACATGAAACTAAGAAGTTTATGCACCTTAAAAGAAATGATGTCTTAAATACAAAGACAGCCTGCAAAATGGGAAAAATTATTTACACAATATTCATCTAATAATGGTTAATAATATGTTGTATAAGACTCTGGTACAACTTTACAAGAAAAACAACCAACCCCATCAAAAAATGGGGAGAGAGAATGAACAGAAACTTCCTCCCAGAAGAAATTCAAATGGCCAAGTCGCCTGGGAAAATGCTCTATATCACTAATATTCAGGGAGATGCAAATCAAAATAACATGAATTATCATCTCACATCACAAAGACTGGCACACATCCAAAAGAACAAGAGAAACCAGCGCTAGTGCACATGGTGGGAGAAAGGGATTCTCTCATTGTTGGTGGGAAAGCCAACTGGTTCAACCTTTGTGGGAAAAATTGTGGCCATTCCTCAAAAAACTAGAAATTGAGCTTCCATATCACTGAGCAATACCACTTCTGAGAATATACTCTGGGGGCTCAAAGACACAGAGCAGAAATATCATCTGCATTTCTATGTTCATTTCAGCACTACTCACGATAGCCAGAATCTGGAAACAACCCAAGATCTGGGGAACAAATGACTGGTTAAAGGAACTATGGTACATCTACATAATGGAATACTTTGCAGCTGTTAGGAAAATGAAGTCATAAAAATTTTCTTTGTAAATGGACATACATGGAAAGTATCATGCTGAGGGAAATAAGTCAGAAGGAGAGGGACAGATATAGAATGACAGCATGCATTTGTGAAACATACGATAATATGTTTTATGAGACTAACATACAAGACCAGAGTAAACAGGGACAAGGAAGACTGGTCAGCAGTTGGAAGCTTGACACAAGTGCGTCTGGATGGACAAAAGAAGTGGAGTTACGATTGAGAAGGATAGAGAAGGGACTAGTATGACAATAATAGATTGGAATGATCTTTTTGGACAGAAACTGAGTCTTGAAAGTAGTTGAAGGGGTATACTCTTCAGTATCTGTATTGCAAACAATAGGCCCAATAAGAGAAAGAGAAAGAGAGAGACAGGGCCAGAGAGAGAGAGAGGAAGAGAGGGAGGGAGGGAGAGAGAGAGAGAGAGAGAGAGAGATAGATAGATAGATAGAGAGAGAGAGAGAGAGAGAGAGAGAGAGAGAGAGAGAGAATGAAAATGCTTCCCACAGAAGTAAGTGGGGCAGAGGGAGAGGGGAGAGAAACTGGGTACATTGATGGTAGGAAATGTACTCTGGTGTAGGGATGAGTGTTAGAACATTATGAGACTGAAACCCAATCATGAACAACTTTCTAACTGTGTATGTCACTGTGATTCAATTTTTAAAATAAGAACAATTTGAGCTTACTAATGATATTGTAAAACATGCACTGAAAATTTTCTTGTTTTCCTTTTCCTTTGAATATAACACATTTCAAATCTATTATTTTTTAAATCAATAATTTTTAAATTTTATTTTGCATCTTGCTACCATATTATTACTTAGCTTTGGGTAGAGCTAATTGATTTGAGTTGTGTTTTTATTTTTCAAAATGCAACCAAGTCAAATATTATGTATTTTATATACCTAACACATAATTTAAAAAATGATAAAATATGCATTTTTATAATACATTCATCTTAGATTTAAAAATTATACCCTTTTAATTTTACCCAGAGATTAGTATTGTAATTAACATGGGCTATATACTCATATGATCATATGGGTATTATATGATAGCACTGTAGCACTGTCGTCCTCTTGTTCATCAATTTGCTTATGCGGGCACTGCATGAGTAACGTCTCCATTGTGAGACTTGTTACTGTTTTTGGCATATCAAATATGCCACGGGTAGCTCGCCAGGTTCTGCTGTGCGGTTGGGATACTCTCTGTAGCTTGCCGGCTCTCCGAGAGGGATTGAGAAATGGAACACAGGTCGGCTTCATGCAAGGCAAACACCCTACCGCTGTGCTATCACTCCAGTCCAAGAATTAACTGTTGCTAAAATTAACTATTGCTAAAATACTCAAATAATTAAAACTTCATCCTTTTGCTTCTCTCTATAAAACTCTGCACTTTAGAAAAGGATTCAAAAAACTCATGTACTTTCTCACCTGAAATTAATTACCAATGCCTTCAATAGAGAAAAGCATAAATACACTGTTCCTCAGAAAGTAATTGAATTTGTTTTAATTTATGATGGTTTATAAGTTTCCTTCAGTTAAGTCATTTGTGATCTTCATTGCAATTCTGAGTCACATCTTATTAAATATTGTCATCTATCTTCTGCTTCAATAAGTTTGAAGCTTCTGAAAGAAAATAGACCTTTAACACCCTGGAAGAAAAAGGATAAATTACAAGTTACTGGTGAAGGCTCAGAGTACCAGCCAATTTCATTTCTAAGACTACACCTTCAAATTATGTCTCCAAATAATAATTAGAAAACGTATATAGAAAAGCTTCTAGAATCAATACTTTATCCGTTAATTAAGAACTAATTTGATGCAGATAAATATCAATATGTAACACACTTATTGGTGAAAAATTAATTAAAGATAGGCTTAGGAAATACCATTTACAAAATACAAAATCTGAAATTATGCTATGCATATACCTGGAGTTCAATATTTGCTTACTGAATAAAAGAATGAGTCATGAGTAGAGCATTAAAGTTATTTTATATAGAGAGTATATATACTACAGCAGTTAGAGAGAAACATAAAGACAGACACTTTAGGAAAAACTGATAAATCATGATTTATGAAAAGGTTTTCCTTTTTTTAACTGTTTTTTTCAGAAAGAATGTTCTCCATTTTTCTTGGAAATAGAATTTCACATATTTTAAAACAAACAAAATAAGCCATTGTAGATTGAATTTAGAATGATTACAATAAATATAATACATTTTTAGAAAAAATTAGAGTAATATGAAAATGCATATTTATAAATTTTATGTCTATAATATGAATTTTATACTATGAATAAAATCAGATAAAAATTATTTAAATTGACTTAAAAAATGAGCTCATTAAGAAAGAACAGTCTGATGAGTTACTTTTAGAAATATAACCCAATAAACAATACTTCAGAACATAATTAAACCAAAATGTTAACCTTAATCACGATTATGTAATACAAAAAAACAGGAAAAATTCAAACTAATACTAAAATGAAAACATTTTCATAATATAAAAGTATCTGGAAAACATCTAAATAAAAAACTCTCTTTTTTCTAGAATTCCCATGTCATTGATATTATTCTGGAAATACATCTGTTTTTTTTAATCATGGACTGGAGCAATAGCACAGCGGGTAGGGCATTTGCCTTTCACATGGCCGACCTGGGTTCGATTCCTCCATCCCTCTTGGAGAGCCCGACAAGCTACCGAGAATATCCCGCCTGCACGGCAGAGCCTGGCAAGCTACCTGTGGCATACTTCATATGCCAAAAAAAGTAATAACAAATCTCACAATGGAGACATTTCTGGTGCCCACTCGAGCAAATCAATGAACAACGGTACAACAGTGCAGTGCTACATGCTTTTGAGTAGAGAGAAATAGACAGCAGCAGGCAGTACTCAGGAATTCCTCTAGGTTCTGTGCTCAGGGATCACTCCTAGTAATGCTTGGAGGACCATATGAACATGTTTGATGCTGGAAATTGAACAAGTGTTGACTATATGCAAGGCAAGTGCCTTAACCCCTCAAAAATATCTCTAACTCCTGTACTAAGAATCTTATTTTAATCAAGAAAGATAGTGATCGCAAAGGGAAATATAACTGTTTTTAATAAATATTCAACTTAATGTTATGAAGCTTCAGAGTCCCTGCTCTCTGTTAAAGTGATAGAGTGTCATAGATTCTATCCTGATGAACGCCATGAAAATGGAGGTTGTGACTGACTACTCTAAGGGATCCAAAAATGATTAAAACGTGAAAAAATAAGGAATGGACATTAAGTATAGTATCTTCTATTTGCAACAGATGCAATTAGACTAAGTAATTTCAGAATGGGTTTGATGTGACTCACAATACGAAATTATATATGATGAGGAACTGACAAGACAATAAGCTTAATTGTTAGTCTCGGCCAGATTTTATCACATCAAATCTGGAGAACAGGAATATGCACCTGCAGCTGAAGAATTCAAAATTGCAGACAAACCTCTTAAGCTTCAAAAGGGTAGGGAAATCTTGCTTGTCACAGATCATAAATATTGGGAAAATTTTACAAGAATGCTCTTTTAACAATATATTCCTAGCAGGTGTTAGTTTTTTGACAAATACCAAGAGAAGAAATACATAATACATAAATACATGCATTCGTAATAAGTAAAAAGTATGTTATTGCATACAAATGAAATAAAATCCCAAAATTGATAATATAGTACCACAAAGACTGGTGAATAACTAATATTTAAATAAAATAACTATTTTTCTCAATAATGATGGTGCATATTAATACTAGAGATCAAGTGAAAGTAGTTGTATGGCCATCTCTTCAATGGCACTTGATTTAATATATAGCTGGTGGAAAATCTTATTTTTACTTTAAGAAGGAAGAGGCATTAAAAATTATAAAACTGTGATTTACCAAGTTGTTCATAATACAATTGTGTCAGGCATTCAGCATTCTAGGACTAATCCCATGACCAGTGTGACCTTCTCTCCACCAATGCACCTAGTTTTCCACTGATCACCCAACCCTACTTGCTTAGCAGGCACAAATATCCTTCATATTGCTTGTTACAACATAAAGACAAATGGAAATACAAAAAACAGATCAATAAAAGTCAATTTTGTGATAATTTTTAACTTTCACAATGGTGTTATTAAAGTCATCACCTGAGGATTTACTGGGGTAGTTAGTGATGATAAAACATTCTGTGTTATTATTTTCAATCATTGGTGTCAGTGGTCTTTGATGATGTGATTGAGGTTTAAACTAATGGTTTAATGCCAATTATATTATAATAGCAAATGAACATGTACACCATAAATTTGTAAAATGCTATTAAAATATATTATATAATTTAACAAAATTTCAATTTATTGACATAATATTATTCTTCTTAAGTATACTTAGTTAATAATTAATTTCTATGCTTATTTAGTTTTTAAAATAGTAAATAAAATTATGTATTAGAAGAAAAAGAAGAAATTTGCTTTGATCTTTAGACACAGGGCATTATGTAGTAAAATTATGGAAATAATGGTTGGGGTTATTTCTAGACTAAACTACATAAAAAGGGAATGTTATTTATCAGAAAATTTTCCTGAGTACTAACAATTTTCATAGTAATATGGTAAATAAGTCTTTTTTTTATAATAATAGCATATAGTCTGTATTGACTCTCCATGATGTAACACAGAAGTAGTGAATCTAGAAAAGTTCAATAAACACAGAGAAGAGCTTATTCTATTATTAGAAGTTTTTCTGATAAGATGAGAAGTTAGAAACAGAATTAGCATGATTGCCTAAAATATGCTTATCTCTTATGATATAATCTATTCACTTTTATATTCCATTTATAAAGCAACTTAGCATAACACTAGGTAATAATCAAAAGAAGAAAGTACTAGGTTTGAGGGCTTACTTTAGGAAAATAAGTTTACTATTTTGAAACCATCTTAAAAGTGTTTTAATTTAATATTTCAGAATAACTTACTTCAGCTTACAGAGGAATAAAAAATAAATTATAATGGCTAGGATTCCTTGAATCAAGAAATTAAAAAATTCAGAGACCTCTATCCATATAATAAATTTGAATAAAATATTATATCAAATTGCCAGCATAGACAAGAAAGGAACCACTATAGCAATGATAGTTGGAAATGATAACTCTGAATAAGAACTACCTACTGAAAGTATGTAAAGGAGCAAACATGATAACCTCTTAGTATCTGTATTGCAAACCATAAAACCCAAAAGGAAGGGAAGAGAGAAAGGGGGGGAGAGGAAGGAGGGAGAGAGAGACAGAGGGAGGGAGAGAGAGAGAGAAGAGAGAGAGAGAGAGAAAAGAGGGGGACAAGGTGGGGGTGGGAGGGAGAGAGGAGGGGAGGAAGGGAGAGAGACACACACAGAGACAGAGAGACAGAGACAGAGATAAAAAAATAGAACAAAGAAGAATAGTACATGCCATAGAGGCAGGTTGGGGATGGGGGCTAAGGTGGGAGGGAATTTGGGGGTATTGCTCTTGGGAAATGTACACTGATGAGGGGATAGATATTGGAATATTGTATAACTGAAACCCGATCATGAACAGCTTTGTAACTGTGTATCTCATGGTAATTTAATTAAAAAATAATTTGCCAGCATAGCAGCTTTTATAATAAAATAGAGGCTTTCCAAATATTTCCATATACATCTCAATATTTAGATAGTAAATCTAAAGATACTATTTTTCAAATGCATTACAATTGAGTTTGTCATGATTAATATAAATTGCTTATGAAATTCTAGCAATTACTTTATCATTAGCTTTATGTATTTTCTTTTCTTCCTGACACTTCAGTTTTACTTCATGTTGCTTTAAGTTGGATTGAAGTTAAGGAAGCATAAACACCTAAGGAATTAGTTGTGCCATGTGAAAGACTCTAATACATCACTAGCCTAGATAACTTTATATCTTTTGATGATAGAATAAGGATGTTGAATCCTCTAAATCATAAGCAGAATAGTGCCCAAGTAAAAGAATATATCTTATGCTTATCAGATCATTCCGAGTTGACTGCTTTTGGATTCTCAAGATAGTATGACATACGTGTTTATCTTGGTGAGATAGAATGTTTGAGGAAAATTTGTTAAATATCAAGTGATTTGTTATATTTTAGCTTCTCCTAGCAAAAATAATATTTCAGCAAACTATTTTTAGGCAAAGATGACATTAAAAATCTTTCAATAAGGTTCTAAGAGTATGAAAGCTCAGAGTCACTTAAGGATGGCAGACTTTGATGAGCTAGGTACATAATGCCTTGTAGTAATACATTGACTTGTTTTATAGTGTTAAATATCAAAGTTTAGAATTAGTACAATTTGAGATAATATAAATGGTTAATATCAGTTTTCACAATCCAGTTTCCTTCTGGATGAAGTAACTTCGAGCTGTATAGATTCTGAATACATATATATTGATTGGAAACATTTAAGAAAATCAAAACACTTCACAGGGCATGCTATTATATTGCTGAAAACTACTTAAATTTCTGATTTTTTTCATTTTTTTTCTTTTTGCTTTTTGGGTCACACCCGGTGATGCACAGGGGTAACTCCTGACTCTGCACTCAAGAATTACCACTGGCGGTGCTCAGGGAACCATATGGGATGCTGGGATTTGAACTCAGGTTGGCCCGTGCAAGACAAATGCTCTACCCGCTGTGCTATTGCTCCAGCTACAAATTTCTGATTTTCAAGAGAGCAACTATCTATGCTTTTTTTTTATAATTTATTTATTTTTAATTAGAGAATCACCGTGAGGGTACAGTTACAGATTTATACACTTTTGTGCTTATACTTCCCTCATACAAAGTTCGGGAACCCATCCCTTCACCAGTGCCCATTCTCCACCACCAGTAAACCCAGCATCCCTCCCACCCTCCCCTATCCCATCTCCCCCCACCCCACCCTGCCACTGTGGCAGGGCATTCCCTTCTGTTCTCTCTCTCTAATTAGCTGTTGTGGTTTGCAATAAAGGTGTTGAGTGGCCGCTGTGCTCAGTCTCTAGCCCTCATTCAGCCCGCAACTCCGTTCCCCCATATGGCCTTCAACTACAATGTAGTTGGTGATCGCTTCTCTGAGTTGCCCTTTCCCCGGAACGTGAGGCCAGCCGCGAAGCCATGGGGTCAACCTCCTGGTACTTATTTCTACAGTTCTTGGGTATTAGTCTCCCACTCTGATATTCTATATACCATAGATGAGTGCAGTCTTTCTATGTCTGTCTCTCTCTTTCTGACTCATTTCACTCAGCATGAAACTTTTCATGCCCATCCACTTAACTACAAAATTCTTGACTTCCTTTTTTCTAACAGCTGCATAGTATTCCATTGTATAGATGTACCAAAGTTTCCTCAACCAGTCATCCGTTTTAGGGCATTCGGGTTTTTTCCAGATTCTGGCTATTGTAAACAGTGCTGCGATGAACATACATGTGCAGATGTTGTTTCGATTGTACTTTTTAGCCTCTCTGGGATATATTCCCAGCAGTGGTATTGCTGGGTCAAATGGGAGCTCAACCTCTAGTTTTCTGAGAATCGTCCATACTGTTTTCCAAAAGGGCTGAACTAGCCGGCATTCCCACCAGCAGTGTAGAAGGGTCCCTTTCTCCCCACATCCTCTCCAACAGCGGTTGCTTTTGTTCTTTTGGATGTGTGCCAGTCTCTGTGGTGTGAGGTGGTATCTCATGGTTGTTTTGATCTGCATCTCTCTGATGATTAGTGATGCAGAGCACTTTTTCATGTGCCTTTTGGCCATTCGTATTTCTTCCTTGGTAAAGTTTCTGTTCATTTCTTCGCCCCATTTTTTGATGGGGTTGAATGTTTTCTTCTTGTAGAGTTCAACCAGTGCTTTATATACCATTGATATCAACCCCTTATCTGATGGGTATTGTGTAAATATTCTTTCCCATTCTGTGGATAGTCTTTGGATTCTGGTCACTGTATCTCTTGCGGTGCAAAAGCTTTTTAGTTTAATGTAGTCCCATTTGTTGATCTCTGTTTTTACTAGATTGCTTAGTTCCGTGTCACCTTTGAAGATACCTTTATCTTCAATATCGTGGAGGGTTTCGCCGACCTTATCTTCAATGTACCTTATGGTTTGTGGTCTAATGTTGAGGTCTTTAATCCATTTTGATCTGACTTTTGTGCATGGTGTCAGATCAAGGTCTAAACCCATTTTTTTGCATGTGGTTGTCCAGTTGTGCCAGCACCATTTGTTAAAGAGGCTTTCCTTGCTCCACTTCACATCTCTTGCTCCCTTATCAAAGATTAGATGATCATACATTTGGGGTTGTGTGTAGGGATATTCCACCCTGTTCCATTGGTCTACGGCTCTGCCTTTGTTCCAGTACCATGCTGTTTTAATTGTTACTGCTTTGTAGTAAAGATTGAGGTTGGGGAGGGTGATGCCTCCCATCATCTTTTTCCCAAGAATTGTTTTAGCTATCCTTGGACGTTTGTTATTCCATATGAATTTTAGGATTGCTTGATCCATTTCTTTGAAGAATGTCATGGGTATACTTATAGGGATCGCATTGAATCTGTATAATTCTTTAGGGAGTATTGCCATTTTGACAACATTGATTCTCCCTATCCACGAGCATGGTATATGTTTCCATTTCCTCATGTCCTCTTTGATTTCATGGAGTAGCGTTTTGTAGTTTTCTTTGTAAAGGTCTTTTACTTCCTTGGTTAAGCTGATTCCGAGGTACTTGATTTTCTGGGGCACGATTGTGAATGGGATTGCTTTTTTCATGTCCCTTTCCTCTGCCTCATTGTTTGCATATATGAAGGCCATGGATTTTTGGGTATTGATTTTGTAGCCTGTAACTTTACTGTATAAGTCTATTGTTTCTAAGAGTTTCTTAGTAGAGGTTTTAGGCTTCTCTAGATATAGTATCATGTTGTCTGCAAATAGTGAGAGTTTGATTTCTTCCCTTCCTATCTGGATGCCCTTAATCTCTTTTTCTTGTCTAATAGCTATCGCAAGTACTTCCAGTACTATATTGAAGAGGAGTGGTGAGAGTGGGCATCCTTGTCTTGTGCCCGATCTCAGAGGAAAGGCCCTTAGTTTTTCCCCGTTGAGGATAATGCTTGCCGTAGGCTTGTGATAGATGGCTTCGACTATCTTGAGGAAAGTTCCTCCAAGTCCCATTTTGGCGAGGGTTTTCATCATGAAAGGATGTTGGATCTTGTCAAATGCTTTCTCTGCATCTATTGATATGATCATATGGTTTTTGTCTTTCCTTTTGTTGATATGCTGGATTATGTTGATTGATTTCCGAATGTTAAACCATCCTTGCATCCCTGGGATGAATCCCACTTGGTCGTGATGTATGATCTTTTTGATGAGTTGTTGGATCCTATTTGCTAGTATTTTGTTGAGGATCTTCGCATCGGTGTTCATCAGGGAAATTGGTCTGTAATTTTCTTTCTTAGTGGTGTCTTTGTTTGCTTTTGGTATTAGGGAGATATGTGCTTCATAGAAACTGTTTGGGAGAGTTCCTGTTTTTTCAATTTCCTGGAAATGTTTGAGGAAAACAGGCAATAGGTCTTCTTTAAATGTTTGGAAGAATTCGCCAGTGAAACCATCTGGGCCTGGGCTTTTGTTTTTGGGGAGGTTTTTGATTACAGTTTCAATTTCCTTAACATTGATGGGTCTATTCAGGTATTCCAGGTCTTCTTTCTTCAGTGTTGGGAGATTGTAGGAATCAAGGAATCCATCTATTTCTTTTAGGTTCTCCTTTTTTGTGGCGTAAAGACCTTCAAATTAGTCTCTAATGATCTTTTGAATCTCACTGGTTTCTGTTATGATGTCCCCCTTTTCATTTCTGATTCGATTTATTAGAGTTTTCTCTCTTTCTTTCTTTGTGAGTCTTGCTAGCGGTTTATCAATCTTATTTATTTTCTCAAAGAACCAACTCTTTGTTTCATTGATCTTTCGGATTGTTTTTTTGGTTTCGATGTCATTAATTTCTGCTCTAATTTTTATTATTTCTTTCCTTCGGTCTGGTTTGGAGTCCTTTTTCTGGTCCTTTTCTAAGGTCTTGAGTCGTGAAGTCAAGCTATCTATGTGGGTCCTTTCTTCCTTCCTGAGGAATGCTTGGAGAGCTATAAATTTTCCCCTTAACACGGCTTTAGCTGCGTCCCATAGGTTTTGGTAGCTCGTGTCTTCATTCTCGTTAGTTTCTAAGTATCTTTTGATTTCTTCCTTGATTTCCTTCCTGACCCACTCATTGGCCAATATTGAATTGTTTAGTTTCCAGGTGTTTGATTTGATTTTCCGTGTTTGTGAGTGGTTAGCTTCTATCTTCAGTGCATCGTGGTCTGAAAAGATGGTTGATACAATTTCTATTTTTCCGATTCTATTGAGGTATGTTCTGGGGCCCAGTACATGGTCTATTTTAGAAAATGTTCCGTGTGCACTGGAAAAGAATGTGTATTCTTTCTTTTTGGGGTGTAAGGCCCTGTATAGGTCTATTAGTCCTCTCTCTTCAATTTCTTCTTTCAGAGTCAGTGTTTCCTTGTTGAGTTTTGTTCTTGTGGATCTATCTAGAGGCGATAAGGCCGTATTGAAGTCTCCGACTACAATTGTGCTGTTAGTGATGTCCTCTTTGAAGTCTGTTAGGAGTTGTTTTAAATATTTAGCCGGTCGTTCGTCAGGAGCATATACGTTTAAGAGTGTGATTTCTTCCTGTTGTACATATCCCTTGATAAACAGAAAATGACCTTTGCTGTCCCTTTTGATCTTTTTCATCCTAAAATCTATGTTGTCGGATACCAGGATGGCCGCTCCAGCTTTTTTAAGGGGGTTGTTTGCTTGGAGGATTGTTTTCCATCCTTTGACTTTGAGTCTATGTTTACTCTGTTTGTTCAGGTGTGTTTCTTGCAGGCAACAGAATGTTGGGTTTAATTTCCGGATCCATTTAGCCACTCTGTGTCTCTTGATAGGTGCATTTAGGCCATTGACATTGAGAGAGATTATTGTGATGTGGTTTTGTGTCATCTTTCTGTGGGATTTGTTATTCTTATGGGGCTCCTCCTTGTCTTACAGTAGCCCCTTTAGACCTTCTTTCAAGATTGGTTTTGAGTCTATGAAGGACCTGAGCTGTTGTTTATCCGAGAAGTAGTGTATGGTTCCTTCGAGTTTGAGTGAGAGTTTAGCTGGATAAAGTATTCTTGGTGAGGCATTCATTTCGTTGAGTTTTTTCACTATGTCCCACCATTGTCTTCGGGCTCGGAGGGTTTCTTCTGACAGATCGGCCGTAAATCTGAGGGGTGCTCCTTTGTATGTGATTTCCTTCTTTGACCTTGCTGCTTGCAGAATTGTGTCTCTATCCATGGTATCCGTCATTCTGACTATGATATGCCTTGGGGTCTTTTTATTCGGGTCTCTTTTTGCTGGTACTCTTCGGACTCCTTGTATCTGGATGCCTGCCTTGTCCAGCTCTGGGAATTTCTTAGCAATGATATCTTTGACTGTGTTTTTTTCATTGGGGTTGCTTCCCTGCGGTTCTGGTACTCCAATGATTCTTATGTTGTTCCTCTTGAAGTCATCCCCCAGGGCTCTGATTCGCTCTATAGCCATTTTGAGGTCTTTGGCCATGATTTGTTGTTGTCTATAAGCTTTCTGCAGCTCATCTTCCAGATCACTGATTCTGTCTTCGGCTGTAGTCATTCTACTGTTGAGGCCTTCTAGTGAGATTTTTATTTCATCTACCGATTCCTTTATTTGTGAGACTTCCGTTCGAAGGTTTGAAATTTCTGCTCTCATTTCTGCTCTCATTTCTTCCTGTATTTTCTTGGTAGACCGTTCCAGCGCTTGATTCATCTCCTCCCTTAATTTATTGGATGTCTGTTCCATATTTGCTTGGAGTAGGTCGACTCTCCTCCATATTTCCTCTCTGAATTGTTTATCTGAGAGGTCGTAGATGTTGGGAGCCTCTTTTGAGGTTTCTAGTATCTTTTTTTCTCCCTCTCTTCCTGGAGGGGATTTTCGCTGCTTCTTCATATTGTTATGGAAGTATAGGATTGGAACTTTGTAGGTGTTTATTCCTCCTACCTCTTGCTGGGAAAAGGCCGGGTTTGAGGGAGCCGGGCGGACGGGAAAGCCGGGGCGGTGGGACGCGGGAAGTGGCGGCGGCAAGGGTCCCAAGTCCCGGCGGCCACGTGGGAACCAGGGGCACACTCGGGAGGCGTGGCTGGGAGTCTCCTGATTACCTGGGAAAAGGCTGGGTTGGAGGGAGCCGGGCGGACGGGAAAGCCGGGGCTGTGGGACTCGGGAAGTGGCGGCGGCAAGGGTCCCCAACTATCTATGCTTTTGAGACTCAGTCTCTCAGTTTTAGAAGTAAAATATTTTAATAAGCCATTATGGCCATTATGAAGGAAGACCTCAAGGTGAAACTTTCATAGAACGAATTAATAGAAGAACTTAACAACATAATGCTCTGGACAAAGACTATTTTTATCTTTAGTCATTTTAGAATTCATAATCACATAATTTGATAGTCACAGAGAGCATTCCTCCAAGTCAGTAAAAATATATTTGTTAAAAATTTTAGCAGAACAAAAACATAATTAATTTTACAGCTTAAAGTTTTCTACAGACTTTCAGATTGGTGCTATAACAAATGTCTTACAGAACCATTCCTTTTGGGAGGAAGTTGGCAGCCCAAGCATCTAGTTTATGGCCCAGTGATTTCTAGTTAAACCTAGACTTGAAATATACTGTACTAGCAAATTCTCCCCAAACTGAAACGTTAATAAACAGTTATTCTAAGAAGTCTGGGAAAGAATTTGGCAAAATTATAAATTATGTACTATTCCTTATATTCCAGGTTACATCTAGGTGATTAAATAAACTACATTGTTAGCGCTGTAGCACTGTCGCCCCGATGTTCATTGATTTGATCAATCAGGTACCAGTAATGTCTCCATTGTGAGACTTGTTGTTACTGTTTTTGGCACATCGAATATGCCACAGGTAGCTTGCCAGGCTCTCCAATGTGGGCGGGATGCTCTTGGTAGCTTGCTGGGCTCTCCTAGAGGGACAAACGAATGGAACCCAATTCAGCTGTGTGCAAGGCAAACTCCCTACCCACTGTGCTATCATCACTCAGTCCAAATAAACTACATATCATAGAGAAAGTATATGTAATTCTTTTCACATAAAAACATTTAATCTTTGTTTTTTAGAGAGAGGGCTATTCATTTGATTTTTGTTTTGTATTTTGCTTATTAGTTTTATTAAATTTGTCACTTGTCTCTGGTCATCCCATTGCTCATGGATTTGCTTGAGTGGGTGCCAGTAACATTTCCATTTGTCCCTGTTGCATGCTAGTGTAGTCGAATGGAGTCTGCTCATTCCAAGAATATGAAGAGCATCAAACTATTCCTTCAGGGTCTTGATGAAAAAGGCTGACCATCTCATAGGTGGGCTGCCAGGCATTCTTCTAATGTCTCATGGAATCCAGTTGGTAACAGCTCTAGTCCAGCGGTCATCTCCAAATCTCATTATGTGTCTGGCTTATCTGATTTTAGATGGCTTGGCAAACTGCGGCAGCATCCCTGATTCTTGATCATGGACAGAGGTCAGAACTCCAGATTCCTTCTCTTACTTGAGAGAAATGTGAGAGTCCAAGCATAGCTCTTTCAATTCCTCTTTGGGATACCCGAACAGCGTTCTTATCTTGTTTTCGTAGAGCCCAGTCTCTGAGGCATATGTTAGTGCAGGAAGAACGATGGAGTCAAAAGATGTGCCCGAAGTTGGAGTAACCACTAACCACTTCTTCGATGCTCTTGAAGGCATTCCACTGTGCTCTCTTCCTCCTGCGCAGTTCTGGTGCCAAGTCGTTCGTCATGTTGAATTTTCGATCCCCTACACATAACTGCTGAATTCGGAGATATTCATTCCGTTGAGAGCAAATGGAACATCAAGAACTACTCTGTGTCATGACATTGTCTTGGTGAGATTCAGCTGCCATCGGACCTTTCCACACTCACGGTCAAAGTCGACCAGCATTCATGCTGCTTGGCTAATGTTTGCTATTATTAGAACGATGTCATCAGCAAAGCAGAGGCGGTGTCATTACCGACCATCTATCTCCCCTCGATGGTTCACTGCCTCATCATAGCAGGGAGGTGGGGAATGGTGCCAACTGGCAAAGAGTGAGCTAACAGGTGCTGCTCAGAGATGCAGTCAGGTGCGTATTTGTAAGCGTGCAGATTGTTACAACATGCTAGTAGACCACTCACCACTCGAGGTTTGCATTCAGCAGACTGGGAGCATCTGTAAGGGTGATTAGAGGCTGCCCTAAAAGCTTTTGTCCCTCTTGGAGAGCCTGGCAAGCTACTTAGGGTATCCTGCCTGCATGGCAGAGCCTAGCAAGCTTCCCATGGCGTATTCAATATGCCAAAAACAGTAACATATTATAATTTAGGCAATTAAATTTTAATGGTTCAGAGATTTTAGTAAAGATGTAAAATTTACCGCATCCACCACCGCAAGGTGAAGGACTGTTTAACATAACTACTCTCGAAGTTCTCCAGACTTTATGCATCCATTTATGTAGTAAATTGAAAAACCCATCAAGTCAAACCCCCAAACTTGGATATACCCACAAAGTCCTAGATTTGGAATGGAGAGGCTTCTCAAGTGAGTTATGGGCTAAATTTTCACAAAAATTATTGTAAAGTACCTGAGTCTTATAGCAAGAAGATGAGCATATCAGATATCCAGGGCCATCAAAATATAAAAAGTACAAATTATATAGACATTTTTTCCACAGGTAAACAAGGAAGCCAAATATTGTTGGACTTAGAAAACTTATGGAGAACAGACAGGTAGAATAAACAGATAGCATATTATATAATTAAGTTGTTAGTATGTATGCAACTATCAGAGAAACTTGCAAGCTACTGAGAGTTTCCTGCCTGCACAGGAGAGCCTGGCAAGCTTCCCATGGTGTATTCATATGGCAAAACCAGTAACAATGATGGGTCTCATTCCTCTGACCCTGAAAGAGCCTCCAGTGCAGCACCATTGGAAAGAACGAGTAAAGAGAGGCTGCTAAAATCTTAGGACTAGGAGGAATGGAGACATTACTGAGACCGCTCGAGAAAATTGAAGATCAACAGAATGACAGTGACACAGTGATCTCACAATTTATTTAAAATACTCCTTTGGTATCAAGCAATGGATTATTGAAACATGGAGGGAAATAAGTTTAAAAGTGAGGAAATATAAACCAATATTCATTGAGAAGAATTGTATGGTAACTCTATATCACAAAAGCTGTATTTATTGACAGTAACATGGAAAATATTTGTCATATATCTGAGAGTGGTTCCTTTTAAACATTTTAAACATTGCAGATTACTGAGAATGATTTTTTGCAATTTGAAACTGATGAATTAATCAATAATTATAAACTTTTGTGTTGTCCATAACTAAAAACATGTTTTGAATTTGCTATCTCATGAAAATAAAGCAGATGAGGTGAGGTGCAATTATATATACAGGTTTAGTTTTCATCTCTGTGGTTTATTTTTAATAATTTTATTTAGGATTATGTTCCTTTAGTGAACCTGTTAATAAAGGTGAGTGATTTAGAAACTATTTCCCCCTCTTAGTTATATTTGTAGGACAAAGGGTGAATCTGTTCAGAGACATTGCACTAAATCAATTAACACTTCATTTCTTTTCTCTAAGAAATTTGTTCAGCTGCGAAATTAACCCAAGTTGACTCAAAATCTTCAGCTGAAGAAATTAACCCAACTTGATACTTAATCTTGATATCTTGGTTTTGCTCTAAAACCAAGATATCAAGTTTAAGTAGACAGCTCTAAAACTTGAGCTGAGAAGATGCAGCTTCCCCAGAAGCAAAGTTTCATCAAATAAAAAGTTAGAGCTATTGAAGAAGAGTGGGTGCCTGAAAATTGCAAACAAATGCGTCATTCAGATGCTCAGGGTTTGCTCTTGGCTTAAAAGTCAATGATCACTCCTGGCAATGCTAGGGATACTAGGGAAAGAAACTGAATCAGACACAGGCAAGACAAGAGCTGTACTAGCTGTACCATCTCTCAAGCCCTGAGCACTCTTAATCTTTGGTTATTTAAATGATCTAGTGGAGAAGAACCCTAAGGTTGCATATTTTCAGGAGATTTTTAGTTTGGCTTTTATGTTTAATTGTTTCTTAATAATTAAAACTTGGCAAGTCACCTATTTTTTTCCCTACCCTGTATTTCCTAGTCTAAAAATGAATATCAGTGTTTCTCTTTAAAAAAGTTGAATTTATGGGGCTGGAGCAATAGGACAGCAGGTAGGGTGTTTGCCTTGCACGCAGCCGACCCGGGTTCGATTCCCAGCATCCCATATGGTCCCCTGAGTACTGCCAGGGGTAATTCCTGAGTGCAGAGCCAGGAGTGACCTCTGTGCATTGCTAGGTGTGACCCAAAAAGCAAAAAAAAAAAAAAAAACCCAAAAAACAAAGTGGAAATAAAAAGAGTTGAACTTATCAGAAAAGATAATATATGAGAAATGCTTTGTAAAGCAGGTAGCACTATGTAAAATAGATACTGCTGCTCTAGACATTAAACTTGTGTGATTGTCTAGTGTAAGAATTGGCCCAAAATGGTTAATTTTAAAGAGCTTATTGCATTAATAGTTAGAATTTGTGAGATTTTATTGCCTATAAATTATTGAAGACATTTATTTACATAAATGAATTCCACATATGAATTAGCAAACTTACTATGCTGGTGTTAGTTTTATTTCATAAATTTGTATTTTTCATAGTATTCTTAAAAATAATGCTCTGGACAAGAAAATTTAGTTTATACTGTATCTAATACCGTATCTTATATTTTGTATTCCTTAAGTTTGTTTGTTTTTAAATATAGCACAATGGAAAGGCAAACATAGGTTAGGGGATGTATTCAGGAAAGATCTTTTTTTTAATTTGATGAATAAAGATCAAGAAATCAATAAATGCATTATCTAACTGAAGGTCAATATGAAATCATTCGGAAGAAGTTAGATGACCCATTTTAATACAAATTGGTCTGATAAAGCTTTCCTTTATGTTGAATCATACAAGATATTCCTACTAACTTTGGAAAATATATTATTTTCTGATCTTGATAAACTTAAACATATTTTATTATAGTAATTTGAAATGTATTTTTTGAACTCTTGTTTTTAGTTGTCAAATTTGTCTAAGTGCAGCTATCTATATGTCTATGAGAAACGTTTCTTGTTGCCTCAATACTTTTCTAGTGAATTCAGGTGATGCTAAGAATATAAACTTTAATATTATGTCATTATTATTATTTTTGTCTAGGTGCCAGGTTTAAAAAGCTGTTAATCATACTTATTTTATCATTATTATTATTATTATTATTATTATTATTTGCTTTTTGGGTCACACCTGACAATGCAAAGGTGTTACTCCTTGCTCTGCACTCAGGAATCACCCGTGGCAGTGCTCAGAGGACCATATGGGATGCTGGGAATCGAACCCGGGTCGGCCGCATGCAAGGCAAACGCCCTACTTGCTGTGCTATCGCTCCAGCCCCTATAATTATTTTTAAATGCTAGAAACTGTTGTACTTCTTCTTTTTATTTCTACCAATACTCAAAAAATATTATACTAGAATTTATTTTGAATTTAAGCTATATTATGGGTGCAATACCTTACTTACATGGGCATAAAATTTAACAGTAATTTGTGCTTTGATGATTTCACAGTCATGCACGAACATAAGATAATTTTCAAGATAAGTGATATGACCTGATAGACAAGTACTCAGGGTATGTTTAACACTTAACACAAAGCAGGCGTTATTTTTTGCCTTTATTTATTTTTATTTAAAAATGTTTTTTAATTTCTTCATCATTTTATTGAATTTATATGTATTTTTTTTTTTACCAAACATATCAGTGCCCAGAGGTTTTATTGTCAGTTTGATGGCTTGGGTTGTCTCCTGATGGACTCAGGGGACATTGTGGTGCTGAGGATCAAACTCCTGCATTCAAAGTAAGTGCCTCTTACCCATGGAACGAACTTTTACATTTGGCAGAGGAGGAAAAGCTCATGCATACGGTATATATTTTGCTGAAAAAATTTACAATAGTAATCTGAGTGGAAAAACATTTTCACTGGAGGGTAGATTCTGAGCAAACTTCCTGAAGCTGGAAGATGTGTTGTTGGTATGGAACTCACACTAGTGACGAGATGACTTAGTTGTTCCTGTTGCAATGTTTTATTTGTTGTGATTATAAATTATATTCCTGAGAATGGTTGCCAACATTAAAAAAATTATGGGTTTCTAGTTTTTTGTTAAAAAATGAAGATTTATCAACATTTCACAAGCCAACATTCTGATAGTCCCACAAAACAATTATTTAAAAGCAAGAAGTTGCTGCTTCATTGACAGTAAGAAATCACCATCTTTTCCCAAAACAATGGTCTTTTCAGTCACTTGTTTCTTCCTTGATTGAGAGGTTCAAGTTTTAGAATGTACTTAGAATTTACAAAATTCATTAAAAATTATAAACATCCCACAGATAAAAAATATCTTGAAATAATTCTTGTAATTTGTTTAGAAGATTTTTTTAGATCTCACCAATATGTATTTTTGCTCATGTGTACTACCACTAATATTTAAACAAGTTATTTTCATCTCTATTTTAAAGACAAATTAACTATTTGAAAATATTTTCATAAAATTAATAGTTTCAGATTTGTGCTAATACACAACTAACATGAGGTGGTGTATATCAATAATTGACTAAGTATTGTGTATTTAATGCAAAGATAATGAAGAAACTATGCATTTATGATAACAATTTATGTAATAATAATTAGTAGTTTTATATTCTTAAATATTTTTATTTATTTTATTTATTTATGGACTGGAGCAATAGCATAGCAGGTAGAGTGTTTGCCTTGCACGCGGCCGACTGAAGTTTGATTCCTCCATTCCTCTTGGAGAACTGGTCAAGCTACCAAGAGAATGTTCCACCTACACAGCAGAGCCTGGCAAGCTACCCGTGGCATATTCGATATGCCAAAAACAGTAACAAGTCTCACAATGGAGAAGTTACTGGCGCCCGCTTGAGCAACTTGATGAACAATGGGATGACAGTGCTACAGTTCTACTAAATATTTTTATGCTGTTCCCCTCAAATGTATGGTGCTCTTTCACCATTTTTTCTGAACCAGGGCACCTGTAAAAATTATTAATGTATAAATAATTATGCTGTAACCTTAGAGGAAACAATAGAGTTTATTCTAGAGGAAAGGTGTAGGTGGAGGCACAGGCAGAGGCATCTTTTTGAAGGCGGATGGAGTTTGACATTTAGTGGTATGTATGGTAACTCCTATATATGTTCAAATACAGTTAGCTATACCCCTGAAGTTCTATAGTGCTGCAAGTTAAAACATAAGTGAAAGTTAACAAGAAATATTTTTTGCTTAGCATTCTCTTTGCATTTTTCTTCTCTTTCTTACATAAGGCAGAAAATCCTTAGCATTATACACTAGTAGAACTTCTTGCTGAATAAGTAACTTTGATAAATTTCCTGAAATTGGATGCACAGTAATGTAGGAGTAAGAGAATCCCAAAGGCTGCAGTGATACAGGATCCCCCACACTTTCAAGCAAGTTTAACAGATTCTTAAAATGAGGAACTTTCAAATCCAGGATTTGAAAGCTGGAGAGGGAGAATAAAAATGGGAAAACATACCAAAATTATTCTCTTCTAAAAAGAGGTAAGTTTCTACTTTATAAAGTAATATTTTTACTAGAAATAAAATTGTATTTTACTCCAACCTTATTATAACAGGCATAAGAAAATTCTATCTACTTCACCCCTTATAAGCTCTCTGTTCCATGTAAACAGAAAAAAAATTAAAAATACTAATCACTATAGGAACAAACTTTTACAAATGAATGAAAACCTGCAATTCCAAGGAAGTAGTAAGGTAAAGAAGGGGAGAAAAATAAGCTATACCCTTAGAAAGGAACAAAGCTATTTTTAGAGAACTTACTAAGATATGTCTTTTTTAGAGGAAGAGATTTTAAAAGAAGATAAAGGCTAGAGAATTAGTACAGGGATTTAGGGACTAGCTTTGCAAATAGTTGACCTAATTCAATTGCTGGCACCACAAGATTCCTTACATACTCTTAAATGCAATTCTAAAGGCCTCAGACTATTCAGGTGTGACTCAGATACCCCTCATACACCACGTGAATAGCCTGTTTAAACCTTAACACTGGGCTGGAGCAATAGCATAACAGGTAGGGCATTTGCCTTGCACATGGCTAGCCCAGGTTTGATTCCTCCGTCCCTCTCGAAGAGCCCAGCAAGCTACTGAGAGTATCCTGCCCACACGGCAGAGCCTGGCAAGATACCTGTGGCATATTTGATATGCCAAAAACAGTAACAACAAGTGTCACAATGGTGATGTTACTGGTGCCTGCTCGAGCAAATTGATGAACAAAGGGATGACAGTGCTACAGTGCTACAAACCTTAACACTACAGCATCCCAGAAGCAGCACATCCTGAAACCCTTGCATTGTACTACAGACTAGTAGGTGTGACAAACACCAAGAGAGGCCTAAGAGGAAGTTTGTAGAATTCTCTCTTCTTCCTAATGTCACAGTAAAAAATATCTTAAGTATAATAATAATGGGAATAACTAAAAGATGCATATTCTAAGTTCCACTCTTTCTAAACGCCAAAACAAGGAGAAGAGATAGAACATGGGAAGACATTAAAAATTAGAAATCTTAGTAGATACAGCTATAACTGACATTAAAGATAATGAGACATTAATGGTAAATGATCACTTGTATCATTGTTTATCATGTCCTACATGTGCAATGTTAAATACCATCATCAATAAAAAATATAAGCCGACAAACAAGTTAAAATAAAGTCTGTAGACACACAATAATCATCATAATCAGATTAAATATAATCCATATTTTAATTATTGTGAAAATTATTAGAATGATTAGCAAATTAATGATATCATAAGGGGTCCAAAACAAATAGAAAATTCCCAAGAACTGGGTATCAGCAGAGAGATATAAAATAAAAAGTCAAAAGAAAATTATAAAAAAATCCAGTTGAGAAAAATAATGGGTTTTATCTTTGATATTCTCATCAGTACTCTTGATACCACTGAGAAACAAGTAATGACCATGAAGATATGTCAATAGAATTAAAAAGTGGAAAAAAATAAACACAACCAAAGCAGAACATCAAAAACTCTAGGTCATTTTTTAGGCCAGACAGAGAGTAAAGAGGGTAGGATAGTTGACTAATTACCTAAGTCTGCCAGGTGTCATCCCTGAGCACAGAGCCAGAGTAGATCCTGAGCACTGCCAAGTAAGCACTTCAATCAACCAACCAATCAAACGAAAAAGCTGTAGTTCCTTTTCCAAAGTTATGTTGCATGCACAAATAAGAGGAAGGTCAGTAGGGAGAAGAGCAGAGTAGATAAAACATTTTAAGTAATCATGACAAGTAATTGAACAATTAATTATAGATACTAAACTTCAAACACAAACACAGAGAGCGCTGAAAAAAATTGAGTATGCTAACTACTAAAACAAAACATAACCCTTGTAACTAGTTACACTGTATCATTGTCACTGTCATCCCTTTGTCATCGATTTGCTCAAGCAGGCACCAGTAAAGTCTCCATTATGAGACTTGTTACTGTTTTTGGCATATTAAATACAGCATGGGTAGCTGGTTAGGCTCTGCTGTGTGGGAGAGATACTCTCAGTAGCTTACTGGGTTCTCTGAGAGGGGTGGAAGAATTGAACCCGGGTTGGCCATGTGCAAGGCAAATGCCCTACACGCTGTGCTATCACTCCAGCCCTTGTAGTATATCACCTTAAGCTACAAAACATGATAGCAAAAAAGGAAAAGTGAAGAAAAAAATTATATAGACTTCTCTAATAACCATATACATGATTAGATTGTTATACAATGTGAAAAAAGAAAAAAGAATACTTGCAACAAATGACTTTATATCCAGTATAATATATAATCCTTTAAAGTGAAGAAAATTGATTCTTCTTAAGTAAAGCTAAAGAAATGTATTAACATTAGAAATGAATACTAAAAGAAGTACCTTAGTGAGGAAGACAATGTGTTCAAATGTTAAGAAGTTCCTTAAGCAGGAAGATCTTACAGGTCAAACAGTTGGGTTAAAATAATGAAAGGATGAGAATCAGAGAAAACATAAAGATAAAATGGAATTGTTGATTTTTGTTATTCTTTTTTAGAAAATTTAAATGAGCTATTGATGTAATAACATCACCAACTTATTTGGAAATCTAGCACTATAGCACTGCTGCCCTGTTGTTCATAGATTTGCTCAAGTAGGCACCAGTAATGTCTCCATTGTGAATTTTTTGTTCCTGTTTTTTGGCATATCGAATACTCCACGGGTAGCTTGTCAGGCTCTGCTGCGTGGGTGGGATACACTCTTGGTAGCTTGCTGGTCTCTTCCAGAGGGATGTAGGAATCGAACTGGGGTAGGCCATGTGCAAGGCAAATGCCCTACCGGCTGTGCTATGGCTCCAGTCTCAATTTATTGGGAAACAAGTACATAAATAAGAGAAATCAGTGTTTAAAATGTCAAAAGAGTCAATACTTTTTGCAACACTGCTCCTTGTATTTTACCTCTGAAAAACTTGGATTTCTCTGTGGTTAGAAATTATAAAACAAGCTGATTAAGGTAGTTAGGAGGGTGTGATAGTGTCTTTTTGGGGAAAATCTGTCCCTTTATACTTTCTCAGTTTCATCGTGCCAAGACAGGTTTTTAAGAATACCTTTGCACTCACTGACAAAGACTTTAAGCCAAATGCTGCACAAGACTTGCCAAAGAGGCTTCACAATTGACTTCTTGGCCTTTGTTCACCTCCCACTTCATTACTATATCAAAACACATCCTAGATGAAGGTTCTCCACCATTTTCTGTGACATATGTTCATTATATGTTCCTCAATCGCTCTAGCTCACATCATGAATATGCACGAATTTCCTAAAAATCTACTGCAATACATATAAACAATAACAGCTATTTGAACTTCCTTTAGCCCAATCAGCATTTAAAATTATATGACAGAACTTAACAGTTATTTGTCTGAAATATAGTCAGAGTCAAATGTCAGAGTCAGAATCAGACATTCCTATTAAATTTTATCTAACTCTTCATATAGTGTACTACAGTATATACAGTCCTGCATAAAATGACTGAGTCTGTAATACAATAAAACCCACTTATCAGCCTACCTAGAACTGTTTCCTAACACTAAAATAAGAGTATAGTTCTATGAGTTTAGGAATGTGGAATGCACTGAGACAGCATCTCCAAAGTTTCCAGGGATTTATACTTCATTTTGGCTTCAATTTTAAAACATTGGACTACTTATTTCAAAATAAAAAATGGGTTAAAATCACAATGTAGAAGATAGCAATTATCTTTACTTATACCTCTGATATTTAATTAATGTTTGAGAATTTTTTATCCCCACCCCCCTCCCGTTTTGAGGGTAGCTGGTGGAGCTCCCAAGCTCCTCTCAACTCTGTGC
This sequence comes from Sorex araneus, assembly GCF_027595985.1. Classification (NCBI taxonomy): domain Eukaryota; kingdom Metazoa; phylum Chordata; class Mammalia; order Eulipotyphla; family Soricidae; genus Sorex; species Sorex araneus. The sequence goes on along the minus strand of NC_073313.1, from coordinate 221,136,938 downwards.
TTTGGGGAATGCACCTGGTGTTGCTCAGGGGGACCATGAGGTTCAAGGAATTAAATCTGGGTCTTCCATGTGCAAAACGTGTACTCAGTCTCTAGAGCTCTCTTTGTGGCTCAAGTATCTATTCTTTTAGGTCTAAAATTTAAATATTAAGCAAAATTTATCCAGGAATTAATTACCACAACAACTTTGTGTTCTGTGAAGATAATCACCGAAGTACTAACGGGTTTGTGTTTAATATTGTCCTATATACTGATCAATGCCATCATACTCCAGATGATCTAAGATCATTAGGGTACATGGGGCCTTTGGGGAAAAAGAAATCACAACTGACTTGAGAGGTCAACTACAGATGACCAAGTTTCGTTGGTCAAAGCCAGATAAACATTTTCCTTTTTCTCCATATTTCTGGTGTCAAAGAACTGTTGATTCCTTTGAAAAACATCTTGCATCATATCTTGCAGCATATCAGGCCATTTGTTGATATACTATGAACTGATTCTTATACTTTCCAGTCTTGTCAATAAAATATTAAAATATTGACTAAGCTGAGAATTTCTTTTGGTTGATCTTATTGCAATAAAAAGTGCGTTTCTCTTATATTGCCTAACTTATTTTTAGCTGAAACTATAAAGTCCTTTAAAAAGTATTATAAACTTGACTGTGTTACTGAAATGATAATAAAAAAAAACTTGCAAAGTCACAGTGAATCCTGAGGTGAAATATTACAGATGATGCAATAAAATATTTGTTCCAAAGTTATTTTGCTAAGCATTGAATAAAGTTGAAGAGAAAATATTGAGTTTTTGAAGTTTTGTAAGTGTGCATGAGAAATATAAATTTTCTTTTCTTTGTTCTATAGAATATAAAATCTATGGACTGATATTATATTGATAGACATTTATGGTGAAATTATTAAAAACTATAGCAATTTAAATATAACACCAATTTCATTTCCATAAAACTAGGAAATGTTGCTGAGGATGATTTCATACTTTTAATTCTACTCATTTTGGAAAAAAACAAGGGAAACTTGTTTCTTTTATAATTGAAAATTTGTAAGAAAATTGTGGTGACTTTTGTGTTTTATAAAAAAACTGTTGGTACTTATCATCTATGAGAATAGAAGTATAGAAAAAATATTTAAGTATTAAATTGGCTTTTCTTCTGAGTCAGCAGCAATTTAAAATTAGATAATGATTTTATGACAATTTTACTTGAGTTCCATTTGCTGAGAAATAAAACCAGAAAAACATTATTTTTCAATTATTAAAGAAATACTTATAGTTGGATAACGAAATAAATGCAATACTGTCCATAGCTATTGACTTCTTCATTGTGACTACTGGTCAGTATATTTTCTAGAAAAATGGTAATAAATTGAACAAAATCTAAAAGCAGAGATGAAAATGTACTGTGAAAGTATTACCTCATCATTGGTATGTAGGAACTTATACGCTCCCTTTGTTCTCCAAAAACTAAAATTCAAGACCTCATAAACTATATTTATAGTGCAGGGTGGAGGTGGGAATCTTCTGGTATACAGATGGATGGATTTTACAGCTCTGTTCTTAAGGTATGTTCTTTTATTTTCTTTCTTTTACTTCTTTTCATTTTTTGAGTAATATCACAATTAGACTTATCTCAGCAGAGTTATTTCCTTATTTCCTTAAGGGGGAGAGAGAGAGAGAGAGAGAGAGAGAGAGAGAGAGAGAGAGAGAGAGAGAGAGAGAGAGAGAGAGAGAGGGAGAGAGAGAGAGAGAAAGCGTGTGCCTGCCATAAAGAGAGGCTGGGTGAGAGGTAGCTTGAAGGGATGAGAGGGAAACTGGAAACTGGGAACTGGGAACACTGGAGGAAATAACACTGGTGTAGGAATGGATGTTGGAACATTATACAACCGAAATGCAATCATGACTAATTTTGTAATGCTCTATCTCATGGTGACTCAATAAGAGACAGAGAGACACAGAGAGAGAGAACAATTGAAAAACTCTCTTCATTATACTCACAATTACAAACCTTTCCTGAGAATAAAATAAAAATCTATAACTTGGGTCAGAGAGATTGTACAGCACGTAAGTTTCTTGCCTTCATGAAGCTAATTGCATTTTGATTCCTGGTATGTCATATGGTTCCCCCAAACTCTATCATGAGTAATCACTGAATGTAGAGTCAAGAGTAAATCCTAAGGACTTCCCTGTGTGGACAAAACAAACAAACAAGCAAATAAAGACAAATTTAGCAAAATGATTTAATAAATCCAGAGAGCAATGTTCAATCAGACTAAAAGTTTAAAAGTAGTCACATATGTTCCCCAGTTTATTAGTCATAAATGCTACTCACTTTAATTTAGTTTCCTGGGATCTTTAAAGCCATTTCATATATTGTGAATATTTAAAATTTTATTGAAAAATTTTAAAAAGTATATCTGCTATATATTGAGAATATGAAAAGCACTGGCAACACCTTGCCACCTATTGACTTGAGACAGGAACTTCGACTTCTTGACATCACATCCTTACAAACACTGCAATTTTCCATTTTCCTAAAAAAAAAACATCTCATCTAGGTAAGTTAGTGGAGGGAATCAGATTATATTCTAACCTTGTCAGAAACTCACAGTTCAAGTTGTCTACTGGGAATTGCAATTCTGTGTTTATGAACAAGTTTCATGAAGGCAGAGTCTCCTGCCCCCGAGCCACGCTGTCTTCAACAGGGCCTTTCGGAGGAGGGCGGGTTGAGTCTCCCTCCCCACCCCAAGCAGAACCCCAGCAGGCGAAAACCTCCAGAACCCAACCACAGCCATGCTCAAGGCCACTCTCCATACGCAGGGATGAGTCTCACACATGAAGGAACCGGCAGAGGAACCCAGCAAACTGCCCCTGGAGCTACATGATCTCATCAACAGCCAAGAAAGCTCCTGGAAGAGAGCGACACAGTATTTCCTGGAGCGCAACTCTATCCCTCTCAGAGAGCCCGGCAAGCTACTGAGAGTATCCTGCCTTCATGACAGAGTCTGGCAAACTCCCCATGCCATATTCAATATGCCAAAAACAGTAACAATGATGGGTCTCATTCCCCTGACCCTTAAAGAGCCTCCAATATGGCACTGTTGGGAAGGACGAGTAAGGAGAGGCTGCTAAAATCTCAGGGCTAGGACGAATGGAGTCATTAGTGGCATCTGCTCTAGTAAATTGATGATCAACAGGATGACAGTGATACAGTGATAGGTACTCATGACATGGCAGCTTGCATATACCAGAATGAAAGATCTGGAGAATGCAAGAGAAAATGACAATTTTACATCCAAGATCAATGTCACAGTTTGTTTGTTTGTTTTTTTACAATATATTGCTAAAAGTGATGTCCCAAGCTTTGGTCATTTGGGACATTCATTAAAATTTACCCACAATTATAGTTTTTATTCAACAAAAGTGGATAATGCAAGCACTTGAATACCAGGGGTTCAGGAGTTAATGAGTCATTTGCGCACTATCTGACACTTGGCCTACTAGAATGTGTTTTTACATTTAATCAAAACCCTTAAAACTTTTTTTTTGATGGCATGAAGTTGCTCCGGAAATTGACATTTAAATAAGAAAAAGAAAGTAAATACATAACTGTTGACATTGTGGAATAACAAAATCCAGTATAAATAGCAATTTGTTCCAGACAAAGTTAAAATAGAAATCATAGCTTATTGCTTAAACCTAGAAGTTTATCATTTACTCATGTGATGGGATGGCTAGATATAGATATAATCAGAACAAAACAGAGCATATTAGAAACAGAATAATCAACTAAAGTAGTTAAGTAGAAAACCATATACGAATGAACATGTTTTGATTAATGAATTCAGGAGATATCTGAGTGCCTTCTATGGCTATCTTATTTATGGAAAAAATGCTATGCAAAGCAATAGAAATAAAAGTAAATCTGTACAGACAAGTATGGATTAAGGGATGATTTATTGAGCAACAATAACATTAGATCATGAAGTGAGGCAAAGTGAGGATTATGTGAGATTTATATAAATTTAAAGTATTGTATATGTGCTAAAATTAATTCTGAAGCAAACATATAATATTACCATTTTTTTTGTTCTGAAAGAATAACATTGCTATAGTAATGCTTTTGCTGATTTAGTTTTAAGTCATTGCAAGGTCCTAGTTACCTAGGCACTGCTCTTATTATCCTCTTAAAAATTAAAACTACAGTACAGAGAGGTTTCAAAACTCATTGTCTCACATACACTGAAAGCAGCAAAGGCTAGAGTTTGTTTGCAGAAGTTGTACACAATCACTGCTGCATTGTAAAGGCTCAAGAATTCTCATAGGTGTAATAAAATAGATGAAGTTTAACTCAACCAGATATAAAAGGCACTGGTAGAACTATACAAGAAAAAGCATCCAACCCCATCAAAAAATGGGGAGAATAAATGAACAGAAACTTTCTCAAAGAGGAAATACAAATGGCTAAAAGGCACATGAAAAAATTCTTTAAGTCACTAATATTCAGGGAGATGAAACCCAAACAATGAGATTTCTCTCACCACAGATATTGGCAGACATCAAAAAGTATACAAGAACAACCAATGGTGGAGTGGATTTGAGGAGAAAAGTACTCTTCTTTATTTTTTTTTTTTTTGCTTTTTGGGTCACACCCAGTGATGCACAGGGGTTAACTCCTGGCTCTGCACTCAGGAATAACTCCTGGCGGTGCTCGGGGGACCATGCGGGATGCTGGGAATCGAACCTGGGTTGGCCGCGTGCAAGGCAAACGCTCTACCCACTGTGCTATCGCTCCAGTCCCAAGTACTCTTCTTTATTGTTGGTGGGAATTCTAACTGCTTCAGTCATTTGGAAAACAATATGGGCATTCCTAAAAAAGCTAGAAATTGAGTTACCACATGACCCAGCAATACCACTTCTGGGAATACACCCTAGCGTATCAAAAACACAAAACAGAAATGCTATCTTCACTTCTATGTCTGTTACAGCACTATTCATAATAGCCAGAATCATGAAATAACTTGAATGTCTAAGAACAGATAACTGGTAAAGAAACTATGGCACATTTACACAATGGAATACTATGCACCTATTAGGAAAAATTGTTATGAAAGTGGTTTACCATTGGGGATACTAGCCAAATAAACCAGATGATTTTAAGATTATGTCATAAAAAAGTCACCATATACAAATTGTTCTCTAATAAGATTAATGCTAGGGAGAAGTGCTAAATTTTTAAACTTGCTAGAAGTTATCAGGCAGCTATTAGAGATAGAATTGTTTGTAACCCCCTCGCTAGAATTACATTTTGACTTGTAGATTTGTTCATGGTTAGTTTTGGCTAGACAAAATACTTTGAAGATGTAAGGCCAAGAGCAATTATTTTGACTGTGGTACCTATATAATTTTATGGATTTTAAATTAGGGTTGTTAGAATTACTAGGGCTATGTGGCTTAACTGATGAGTGATTTTAGGAAATTAGTGATTTTAGATTTGCTTGATGTAAACAAATAGTTTGTTATGATCATCCCTCAAAATAATAATATAAGAATTGGTAGGCTATAGTGTTTGTAAGATGGAGTAATACTTGTATCACTTGTATCACTTGTCATCCTGTTGTTCATCGATTTGTTCGAGCGGGCGCCAGTAATGCCTCCATTCGTCCCTGTCATATGCTAGTGTAGGCCAATGGCATCTGCTCACTCCAATAACACAAAGAGCCTCAAACTATTCATTCAGGTTTTGACAAAGGGTCTTGACAAAGAAGTCTGACCATCTTGTAGGTGGGCAGCCACTTGGTCTTTTGACGTCCCATGGAATTGAGTCAGTAACAGCTCTAGTCCAACGGTCATCTCTAAATCGCATTACATGTCCTGCCCATCTGATTTTTGATGCCTTGGCAAACAAGACAGCATCCCTGATTCTTGATTTTCAACGGAGGCCAGAAATCCAGATTCTTTCTCTCACTTGAGTGAAATGTGATACTCTAAGCATAGCTTTTTTGATTTCTCTTTTGGATACCTGAAGAGTGTTCTCATCTTGTTTTCATAGAGGCCAGGTCTCTGAGGCGTATGTTAGTGCAGGAAGGACAGTGGAGTTGAAAATATGTGCCTGGAGCCAGAGGTTCTTTGTCCTCTTAACTTCTTCGACATTCTTGAAGGTGTTCCATGCTGCTGTCTTCCTCCTGCGCAGTTCAGGTGCCAGGTCGTTCGTCATGATGAATTCTCGACCTAGGTACACATAACTGCTGAATTCAGAGATGTTTGTTGCATTGAGGGCAAATGGAACATCAGGGACTAGTCTGTTTCTCGTGAACATTGTCTTTGTGAGATTCAGCTGCAATCTGACCTTTCCACAGTCACGGTCGAAGTCAGCCAGCATTTGTGTACTTGACTGATACTTGTGTTATGAGAATGATGTCATCAGTGAAGCGGAGATGGTATAGTTGCCGACCATCTATCTTCACTCTCACTCCTTCCCATTCCAGTCATCACATGATGTTCTCCAGGGTGGCAATGAAGAGTTTCAGTGAAATGGTGTCACCCTGCTGACCCCCTCTCTTTATGTCAATGATCACTTCTTGTAAAATGGTGAGATACTGGTGGTGAATCCGTAATACAGTTCATGGAGGATCCTGATGTACTGGTTTGAATACCCTGTTTGGCTAGGGCTTTGATGACCGCTTCAGTCTCAACAGAATCGAAGGCCTTCTTTAAATGGATGAACGTTAGACAAAGCAGCATCTTAGGTCTCGAGAAACTTCAATAAGCTTGGTCACTGTGTGGATATGGTGGATCGTGCTGAATTCTTTTTGGAACGCGGCTTGCTCACATGGTTGTCCTTCGTCTAGTGTTCTGCCAATCCTATTCAGGATGACTTGAGTAAATAACTTATAGATGATGGACAACAGGCAGATTGAAGGATAGTTGCCGATGTCGTGGATGTCTCCTTTCTTGTACAACAGAACAGTCCTGCTGCTTTTCCATTGGGATGGAACCTGGCATTCAGACAGGTAATGTATTGATGAGTACTGGTGGCAGATTCTTCAGGCACTGGAAGCAGATTCTTCAGGAGTAATACAGTAATTTGTACTATCTCATATCCATCTAGTTTTAATAATATCGCTGAAAATACTGTTATTCCTGCAATAGATGTTCCTGCAAGAGCTTCTAGGTGTGCTTTTGGAAGTCACAGGAAAGCCCAAAAAAGTATTTTTACTAAGACTGCTATTATGTATGCTAGTCTAAAGTCATTTGATTATGAATTTTTAAGATAATAAGATCAGTATTGGATGATAGTGAATTTAATGTGCCAGGTATTAATTATATACTGGGGTTATAAATAGTAGGAGTGACCTGATCAAGTAAAGAGTAATAATTAAATACTGGCATTCAGTCATCCTTTTTTGTAGGATAACATAGCCTCAGTAGTTTAGGTTTATTGGGTTACTCCCGTTACAGTGCTCCTATTCCTCTTTGTTTATTTGTAGCTTCTTTCTTGGTGTTCTGTTGACTTGTAAATAATGTTTTTCTCTTCTCCTTGAGTCCTTTGCATAGTTTATTCAGAGCAAGTCCTTTTTGTATGGACACAGGAAGACTTAACAAATGTTATGCTTTTGTAACCTGGGAGTCATTTGACTCTACATGATATTTTCCTCCAGGGCATCTGTTCTCTTGACCTAAGCCTCAGCTGCCCTTACTTCCTAGCACCCCCAAAGCACGGTCCCGACGTGGGACAAGAAGGACCCAGGGCAAGCGGTGAGTTGTGTGCTACCCTGGCATCGAGATGGGCCTGGCCAAAGTGCCTAATGCTTAACTATAAGTTAAGAGCTTGATCATGGACAAATGCTGTCATGATCCAAACAGTGATAACTAGATTTGGACCCTGCTAGGGTGAGGAATGATTAATCTGGCCTGAGTGCTGTGGTCTGAGCCTGTGGCAAGATGTTGCCAGGAGAGCTGCCTTGCAAGCCTCAATGTATCCCTTGCTATGTCCATACAAAAATAACTAGTATTAAGATGTTAATAAGTTCCTGGACTAAGGAAAAGAAAAAAAACCTTAAGAGTGAGGAAGGGCTTTGGAGTGCCCTGCCCTCAGGAAGGGCTTTCTTATGTTAATTTGACTACCTGGCGGGTTGTAGCCTAGAGGGCAAGGGGGGAGAGACAAGAGGAGGAGAGAGAGAAGCCAGAGAGAGAAAGAGCAGTTGAGCAGTAGATCCAGAGAGAGGCCGGAGCTGGGAGTGCGGGAGATGAGAAAGCTTGAAGATTGAATAAACGGTAACTAATCAGCAACCAGCTTGGTCCTCGTTCTTCCTTCGCCTGTCCTTGACCACCGGCTGTCCCGATCCAGTCCACACACTGCGGTTCCAGAGCACCGAACGCGGGTGGTGAGACAGAGCCGCCCGGAGAGCCCACGAGTGCTCACCCCCCCTCGGCGTTCTTTAGTTTTTTACACTTTTTGATTCTGCCATTGTATGATGATGAACAGGGTGGTGATTAAGTGTTGCTTCAAATAAAACTGTAGCACTATCATCTCATTTTTCATCGATTTGCTCAAGTGGGCACCAGTAATGTCTCCATTGTGAGACTTGTTGTTACTGATTTTGGCATATCAAATATGCCACGTGTAGCTTGTCAGGCTCTGCTATGTGGGGGGATACTCTTGGTAGCTTGCCGGGCTTTCTGAGAGGGAAAATAAAAATTTTTGGCTTAGGATATTATAATTAGGAAAGTTTGTATTATAACTAGGATTAAAACATATAGGTTTTTTTCAAGTCTCTGTCTGATTTGTTAGTTGAAATTGAATGGCTATTAGTACCAGGGCAGGAGGTATGATATTCGTGATAGAAAAAGTATTGACAAAGAGCTGGAGAAGAAATTTTGAGGAAAATAAAGGTTGTTCTTGTTAGGTTGATTAAAGATAAGTAAAGTTTTAAACCAATTAATGGTCCATAGTCATTTGTTATTAATTCAGACTGTTTGTTAAATAATCATGTGAGTGGAATTAATATTATAATAAAAATTATATTTAACATTGAAGAAGATTAACATTTTGTTCCTAGTCATATGTTTTAGATACTATCATTATTTTAAATAGTCCAAAGGTTGTGCACAGGCTAAAAATATATGTGGAATAATTGGTAATATACTAGCTAGTGTAAACTGACTATTTAGATTTATAGTTGTTCCTTTGATAAAGAGTGAGAATATTATGCCTTCTAAACATAAGAGAGAGTAAGAATATATGATGAGTTTGATGTATTAGAAGTCTTAAGAGAAACACTATGAATGTTAGCACAATATTTATGTGGACAAAATACATTCGATAACTATGAAGTAAATCATAATTTTCACTGTCACTGTCATCCCATTGCTCATCGATTTGTTCGAGCAGGCACCAGTAACATCTCTCATTGTGAGACTTATTGTTACTGTTTTTGGCATATCCAATATGTCACGGGTAGCTTGCCAAGCTCTGCCATGTGGCTTGATACTCTCGGTAGCTCACCAGGCTCTCTGAGAGGGGCAGAGGAATTAAACACAGGTCGGCTGCACGAAATGCAAACACCCTACTGCTGTGCTATTGCTCCAGCCCACAAATTGTAATTTAATGAATCAAAATCATTGGCTTTGTCCTAAACTATAAAGATATTAATAGTTTAAATTATTTAAGTTATTTACATAAATAAACTTATTTATAAAATGTTTAAATTATTCTTTTTACTCACTCATAAATAAGCTTATTGCTAGTAATGAGATTAGAATAAGAACCACAGTAAGTATGGCATTAAGTTATCCTGTCTGGGAAGCTATTGGTAGTGGTATTAATAATACAATTACTAAGTCAAATAAAAGAAATGCATTTGCCATAGTAAAAAAGGTAGACACACATGTCCCATAGGATGAAAACCACATTTGTATGGGCTTGATTTTTCTGCATAAATATTCAACTGAGGTAATCAAAGCGCAATGAGAAGTAGTAATGATGCTAAAAATATATGCTATCAGAGCTAATAGTAAGTGATTTGAAAATTTTTGCTGAGACTATATGATTGGAAGTCAGGAGTACTAATTAATACTTAAAAGAATATAAGTCTAGTAAATAAATGGAAATGTAAAAAAATAATCACACTACATTTGTAAAATGTCAGTACCAGACTACCGTTTGAAATCCAAAATGTTTTGATGTGAAATGATATTTTAGTTGTAAGAAACATACTAATAAGAAAGTAGAACCCATTGTTATGTGAAATCCAGTGTCTATGAAGAACATTGATACATAAATTTCTTCTAAAATAATAAGAGGTGCTTCATAATATTCAATTACTTGAAGAAATATAAATTATATACCTAGGGCAACTTTAGTGAATTGTACTTAATTATGTATTTACAATTTTCTTCTACCAAGCTTTGATGACTTCAGGTGATAGATATACTGGAAGCCAAGGATACAAAAGTAATGAGAAGAGAAACTTCTAGTGGGTTAAATGGATTAATCCGTTCTGGTGTCAATAACTTCTGAGTTCATTAGTAGGAACTAGGCTTGAGTGAAAACTGCTCAGAGAATAGTGGTGAAGATCTCTGAATCAATAAAGAGAATAATGCCAAATTGGAGGCTTTCTTGTAAATTAGGTATTTGATGTTCTTGAAATGTACAAACAGCATCTCATAATCACAATATATTGTTATGGTGTTAGTTTATAAACCAATTGATGTTAAAATTATTGAATTCAAATGGAATCAAATTACTAGGTAAGATGTAGTAATAGAGCAGGTAATGATCTTGGTAGTGGCCACAAGCTAGATTTAACTATTTGATAAATATGTGTTTGGTGGGTAATTAGGTGTTATCATGTAGGTAAAGGCTTACTAAAAGAGTAAAAATGTAGGTTTAAAGAGAAACTGTGGCAAATTCAAGTGCTGTATTACTAGAATAATAAAGGTAATGTATGCTGTAATTGGACTACTGCTTATAGTATAAGAGTAAATCCACAATTTAGGTAAATTAATTAATGGACAGTTGTAATATTTACTGTTAGTCATATGGCAAGGGCTGTAAGTTGAATATATAGGTTTGCTGTCTTGATAATGATAGTATAGGAATAAGTGTCAGAGGAGTCCCTTGAAGAAGAAAATGTTTTAGTAATGCTTTTGATTTGTGTTGGAGTCTATAATTAGTATTCTGGCACAAAGAGGTATAGTTTATTGAAAATTTAGTTGTGGATATAAATAAGTGTGGGAATAAGCCCAACAAATTAGTAGAAACAATATATAAGATTAGGGAAATAAATATTAGAGTTTATGTTTGTTCCTTTTGTTTATGAATTGCTCTTATTTATTTTGAAATAAGTAGGATGAACCATTGTTAAAGTGAAACTATGTGGTTGTTAACTGGTTGGTTATGGGCTGAGGATGTAACTGGGAATATTATAACTAAAATGAAAATAGGTAGTTCTATTATTGTTTGGGTAATGTTTATTTCTTTAAAGAGGTATTATTTTTAAGGCTTTTAGTGACTATAGTCCTAGACTTTTAGGGTAAAGATATTTTGATACATTTAGTTGAAATAAAATAGTGTCATAATTGCTCAAATAATAGTGATAAATCATGTGTAAGTATTGAATTGTGCCATAGCATTAAGAAGTAGCTTCAATTTTCATTCATAAAATTAATCCTACATAGCTTCTTTATTCATTTATAATACCTTTACTGTATTTCAACTAATTTATCCCCTAACATTAAAACAACCTAGCAACATTTTTTTTTTTTTGCTTTTTGGGTCACACCTGGCTATGCACAGGGATTAATCCTGGGTCTGCACTCAAGAATTACCCCTGCTGGTGCTCAGGGGACCATATGGGATGCTGGGAATCGAACCCGAATTGGCCACATGCAAGGCAAAAGCCCTACCCGCTATGCTATTGCTCCAGCCCCCCTTTCTTGTTAATTTAGAGGAATTACAATGTATAATGATTGTTTCATTGCACATTGTATAATGATTTAACTAACATTTCCAAATCTAGTGTATTTCCCCCCAAAAAATTTTATTTTAATAAAGCACTGTGTTGCAAAGTAATTTCATAGTTGGATTTTTGACAACGTTCCATCATTGATTCAACCACTAGTGTCAATTTCCCTCATTAGCTTCCTACAGAATTCGTAACATAGAGGAAGGCCACTGTTCAAAGACTTCAGAGGCACTAATTCAAGAACAGTTGGTATGAAGCTATAATTGGACCCAGCAACTGGGGATTTCTCATAACACAATCATGATTATGTTGTTAGCAAAGTTGGCATCTGAGAACGGCATCTATTTTGAAATCTAGTGAAGGGACAGCTCATGAGTGCAGAACATCTTCAGATGTAATTAGGATTCAGACTGTAATTTCTATAGCTAAAATTGCTAGGTTATCTTTTTCTAATAAATGAAAATCACTGGGCTTCAGATCAGTACTTTAGATTATGAAGGAGTAATTCATCATAATCTTTGTATTTGGAATTTTAATATCAATATCATTTTATGGTTAAATTTGGATTATTAATTTTATTCATTATATAAAGAAATCATAGGGATGAGAGTACAATAAAGATTAGAATAATAGCTGAAAAAAAATTAATTTTTTCCCCAATTCTTGGACATCTATAGTAAAAGTGTGGTTAAACTTTGTAGTTAATATTGAGGAAATAATGTGAAGAACTAGTGACCTAACCAATAAAATGGTCATTGATGCATGTGTATTGAAATAAGCCAATTTTTAATATGTATGCCATAGAGAATTATGAGGTTTGCACCTGTAACTTAACATTGACAAGGTTATGTAATATTTTACTAATATCTTATTATTGAGAACAACTATGGTTATGAAATTGGCTTAAAAAGAGTTTAAAGGGATTCAATTCCTTTTTTTTCTTAAACTACTTAGAGTTTAAGTAAACAGATTCCTCAAATGCAAATGCATAGTATGGTGGAAGACATCCATAGAGTCATTCAATGTTTGTGGTTGTTAGTTCAATTATTGTGACTTCCCATTTATCCTCTTCAGATTATGAAAAGTATTTGATTATAAGAGATACGAATGAAATGAAATAAATGATCCTATAGCTTATTTTCATCAAAGGCAAAATATACAAATTAACTATTTCATTGTTCTATTGCCATAAGGAAAGCACATCCGAACTGATGATGTGAGTTGTGATATGATGATTTTGGCAAAGACTCTTGTAAGAAAGAGTAGCCAACACATGGGTTGATTTATAATTGTAATTATTTAACCATCAGAGGAAGTCTTCATCTTTTAGCTCAATTGGAAATGTTTCTCTGTCCAGTTCATTTCAAACAGTTATAATCTCAATTAGTTTTGAGCAAAGAAAAAAAAATTCAAAGGGCCTACATTTGCTCGTGAGTTAACAAAAGAAGGAACAGTTGACTCTTCAGCAAGTCATATGGAAAAGTTGTTCTTTAGGTGAATTGTTTCCAGGTAAAAGAAAGCTGGACACATTTAAATGTAGTCATACATTTTAATCGTTTTCCTTTCAGTGATTTTACAAAGTTGAGTCACAGGTTGAATTTTGGAAACTTCTGAGTATAAAGAAAAGTTGACTGAAGTTAATTTGATAGGAACAATAGTTTTATCTCTTGTGTGCAAGAGTATGAAGTCATTTGCTTTATATTTATAGTGAGAAAAACACTACTAAACAAAATTTGTTTTAACTGATTTTCAATTACTTTACATAGTAAAAATTCTAACAAAGAATTGAACACACTCCTGTCAAATATGAACAATCCACTGGTAAAATATAAAGGTGATTTACTTGAGGAATGATTCAACAGTAAAAACATGTTTAAATTTGATTGTTATATGATGCTGGCAAACTATGAATCAAAAAATGATAGAGCATTATTGTTCTAATACTTTCATTGGAATCTTGATAAAATTCCCTGTATTAATTTAACAAAATTATCACTTGCTTATATTCTGTCAAATTGTGCACACTCCATCCTATTTTGATGAACTTTCTTCTATTTAAGGGGAAATTTCAAATAAGAACTGCACTTAAGCTTTTTTCCCCTCAGAAATCACTTGTTCATTACTCCTGGCTGGTTGCCAAACAATAATGTGATTGCTTTATAGTCAGTGGAAAGTAATTCAGGCAGGCTTTTCCATTTGCAAAGCTTCTCAATGAGAAATGAGTTTGGTAGATGATAGATAGCACAGAATAAGAGCCGGAAAAATACGTAAGAGTTTGGAATTCACATAAAATAACACTCCATTTTCTATATTGAATCAATGGTTCAAACTTCTAAGTTACTATAATTTTAGATAAATTAATATAAAAGTATTAAGAATTGTATTGAGTTTCTCTGAACCATTCAACCGGTATTTTATTTTGTAAAATAATAATATTTTACAAAAGCATAGTGTAGAGATCAAATCAATGGAATTATCATTGGCACACTTCTAATATCTATTCTACTGAATTAATAAAAATCACTAACCTTTACATGTACTTGTTTTTACTTTCTTTGGTTTTTTTCTTATTAGTTCAACTGTATGATTCTATGATTTATAAATTACATTGATTGTCTAACATCCACCAAATCAGAATAGAAGTGTTTGTCATTCCAAAGAAGAAATTCCTTCATAGTACGTCCAATCACTCTTATCCAACTCTAGTTCTTGGTATCTAATGCTCTAATTCATTTGAGAAGCACACTCAGCTTTTCTCAGGGCATCCTTCTAACTCTGTATTCATGGGTCACTCCTGACAGTGCTCAGGGGACAATATGTGGTACTGTTAACTGAACCCAAGTTAGCTATGTACAAAGCAAGTGGTTTACCTGATGTACTATCTCTTTGATCCCAAATATTTTTTCACTTTGATAAGTTATATAAGTAACACCCTGAGTTAGATAATCTTGAGAGATTATCTTTAATTTTGCCTTTTAAAAATCATTTAAAACTCACTGAAAAGCTTCAAAATTAACAAAGAAAATTAGCCTGTGCCCTTTTAAAAATATGATCAGGTAACTGACAATGTTGCATTCCATGTTTTGTTTCTATTTTCCTTTAAAGAAAATCATAATATCCAGAGTTATGCAGAGTTGGGTTTTAGATATACAATGTTCCATCACTGATCCCGCCCCATTTCACTCAGAATGATACACTCCAGATACATCCATGGATTATATGAATAACTGTGAATTTTAATTTTATGTTGATTCAATAGATATAAAAATATTTAAATGTGATTTTGGAACCAGGGATGTGGTACAGTGAATAAGGCACTTTCCTTGAGTGCAGTTGATCCCAGTTTGATTCCCACAATCTAGATATGGCCCAAACTCCTCCACTATCCAAGTTAATTTCTGTTAGTTATTTACACAGATCTTCAGTGCACACATAGAAGAATTCTGTGTGCTTAACTGTATTTTGTTTTTGTAGAAGATAAGTTTTTAGTTTCAACATGGAATCAAATATGTTGTCTTAGGAAAAGTTATGTTGATTGCTTATAATGGTAGAAATTTCCATTTTAAGCACCTAATTCTTCACCTGATTCTCGTTACTTAAAGTCACCATAAATTAGGCTCATCAGAGGTAAATTGTATTAGGACTGAAGTAATCAATTACTAGCAACTGGGTGAGAGAAAACTTAAAGACATTCATTTTCTTGAAATTATGGAAGCCAGGGGTACTAAATCAACTTATCCTTAGAGGATGTTCTTCTCTGTAGGTTTTATGGATAAGTCATTCATGCTTCTTTTCTGGATTTTCCTTTTTGTTTGTATTTTAATTAAATAATTTATTTTTTGCTCTGTTATTTCCTCTCTGCTGAGTTGATGATGGACTCCTATATGGCAATTGAGATAAATATGGAGCTCATTCTCAATCATTATAATGACTTGATTACGGGTCTTAATTTGGGCTGCTATAAAAAGTCTATATTAGATTGTGTTGCTTATTAAAACCAGAAATTTATTTCTCATGGTAGTGAAACTGGAAGTTGAGATGGAAATGCCACCATGGTTGGCTCTGTTGAGCACTTTTTTCCAGCTGTGAACTTCGTTACCTCTTTTTCCTTTTTCTTTTTTTTTTAAATTTATTTATTTTTAATTAGTGAATCACCGTGAGGGTACAGTTACAGATTTATACATTTTTGTGCTCATGTTTCCCTCATACAAAGTTCGAGAACCCATCCCTTCACCAGTGCCCATTCTCCACCACCAGTAAACCCAGCATCCCTCCTACCCGCCCCAGTCCCATCTCCCCCCACCCCACCCTGCCACTGTGGCAGGGTATTCCCTTTTGTTCTCTCTCTCTGATTAGGTGTTGTGGTTTGCAATAAAGGTGTTGAGTGCCATTGTGTTCAGTCTCTAGTCTACATTCACCAGGCATCACCCTTCCCCCGAATGGCCTCCGACCATATTTTACTTGGTGTTCCCTTCTCTGAGTTGCCCAGAATGTGAGGGCAGCCTCCAAGCCATGGAGACAACCTCCTGGTACTTATTTCTACTATTCTTGGGTGTTAGTCTCCTACTCTCTTATTCTATATCCCACAGATGAGTGCAATCTTTCTATGTCTGTCTCTCTTATTCTGACTCATTTCACTTAGCATGATACTTTCCATGCTGATCCACTTATATGCAAAATTCATGACTGCTTTTTTCTAACATCTGCATAGTATTCCATTGTATAGATGTACCAAAATTTCTTCAGCCAGTCATCTGTTCTAGGGCACTCGGTTTTTTTCCAGATTCTGACTATTGTAAACAGTGCTGCGATGAACATATAAATGCAGATGTCATTTAGACTATACTTTTTTGCTTCTCTAAGATATATTCCCAGCAGTGGTATTGCTGGATCAAATGGGAGCTCAATTTCTAATTTTTTGAGAATCGTCCATATTGTTTTCCAAAAGGGCTGAACCAGTCGGCATTCCCACCAGCAGTGTAGAAGGGTCCCTTTCTCCCCACATCCTCTCCAACAGTGGTTGCTTTTGTTCTTTTGGATGTGTGCTGGTCTCTGTGGTGTGAATTGGAATTTGTGACAATAACTTAAAGATGAATTATTGTCATATCTTGTCTAACAGAATGATTCTACGGTTATATATTCATGTGTTTTAATTTGTTTGGAGGCCAGATTCAGAGTGCTCAGGGCTTACTCTTGGCTCTGCACTCAGGGTCCACTTTTGACAGGCATACGTGGTTTCAATAAATGAACCAGGCTACCATGTGTAAAGCAAGTGCCTCACCCACTATTCTTTTGCACCACTACAGGCATGATCATTTTTTAAAAGATTTCATAGTGAAAAAATAATCACAAGAGCTCTTTATGGAATATGTTTTTTTGCAAAGGAAAAACTCAAGGCTTTAATCACTAAGTGATTTACTAATATTTTCCTTACATTTATGAAAATGTCATATCTTAGATTCTGATCATTTTGACATTATATTATAACTAGAAGAGGACTGGAGTGATAGCACAGCAGGTAGGGCGTTTGTCTTGCATGCAGCTGCCCGGGTTCGATTCCTCCATCCCTCTTGGAGAGCCCGGCAAGCTACCAAGAGTATCCCACGCGCACCACAGACCCTGACAAGCTACCCATGGCATATTCGATATGCCAGAAACAGTAACAACAAGTCTCACAATGGAGATATTACTGGTGCCCGCTCGAACAAATCAATGAACAACAGGACAACAGTGCTACAGTGCTATAACTAGAAGAAAGAGATGTATTTAAAACTGATCATTGGAGGGCTGGAGCAATAGCACAGTGGGTAGGGTGTTTGCCTTGCAAGGGGCCTACTCAGGTTCGATTCCCAGCATCCCATATGATCCCCTGAGCACTGCCAGGGGTAATTCCTGAGTGCAGAGCCAGGAGTAACCTCCATGCATGGCCAGATGTGGGTCTCTTTCCCCTGAAAAAGAAAAAAAAAGTGATCATTGGAAAACATCTACCTTACCTTGCATGAGCAGAAATATCAGACTGAAAATGATTTTTTCCAGTTTCTTCTCCTCTCTTGTGGATACAATACTCTTGAATTGGTCCTGAAAGTTATCAAAAGAAGAAAAAAGAGAATAACAAACATTTTACACTGACTAAAATTGAGAAGCAAAATCCTGCCTTTTATTATTCTGAATTTCAGTAAGTCTGGTAGAATATCTTGTATTCATGACTGCACTTTATCCAGTTATTGTTCCATTTAGGGATTTTCTTTTAGGGCTGTGACTATGATTTAGCAAAATGTGTTCCCATTTAAATTAAGTTCAAGCTCATTATCTCTGACAATTGAGTGCTATTACATTTGATTGAAGAATTGATATTTGATGATTTTCATTCTAGATAGGCATTAAATAATAAAGGCTGATTTATTGTTAGAACTATAAATTGAAGATATTACCAGACCACGATGATGAACAGCAACAGCACCTTTCATATGAAAGCTGTGGTACTATAACATTTGCATTGAAGTATTGTTAGCATATAGCTCTCTCCTATATCATTTCAATATTTGGGCATATCTGTGAGGTAAGAAGCATTTCTTTTCTTTTTGGGGAGTTGTCACACTCATTGGTGTTCAGGTGCTTGGAGGACCATATACAGGATGATATTAAAACATTCAAGTTAAGTGCCCTACCCACATTGTACTAACTCTCTAGCCTTTCTTTGCATTATAAGAAAAAAAAATACTACTAATGTTTACATGACTTGTTTAGGTTTTTCAATTTTACATTGTGCATTGTCCAGAAACTAAAACTCAAATCTTTTGTTCCTTGTTCTGTCTTATTTTCATCCCACAGGTGCCCCCTCATTTGAACATAAGCAAAAAAATCTGACTATAATAACACGAAGAAACTTAAGTAAAAGTGCAGCATGGTTATTTTTATGACAAAATTTTAGGACACTTGATTCATTCACTTATTCCAACAGTCCATATTGAAAATATAATACAAACCTTATCCCTATTACCCAGTGATAGTCACAGATATTGTGGGTGAGATCAGTAAGTATGTATGCTTAATAAATGGGCCAGTGAATGAATGAAAGCTAAGTCAAGCAAACATCATGTTTTGTTCATGATACAATAATAAGTTAAAGCTTCTGGTTATAAAAAAAAAACGTACTAAATTGTTTAGTGAGAGATACATATGCACCGATAATAAGATGTTATATGAATAACAGAGTCACAGTGCAAGAGGTGGAGAATATGATTTGCATGAGTGAGGCCCAGGTTCTGTCTTTGGCATTTAATAATCCTCTGAGCACTGCTGAAAATAGCCTCCAATTTTTCAGTCAGAAGTTGCCCCCAAGAGCTTCTGCTTGTGGCCTGAAATACAAAGGAGACTCTGGGAAAAGCAACATTGGAAAATTGGTGGAGGAATTTTGACACACTCAGCCTGGTAGAGGCATTACTGTAGCAGCACCATATTGAAAAAATGATTTTTTCTGAGCTTGAGAGAATACAGGGAAGAAGGCATTTGCTTTGCGTGAGGTGGATGGGGTTCAAACTCCAGTACAGCGTCTGGTGTCCCATATAGCACCGGGTGGGATACCTCAGTGCAGAGGCAAGGGTTAAGCCTGAAAACCACTGGGTGTGGCCCCAAACCAGACCACCAAATAGGCAACAAACAATGATTCTAATACTATTGTAAACTATAGTACCTCACCAAAAAAGTAAAAATAAATATGAAGTGAAAATGAAGTTATACACACACATATATGTATATGATGTCTGAGAGCTTATAAATGGTAGATAAAATAAGAAAAAATAGCACTGTAGCACTGCCGTCCTGTTGTTCATCAATTTGTTCGAGCTGGCACCAATAATGTCTCCATTATGAGACTTGCTGTTACTGTTTTTGGCATATCAAATACGTCATCAAATAGCTTGCCAGCCTCTGCTGTGCAGGTGTGATACTCTCTACAGCTTTCCTCCATCTCTGAGAGAGAAGGAGGAATCAAATCCGAGTTGGCCACATGCAAGGCAAACACCCTACCTGCTGTGCTATTGCTTCTGCCCAACAACAAAATATTCCTGTATATTCTTACAATTCTGGTTTGAAAATAAACTGGAGTTTCAATTATATTTTAAATTTTGTATTAGAAGTTGAATGAAATTTCAGAAAGTATTAACAAAAGACCATTGTTACCCAATACAAACTTGAGTCTGTATATGCATGTAATAGAAATATACATTTTTAAAAATTCCATTCATTCTATAAATTATTAACCAAAGGAAATAGCAAAGAGATCTTCAGATCTAAGTGCCTTTTTCAATCTTAAGACATAACTGCATATATTTGCTTCTGGGAATGTCATAATGATGGTTTAGGGTCACTTTTCTGTTTTCTGAAGACACATAAAAGCAAATACTAAATAAGATTTTTAAATTTATATTTTAAATATGGAAGAAATTCACTACTTAAAAATTGCCTATAACTATCATTGTTGATGTACATAGAGAAAATATGATGAGTCCGCCACGAAATCAGATTCTAATGTGTAAAACAACAAAAAAGTCTTTCTATAATTTGTTAAAAAATGTTTGAGGACAAAAATGGACTTAAAACATAGTAAAATAAGTCTAACAGAGTTCTTTTAAATTTTTTTATGAGCACAGGCAAAAGAAAACACAGCAAGTAGGATTTTTTCCCAGCCTGCACCCACTTGGGTTTTATTCCCCATACCCCATTGGTCCTTGAACTCTACCAGAAGTGATCCTGGAGCACACAGAACCAGGTAGAATCACCAGGTGTGGCCTTCGAACAAAACAATCATGTTGTATGATCTTTGAAGAGTCCTAAGTAGCCTAGAAGAAAAAAAAAGATGTTATCGTACTTGATTTTTGGGAAGGTAGGTCGAGGTTGCAACAACAATGCACACAAGTAAAAGAATTTATATTTAGAAATAAAGCCATTATGGGATACAAAACAGTGTCAGAAAAAGTCAATGAAATGAAACATGTATTTCTTTACTTCTTTATTAAAACTTAAACTTATTTGTAATTCAATGTCAACAAATTCAAATAATCTTTTTGCTTTTGAATCATTTTCCTGGAAAAGAGTTACTCAATAATAATTTCCTGTGGGCTTTAAACTGTTGAAATGGTGAATTTATTTATTTATTTATTCATTTATTTTTGTTTTTTGGGTCACACCCAGCGATGCTCAGGGGTTATTCCTGACTCTGCACTCAGGAATTACTCCTGGCAAAGCTCAGGGGACCATATGGGATGCTGGGAACTGAATCCGGGTTGACCTCGTGCAAGGTAAACAGCGTACCCGCTGTTTATGCTCCAGCCCCCAAATGGTGAAATTTTAAACATGGAGAGGTTATGTAACAAATTTCTACTTAAAAAGGACTTGATTGACATACAACTGGCCTAACAAAACAAGAATGTAGATTTTAAAAAGGCAAAAAGATATTTTAAAGTAAATGGAAACTAATCCCTTTGAGTCCTAAATCCTGCTGCTGCTAGTAAGTAAAATCTTAAGCGATCTATTTGCAAACACTTTCACTTACAGCATATTTACATTAATATCTTACAATTGAGTGGCACCAGACATTAGTGTACATTGGGCTTGATAAGAGTAGAACTGCCTATCAAAGGGAACTATAGGTTTGGTTGTATTCAGTCTTACTGCTACATAGAACAGGAGTATATTCTAAGTCCTGAAGGCATCTAAGACAACATTATTCTAAAAGGGAACAGAAAACATTCTGTTTTCTCACTGGGCAAAAAAATCATGGCAGTACTGTATTTTATTGCTATTAAATTAGGTAATACCTATTTACCTTTTTTCTTTTGTAACGTCTTGCATTTTAGACTTAGAAGATATAAAATATAGCCTTCAAATCAATGTGAGATTAATTACCACTGTTAACTCATCTGAAAAGTATCTAATTATGTAATTTACCTAATATAAGTTAATAAAGGAAAGACTATAGACATATTTTTGATTTATAATATACTAGAACTTTGAAATATACTAGAACTAGAACTTTGAAAATTCATAGAAGTACATGTGTAAGTTTATGAAGAACCACTAAAAATAAGCAAATTATAAATAAATTCAAATTTTAATGCTTTGGAATACATGTTTTTGGATAATTATTTTAAAACACAATTTTGTGTTTGATCATCTCGTAGGTGGGTGGCCACACGTTTTTTTGACATCCCGTGGAATCCAGTAGGTAACAGCTCTAGTCCAGAGGTCGTCTCCAAATCATATTATGTGTCCGGTCCATCTACTTTTCAACACCTTGCAAAACAAGACAGCATCCCTGATTCTTGATCGTCGTTGGAGCTCGGAACTCCAGATTCCTTCTCTCACTCGAGTGAAATGTGATATTCCAAGCAGAGCTCTTTCTATTTCTCTTTAGGATACCTGAATAGCATTCTCATCCTGTTTTCATAGGGTCCCGGTCTTGGAGGCATATGTTAGTTCAGGAAGAATGGTGGAATTGAAACGATGTGCATGGACCTGGAGTTTCTTCCTCCTCTTAACCATTTCTTCGAGGCTCTTGAAGTCATTCCATGCTGTTTTCTTCCTCCTGTGCAGTTTTAGCGCCAACTCATTCCTCACGTTGAGTTCTTGACTCAGTATACATAGCTGCTGCATTCAGAGATGTTCATTCCGTTGAGAGCAAATGGAACATCAGGGACTAGTTCATTTTTCATGAAAATTGTTTTGGTGAGATTCAGCCACAGTGCGACCTTTCAACACTCGCGGTCAAAATCAGCCAGCATTTGTCCTGCTTGGCTACTGTTTGCTGTTATTAGAATGATGTCATCAGCAAAGCAGAGGTAGTCTAGTTGCCAACCATCCTATCTTCACTCCCATTCCTTCTCATTCCAGTCATTGCATGACGTTCTCAAGGGTAACACTGAAGAGTTTTGGTGAAATGGTGTCGCCCTCCTGAACCCCTCTCTTTATATCGATGATCACTTCTTTGTAGAATGGTGTAGATCCTGGTGGTGAATCCGTAATACAACTCAGGGAGGATCTTGATGTACTGAGGTTGAACGCCCTGTTTGACTAGGGCTTCGATGACTTCAGTCTCAACAGAATCGAAGGACTTCTTTAAATGGTTGAATGTTAGACAGAGCGCCATCTTGAGCTCTCAAGAAACTTCAATGAACTTGGTCAATGTGTGAATATGGTCGATCGTGCTGAACCCTTTTCGGAACCCGGCTTGCTCGAATGGTTGTTCTTCATCTAGTGTTCTGCCTATTCTATTCAGGATGACTCAAGTGAACAACTTGTGGACAATGGACAACAGGCAGATTGGGCAATAGTTGCTGATGTCATGGATGCCTCCCGTCTTGTACAGCAGAACAGTCCTGCTGGTTTTCCATTGGGATGGAACCTTGAATTTGGACAGGTAGCATGTGAAGAGCTTAGCCAGTGTATTGATAAGTATACTGGCGGCAAATTCTTCAAGTGTTCGGGTCTCACCTTGTCTGGACCGGGTGCCGTATGCTTCTTTACCAATGAAATGGAGTGTTAGATTTTGGAAGGGAGGACATTGGGAACAATATATTCATCCTGCAGAATTTGGTATGTGGGTGTTGAAGAGATCCGAGTATAAGTCATGAATAATCCTCTCCATTGACCTTCTGGAAGATGTCATAGATCCATTAGTATGTTGGAGGGCAGTCATCTTGGTCTTGTAGTTGGTGAAGAACAGGCGAGCATTGTGAATGCTTTTCCCGGCTTCTGCTGCATCAGCCAACTCTGCTGCTCTTCTCTCTTTGAGGTTTTCCTTTATCACTTCTCTGCACAGATTTGCAAGCTCAGATGTTACCTTCTGATTGCCTGAGGCTTGTGCCAAACCACATTGGCTAATGAGTTAGAGAGTTTCTGAAGACAGGCGTCTGTGGCTTTCCCACTCTCGGCATTCTTTGCACAGTCATGGAGTGGTGAACCAGTCGATCCTATTCCTTGTTGATGTTGTCAATGACGGCATCTTCCCACGTTGCCACAGTAGTGCCAGAGAGCTTCCAGTTGGTGGTCATTCTGGGAGCTCTTTTCTAAAAATTAAACTTTGCAGTCCTTTCTCCCGCTCTGTGAAGTGGAATTTTGCACGAAGGAGATGGTGGTCTGATCCCGTTTTGGTACAACAGAGACATTGGTCAGGCAAAACCTTTGATTGAATATGATATGGTCAATATCATTGTGGAACTGTCCATCCGGAGACTTCCATGTCCAACGTTTAGATTTGGCCTTCTGAAACTGTGAGTTACCATGGATGGTCTTGGTTGACATGACAAACTCAGACAGTCTCTCAGCCTGTTCCTTCCATTCTAGGCCATGGGTCCCATTGTGGAGTTCTTCGGGCGACCTTCTCAGTCCTATCTTGGCATTAAAATCACCAACAATGATCTTGTAGAAAGTGTGGTCTTCTTTTTAGAACTTCTCCAGCTCCATGTAGAACTTCTCAGTTTCTTCTTTATCATAGTTGGATATTGGTACATAGACGAAGATGGAAACTGCTGGCAGATAGCCACACCTATTTAAGCATAATCACCTGATGGGTTGTTAGGCATTTGAATGAATCAATGCTCATAGACAAATTCATGTTGGCTCATAGCCAAATTCATGTTGGCAAGGACACCGATGCCACCTATACCTCAGTTCTGAGGAACAGTTCTTCTCCAGTGTCGAAAATGGCATGATGTGATTGATGCCTTCTCGTTTCGGTCAGACCAATGATGTCATACTTGGTCTTCTGCGCTTGCACCATCAGGTCCTTCATGGATGCTTCTGATGCCAGTGTATGTATGCTGAAATGTACAGACAGTCATTTTAGTCCTTCTTTGTTTTGGCATTCTAGTTCATCCCTGAGATTTTATCAGCCTCTCCTTGCTCATCCTTCTCAACACTGCCGTATTGGGGACTCTTTCGGTGTCAGGCAAATGAGGCCCACTGTTGTTACTGTTTTGGGCATATCAAATACATCAGGGTAGCTTTCTAGGCTCTGCTGTGTGGATGGGGTACTCTCAGTAGCTTGTCGGGCTCTCTGAAAGGGATGAAGACTTTTAGAGATGCCTCCAATCGCCCGTACAGGTGTTCCCATGGTTCACACTATATATGGTGCTGAAATTATGGAAAATGGGTATTAAGTGTCTCGTGATATGCAAAGTGGCCCCACTGTCTGGAAAGCTGGATCGTGGCGGTGGCTGGGTAGTGGAGGTGAAGGTTGGCTGGTAAGGTATTTATCTGGTGCCAGTAGGGTGGGGCATCTGGGTTTGATCCCTGGGGCACCAGAGATTGGAGGAGGAAGACAGAGGATCTTGTTTCTGGGTCTTGTTGAGCCTTGAGTCCAAGGTCGAAAATTTCTGATTTACCTGATTCTGTCGGGCTACACTCATTTGTGAGGTTTGGCCTGAGTGTCTGGAAAGAGGCCTTGAGCGTGGCAGTGGCTGGGTAGTGGAGGTCATCTCCTATTATTAGAGGTTAAAATTAAAGCTCTGAGACATCATCTCAAATCAGTGGGCATTGCATATATATAAAAAATAATGAAAATTGTATTTTTCAAAAAAAATACTGGAAACAGCCAGTGCAGGAGAGATATGGTGAAAGTGGAACTCTCATTTACTGCTGAATAAGGTATTATCTAGTCCTGCATGTAAGGAGAAGAGTATGGAGATTCCTCTAAAACTTAGAGTAGAACTCTCATATGAGCAGCAATTCCCCTACTTGCCTTGTGTCTCTAATATTAAAAACATTAATTTGAATGTTTTATGAACAACTAGGTTCATTGCAGAACTTAGTAAAATAACCAGGACATGAAAATAACTCAAATGTCTGATGACAGATAAATAATTTCAAAGTTGCAGCTATGAACAAATTAAATATTATGAAGCAGTAAGTAAAGATGAAATTATGCAGTTTGGTATAATATGAATGAACTGAGGAATATGATAAGTAAAATAGACAGATGGATAACAAATACCAGGTAGTCACACTCAACTGTGGAACAGACAGAAATAAAACAAGGGAATAGAAAATACTGAACAATTTTGTCTTGGATTATAAAACTAGTTATAAAATAGTGGGGGGACTGGGGAAGGAGAATGAAAATAGGACCAAAGGTGACATCAGAACAGTCTTAGAGGGTCATGGCCACTTAGGTGGTGGTAGAGTGAAGTAAATTCATGCAGCAATACTACAAACTTTAACACTAAGGTAATCATACTGCATAAAGTAGCACTGTCGCACAGTCATCCCATTGTTCATACATTTGCTTCAGTGAGCACCAGTAATGTCTCCATTATGAGATTTGTTTTTATTGTTTTTGGCATATCGAATATGCCACAGGTAGCTTGCCAGGCTCTGCCATGTGGGTGGGATACTCTTGGTAGCTTGCTGGGTTGTCTGAGAGGGACGGAGGAATCACACCCAGTTTGGCCACATGCAAGGAAAATGCCCTACTCACTGTTGCTCCAGTCCTAATATGAAAAAAAAAATAATAGTAAAATACTATTTGTCTATTTTTATGTCCAACTTTTGATCTTTGAACTGATCTTTGAACAAAAAAATTGTCTATTTTTTATGTCCAACTTTTGATCTTTGAACATTTTTTATGTCCAACTTTTGATCTTTGAACCAATACTATTTGTCTATTTTTTATGTCCAACTTTGGATCTTTGAACTTTCTAACAGTAAAAAAGGTAGAACTGCTTACTACCTCTTAGTTTGGGCTTAAACTACTAAAGATTTTTCTTCTTAGAAAATGTTCTAAGAGCTGTGTTAAATACCTTGCATTAATGATTTTTGGTTAAATAATTCACTTATTTTGTTTGAATCTTTGTTCATTTGTGTCTGGTTCTATTTCCAGGTAAATAAAAAATCAAAACTTAAAAAGTAATGTAAATTTTTAATTCTCCTTTACTAATGACATAGTATTTCAGGACTCTTGTATCACTGAATTATAAATAAAATTTATACTTTACCATGATTTATTATTTCTCTTGAGCAAATTGAGAGCTTTTTTGAGAGTTATATTCTTAAAAAATAATTGAAGGGAAACTTTGTTGCAAATGCTTTATCAAACATCAAAAATGTTACCAATTAATCATTAAATCATTTTAACAGTCAATTTAATTCTGGAAAGTATAGGCTTAACAGAATTCCAGAAACTGTTTTGATGAATTTTTTGGAGCAGTTTTTTCCCTGGCTAACTAAGCTGCAGGTGAAGTTATTTCATGTTCTTTTTCTGGTCATCATCACGGATTTTTTCTGTCCCCTTAGGATCCATAGACCTTTCAATAGAGCACATAAAAAGAACAAAAGCGGGAAACAATGAAGGAAACAGACTAGTCTTACAAACGGAATATACTTTTTATAAACACATATTTGTCCCTTTCCACCAATATTATTTTAGCTGAGTCATTAATCTTGAATGATATTACCTACAAAAAAACAGCATTGAATCTATAGAATTTCTAATTGCTATTTGAATTATGCTTATGAAAATGCCTAATGTGGAGTCTGGCAAGTTGATGCTATATAATATTTTTTTATTCTTACAGTTAGTCACTCATTATTAATGATATCTGCTGTTTTGCTTAGTCCCCTATAACAAAATATAGGGTTTTTAATGTATTTTTTTATTCATGGTTCCCAACAATCTCTATTTTTCTATTCATCCATTCTTTTCCTCAACATTACATACTATTTGTCATGCTTTTAGTGATTTCACTTCTGCTGCTATTCTATAGAAATAAAAGATCACTTTTTAAAATTACCCAATCTTTTTCTTTCTCTAAAACATATAAAAATCTTTCTAGATATTGATAACTAATGTTACAGTGCTACTGATAATAAATTATATCCTTGGACTTTTTCTAACAGTAATTGGCCTTGGCTTCTCGCTATAGCTCCTAAATGTATTTATAAATATTCCTGTTTATAGAAGTTCATTATAGAGCCCACATTTCACTTTACTATTTACGTGTTGATTCTGCAATGTGGATGGTTAATTTCAATTACTTCTGATGCACACCTTGAAATTTTATTACATATGCTTTTAAGGTCAGTGCAATGATTATTCTGTATTAAAATAACAGAATATCTATTTAATTTCATGTAAAATGCTTGCTTTTGATTTTACTTTTACATGGATGTTTAAATGGGGCTAAACTTGTATGACTGAGCACATATCTAATATGTATTTATGAATTTTGAATTTTGTGTCTTGCACTCCTTGTGCTCCTGTGCATCTCTGTGCTGGCCTTGGTCGTCTTCAAGGCCCATCACCCAAATACCCCTGTGCATAGCGCTGAACAACATAGACTGATAGATCTCATACATAGAACTAATGACAGCAAAGAAATAGTCAAAAAAGTAAAAGACAAATTTGCCTATAATAAAATAGACAAACTGGAATACACTAAGCCTTAAGATTCTGTTCATTACAGAACAGAAACAATGGGGTAAAAATATTAACCTATAACATAGGAGATATTTGCAAATTTTATAAGGTTAGTATCTATAAAAGAAAAATGCTGTAGTTCCTTTTGCGTTATTAATCTATTAATCTTAATTTTATGTGGACAGTTTGATTTTATTGCCCCTGTGCCTGGCTGTCTTCACTAGGGCCCCTCAGAGGGGGTGGATTGAGTTTTCCTCCCCACCCCGAGTGAGCTCCGGCAGCTGAAGACCTCCAGAACCCAGCCACAGCCATGCTCAAGGCCCCTCTCCACATGTTTGGACGAGCCTCATGCATTAAGGAACCAGTAGAGGAGCCCAGATGTGTGGGACCCGGGACTGAGATCTCCAAGCCTGTTCGAATTGGGACTGGGACTCTTCCGCCCAGATCCCCCATTTTCCAGTAGCTAGGTGGTCACAACCAGGGACTGCCCCCAGCGCCGTGTAATCCCATGAATGGCCAACATCCAGAGACTATAAAATCAAGCTCCCCGGAGCTGATAGACTAGTTCTCCCTCTCGGAGAACCTGGCAAGCTACCGAGAGTTTCGTGCCTGCATGGGAGAGCCTGGCAAGATCCCCGTGGTGTATTCATATGCCAAAACCAGTAACAATGAAACAATGATGGGTCTCGTTCCCCTGACCCTGAAAGGGCCTCCAAAGGGGAACCATTGGGAAGGACGAGTAAAGAGAGGCTTCTAAAATCTCAGGGCTAGAAAGAATGGAGACATTACTGAGACCACTAGAGAAAATAAATGATCAGCGGGATGATGATGATAATAAAACATTTTTATTCCAAAGCAAATTCATCACAAAAGGTTTGCCAATACTTATAGACCCTCCCAATCATCTTTGATTTCAGTGATGCTATTTTTCTTTTCTTGTTCCCAATGATTTCTAATTTTTTTCCATGATTTTAGATCAAAGCTCAGTTCATTTTTACCTTGAGTACTCAACAAAATTCTTTCATCCTGCTTTTGCCAATCTCTAAATGAAGAGTCTCTGGATTTTATCCCATTGGATTATCTCCTGCTGAAATGTCACTTATTTTGCCCTTCTTGAAAACAAAGCTCTTCTGGGTCTTGTTCTTACAAAATACTTCCTCTCTTATGATCTAATTTATTCTTTTGTGCAATATTTATAGATTACAAATAATGTTAAGATTATGATTGTTTTATTTATGTTGGTGTCTGATTTTCAATGATAGTATAAACTGACTTTACTAGTTCTCAGCACACTTTAGTAAGAATCCTATTTGCTATTTATGTTATAAACTATTTTTCTTTGAAATAGCAAATCTCATTTTATAGTATATATCTTCTCAAGATATTCATTCCTTCTTCAACTTCTGTGCTCCCTCTTCACCAAAATACTGGTCTAGAATGGCCAGGTATTAAGATGAAAACAAACAGACAAAATAAGTTACAGAACCAAATCATAAGTTGTTGATCCAAATACTCTTAAAATGTATCCTACATGAAAAAATACGTACTAAAAAATTTGATTATTGTATAAAATTTATCTATCTACAACAATCATATTTACCTTTCCTGTGCAGAACCTGGAAAAGCTACTGGAGACAATTTAATTAAGGAGATTCATTTTTGATGAATAACTAGAGAAAAATCATTTCATGTCATTATGTGAAGTCAAATACATAGTATTATTAGAGTAGTATCAAAAACTGCACTTTTTTATAGGACTTGGCAATAATTTAGCAAGTTTCAGAAATAAAAGTACTGCTGAAAAGTGTTAGTAAATATAGAATAAAGTGTTTAGAGAGGTCAAACATAGAGAATAAGAAACAAAAATTTCCGACAAGGCAAATAATTAAAAAATTTGCAATACATATTTAAAAATTTTTGTTTTTTCACTTAATCTTCTCAAAAATTGTGTCATTTGTAGCTCCTTTATATTTTATAGTTAAATGTGCCAGAATACACTGTAGTGTTAATGACTTGAAATGACATGCATGTTATTTCCAAGTATCAATTACTACATAATTTAGTAAAATCTCAGGCCACTCACAATACTTATGGCTATGGGGTGAAATTTTAGCACTTCAGTAGGTCTCTTTGAAAAATTAGGTCTCTTATAACAGACCTAAGAGACCTAAGATTAGGTCTCTTATAACATTGAAAATAATTTCAGCTTCCTGTCATTGTCAAGTTTGTGCCTGTGATAATATATTCTTGCAGTTTGGATTCAGTGTGTATCAAAATTGGTTTATCATGTACCACACTAGCATATTAAGTCTTTCACAACCTAATGTTTCCATATTACATACACAAGGGCTTATAAAAGCCTTGTGATTTTTGTTAAATGTAGTTGATATCTTTTAAACATTTGATGCTTAACATCTAAGCATATCTGTTATTGTAGAGTCAATTATCATGTAATTTTCTTGTTTTCAATGTTCAGAACATATTACGTATGACCTCTCTTTCATATTTGGTGTGATAATTTGTGTCTTCTATCTTTTTTAGCTTCATTGCAGATTTATCCATTTTGTCTATCTTTCAGAGAGGCAGGTTCTAGACACAATGATTTTCTTTATTGCTTTCATCTTTCTATAATAGTTTACTGTAGTTTTGGTTCTAAGAAGATTTATAAGAACCAAAATAATAATACAGTTGGAATAGCATTGACCTTGTATGCACTGACCAGAGTGTAATCCCTAGCACCACATAAGATCCCCTGAGCACTATCAGGGGTAACATCTAAGCACAGAGCCAGGAGTAATCCTTGAACACTGCTGGTTGTGGGCTGAATAATGCCCTCTACTAAACAAAAAAAAAAAATTTAAAGAAAGAACAAATAAATAAAAAAGAAAACAAAAGAAAAAAGAAAGAAAATAGAATAATTAAAATTTAACTCCATTATTTCCAAATTGATAGATTGATATTGGAACCACTAGCATTGTTTCTAATTAGAAGGTTTTTATGATTCTGAACATCCAAATAATTTAATAAAAATATTTGCATCTTCAGGCTGCAAATACAGTTCAAAAAACTTTTTTGTGAGGCCCGAAATTCAATCTTTTAGGACTGTGATGATAGCCTTGACCTGTAGACTCTAAAATAGAGTATTGGGCCATAACATTGAACGTACCAGGAGTGGTTCTGGGCCCCTGAATGTGTCTGAAAAGTTTTCCTCCAAATATTTACATATTCCATCATATCATTTTGCAATAAATATTTAAAAGAATTGCAGAGAGTTAGAAGATCCAACTATTGTTTCATGTTAGCTACTAAAGCATAAAACTACCCACACTTTATCTTGAGCATTGTATTTAATATACAAGTATAAATTAATTATTCTACCTTATTTTTATGTGATAAATAATTTTACTAGCAAAAGAAGATTCATTTTAATAGGTCAGAATAAATAGACTGCATCAGTATATGTGTATTAACATTTTTTAAATATAGCTGGTCTTAAAAAATGTTCAAATTTCTTTCATAGTGTCTTGCATCTCCATGAAAATTAATAATGGTTACTGTTGTAACACTCTTCATATTCAAAGTGAATTTCAATTAATACTAAATCTTTGGAGATTCATGATGTAATTAAATACTAAGAAATATTATTAAGAGGACTTAGAAAATCAACTGGTTTCTGGGAATATACATGAAATTACTATACATAAAGATGAAGTTACTGCAATAAAAGGAGGCATCACACAGTATCATTCTTTATAACACATATAATTGTAAATGCTCTGACATTAGTTAGCTATTTGCTTTTTATCCTTGACAATAGTAAAAGTGGAGAAAATATCTGTACTATTTTGTAATATGCACTTTAAGATCTAAATAAACTTGAGAGCAGAGTTCTAAGATTTTAGAAACTAAATAATAAATGGCAATCATTTACCAGAGTTGCCAGTAGCATCAGTCATATGTATCAATCACATAGAAAATCTCTGTACAGGACCTGGAAGATAACAACAAAACATAACTATCTTCAGACTCAGTAAAGTTTGCGATTACTGGGTAATTGTTTGAAAATTCATGTGAATTATGTAGTTAAGACAAGCAGATGGTAATGGCAATAAAATATTTTTATGAAGGTAGATCTAGGATTAAATTTATTCTTAAAAAATCAGATTTGGGGGCTGGAGCAATAGCACAGCGGGTAGGGCGTTTGCTTTGTATGCGGCCAACCCGGGTTCGATTCCCAGCATCCCATATGGTCCCCTGAGCACCGCCAGGAGTAATTCCTGAATGCGAAGCCAGGAGTAACCCCTGTGCATCACCGGGTGTGACCCAAAAAGCAAAAAAAAAAAAATCAGATTTGTCTATATTCAATATAAGGATCTTAGCTTGGAAAACGGCTGCAGGAAGATCAGAACTTCCAATCCAGATCTCACTACTCCACACTAGAAGTAAATGATGAAGCAAGGCTGCTGAAGATGACTTCACTTTAGGCCACTTGCAGTTTTCACTACCTGGCTGAGTTTGTAATAGAGAATTAGGTATTTTCAACTAACAAATCATCAGGGAACATTTTTAAAAGAAATACTACAAGGAAACAAAGCCACACTGACTAGGACATGATTTTTAACTGATCATCCTTCTTTCACTCGGTTGTATTGTTTTAATATTAGCAAGGCATGGCTAAACACCAAGCTTAGAATAATCTACTTCGGGAATGAGCTCTGCACAACAGCTCAACAAAACAATCTTAACTGCTGAAATGAAACAAAACAAACAGCTAAACATGTCACAGGACATACAGCAAATAAAGGAACATCTACTCAAGAGGATATGTAAAAATTCAGTAAAAACAATGAGCGCTTGTCAATATCAATTGTCCCTCCTCCACCTTACCCTCAGCATTATGAAAGATTTACTTCAGCAATGTATATATGACCAAGAAGATAAGTGTTTGCTCCTCTGCATCCTAGAATAGTATTATAGTATTGTATTTGTTTTCTGTATTTCTGTATTTACTGTAATAAATGACAACAAGAGTGCCTTTAACAACATAATTTCAATAGCTTGAAATTTTGATCGTCAGAGTCTGAAACCAACGTACCAGAATACTTTTTCTGTAAAGGTTCAGGAGGCGTTTGAGGAGAGATTTATTCCCTACGTTGTTTTTTTCACTACCTCTGGGAAAGATATTATTTGATGTATGGTTATATTGTTCTAATCTGCTTTCTCTATCACATTTTTTCCTCTTCTCTGTGAATCATGTTTGTGCATTAGTTATATGGATGCTTGTCATTGGATTTAAAGATTAGTCAAGATAATCTTTTCATATTAAGATCTTCAATTTAATTCTATGTGCAAAGACCCTTTATCCAAATCATGTAACACCATTAAGTTCTAGGAATTAGAGTATGGCCAAATATTTTGGGAATGACCATTCAGGCTACTATAATCCATTCTCAAGTTCTGATAATTTATATTGATCACAAGTTTTTAAAACAATGCATTCACTCCATCAAAACATTCCCCACAGTTCCAAACAATTACAGAATTAAAAAAGTCCCAATTCTTATGTAAATGCAAACAACTCAAAAGTCCTTATGCCATCATTTAAATCACGCATGGGTAAGATACTGATCATAAATCATCCTAGAGCAAAATTTCTTTCACTCTGAACACTAAGAAAAAAAACTATGTGTGTCCAAGACACATAGAGATCTGATAATAGAAGACTGTTCTCTGAACTCTAGGTCTTTTACAGATCCTTACAACTAAGATTGGATCCTCTGGATCTTTTCATAATATAGACCTTTGCATTGGTAGCTATGATTACTTAATTGACCTCAATATCAATGTTTATACTTTTGATTTGTGCCTCTGCATCCATTCTTTTGACCTATTCCTTGAATTCATCCCACTCTAAGACTCCATGCTTTGATTTCTGTTTGCTTCTCTATAACTCATTTTACTATGCTACTCTTCCTTTTCTTGAAAGATAGAACATATTTCCAGTGAGTAGTAATATCAGTTGGTCTCCTAAAGAGAATTTTGGAAATCTTAGCCTTCTTTTTTATGTATAGTTTTTTTGTCTTTCTTTTATATATTGCTGTTTAAATTTCTTTAATTCCAAGTATTTATACTGCTTCACAGTCTTTTGCATATGTATGTAGATTTATACTATTATACAAGATGAACCCTCCATAGTACTTTCTTAAATTATGGAATATCTAATCTCCACAAATTTTTCTTGCTGATTATTTCATTTTTATTCACATATTCTCTAAAACTTTTGGGTGTATCTTTGAGTCATCCACCTAAGTTCTTTCATAAAGTCTCACATTTGGCCTTCTTTCCTGAGTACATTTTCCTGTTAGTGTGTTCTGCAATTGGATAGGCTAAGAATTTCCCAAATACTCCAAAGCTGGACAATTTTTTTTTCTTGCTTGGAATACCATTTCTCAATTTGTCTTATTCATCTCATATTTTACTGTAAGAAATGAGAAAAAATCAAGCCATACCTTAGCACTTTCTCTTCAGTTAAATATACAGATCATTGGTTGCACGTTCTGCTCTCTGCATAACTATGACACAATTCAAGCTATGTTTTTTATGACCATATAACAAAAATATACTTTCTCCTGTTTCCTGCTTTCTTACTTTTTCTAGTGAAACTTGCCAGAAGCATATGTAAAGGTTATATTTCTATCAGCATTCTGTCTATAATTAGATATCAAATCTATTAATAGAAAATATTATTTTTACAGTTTTTATTCTTATGTTGATTCATTCATAAGGCAGCTAAGGTCAGGAACAGCAATGAGCAGCCCTTTTATCCACTGTTCAAATAGTTCAATCATTAGCAGGAGATGCTGAGGAGGCCATTTCATTAGCAAGAGATTCTGAGGAGGCAATTTCCTGTTGTTTTTGAGAGCCATGATGATTTTACATAATTCCTGGTAGAGAATTTCTGACTGTAAAAATCTATTTGAAGCAGTACTGATGTTTACCTAGTGAGCTGAATTAGAACAAATCGATCCTGTAATTAGAGCACAGTAAAATTTACCTGATTGGTAATTACCTAATTCCCTTGGATCTAATTCAGAGTAAATGCTACATACTAACTGACTACATGAATTTTCTTAGTATTTATAAGCTCCTCTGAGCCGTGAAACAAGAGAGCTTATTTTAGATTGAGAGTAATTGGTAAAACATGCAATTGTTTATGCCTATATAGGACTGGTTGAAAATATTAAAAATTAAATAATAAATAATCTAATTTTTGATTAGTAGTTATTTCTGTAAGCAGATTTCAGTATAAACAGATTTAAATTAAATTTTCAGAAAAATCATGTCTGCATACACAACTATGTATACAGCTATGTAATATAGGTGAATGTATCTATTTATGTTACTCATAGTATATAATCATAATATTCCATATATAACTATTAATTACATTATTATATAATTTTATCATCATCATCATCATCATCATCATCATCCCATTGTTCATCTATTTGCTCCAGCGGGCACCAGTAATGGCTCCATTGTGAGACTTGTTGTTACTATTTTTGGCATATCGAATATGCCAGGGGTAGCTTGTCAGGCTCCGCCATGTGGTCGAGATACTCTCGGTAGCTTGCTGGGCTCTCTGAGAGGGATGGAGGAATCGAACCAGGGTCGGGCTGCATGCAAGGCAAATACCTTACCTGCTGTGCTATAGCGCCAGCCCTGCTATTGAGTGATATCATTTTATAACATATTTATATGTCTATGCAATGTATAATTAATTTTATATTTCATCAAATTATTTTATGATTCTATTTTACTTTCTTCTTAGCATATTGGTTGTATATTCCATTTCTTCATTGTTAATGTAAGCATCTTGTATGAAATAACCCCTATCCCTACATCATAATACTGTTATAAAATGCTCTTTTATTTCACTTAAACAGAATACTAATTTATATATAAGCCCATATAAGATGTAGACTGGGGCTGGAGCGATAGCACAGCGGGTAAGGTTTTTGACTTGCACACAGCTGTCCTGAGTTCGATTCCCAGCATCCCATATGGTCCCCTGAACACTGCCAAGAGTAATTCCTGAGTACAGAGCCAGGAAAAACTCCTGTGCATTGCAGAGTGTGACCTAAAAAAATAATAAAAAGAGATGTATACTGAAGGGTACATAATTTAATGCATTGTATGAGTTTGAACAACTGATATCCTTTCGATCAATTAATAAAATAGAAAAATTCATTTTAACTTTTACTTAATTCTTTGTTATTGCTCCTTATTTTATGTAGATGAGTTGCTAGCCCATGTTATATTCTATAGCTCTAAAGAATTTTTTAACATTTTTCTCTAGGAAATCTACTGGTAACAGATTCCCTCAATCTTTGTCTAGTAAAATTTTTATTTCTTCTGAAATTTTCAAGGATTAAATCTTAGAACACAACTGTAAATTGGTAAATTATTTTCCCCCTCTCAACACTAGAACTATTTCACTCCATTCTGTTCAGTTGTATGATTTATGAAATGAAATTGGAGCTCAATGTCATCTTTGTTCTTTTATAGTTGAGATAACTTTTTTTTTCCTGAAGATTTGAAAACCATACTTTTGGGTTATTGATCCTCTTAGGAGTTATCTGAGCAACCTAAAGGTTGAGTGTAGTGTTTATCATTCGTTTGGGGAAGTTTTTAGTATTTTTATTTGAATATTTGTTTCAATGTTTCTTTTTTCAGTGTAAAAAACTAAAGAACACCGAGGGGCGAGTGCACTCGAGGGCTCTCTAGGCGGCTCTGTCTCACCGCCCGCGTCCGGTGCCCCAGAACCTCTGTGTGTGCTGTCAGTCGAGGGCAGGCGACGGAAGGAAGAAGGCCAAACTGGTTGCTCGATCCGTTTATTTCATTCTCTCTCTCCGCTTCTCTCCCGCTCTCCTCGATCTCCCCCGTGGATCTGCCCCCGTGGATCTGGCCCCCCAACCCACTCTTACAGCCTAGTTAAATCTCCACAGCATGAGGGGGTTGGGGCATACACATAGGTGTGGTCCCCATCAATAGGGTAAGGTTCCTTTCCCTTAGGGGATGCTTCTCCTAGGACTTAATTCTCTTTCAGCAGGAGGATCTACCCAAGGGCTTAGTCCCATGAATGTGTTTCTCTTCTCCTCAGCCAGCAAACATATAAGAATTCATAATATTAATTATTTTGTATGGACACAATAAGAGATGCATTAAAGCTTATAGAATTGCTCTCCTGGGGCCATCTCAATCTCAGACTACAGTGCTCAGGCCAGATCAGTCTTTCCTATCCCTGGCAGGGTCCCAGTCTCATAATTACTATTGGATCATGACAGCATTTGTCTATGATCAAGATCTTAACTTATAGTTAAGAATTAGGCACTTTGGCCAGGCCCATCTCAATGCCAGGGTAGCACATAACTCACCGCTTGCCCTGGATCCTTCCCGTCCCACGTCGGGGACCCTACTTTGGGGTGCTAGGAACTGAGGGCAACTGAGGCTTAAGTGGAGAAAGCAGAGGCCTGGGAGGGAATAATATTCGAGGTCAATTAATTCCCAAGTTATAAAAACATAATATTGTCTTCTTGTGTCTATACAAAACAGACATAGCTTTAAAGTAAATTATTCAAAAGGCACAAGAAGAGGAGAAAGGCAATATTAACTTATATAATATAAATTCAGTATCCTAGGAAGGTCTGACCTTGCAAATTAGCAGTCAGATTAAGGGAAATAAGGGAAAGCCGCGGATTAACTGTGTTGGGGAAGAGAACATGGAGAAGTGATTATAGCTAAACAAAGGGATGGGAGAGATTCGGGAACACCTTGATGGGTGTGACTGGGGTAAGCCTAAACTCTGGGTAAAACCGGGACAAGCTACTTGTGGCAAGGAGGGAAAGGACAAAGTAATGTCATCCTACATTCAGTATTCTCAGTTTTATAATGTGTTTAGGTGTTGGGGAGACAGTACAGGGGCTAAGGTGCATACTTTGCCAGCAGCCAACTCTGATTTGGTCCCCTTGCACAGTGTCACCTTGGAGGCTCTCAAACACTGCCAAAGTGTTCAAGGTAACCTCCACCTTAGCAGGGCCAGAGTGGCACCACACTGAATCACAAGAACAGTTGTCAGAGAATGGTTGGTGGGGTCCCTAATTTCTCTGGGTACCATTTGGAGGACCTTGTCCCGTAATATAAATATTTTCAGACATATGACATCCTTTGTGATTGTTTCATAATCAGATTTTAAAAAAATTATTTTCAATTTTTGTTTCCTTTCTATATGGTTATTAGGTAGACTATCAATATATCCTCAGATGAGTGTTAGTTTCCTTTGTTATATTCCATTTACTAGCAATGACATTTAAAAACATTTTACCTGGAAGTGCTCATTTGTCACTCCTGGAGGTGGTCTGGGGACCATGTGTGCTCAGGATGGAATAGGGGTCAGTTATTTTCAAGCATGGATTTTAATCATATACTATCTCTCTGGACCTTTTTTTGACTATTGTCTTGAGTGTTGGTCATATCTTGTTTCTTTGTGTGACAATAACTTGCGATTGTATACTGAATATTGAATAGAAAGCTATAGAACTTGGTCAGTGCAGATGCAGTCTCCAAACCTTCCTCCTTTTCATGTAGATCTGAAATCTGTGTAATTCTTTTGACTTACCATGCTACTTGTCAACTGGCCCAAATGTTCACAGTTTAGGAGGTCAGGCAGAGATTAAGGCAGAATCGATATCCAGGACATTTGGGGGTTGATTGTTTTTTCTATTTTTTGTTTGTTTGTTTGTTTGTTTGCCTATTTACTTATTAGGTTATGCTCTTTGCCCCATGATCCAAAATTTCTATGTTTATCTTAAAAGCTTTAGGTTACTGAGTTTTTTATTTGTTTTCTGACATAAACACTGGGTTTCTTGTCAGTTTCAGCCACCCCAGTGACTGAATGTTGTACGAACGGGTCCTCACACAATGTTGTTCCCCCTTTTTAGTGTTAACCACACTCTAGTTCTACCTAAATTGGTCCCACATCACCTACTGACAGTTTTTGCAAATATTCATTCCATAAATAAATGGAATAAATTGTTACTACCTCTGGCATAACAGATCAGTTTGAGCCACATCAGCCATTGTAACTTTCAATTCAAATAATTTTTAGTGCCTTATTTATTTCTAAACACAATCAATCATACAAATATTTTCTGTTCTATGTGTCAAACATGTATAAGTGTCTATTTACATTGATGTACAATATTTTAACCAAAATCTCCTATTTTATTATTCATTGATACACAGATACTTTAATTATAAATAGAAATAAATTATTTTGTATCAACTACAAGAGAAATTATGTGAGATGTAAATATTGGTTAAGTTCAATATTAGTTAAATATTGAAGTTTTAAAATTAAATAGTTAAATACAGTTTTAGTCTGTCAAGAATATTAGAGGGAGAAAAAAGAATATTAGAGCACAAAGTGGGGCCGGAGCGATAGCACAGCGGGTAGGGCGTTTGCCTTGCACGCAGCCGACCCGGGTTCGATCCCCGGCATCCCATATGGTTCCCCAAGCATCGCCAGGAGTAATTCCTGAGTGCAAAGCCAGGAGTAACCCCTGAGCATCGCTGGGTGTGACCCAAAAAGCAAAAAAAAAAAAAAAAAGAATATTAGAGCACAAAGTGAATATTTTTCTATTTTTTCTCAAACATTCAAAATAGTTAAATATCAGTAGTTATTCTATTTAGTACAATTTTTAATAATTCAAAATATTTTACCTACATGCTTCCAAAGAAGAATCTAGCTCACCAACTTTTTATTTTGATAGTGATATAATATCAATCTCAGATATAATATTTTACTGAAGGTCAACTTTATACTGTTGAATGAGAAAGAAGCCATTTATTGTTTTGACCTCAGGGAACTTTAGTCAGCTGAACTGATGTGACTTTAACAGCATAAAAAATAGATTATTTTAAAACAGGCTCTCATTTATTATAAAATCTAAGAGATTGGAGTTTGTTCTATTCATTTTACAGTATACTCGAAGACAAATTACCAAGTTTTTTTTTACTATACTGTTACCACCCAAAATTAAGGACAAAATCATACAGTATTTTAATTATTACTATGATTCAGTGTTAGTTTCTGTGTTGTCAATGAAAGTGCTAACAGGGAATATTTGAGGATCATAATAAAATTGCTCTGTACCTAATGATAAGTGCTTATCCAATGTATCTGCCCAAAAGAGAAAATACTATACACTATATATAATAGTGTCTTATTTGTACGAGAATAATATAACAAAGAATCTATGATAATCTATTCAACTACATTTAGCCCAATGTCCCCTAAGTAGGTTTGATTATGAAACTTGTTTTAATACATAAATGGATAGTATAGTTAGTGTTCTCTCAGTAAAAACTAATGACACTAAGAGGTAATAGTGGATATTTAATGTGTTAATGAGACCTGACATAATGGTTGATAATGCATATAAGAAGAAAAGAGCCTGACTCTATTAGGTTGGTAGTCTAAACTTTGAGGATAAGAACTCTTCTAATTTGAATGCTTCTCTGTACTTAACCTTACAATAACAAAGTCAGGTGTCCAAAGGATAAGGAAATTTCATATGAATGCGTCTTACCTTTGATGGCAATAGGTTAAAAAAAGAAAAAAGTGGATACCTTTAAAGGACTTGATGTTGGAACATTGTACATCCACAATTAAATTAAGAATAACATTCACAATGATTCATTACTTTGTTTTAAAGCAGTAGTGCTCTAAATATGGCTCTATTTTTTCCTTCATGCTGTGTATTTGGATGTGTGTTTGGATGTGACTGGCATATGAAAACAGAATTGTTTGTCAAGGGCAACTAAGAATTAACTGCAACAAGTTAGTACTGATGGTCAAAGGAGAGCTGTAGAGCTGAATATTTTCAAGAATTTTCTGGGTCTTGGTGTGAGCTCTGAATTTATTTTAGGAAATTTCCCCCAGAAAGTTTATTTTCTATGCTTTTTGCTATAGATCTTGTTAACCCACTTACTAATTTACACTCATGATTTTAAAAAGAGTTTAGGGTTGAGAGGGGTCTGCAAAATCAGAATGCATAAGAAATTAAGGCCCAGTTGGTTACCCAAATGATACACTTCTTCAACTATGTTATAAAGAACTGGAAATTTTTACTTCCTTTTAAAAAAAAAGTGCAATGAAGTCATAAAAAGAGTGGTATTTTTATATCATTAGCATAAATCACCCTTTTTAGTTTTATAATGCAGATTTTTAAGACAAAGTAATGAATGGTTGTGCTAATCAAAATCTTTTTAGTTTATCAAATTTTTACACACTTTTTCTTTCTTATGCTATTTTTTCCTTATCTTTTTTCTTAAGAAAAATTCCTAATAATTGCTTGTATATTGTTATCTAGTACAGAATATAAGTCATTGGTATTAGTAATCAATTCCTGAATATGTTCTGGCTGTCACAGAGCAGTTAGGAGCTGACAGTTGTCACTACATTGGCATTTCTCAATGCTGACCTTTAGTACCTTTAGCTAGGTAAGCTGTTACTGAGATGGTAGGACAAATAAATCAGCAAATATGAATGTTTATTGTTCAAGCTAACAGTGATCTCATCCTCCCTGTCTCTAACTCTGTCTCTTTCTCTCTCAAAATATCTTACTGTACATAACATTTTAAAAACAGTTTAGCAAATGTAACTAAAACTACTAATAGCATGGGTGGGGATTGTGGTAGAAAGAGAGTTGTCTTATATAATACCACTTATTGTATTTGATAAATTAAAAATCATGGAAGACGGTTGGGGAGATAGCTCAAAATATTGAGTGCGTGCTTTGTATACAGGAGGCCTGTGCTTGATCCTTGGCAGGACACAGAGCCAGAGCAGTGCCAGTGGTGTCACCTGAGCCAGAAGTGGCTGCTAAGCACCATTAGTACTCAAACCCTCAAAAATATCAATAAAT
The DNA here is from genome assembly GCF_027595985.1 of Sorex araneus. Taxonomy (NCBI): domain Eukaryota; kingdom Metazoa; phylum Chordata; class Mammalia; order Eulipotyphla; family Soricidae; genus Sorex; species Sorex araneus. The sequence goes on along the minus strand of NC_073313.1, from coordinate 221,094,562 downwards.
AAATCTATTCTAATTTTGTTAAGGTATTTTATTGACAATTTTTTGTTTCATTCATTATGACTAATGAATTTATTCATAATGATATGAGTAATGAATTTATGAGTAAATATGAACAAATATTTACTCACTATGGGTAAATATAAGTAAATAGTGAGGGGCTTCATTGTTTGATTCAGAATATAAAACCACAGATATTGTAAGACATACATAGTATGGACTGAGGAAACTTAAGTTTCTTCATTTTACTAACATCTCACTATAATACTTGTATTTAAAATTTTGGTGGCTATTGTATCACATCTGCTGATGTTTGTGTCCTACCCCCAGCTCTTTGCTTGGGGGTCACTCCAGGTAGTTCTAGGGGACCATGTGGTTTAGGGGATCCAACCATGGTTAACCTCATTCAAGAAAAGTGCCTCAATCCCTGTACTATTTCTAGTACCTGTATTTATTTTTTAATGAAACAAAATTGAAATATAGGGCATAATAAATTTAGAACAAAAATAAGATTATAGACTTAATCCATTAGTGATAAAATTTTCTCTCCTTTACTGTAAGTGTGAAAATCCTATTAGATTACTTCATAGGGCTAATAAGAGAACATTACATAAAAGCCAGACATTTTAAATTTATATATAAAATAACTCTGCTAGAGGGTGATAAAAGAACTCAAGTATTTGAAACTCTAAAAATATATCTGTTTGCAAATCTTCCCTATCCTTAGATAAACTCTGAGTTTTGACTTTCCAAATTTTATCTAAACTTGTTTTTCAAATATTTGTTATTCTAAAAAATAAATAGTAACATTGTACTAAAGGAATATTTTTTGAACATATTATCAGTTGGTAGTTTTTATACCTTATATGATTCTCAAGTGATGAAAAATGATGCAAGTATTTTATTTAGCTAAATTTTTTGAATTTGCTTTTTAATTTTTTATTCCTACTGTCATTTAAAGTGACATTCTTATGAAATTTTCCTTGCATCTTGAACTACAATATTTGAGTTCTAAATAGAGAAATAGTTTCTACCTCAGAATCAACAACACTATCATACTGAATATAATAAAGAACAATTGCTTCTAACTTTCAGTATATGACTGCATTAAATAGCATTTTCAGAATTATTATGAGAAGGCATTGACAAACGTCTCAAAGTTTTCACATGTTTTAGAACCTGGTATGATGCAATTAAATGAGCTATTTGTTAGAAAATATAAAATATGTGGAAATACGTTTTCTCCAACTCTCAATAGAATATATAAGGTGCCTGCTAGTTTATCCTACAAAGGATAACTTAATCCATGTTGCCATGAGGCGATTTTTTACAACTGAAAAACTTATTTTATCATCTTTAAAAAGGGTAAAAAATGGGGTTAGAGATACTAGTAACAGAGTCACATTGCCCACAGCAAGGTTTTAAAGATTTATTCCTAAAGTTTATTGGCAATAACAAAATGTTAAAAGTCCAGCATAGACTTTAAACAAAAAATATGATTATTAAATGACAGATTAATTCTTAGAACAAATAGAAAACAATTTATGACTTCTGAGGGGTTGAGAGAGACACACCCAGTTGTGCTCTGGGCTTACTCCTGGTGCAATTTGGGACTCCAAGTTTCTTGCCAGCTATACAGCCCAGGTCACTGTGTTCATGTTAAGTGCCTTAACTTAACCTAAAAAGTCTTAAAGCCAGTTTTATGTCAAGTTCAAAGGCAGGAAAAATATGTACATGAATAAAGAGAAAGATATGCTATATATGTACATATGATGATCTATCTACATGTCAGTGTTTTCTTTAAAATGTTTGAATTTAGTTTTATCCACTTTTTTCCCTTTATTTATTGTTGATCATGTTACAATGACCAGTGGTCACTCAGTGTCCAGTTTCAGTGCTCACACATTATGTTTTGCTTACTGGGGTCAAACTTCAGGTCCTGCTTACTGGAGTCAAACTTCAGGTCCCTGGCTCATGGACACAGTGTTGCTGCTTATTGAGATTTTACTTTTCTTGTTGCACCATTTACACAGTGCTCATTGGAGTACTGCACTCTGCACTGTTAGTGCTCACACATATTCTGACTGGAGGGGTCATTGCTGCACTTTTATGTGTACTCTTCAGGGCTGGCACTATAGGACCTTGACATTCATTCAGTCTTTTAGTTGTAGAACTCTGGAGCAATAGCACAGAGGGTTAGGCGTTTGCCTTGCACGCAACTGACCTGGGTTTGATTCCTCCGCCCCTCTCAGAGAGCTCGGCAAGCTACCTAGGGTATCTCGCCTGTACTGCAGAGCCTGGCAAGCTACCCATGGTGTATTTGATATGCCAAAAACAGTAACAACAAGTTTCATGATGGAGATGTTACTGGTGACTGCTCAAGCAACAGGATGACAGTGATACAGTTGCAGAGCTCACCAGAGACCACATTCCTTTGTTCTTGTACTCACACAGACCAGGTTTCCAGTGCAACTGAAAATTTCCCAAGACATTAGGAATCAGGGACTGTAGGGTCACCAGGCTCAAACACAAGAATTGTCAAGATCATGTGTGACATATGTGGCAGGTGGCACTGGGTGTTGAAATTGAAACCCTCATCAAAGCAGAGAAATTACCAAGCATTTTCTTCCTAGCAGTGTTTTCTTCAAGCCATCAACAATAATATGATCTAACACTTCTTTTGATGGTTAAAAATAGCATAGTCTAATCTTTTTTCTTTTTCATATATGTCAAAATGTTGCTCCTTCCTAGGTTTCTTATTTTTCAACCTCACTCACCCCACTCCGCACCACCATATCTGTTCCTTAGCAGTCTTGCAAAGGTACTTCCTTAATTAATAAAGGATGTCATCTTCACAAAAGATATGATTCAAACACTTCTAATGTAAAGTTTATGTCTTTGTCTTCTTTTACAATGTTACTCCAGTATGTCACAAATAATGATTTCTGTTGCAATCATCAATTTTTTGGAGTACCTCTTGAGAAATTCAATTTGTTGAACAGCATGTTCACATCGTTATGTTTTGCCCAAGAAGAATTTCATCAACTCCCTTTATGGGAAATGGGGACGGTATAAGATTAATGGTACCATAGATCAAGAGAAAAATTAGCAAGGACATTAACTTATTGTGAATAGTAAATTAATTAAGTACAAATAACTTTTTTACTCATCATAACTATAGGCAAATTAATCTTTCTAATAGTTTAATTTAAAATAAAAATAAATTACTGATGGTCTAAGCTACAAAGAATAAAAAAATGTATGTCAGCACATTCAACAAGAATGATAATAGAAATACTATTATTAATACTAGGAACTAAATAAAGTAACATGCAAATTTTTTATATTTACTGAGTGTACAGATATTTTCAAAGTGTTTTTCTTATCGCACTATGTATTATTTTTTATCTCAATTGATTATCAGAATTGCCCTATTAGATAACATTTTTTGGAGGGAGAAGAAAAACACAGTGGAGCTTTTAGGGTTGAAGCCTGAGTTTGTGTTCAGTGATCGGACTCAGGGGACTACATGAGGTTGTGGGAAATGAATCAAAGTCAATCACATGTAAAGCAAGCATCTTACCAGCTGTACTATCTCTCCAGACCCGAGTCTGAGGTAAACTTTACTGTCATTTTAAAATGAGAAAGCTGGGTTCTAAGGTAAATGATTAGTTCTCAGACAAATTTCAGTTTTACAAATTATTAGCTACTCAAGTATAAGACAAACCACAGCCACAAAAAGGGAAATTTTGCTTAAATTAAATAGGGAGTGATGTTTTAGTTGGAAAATAATTCTAACTTTATTGAATACTATGTATGAGTCCTTCTGGAGGACATAATAGATCCATCAGGATGTCGGAGGGCAGTCATCTTGGTCTTATAGTTGGCAAAGGACAGGCGAGCATTGCGAATACTTTTCCCAGCTTCTGCTGCATCAGTCAACACTGCTGCCCTTCTCTCTTTGAGGTCTTCCCTTACCTCTTCTCTGCACAGCTTTGCGAGCTTGGATCTTACCTTGTGATTGCCTGAGGCTTGTGCCAAACCACATTTGAGAATGAGCTCGAGAGTTTCCAAAGATAGGTGTCTTTTTGTGGCTTTCTCACTCTCGGCATTCCTCGAACAGTCATGGAGGTGTTGAACCAGTCGATCATATTCCTTGTCGTTGTTGTCAACTAGGGCATCTTCCCATATTGCTGCAATAGTGCCAAAGAGCTCCCAGCTGGTGGTCATTCTGGGAGGGTTTTCTTAAACTTTGCAGTCCTTTCTCCCTGCTCTGTGAAATAGAATTTTGCACAAAGGAGATGGTGGACTAATCCCATTTGGAATTTTGGGACAACAGCAACATCAGTCAGGCAAAACTGGCAATTAAATATAATGTGGTCAATTTTGTTGTGGAACTATCCACCGGGAGACTCTCATGTCCAACGTTTAGATTTGGCCTTCTGGAACTTCAAGTTACCATGGATGATCTTGGTCGAAATGATGAACTCAGTCTCTCACCATGCTCCTTGCATTCTAGACCATGGGTCCCAATGCAGAGTTCTTCAGGTGAACTTCTCAGTCCTATCTTGTCATTAAAATCACTGATAATGACCTTTTAGAAGGTGTGGTCTTATTTATAGAAAATCTCCAGCTCCATGTAGAATGTCTCAATTTCTTCTTCGTCTTGGCAATGAAACACATCTATTAAAATGTAAGCATCGGTTTGGGTTGTTAGGCATTTGAAAGAATGCCTATTTACATCCTCCAGAAGGGCAATGGAGAAGTTTATCCACAACTTCTACTCAGATCTCTTCGATTACCACTTTTACCTGACCACATACTAAATTCCACAGAACAGATATGTCGTTCCCAGAGTTCTCCCTTCCGAAATCAACAATCTGCCACCAGTACTCGTCAATACACTAGCTTGACTCCACACACTACCTGTATGAATGCAAGATTCCATCCTAATGGAAAACCAGCAGGACCATTCTGTTGTACAAGGGAGACATCCATGAGATCAGCAACTATCACCCAATCTGCCTGTTGTCTGTCATCTACAAGTTATTTGTTCGAGTCATCCTGAATAGGACTGGCAGAACACTAGACAAAGGAAAACCATGTGAGCAAGTGGGTTCAGAGAAGGAATCAGCACAATCGACCACATCCACACAGTGACCAAACTCATTGAAATTTCTTGAGAGCTCAAGATGCCGCTCTGTCTAACATTCATCCATTTAAAGAAGGCCTTTCATTCTTTTGAGACTGAAGTGGTCATTGAAGCCCTAGCCAAACAGGGTGTTCAAACTCAGTACATCAGTATCCTCCATGAGCTGTAATATGGATTCACCGTCAGGATCTCACCATTCTACAAGGAAGTTATCATAGATATAAAAAGAGGGGTTCGGCAAGGTGATACCATTTCATCAAAACTCTTCAGTGCCATCCTCAAGAATGTCATGCGATGACTGGAATGGGAAGGATTGGGAGTGAAGATAGACGGTCGGCAACTATACCACCTACGCTTCACTGTTGACATCGTTCTCATAATGCCAAACATTAGCCAAGCGGCACAAATGCTGGCCGACTTCGACAGCAAGTGTGGAAAGTTTGGACTGCAGCTGAATCTCACCAAAACAATGTTCATGAAAAACTAACTAGTCCCTCATGTTCCATTTGCTCTCAATGGAACCAACATCTCTGAATGCAGTAGTTATGTGTACCTGGGTCAAGAATGCAACATGAGGAATGACTTGGTGCCAGAACTGCGCAGGACGAGAGTGGAGTGGAACACCTTTGAAACCATTGAAGAAGTTGTTAAGAAGACAAAGAAACTCTGGTTCCAGGCACATCTTTCCGACTCCACCATTCTTTCTGCACTAACATATGTCTCAGATACCTGGGCCCTACATAAACAGGATGAGAACGCTATTCGGGTATCCCAAAGAGGAATCAAAAGAACTGTGCTTGGAGTATCACATTTTGATCAAGTAAGAGAAGGAATCCAGAGTTCCGACCTCCATCTATTATTGAGGATCAGGGATGCTGCCTCATTTGCCAAGGTGTTGAAGATCAGATGGGCTGGACACGTCATGTGATTTGGAGGCGACTACTCACTAGAGTTGTTACCAACTGGATTTCACAGGACATCAAAAGAATGCCTGGCTGCCCACCAATGAGATGGTCAGACTTCTTTGTCAAGATTCTGAATGAACATTTTGATGCTCTTCATGTTCCTGGAGCAAGCAGATGCCATTGGGCTACACTAGCATGTGACAGGGATGAATGGAGGGGCTGGTGCCCACTTGAGCAAATTGATGAGCAATGGGATGACAAATGATACAGTGATATATGAGTCAGATCATAGGATGATTTATATTTATATTTATTTACTAAAGAAGAATTCAATATTAAAAATTTTGGTAACAGAATTTCCACTTGGACTTTCAGAAATTTGCCACTTTTTCTATTCAGACATAATTTTATATAAATAGCATAATATATATGCGCTTACTTTCATAATAAGTCTAAAAATCATTAAAGAAACCTAGATGGTTTTGTGGTAATACATATAATGTTTCTGAATGTTTTGTTAAAATTACAGTAAAATATCTAATGTGATTTTATTATAATTGGTAGGTTGTAACCTATAATTTTTCTGAAGGAATAATTAACATACAAGGAAAACATTTTAAAATACAATGATTTTCTTTGTAAGATATCAACAATACCAAGTAAAAAAGTCAGTGTGTGTATTTTTCATATGGAAATAAATAAAATATTCAAATACTGGGTTAATATGGGAAAGGCCCATACATGGAAATGAATTACAGATTAAAAATAATGCTTACGGCTGGAAAGAAGGTACAGGGGTTAATGCACTTGCTTTGATGAGTGTGGTTTCTGTTTGATTTTGGTTTAGGGACCACAATAAGCAGTGCTCTGGGCTTATTCCTGAATCTAAGCCGTAAATCACTGCTAGAAGTTTTGGGGAATCTTATAGGGTACCGGGTTTTGAACCTGTGTCTACTCTGTGCAATGCAAGTGCCATACCCTCTGTACTATTTCTCCAACTTTCTTTGGCTAAATGTTTATTTAAAACTTTTCTTTCCTGAGTTGTGTTTTACATTGATTTATAAGAGTTCTTAGTGTATTCTCTATATAACTTTTTTTTCAGAAAATATATGTTTCTTTTTAAGAACCAAAGTGGAATTAGATTCTATTACTAACAGATGTTGAATTTCCCTGCATATTAAATAACCAAAGAATAAAGTATAAGTAATAGCACTGTAGCTCTGTTGTCCCATTGTTCATCGATTTTCTCGAGTGGGCACCAGTAATGCCTTCATTGTGAGACTTGTTGTTACTGTTTTGGGCATGTCGAATACGCCACGGGTAGCTTGCTAGGCTCTGCCGTGCAGGTGGGATGCTCTTGCTAGCTTGCCGGTTCTCCAAAAGGGATGGAGGAATTGAAGCTGGGTTGGCCACGTGCAAGGCAAACACCCTACCCGCTGTGCTAATAATAACTAAAATGAGGAGAAATATAATTTTCATTTAAAAAAGTTTATAATCACTCATGTTCTCACTTTCAAAAATTGACATGATAGAGAACCCAAAAAAATATTCTGACTTACTGAGGTTCAGAATGAACTCTATTCTATTCACCATATGTGCCACCATATATTGCATGAAAAACTCTGGAAAACCTATCAACATGAAAGATCTTATTCCAGCAGAAACAGCAGGAACAGCAGCAAGAGCTTTTTACAGCAGAATTGTCATCTGCACTTCAATGTTCATTGCAGCACCATTCACAATAGCCAGAATGCCAGTGAAACAACCTGAGTACCAGAGAACAAATAACTGGATAAAGAAACTATGGTATATTTATAGAATAGAATACTATACTATAGAATAATATTGGGAAGAATGAAGTCAAGAAATTTGCTTATAAATGGATGGACATGGAGAGTATCATGCTGAGTAAAATGAGTCAGAAGGAGAGGGAAGGGTATAGAATGACTGAATTTATTTATGGGATATTATATGTTATATAATATATATTATATATAAAGCTACCCGTGGCATATTCAATTTGCCAAAAACAGTAACAACAAGTCTCAAAATGGAGATATTACTGGTGTCCGCTTGAGCAAATAGATGAACAACGGGATGACAGTGAGACAATGCGATATATATATATATATATATATATATATGTCTCATTTTATATATATATATATAAAATGAGACTAATATCCAAGACAAGAGTAAACAGACTCTGGACTGGTTAATGGTTAGAAGCTTGCCACAAGATTGTGTGTGGGGCAAAGGGCAGTTAGGATAGAGAAGGGACCAATATGAAAATAACAGTTAGAAATGATCATTTTGAAGAGGAACTGAGTGTTGAAGTAGGTAAAGGGATATACCTTTAACATTTCATTATTTGTATTACAAACTGTTAGGCCCTAAAGGAAAGAGAAAGAGACAGAGACAGACAAAGACAGACAAAGACAGACAGACAGAAGCAGGCATAGGGGTGGTTGGAGGGAAACTGGGACTATTGGTGGTGGGAAAATACATGGGTAAAGATACCGGTGTTGGATCATTGTATGACTAAAATCCATTGTATGACTGAAATCCAATCATGAAAAATTGAGTGTGTGTATCACTGCGATTAAATAAATAAAAAAATAAGAGCTTATTGCACATCACTACACAATATGGTCTAATTTATGTAAAATACAGATACATGAGAATACCCATATGCAAATATGTAAAAGGGAACAAAGGAGTCAAAATAAATGTTGACAGGTTATTATTAGTGAATGGAATTTTAGAGAAACATAAAATAGAGCAATAGAAATGAAAAGTTCTTCACAGGCTTTCATCTTTGGGAATTTTTATATGAAATAATGTTAATGTAGTCACAAAATAATTTGGTGACATTCATTCCACAGACTTAAAAATTATTATGACTTCCTGTTCTTTTTAAAGCTTTTATCCTGTTATGTATCTTTTGAAAATATTCTTTAGTCAACTGGCTAAATGCTAAGTGAATTTTTGCCTTACTAGATAATATTTTCACAGTAAATTTTAAAACAGGATTTCAAATAAACTTATTTTAGCAGCAAAAATGTCTAAATATTTACCGCTTAGTCTTGTTATGAAAACACTGTAAAATCACAGAAAATGGCTTTGTAGTTGAATCTTAAGAATTTTATTTATTTAGTGAATGAAAAAAACAGTTTATTTGTATTAATGATTTAAAATTATCTCCAAAATATTTATTTAGGAACAAAATAATGCCAATTAGTTCCTTGTACCAAGGGTTTATACATGTATTCAGTTTGAATTGGCAAGTATTCATACTAGGAAATGTCAGTCAGAAAGCAAAACATTTGAAAATCTTGTTGAAATTCTGTGTGAAATTGGCAAGGAAAGCCAAGGATATATTAATAGTCATAATTATAGTACACTCTTGTTCTAGCTCACTTTTTTTCTTTTACTAATATTATTCTTAATTTTTCTTACCCTTACATTTTCCTATTTTTTTAAAATCCTGAATGTTTCTCTAACTTTTAACTTCTTCATGTTTTTAAGTAACTTTCATTTGTTTACCTATGTGAAAATCTAGGACTTCAATTATTGCATTTTAGGACACCTGTTTTTTCCAGTATCATTTATTTATGGTAACAGTTACTGCGACTCACCAAAGAGTCCAAGGTCCTCCATAAATTTCTTATGTTTATCCTGGACTACCTTTTAATACTCTCCAGTCTACTTTTCTTGGTAATCTCAGTTTGTAATCCAAACTCCAGGGTTTGTTATCTTTAAATTATCTATCCCTTTATTTGTTCATTTATATATCACAAAAGAGTGAAATCATCTAGTATCTGACTTTTTTCTTAGTTTAAAAAAATATTTAATTAGTGAAACAGCATGTGGTACAGTTGTAGACTTACAAACTTTCATGCTTTCGTTTCAGTCATACAATGATCGAGTACCCATACCTTCACCAGTGCCCATTCTCCACCATCGATGATAACAGTATCCCTCCCACCACCCCTACCCCGTCCACTCCCCCACCTCACCTCTGTGGCAGGGCATTCCCTTTTGCTCTCTCTCTCTCTTTTTGGGTGTTGTGGTTTGCAATAGAGGTATTGAGTGGCCATCGTGTTCGGTCTTTATTCTACTTCAGCCCACATCTCCCATCCCAAGCAGATCCTCCAGACCCCCTTTACTTAGTGTTCCCTTCTCTATTTGGGATACCCTTTCCCTCAGCATATGTGGCCAGCTTCCATGCCATGGAACAAACCTCCTGGTACTTATCTCGACTATTCTTAGGTATTAGTCTCCTATTCTGTTATTTTATATTCCACGTATGAGTGCAATCTTTCTGTCTGTCCTTCTCTTTCTGACTCATTTCACTTAGCATGATACTTTTCATGTTGATGCACTTGTATGCAAATTTCATGACTTCACCTTTTCCAACCACTGCATAGTATTCCATTGTATACATGTACCAAAGTTTCTTTAACCAGTCATCTGTTCTTGGGCACTTGGGTTTTTTCCATATTTTGGCTATTGTAAAGAGTGCCGCAATGAACATACAAGTGCAGATGTCATTTCAACTATACTTTTTTGCTTCTTCAGGATATATTCCAAGAAGTGGTATTACTGGGTCAAATGGGAGTTCGATTTCTAATTTTTTGAGAAGCATCCATACTGTTTTCCCAAAGGGCTAAAGCAGTTGGCATTCCCACCAGCAGTGAATAAGGGGCCCTTTTTCTCAACATCCATGCCAACACCAGTTGCTTTTGTTCTTTTGTATGTGTACCAGTCTCTTTGTTGTGAGGTGATATCTCATAGTTGTTTTGATCTGCATCTCCATGATGATTAGTGATGAAAAGATTTTTTCATGTGCCTTTTTGCCACTCATATTTCTTCCATGAGAAAGTTTCTATTCATTTCATCTCCCCATTTTCTGATGTGGTTGGATGTTTTCTTCTTGTAGAATTAAACCAGTGCCTTATATACCCTTGATATCAACCTCTTAGCAGATGGATATTGGGCCAATAACCTTTTCCACTCTGTAGATTGTCGTTGTATTTTGGTCACTGTATCTTTTGAGGTGTAGAATGTTCTTATTTTCAATATAGTCCCATTTGTTTATCTCAGTTTCCACTTGGTTGGTCAGTAGCGTGTCATCTTTGAAGATACCTTTATCTTCAATATCGTGGAGAGTTTTGCCGACCTTGTCTTCAATGTACCTAATGGATTCTGGTCTGATGTTGAGGTTTTAATCCATTTTGATCTGACTTTTGTGCATGGTGTTAGGTCGAGGTCTAAACACAAGTTTTTACATGTGGTTGTCCACTTATGCCAGAACCATTTGTTAAAGAGGTTTTCCTTGCTCCACTTCACATTTCTTGTTCCCTTATCAAAGATTAGTTGTTCATAAATTTTGGGTTGTGTGTAGGGATATTTTACCCTGTTCCATTGGTCTGTGGCTCTTCCTTTGTTCCAGTACCATGCTGTTTTAACTATTACTGCTTTGTAGTAGAGTTTGATGTTGGGGAGGGTGATGCCTCCCAGGTTCTTCTCCCCAAGAATTGCTTTAGCTATTTTTTTGTGGTTCCATGTGAATTTCAGAAGTGTTTAATCCTTTTCCTTGAAGAATGTCAAGGGTATCCTTATAGGGATCGCATTGAATCTGTATAAAGCCTTGGGGAGTATTGCCATTTTGACAATGTAATTCTCCCAATCCATGAGCAAGGTATATGTTTCCATTTCCTCGTGTCCTCTTTTATTTCTTGGAGTAGCATTTTGTAGTTTTCTTTGTACAGGGCTTTTACCTCCTTAGTTAAGTTGATTCCAAGGTACTTGGTTTTCTGGGGCATGACTGTGAACGGGATTGCTTTATTCATGTCACTTTCCTCTGTCTAATTATTTGCGTATAGAAAAGCCATGGACTTTTGGATATTGATTTTATAGCCTGCAACTTTACTGTACAAGCCTATTGTTTCTAGGAGTTTCTTGGTAGAGAATTTAGAATTCTCTAGATCTAGTACCATATCATCAGTGAATAGTGAGAGCTTGATTTCTTCCTTTCCTATCTGGATGCCCTTAATGTCTTTTTCTTGGCTAACTGCTATTGCAAGTGTTTCTAGTACAATATTAAACAGAAGTGGTGAGAGTGGGCAACCTTGTCTTATCCCTGATCTTAGTGAGAAGGCCTTTAGTTTTTCCCCACTTAGGATAATACTTGCAATAGGTTTGTGATAGATGACTTTGAGGAAGTTCCTTCAAAACCCTTTTTTGTGAGAGTTTTCATCCTAAACAGGTGTTGAATCTTGTCAAATGCTTTCTCTGCATCTATTGCTATGATCATATGGTTTTCATTTTCTTTTGTTGATATGATGGATATGTTTATTGATTTCTGAATGTTAAACAATCCTTCCATCTCTGAGATGAATCCCACATGATCTTGGTGTATAATCTTTTGATGAGTTGTTGGATTCTATTTGCTAGTATTTTGTTGAGGATCTTCGCATCGGTGTTCATCAGGGATATTGGTCTATAGTTTTCTTTGTTAGTGGTGTCTTTGTTTGCTTTTGGCATTAGGGAGATACCAAAATGTGCCTCATAAAAACTGTTTGGGAGAGTTCCTGTTTCTTCAATATCCTGGAATAGCTTGAGGAGAACTGGCAATAGATCCTCTTTAAAAGTTTGGAAGAATTCGCTAATAAATCCGTCTGGATTCACTGAGCTAGTTTTGGGGAAGACTTTTGATTACAGTTTCAATTTCCTTGATATTAATGGATCTATTCAGGTATTCCAAGTCTTCTTGGTTCAATCTTGGGAGATTATAGGAATCCAGGAATTTATCCATTTCTTCTAGGTTCTCTTGTTTCATGGCATACAGACTTTCAAAGTAGTCTCTAATGATCTTTTAAATTTCATTGGTTTCTGTTGTGATGTCCTGCTTTTCATTTCTAATTTGGTTCATTAGGGTTCTCTCTCTCTTTCTTTATGAGTTTTGCTAGTGGTTTATTAATCTTGTTTATTTTCTCAAAGAACCAGCTCTTGGCTTCACTAATATTTTTGGACTGTATTTTGGGTTTTCATGTCATTAATCTAAGTTTTGTCTAAGTTTTGTTATTTCTTTCCTTCTGCTTGATTTGGGCTTGTTTTGTTGGTCCTTTTCTAAGATCTTGAGCTGTGACGTTGAATCATTTAAGTGGGCTGTTTCCTCTTCCTGAAAATGCTTGCAGCACTATAAATTTTCCCCTTAACAGGGCTTTACCTGCATCCCATAGGTTCTGGTAGCTCGTGTCTTTGTTCTCATTTGTTTCCAAGTATCTTTTGATTTCTTCTTTGATTTCCTTACTGAGCCATTCATTGTTCAACATTGAGTTGTTCAGTTTCCAGGTGTTTGATTTGGTTTTCCATATCTCTGTGTGATTAACTTCTATCTTCAGTGCATTGTGGTCTGTAGAGATAGTTGAAACAATTTCTATCTTCTTCATTCTATTGAGATGTGTTTTGTGACCCAGCACATGGTCTACTTTTAAAAATGTTCCTTGTGCACTGGATAAAAATGTGTATTCTTTCTTTTTGGGCGGTAAAACATTATATAGATAAATTATCCTTCTCTCTTCTATCTCCTCCTTCAAAGCCAGTGTTTCTTGCTAAGTTTTATTCTCATTGATCTATCGAGTGGTGATAAGGTGGTGTTTAAGTCTCTGGGTACTATTGTGTTACTAATAATGTCCTCCTTAAAGTCTGTTAGCAGTTGTTTTAATTATTTATCTGGTGCCTTATTAGGTGCATATAAGTTTAAGAGTGTGATTTCTTCCTGTTATACATATCCTTTGACAACTAGAAAATGGCCTTAGCTGTCCCTTCTAATCTTTTTCAACCTGAAATCTATGTTGTCAGATATTTGTATGGCCACCCCAGCTTTTTTGATGGAGTTGTTTGCTTGCAGGATTGTTTTCCATCCTTTGACTTTGAGTCTGTGTTTACTCTGACTATTCATATGTTTCTTGTAGGCAGCAGAATGTTGGTTTCAGTTTCTGAATCCATTTTGCCACTCTGTGTCTCTTAATTGGTGTAATTAGACCATTGACATTGAGAGACATTATTGTAATGAGGCTTTGAGTCATCTTTCTGTAAGGGTTTATTGTGCTTGTAGGTGTTTTTCCTGTCTTATAGGAGCCCTTTTAGTCCTTCTTTTAGATTTAGTTTTGAGTCTATGAATTTCCTGAACTGCTATTTATCTACAAAATGGTGCATCATTCCTTCAAGTTTGAGTGAGAGTTTAGCTGGATAAAATATTCTTGATGAGATTTTCATTTCTTGAGTTATTTCACTATGTCCCACCATTGCCTTGGGGATTGGAGGATTTCTTCTGATAGGTCTGCTGTAAATCTCAGGGGTGCTCCTTTGTATGTGATTTCCCTCTTTGACCTTGCTGTTTGCAGTATTGTATCTCTATTCATGGCATCCATCGTTCTGACTATGATATGCCTTAGAGTGCTTTTATTAGGGTCTGTTTTAGCTGGCACCCTTCTGGGTCCTTGGATCTGGATGCCTGCATTCTCTAATTCTGGGAACTTTTCTTTGCTTAAGAAAGCAATGACTTTTTAAATTTGGGGTTACCTTTCTTCCATTGGGATTGCCTCCCTATCCTTCTGGTAATCTGATGATTCTAATGTTGTTCCTCTTGGAATCATCCCTTAGGTCTCTGATGTTTCTTCAATGTCCTTCTTTAATTTACTGGATGTCTGCTCCTGTTGTTTCTTTGAGTTCTTTGAACATTCTCAGCATTTCATCTTGGAATTCTTAATCAGAGAGATCTTTTCTGCGGGTAACCCCTGTTGAGGCTTCCAGACTCTTTTCTTCATCCTCTCCTCGTAGTGGAGATTTGCTCTGTTTCTTCATATTGTGGTGGTTTATGGAGATGGAACCGTCCAGTTCACTGCACTGTTTCCTCTTGTGGTAAGTAGTTCTGGATGGGCTCTGTCGATGGTGGTCACCTATCTCCCTTTCTAGGATACATCCTTCCTCTCAGGCCTCTCTCTGTGACTTATGATAGGCATCTAGAGAAGCTTTGGAGGATGTGTTCTTTTATGTTGGGCTTGTAGAGTTTCTTGTGTACACTAGTCTTTTGGTGAAATTGGAGCAGGCCAGCAGACTATTGTCCTATTGTGTTTGAGGTAGTCAGGATGAGGTAATGAATGCTGGGATGTGGGTCTAGAGTGCTGAGGAGGGGGAATATAACTGCGGCCAATGGCCACACAGAAGCCACGTCCACTTTGGTGGAGGCCACACCCCCTACAGTTGAGGCCATATCCCCAGCCAGTCCCAAATGCTAGTCTCAGGGTCCACGGACCTGCAGAGAAGAGGGGCAGCTTGGCAGCTAGGTGGGTGGCTGCTCCAGTGGAATTTGGGCAGGTGTTTCCAGATGTCCCATCAGGCTGCCCAGCAGTAGGGGGGTACGGCATCAAAATTTACAAATTTTTTTGTTTGTTTTTTGTTTTTGGTCTACACCTGGCGATGACTCAGGCGTTACTTGTGACTCTGCACTTAGATATTACTCCTGGCGATGCTGAGGACCATATAGGATGGTGAGGATCAGGTCAACCATATGCAAGCCAAATGTCCTTCCTACTGTACTATTACCCTGGCCCCAGATTTTTATAGTTGAGTTACAGATAAATTTCCAGCAGAAATCCCTTCATCAGTGACAACTTCTCTCTAATAATGTTCCCACTTTCCCTCCTACCCCCTAATCTGTCATCTTGACAATCACATTTTTAAGTTTGGTTTTGGGAGTTTGAATCTCTTGCTTTGAGTGAATGATGTGACTCACTCATATATACATATATATATCACTCATATATACACATATATATACACACATGCATATGTATTATATATTTCATATATACATACATATATATTGTATATGTATATGTATGTACATGTATACCTCTATACCACTAATGTACACTCAAGGTAACTGATGTTTGTCCCAGTTATTTCTCACCTGCCTTTTCTTACTTCCCTGTCAATTTTTCCTTACTTGTTCTTCTTACTATACTCTAGGGTCAAGGATGATCTAGGTAACCCCTTGCTTTAATATATTGTATTACCTCAACCCGTTACTCTGTATATCACAAATAATTGATATTATCCTATGTTTAGGATGTCCTTTTTCTGACTTCACTTAGCATGATGACCTCCACTTTCATCTAAATTGCAGAAAACTACATTATTTTATCTTTTATTGCATAGTACTCAATTGTTATATATAACACACCTTAATAATCCCCTCTCAGTTGTTGAAAACCTAGGTCTATTCTGTAGTCTAGATGTTGTGCTAAGTGCTATAATGAATAATTGTGTCCATATTTCATTTTGAATAAATGTTTCATGTCCCAAGAGTAGATATTCAGAAATAGGATTGTAAGTTTGTATATTTTACTTTGTAGAGTTCAATTCTTACTTTTCTGAGAAAATTTCATATTATTTTCATAGGGATAGAACCCAACAACATTCTCACCACCAGTGGTTGAAAGTTCCTTTTACTTCAAATTTCCCCAATACAGATTTTTCCCAGTTTTTTTCAAAATATGAGATTCATACTGGGGTGAGATAATGTTTCATTTCATTGTGACTGGGATTTGCTTGATAGTAAGTGCTGAGAGCACTTTTTTTCTCTTGTTTATTGTTCGGCAATCCGCCTTCTTCAGAGAAGTGTCTGTACATCCAAGATATAAAGACAGTCCATGGAATGGGAAAAATTATTACTCAGTACTCATCAGATAAGGGTTCAATATATATCGAAGATATATAAGGCAATGGTAGAACTTTATAAGAATCAAACATCCAGCCCTATCAAAAAATGGGGAAAAGAAATGAACAGAAGCTTCCTCTGAGAAGAAATATAAATAGTCAAAAGGTACATTAAAAAATGTTTTACATCACTAGTCATCAGGGAGATGCAAATAAAAACAACAGTGGTATATCACCTCAGACCACAGAGTCCGGCTCACATCAAAATGTACAAGAACAACCAGTGAGGGGAGGAAGGGGCTGTATTTCACTGTTGGTAGGAATGATGAATGATCCAGCCTTTTTGGAAAACAATATGGGCATTTTTCAAAAAACTATAAATTGAGTTTCTCAGCAATACCATTCCTGGTAATATACCCTAGGCACCAAAAAATACAATGCAGAAAAGTCATCTGGACTCCCATGATCATTGTAGCACTATTCATGATAGCCAGAATCTAGAAGCAACCAGAGTGCTTGAGAATAGATGAATGGATAAAAAACCTATAGTACATCTACACAATGGAATACTATACAGTCACCAGGAAAAATATAGTTATGAAATGTGCCTATAAGTGGGTGGACATGGAAGTTTCATGATGAGTGAAATAAATCATAGAGAAAGGGACATACCTAGACTGATTGCTTTCATTCACGTGGGCTATTGATAAAAAACATAGTATGAAACCAATACTCAAGAACAGTAGAAATAATGACTGGGAAAACTGGTCCACGGTTGGAAGCTTGCCACAAGAGCTGGGTTGGTGAGGGGGTCTGGGAAGCAATTAAGACAGAGAAAAGACCACTATAGCAATGATAGTTGGAAATTATCACTCTGGACAAGAACTGAGTGGTAAAGTGATAAAAATAATAACCTTTCCATACCTGCATTGCAGACCTAATGTCCAAAAGGAGATAGAGAGAGATACAGAGAAAGAGACAGAGACAGAGAGACACAGAGAGAAGAACAATGTCTGCCACAGAGGCAGGCAGCCTGTAGGGTGGTGGGAGGGAAACTGGGGACATTGGTGGTGGGAAATGTACACTGGTGAAGGGATAGGTGTTGGAGTATTGTACAACTAAAACTCAATCATGAACAGCTTTGTCACTGTGTATCTTATGGTGATTCAATAAAAATACAAATTGTATTACAAGAAGTATCTGTTCATTTCCTCTACTCATATTTTGATAAAGTTTTTGGATACTTCACACTAATAAAATTCTTAAAAGAATAAATTGAACTTGCAATTAAGTTAGATCACCACATCATTTGGCTTTTTGGCATTTTAAAATATAAATGAAAATAGCTGATGTTAATGTTAAAGAAAAAATAATTCAAAAACTCGATTCAATCTTTAATTTTAAAAAAGAATATGCTTGTCATTTTAGGAACATTTTATGAGTCACAAAGATAGTTTGTGAATTTTAACTATGTTATAAAAAGTTGTAATAATGTTTTCCCAGGCTATCTGCACTACATGAAGACCTCTAGTTGTGACATACAACATAATGATGTGGTATCATGGATGAGTAGTGAATATGTCTAGCCTGAAGCAACAGCCTGACAAGTATCTGCAGGTCTTTCTTTCCAGAACAAGATTAAAATGTATATTATGTCTTTTGAAAACAATGACTATTAATTAAATCAAATTTTTAAATGAAATGTTACTTTATAGCTTAAGATAGGTTGATTTATATATTGTTCTTAGTTGCTTAAGAAATCAGAACCCAAATTAGAAATAATTAACATTCTGTCATACTCTAAAATATCTCTGCATCAAAGTTAAATTATTATAATTTTAAATAATGAGGAACAATAGCCTGATTTGATTAGTGAAAATAGAGAACAAGATTTTTTTAAAGTATTTTTAGGGAAACTGAGATTTTTTAAAATTATATTATTCCTTTGAGACCATTGTGACAATTAATTTTGTCTAAAATGGGAAGTTAATTTTTAGGAGATATATTTGTTTCAATAATATTGTTTTGATATGTTTCATAATTCTGTCAATGATTTAATCACATTGAATTTTGACAAAAATATTGCTTGTTATGGAGCCAGGAAAATAACTCAGATGGTTGATGAATATGCTTAGCATGCTAGAGGTCCTGGTTCAATTCTCAACACCATATGGTCCCCAAACATTTCTAGGAATAGTACCAAAGTATCATGGATATATCACAAAAATGAATGAGCAACCAAAAAAATACTTATCATCTGAACAACTTTATTTAAATGATTTCTTTCACCAAAGACAAATTATATATTATTATTGAATTATTGAATAATGGAATCAAGAGACTATTATTTTATGATTGAAGGATAGTACCAATTAAAATACATATACTCCCATAATTATGATTTTGAAGGCTGATTTTGCTCTAGAAAAAACACTGTAACCTGGAATGAAAAAATTGGATGATACCAGCTGTATTAAGTAATGTTACTGTGTGCTATATTGGTAGCAGAAAAAACATGGTGTTAATTATGCATAAATTATAACATAAAATAGATAATAGTTGTTGTTGTTGAGCTAGAAAGAGTATTCATTAAGCTCTGTCTTCAGAAGGATGTCTCGACTGGAACTTCATAGAAATAAAAAGAAAGAACAAAATGAAAATAGGATTTATATGAACACTTTATCGATGGACCACTAAATTGTGTGATTGATCGGGCTTAGAATTAGGATAAACACTTCCTCTGATTGTTTTTCATTACAACATTATCTTTACTGTTCTCTGAGAAATTTGCTGACTTTTTTGAAAATAAAGTGATTTTCTGGGGATAACTCTCTAAGTCCTGATTTTCCAGATCAGATGATCTCATTTTTTTTTCCTTTTTGGGTCATACCCAGTGATGCTCAAGAGTTACTCTTGTCTCTGCACTCAGAAATCATTCTTGGTGGTGTTCGGGGGACCATGTGGGTTGCTGGTGACAAAACCAGGGTTGGTCGAGTGCAAGCCACCATGCCCTACCTGCTGTACTATAGCTCCAGCCTGAACCACATGTTATCTTATTGTTCATTTTAGTTTCTGAAATTGCTTTCTCATGGAACCTGCTACATTTTTTGAACTTTAAGAGTACTTACAGGAGTAAAATCCGCCAGAAGGAGGACAGATACAGAAAGATCTCTTTCATATGTAGAATATAGAGAAACATGGCATGAGATTAACAAAGGGTCAAAGAACCTGAGGACTGACTTCCAGAATTAGACTCCCAAAGGCTGGGAAAGGGAAGGAGAGAGTGGTTGGGTGGGAAATCTGAGACAATAGTGGAAGAAAGTCTTCACTTTGGTGGATGTTGTGGTCTTGGAAAACAGTATGCATGAAACCTGTAAGTAACAGTATTATAAAAAATACTGGGAAAGAAGAAGAGGAGGAGGAGGAGGAAAAGGAGGAGAAGGAGAAGTAAGAAGAAGAGGAAGAGGAGGAGGAGGAAGAAGAAGAAGAGGAGGAAGAAGAAGAAGAAGAAGAAGAAGAAGAAGAAGAAGAAGAAGAAGAAGAAGAAGAAGAAGAAGAAGAAGAAGAAGAAGAAGGAGGAGGAGGAGGAGGAGGAGGAGGAGGAGGAGGAGGAGGAGGAGGAGGAGGAGGAGGAGGAGGAGGAGGAGGAGGAGGAGGAGGAGGAGGAGGAGGAGGAGGAGGAGGAGGAGGAGAAAACAACAGACACAAGCAGAGACAGAGATAAAGTGAGAAAAAAAACCCCAATATTTCAAATCAAAAGGTGCATTTACACTGTTTTCCATAAAAGAGAACTTTTCCATGGTTGAACCCTACAGAATAACAACAAAATATGTTAACAATTTTTTAAAATCTTGAAGTTATAGGGCCAGAAATGTTGGTCCTGTTTGCCACAACTGCCATTTCATCCCCAGCATTTCACTTGATCCCCTGAACTCTGCCAACACTGCTCTCTTGGTAAGAAGCCAGAACAATCCTTGAGCGGTGTTGGATGTGTTCACACATATTTCCCTTCAAATTCTTGAAGTTGCACTAAATTTTTTCTCACTGAAATTCTTCCTACATCTTTTTAGGAAAGTCAAACACTAAAAATATCATTAGTATAATATAAAACAAAATATTTCTATTTGTTAATAAAATTAATATGGGAAGAATATTTATTTTACATAAGCTAAAATGTATGAAAACTTTTTCATTTTTTCATGTATTGCAGTGAATTCTCTCCATCCATTTCTTTCTCCAGAATTGCCACCTAAAAACAAGGTCAAACAGCGTCACTTAGCTCTATTCAGACAGACCCTTGCCTTAACCCTTTATAGTGAATGGCTCACCTCCTCAGACAGGATTTTACCAATACAAAAGCTAAGAGAAGTAAATGTTTATAGAGTCACCTCTGGATAATAATTGATCATATCCCCAGGCAAAATAGGAGATTTACCTAATAAAGCTTCTCAGAATAGCCTGTTGTAATTGAGTAATATTGTACTCTTTTACTTTATACCATTTTATCTCTTTTTTATTTCCTCATTTTTCTATTGCCTATGTTTTCCAATTACTGTGTTTTGCTCTACTTCAGAGGGGTCTGGGTTGTTGGAATAGAAGTGGTGCTAAAAACTAGTCCCCAGGACATAATTTTATAACTACATCATTGCCACATCATAAGAAAATGTGCAAATATATAAAGCAAATATGCATATCATAAGGCAAATGTACAAGATGTACTTTTTTTGTGTATACACTAAGCTTAATTCTTACCCATATAGCAACATTACATTTACAAAGATTCTTGCATGAAGGTAAGAGGCATTGCCATTGAAAGTGGTGGTGGAAATGGAACCTTCAGTTTATGAACAGTATAAAGGCAATGGTACTGAACAAAAAAGATGGCAGGTGCAAATTAATCACTAATAATTAAAAGGACATTGTAAAATGTGATGTTTCTACAATGATAATAATGTATAGGAATACTCTTATACCAGCCATCACAGGTCAGATTAAGTTGATAATTGCCCTGAATTCTAAATATCAAGTAAAGAGTGCTGCTAAGAATCTGGTGATACCTTCAGAAACTTTCCAATTTTAGACTCAATAAATTTATATGAAAAGAGTAAAATCTTAAAATCTGAGATTACAATTGAGTTTACACTCTTGATAAACTCAAAACTACATCTTTTCACAAAAAGCTTGACTTTCTAAGCCATCACAAGCAGCTTCTAACCAAACCAGAGGAAAACATTCTACTTTATTTGAAAATTTAAGACCTCACCGAAAGTAATTTTCTCACAAATAACTGACTATTGTAAATATTCTCCTTTCAATATCAGTTATCTGTCTTCAATTTTAAAATACCAGTATCAGCACAATCCAAGCAAAATATAGCAAAAGTACTCCCCAAAGGAACTCTAGGACCTAGATTATATGCATCAAGGCAATAAAACTGCATTTGGCCAGAAGATGAAAAGACTTAAAAGGGAAAATTTTTTAATAACTTGAGAGCACTCACCCTTGACTTAGGGTTCAGCAACCTGGCAAGGACACCTGGAACCAATTGTAATGTCATGCTGGAAAAATCTTTTTGAAGTTTGTTCTCAATGATAAACTATAGTCCATGAGATGAAGACCTGAGAACTGCTTGGTAGGACATCAAAGAAGAAATCAGAAGACTTATCAAGGTGAAAGAGTCAAATAAATTTATTTTGGGAAACCACAACATCCACCACTTTACTGATTAATTTTTTTCCACAGACATATCTATGAGAATGCCCATTTTTTATGAGTGGCTATAGAGATGGTGCAGGGGAGATAGACAGGAGTGAATTTCTGATAGATCGTGTGAGCAAAGAGTAGTGGTCATCTTTTTTTACAGAACTCTGGAATTTCAGGCACTGCTTAGGTGTCTTAATAGCTATAAGATCATTTATCTTATTATCAGTGATACAATTGTTGTGTTCTTCCTCAAAATATTCCTACATTTGCATCAATTAACATATACTGAATCTGTATAGTGGTATATATATCTAGAATTTACATAGAAAAATGCAGTGTTTCATTTGGAGGCTGGCCTCAACCTTTTACATGCCAATAGTCCTTTCCTTTTTATTATCTAAGTTACATAGTACATTATGATCTTCTGGTCATACCCACATATCCCTGAGAGTCATGGTACCTTGATTGTTATGCTGATATTGCTGGCATCAAAAATATAAATAAATTCTAGATTAATTTAAAACAATTATAAATAGGTACATAGAAATATTGTAATAACAGAGGGGCAAAAGTAATGCAGCTTCTGGAATTCGCACAAGATATGATGATGTAAATGGAGGTGCATATAAAACTGAGATAGTTACCTTTTTAAATGGTATGTTATAATAATGGATTATGAGAGATCTCACACACTTGGAGAACCGATCACACTTTGACTTCTTTCTGTTACTTTTCATATAGCAATATGTTTCTTACTCTAATAGAAACAGAAAATAATTGGTCAGTACTAATCAATTGATTTGAAAACATTTATATGGCTTGTGAAAGCAAAAATCTGTTAGATCCATTCAGGGATATACTTCACTGATAGAGTGTAAGCTATGCACATATGAAGACATGGGTTCCATTCTTCACAAGACAAAAACAAAGTAAAAAATAAATTAGTCATTGTCACTGTCACTGTCATCTTGTTGCTCATGGATTTGCTCAAGCCAGTTACAGTAACATCTCCATTGTGAGACTTCTTGTTACTGTTTTTGGCATATTGAATACACCACTTGGCTCTGCTGTGTGGGTGGGAAACTCTTGGTAGTTTGCCAGGCTCTCTGAGAGGAACAGAGGAATCGAACCGGGGTGAGTCGCATGCAAGGCAAACGCCCTACCTGCTATACTATAGCTCCAGCCCAAATGAGTTAGTAATTTTTAAAAATTCAAGGAAATAAAAATTACAATATTTCTTTAAAATAAACAAAAAAATTCCCTGAGACTACTTGAGAAAATTGACCTATACGTTATTTCTACTAACTGAAGACATGTAGATGCACCAATTTTGAGTTTTCCCAAGTGCCCATTGAAATAATATAACATTAAAAAGACATCATTAGACAGATGGAACCATATAAAGTACCAATCGGAAATCTGAGCAGGAGGTATCCATAAAAGAGTTTGTAATAAATCCCAGTTCCCAATGATTTTTATGCAGATTTTTGTTCTGAGATTTCATGACAATACTTGAGATTGTGCTTGCTATAACATGAGTAAGTCATAAGAATACTGGACTTAATTATATTTGAAAATAGCTGTGAAGTCAGTAAAATTTAGGTAAACTACATTTTATTTACATTTTATAAAATTTTAGCAGCAATTATGTTACAGAAATACACATTTACTGATAAGCTTTAAGAATATTACTAACTAGTAAAAGAACAAATATCAGTCTTTTTTCTCTTTTGGAGAAAATTTCTCCAAGCACCTAAGTGTTTCAGCCAACCCTTTCCTCTCAAACACAATTTTGCTTTACTTAGATCCATTTCTTCGCTAAGGTTCTCCATGTTTTATGGATCCCATCTGCCTGAGTCTACATGTTAAAACATAACCTTTACATGCTCTCATACTGTCACATGCCACACTAACCATAAGATCCAAATCATCTACAGTCAGACATAATGTGTCCCTTCTCTGGACTATCAGACATAATTCAACTAAGTCTATTTTGTTTTGAGCTCATATTATTGTTGTTTCTATTACTATTTTCTTATTTAAAAACTCCCTCAATGAAAATGTTTGATCTGAATTCAGTCTTTATTTCTCTTTAAGACATTATCTTGTTTAAATATATATTTTAATGAAAAAACAGAACATCTTAATTTACAAGCAATTAACAGACCAAGAGATATGATTAAGCCTAAATTTAAGAAACAACTAGAACAATCAACATACGGAAACCAACCTGGCAATTAAATAAAGTGGCCAATTTATAAATAACCCTATTTTATCTCATAAAATAGATGTTTAGTTTGTATTTTATTTATTATTAAATATTTTTATTTAAGTATTATTTGACATAAGTATTTTGGTCTTGATATGGACATATCAAGTAAATATGGTAATATATCAAACAGAGAATTTACTATAGCTGTAAGAGCTAACACATAGATTTATGTCTCCACAGATTTTTACTTTAAGGTAATGAGCAGATCAACTATGCATAATTTTACTTAAATCTAAAGCAAAAATCAGTCATTTTTCTCAATGTCATAATATTCTTTACTCTTTCCTATAAGCACTGAATCTTTTTTAATTATTGCAATAATACTGTTGTACTGTTTTACAGAAATTTTAATAATTATAGTCTTTTATTTTCTAGTGAGCAAATTGATGTGTACACACAAATGCTTTACCACTAAATAATATTTACTATGAGTTTAAAGATTATTCTTGTTTATGCTTGAAAAGCTAATACAAGGCTATAACTAGGGTGAGCATAAGGCTCTAATTTACTTAGAAAATCCTGATTGGAATTCTCAGTGTTCATTGTAGATTATGCCTCCTCTCTAAGTGTGTGCACACTTACAATAAATCATTTTCTTGATAATGAGCTAAGGAAGACTTCTTAAGAGACATTAGGATGTGTGCATGCACATTCTAAATTAAATAAGAGGGATTTTCCTGAGGATACACCTACTTATCTTCTCTGTTTTCAGTCCCAGACATGCACCATATGTAAACTGCTTTACAGACACCTCTCAAAAGTCTTGGCTTTCTAGGAAGAGAAGAAACAAAGGCCTCTTGTGGGAAATTTAAAAACATTTTTAAATTTCCTGTATTAAAAACATTTAAAACAGGCTCCATATCTTTTACTATTTCCATCAAAACATGATGCATTAAAATGCCATTATCTGTCTTCATAAGCTATATACAGTTCATCCAAGAAGAGAAAAATGGTTCTGCTAATTTAGCCTGACAATTGGCTTTAAGTAGGACAGCACCCAGGCTGACTAGCAGAGTTTCTTGGCAACACATTGCCAAATGGAAATGGGTTCTTTTGCAGTACAGGTAACTCATTTCTTCAACTTAATCCTGGTGTCACTTATGATTGAACCACTCTAATAAAACCAATATTGTGTTCTTCTCACTTACTGCAAATAAATGCAAATAATTAGAAGATGTGAAATTTAAAAAAGTTATCATTCTGATTTTTATAGTATTCTTGTCTATTTCTTATTATTTGATGATTCTGTGATAAATGACCCCTTAACTCCAGTGAGAATGATTTAAACTGAATGAGCTATTGGGTTCACTTTAGAAGCTACACACAGTTAAATTACTGAAAGTAGACTGCATTGCATCCTGCTTCAATTCCAATTCTCAATGTCATGATATAGTAATTGTGTCAGCAATTCAACTTGCTTAAGTTGATCTTGTATTTGGTTCAGAGAAGGTCAGTTCAAGCAAAGCTGAGATATCTTTCTGGACACATAGGAAAAAATTGTATTAAAGAAGAAACTTAAATTTAGCATGATTCTTAAAATTATACCTGTCAGGTTATTGCAGTGTATTATTGTTAATTTTTCAAAATGACCTTGTTCTAATTTTGGAACGTAAAGAATTATATACAGCTATAATTTAGATCAAGGACATCAGTATTCAAAATAACATCTTACAAATAGAATTGTGCTAGTTGGGATTCGGGATTAGGCTTCCTGCTGGTTTCCTATCCATATTGCACCCAGTTTATAAATCAACTTGCCTCAAGTTCATGAGAAGAGAACAGACACAATGTCCTAAAATGTTCTTTTCATATGTCTTCTCTCCTCTCTGATGATACTCTGTTACTGGGTGGGGGGTAGGAGGGTGGCAGGGGAACATAACGAATCCCTATTCTCACTAAAATTCTCATGTAATAGCACTTAGGTTTTTTTTCTTTTCCTTTTCTGCAGTGCAGAGTTACAACTGCATCACAATTGCAGTACAGAAGTATCCCTACAGCCACTAAAGAGAAGAGTACAAGGAAGCGAAAGAAAAGTTTATGATTGCCCTAATCACTTTAGTTAGAATATCAACTAATTAACAAAGAACATGAATATATCATTTGTGAAGAAATTTATACAAAATGTGCTATGCATCTGACTTAACAATTCTGTCTAATCCAAAATTTAACTATAACATCTCTGTGAAAGAGTCTTTTCTGTGAAATATTACTCCAATTCACATTAAGGTGCTACCACATTTCATTAAATTGTTTCCTTTTAGCATTCCATCACAAATCACGAATCATGAAATCCCATTGATCGTCGGTTTCTCCAGTGGGCTCAGTAACCTCTCCATTCATCCTATCCCTGAGATTTTAGAAGCCTCCCTCCACTCAGCCTGCCCAACGATGCCACGTTGAAGGCTCTTTCAGGGTCAGGGGAATGGGATCCAGCTTGTTACTGGCTTTAGCTTATGAATACACCATGGGAAGCTTGCGAGGCTGTCCCATGTGGGCAGGAAGCTCTCAGTAGTTTGCTAGTTTCTCCCAGTGGGAGAAGTAGGTTATAAGATATCGCTTCTGGGAGCTTGCTTTTAAGTCTCGGGATGTTGGCCGTTGATGGGATTACACACACCTGGGTTCCTCTGCCGGTACCTTCATGTGTGAAGCTTGTCTGAACGTGTGGAGAGGGGCCTTGAGCATGGCTGTGACTAGGTTCCAGTGGCCTTTGGCCTCTGGGAGCTCTGCTCCGGGTGGGGAGGGAAGCTGGAGCCCATCCCGTGGAGGGGTTCCAGGGGTGGGGAGGAAGACAGCCAGGCATTCAGGCAAATGGCTCTCTGCATTCAAAAAGATAGCAATTAGTGATTGGTATTTTATTTTGAAATTCAACATCTATTATGGCTTCATTTCTTGGGACTTCATATCCATCCCTAAGGTTTTCTATGCACTTACATTTACATACCAGGAGATTTCTCTTTTAAGAATAAAAGCTGTTATACCTACATCATGTTTGTAAACTTTTTTTTTCACTTAACTTCAGAACTTGAGCTATTTCTGTGTACTCAGTATTGTCCTAAAAACTTGAATTTAGGGACTGGAGCGATAGTACAGAGGTTAGGGTGTTTACCTAGCACACAGCAATCTGGGTTCATTCCCCGGCATCCCATCTGGTCCCTCAGTACCTCCAGGAGTGATTCCTGAGTCAAGAGCCTCTTAAGAGTAACCCCTGAGCATTGCTAGGTGTGACCCAAAAAACAATAAATAAATTAAAAATTTTAAAAAATTTGAATTTATTTAGTGACTTTTTAATTTTAATAGATTTGTAAATTGTTTTCACATTTTCACTGTTAGAAATATAACAAAATTAACACAAATGAGCTTAGTTCATACAGTATATCTGATGATTTTCATTTAACCAAAGAAACAAACGCACCTTGGACAATGGCAGATGGGCTGCTCCTACCGTGACTGGGTTTTCCTACTTTTGTATAATGTCCCAGGACTGGAAGTGAAGAGTGTAAAAGGGCCGTATATGAGGACAGGGGAAGACTTCCTTTCTCATGCACTAAAAGTTCAATTAGCTTAAACTGCCTTTGTCATAAAGAAGAGTTCTGAGGCAGTTCTGAAAGGGACATGAGTTTCCCTTTGCCAAATGTAAAGAGATATTTGCAGGTGAGTGACTTAAGTCTGGGGCTAGTCCTATGGAATAGGAATTACTGACTTAATTGTTTATAAAAATACTTGAGACTTGTCAATAAAAATAAAGAGTACTTTAATAGGGAATTTTGTCCCATATATAAAACCAAAGAAAGGACTTTGTTAAGGTTGTTCTGAAAATGTCAGTATGTGGTATGACATTTATTGCTCAATTCACATTCTATAGGTATAGATTTACTTTGAGCATAGACAATATTTGAGTATTATTAAAATTATTTTATATTTAGTCTGTACTAGTTGTCCAGTTTAAATGCTACTACTATTTAATGAAAACTAAAATATGGAAGTAGCTAATAAAGTTTGTCATTATAAAAACTTCTAAATATAAAAGCATATTTAAAAAAAATTTTATTTTCATAAAGTTGTTCACAATAATGGATTGCATTCAATATTTCAACACCAATCAATCCTACCACCATTTACACCTTCCCACAACATTATTTCGAATTTTCCCATCACCACTCAAGCCTGCCCAACAGGCAGATGCTAGATATATATACATAATTTTTTTTGCTTTTGAGTCACACCCGGTGATGCACAGGGGTTACTCCTGACTCTGCACTCAGGAATCACTCTTAGCCATGTTCAGGGGACCATATGGGATGATGTTGGAATTGAACCCGGGTCACCCACGTGCAAGACAAATGCCCTATGCACTGTGCTATTGCTCCAGCCCTGATGCTAGACAATTTATTTTGTATTACTTGTTATGAATAGCATGAAAATTCTAAAATTTTAAATAATTTAGGTCTGGAGAAATCTCTGCAGTTAGCTACTTGGTTCCAGATCCATTTGTGAGTCTCTGGATCATGGCCATCAATGCGCTTAAATGGCACCTGGACAGTGACAGTGGGCGTGACAGTCAGGACCTCATGGGATTGAGGAGATGGGAAGGAGTGGCCTGTCCCTGATCCCTTAAGGTAAGGCCCGGAGTTTGCAGTCATTGGGTCCTGAGTACCTGGAGTTTGCATTGGGTTCTGGAAGTTAGCGAACAGGATTTATAAGGAGCAGGTGGAAGGACAACACATGCTCCCGCTGGAGTGACCAATGGGTTCTCTAAATAACATATTTGAATCATTTCTTTAGGTACTGTCATTTACAGTATTATAAATTATAGAATTTTATGCATTTAATTCCAACACCACAATGCTCCCCACCAACATAGCACCTCCCCACCTCCTATTCTGTCATGTACCACCATGGTAAGCTCAGTTCTGTGGACCAGTTCTCATGCTGTGTTGCCTTTGTCTATTTGCATTCCCTTACTAAATCTTTATATCCCACAGGTGATAAAGATTTTTGTGTATCTGTCCTTTTCTTTCTGAGTGATTTCACTCAGCTTGATACGGTACAGAATCACCTCCATAGCAGCAAATTGCATGCCTTTTTCTTCTCTTATAGCTAAGTAGTATTCTATTGGAAATCACAGTTCCCTAATAAATTACTCATTTTTGTTAACTTATGAATTTCTTGTTGCATAAATGAATAAATTTGAAGACCGTGGTTTTATTCTATATTGATACAGTAGTCTAAGTTCTAATGGAGAATTTTATACATATTCTCACAAATGAGTCAATTCTTACAAAGTAATTGTTTAAGAAACAACCTTATAACAATCACAGAGTTATAAATTCTGAATCATAAACTCAGATGTTTTGATTGGAAACAGATGCACTGGGTGGAAGAATACATAATATATAAAATATTTATTTATAATATTAAATTTAGATATTTTATAATCATAAAATTATAATCAATCATACTTTTAGAATAATACATAAACATTAGTAGTTTAATTTTATTTATTTTTCATAAATTAGCATATGGCATTCCTTATTGATGATAATAACTCCTATGAAATACCAACTTTTGATCAAGTAGTCAGTATTTTGCATGTCTCATTTATTCAACAAACACACATATGATCAGTCTTTTGCACTTTAAGGCATCATTTTGAAGAAAGATGTGCATTAATTTATACCTGTTTCAGTTTTGGAACAAAATTGACAAATATAGCATCATCCTTCGTTCTACCACAACTATAGTAAAGCAGTGCTCATCTGTAAGACTATAAGCACTCTGGGAATCACCACTCGGCATCTCAATATAAACCCACCAAAGTTTTGAACCATGTGACCAAGTCCTAATGGTCACAGTTCAGGCTTTCCTACATTTACATTTCACTGTAAATGTCATTGACAGACATGATATAAATAAGTATGTGTATAAGAAACCCAAAAAATCATTGTAGAAGCTCGTCAGTTACCAGTCTTAAAGATTGTTTCCAAAGACCCAATAGTCTCAGTGAAAGCTGGATTTTTCTTTGAATTATGTCTGAAGGTAATGAACTATTTTAAAGGCTTCAAGAAAGCAACAAAATCAAAAAAATACGGCAACAGTGACTTTAGTTAAAGAGCACATTTTGCAAAAGTTAATATTTAAAAGAACTTGATTTCCCATACCCAAGAACTGACAGATGACAATAATTTTACTCATATTTGGGCAATATAGAATCAAAACAAAGAAACAAACCTCAATCTCTGACACCAGAATATAGGTTATGATAGGGTTGGGAGAATATGTACAAAGGGTAGACAACTCAATGAACTATGGTTAAGGAATATTGGTTCTTGGGTGATAGTTATGGTCTGGTACTTTACATATTGAAGAAATATAAAAGTATAATAAAAGTATAATTAAAAGTACTTCTGTAAACTGTTATTATCTCTTAAAATATTTTTAAAAATTATTCTTTGAATTGAAATGTCTTTTCATTTCACACATAGTGGAATATATATTCATTCATCTATAGAAATGTATATTATGGTCATAATGGTTTTTGTACTGAAACCTAGAGATTAAAATGTTCATCTTTTTACATTTTAAAGTAAAATGATTTGGGAATTTATCTTTATGCTAAGTTATTTCACAGTGGGAGAGTTTCTTTACTTTCCCTTCCAATTTCCATTAAACCTTTCCCTTTCAAAAAAGAAAGAAAGAACTTGCAAAATCTTTACTGAGATAATACTGCATCTCTACTCCTAATTATAGTAAGTTATAAAATGTTTACCTGCGCGTTCCCCCGGAGATCTCTCTGTCCTGCGGAGAGACAACAGTGGGAAGCGCTCCTAATTGGGTGGGTTCTATGAGCGGTCCCTATCTGAAAATAAAACTGGTGAGGTTAGTAAACAGGGGGCTCAAGACGATACGTGCCGATCAAGAGCGTCTTTATTAACAGCCATGCTGGTTTTATACCTTTCTTAGCAGGGGGTTGGTACATGAGTTGTCAATCATCAGGGAAGTGTCTTCTCAGACCAAATAAGGAAAGGTTCGGAGTGTTATTTGGTGGGCTTACAACATTCTCCAAAAGTAGGTTGAGAAATAGTGGGGAGGGGAAGACAAGGGTTTATCTGGCAGGAGCATCTGTCAGGAGGAATGTACAAGGCTTGTAGTGTAAAGGAAGGTATTCTACTTTACGGGCTTTTTGGGGTCTCGTGGTTACCTGCCCTGGGCTACTTTTACTTCTTGAGTTTAGCTATTTCCTTTGTCACAAGGGCACCTTTGCCTCAGGTCATGCAAAGCTGGTAATGGAATTTTCCGGTTTGGCCAGGGTAAAGGTTTCGGGGCCCTCTTTTGTTCAGGGTCCTGAACAGTCCCCAACATTTACCATAGCTAAATAATTCTCGGAGTCAATATATATGATTATTTAAAATTAAACTTTTATTCAGTATGTCTACGCAATATTCAAGCTATATGACATAAATCAAGACAGCTTATACTTAGATGACTTAAAAGGTTATGTCAATCATGTTCTCAAATTGCCATCTTATTATAAGACAAGCAGAACTTACTCTAAGATTTGATTCAATATGTTATTTTTTTAATTTTTGAGAGAGTAATTGAAAAATATCCCTAAAGAAAATTAAACTGAGAGGCTGAATAAAAGTGAGGAAAATTCAGAAACTGTGAGTCTCCCATTGAGGAACTTCCAAAGATATTGTAATGTAGTAACTCTATTATTGTATTTAATTTAAAATAATTTTTCATAGATTTTCATAATTAAAATGGAAAAGGACCAATTTTATGAACTAAAAGACTAAATTATGTTTAGATTTTTATAATATGATATAACAATTTTTACTCTAAATACATTTTAATAAAATCATTTGTGTGTGGCAGGAGAGAAAAATTGACTCCAACAAAAATGATCTGAATATCCTTAATTTGAGATATATCATCCTAATCATCAGGAAAATATAGATATTCATTGGCTTTTCAATCAAGGTGATACTCTAGCACTGGTTTAAGTACCTGGACAACGTAAAGTGTCAGCTTTACCTTCTTAATCCCAGAAACATTAATTTAAATGGAGCTTTGTTATTTATTACTCAAAAGCCAAATGCTTCAAAAGTAAATTTAATATTATGATATTATTTATTTATATACATATGAAATAGCATACCGGGTAGGGCGTTTGCTTTGCACGCAGCCAACCCAGTTTAGATTCCTCTGCCCCTCTCAAAGAGCCAGTCAAGCTACGGAGAATATCTTACCCGCACAGCAGAGCCTGGCAAGCTACCTGAGGCTTTATCTGATATGCTAAAAACAGTAACAACAAGTCTCACAATGGAGATGTTATTGGTGTTCGTTCAAGCAAATTGTTGAGCAATGGGATGACAGTGATACAGTGATTTACTTTTTTAACACAACTTATAGAATTAACTAACATCCTAAAAACTTTTCATATTAATTATATCATTGATACTATAAAATACCAAAGTAAAATACAGAAGTAGTAGTGTGAGTCAAATAATTTTGATTAACATATCAGTGTTACAAGATGACAGGTTTAATCACATTTTTCCTATTTATTTCCATAAAACAGAATTAATCAGATCGTTGAATATTCCTAATAATTTCTTACAACAGATGGTACTTTACATGATTTTTAAATGGTCTCTAAAAGAAATCTGAAAGCTTATAAAAACATAATTATCCCATATTAAAATTTTATTCAACAAGTTAAAACCATTTAACACTAAAATAATTCATAATAAAAAAAAATCAGTTTTTCATAAAATTTTAGAATATGATGTTCTTACCAGCCACTAATCAGTTCAATTATTATTTGTTTTCTATGGCACTGTATACTTACTTACAGACTCAAAAAATGCCATTTTTAGTTTTTGATGATTTTATTTTTCCTTTCAAGTTTCTGATTGTCTCTTTTGCCACTTTACATATGGTCTTTCTCATGGCCCCAATCTGTAGTTAGTTTTTTAGCATTATCCATTTTGTAGATTCTTCCTCCCCTGACTTGCTGATTTGATATGGATGGGTCACTTCATATCTCCTGCCTCTTCTGTCTTTTTAAGACTTTTATTCCTAAAGCTCATATTTATTAGAGATATTCATGAAAAGGGCACATGGACAATTAACTGACTAAATTACTACTTGTCACAAAGGCATTTATTCAACCTCCATACTTCATTAAATCTGGATGGGCAAAAATTCTGTTATAATTCCAATTTTTCACAGAAATATTGTGTTCTAATATCTGGCCTTAATGAGAAGATGCTTAATAACATTTGAATTATTCTGCTTTTCTGTGTTATTTTCTTCTCTCTAGAACATTTAAGTTTTCTTTGTTAATAATATTCTGAAGTTTCAAGATGAAGTCCCCAAGAAAAGGCGTACACAAAATATTTTTATTCATAGAGTTTTAGTCTCCCATCCAAGTGTTATAGAGATGAGAGAACAAAATAACACAGAAAAGAATAATTCAAATGTTCTTAAGCATCTTCTCATTAAGGCCAGTAACAAGTCTCACAATGGAGATGTTACTGGTGCCCACTATAGCAAATCGATGAGCAATGGGATGACACTGGTAGTGAGTTTTAGATTCAGCAGATCCCTTCAGTGGAAAGATGCATACATTCTTCATAAGAGAAAATCACTTATCTCTTGGTCACTTTCTACCTTCTATTGCCTTTGATCTTTTTATTTTTTTGATGTCTATGAATGAATCAATTTCTGCCATTTATTTTTCAATTATTTTGTTAAGACATAATTGACATGACATTACATTAATTTGAGTATGTAACAATTATTTCATGTCTGTATAATAATGTCTGTGGAGGACTGGAGTAATAGCACAGTGGGTAGGGTGTTTGCCTTGCATGCGGTTGACCCCGGTTTGATTCCTCCGTCCCTCTCCGAGAGCCTGGCAAGCTACCTGTGGTGTATTCGATATACCAAAAAGAGTAACAAGTCTCACCATGGAGAGGTTACAGGTGCCCATTCAAGCAAATTGATGAACAACGGGACAACAGTGCTACAGACAATGCAGTGCTATGTATTGTGAAATGATCACTCATTGCAATAAAGCACCTAAAATATCATGTGGAAATTTTCTTTGTCATGAGATGTTACTGAATTCACTCTCTATCCCTTAATCTCTCATTTCAATAATATAACTTAATTAAACTACTTTTTCTCTTGTATTTGTAAGTTATTTTTTTTGCCTAATTGTAGTGCCACACTTTATTAGTATTAAATTCTCACTTTTCTCAGAAGATAAGCATCACCTCTTTCACTAATTTATCTTGTTTGGTGAGTAGTTGGTTTTGAGTATGCATCATTATTTTCCTTTTGGTTGAATTATCCCTTTTAAAGAAAATGTTCCTGTATTTGACAGATTTTTTTTATATTTAAGGTGCATAGTAATGTCATTTCATACATACGTACACTGCCAACTGCCAAGAGATAAAGTCAGGCTAAATAGCATATCTTCACCTCCATAAGATTGTCATTGTGTATGTCAATGAGTGTAATGATAAGATTTAAGATTTATTTTCTTAGAAAATTTTGAGTTTAGAGTACAATAGTGTTATCTTTATCATTATGCTGTACTTAATTCTCTGGAACTCACCCATCTTACAAAATGAAATTTTATTTTCTTTTTACCAGTATCTCCTCATTTCCTGCTCCTTACATCTCATACTTAATCACCATCTACTTTCTCCTTCTGGGAGTTTGACCACTTTTAATTGAGTGCCCACTGTCTTTTCTTAAGTGACAAACAGATTATTATTTTATCTGGTTTTAGTGATATGATTCTATAATGTTAAAGTTTATAGTATCAATTTACACTGAATTCCTATATCACCAAAATGCCAATGGCCCTCCAATACTGTCCTTATATCACCTCCAGTCTCATCTTTCCCCAATACTGTTTGTTAATCAGTTTTGTTTTTCAGGTTTGTCATTGGTGCACACTATTTCCTTGTTTGTTCATTCTATCCCATCTAGAAATTCTTGATCGTCCAGGTTCATTTTTAAAAATAACTTGGTATCTGCTATTAATATAGTGTTTCTTATATGTTCCTCTCAGAAGAAGAATTTTACTGCTACATCTATCTGTATTGAGTGACAAGTAAGGTATATGGCTGAGAATCAATCGATCCTCTAGCTAAAAGCCTTTCTGGTTCAATGTTTTCTGAAGCAGGTCCTATTTATGCTCTCCATTTCAGTTCTAATTGCCTAATGGGTTAGCAATAATGGGGCACATTATTAGTAGTTCCACAGAAACCCAAAATTAATTCTCATGTTTAAAGACCCTCTTGTCATCCTATCTCAGTCTCTAAGTTTAGAATTGTGCCAAGTTCCTACCTCCACTATGATCTTTCATACTGCATTTGCATATCAGATATTTTATTTCATAATTTTTAAACAATAAAATGTTCTTTCTCATATCACCCTCCAAGTTTTTCTCTTGTATAATTTTATAAAACAAAGGACCAAAAGAAATAGTCTAACAACCATTTGACTTTCAAAGAAAAGTTGTTATATTGCTCAGTATTTTTTCTTATTTGGTAATTGTTATTCAAATAATTTTATACTGATTTTAATTTAGAGAAATTTACTAGGCAGATTAATTAATTTTAAATTATGATTTTATAATGTACTTGTCTTAATTTCTACTGTGGGAAAAACACTTTGTTCTTTGCAAGTTAATATAATCAGTACTGTACTGCTTCGA
Source organism: Sorex araneus (assembly GCF_027595985.1). NCBI lineage: Eukaryota > Metazoa > Chordata > Mammalia > Eulipotyphla > Soricidae > Sorex > Sorex araneus. Next base: position 221,058,065 of record NC_073313.1, on the reverse strand, counting down.
AATAAGCTGAAAATATATTTGTTCTTACATCTGCCTCCAATTCAAAATGCAGTATAATGATCTCACCAAAATGGAAAACAAAAAAGAAGTCCTAATGCTCTGAAAAATGAACGAGGTTTGCTCGAAACACAGCAGATAGGGCACTATCCTTGCATATGGCTGACCTGAGTTTGATTCTTTGCACCGATATGGTCTCCTTATCCTCTCTAGGGCTTGATCCCTCAGCTTAGAGCCAGGGGCAGCCCCAAAACAAAACAGAATAAGAAAACAATAAAAAAAGAGTGAGAAAAACCCTAAAAAGTCCAGAAAAGGCTCTTTTTAGAGATTATCAGAAACATGCTGCAATATTTTTATACAAAAAAAAATCACTAACTTTTTTCTATACAGGAAACTGTAAAATTGGTCTTTTAATCTTCCCAATAAGAAACATGTCTAGTGAAGTCTAAATAAACCAATTTAGGTATTTTTACAACAGTAAATTAATACCAGGTAGCTTTTAAGAAAAACAGAAGTAATCTCTTTATTTACAAAATCTGTGGAGCTAGGCATGTTATAATTTCAGTAATTACGGTTAGCATTGTGTAAGAGTCACTTTCCATGGGAGACTTTTAAGCATTGTGAGTACTTTGAGGTAGTTATTATTCTAGTTTAGCAGATGATGAAGTTAAAAACCAAAAAAATTAATTTGTGCTGTTAGCATAGGTGATTAAGTCCTATTTCTTTATCAATAATCTAGTTCTCTACTCTGTGATATTGGTGGGCCCCCAAGGGTGGTTTATGTGAGGTGGGAAGGAGAGAGATGGACACTTTCTCCCTAAGTGGTGGTGCCTTTACCACCCCAAGACTTGTAGGGAGCCATTTTACAAAGCTTGGCTCTAATCTTCTGATTAAACAGAGGTAAACTTAAATTCCTGTAGCAAGGTTGCCACTCCTAATCTTACTGATCTTATCCTATGCCATTTGTTTATCACTAGCTAACGGCCATGCCACACCCTGCATTTCTATTGGGGGTCCCGGCATGCATACTATACCACCTCCTTCCAGCAGAGAGGTATAAACATTGTAACTGCCATGGAATAAACGCTCTTTCTTTCTCCTCCTTCTGGCTTTTCATCTGTTCATTCGGCTGCGTCCCTTTCTCAGTCCCACGAAGGGTCCTCCCTGCTGGACAGGACGGGACCACCATAAAGACTGATAAACTCTGCAATGAGTCTTGCTTGGCATGGAACAACGCCCATCAGCCCAATGCCCAACACCCATCAGGTTGCAGTCAAGCCACACCTGACGTTTCCTTGGTCTTCTTAGGTCTGTGCCACAAGGTTTCTCTGGAAGCCACCCACTCAGGTTGGATGAGGAACTGTTCTTTGCAGAAATGGAAAGTCAATCCTAGACCTTACCCAGGGTTACTGGGATGTCTTGCTTCCCAGTAAAGAACTTCAGGAGTAGACAAACAGTGAAGTAAAGCAAATTTTATTTGAAGGTTTTTGATGGTGATGAGGCAGGGAAAGCAAGTGAGTGAGCGAAAGAGTGGGTGGGGGACAGAGACTCAGACAGAGACAGGGAGACAGAAAGAGAGACAGAGAGAGAGGGAGAGAGAGAGAAAGAGGGAGTAATGTGCTCAGGGGAGAATATGGGCTTCTGCAAGGGTGGAGAGAGCCTCTACACATACACGCCAGCATTAAATAGGAAAGTGCACATCTCAAAACGGGCGATTGGGTGACACATGTGCTTGGGCACCACATGTGCTCGGCCACATGTGTACAAGTAGCACATGGGCTCGGGAATCATACCCATGCCTTCCCTTTGTTCAAGCTGGTTCTTATAGGGTTTTTCCAAGCAGTTCCCACCTAAGGTTTTCTAGCTAGATAATAGTCCATTGCTAGAGTTGTTGCTAAAATGGGTAGAATTGGGAATGGTCTTCTTTGAAACTCCCTTTCTTGAAACTTCCTTTGCTCCTTCTGGATCTTCTCTCAGAGGATGGGTCCAGCCTTTTCTGGTCTGGGCTAGCAGAGGAATAATCAGATTTATGGAAGGAATTAAAGAAATTCCCTTCAGGCCCTTTCTGGAGGGAGGGGTCCAGTCTCCTCAGGGTCACCTGCTGGAGAAGGTCTGTCTTATCAGGTCTTGCTTTCTATATCCACAAGGTGCTTCAGAGTTAGGACTGGAAGCTTTATTACTTCCCAGAATTTTCATGCCATGGTGTGTGATTGGGGGAGTGGGGGTTTCCCTCATCTACCTGCTACATTAGCTATAGTTCAGAATTTTACCTGAGAAGATTGGAAAGCACACACACACACACACACACACACACACACACACACACACTGAAAATGAACCAAAGAAAGAAGAGGGAGAAGCAAATGTAGTGAAGAAGGGGGAGAAAAGAAAGACAAAGAAGGAAAATTAAAAGAAAAAAACAAATAAAAGAAACAAACAAAAAAAGGAAAGGAGAGAGGTGAAGAAAGGTGAACAAAATCTTGTGATTGTCTAGGATAATAAAATTAAGTGACTTAAAAATATTTCAGACTCTGGTATTAATTTCAGAAAAGAAAATTATGTTCTAATATGAAACCAATATTAAGAATCATTGTCCTAAAGCACTCTTCTTCAGTTAAAAGAGCATAAGAATCCCAGGGATAAGTTATTAAATTGCAAGTTCTATAACAATAGTTGAATTTGTACCTATGCCTTCAAGCTAAAATTCAATGAGTCATGCACAAATTGATTTGAAAAGTACCTTAAATACCAAAGCTTCACTGAAATACCATATACCTGGGATGGCCCTTTGTAAGTAAGATTAAGTGGTAAAAGATTTGTATTCAGTTGCAAAGGAAGTAGGTACATTTGGGGGGGAGGGGATTTTCTCAAGAAGTGCTCACAGTGCCAGGGCTTTCCGGGCTATATTTGCACAAATGGTTCAGCCCTAAAGCATCCAGAATTAGACCTGCAATGTGGTACTACTCTGGACAGACAACTGCACTTTTGATATGCAAGTCAGACCCTGTGATATATACTTCAAATAACAGTGCTAGTATAAAACCACTGGCCAAAAGTCAAGGGCGCAAGAGGTAAAAGGCTTCTGGTCAGAGCGGAAACAAGATGGCCAGATGGAAGCTCTTGTGAACACAAAAGTAAATATTTGCATTTAACAAAAGGAAAATCTTGGCTTCACTAAATGGGAGGAATAGCAAATGCCAGTCAAAAGTCACCTCAGAGTAGCAGTAGGAAATGGAGGGAGCTTTCCTTGAAGGCAACTACTGGGTTTGTGACTTCAGAGAAGTGAGATTTGATTGATTAGATGGAGAGCTTGAAGAATTAATTGAAAGCCTCAGCAAAAGATAAAAGTTTAAAACAGTGCTTCTCCACTTTTTAACTACTGTACCATCTTTCTGACCTGTGACCTTCCAGTACCCTTTAGTCTATGTATGGTTCCCCATTTATTTGGTTTTAAACTTTGTTCCCCTGAAATATCCTGGGGCCACACAGGGGCCAAAATGACCAGCAGCTGAGAAACACTTGTTTAGTGTAAACATTACAAATGGATGCTTGGCCTTTGAATCCACCATAAAATTTTCTAGGAAGAGATGCAAGCACTTTTTTGAAACCATACACTTGTGGGGGAACCTCATGATTTTATATCCTCTTTAAACAGCACACTGCAGTAATGACCTAATGGTCAGAATCATCTGAAAATGTCATTGACTGAATAATTGAGGTAAAAGAAATGAAACTTGGAAATGAAAGGTTATTGTATTTGAATTTTTCGAATTCTAATTCTCACAACCCTGTTCAATAACGTTAAAAGAAATTATGACAATGGGAAAATTGGTAATGCAGACATTATATAGGGGAAACTATTACTGCAAGATTTTGTGGTATGGAAGAGGGACTTAACTCTGAATATAAGGAATGGTAGCAATTGACAATCAAGCAGCAGGCCTAGAAATAGTAGATGAAAAATTATCACGAGGGAAAGTCACATCCAGGGTGGTTCTACCAAGATTCTCCCAGGAAGTGCTTATGGCCATTAGGATGCTCCCAGTGATATTCTGCCCAGCTGTGTGGTGCTACTCTACTCTAGTTAAGAAACTTTAGAGGCCATTAAGAACACCACCCTAGTGGTGAAAGTTCACTAAATTGAATCACAGGATTCTTATTAAAACTGGGGCATATGGGACAAAAATAAAACCTAAGAGTAGAAAGCAGTCAGAAAGAAGACAATCTTTACTCATATTTCACTAACAGAATTTTTGTCAAGCAGATGAAGAAGTGACAGTAGAAACTCTTATGGTTAGTTTTATTGTTATTTCTTACTGTTTACTAAAATTTTCAGAAAATCTTAATAAGACAATGAAAAATAATAAGCAGCACCCCATACAATTGAATAGAATGTAATGCTTATGATGTTGGTGGGCCCCACGGGTGACTTACGTAAAGTGGGGAGGAGAAAGACGGTCACTTTCTCCCCAACCGCCTCTACCACCCGGGACCCAGAGTTACTGTGTTCTTGTCTCGCTCTTGCAAAAGAATTTCAGGAGTAGACAAGCAGTGAAGTAAATAGATTTTATTCAGAAGTTTCTGAGGGAGGGAGGAAGGGATAAGTGGGAGAGAGAATAGTAAGAATAACGCGCTCAAGAGAGACCTCGGGCTTCTCCAAGGGTGGAGGAAGCTCTACACACATCCTAGCACTGGACACGAAAGCATGAAAGTACACATCTCAAGGGGGGATATGCGGGCGACACATGTGCTCGGCCACATGGCACAAGCAGCACATGGGCTCAGGTAGTATATGCGCGCCCTTCCTTTGTTCAAGGTGTCTTTTATAGGGTTTCTTCAACCTGTCCCCACCCACATGGGGTTTCTTTCCAGGTAAAAGTTCGTTGCTAAGGTTACCAGGGAGGTTGGGAGTGGTGATGGCCTTCTTTGGGGAACCTCCTGGGGAGGGGTCCATTATCCTCAGGGTCTGCTGATGGTTTCTTCTGGGTCTTTTGTTTTCTTGAATCTGCACATCTTAAGAGTCTCCTTCCCAGAGACTCTGTTAAATCTCAATTTTCATTGCCAAGGGCCTTTTCCTATATACCTGCCTACATCAGTTATATAATGGTAAGTTATTTCAATCAAAATATAACATAGTTTCTTATGAAAGATATAATAGGAAAGCTTGAATACTGCTTTAGGAGCAGTGTCCTCATTGAAATAATTTATTACTTATACATATGTCTTAGAAAAATATTTTATTTCATAAATTTAAGAAAAACTGAATAGAAGTGATATAAAATATAACATGATAAAGATTGATGTGATTTAGTATTTTAAAATAATTTTAAAAATAAACTACTTTTGAATAAGACAAGTATTAATTATAAATCAAATCAATCATTAGTTTTAAATTCGTTTCAGTTTGTAAACTATCACTGTATCACTGTCATCAATGTCATCCCATTGCTCATAGATTTGCTTGAGCGGGCACCAGTAACATCTCCATTGTGAGACTTCTTGTTACTGTTTTTGGCATATCGAATATGCCATAGGTAGCTTGCCAGGCTTTGCCATGCAGCGAGATACTCTCGGTAGCTTGCCTGGCTCTTTGAGAGGGGTGGAAGAATCGAACCCGGGTTGGCTGCATGCAAGGCAAATGCCTTATCTGCTGTGCTAACGCTCGAGCCCTAAACTAGAAAAAGTAAAAACTGTTATAAACAACATAAGCCAAAAAAGAAATATTCTAAAATGTTACATAATAAAGGCATTGTTAAGGTAATAGAAGAAATTAAAATAACCTTACTTTCCTTAATCATAGTAAAGTTACAGCTCTGTGAACTTGGAACAAACTTTAGACTCTACTAAAGAGGAAGCTAGAATAAAATATAAGCAACCTGAAATTGAATCCTAAGACATGCAGATTCTGATTGAACTCTTTGTAAGAATAATTTTGAGTTTCTTTTGACAACACCTGGCTTAGACAATTATCTTTATTCATTCTTCATTTTAAACATTAAATGCAATTCTTAAGAAAAAGCCCATTTCTGGAACTAAAGTGCAATTCAGAATAAATAAAATTTATAATGCAATGCATGAAAATTCTTCAAAGTAAATTGAAACCTCTTATTACTTGGAAATTTTATAGACCATCATTAGCATATGCAATTACAGTAAATTTTAAAGTAGTGAGCAGAGAAAAGACCTATTTTGGCATAAGTAAAATATCAGATGATTTGAATAGTTCATCAGGTGTCTATGAAAACATACCAATGTATAGTAAATATCCTGATGTAAATGCAATTGAGACTATTAAACAATTACTCTACTTCTCTACTTGCTCCAACAAATATGAAAATGTTTCTATTATGTCCCTATTGTGGATAATTTATTCTTCATGGGTAGGGTGTACATACAATGAAATTCATGATTCAGTCAAAGATTTCAATTAGTAGGGTTTTTTGATATTATCAAACAAGTTTTATTTGTCCTCTCTGGTTCATATTTCTAAATACTATCATGTTCTCCATGCCGTTTCTCACTATTTTGTGATGTCAATTAAAATATTAAGTATATTGTTCATGGATAGTAAAAGATGAAACAGTTATAAACACAGGTTCAAAGTAGCACTGTAACACTGTCGTCCCATTGTTCATTGATTTGCTCGAGTGAGCACCAGTAATGTCTCCTTTGTGAGACTTGTTGTTACTATTTTTGGTATATAGAATACACCACGGGTAGCTTGCCAGGCTCTGCCATGAGAGCTGGATACTCTTGGTACCTTGCCAGGCTCTCCAGCAGGGGCAGAGGAATCAAACCCAGGTTGACCGTGTGCAAGGCGAACAGCCTATCCTCTGTGCTATCACTCCAGTCCAAAGTAAAAAAAACATAAAATACTTTCAAGTCGATTAATTTACTACAAACTGCCAGTTCATAGTTACATTAATAGCATGGCTTTAAATAGAAAAAGATTATAAGGGACAGAAACAGATATCATTTAATGATCAGGGATCTATATATCAGGACTTTACACTCTATCAAATATACACCAAATAAAGGTCCATTGACATTTATAAAGCAATTTTTGATAGACCTGGGGAAATAAGCTAACAACAAAACAACAGGAGTAGTTTTTAACCACCCTCTCTCACCACTGACTAAAATGTCAATAAGAAAACAATGGGCAAAGAGGGAAGAAATCTGGTCTATGAGTTGGGCATATAGGTGTATAAGTTGCTCTTCACCACAAAAAATTGGGTACACATTTTTTTCTACACATGGGGAATTCTCCAGGATAGATTATATACTGAGACAAAGAAAAGCCTTCACAGAATCAGAGGCTAGAAATAATATCAAGGGTCGGGGTTTCAACATGGAGGCCAGACAAACAGTTGCACCCTTTGGCCAGTGTGGCTGAAGGGCCGACAAAGTAGTATTACAACACAGTGAGGTTCAATGAACTGGGGTTAGCGCATGAAAACATGAACTGTGAGGATGAAGATGTGAAGGAAGTCATCAAGAGGCTCCTTGATAACCTACACAATGACAGAAGTCTTTGATGTTCTGCATCAAGAGAACCCTGCCCTGCCCATGAGGGTGCAGATTTTCCTCAATGAGCAGAGGACTAAACAGGAGGACGTTCACTTCTACTTTAAACCATATCTGAAGAGGTTACTTGGGAAAGAAAAGAGAGAAGAATGGGCAAAGTAATGATTTCATAATGTGGATGCAGCTCTCCTCAAAGATGTTTATGAAACTGGTTAAAGATAAAATGTATAATCTTAAACTTATTTAAGTTGCAAATGAATACTTTAAATAGCTATATATTCAATTATTAAAGAAAGTAATATCAAGTGTATTCTCAAATAATAATGCGTTGAGAGTGGAAATAAACTGCACAGAGAAAGCTGGGAAAAACTCAAACATATGGAAATGAACCAACTTAATACTGAACAGTGGGACAAAGAGGAAATCAACAAAGAAATCAAAAGGTTCCTAGAGATAAATGAGGATAAAGTATGATTCCTTCCATGGCAAGTTCATGAAAATCCTGTCTCTGTCTTCCTGGAGCAAGAACCTGACAATATCAAATGGGGTGATGCTGAGGCTGAGTATGTTGTGGTGTCCACTGGGGTCTTCACTACCCTGGAGAAGACTGGGACTCACTTGAGTCAGAGCCAAAAGTATCATCAGCTCTGCTACTTCTGCCCATGCCCCCATTTTATTTTTAATGAACATGAACCTTGAGGAGAGCCATTCACTCAAGACTGTCAGCAACACCTCCTTTACCACTAACTTTTTGACTCCCTGCCTAAGGTGATCAATGACAACTTTGGCATTGTGGAACATCTCATGAACATAGCCCATGCCATCACTGCCACCCATAAAATTGTGAAGATGTGATGTGATGGTTGAGGTGTGGCCTCGAACATCAGTACTGATGCCACTGGCACTGCTAAGACTATGGGCCAGGTCATCGGGAAGCTGAATGGAATACTGACTGAAATTTGTTTGCCCTGTCCCCACTCCCAACGCATTTGTCAGATTTGACATGTAACCTGGAGAAAGCCGACAAATATTACCACATCAAGAAAGTGAAACTCATCTTGCAGGGGTCCTTCAAGGGCATCCTGGGCTACACAGAGGAACAGATTATTTCCTGAGACTTTAACAGTGACATCCATTCCTCCACCTTGAAGGCTGTGTGGGACTGGCATTGCTTTCAGCAACCACTTAGTCACGCTTATTTTCTAGTACAACAATGAGTTTGGCTCCAACAAGAAGATCCACATGGCATTCAAGGAATAAGTGCCATCCTCCCTCACCTCCCCATCCCTCCTCCTGGACCATCAGTACCAGGAAGAAGACTAGAGGAAGAGAGAGGTCCTTAGCTGCCGGGGAAGCTTTCTCCTACTCGTAATTCAACACACCGAGAATCTCCTTACATCAACACTTTCCATCCAGATCCCCAGAACAGGGACTCTGAGGGAGCCCTATCTTGTCACATAAAATCAATAAACTACACTATACTCCATGACAAATCAGTAAAGGAGATTATTTAAGTTTTCTTAAAAATGTTGTATAATGGCAGTGGATGTCTTTGTCTATTGCTTGTCTGTAGAGCTGTGTCACTTTAAATTTAAATGAAAATCTATTCGGGCAGAGTATTATAACCCCCCAGCACACTGATTCATTCCTTTGCTTTTTTCACTTTGCTACTGTGATCTTTCAAGGAGTTTTTAGGTAGTCTATCACACCTCTTAGTCCATTGACTTCTGATTGCAGTTTTCTCGAGGCATCTCTCAAACCTTTCTCTTCTCGGATGTCTTTTCTACAATTTCTTTCAGTTTGTGAAACATCTTTACTATAGGTACTTTGAAGTTACCCGAGTGGTTTAAAACTGGAAGGAATTAGGGGACATTCCAGATTAATATATTTACCACTTAATGTTGATTGGCTCCTTTGTTCCTTCCTATTCTATGTCTATTGAGCAGTAAGGGTTATGGATAACGGTCTGCTATTTCTATATTCCCTTTGACTGTTGCTGAGATTTGCGGTACAAATTAGTGCTACCTCCTAGTCCTTACCATTCCAGATCCTAGTGCTGCCTCAGTCATTCAGTTTGAGCAACTATCATACCAGAATCAGTCTTTTGGTTGTAGGATACAGATTCCTACAACTCTGAATGAATTTAGCAGTTTCTTTCCCCTTACCACTCTCCATTTCCCTTCTTTGCTACATTGGTCAAATTGTTCCTCAGACTGCTCTAGTTTCTCTCTTTAAAAGCTCTTCCCACAAAACCTTTATTGTAATTGTTCGCTGGTAACTGTTGCACCATTCCTCTATGGGACAATTCACAAAGCCCTTTGGGTGTTCCTATACTTTGCTGCTTTTTAGACCTTGTCTGATTCACAGTGCACCACTGCTGCCCCATCTCTCTGGAGCAGAAAACAAAACAAAAGAAAAGTAACTCATTTAAATTTTTTTTACATATTAAAAAATTGGCAGTCACATACAGAAACTGTCCCTGGCCATGTAATCCCATTAAGAACCAAGATCCAGAGACTGTAATACAAAGCTCCCAGAAGTGTGTGGCCACATTTGAGGCTGCAAGACCTCTTATAATCTAGTTCTCCCCCTCGGAGAACCTGCCAAATACCCAGAGCATCCTGTCTGCATGGTAGAGCCTGGCAAGATCCCTGTGGCTTATTCGATATGCCAAAAACAGTAACAATGATGGGTCTCATTTCCCCTGACCCTGAAAGAGTCTCCTATGAGCCACCATTGGGAAAGACATATAAAGAGAGGCTGCTAAAATCTCAGGGCTAGGACGAATGGAGACATTACTGGCATCCCTTCCAGCAAATCAATGAACAACAGGATAACAGTGACTGTGACAGCAATTAAAAACTTGCTCTATGCTATGCCTAAAAAGTCTATAAAATTTAGTGCTCATCATACTGAATGATACACTAACTTAGGAAGAATTTTCATCTTTGACATGTTTTATCCCAACTAACAAGTTAATGTCATCTTAGAATTTCTTAAATGCTTTTTATCAAAATTTTGTAACTTTTTTATTATCGTTTATATTCCTTTAAATAACTTTATTTTGATGAATAAAAATTTTTACTATATGTTCAAATATGTTATTTAGAACAAACTTTATATGTTATCATCTGTAGAAGAATAAAACTGATTTGCTTACATACTCAAAGTATATAATTTCATGCTTTTTTGAGCTTATGTGAACTCTTTCTGCCATTTTTTTATTAATGAATCACCGTGGGGATACAGATACAGGTTTACATATTTACATTTTCTGCCATTTGAACAATGTATTCTACACACACACACACACACACACACACATGTTCTTTTTATAACTATCTAATTTTCTTAGTGTATGCTTTTGGAGAAGAAGCTTTATAACTTTTCATCCTATCACCACACTTTTAGGAAAACAATCACTTAGGACTTTCCTAGAAAGCTACCTTTATTAAATCAAAACAAAATGTGTTCCGGAATAGTAACCCAAAGCTAGTATTGACTTCCTAGATATTAAAGCACCATTCTTTGGGAAGCAATATTATTCACTTCAGTAAATACTGTTTTAGAGAATAAACTAATTACTGCTACATAACATATTGATTTATTTTCAAAATATTTAAGTGTCAGTAATTTTATATCTTGATATATAGAAAAATTAATATAATACAACACTGTTACCTCCTGGGTAACTATACTTACTTTTATAGAAAAGAAGACTGTATTTTGTTAAACTGAAATATTACCTTTTTGGCCTTTTTCAGATATTAAATGTGATTTAACGAAATGTGCTTGGATGCCAAATTGACACTGATTCAAAAAAGACATATGCAGACCTATATTCATTACAGTGCTATTTGCAATAGCCAAACTCTTGTAATAAAGGATAAAGAAGAGGTGGCATATAGTCACAGTGGAATGCTACTCAGCTACAAGAAAATAATAAATATTGCCCTTTGTGTCAACATGAATAAACTGGAAAAAGTCATTTTAATCAAAATAAAGTCAGGGAGATGAAGACAAATATCAGATAATATCACTCATAAGTTATATAGTGAGAAACAAATAAAGTGAGCAGAAAATGTCCAATAGAAACAAATCTTTAGACTCTGACCACAAAATTGTTACTAAAATTGGAAATAAAGGGAATAAAAGTATTCAGTAGACTGTGGTAGAATTATTGGCATTTTGCTGGTGGACACAGTGTGGTGTCATCCTGTTGTTGGAAGATATAAGGATTTAAACTCTTGCAAACCAGTGTCACTTCAACTAAAAAAAATTTAAACAAAATTTCTTGCTTCAAAAAATAAAAAAAAATAAAACTCAAGTTTTTCATTTTTATTAAATTTTTGTTCCATTTCAAAACTGCATAATGAGCAGTTATTTTGGAATATTCTACATATTGTAGGATTTCTGAAATTCTTATATTTGGCTTAATAAATGTGAGTAAAAATCTATTTCTCAGTACAATATTAAGATGATGGTAAGAACGATAGAAACATATTTATTTTGTTTGAAAACTGAAACCCAACCCTCTTGACTCTGAGAGTAGGTCTTGTGTAGTATGGTGCATGTTAAGAGGATTCAATACTCTGTAGTCATATACCTCCTTCAAACAAAGCACATTACTTTAGTGTGTATGGGATGAATTCTCTAAGACAATAGATGCTATCAAGTGGTAGACCAATGGTGAGAAGTAGACAGCTAATAGGTATAAAAATTCAAATAGAAGCAACAGCACATATTCACTAAAAACTCTGAAAAACAGAGGCAGAGATGTGTCAATGATATTTTTTCCAAGATTAGTGTTTAGTTCCTTTCAGAAACCTATTTATTTAATAGAAAATATATTTCCAATTAAGCTACATATTAATAAATATAATAAACATGGATATGCCAAAAACAGTAACAAGAAGTCTCTCGATGAGAGACGTTACTGGTCCCGCTCGAACAAATCGATGAGCAACGGGATGACAGTGACAGTGACAGAATAAACATAAATACTTGTGCTGGCATAAAGTAAAACCATATTATATAAGACACACAATAAGCATATACAACATGCACACACTGAAATTTATTTTTCAATGTCTAACACAGTAGAGGCTTAAATAATCTCTGATCTATACAATGTATAGATAAAGCCTGATTCCATTTGAAAACTTTTTTCTATTTTAGCCCTTTAAGAAATTTGTTTTTTAACAATATTGTCCTCAAATAATCAAAATTTTAAACATTTGAGATCTGCATGATGTAAATTTGTAATTTATACCACTGAATCCAGGCAGAAGATATTACCATGAAAAACCCAGACTCAAAGCAGACTCAAAATTATGTAACTCCACAGAAAGGTCAGCAATAAAGTAAGTGAACCATGAAATTTCAGGGTCTGTATATTTTAACTACTGAAAATGAGCACAGTTTTCATTGCTACTATTTTGGTTGAAAGGTAATGTTTCATAATATTCCCATAAAACTCATTTGCACCTGGTAGTTTGTATCAGCAAGTCTAAATCTTTCAAACATTTGCATGTAAAACAATTTTCTTTTGTTTTATTGCTGAGGATAAAATAAAAACTTTTAAAATCCTTAACCTAGATATCTTATTTCTAGTGTCCATAAGCAAAATTTAGCACTTACTTCTAATAGTTTTTGCTGGAGATATATTAAGCCATCTGTTCTATCTGTTCTCTGATACTTGGAGATAAGTAACCCTTGGCATTATAGCACTGCAACAGCTGTGATTTTGCTTGTCGTATGCTAGTCGTATTTTCAAGATTCCAAAATCCTAGGGTATCAAAATATCTTTCAAGGCCAAATCCATTTATACCAAGGTCATTAAATTATTTTCTGAGGAGGGGAAAAATAGCTTAGAAATTTATACCTAATTATGGTGAGCATCAACCTTAAATCTAAAAATGATTTTATATTCATATCAAATAGTTTCAAACTAAGCATTTTAGGTACAAACCAATTAAGCTAACATAAATAATAAAAATAGATCATGTCTTATGAAAATCTCTACTTTATTAGGAGTAATGTGTAGAAGACATGAAAATCATTTTTCAAATTTAGTATTTTTGTTACCAAATCTTCTCAATGCCTTTGCTCATTTGAGTCCTGGGTATTTAAATAAAAATTCTATTTTGGGCGTCTTCTCTTTTCTTGGATCTTTATTAATCTATAATGTGTAGATGGTCTGTCTTATGTGCATATTGAACACCACATATTAAAGCTCATGAGTTCTTAAGATTAAATGTTTCTGTGTCAAATTTGAGCAGAAAATGCGTTACTTGGGGGCTGGAGCAATAGCACACCAGGTAGGGTATTTGCCTTGCACGTGGCCAACCCGGGTTCGATTTCCAGCATCCCATATGGTCCCCTGAGCACCACCAGGAGTAATCCTGAGTGCAGAGCCAGGAGTAACCCCTGTGCCTCTCTGGGTGTGACCCAAAAAGCAAAAAAAAAAAAATGCCTTACTATAACACTCAAAGCTTTTAGTGGTGTCTCCTATATGTTATCTATTTTTTCTTGAAGTCCTTACTCTCCTACTATCCATGTCTGTCATCATATAGGTCATCATGGTGTTATCTTGGCCACAAGTAGACAACTTCTTCAACAATCTTCTATACTTCCTTCTGTACTTCCCTCAAAACCAAGTAGAGCATTTTCAGTCATCCCACAATCTAACTTTATTTTAAAATAATTATCTGTGACATTCTTTTCTGTAAATAATGCAAATATATTGCCTTATTTTCAATTTCACCTCAAAATTAATTGCTTTCAAATTTCATGTCAAAATTAATGTCTTCTAAGGATGGATTTACATTATATTTTCCCTTACAGCAAAACAAATATGAAAAAAAATCTCAAATGTAAATGTACTTAAAGTACTGAGACAAATAAATATTTCTCCTCTGTTAAGAGAAATTGTGTACGTTGTTTTGACTGATTATTTGTGAGTAGATTTGTTTGACAAATTATGTAGTCATCTTAACTGTAAGTTACTGAAGTTCTATCTTTGTGTTCTGAAATATTTTGCTGCGGAATTAATCGTTTGGGGAATAAAAACTAGAGTCTAGAGAGATAATAATGTATGAAAGACATTTTCCTTGCGTATGGTCAGCCTGGGTTGGATCTCAGTCACTCCACATGGTACCCTAGAGATCTGCTAGGAGTGATCCCTGAACACAGAGGTAGAAATAAGCACTTTTAAGTGTGGCCCCCCAAAACTAATGTTTAGATCACCATACCTCTGAACCAGCACCAGGCGGTTTCACTTGGGGTACTCTGGAGGTGGGCAGGTGAGACCCTTCCCCACCCTAAGGAACCCAGCCCTGGCAGCAAAAACCTCCAGAACTCAATCACTGCCATGCTCACAGCTGCTCTCCACCACATGCCTGGCTAGAGACTCACCTAAGAGGGAACCTATTCCTGGACACCTCATACCATACACCCTGCCCATATTCCAAGAGCACAGCACCACATTTAATGGGGTTCAAAGTAGAAAGCAACCAATCTTAGACGGAAATTTTCTTTACAGATATTGATTCTATTGAGACTGAAGTGATCATCGAAGCCCTAGCCAAACAGGGCCTTCAAACTCAGTACATCAGGATCCTCCATGAGCTGTATTATGGATTCACCATCAGGATCTCACCATTCTACAAGGAAGTGATCATCGAAGTAAAAGAGGGGTTCAGCAGAGCAACACCATTTCACCGAAACTCTTTAGTGTCACCCTCAAGAACGTCATGCAATGACTGGAATGGAAAGGAATGGGAGTGAAGATAGATGGTCTGCAACTATATGAACTCCGCTTTGCTGATGACATCATTCTAATAACACCAAACATTAGCCAAGGTCGACTTCAGCCTTGAGTGTGGAAAAGTCGGATTGCAGCTGAATCTTACCAAGAAGACAATGTTCATGACAAATGGACTAGTTCCTGATGTTCCATTTGCTCTCAATGGAATGAACATCTCCGAATGCAGCAGTTATGTGTATCTAGGTTGAGAACTCAATATGATGAAAGACCTGGCACCTGAACTGTGCAGGAGAAAGAGAGCAGTGTGGAACACTTTCAAGAGCATCGAAGAAGTTGTTAAGACAATGAAGAACCTCCGGCTCCAGGCACATATTTTCGACTCCACTATTCTTCCTGCACTAACATATGCCTCATAGACCTGGACCATATGAAAACAGGATAAGAATGCTATTCAGGTATCCCAAAGAGGAATTGAAAGAGCTAAGCTTGGAGTATCACATTTCACTCACATGAGATAAGGAATCCAGAGTTCCGACCTCCATCAATGATCGAGGATCAGGGACACTGTCTTGTTTGCCAAGACGTCGAAGATCAGACGGGTCAGACACGTAACATGATTTAGAGACAACCACTATAGTAGAGCTGTACAGACTGGAATCCATGGGATGTCAAAAGACCGCCTACGAGATGGTTAGACTTCTTCATCAAGACCGTGAATGAATGATTTGAGGCTCTTTGTGATCCTGGAGCAAGCAGACACCATTGGGCTACAGTAGCATGAGACAGTGGAGATGTTCCTGGTGCCCACTCAAGCAAATTGATGAGCAATGGGATTACAAGTGATAAAAGTGATATATATATATGTATATATATATATCATACACACACATATATATAGATATACACATACATATATAAGCACACAAGGCTCAACAACCTATCCATTGCTGTACTGTAACTCTGGTCATTTTATAGGGTCTTTTTTGTATAAATTGTCTAAAGCAAAAAAATTAATTCAATTTTATTTTCATAGTAATACAGAAACATGCTAAATGTTACTTGTACAAAAGTATTTATTATTATACTGTTATTTAGGAGACTATTTAGGATGTCATTTAGGAAGTTCTTTATTATATCTTCTAAATGACATCCTACAGATTCTCTCAGATGTCACCTGGATTTATAAGTTTGTACTGTTTGAGAATTATGATTGAAGCTTAGCTATGATTCCTATGGTGAAATAAGAAAAAATGTTTGACCTAATAATAAAATAAAATAATAATAAAAAAAAATAAAATAAAAAAATAATTTTATTTTATCCGTTCAGACACACCCATTAGAGACTCCTGACTTTCCAGGCTGAGAATTTCTAAATCTTCAAATTATGCTTATTTCCCAACAACTTTTTTTATTGTATCACTTACCTCTTATATTTTAATATATATAGCAAAGTTAAATCAGATAATGCCTTCAATTAATTTGCTTAACTTACAATTTATACCTCCCATGTAAAACATCTTGAAGACAATTTAGTCACTTTTTCCTACATTTTGACAAAGATTTTCTTTTCTTCTATTTCCCATGTCATGTGCCTTATTTCTATGAACAGACCAAAATGACTTTGTGTTGTTCATTTTTCTATCTGTCATACATCCAAGGCAACCTAAGATTTTTTTTCCTAACAAGTACCTTGAAACCTTATCTAGCTATTATCCACTACCTAGTTCCAAAGTTACTTCTGTTTTATTAGATGTTTTAATAAAAGATCCTCAAGTTTATTATCAAAATCTGTATTTCTTAGCTAAATCATCTTAACAAATGCCACATATTGCTTGACTGTCCAAAATATATTTATTCACGTGAAAACAAGGAGTGAGATAGAAGTGCAGGTAGGTTGTTGCCTTGCACATGGCCAAGAAAGGTTCAATCCCTGGCACCACATATGGTTCCCTGAGCACTGCCAAGAATGATCACTGAGTTCAGACTAAGGACTAAGTCTTGAGTACTGTGGGATGTGGCCCAAGAACAAGCAAGAAAGAAAAATAGAAAGAAAGAGAGGAAAGAGAGAGACAGAGAGGGAGAAAGAAAGGGAGAAAGGGAGGAAGGAAAAGAAGGAAGGAATGAAGGAAGGAAGGAGGGAGGGAAGGAAGGAAGGAAGGAAGGAAGGAAGGAAGGAAGGAAGGAAGGAAGGAAGGAAGGAAGGAAGGAAGGAAGGAAGGAAGGAAGGAAGGAAATAGAATGAAAACTATCAGCAGAATTGATTTCTTTTCAGTATCTTTGACTTATATGTGGTTAAAGAGGACTTTCTGTCTTCTCTGTATTCACATGAGTATTTCTCTGTGTATATATGTGTGGAGTCTCTCTGTGTCTGCCCGATTTTCTTCTTATTTCTAAGATCCCAGTCATATTGAATTAAGACCCACCTTAATAACTTAGTTTTAAGGTAATAGCTTCTTTAAATTATTATTATCAAAATATGATCACATTCAAGAGAGATTGGATGAATTTAATGTATGAATTTTGATGGTGCATAATTCTGTTTCTAATATGCTCTATCTTAAAAATGCAACATAAATGGCCTAATTTAATGTGCTGACATCTTTGTTAAGGAGACAGAGCCAAGTTCAAGTAGTTAAGTGAACCAGGTCAGGTTCTAGAGCTTGTCGAGCACATAGACAGGACTGGAAATTTTCTTCCATTCATTTGATTGCTATATCTCTGGCTTATTTCTTTTTGTGTGTGTGTTACTCTCATAATCTTAAACTAAAGGTTTTTTTCATATTTTTCTTAAACCAACCCCTCTAATCACAAAGCTTTAAATGCAATAATTACATATCTGCTCACAATTCTGATCTCTAGGTCCACCCAATTCTATGAGAGGGCCCTAAAACTACATCTCCTGCTGATAACTGCCTTTTCCATTTTGTAATTATGATAATTAAGATAAGTAAGCCCAGTAACTGGATTTGTCAAATATTTTTATTTTACCTCATTTCCAAATACCTCCTTTCATGTAAAACTCAGTGGATGATTTACCCTCTACCATACCCAAATTTGGTTTTTATTTATTTACTATGTTTGTTTTTCGAATCATCCCTGGCATTGGTCTGAGCTCACTCCTGGTTCTCGGCTCAGAGTTCACTCTGGTAGGGTTTGGGAGACCAGATGGGGTACACGGGATCAAACCTAGGTCAGCCAGGTAAGGTAAGCACATTACCCACTTATTACTCTAGTGGAAGACCATAAAGACATTCATTAGAAATTCTTTGTATCTCATGGTTTCCACACTCACTGACATCAAGTGAATTTTGTTACTTTTTGTAAAATTTGAAGGGACAGCATATTATCTTTGGCTAAAAGTGGCTTAAATTTATTCCAGTCCTAGGGAATACTTCTGGGATCTGGCTCAGTAAATGACCTAAGAAATTAATTTATTTTAGTAAGCATGAATAAGCTGTAAAAAACACATTCTAAAAAAATTAAATAAATGGTACTTATACTCTTAGATTATACTCTATCATAGGAGCACTTCTCAGAATTCTAATAAGTCACAAGAAGCCTGTACTATTAAACTTTTGGCATTCGTTCTAAATTCCTTTACTCCTATTTTCCCACCACAAACATGCCTACTGAATAGAAAACTATCTGAAAATTCAGTATCTAAATTCATTCACCCTGACATTGTCTCTGACTCTTTGAGGAGGACACAGGTAAATGAGGAGTTTATATCTTCAGATTTTATGAGGAAAATCAATTACAAATGACTCAAAAATCGACTCATAAATGACTCATATTTTCACAGAAAGAACTTTAATGTTCTTTGAGAAATAAATTATAAATCAAGATATAACTTCTTAATTTCCATATAGCAACACCTCAAGTACGATTATAACAAGGTCACATGAAAAAGAAGTTACCAAAGCATTGCAGACTCTATCCATATCAATTAAGTACCCTATCCTATGGCAGGTTTACCTCTATTCTGGACAGTATTAAATTCTATGAACATAGATATTACACATTAAAATCATGAAATTAGTTATTTCTGGTTTTACTTAATACTTGTCAAACACTTGTCTGATAGTGTAGTAGCTGTGTTAGATCAGGCTGATCAGGCCCTCATAATAATCTTCTGACAGTCATATTTATCATTTTTATTTGATACGCTAGAATCCTGATTTATAAGTTTACTGTCTTAAGTTTAAATCTCCCTGAGCCATTCAATTTCGGTATACTTGAAATGGCATTTCTGAACCTGCCTAGCTGAGGTCAGCAAAGGATCAGGCAAATACCATTTCATCCTGTCACTGGAAATCTGGACTTTACAGGCAAACATCTGGAATTGCTATCCACCTATCTTTAAATTTTCAAAAATGCCTGCTTTGTTTTGTTTATTATAGGTATTAGTGGAATTATGTGCAAAACAAGCCTGGCCTATATGTTTTATATCTTATTGAACTTTACATCTCTTTCTTAACATGATACCTCACAAACGAGCACTTTTAACTTTATGACATTTTAGTACTATTGCTCTCTCAACTGGAAAAGTTTAAAGCACAAAGATAAGCCTAGACAGGATGTCAGTTGGTCAGAATCATAAGTCTGTGATTTTCCTAGACTTTAAGAGTCATAAAAAACACTATAAAATGGCAAATTTAGGTCACTTGTAATTAGTAGCATAATAATAAATCTTTATTGACTCTTGAAAAAATTAATTTACCTTTAAAAAGTTATATATTTTATTGACATGCAAGTAATAAAATACAAAATGCCATTGTTGTAAATTTTATATACCCTATTGGCTCTTTTTTTTTTTTGAGAATGGCTTTATAGGATTTTGCCAAATGACTTTATCAGTCTATAAACTATGGCTGTAATTCACCCATACTTGAAAAAATGATGTCATGTATTTTCACAATAAATATATATCCATATTTTTAAAGCATCTGGCCATATATACACTACATATATAGAAATTCTTAAAGATATTTTACGAAGATTTTTTAATAAGCAAATTATATTATAAATAATGGTGAAATTCATGAGAGAGAGAAAGAGAGAGCCAAGGCCAAGATAGTGGAGGAGGGTGCCCTGTAAGAATACAGTGGTTCAAAACACAGCAAAATATAAAAACTATTCACAGGAGTCTGCGTGCAGCACCATGGAGAAAGCACAAATAAATAGCAAGACTCTGGGAGAGCTTTCACATGAGAAAACTACTATTTGCATAGCCAAATAATAAGGAGTTTTCACTAGAACAAGTTTAAGATTTGGAAAAGAGTGAAGTAGTGATGCAGATCACAGTCTGAAAGTAAAATGTAGACTAAAATTCTAACCAAAGAGTTACAAATTTCCATGTGCAACAAAACAGGAAGTTGGCTTGGGAGGGTCACAGGTTGACATTGGTGTGGGTGGGGGCCTTTGTGGAACATGCACATCTGCTGTCCTTGTCAGTAAGGTGACGCTGAACCATCAGGCTGAGGTGGTGAACAGAGAGAGCCTATACAAGTTGATGACAAAGACCACCCTTTCCTCCACAGCATATCTGAATGCAATAATACCTAGGGAATTTGAAACATATAATAAAAAGGACTGGTTCTGGTGCAGGCAGCTGTTCAAATGCAAGGACAGAGATAACAAAGACCTGATTAATGTGAAGAATTTTCTAGGCAATATGGGTAGCACTGTTGTAGCACTGTCATCTGTTGTTCATCGATTTGCTGAAGCAGGCAACCAGTAAAGTCTCCATTATGAGACATTGTTACTGTTTTTGGCATATTGAATATGCCACTGGGCGCTTGCCAGGCTCTGCCATGCAGGTGGGATACTCTCAGTAACTTGCTGGGATCTCGGAGAGGGACAGAGGAATTGAACCTGGGTTGGCCATGTGCAAGGCAAATGCCCTACCCGCAGTGCTATAGCTCCAGTCTGCAATAAGGGTAATTTTTAAAATATAAAAATTTAAAAGGTTCTATGAAAACTTGTTTCTCAAAATGGCAGAAATGAGATATAATTTAGTTATTCTTTCACATACAATGTGCATTGTTTTATGACAAAAAGCAAACTAAATAATCTAATAATTTCATCACAGTGAAGAATTCACAGATCTTACTATCTGGAGAAAAAGAAAGTATTACATCAATTAAATTGTTATCTTTGAGTTGGAAAAATTCCCAACTCTTAATTTGTGAATTACCGAAGACAATGTTCCAGAGAATTGTGTTCAGGGTGGCAAGGCTAATACAAAGAGACAAAAACACATGGATTGGCATATATATAGAAATAAAGACAATTAGAACCCTAATGACAGAGAAATTAAAGATTGTTGTGAGAACAGATGCATTAGAAATGTCAATTTCCATTATATCATATTTGTAGCTATTATTTTAATAAATACTTTTTAACTTTATATGACTATCATTTTTTAGAATTTCATCTAATTTTTTCATCTTCTGAGTTTTTTACAGTAAAGGGCCTTGAAAAGGTCACTCTAAATTTTGGTAAGGATTAGAAATTATGTTGAGTTATAAATGTTAATGAGTGTATCAGGAGGCTATAATTTACAATCATCAGCATCATCATTCTCATCAGTTTCAATGTGGTAGGCAATTTTCCTTAGAAAGAAATAAGCATTCAAAGATTGTTTCTCTTCAACTGAATTAACTCTATTAACTCTCAATGCTAGTGAAGGCAGTATAAAATATTCCAAAACATGTAGTCCCTCTTAGCTTAGTTAGGCTGACAATTATTATTGCCACATTTTCTAGCTCTTTCAATTATTCTTATATTTCCTCTTGGTGTAGAGACTTAAAAAAAAAAAAGGGAATGCTCATTTTTTACTCTTTTGTGCCATGAGATTTTTTTTTGTCTGTTGCAAATATATTATTTGTTATAATGATATGCTTGTTTTAAAATCTTGGATGTATGGACTCTAAAAGATCTCAGGTGTTTTTCAAGGTATCTATGTTCATTGAATGATAAGCAAAGATTGTATTGCATATGCTAATACATTTGAAAATTTGAACATAGTCCTATTTCCGTGTCTATCAATTCCTTCATAGTGTCATTTTTTTGGGTGATGCAGAGGGTGTTGGACCATACCTGTGCTGCTGAGGACTTTCTACTAGTTCTGTGCTCAGGGATCACACCTGGTGGTCCTTGTGAGGTCCCTCTGGATGCCATATGGGTTCAATCCCAGACAACTGGGGTGTCTGGGATTGAACCCCAGTTGGCTACATCCAAAGCAAGCACCTTATATTACACTATTGCTGTGGTCCATGATGGCATCGATTTTAAATATTAAATTTAAATATCATGACATACAGAACTATATTTAATGGTAAAATATAATTTAATATTTTTAAGTAAATATAGAAAATTCGCTCCAAAAATTTTCTTTTATAGTTTAGTCACTTTGGTACAGATTTTGAGGTGCCATTGTTGTTTTACGAATAGGGCAAGAATAAATAAAGAAATAAAGCCACCATTAAAATAAGAGTTCTTAAGGGATCTGACAAATCATGTGAGAGTGTTTGTTTTTGTTTTTTTAAATTTTCAAATAACAAATGAATCTTGGAATGCATCAGGAAAGCAATAATTTTTTATATACAGTTACAGGAAGATGCCTAATTATCTGAATTGTCATTTACTCTGCCAAGCATACATCTGTCTATGACTGAACAAGCACTTTTTTTTCCCTCATTGCTCAAATTATAAGTAGCAATTATAATGAATTGCAAAAATTTCACTTGTGCATTTTGTTGAGACAGACACATGACCTTGGAGAATAAGAAAATCCCCAAATCACATATTTTGGTACAAGTGTGCATAAAGCACTGTGAAAGATTCACTTCCCTAGTGACATCCTAATAGAGTTCACAGTAAAATAGGCATTTCAGATGCAATCGTAAAGGGGTTAGTTATAGCAATACTAAAAGACCATCAAAAAGACTGAATTTGCAATTGCAAATACCAAAATAATAATAATAATAGAATTGGAATGAGAGACAAAATCTTTGTTGAGTTGTTACTTAGGGCAGAGGTCTTAAACAGGTGACTAAATGCAGACTGTGGATCCCACACTTTCTTTTTAAGACAGAAGAATGATTCAATTTGTAAAATACTTGAAAATTTGAATATCCTTCAAGGTAGAATGAAGAGAAATCACTAACTTTGAGGTCTATTACATTGAGTTGTACTCCAAATTTATTTCAGGCAATGACATATAACCAAGTATGAGGCTGATTTAGGATTGGTGGGAACAAATTAAGATTAGCCATATATTTAGCAAAGAAATGCAACTGTGTTTTCAACAGTAAAGAAACCATACAAGTGCATACAAAGCATACAATTTTGTGTATGTGTGCATGGGAAGATAGTTCAAGCAGTATGACACATGTCTAGAATGTATGAGGCTCTGTGTTTAACCCCTGGCACTGCAAGTTGTGGCCGTGGTAGGCGCTGAGTAAGACTCAGTAGCCTTGGCAGTCCCCAGAATCATCAGGCCCAAGCACATACAAGCAGGTCCAAACTGCAGGAGTGAGCATCACTGGAAATCACTCTGGTAGGATGGTGTCCCTTTAAAAAATGAATTAAAAATTTATTATATGCTTTAAAAAATAATGAGACGGGATAATATGAATACAACTTAGTGTATCTGCTTAATAAACCACTTTCTAGCAGAAACATAATGTATGCAATTATCATGAACCAGATATTCAATATATGAGTATAAAGGCAGATATCTGGTTATAAATTTCAGACCCTTATCCATGATTTCAGCAGACTATTCAAATTTGTGTCTTGTTCTCCTTTTGTCATATCCCAAGGATTATAAAGTAATCTGTGTGTTTAAAAAATGTTCTCAAAGTCACTGACTTTTGCTGGATCATAGGAAAATTGATTTTTTTCTTGGATTTTGAAGTCCATCTCATTGGTATTAGCTCTAGTGAGAGATAGTCATAATCAAATTTCTAGTGAAGCCAGAAATTGGCATTCCCTAAGCCAGTGCCTGCACTGGTACAATTGCACCCAGTAAAGGAGCAAGAAAGTAATAACTTTGCATTCTCTTGTGTTATGGAGTCGAGGAAAACCCCAAAGTAGTTTATTCAGGCCAAGTTGTGGAGTAAGGCAGAATTTCTCTTTAATGACTGTGACTTACCAGACCTAAAGACTATCTCTGTTTCCATGAAAAAAACAGAATGCTAAACCATCTGAGCCAGTTCTGAAAATGGCAGGGGTAGAGTAAGCAGTCTGCACCATAGACCACTGCTGACACGATGGTTCCACGGCAGGCAGATGCACACTGCAGAAAACTTTCCTTGCCAGATGTCACAGTTAGCTACACTGAGAAATTAATTTTTGCAGGCCAAGTGATTTCTCAAATATACTTTGATTAACAAGCATTGATACAATTACTATATAATATTCTACCAATTTTTTCAGACTGTAATTTCTATTTTTTCATGCAGAAATGGAGATACTTCTCAACCTCTCCTGTTAGTAAAGTGGCTCAGTGTGTCTAAGCCCTATAGTTTATTAAGGGTATACTTTTCATTTTCATCTCTATCATATTCTCAATAACATATTCATTGTAATGACAACTCCTCCTCCATCATCATCATCATCATCATCATCCAATTGATCGTCAATTTTCTCAAGTGATCTCAGTAATGTCTCCATTCATCCTAGTCCTGAGATTTTAGAAGCCTCTCTTTACTCATCCTTCCCAATGGTGCCACATTGGAGGCTCTTTCAGGGTCAGGGAAATGAGACCCAACATTGTTACTGGTTTTGGCATATGAATACCAAAACCATGGGGAGTTTGCTAGGATTTCCCATGTGGGCAGAAAACTCTCAGTAGCTTGCTAGGTTCTCCGAGAGGGAGCTGCGCTTCTGGGAGCTTGGTTTTATAGTCTCTGGATGCTGTCTATTGATGGGATTACAAGGGCTGGGGGCAGTTTGTGGGTTTGACTGCCTAGCTACTGGAAAATGGGGCATCTGAGCAAAAGAAGCCCAGTCCTGATCCAAGCACCCTTGGAGACCTCAGCCCCCTGTCCCACACACCTGGGTTCCTCTGCGGTTCCTACATGCATGAGGCTCGTCCAAATGTGTGGAGAGGGGCCTTGAGCATGGCTGTGGCTGGGTTCCAGAGGCCTTTGGCTTCGGGGGCTCTGCTTGGGACAGGGAGCACCCCCTCCAAGGGTCCCCAGTGAAGACAGCCAGGTGTGGGGGCAAGAGACTCCATAGTGTATACAAAATACAAATAAATTTATTATTAAATTACATAAATTCAATGTGTTTACACTATAAATTACTATTAATAATGAATACTCTGAACTATGCTAAATGTTGCTAAATGAAGAAAACCATGATTAAATAGAAAATGGTCAATTACTTAAGTTATATTGTAGAATGACATTGCTGTGTCCTTCCACCCTTGCCACAAGGAGCTTAGGCTTATCCCAGTCTCACCCATCAAGGTGTTCCCAAGTCATTCCCATTCCTTTGTTTAGCTGTAATCACTTCTCTATGCTCTCTTCCCCAAAACAGTTAATCAGCTTTTCCCCCTAATCTGACTCTATTAATTTGTAAGGTCAGACCTTTCTAGGACACTGAACTTATATTATAAGTTAATATTGCCTTTCTCTTCTCCTTGTGTCTTTTGAATAGTTTACTTTAAACCAATGTCCTTTTTGTATAGATACAAGAAGGTAATATGCTTTTGTAACTTGGGATTTAATTGGCTTTGAATATTATTCATTCCTGGGCATCTGCTTTCTCCACTTAAGCCTCAGTTGCCCTCAGTTTCTAGCAGCCCAAAGGCAGGGTCCTGATGAGGGACGGGGCGGATCCAGGGCAAGCGGTGAGTTATGTGCTACCCTGGCATCGAGATGGGCCTGATCAAAGTGCAGAATTCTTAACGATAAGTTAAGAGCTTGATCATGGACAAATGCTGTCATGATCCAAAAGTAATGATGAGACTAGGACCCTGCTAGGGACAGGAAAGACTAATCTGGCCTGAGCACTGTAGTCTGAGATCTAGATGGCCCTAGGAGAGCAATTCTAAAAGCTTAATGCTTCTCTTATTGTATCCATACAAAATGATTAATATTGTGAATGTTTATATGTTTGCTGAATGAGGAGAGGAGAAACACACTCACGGGACTCCACCCTTGGGTGGATCCTCCTGCTGAAAGAGAATCTGTTCTAGAAGCAGCATCCCCTGAGGGAAAGAACTTTACCCCTATTGATTGTAACCACACCTATGTGTAAACCCCAGCCCCTCACGCTGGGGGGATTTAACTAGGCTGTAAGAGTGGGTTGGGGGGCGAGATTTGAGAGGAGATCTAGAGCCCGGAGAGAAGCGGAGAGAGAGAGACAGGAGAGAATGGAACAAACGGCAACTGATCAATCAACTGGCTTGGCCCTTGTTTCCTCTGCGGACTGCCCCGCATGGCCCTGGGCCGCTCCGGCTGGGTGAGCTTCCCGGACTGACCCTCAAACCCCGGGGGCGACCGACTGGGAGAACTGCAGGGGCTCTTCCCCCAGTTGACCCCCCCCACCCCCCCCACATAGTTTTTTTTACATTATATAAGACACGAATTAGGAAGAAAGTCCTAATAATATATATTGCCAATTCTTGTTATTGAAATATGATACTTAAAGTACTAAGCTGTCTTACAGATGTACATCAGAGTACTTGTGAAGTTGGAGAAATTATGCTCTATTAAAATTGCCTATATAATTTAGTTTTACATAGAAGCTTTTTTAAGGACTTGATAAAGTCAAATTTACTTTTACTTAGTAATATCTTTTTCTATCTCTTTATGTCTATAATTATAATTGGTAATATTCTTAATACTACTTACATAAGTTTGTTTATTAAATTTCAATGTAGTAAACCACAGTAACACAAAAAGACAAATTTAAATAGAATAATGTGCTTTTTAAGAGGTAGCTATCATTGTATTGTAAAAAGGGATGTGTAAAAGTTTTTTAATCAATGATGGCAACATCTGGGATTTACTAATTCAGATCAGTTTTTATGTAAGTGAATTTCTAGAAGCTATGAATTTTTTCAGCCATCTTATTTAAAGTGTACTTCAGTTCACAAGAGAACAGTGTTTTATTCTTCATTTTGTGATACTACTTAATCTTTACCGAATTTTCCCATATAAAGTAGCCTCATACCATTAAAAATAAAGAAAAAAGGGCAAATCTTTCATTGCAACTTCTCTCAATTTGAATTGCTTTCTTTTGATCTTCAAAGAAGAAAATGACCCCTTCAAAGCATGAATCGAAGAGAAAGCTTTTGAGTAAAAAGATATAGAAATAATATGGAAGTTATTGGCAAATTTCTGCCCCGGGGTACCCTAGAATAATTTTTCTTCACATTCTAATTGCAAATATTGTAGCTTTTTAGAAATAAAATATATTGCCTTTTAAGGAAGAGTCTATAAGTGAAGGACAAAGTTGCAAGGAAATCCATGGACTAACTCTTGTGGCCACCCTAAGCACGTGGGACCAGAGCACTGCTGCATTGTATGGTCCAAACATTAGCCAGCCAGTTGAGTAATGCTAGAACCATCCTGCTAGCATTAAACTTACCTTTATTCTGGCAATAGGAGTGATTGAATTTCATAGTAAATTAGTTAGTGAGCAAAAATATTCCTTCAACTTCTAGCAAATGTAGTGCCGAATATTTGATGACTTGAAACTTGTGAGGAAAGACATAGCATCCAAAACAATAGTGGAAATTTTATGAATATGAAAGCAAAATAATATATGAAACCACTCACAAAAAAGAAATAAGAAATATGACCTTCTTCATAAACACATGTTAAATAATATAAAAATTAACAAGCAAAATGTTTTATATTATTTTCAACATTATTCTAATTCAGTAAAGTGTCACTGCCTCATAAATATTACACTAGCCACTGGTTCACAGGGTGCATATCTACTGAAATATTTAGGTAAGGATCAAAGAAAAACTTCAGGTTGATTTTGCTATGATGTCTGCTCTGTGCCCAGGTTTTATTCCTCTGAATTATTTAACTATCAATATTATTAGAAAATAAGAGTCTTCTCACAGAACAGAATGATACAAGCAACAGCAGACACAAAGAGCTGGCAAGATAGCTCACTGGTGGAGAATACGCCTTGGATGTGTGAGCTTCTGAATTCAATTACCAGTGCCATGAAAATATTTTTTAAAAACCAAAAATGTTATTTTCCTTAACACTAGTCTTAGACATGTCTTTGGAGACCTAAAAACAAGAGTCTGCCTTTTATATGAATTCACTATTTGGTCTTGAATTATTTCAAACCAAATTACTGGGGGAAAAAATCTTCGTTACAATTATTTAAACCCTGTAATATATCATTGTTTTATGCACAAATGCTAAATATTATGTTATATTTATGTGGGCTATAGTTTTATAAAACACATTTTTATCTTTATAACTTTCAATTGAAGTAACACCAAATTAATGCATTATATGTTTGATATTGATTTGTTATACAACAACAACTGTATAACCCATATTAAGTAGGTCAATGTAACACTTGAAATCATAAAATTCAGTACAGAAAATAGGCAATATTTTCCTTAACACTAGTCTTAGACATGTCATTGGAGACCTAACTCCAATAAGAAAGGAAACCATTGGAAAACAAAATAAAACTACAGCAAACTAAAAATTTCATTCATAACTACAGCAACAAAAAGGTATATACCAAGAGAAAAAAGAAAAAGAAAAAAATCTAGTTTTCCTTTGCAAAAAGGTCAAAAAGTATCCTGATAATGTTTTGTCTTTCAAAAACAATAAAGATATATTTATTAAAATTATTTCCTATCAGTTTTATCACTGTCATTAAGAAAACCTAATCTAGCTTTAGGAAACTAAGTTTTACTTATAGTTCTGAAATTTTGCTACTGTTTTTAAAGCGATTATGGAGTATTGTTTCTATTAAACTTTAAAATACCTGTGAGACAATATTTTCCAGAAGCCAAAATTACAAAGAAAAAGAATCTTAGCTAATAAGAGGGAAAGAAAACATGGCAGGTATTAGGAGAGCTTTTTGGGAATACAGCAAAATGCACAAATATTTAATAGTCTATTATAATAGAACTGTTGAAGCATTGATGCGCTTTATACATCAGTAGGATAAGAGCCCTCCTCTCATACAAAACATTTTAAAGAAATATGAGTGAATTAATGGATGAGTGAATAAATTCTTAATTGATCTTTTTTTTGGTCATAAAATGGAAAAGTTCAAGAGTCATGTCTGAGATTCATACAATTAGGATTACTTTTCAAAACTCAAGAAAAGTCCAATAAATAAATTATTGTTTAAAGGATCAACTATTATTGATCTCCAAAACCTAGAATTAAGGTAAAATATAAAAGATAATTTCAGTCAAACGGATTTAGGGCTAGAGAGAGAGACAGACAGACAGACAGACAGACAGAGAGGCAGACAGACAGACAGACAGAGAAAGAGAGAGAATGAGAGAGCTCAAGGGCTCAAGAGCATGCTGGAGGCCCAGGTTGACACTGTGAAACAGCATTATCCCCCAAGCATCTCAAGCAGTGAGCCCTGAGCAATGTGCTATTAGTAGGCCTAGAGATCTGGCAGATTCCCCCACTCAAAAAAACTGTACATATATTATATATATACATATATGTATTTATGTAGAGAGTAACTCGTTCTCTACAGATATATATATATATACATTATATGCATATATATGCTCTAGCAGTTATTTTCACAAGAATAAACAAATGAAAATACATAGTTTATATTCTATATTTTACATGGTATCACTGTACCCATATTGCAGAATATGCCAGTTTTGAATGTAAGCAACATGTTAGAGAAAGGTCAATAAATTAGCTAATACATAACAAAGTTTGCACTCACACCTAGAATGTCTAGACACAGTGCTCAGAAAGCTTAAGCTCTATGTGCGCTTATCTGCAAATAGAAAACATAGTAGTCTGTACCTAAGGGGAAATATAAAATGGAGACTTAACATATGGCAAAACAATATAAAACAATATAAAGCCCATCAAAGTCACAAACTACTGATGAGATTATGTTCATGGATTTAAATTTACTTGATTTGGGGAGTGAAGAGGGCACTTGTGACTGTGCTCAGGGATTACTCCTGACCCTGTGCTCAGAGACCACTCCTGGCAGGGATAGGGAAGACCATATGCGATGTTTGAAATCTAACTTGGGTCAGCTGCCTGCTGTTCTATCTTTCTGGACTGATGCATTTAAACTTAAACAGGGCAAAGACAAGGACCAAAATGCTGAACAAATATATATATATATATGTATATATATATATATACATACATACATATATATATAGAGAGAAACCACATAATTTAAGTTTTAACAAAAACAGTGAAAAGACCAGGAGTTTTCTAATTTTTTGTCATAACATCAATAGTTGAATAGTGCTTAAAGTTCACATTTTTGAACTTTTTTTTAAACTTAACTGAAAACCATTAACTAAGCATGTCTTACTATGCAGGAGAAAATTATTCAAATGGTATATATTTCTATCTTATTTCTAACTGACATGGGACAAAATATGTAACTTTTTTTGTCTGAAATTTGTCATGCCTAAATATGCTTTGAGTGCTTTATTGTAATAGAAAGTACACAGAAATAGTTCAGTTCCTAAAATATGCCCAGTAAATGGATTTTTCATGAACTGTTTAGTGACATTGAAGGCTTAATTTAACTTTATTTCCCTGAACTGCTTTAGCTTAGAAATAAAGCGTGCACAATTGTAAAAGAGATGCAATTAAATAGATAAATCAGTCAATGAAAACTGACTGAAATCCAAAGAGGCATAGATTTCTTCATGATGTTAGATCCTCTTCTGTTGGTGAAAGAATTATCACTTTATTCTTTTTTAATATGCATCCATGTAGTTAATTCTAAAAGTTACCAACTAACTTATTATATATTTAATAACATTAAATTTTAGAATTTATTTAAGTGAATTCATTCAAAGAAATTGCAAGTGGAAACTAAGCCAGGGCAGTAAAATAAAAAACAACCTCAAATTTCTAGTTATGAGTAAAAAAAATGCAAGGCATTATTGAGAAATTATTTCAAGAACATTTTTTTAAATTTACCACATTTATTACAGTTCTTTGATCAGAACTGGAGCAATAGCACAGCAGAATGGGCGCTTGCCTTGCATGCAGCCGACCTGGGTTTGATTCCTCCTTCCCTCTCATAGACCCATTCAAGCTACCGAGAGTATCCCTCCTGCATGGCAGAGCCTGGCAAGCTACCCATGGGGGTATTCAATATGCCAAAACCAGTAACAAGTCTCATAATGGAGACATTACTGGTACCCTCTCAAGCAAATCGATGAACAGTGGGATGACAGTGCTACAGTGCTACAGAACAGAACTTATTGCTGGTTCTGTGCTCAGGAATCATTCCCGGTAGGTGTTACACCAAATTAGGTACTAGGGATTGAATCCAAGTTATCCACATGCAAGGCAAGTGCCCTACCCACGTTCATTTCTATAGCCCCATGAATTAAAATATTTTAGCTGAGTTAGAAAATTTACCAAATGCAGAATTGAGATAAGCATGTTGATCTCTTGCTTTCCATAGGTTTTGTGTGTTTCTATGAAGTTAAAAAAGCAAATATGAACATTATCACAATCACAATCACAATATCCCATTAATCACCGATTTCTCGGACGGGCTCAGTAACATCTCATTTTATCTGTTCCCTGAGATCTTAGAAGTCTATCTCGACTCGGCCCTCCTAATGATGTTGCACTGGGGGCTCTTCAGGGACAGGGGAATGAGATTCAGCTTGTTACTGGATTTTGCATATGAATACACCATGGGAAGCTTGCAAGGCTGTTCCATGTGGGCAGGAAACTCTCAGAGGATTGCCAATTTCTTCTAGAGGGAGAAGTAGGCTAAAGATATCTTAAAAGAGTTTGCTTTTAAGTCTCTCTGGATGTTGGCTGTTGATGGGATTACACACACCTGGGTTCCTCTGCCAGCACCTTCATGCATGAGGCCTGTCTTAACGTGTGAAGAGGGGCCTCCAGCATGGCTGCAACTAGGTTCTGGCGGCCTTTGGCTGCCGGGAGCTCTGCTTGGGGTGGGGAGGGAAGCTGGAGCCCATCCCCTCCGAGGAGCCTCGGGGAAGATAGCCAGGCATGCGGGCAAGAGACTGTCATGAACATTATATATTTAAAACAAACCCTAGCTCTTGAAAACTCTAAGGTGCCCTCAGAAGGGGTTGGACATAGTCCTTCCTGCCAAAGCCCTAACAGCCACATATGAATCCCACAGTTGCTGCTGCCAATGGCCCAACTCCACTGATTTATGACTAACCTCTGCAACGATGCCAATCTGCCAAAAATTCTAGGTACACTGGATTTCAGGCTAGAACTCGGGTCTTTTTGGAGTGTGGGCCAGCAGCCTTTCCCCACCCCTACCCCCAGTACTTCTAGAATCCCCTGCAGCCACATTCACATCCCACAACCACTACCAAGTAAACTCACAGCCCAATTACATATCTTGGAGTGTTATCTCCAAATTCTACAATACTGACATCCTAGTAGGAGTGCTCCAAATTAGATGGGGGAGTAACATAGAAGCAAATTGCCTTTAATAAACAACACAGAAGGGTCAACTAACAGTGGATGACTTAGTAAAACCTCAAACGAAGATTTTTGAACCCATGATGTAATATAACTATTTTCACAAATTTTCTTTTATGGAAGTATTTTAATAATTCCATTGGTTTAGTTTTAACAAGCAATGTAAGAAAGTTATTATCACTCCTTGGCCTTTTGGCCAAGTGCAAAAACTTACTGTGTGCCTGATGAGGCAGCAGGCTGTGATATGGTTGGAAAAATGAGACAATGGTGGAGAGAAGGTCACACGGTGGTGGGATTATTGTTGGAATATTGAATTCCTGTAACAACTTTATTAAGAACAACTTTGTAAAAAAGGGTGTTTACATTAACTGTTACCTAATGGCACTATGCTGGTCTTATGGCACTATGCTGTATTTTCGTAATAAAATCACTATCTTTCATATTTATTCTTTAAAAAATTAAAAATTCTACCAATTTCAGTACTAGTCAGTAGTGGCATGATGATTTAAAATGCTTAATGAAAATAATTTTCTATCTGAAAGTTTGGTTTATATTAATGTCTGCCACTTCACAGCTCATTATCTTGAAATTGTCCCCTCTAAGAGAATGAAATGTTCAAATGTTCATATGAATAGCTTTAAGCAGAGTGCTATTCCCAGAAATCATTAGTTCTGCTTTGCTGTTTTCCTTTGAAAGTTTCCTGGATCTCAAACTAAGTGTCTTGGCTTATGAAAATAAAAGCTAGTTTGTTGCTGGAAATAGTTATCCTCTCATAATATTTTACTATGTTATCTTTTTCTCCAGAGGGAAAATAGTTCCAATTAGTCTCTTATGTTGATGTAGTGGATCTAGTCTTTTATTTGAGTTTTTACTATTTTGAAAATAAAAGTTTATGTTTCCAAGAAAACAGAAGCTTTGTTTCAGATTTGCTGTGAGTACATTCAAAATATAGTCTACATTTGATTCTTTATGCATAATATAGCCAATTAATTTCTATATAGAAGAAACAGGTGTTTGAGGGACTGAAGAGATAGTATTGCAGCAAGGTGCTTACTTTGCACAGTCAATCCAGGGTTCAATTCCCACTGCCCATACTCCTGGTCCCCTGAGCACTATCTGGAATGATCTCTGATTACTGAGCCAGGCATAAGCCCTGAGCACAGCTGGGTGTGACCCCCAAACAAAAACCAAAACAAATCAGAACAAAAAAAAACCATGTATTTCCGTGATTAATTTCCAAATAACTGGTCACTCTATAATTAAATTTTTTTTCAATTTTTAAGGTTTATCCATTTAATTTAATTAATTTAAATGCATTTGATTAATGTATTTTATGTTTATTCTCTTCCTTCTTAATCTGTATGCTAACCATCAAGACTGGTACTATTATACCTAATTCTTGCAGCTACTCTACACTTTCTAAAAATGTTAGCACTTCTGAATTTTCAAACAAATGTATCAGAACTTTATGAGAAATGCTGTTAAGTATTTAGGGACACTTATGGGTTTTTTTGTTTGTATGTCATTGTTTGTTCTCAACAAAATTAATGAAATGTCTTATTTGTTGTCAATAGAATTAATGAAATGTCCTATGGCAACTCCAAGACCATTATACTTGTTTTAATGTGCCTGTATGATTGACATTTTTGCAGGAGTAGAATATGAATATTGTCTGACTCTTATGTTAAGTGTAATGACTTTTCCATATGAGAGCATAATGAATTTTTCAAAAATATAGTCAAGTGAAGCAATATATCAAATGCCTTTCATTGGTTTTATTCAACATTCTCTCTGAAAATAAAAACAATAATAATGTAATCATGTACATAGTTTGTGATTATCATATGCTAATATTGACATTTAAGAAGTTCAAGCAGATATTTCTGTAAATGGAGAA
Organism: Sorex araneus; assembly: GCF_027595985.1. Classification (NCBI taxonomy): domain Eukaryota; kingdom Metazoa; phylum Chordata; class Mammalia; order Eulipotyphla; family Soricidae; genus Sorex; species Sorex araneus. The sequence goes on along the minus strand of NC_073313.1, from coordinate 221,023,210 downwards.
ACTGTTTTAATCAAAATCTAGAATTGAATATGCTAAATGCTATGAGAGAGTGTACAAGTAAAGAAAGAATCACATATAACTGAGAAAAAATCTTTTATCTGCCTTGAAGAATCCAGAAAGCTTTCAAGGAGAAAGAATTTTAGTTCTTGAATTTAAAAATAAAAAAAGACACCACAGTCTGGGGCAATAGTTTGAGTCATATTAAGCTGTTTTGGAAAAATGTGCTTGTTTGAGAAACAGTTTTTTTTTTTTTCTTTTTGGGTCACACCCGGTGATGCACAGGGGTTACTCCTGGGTCTGCACTCAGGAATTACCCCTGGCAGTGCTCAGGGGACCATATGGGATGCTGGGAATAGAACTCGGATTGGCTGCGTGCAAGGGAAAGGCCTTACCCGCTGTGCTATCGCTCCAGCCCCAGAAACAGTCTTCTTATGGTGGGCTGGAGTGATTTTATGAAAAGTTAAAGTAGACAGTTTGTAAATATTTTTCCTATAATGATTTTTATTTCACTTACTTGAATGCTATATTATTTTCTTTCTTTGACATATTCTGACTTTATCTTTTTTCAGGTATGTGTGTACAACTTATATCTAATATTTAAAATATTTTTTTCTAGTCTAAGTACGTATCACTTGTATCACTTGTAGTCCCGTTGATCTTCGATTTGCTTGAGTGGGCGCCAGTAACTTCTCCATCTGTCCCTGTTGCGTGCAAGTGCAGCCCAATGATATCTGCTTGCTCCAGGAACAGAAAGAGCTTCAAATCGTTCATTCAGGGATTTGACGAAGAAATCTGACCATCTAGTTGGTGGGTAGCCACAAGGTCTTCTGACGTCCCGTGGAATCCATCGGTAACAGCTCTAGTCCAGCGGTCATCTCTGAATCGCATTACATGACCGGCCCATCTGATTTTTGATGCCTTGGCAAACGAGACAGCATCCCTGATTTTTGGCCGTCGATGAAGGTCCAGATTCCTCTCTCACTTGAGTGGGACATGATATTCCCAGCATAGCTCTTTCGATTCCTCTTTGGGATACCCTAATAGCATTCTCATCCTGCTTGCGTAGGGCCCAGGTCTCTGAGGCATATGTTAGTGAACGGTAGAATCGAAAAGATGTGCCCGGAGTTGGAGGTTCTTCGTTCTCTTAACCACTTCTTCGACACTCTTGAATGCATTCCACGCTGCTCTCTTCCTCCTGCGCAGTTCTGGCACCAAGTTCTTCCTCATGTTGATTTCTCGATCCAGGTACACATAGCTGCTGCATTCGGAGATGATCGTTCCATTGAGAGCAAATGGAGCTTCAGGGACCAGTTCATTTTTCATGAACATCGTCTTGTTGAAATTCAGCTGCAATCCAACCTTTCCACACTCGTGGTCGAAGTCAGGCAGCACTTGTGCCGCTTGGCTAATGTTTGGTGTTATGAGTATGATGTCATCAGTGAAGTGGAGGTGGTGTAATTGCCGACCGTCTATCTTCACTCCCATTCCTTCCCATTCCAGTTGTCGCATGATGTTCTCAAGGGTGGCACTGGAGAGTTTCCGTGAAATGGTATCACTCTGCTGCACTCCTCTCTTTACATCAATGATCACTTCCTTGTAGAATGGTGAGATCCTGGTGGTGAATCCACAATACAGCTCTCGGAGGATTTTGATATACTGAGTTTGAACACCCTGTTTGGCCAGGGCTTCAATGACCGCCTCAGTCTCAACAGAATAGAAGGCCTTCTTTAAGTCAATGAATGTTAGACAGAGCGGCATCTTGAACTCTCGCGAAACTTCAATGAGTTTGGTCACTGTGTGGATATGGTCTATCATGCTGAATCCCCTTCGGAATCTGGCTTGCTCTAAGTACGTAAAGATTGATCACTGCAGCTTTAATTTGTAGTTGTTAATTTCATTTTATGTGAGGGATAATAATTTCAGGCAACGCTATTTCTATGAGTAATCTAGGTAGTTTTCTTCTTTCCAGAGCTGACTCTTGATTTTCTGTCTACAGTGTCTTGAGGTAATTAAGTTGGTGTTTAATATTATTTAAAAAACATTCATTGTCTCTTACATATAGATGTATAAGTGGTAGAAGTGAGAACAGAAAAGCTTGGTGTTTAGAGTCATTTGCAATATTAAAGCAAATAGTGACTGTGAAAGGTAACAGCACAGTTTTAGGGTTATATTTTCAGAAGTAATCAGATGTAAGATTTTATGTGGTGTGTGTTCACTCTATTTCTTTTTGATTTTTGGGCCACACCTGGCTGTGCTTAAGGATTCCTCCAGGCTCAATGCTCAGGGATCACTCCCAGCTGAACTAAGGTGATTGTATACTCTATTCAGAATCAAAACCAGGTGGGCCACATGCAAGGCAAATGCCTAACCTTTTGTATTTTCTTTCCAGCCCTAGATGTGTTTTGATTGCAGAGATGAATTTTCTGAAGTGTTTATAGGAGCAATAGCACAGCTGTTGGGCGTTCGCCTTTCAAGTGGCCGACTGGAGTTTGATTCCTCTGCCCCTCTCAGAGAGCCTGGCAAGCTACCAAGAGTATCGAGCCCACATGGCAGAGCCTGGCAAACGTCTCATGCATATTGGATATGCCAAAAACAGTAATAATAAGTCTCTCAATGAGAGATGTTACTGGTGCCCGCTTGAACAAATCGATGAGCAACGGGATGACAGTGACAGAATGATCCTAGACCTTCATGAACTAGGATTTGAATACATCCCCATTAACAATTTAATCTTTCCAAGATAGATGTGTATATAGTTATGAGAAATTCGGTGGAGCAAATATTACCCTAATTTCAAATATTAACTTTTAAAATGTATTATTATCACTATAATTTTGATTTAGGGGCAATTTGCTGCATTTAAGGATTACTCCTTGCTGTGTGTTTGGGGTCACTCCTAGTGGCACTTGGGGAACTGTTTGTAGTGCCAGGGATCAAACTTGGATTGGCTATATTCAAGGCCAACATCTTACTTCCTGTACTATCTCTCTGGCTGGTTTTACCTTTTTTCTTTTGCTATTTTTCAAAACCTCAATATTTGAATGAAGTATGGGCTCAGAGACTGTCTATCAAGACACTGAGAGACTGAGGATAAAAACAGACTTGAGAGAATTTGCAATGTTTCAATTTATCTATAGTTCGATGGAAATGTCTAAAAACTACCCATTCTAGTCTTGAGTACAGGAGAATTTTTGGCACTGACTATGTAAAATAAGAACTCATTTTAACAGAGGTATTTAGTGTAGAGGGACTGGAACGATAGCACAGTGGGTAGGGCATTTGCCAAGAATGGGATGACAGTGCTACAGTGCTTTTTAGTGTAGAATGCTAAGGTCAACGGAAGATTTAAGGACAAGTGGTGATGAGGAGTGATCTGTTTTTATAATCCAAGAAGAAAAGGAAGAGGCAGCTAATGATAATGAAAAGAAGCTGCTACCATGGAAGAAGAAAAAACATTTTATCATTGACACCAAGGAAAAGGACATTTCCCAAGAAGAAACAGATTGTCAGTTAGTGCTTATAGTTAAATTCCAATCAGAATCAAGGGGATATAGAGTGAAATAGTGGGCAAAAGTTTTCTACATGAATATTATTACTGAATAAGAAAACCAGCTAGTTTCCTCACTGTCAGGTGGATAAAGTTCCAAAAATTCTTTTATTTTTTAAATTTTTTATCAATGAATCACCATGAAGTACAGTTACGGACTTACAAACTTTTGTACTTGCATTTCAGTCATACAATGATCTGTACCCATCGCTCCACCAGTGCCCAGTCTCCACCACCAATGATCCCAGTATCCCTCCCACGTCCCTCAACCTCATCCTCCCATTCCATCCTACTTCTGTGGCAGGGCATTCTCTTTTGATCTCTCTCTTCTTTTAAGTTCCTAAAATTCTTGACCATGAAATTTTCTTCAGTGAGGATTATCATACCATAAGACTTGTTCTAAGAAAAAGTCTTATAACAATCTAATTTGTGTAGCATTTATCAATTTCTCTAAATTGTGCTTGTTTGAGGGGTTTCAAAGTTAGTTTCCTGATTTTACCTCAGTACCTCTGCAGAATATAAATTCAGTAAGACAAATTTTGTGATTTGAAATATGGACCAATGAGAAACAATGATTCTTCAATCTTTTAATTCCTTTTTAAAAAGGGATGTAAAAATCTTCTGTGGAGTTATACAAGTTTAAAAAACTTGAAATTAGTACAGGGATTTCACAATTGTAAATTTCTTTGGCTCTAAGGGCCAGATTCAATTAGCTAAGAACTTAAGTCTAAATTGCTACCTATTCAATCAATGGAGTATGACAGATTTTCCCCCCACCCCCTTCATTTTCTCATTTCCAGGGACAAGATGTTGAAAGAAACATCCTAGATTAATTACATTTTAGAAAGACAGGGTGCTCCTTCTCTTCTTTTTAAACATTAATTGGCAGGGGATTTACTTTTAATTTACAAAGAAGGGTCAACTTATTACATTAAGCAAAGACACAATGTGAACTTTCAGAATAAGCCAAATTCATGCTGGGTCTAACCTAGTTTGAATTCCTAGCTTGAATTCCTATTGTTTTCAAAGAAAGCACTTATGTACAATATACCTAAATATGTTTCTTTGGGGTCAGAATCTCCTCAAGCCCATAATAATATTTCCCAAATTGTTATAATCCACTTAGCAAAATATTAGTAGTACAATCTTTAAATGCTATTTCCTTTTCCTCTTTTGGAAATCAGTCAGAAAATTTTATGTAGTTGATTTTATCATAAACTGTGATTTCACCCTTTGTATTCGAATCATTGAGTTGGCAGTTGAACATTTTGGATGATTACCCCTTTTCTTTACATCCTTAGTTGTAAAGGTTAAGATATTTTATTAAAATGCATAGAAGTACCTTGACTCTAGTTTACACCTAAAATATTTCTAGGAGAATAAAACTTCTGGCAATATTTAGCATAAATAACTTTAAAAATGACAAAATTCTAATATCAAGTTATTAAGGATAATATAATTCCTAACATATGATAAAGAAACCTATAAAATGATATTTTCAATTCTTAAGAATTTTATAGGTCCCACTGAGTAAACTCACCATTTATTAATAGAATATAAGTAAAAATTGATCCAAATTGGCTACATATACAAGGGAGAAAGCACAGATGTTTGAAATAGAATTTTAGAAAAGAATTTTATGTATTTTAGATTTTCTCACAAGGGGTACTCGGGGTAGTATTATTCCGGTATATACTCAGCTTATCTGTGAGAATATGACAGTTCAGTGCTTGGGCCCATATAGGTGCTGCTTGGGTATAGAACTGCTAAGGGCCACCAATGTCATCCTGGTGGTGGCTGGAGGCTACTGAAGCTCTTTCCAATGGTGTTCAGTGTCAGGGTTAAACTAAGAACATTATGCATGCAAGGCTTGCACACCAGTCCTTTTAACTATCTCTCTGGACTTAGACTCTGTATTTTTTCTGTTATGCTAAAACTGATTTAGGCTTCAAATTTTATATTCTCTTAGCTGTAAGCTAGATAATCATTTTGACAGTTTGTCCCTAAAACAAGTATGAGGAAAATGCTCAATTAGTAATTCATTTCTTAAGAAAGATAACAAATTTATGCTCAGATTAAAATTTTAATATCAGGACTGTTGGTTACAGAAAAAAAATAAGCATTTCATAGTTTTAGGAGCTGGAATATTGGTAAACTTCAAGGGAGATTTTATGATGACTTTATTTAAGTAAATTTAGTTTGAATAAACATTATTTTTACTCAAACACCCTAAATACAAAGATTATTTATTTATAAAGATATGTCATCAATTTGGAGCACACATTAAATATAATGCAACCATCAAATGAAAAAACCCGAAACCCACAAAAATCCTATTCCTGAAATAGTAATCTTATTTATTGACATAAGAATTATTTTTATAATATGAAACTAGATGGTTTATTATTTGTGAGCAATGCCTACAATAACTTATAAGTGTTGTATGGTATTCTGTTTAGTCTATTTATCAAAGTGTCTTCTTCATTCCACTTTTTAAAAAATTATTGAATCACCGTGAGATAGAGTTACAAAGATTCAAGATTGAGTCTTAGTCATATAATGATTAAACACTCATCCCTCCACCAGTGCACATTTTCCACCACCAGAGTCCGCAGTATCTGTCCCACCAGACCCACCCAACCCCACCTCCTGCCTCAATGGCAGGCAATTTCCTTTTCACTCTCTCTCTACTTTGGGGACTTATGGCTGCCAATACACGCACTGAGAGGTCATTGTGTTTGGTCCTTTATCCACGTTCAGGACCCATCTCCCTTCCCGAGTGATCCCTCCAACCATCATTAACTTAGTGATCCCTTCTCTATCCCATCTGCCTTCTCCCCCATGAGGCAGGCTTCCAACTGTGAAACAATCTTCCTAGCCCTTGTCTCTACTGTCCTTGCATGTTAGTCTCATGCTATTATATATTCCACAAATGAGTGCAGTCATTTTGTCCCTGTCCCTCTCTTTCTTACTCATTTCACTTAGCATGATACTCTCCATGTCCAGCCACTTATAAACAAATTTCATGACTTCATCTTTCCTAATAGCTGCATAGTATTCCGTTGTGTAGATGTACCAATGTTTCTATAACAGGTGTCTGTTCCCAGACCCTTAGGTTGTTTCCTGATTTTGGCTATTGTGAATAGTGCTGCAATGAACATACAGGTGCAGATGTCATTTCTACTGCACTTCTTTACATCCCTGGGATATATTCCCAGAAGTGGTATTAGTGGGTCAAATGGAAGCCTAATTTCTAGGATTTAGGAATGCCCATTTGTTTTCCAGAAAGGATGGACCAGTCAGCATTCCCATCAACAATAAAAGAGAGTCCCTTTCTCCCCACATTTGTGCCAGCACTGATTGTTCTTGTTCTTTTTTATGTGTGCCAGTGTCTGTGGTGTGAGATGATACCTCGGAGTTGTTTTGATTTGCATCTCCCTGATGATTAGTGATGTAGAGCATTTTTCATGTGCCTTTGTCGATTTGTATTTCTTTTTTGAAGAAGTTTCTCTTCATATCTTCTCCCCATTTTTTGATGGGGTTTCAGATTTTTTCTTGTACAGTTCTACTAATGTTTTGTATATCCTAGATATTAACCCCTTATCTGATGGGCATTGGATAAATAATTTTTCCATTAGTGGGCTCTATCTGTATTTTGGTCACTCTTTTGAGGTACGGAATCTTCTTATTGTAATGTAGTCCCATTTGTTTATGTTTCTTTCCACTTGCCTGGTCTGTGGTGTTTCATCCATAAAGATGCCTTTAGCTTCAATATCATGGAGAGTTCTGCCAACATTTTACTCCATGTACTTTATAGGATTCAAATCTGATATTGAGGTCTTTAATTCACTTTGATCTGACTTTTGTGCCTGGTGCTAGAGAGAGGTCAGAGTTCGGGTTTTGCTGTCCAGTTTTCTCAGCACCATTTGTTGAAGAGGCTTTCCTTGCTCCGCTTTACTTTCATTACTCCTTTGTCAAAGATTAAATGATCATATATTTGAGAGAATATGACAGAATATTCAACTCTGTTCCATTGGTCTGCGGGCCAGTATCTATCCCAATACTATGCTGATTTAATTACTACTGCTTTGTAGTACAGCTTGAATTTGGGGAAGGTGATGCCACGATCTTCTTTTTCCCAACAATTGCTTTAGCTATCCATGGGGGTTGCTTTAGCTATCCATGGGGGGTTATTGTTCCATATGAATTTCAGGAGTGTTTTATCTATTTGTTTGAAGAATGTCTTGGCTATCCTTATAGGGACTGCATTGAATCTGTATAATGCTTTTGGGGAATAATATTGATCTTTTTTAAAAGGATCATATTGAGGAAAATATATGTAAAGAATTAAGTGTTATTATTTTCAAAAGGGCCAGAGCCTTACACGCGGCCAATTCCTCCATCCCTGTCGGAGAGCCTGGCAAGCTATTGACAGTATCTCACATCCATAGCAGAGCCTGGCAAGCTATCCGTGGCGTATTCAATATGCCAAAAAAATAACAACAAGTCTCACAATGGAGACATTTCTGGTGCCCTCTCGAGTCCATCGATGAGCAATGGGATGACAGTGATATAGTGATATTTTCAAAAGATGATGTTAGAGAGACAATACAAAGGTAAAGGTATTTGCCTTGCATATGACTGAACTAGGCTCTATCCCTAGCACTGCATGGTTTTCTAAGCACCACCAGGAACAACCTCAGAGCACAGTCATAAGGAGCCCTGTGATGTGTTATACACTTTCTTCTATCACTCACAAAATTAATTTATGACTGTAGAGTGAGCACAACAGGCAGAATACAGGCTCTGCATGCAGAAGACTCACCGTTCAGTCCCTGGCATGATCCCTCAGACACCACTGCGAATGACCCCTTGCACAGGGCCAGGAATAGACTCCAGCACTACAGGATGAAGCTCCCAAATATATATATATCTACATATATTTATACACAAGATATATTAAAGATTTTTAGTTTGGCATTACCTTGAGCTATGATTAACTTTGTTGGCTTTGGTTTTGGAATAACACCTGGTAGTGCTCAGGACTTACTCCCGGTTCTGTGCTCAAGGATCACTCCTAGTAGCGCAGCTCAGTGCCAGGAATAAAATGGGTTGGCTGCATGCAAAACAAGTATATTAACTTCTGTGCTATATCTCTGGTTAGCTAGCCTTTATTGGTAATGCTGGAACACGCTTGTTTGTCTTTACATATATGTTTTAATTGAATAGCTGATTTGTTCAAGTTTAAGTTTCCATAAATATATAATGTGTTTTTAAGTGAAAGAATCTGTATATCTCCTAGAGTTATGAATAAAATAGGTTATATAAGTATTCACTGATTTGAAATCTCAAAGCCGTTCGTGAGATATTATGAAATTTCAATGGTATGTTAAGCAATATATTTCAATGAACTGATGGCTATAGTGAAGTTGTGATAATTTCACAAAAATAGTATATAAATTTGAATGCAGGTAGACATGTCTCAATGCAAACATTCAACTAAACAAGAAATGTTTTCTTTGTTTTTCCATTAAATTAAATATGATTAAAAAACATCCTCTTGGACATGAAATACAGTTATGTTATGCTGACTAGGGCAGCAGAGAATTATTTATTAGAGGATCACATAATAAAGCACATAATGCAATATTAATATTATCATTTATTCAAATCTTCACAGTCACTGATCAGAAGACAGTCTCTCAAGTTTGTGATCTTTTGACAATACATGAATCTGGGTCTTTCTGGAAGGAGACATGCATTCATGTGGGAGAGTTAGGTACTTCAAGTCCAGATGCCCTGGGCGCATGATCAAGCACTTTCCTCTGAGGAGCTGACAATCTTTAGAGCTAGGCCAGGCGAGTGGATGTGGTACAGAATTTCAATTTCACTTTGAATTTTTCAGAAGAAACATAATTTCTGTTGAGTAAAGTACACAGTGCATACTTTCATTTTTTGTTTTCATCTTTTAACGTACATATATTTAAATTTACCTTAATCTCCTATATTTGTTAAATCTGAGATACAGTTAGTAGTACATAATCCCCACTATTAGGATCTTTCATCGTACTTCAGTTTTCAGTTGAGTTACAGAAATTTCAGATAGATTAATAAACTTCTAAGTCCAGTTATGAAATAAGATATACATTTTGAAAGATAAATGAAATATAACATGACTTGAGTGTCTTTCTGCAGTCGTATAAGGCATAACATAAAAGATTTACTGATTTGAAACATTGAAAGGGAAATATGTAGTAGTAAAGCTTTTTATTTTTCAAAACTGACTTGTTCTTATTTTATATAGGCCTAAAAAATTATTGGTATTATGAGGCTCATGAAGTGTGATATTCATAAATGCTCATAGAAAGTCTGGGTTTTCAGCTAATTCAACAAAGATGAAGTAATAATTTTGCCTTGTTCTTTAGATCATATAAAGGTAAGCTTAATTTTTTTCAATGTACTATTTCCTGTTTTCTGTAATGTAGAATTTAAATCATATTCTTTACTGCACTTTGAACATTCTTATACACAATGTTTGCTTATTTATATAGTAAAATCATTAGCTTCTAAATGAATTATACTTTTTCAAACTCCTCTGATACACAGAGAATTGAAAATTTGGATCAAGCATTAGCATCTATATTTTTAAAATGAAAATCAAGGGCTGGGGTGATAGTAGAGCAAGTATATTGTTTTCCTTGCATTTCCCTGACATGAGTTTGATCACCACCACTACAGGTGGTCTCCAAGCCCTGTCAGAGCTGCACTCTGAGCACAAAACAAGAATAAGTCCTGACCATCATCAGGTGTGTCCCCAGAATAAAATAAAATAAAAGTGGGATAAATGTAGATTATACGTAAATTTTAACAATCAACTTTTCCATTTGATATAATTAGTGAATCAAATTAACATTTATATATATTAATATAAATTTAATATTATGTAAACAAATATTATATGTAACATATATTTTATGTCTTATATAAAATATATAATTAGATATTTTAAAGCAGTTTTTCCCCATCTCTAAAGCAAAGTGTATCTGAGAAGCTAGGTGAATATTTTGAAAAAAAAAAAAAAGAAGTCTTAGCTAAGGATTTATACATATTTAGAAAGTAGCTTAGATAATGCTTTAAAATTGCCTTGACAACTTTATCTAATAATGATGAGTAAGCATATAATTCAAACATTTCAAAGACAATTGACTTCTTTAGAACATGAAACAGAGTTTCTTAAAAAGAATCAACATCTCATAATGACTTGATAGCCTGCATAACAATATTTTTCAAAATTCCCACTTAACCCCCAATGCAATTTATTTCTCTTTTATTTTCATCATATAATTAATAATATCTTATTCTACACTATTGTGCCCAATGCTGGAGATAGCATATTTAATATTTCTAATGACACTGTGAAATTTGAACTTTATTTTAGGCAAATAGTAAGTGAGCATATCTTCTGTTAGAAAGTTACCAGGGAGTCTTGACTTTTGCAGGAGAACATAGGAAAGATGTCAACCACACAATCCTCAAAACCTTTATGGTGGGAGTGTTTTTAATGTGTCTGAATGCTTTATCTCCAGAAATTATCAATGATTGAAAATGACCTGAGAAACATGTTGTGAAAAGATAGAATGTATACATATGTGTCCTTAGCATTGCTTTGGTCACTAATTTTTTTTATCAGATATGGTAGAATATTTGTGTGAGATGTAGCACTATTAATATTTTCACAGCAGCATCAGAGTTAAGCTTAAATGTCCAAGGTCAGAAATAGGACATGTGGTTGCCCAGGTATATTGTATTGTAAAGCAGCTTTAGAAGACTAGAAAAATCATTTTCTGCAGGCCAGATTTATTCCTAGCTTGTAATAAAACGGTTAATTTATACTTTGACATTTAAATATATAGCATTATTACCCATGAAATTTCACTTCCAGAGGTCTTTGATATTCAATTTTAGTCATAATATCAAACAGTGGTAAAGTGACAGGGAAGTTACTTCTATCTGCTGAGCAAGATAGATTTTCCTCATCTTAGCAGACATTGACTCTAGAAGTCAATTTTTTCAGGTGCCAGATGAAATCTCCACCTCTTCTTTCAGATCTGCAAAAGGTAAGTGTATTCTAATGAGTATTCTCCATTCAATGATAAAGTGATGAAAAATGCAAATACGGCCCAAGACTGTAATAGAAAAAGCAATGAGCCAGCCTTGCGTGACAGGAGGAAGGAAAAAATAAGAAAAAACTTATTTTAGTAAGAAAAAATGACCCCAATAGTGTTTTCTATTCATCTCAGCTATTTGATTGCTGGAATTGTAATAGAAAATATTGTATTATATATTTTTCCTTCTTTCTGGGAACTTGACAACTATATATGAAATGTACACTGTCCCATAAGAGTAATAGTCAGTCATTTACTGAGCAAAATATATTAGTATTAAGAATGGCTAAAGAAATATTTAACAGAAATAATTCCATTTCATTAAACTTGACATTTGTATAATGGTATGATGTAATGATGTATGGTGTAATGATAGCTAATGGAGATTTAATGCCTAAATTCAAGGACACAAGACTATTTTTACTTAGATAATTGATTACAATATGTTCATTTGAAATAGTATGTATGTAAAAATACTATTGAAAGGTTTTATAGACAGCTTTATAGCTTGTAATATATTTAAACATAGTATGTTAACATAGTTAACATTGTATGTTAAACATAGTATGCTAAAATGCTGTAAATTGGAGCTGGAGCAATAGCATAGCGGGTAGGGTGTTTGCCTTGCACACGGCCGACCCAGATTCAATTTCCAGGATCTCATATGGTCCCCTGAGCACCGCCAGGGGTGATTCCTGAGTGCAGAGCCAGGAATAACCCCTGTGCAATGCCAGGTGTGACCCAAAAAGAAAATAAAAGCTGTAAATAGATCCTCTTTGTTGATAGAAATATTTGTGACAGGTATAGTCATTAAATTTACAATTTTCTGTTACTGTTTCTTTTTTTAATCCCCCAAATTTTGTGAAATTGTTTAAAATTATTATTCCTTGTTGAAGGCACTTTTAGTAGTGAAGAAATACTCATAAACATTAAGAAAAACCATTAATTTGGTCCCAAGGGACCGAACCCCGCAGCCGACCTCCACAACCCAACCTCCACCACAATCTAGGCCTCTTTCCACATGCTCAGGCAGAGCTTCACATTTGAGCAAATTTCCACAGAACCCAGGTATTGTGGAACTTTGTGACCTTAGACTCTGGGCTCAACAGGATTCGGGAGCAATCCGCTGCCTTCTTCACCCAGTTTCCAGTAGCCCAGGGGTCACATCCATAAGCCACCTCCTACTGGTGCCAGATAATCTCCACATTGGCCACCGTTCAGAACTCACGGCTGCTTCTCCTGGAAGGGAGCACAAAATAAGGCCCCCATAACCATGCTACCGAACTCTGCCAGGCTGTTTTCACTCAGGGCTCTCCAGAGAGGGGTGGGTGAGAGCCTTCCTTGCCCCAAGGGACCCAGCCTCAGCAGCTGACCTCCACAACCCAACCGCTGCCATGCTCCAGATCGCTTTCCACATCCTCAGGCCAAGCTTCATATATGAGTGAACATATACTTAAACTACATAGCCATGAAAGCAGTTTTTAGAAATAAAGAATGGGAGCTAGAAAGATAATGCAGCAGATAGGGTGCTTGCCTTTCATGCACTGACTTCAGCTCTATCCTGAAACCACATATCCCTTGACTGCCAAGAGTGATCCATGAGTGCACAACCAGGACACATAAGGACTACAGATTAAAATATTTAAACTGTTGAAGACACAGCATAAAGCAATACAATGCTCGATGAAATTCAGGAGAAAAGATCAGACCATAGTTTACTAGAATATATTGTATAGAATATGTATATATATATATATGTATATATGTATATATAGCGAGAGAGAGAGAATATAGAATATATTGTAGAGAACACTGCTACTCTTCTCTCTTTGAGGTCTTCATTTATCACTTCTCTGCACAACTTTGCAAGCTTGGACGTTAGCTTACGATTGCCTGAAGCTCGCACCACCACGTTGATGAAGGAGCTCGAGAATTTCCAAAGACAGGTATGTTTTTGTGGCTTTTTCTCTCTCGGTTCTCGCACAATCATGGAGGTGCTGAACCAGTCAATAGTATTCCTTGTCAATGTTGTCAATGTTGACATCTTCCCATATTGCCACAATAGTGTTAAAGAACTCTCAGTTGGTAGTCGTTCTGGGAGTTCTCTTAAACTTTTGCAGCCCTTTCTCCCTGCTCCGTGAAGTAGAATTTCACAGGAAGGAAACAGTGGTCTGATCCCATTTGGAATTTTGTTACAACAGCAACATCAGTCAGGCAATACCATCCATTGAATATGATGTGGTCAACCTCGTTGTGGAACTGTCCACTGGGAGACTCCCAGGTCCAGCATTTAGATTCGGCCTTCTGGAACTACGAGTTGGCAAGGATGGTCTTGGTAAACATGATGAATTCAGACAGTCTCTCACCATATTTGTTCAATTCTAGACCATGGGAGAAGTGCAGCAGTATTGGCCAATGCGGCAGAAGCCAGGAAAAGTATTTGCAATGCCCGTCTGTCCTTTGCCAACTATAAGACCAATGCCCACCTGTCTTTTGCCAACTATAAGACCAAGATGACTGTTCTCCGATGTCTTGATAGATCTAGCACAACTTCCAGAAGGTCAATAGAAAAGGTTACCTATGACTTCTACTTGAATCTTTGATAACCACATCCACCTGCCCACATACCAAATTCCACAAGATGAGTATGTCATTCCCAGCATTCTCCATTCTGAAATCTGACATGCCCTGTCATTGGTAAAGAAGCACCTGGTCCAGACAAGGTCAGACCCGAACTCCTGAAGAATCTGCCACCAGTACTCGTCAATACACTGGCTCAGCTCTTCACATGCTATCTGTCTGAATGCAAGGTTTCATCCCAGTGGAAAACCAGCAGAACGTTCTGTTATACAAGAAGGGATACATCCATGACAAAAGCAACTATCGCCCAATCTGCATGTTGTCCGTCATCTACAAGTTATTCACTTGAGCCATTCTGAATAAAATTGGCAGAATATGAGAAAAAGGACAACCATGCTAGCAAGCCTGGTTCCGAAAAGGATTCAGCATGATTGACTATATCCACAAGATGACCAAGCTCATTGAGGTTTTGCAAGAGTTCAAGATGTCACTCTGCCTAGCATTCATTGATTTAAAGAAAGCTTTTGATTCTGTTGAGACTGTAGCAGTCATCGAAGCCCTAGCCAAACAGGGTGTTCAAACTCAGTACATCAGGATCCTCCGTGAGCTGTATTACAGATTCACCACCAGGATCTCATCATTCTACAAGGAAGTGATCATCAACGTGAAGAGAGGGGTTTGGCAGGGTGATACCATTTCACCTAAACTCTTCAGTGCCACCTTTGAGAACGTCATGTGATTACTGGGATGGGAGAGAAGATAGACGGTCTGCAACTGCACCACCTCCATTTCACTAATGACATCGTTCTAATAACACCAAACATTAGCCAAGTGGCACAAATGCTGCTGGACTTCGACCACAAGTGTGAAAAGGTCAGACTGCAGAAGGGCTCCAGAGAAAGAGATCAGAAGAAGAGAGATCAGAAGAGACCAGATGAGAGATGACAGACAGAGAGATCGGAAAAGACTAGAGGAGTGACTACAGAGACAGAGACAGAGATAGAGAGACAGACTGAAGAGAGCACAGTGGCACACACAGTAGCAGAGCACAAAGAGGAGCCTTCCAGATCCGGTCCATACATAGCAGCTCAAGAGCACCAAACGCGAGCGGCAAGAAAGGGAGAAAGAGAGAGAGAGAGCCCTCGAACACACCCCGCATCACATCAACCCCTCCCATGCACATGCGCTTGTATTTTTTACACCTTATTGTAAACTATTAATAACAAAAAGTAGTATTTGTCATATAAGGAATGGCTAATAGGGAAAAGTTAACAGGAAATTGCAATTTGGGTCATTTTGTCAAGGAAACATCTATAAGAAATTTTTATTCATAAACTACATAGCTGGTGGTTTAAGTAGAATTTAAGTCATAGGACCAAATGCTACTATTATTTAGTATTATTAAACCCATCTCTGCCACCCTACTAGGAAGCCTCCATGGAATAGCTAACTTTATAAACTGTTAATAACAAGCTCCTAAATGCTCACGTGATCTACGTACCTTTGAAAGTCTATCTGACATTTTACTTTTTTTAATTCTCTTCCTAAAATGTCTCAACTTTTCTAAGTTAAAATCTTTAAGATATTGGAGTAGAAGTGATAGTACAGATTGTACAGTCTGTAGGACACTAGCCTTGCATTTGGCCTACCTAGTTTAATTACCTGGTACCCCTGAGTCCTGCTAAGAGTGATACCTGAGCACAGAGCAAGGAGTATGCCTTGAGTGATGAGGAAAATTAACCTTTGCTCAAATTTCAAACACGCTAATACCAGAAAGCAAAATTTGCCAACAGATAACTAAGTCAGGGAAGCATGACATAACCATGGAATGCATTTGGGA
The DNA here is from genome assembly GCF_027595985.1 of Sorex araneus. Taxonomy (NCBI): domain Eukaryota; kingdom Metazoa; phylum Chordata; class Mammalia; order Eulipotyphla; family Soricidae; genus Sorex; species Sorex araneus. The sequence goes on along the minus strand of NC_073313.1, from coordinate 221,007,078 downwards.
AGTTCTTGAGATGATCGTAGTCTTGCCTTGATCTTAGTAACCTGGGAATGTATGTCTGTCCCTGAGATGATCTCTCCCTTGTTAAGCAGATAATATGCTTGATAATTTTACTTCTGTACTCTCCCACCAGCTCCTTCCAAACACTCCATTCTACATCAAATATTTTATAAAATTTATCTCTAGCTTTTGTTGGGAGCCCAATCTTTCCAGCAGGAGAAACCCACACTGTTGGGTCAGGTAGTAAAATAAATTTTAGTTCTTCCCACTTTCAGAGTTTATCTTTTGGCTTTCTTCAGGCTCTCAGCGATAATTTCTACAAAATGAACACTGCCTGGTGTATTGCCCTCACCCTGACCACCCCCCAAATAAAGATTCTTTTAGCATGTGTCATCTATAGATGGTGGTACTGAAGATGATGTTACTGAAGGTGTTACTGCTTCATAATATATGAAGCAGGACAGAATAATTAAGCTGCAGCGGAGATATGAATAGGATTCTATTCTGATTTACTATGAAATCACTGAAAGAATTCTAAAATAATATTTTCTCTTTCAAGGACAGGAAGTAGTTAATTCACCTGCTAAAGGATCCAGTTTTAAGTATCTTACACAAAAGACCTCATGACTATTTTTAACAATAATAAAATATACATTGTACTGCATAGTACATACAAAATTTGCTGTGCTGTTCTAAAATACTTTGATTGGTCCTATTATTAATTCAATAAAACATCGTATTTGTTGAGCCATATAATGTTGGGAATATGATAATTTATTTCTCAAATGAAACGTATGATTTCGTTTTCTGCTGACTTTCTATTTATAAAAACAAGTTATCAGCCTGAAATGTTGTAATTATTGTTTAATGCATTTCATTGTAGTATTGAGCTTATCATAAGTGGAAATAACTTCTCATTTATACTTATAATTTATCTTAGAGTGTATAAATGGTTTAATTGATTTTTTATAGTTTATAGAGTTTCTAAGTGTGTGTGTAAAATGTTTTTCAGTGGAATATATTTCACTTCAGAGATTATGAATATTTCAATAGAAAATATCTATATTTTCAGAATACTAAAAATCATGTTCTTCCAGCCATGCAAGAAATATAGAAAAACATATGATTCCAAATGATTCACATAATTGTGAAAATAGAAGCAGGACATAAATTATTTAGCTTTATTTTCTATGCATATTTGGACAAGGGAAGATTTATGTTCATATTTAGAGGGAAATTTATGCTTTCTTATAATGGTATTTGGAGGCTATTTTTATTCAACTGAATCCCATTAGCCATGGCTGTCATATATATTTTGTTACTATTGTGGCCAATAATAGTGCAATGAAAAATTTATTAAATTCAGTTAATTTTTCTATTTTTAATGTAGAAAACAGTTTTATTAATAGAAATATGGAAATGAGGAGAGAGAGAGAAAAAGCAAAAAACTGAAAGTTTTAAATCCAGGAAGTACATATTTATAGATGTTTTCTATGCTTGTATGTTTTGTCATCTTTATGCTGAAAATTATTAAAAGCAAACAGGTACTGTCTCAAAACATGCAAAATTTATGATTAAAGAGAAAATTGCATGCATAATTTGTGTTGATTTTACAATTCATCTGGTGGATGTTACAGGGAGCAAAATTAATCAAAAGATAAATAAAAAATTTTAAGTTAAGTATATAAAAATACAATACTTTAGTCTGATAGAATGCACAAACTTAGAATTAAAAGGCTACATGAAATGTCAAGCATGATTAAAATTTTGTAAGTTTTCCACTTTGGTAATTCCTAACAAATTGTAGAACCTGCAAAGGAAATGAAATCTACTAGGAGTATAATTTAGATGGGCATCTGTCCTGGATGCTTTCTAGAATATGTTTAATATTGACTAGCTAGGTATCTTCCAATATTTAAGGGAAGCCATCGTTAATCAAAAATTTCAATCTTTACTAAACTCTAAGTAGTGTGAAAAGGAAATATAGAAAAAATATAGATAAAATGAAGAAAGTATTTATTTCCAAAGGATTCATTCAGAGAATAAATCATATAAAAAGCACAATAAAGCACAGGGCAGTTAGTACTAGAGATCACTAGTACTAGCCCTCAAGAAACTAAGTTAACATAGTAGAACATCAATGCCAAGGTAGTGAAACGGTTGTAATTGTGGATGTGAAATACAGGTGGGCCACAAGGGCAGCGATAATTGTATCCTCAGGTGGAAAATATAAATATCGTGGGTCCATAGAACCCACCTCAGGGTCTACATAGTGATATATGGACTATGTAAATAGAAGTATTTTTACCCAATTCACTTCTGCATGTGGCCAGTGTTTTTTTTCCCCTTGGATTTCAAGCATTAGAAGTAGAAAAAAGAAGTCTCAGGCTGGGGCTGATACTGGCTCGGGCTCCGCCGAGATTTGACCTGGGTGGCCATGGTTTTGAACGGACGCTTTGCTGCTGAACGACCAAGATCCAGAGCCAGCTACATTACTTCTGGCCCCAGCAAGTGCTTGCAGCCATGTCTCCAGATTGTGAACTAAACTTTTGCCCCATGCTGGTTGAGGAGGGGAAATATCCTTCTTCCTTGGTTTTTCTTCCCTCTCTGTGGGAAGAAGCAGTGTGGCGTCCGCCATATTATGGGACTTTTAAACAGGTATGAACTTAGTGGCGTGGGAAGGAGGGGGAAAAAAATGTGTTTTGAACTTGAAATAGTGGGACGCTTGGGCAGTCTCGGGCAGGGACCAATACCCGCTCACGCTCTGCCAAGATTCGACCCAGGTGGCCATGGTTTTGCATGGACGCTTTGCTGCTGAATGACCAAGATCCAGAGCCAGCTACATTACTTCTGGTCCCAACAAGTGCTTGCAGCCATGTCTCCAGACTGTGAACTAAGCTTCTGCTCCATGCTGCCCCAGGAAGGGAAATGATGCAATTTCCAACATAAATCTCCCTGGACTTAATTACTAAAATACAGAAATCCTAAACTGCGGTAGCGGCCACGCAGCTCCATATCTCTTCATTCTCATCAGTGGAAAACTAATTATCAATGCTCAAACACCCGTCCCTTCACCAGAGCATTGTATAACTGAGATTTAAACCTGAAAGCTTTGTAACTTTCCACACGGTGAACTAATAAAATAAAAAAAAAAAATTATATTATAACCTTATAGCAATCAAAAAAAAACAAAAAAAAAACAAACAAAAATCAAAAAAAAAAAGAAAACTAATTATCAAATGTTTTCTTGTCAGTAGGGCCGTATTTTTGGGGGATAAACTCCAACAAGAATATTGAGTTCTGTGGTGAAACTCCAACAACAATAGTGAGTTTTGTGTTGAAATATGGAATGTAATCAAGGTAAAGAAAAAATGAAGTGAAATTTATCAGTTATGCAGGCGGGGTGGGGGGGTTGGGGGGGTGAGGGTGGTAATTATACTGGGGTTCTTTTTGGTGGTGGAATATGGGCACTGGTGAAAGGACGGGTGTTTGAGCATTGTATAACTGAGACATAAGCCTGAGAACTTTGTAACTTTCCACATGGTGATTCAATAAAATAAATTAAAAAAAAAGAAGTAGAAAAGAAAGAAACTGGATAATAGAATAGAAAAAAATAAATAGATCTCTATTTGAATCCTCTAGGAAGTCGAACAAAATTTTCAGTTTTTCCCTCTGAATCACATTGTGATTTTTTTCAATTTAGTACTTATTTCATCTTTCTTAACCTAATGGTTAAGATACACCTTGCTATATACTCCATAAGTTTATTTAAAATGTTATTTTTCAGGAATAGTACTGCAAATATCGACTTTTCAGCACAACCTCTGTATTGCCTAATTCAATCACATTTGCTTCAGAATTTTATATTTAAATTCTATGTAATTATCTAAGTAAACTTTCAATATCCCTTTATAGTCTACCTTATGAACTCTGATAATCTCCTTCCACCCCATCGTTTTCTCACCAAGTGTACTTTCTAATTTGTAATTTTTAAAATCTACACTTATTATTCTTAACATCACTTTTTCTCAGAGAGATGATACAGGTTTTTCTGTGGTGCTAAGAAATGATGGAGTTTGTTGAGCTTTGAGGAAACATCTTTCTGATCCAAGATTATTGGTATCAGGGTCTCAAAGTAAATTAAATACTTCAGGCAGCTACATGAAAGAATCAAATAGGTAAAATAGGTGTGAGAATATGAACCACCTGGAATATAAAAAGGAAAATCTTGTGTGATAACTTTGAAAATGGCTTATGTCTGTAAATTACCTTTATGTTCCAGTAAGTTGTATAAAGGGTTGGTAGTAGTGCTGCTACTTTCTTTTCTTTCCATATTCTATTTCATCCATCTGGGAATTATCATTCTATACATTTAGGCTTATAAAATTTCAGGAGCAAATAGACTGCCAAAACAAAAAAGGACTAAAACGATTGCACTTTTTTTTTTTTTTTTTTTTTTTTTTTTTTGCTTTTTGGGTCACACCTGGCGATGCACAGGGGTTACTCCTGGCTCTGCACTCAGGAATTACCCCTGGCGGTGCTCAGGGGACCATATGGGATGCTGGGATTTGAACCCGGGTCGGCCGCGTGCAAGGCAAACGCCCTACCCGCTGTGCTATCTCTCCAGCCCCACGATTGCACTTTTAATGCACATATGCTGGCATCAGAAGCATCCATTGAGGACCTGATGGTACAAGCATGGAAGATCAAGTACAACGTCATTGGGTTGAGAGTCTCCAGGTGGACAGTTCCATAATGAAATTGACCACATCATAATCAATCAACGGTTTTGCCTGACTGATGTTACTGTTGTCCCAAAATTCCAAACGGGATCAGACCACTGTCTCCTTTGTGCGAAATTCTACTTCATAGAGTGGGATGAAAGGGCTACAAAGTTTAAGACGAGAACTCCCAGATGACCACCAACTGGGAGCTCTTTGGCAAAATTGCAGCAATATGCGAAGATGCTGTCGTTGACAACATTGAGAAGGAATACGATCGACTGATTCAGCACCTCCATGATAGTGCAAGGAATGCAGAGAGAGAGTAAGCCACAAAAAGTCTCCTGTCTTCGGAAACTCTTGAGCTCATTCGATAACGTGCTCTGGCACGAGCCTCAGGCAATTACAAGCTAAAGTCTGAGCTTGCAAAGCTGTGTAGAGAAACTATAAGGGAAGACCTCAAAGAGAGAAGAGCAGCAGTGTTAGCCGATGTGGCAGAAGCCAGGAAAAGTATTCACTGGGCTGGAGCAATAGCACAGCAGGTAAGGTGTTTGCCTTGCACGTGGCCGATCCAGGTTCGATTCCCAGCATCCCATATGCTCCTCTGGGCACTGCCAGGGGTGATTCCTGAGTGAAGAGCCAGGAGTAACCCCTGTACATGGCCTGGTGTGACCCAAAAAGCAAAAAAAAAAAAAAAAGAAGAAAGAAAAGAAAAGTATTAGCACCATCCGCCTGTCTTTTGCCAACTATAAAACCAAGATGACTAACCTCCGACGTCCTGATGGATCTATCATATCTTCCAGAAGGGCAATGGAAAATGCTATCCACAACTTCTACTCAGATGTCTTTGATAGCCACATCCACTTGTCTACATACCAAATTCCGCAGGATGGATGTCACTCTCAGCGTTCTCCCTTCTGAAATCCAACAGGCCATTTCGTCAGTATAGCACGTATAGCACCCGGTTCAGACAAGGTCAGACCAGAACACCTGAAGAATCTGCCACCAGTACTCATCAATACACTGGCTTTTCACATGCTACCTGTCTGAATGCAAAGTTTTGTCCCAATAATAATAATAAAAAAAAAAATCAGCAGGACCATCCTGTTGTACAAAAAGGGAGACATACATGACATTGGCAACTATCACCTGATCTGCCTGTTGTCCGTCATCTACAAGTTATTTATTCAAGTCATCCTGAGATTGGCAGAGCACCAGATGAAGGACAACCATGTGAGCAAGCCTGGTTCCGAAAAGGATTCAGCATGATCAACCATATCCACATGGTGACAAAGTTCATTGAGGTTTCTCGAGAGTTCAAGATGCCACTCTGTATAACGTTCATTGATTTGATTTAAAGAAGACCTTTGATTCTGTTGAGACTGAAGTGGTCATTGAAGCCCTAGCCAAACAGCATGTGCAAACTCAATACATCAGTATCCTCTGCAAGCTATTTTACCAATTCACCACCAGGATCTCATCATTTAACAAAGAAGTGATCATCGATGTAAAGAGAGGGATTTAGCAGGGTGACACCATTTCACTGAAACTGTTCAGTGCCACTCTCAAGAACATCATGAGACAATTAGAATACAAAGGAATGGAATTGAAGTTATATGATCAGCAACTATACCACCTCTGCTTCACTGATGACATCATTCTCATAACACCAAATATCAGTCAAGCGGCACGAATGCTGGCCAACTTCGACTGTGATTGTGGAAGGTTTGTCTGCAGCTGAATCTCACAAAGACAATGTTCATGAGAAACGGACTAGTTCCTAATGTTCCATTTGCCCTTATTGGAACGAACATCTCTGAATGCAATAGTTATGTGTACCTAGGTCGAGAACTCAAAATGAATGAAAGACCTGGCACCTGAGCTGCACAGGAGAAAGAGAGTGGTGTGAAATGCCTTCAAGAGCATCAAAGACGTTGTTAAGAGGACGAAGAACCTCTGGCTCCGGCACATCTTTTTTTTTTTTTTTCACAAATAAGTGTTTATTGTGGAAGACTGCTTTGCAGATTATACAGATGGTTCTGGAACAAAAGTGAGTAAGGATGTTAGATTTGTAGCGAAGTTAAATCTGGTAGCAATGAATATACACACAAACATACATATTTTAAAAAGAAGAGGCTTATATATAGCATATATATAAAATACTGTTTCTCACTATAACTTTTACTTTTTTACTCACTTTTACTCACTGTATAATCCACTAAGAGGCACTCAGTAAAAATGATCAAAATAATTACCTTAAATGTAAGCCATGCTTTTTATTTTTGCTTTCAAATCTCTGCAAAAATATAGACATCGATTACATAAGCTTATTATTACATACACATCTTTTTAACTCTACTGTTCTTCCTGCATTATCATATACCTCAGAGACCTGGGTCCTAGGAAAACAGGATGAGAATGCTATTTGGCTATTCCAAAGAGGAATTGAAAGAGCTATGCTTGGAGTACCATGTTTTACTCAAGTGAGAGAAGGAATCTGGAGTTCCCACCTCCGTTAACAATCAAGAATCAGGGACACTGTCTTGTTTTCCAAGGCATTGAAAAGCAAATGGGCTGGATATGTAATGTGATTTGGAGACAACCGCTGGACTAGAGCTGTTACCAACTAGATTCCAAGGGACATCCAAAGAACGAGTAGCCACCCACCTACAAGATGGTCATACTTCTTTGTCAAAACCCTGAGTGAACGGTTTGAGGCTCTTCATGTTCCTGGAGTGAGCAGACGCCATTAGGCTACACTAGCATGCAACAGGGATGAATGGAGGGACTGGTGCCCGCTTGAACAAATCAACAAACAATGGGATGACAAGTGATACAAGTGATACATTAACTTAATTGAAGCTTTTTAAATTCTGTTTATGATCTTCATTTTTCCCACAAAACACTCTTATCATCTCTCTTTTATCTTAACTTCTGTGTTTAATTATTGCATATACTGTAGCACTTATCAGATGATTGTGTAGTTTTTCTTTCATAACTTTTAGAATTGTCAAGAATTGTAGGGAGCCGCTTTCCTAGTTAGACAGCCTGGCTCTCTGATTCTAACAGAGGCTTGTAGCAAGGTTGCCATTATGGTTCTCATTTGTTTCTCAATAGCCTATGCCTGTAACAAAAGGACATGCCAATCTGCATTTGTATGTGGGTCCAGACACCATTTCCCCCCAGGGGAAAAGGTATAAGTAGTAGCTGCTAGTAGAATAAGCTCTTTCTCCTTGCTGCTCTCTGTGTCTGTGTCTGTTCATTCGGCTGTGTCCCCTTCTCAGTCCCACATAGGGTCCTTCCTGCTGGTCAGGACATGGGACCCCACAAAGAATGTTCTAATGCAAGGCTTATGTCTTTCCCCTTCTATATTCTAAACTCAATGAATGACATTCAATGACAGGCACGTCCTGAGAAATTAGCAAAAATAATTGACTATGTAAGTTGCAGAATCAATAGAGCGCTCACTTATGTAAAAGTTCTATGATTTATAAAAGTGCTAGGACTGTCGTCCCATTGTTCATGTATGTGCTCGAGCAGGCCCCTATTGGATATTATTACATTATCTTATATATTTTATATAAATATATTAAATTTATATATTTATTAAGTTTATAAATTTATATATATATCAAACTTATTAATCTGAGCCACTATTCTCCTTTGTTTGCTGTGAGTTTATCATGAATAGGTGTTAAATTTTATCAAATAGTCTAAATCTTTTGAAATGTTCATGAGATGTTAGCCCTTTATCAATTAGTATATTAAATAAACTAATATTTTCAGGAGTTTTGTTTTTGTTTTGGGATCACCCCTAGCAGAGCTTAATCTTGGCTCTGCACTCAGGCATCACACCTGGCAAGGTTCAGGGCACCATATGTGGTGCTGGGAATAGAACCTGGGTTGATCAAGTTTGTAGCAAACACCCTACACAGTATACTGTCACTCTGACCGCTGGTGTTTTCAGATATTTTGGGTAGTGGATTCCAATAAAATTATCAGGGAAAAGCACCCATTGTTGTACTTACCAGTCAGGGCAGTCCAGTCTATTCTAGCCTCTCCTCCTCAACCTTAATGTAAATTTGTAAATCTGGGAGAATGAAATCATTCTCTCAGATTTGATTTTTATTTTTGTAAAATAGGTAAGGTCTGATTTTTATTTTTGTAAAAGTACCTAGGTAGATTTGGAAGCCTATTTAAAGCAGTGGGGGAGGGGTGTGTAAACATGTTTAAAATGTAATATTTATTCCAATTAGAAATCAGTTTTGGAAAAGTTGTAGACAGAATATTTGCTAAGATCTCCTCCCCCATTTTATAGAGGGAGATCTATAAAATGTTCCATCTAAATCTGTTCTTTCTTACCTGTGATGACCTTTCTTATTAAAGGGAAGAAGTATTTTAACATTTGAGTTGTGGGTCTGTGTAAAACTTTAAGGAAATGGTATATAAAAATTTGATAGTGTATTTTTTCCAATCATCATCATAAAGGGAAATATACATATATATTATATATATATAAAATATATATTTATTCTAAATATATATATTTATATATAATAATATATATTTATTTTAAATATATATATTTAATATATATATAAATATATATATTTATTTTTTGGAGAGTTCGGCAAGCTACTGAGAGTATCCCACCTACATGGAAAAGCCTGGCAAGCTCCCTGTAGCATATTCGATATGCCAAATACAGTAACAATAACAGGTCTCATTCCCCTGATCCTGAAAAGAGCCTTTAATCGTTGGGAAAAATGAGTAAGGAGAGGCTGCTAAAATCTCAGGGCTGGGACAAATGGAGATACTACTGGCACCTGCTCAAGTAAATCGATGACACTAATAAAGTGATACAGTGAAATCTGGCAGGTGTAGCTTACTAAAGTTTTTCTGAGAATTTTTACATCTATACTAATGAAGCCATTGATCTCTGATTTTTAGTTTTTTACCATTTGGGTCTAACTTCTTTTTTCTTTAATCAGGGTAAGATTGATTTTAAGAATGAGATGGAAATTATCCTGTTTCTCTCTGTTCTGGAAAAACTGATGAGGAACTGACATTATTTTTTCAAAAATTGTTTTATAGATTCAACAGAGAAACATCTGGGCCTGAATTCTGTGGAGTATTCAAAAATTGGTACTTAAAGTACTTTGCTCGAGCAGGCACCAGTAACGTCTCCATTGTGAGACTGTTTTTGCCATATCGAATATGCTAATGGTAGCTTGCCAGGCTCTGTCGTGTGGGCAGAATACTGTTGGTAGCTTGCCGGGCTCTCCGAAAGGGGCGGAGGAATCAAAGCCGGGTCGGCCACATGCAAGGTAAATGCCCTATCCGCTGTGCTATCGCTCCAGTCCTATGACAATAGCAACTATGTTATTTGAGTACCTCTTCTTGGACTACATTTTGACTAGCAGTGGTATACAATTTAAGTTAAGATGAATCAAGATACGATTTTGCAATTTGACAATCTGAACTACTAAAGCACTGAAGGGGGACTTATTGTGTTAATCTGGGGTGTATCATTGTCTTAGTTTCTTTAGAATAATAAAATATAAATATCCTAGAGTGAGCAATTTATAAATAATAGAGATTTCTCACTTTCTGTAGCCTGGAAGTCCAAAATGCCAATTAATTCACTATCTGCTAAAGACCAGTTTCCCAGTTCATGTACAGACATCTTTTTACCTTTTGGTAAGTTTTTTGATCCCAAGCAGTGTTTGGGATTCTGGCTCACTGTAAAAAATTACAAACGCATGCGTGCGAGAGGGTGATGTGTGGTGTGTACTGTTGTTGTTCTCGGGCTCTGGGGGCAGCACTCTCTCTCTCTCTCTCTCTCTCTCTCTCTCTCTCACCGCTCAAGCTCGGTGCTCCCGAGCTGCTGTGTATGGATCGGATCAGGATGGCTCCTCCTTGTTCTCTGCTTCTGTGTGTGCCACTGTGCTCTTTTCTGTCTGTCTATCTCTGTCTCTGTCTTTGTAGTCTCTCATCTCTTCTGACCGCTCTCTGTCTCTGCTTCTGTGTCTTCTCTCCACTTCTGTGTCTTCTACTGTGTCTTCTCTACTGCTTCTGTCTTGCCTCTGTCTTTCTGTCTTGCCTCTGCCCTTCTGTGTCTTCTCCTTACTTCTGTCTTACCTCTGCCTCCTCTGGCTTGCCTCTGCCCTTTCTCCCTCGCTGTGTCTTCTGTCTGTGTCCTGCTGCCTCTTCTGTCTCTGCTGTCTCCTCTCCCACTTACAGTCTTAGTTTATATAGCAATTACATAGGGTGGTGACACAAAGGTGGGTTGAACATTAACAAATCAACAAAGAAGGGTAAGACCATTTCTCCAGGAGATTAACAAAAGTCTCATCTAAGGGTATTACTCCAGATTACTAGGAGATCTGCTCAAAAGTGGGGTCCAAACAAGGGTGTGTCAGTGTGTGTCCCTTCCTTCCTCAGCTAGTAGTCTGCTTAAATAGTTATAGTAAATTTACTCCAAATATTTCTAGCAATGTCCTTCTGTATGAGCACAGTAAGAGATGTATCAAACTTAAAGTTTGGTTCTTTCTGAGGACATCTCTATACTTTCTAGACCACAGTCCTCAGGTCAAGTTAGTCTTCTTAACCCTAGCAGGGTCCTAGTCTCATCATTACTTTTGGATCATGACAGCAATTTTCTATGACGATGTTCTCAACTTACAGTTGAGTATTGTGGTACTTTGGCCTGGCCCATTTCGATGCCAGGGTAGCTCACAGCTTGCTACCTCGTTGGGACCCTCTTTGGGACCCTGCTTTGGGGGTGCTAGGAACTAAGTGCAAGTGAGTTGAGAAAGCAGATGCCCGGGAGTAAATATTATTGGAGTCAATCAGCTCCCAAGTTACAAAGCATAATATAAACTGTCTTCCATACAGAAAGGTCATTGCTTTAAGGTAAACTAAGTTCCCTGTGGCAAGGCTGAAAGGACAAACCCAATGTTATCCTACAGCCCACCATTCATGAGTCTTGATCAATGAGGTTGGTTAGTTGAATATTAGGGTACAAGTATTTTTAGCTGCTTGTGGTTTGTGGTAATGGGGACCACTGGGTCACCCTTGCAGAGGTTAGGGGCCAGCAGTCCATACTAAAGATTTTCAGAGACTTTGGTACCTATATTTCAATATGCTCAGAGACTCTTATGATGCTGATGTTCTAACTGGGGCTGGATGGATGCTTAGTATTTTGTCTGGTCAATTATTCACAAATTCATTTTTGTCTAAAAGCTATATAAATTGAATATGTTGTTTATTTCACAGGTTCCAGTTAAATGAGGCCTCCATGAATATGAAATAAATTTGTTCTTGTCTCTTGTTAATATGTTTCATAATTTTTAGTGATATGGAAGAAGTTATGTGGGGATAAAGAGAAAATAAATAATCCTATATGGACTGTGGTTATAGTTATATGTACTTTGCTTTTGTAAGGGGAAAAAGAATACAAAACACTATTTCTTTTCTCTGCAAATTTGTGGATTCAAGTAAGTACATGAATAAACATGTTGCACACACTATATTGTCAATGAACAACATATGTTTTATCAGAGTGTTCAGTGTAAAAACTGCAGTATGGAATGATATCTGAGATTTGTAATTCAATAAATTTAAATTTATATTATATAAAACATTGAAAACATACAATAACATTTGTCCAGTGGAGAAGACAAAAAAAAATCCCAAATTTGGGACCATAGAGTTTAGATCCTCATTTGGTGAAGTATATGGCGTAAAGATCATTTTTTAAGAGTTCTTTGGAATTAGTTCACATTTTTAAAAGGTCAAAATGCAATCAAATTTATTTATTTATTATAAGTTTTAATAGAAAAGCTTACATTTAAAAAAATAAAAAATAGAATAAAAGAAAGTGTTTAAAAAGCTGAACTTGGGGGTGGGGAGTGGGGGAGGTTTACTGTGGTTCTTGGTGGTGGGATACGTGCACTGGTGAAGGGATGGGTGTTCGAGCATTATGTAACTGAGACTTAAGCCTGAAAGCTTTGTAACTTTCCATATGGTGATTCAATTAAAAAAAAAAAAGGAAAGCATAACCTCACAACTAAAACAACAACAGAAAAAGCTGAACTTATTGTAGTTTAAGAAAAATCTAGTGAAACTATATATTGTTTTAATAAACTATTCTAAATATATATTTTCTCATTCCTATCTCTTGTTTAAAATTAAAAAAACAGTATACTGGATGAGTGTATGGTTTTGGAAGGGGTGATTTTATGGTTTTTTAAGGTACAGAATCTGTTGTACTGCATAAAGTTAGAAAATTAAGAAGTGATAAATGTTATTACTCCATTGCCAGTAAGCCCAAAGGGACTAAATTCATTTATTACTAATACAGAAAAAATTATGATTACTTAAGAATATAAATAATAGTTATATATTTAAATTTCTGAAGATTGTCTTTGGAAGACAATGCATTTTTAGTGTTTTAAAATGGAAAATTATACACACACTTTGAAAGTAGGTAAAGGAATATTAATCTTTTGGTAACTGTATTTCATAACATAATGTCCAAGAGGGGGAGCAGGAGAGAGAGAGAGAGAGAGAGAGAGAGAGAGAGAGAGAGAGAGAGAGAGAGAGAGAGAGAGAGAGAGAGAGAAACAGACAGAGACAGAGACAGTGAGACAGAAAAAGAGAGAGAAGAAAGAGATGAATTCATAATTCAGGTCCAGATGTTTCTCTGGTGAATCTATAAAACAATTTTTGAAGGGAGGGAAACTGGGGACATTGGTGGTGATAAATGAACACTGGTGAAGTGACAGGTGTTAGAACATTATATGACTGAAACTGATTACTAACAACTTTTAACTGTACATCTCACTATGATTCAGTTAAACATTTTAAAAATTAAACAACAACTACAAAAGATATGTGAGAATCATTGGCTGCATTGGGGAAAGATGAGCTTACATTTGAACACATTATACTAGATGTCTACATTTCTACATTTTAGATAATTATCGATAAAAATAAGTTATGTTAAATGCATAAAGAAAACCCACTCAGTTTTGACAGGTACTATATATTATAATTCTAAATTATTAGAATATAATATTTAATAATCAAATTTTAAAACATGATCACAAAGTCCTTGAAAATCTAAGTTCTTACAAGTTGTTTGAACTGATTCCAACATACCTCTGGCTGTGATCAATATCTGGAAGCTTACTCATCTTTTCCTTTTTTTCTTTCTACAAGAAAATTTTTATTGCTTTGGAATATACCTAAAGTATCAACGCATATCAACCACTTCCATTATAATGTCCTCTTTATTTTGTTTTTTTCAACAATTTTGACAATTAATTTCAACAATTACCAAGCAATGAGGACATGCTAATGTCTGAATCTAGCACAATTACTAGATGACTGACACAGGTGCTTCTCCTAAAAAGTTTACTGGATATTGATATTCTGCCAATAGACTGTCTAAAAAGATCTGTTTGAAACCACCATTTTGGTAATTTTACAACTCATAGTATACATATAGTTAGAGTTAAATTACTTAATTTTGATTTTGAGAAAAGAAATAGCTTGTAGCTAAGAGTCAGTGATCAGTAGAAGAATGGAATCTGTCCTCAAATTGTAGCTTTTTTGGAATTCTCCTAAAGAGAAAACATTCACAGCAGTTTGACTAATAACCTGCTGCTTCAGCTAAATAACAGTGTCAAAATCTATGAGTTATAATGTAACATTAAGGAGTATAATGACAGCTATTCTCCAGAGGACATTTCAAAATCACAATGAAGTAAGGAGCAATTTGTTGAGGATCTTTCCCTGGCAGTTGCCAAAGCATTAGCATTCCATCTGCTAGGCAGCGGGATTAGCATCTCCGTAGTGAAGCTGTTTATGGCAACTTTCAAAAGACCATCAGTACTGGATGTTGGGTTTACTGGTGGTGGAGAATGGGCACTGGTGAAGGGATGGGTTATCAAACTTTGTAAGGGAGAAACATGAGCACAAAAATGTATAAATCTATAACTGTACCCTCACGTTGACTCACTAATTAAAAATAAACTATTAATAAAAAAAAAAAAAAAAAGACCATCAGTACTTTGCAAAATCCTTAGGAAATCATGACTGCATCAACTTCTTTACACACACACACATACACTTACACGCACACTCACATTCGTAAAATCATGTTAGCCTTTTCCCCTTGTTGCTTATTTGTATTCCTTTGCTTTAGCATCATTCATTTGCTCTAGATGCTAAATGACAGCATCACTATAGACTAGAATGATTTTTTTCCATTTGAGAAATTGAATGCAATGTTATAAAATATTTACCCCTACTAGCCCCGGAGAATTGATCTCAGAATAAGTTAATACTTTACAGAAACTTTTTCCAAGCTGAAACATTTTGAAAAGTCAGAAATACATTGTGCATGCCTTTTCTGGTCTTGCATGTTTATAATGCCTGATAATTTCGTCAATCTTCCTTCATTCATAATTGTGATTTTGAATTATTTTCAGGGCATGTTGGCAAGTGCACTTTTGTGGTTTTTCTGAAAATTCCTATCATTTATTAGTAAAACTCAAATGTTCTTGAGATTATACCAAGTTACTCTTATCTCACTGATTAGAAACTTGGCTAATACATACAAAGATGCTAAAACAGTGCAGTTTACTTACACTTAGGAAATGATTCTTCTGCCAGGTATATCCAGATTATATTAAGTTGAGATAGAAAAAATGTTCAAAGGGTATTTTATAAATTAAATCCGCAGGCCAACACTACTAGGGCTTTGCATCCAAATAGTATGAAAATTGAGAGATTTAATTAGAGTTTAACAAATAATTATAAACATGAGAGCTTATAAGAAGATTCTTAGTTTCTACACTTTATTTCTTCCTCTGTGATAATTTTATTCTGTACAAAATTATTTTGGGTGTTTTGATCTTATATCATTAGTATTAACTGTTAACCAATTTTTAGAAACAAAGGAAATGTATTTTCATATTATTTTAAAATATAGTTATAGCCAATTGTACAGACTAATTTCTTTTGATATAAGACATACTTACTTATGTATTTTTTTAATTTCAAACACAGTTGCAAATTATTTTTAGATTGTAAATATGACCTATAGTAACAGATAAGTGAGTTATGGTTTAATAAATGTGTCAGTCTCTTTTCTGCTCTCCTACAGTTCTTATCTATGAATGACTTGCCTCTAAGATGTGGTGCAAAATATCACGTTTAACATAGGATATATAGGATCCTGTTTTGCTGCTCAACCTTCAAGAAACAATTTTTTTTTTTTTGCTGCTCCATCATCATCAATATGTCATCCAGGTTCATTTGCCCATCTGCATAAAGTCACCAAAAGGGTAATGGGCACAAAATTCCTAGCCTAACTTCTTAAATGTTGTACACATCCACTTGCATTCCATTGATAAAACTGAATTATCTGATTATATGTACACAAAAGGAAAAATAATACCTCAAATTTCTCCTTAAGTTTAAAAGAAATGGATCTGAAAAATGGCTAGTGTTTCTACTATAAGTAGACTATTAGGCCACTATTGAATCAAATAACATTCTACAAGCATCAAAAAAACTCACATTTATCTGTGTAGTGACCCAATGCTTTTTAGTTTTCCAGTTAAAATTCTAAATAGAAAGAAATAAATGTACAAATTTTTTTTGCAAATTGTACAAATTCATTTTTGTACAATGAACATAAAAATAATTTACTATACAAATTTGTGAACTGGCACTAATTAATTCATGGATTCATAAGTACGTCGTGTTTGTCAAATTCTGAATTCTGGAGTTTTTTCAATAATGTTTTCACCACTTTGTTTTAGTAATGCACCAGATCCTAGCAATTCTGAAATCTCTAAAGACAGATATAAGAAGACAGAATAATTATGCAGTTTAAAATATAAAATACATTTCCTTGTGCAAAGAAGGATCCTCCTGTTTCTATCTTTTCTCATTTACTCATTGCAATTTTAAAGTTCATAGACTTTAAAATCTATTTTCTATTAACATCTAATGTTAATAGAAACTAATAAATTATAGTAGCTTTATCAGGAAAGATTTACAACATATGTTCACTTGCTATATAACTCACAGAGATGTTGCTTTAAGGTATATTCTCATTGTGTTTATTTCACTAACACTTTTACAGAAATTTAATTCATTTTATTGAAGAAATAATTTAATTTGCTGTTATCTTGAGAAGTTGCCATAATACCAGTATTTTTTAATTAGTAAAGAATCTTTCTGAACTTTCTACAACAGAGATCAATTCACAATTTATTTAAAAAAATATGAAGAACAATTAAAATTTAGATGAAATCAGGAAAACTGATGACTGATAGGATATAATTGATAAGATGATACTTTCAATATATTCAGATAATCTTATTAACAGTGTTTACCTATCCAAGAGTTTTCATGTTTTTCTTCCTCCGGTCTGTTGGGTTTTTATTGAATTAGAATTATTTCATATGTTTTTTTCCCTCTGGTTTATAGAGTTTGTGTTTAGTTAGACTTACTAATTCTAGTTAAGGATTTAGTTAGAATTATTTTTATGATTTAGTTTGAATCATATAAAGAAGTGATTACAGATAGAAAAAATAATATGAGTAGAAACTAAAGTATATATAGATGAAGGAGTACCTAGAATAACTGCTTGTAACTTGTTGTGATTGACTACAATACATAGATGTTTTAATTCCTAAGATCTATGAATATGGCCTTAAATAGTAAAAATTTGTTTATAGTTGTGACTAAATTAAGAATATTCAGATTGATGATTATTTTGAATTGCCTGGGTGGGCCCTAAGTATAAACACAAGAGTCACTGTAAGAGTGAGACAAGAGAGGATTTGACTTCAAAAAAGTGAAAATTATTGAGATCAAGGAGATAGTAGAAGAAAGTAAAAGATTTATAGCTAGAAGATGACCATAAACTAAAGAAAACAAGATTCACTAGTGAAACAGAGCCAAGGAATTTAACTTTTCCCTAGAATATCAAAGATAAATCATTCTAAAGAAAACTAGACTTTAGACCCATGAGACTAATTTTGGATTCTCCCTCTATAGTATAAAACTGTGTTTCCTTTAAACCACAAAATTGCTAGCAATTTGTTAAAGTAATAGAAAAGTGAATGCAATTGTTTATAACCACATCTATGTATGGTACATGTGGTATAGATTGAAATACTCAAGATACTCAGGAAGATGAGAACATTGAAGGTGAAAATGTGTTTTTGCTAAATTTGAGTTTTTTGTGTGTCCCCGGGCTTTAGGGAATAATGGAATTATGGGGAAACAAGGATTGAAGCAGAAAGTCATGAATGGCAATATAAAATTTCAAATCATGGTATATTTTCCTGAACTGAATTTACTAATAAGCTCTACTACCCACTGAAAATTATCTTATTTATATAGTAAGGTATAAACTCTACTACTCACTGAGAATTCTTCTTTATATAGTAAGGTATTTTCCTGCTAAAATTCTCTGTCTCCCCTTTCTTTCTCTCTTTCTCTCTCTCTTATGTACACATACACACAGACACACAGACACACAGACACACAGACACACAGACATACAGACACACACACACACACACACACACACACACCCCACTCATCTCAAGTAATTTTTTTTTACTATTAGAATTAGCTAAACTTCTACATGTTTATAATATTATAAACAGGCATAATTTCCCTTGATGATTCTTAGAGTCCTACTCCATATCATACAGTGACATGAGAGGTGAATACAAATGGTGCCCAATAGACCAATTGTAGAAGAGCATTAAAAAATATTCAAAATTCTCAGTGTCATTGATGTTCTTTGGTCACCTCCATTTAGAAAGAAGCACAGAGCCCCATCAGGACTCTTTTCAGTTTTTCAGGTGACATGCCCAATACCTAGGAATTCCTGATAAAATAGTTCCTAACCTGGCATTTGACCTGGTGGAGACAATGGTTTGGTTAGGCTTCCACTCTGGCAATCATGATGCTGAGTCATATAATTTGTCAGATCCATGGCATTGGATCTGACAGTGCTTGAGAAACATCTATTTTTTGATAAAAAACCAACTTGGGGGATTAAAATACAGACTTTAGCAATTTAGATCAAGTTTTTCAACACAGGTTTCCCACAATATTCCAAAAGGGCCACAGGGGAAAATTGCATGAATGAGGGACTGTGACATAAGTCTAGGAAAGCAAAGTATAGAATTAGAAGACCAGAGGAAAGAAAAAAGTTCAGGAGTCCACAGTGAGAAAAGGATTGAGAAACACTGATTTTTTTAAAGATCAGCTCTTTATTTGAGTGTCTAATGACAAGATAATTATATTTAATTCATAAATAAAATTTCAAAGTCTATTTTGTATCATATGTGAACACAATCTAAATTTCCTTCTCTCAGGTTTGCTTAGTCTAACTCCTATTTATTCTGAGACATCTTGAAGAATCAACCGTGTCCTCTCTTCCACTTCTCAGTCCAGATTTTGTCTGACTTGCTCTTTCATGACAGCCTCGTGAGTACCTTCTGGCTTCCTTTCTCCGAATCACTGATTAGAGCACAATCACCCCTTGCACAGTGGGGAATGATAAGCTTTCTGAGAAATGGCTCCTGGCTTTAGCAGAGACAAAACACTTCACCTCGTATCTAGAAATGCCTGTTGTGAGCTGCATTTTATTTTATCCTTCAGGTCAGAAAATTGGGCAGGCCTGGCAAGTGCATACTATGGGATTAAAAAGGTGTATTCATGATCCAAGTGTCAGAAATCACAAATAATCTGTCTGAGCAGGTGCCTGATTTCCTGTATCACACATTATACTTGCAGAGCTTGCTTTCTCCTGTAAACTTCTATAGTCTAAGGCAATTTTGCATAAGCCATGAAGGGACTAGATAAAGCCTAAAGTTGATTTGCATCCATGATGACTGGATATATTGAAGTTTTTGAAGAAATTATCATTACCACTAAATGAATTCTAAATTTAGTACAAGGGTAATTTATTAAAGAGGTTATGTAGTGCCTAACAAATTTACATAAACCCCAGGAACAGTAAATAGATTTTTTTTTGAGTCACCGATTTCCTCTCACAGGTTTCCATTTCAGTTTATAGCTAGTAACCTACAGGAACTAAAAGAATTTCTAGTTGTTCTTTAGAAAATGAAATATCTAGTGATATTCTAACTTTTCTAGTGAAGTAAAGAGGACGGTTTCTAACATACTCAGTTAATTGATAAATAAGCACTGTTCATAACTTCAAAGTGATCTTATGCTCTTAAAGAGTTAGTTTAGTCAGAACTATTTGTATTTGAGAAGATGAAGAAAATTTCTTGTTTTGAAAGTATCCTTGTAGACACAAGAGCACTGTCAAACCATTATTTCCTTCTAGCAACTTGTACACACAATAGGATCAAAGTCATACTGTGAGCTCTTGGTTGATTTCTTTGCTTTCCTTCTTCAGAATTCTTCACAGTAAGAAAAATTTTTTGTCTTGCTGACTTCAGTCATTTCTGAGGTACAAAGATGGACTTAGACATTTCTAACAGACTGATATGCAGATTTCTTTGGTTTCATTTATAATACAAGCCATAAATAATGGCTTATTACGTCACATAAGTGGACATGATGGTTAGTAGAAATAGTAATAAGATATTAGGTTATCCTTTTAGTACAGAAGTAACTTGGGATAAAATTTATCATTCCTGAGAAATCATGATGATCTGACTATCTAATGAGCATTTTAGAAAAGCAAAAATGAATAGAAAATCATAGAAAAGAAATTCTGATTTGACTTAAAGGTCTATATACTTGACTATAGACACAATATACAAAAACTTTTGATTACATAAACATTTACCAGAATACATGCACTATAAAAGAGGCATTAAGAGAAATAAGGGACACTAAGTAAACAAAATGACCTGCACAAATCATGTTTTGCCCTTTATATATCAGTCACAGAGGAACTAACACAGTTCACACATGAACAGACTGGCCACACTGGTAGAAACTAAGTCACAAATGAACCTAAGAGCACAGAAATCATTTCAACTTAAGAGGATGTTAAATATTTAATTTTAAAGATGTGAATGATTTATTAGATAGCTCACAAATTGGGCTGCATATAATCTAAAAATGGAAAGCTGCTGCAAATTTTTTTTTTCAGATTGAAAGGTTATTTACAGCCCAAAAAGTGTTGGATGACCATTAGAGAAAGGCAAAAGGTATGAATCATGCAGATTATCTCAGTAGTGCTGACTTGAAAACTCCAGACTTAAAATTCTACTTTGGGGGAGAGCCTAAAGTTACAAATACATTAGCCATTAAGTTTTTACAGACAAAATCTGATAAACTATTTAAGTCCCTTAAAAAAACAACAAAAGTTTGTTGCAGACTTTATAGGTTAGATATTCTAGCATTAGAAACAAATATTGAGCCAAAATACTGGCACCATTCCTTGAGAAGTTCAAATTGTTCACTTAGGTACAAATAAATATGTGATACTGCCTTTGTTTTGTTTTGTTCTAACACATTGCTTTTATATTCTCAATCTGGAGTTTCCTTTTTTGTCTAGGGAACATAAGTCAATAGCACTCTCTATTGATTTCTTGTATATCAATGCTATATTTCACTCTAAATATGATTTGGAAAAAATATGTAAAATAAATGGAGAAATGTGACCATGACCATGAAATCCATTATTCATATTGTTTCCTGAAGTAGAGAAAAACAAGCTCATGGAAGAATAGCTGAAGTTTAGAGACAAAATTCTTCAGGGATAAAGTGTGAGCCTTCAGTTAACAGTGATTTGAGAATTAAAATAGCTATATATCTTACTCTATATAGTGGGCTTTAAATTCCACTATACCCATCAATTTAGCTTTCCAATCTCATAAAACACTAGCTAGGGAAGTAGAAGTAATCAAACTATATCATGTATTATAGGAATTTCCTGAAAGATCCAAAACCTCTTCAAGAGAAGAGTATCTGTGAACTATTGTACATTCCAAAACTAAGTTCTTGGACTAAGGGTTTAATTCACTTTGTTTTCTTATCAGTTCTAATCCATTCTAATGTAATTCTTATCACATTCTAATCAAGTCCCGACATTGAAGGATCTAGCTTAGAATATTTCTAAAATCTAAAACTTAGTGTTTGTTTCCCTCTCTGAAATAATACCAAAAATCTGTTAAGGTAGTGTAATTCTTTATTGGAGTAAACGATAACTCTGTTTTGCTATTTTCAGTAAGTTGTTATGCTTTGGAATTGATAATTTCCAAATTCCATAATTTCCGTACATGCCAATAATTAATAAATGTTGGCATGTATGGAAACTTTAAATAGATTAATGATTAAACTGAGTTATAGCACTATAGCACTGTCATCCCATTGTTCATTAATTTGCTCAAGCAGGCACCAGTAACATCTCCATTTGGAGATTTGTTGTTACTGTTTTTGACATACAGAATACACCACGGGTAGCTTGTCAGGCTGTGCAGGCGGGATACTCTCGGTAGCTTGCCAGGCTCTCCAAGAAGGACAGAGGAATCTAACCCAGGTTGGCCACATGCAAGGTAAATGCCTACCCACTGTGCTATATCTCCAGTCAGTAATACACTTTATATTACATATATCTTATACTTTGTCCTTTTTATTCCATGATTACTTATGTATTTTTATATATTAAGTGTGAGTTATAGAAAAATGAATTTCAGCTCTCCAAGTTTGAAGCAAACTCTGAATTTACTACTTATTTCATAAACTCCATTAGTTTTATGAACTATCACTTAGATAAACATTAAGTGATGTTTACTATCATATCTTCAAAGCACTATAAACCTAGGTAGAAAATAAAAATGGAACGGCAAATGCCAGGCCTCACAGGATAGGGAATGGGCCGGCCCATCTCATCCCCCCACCCCAATGGGACCCTAAGATGATGCCCATGAACTGCATCCAGCTACTATTTAAGCTCCCTGATGGCCATGATCCAGAGAGACTCAAAAGAATCTTGGAAATGAGCAGCTCACTGCAGAGATCTCTCTAGGCCCTAGTTATCAAAAATTTTAGAATTCTAGGAGTGTGTGGCTGTTCTTCCGACCATGCAACATCTTATGATATTTGGAATAAGCAATACAAAATAAATAATCCAGCACTGCCTTTTCAGCAGGTTTGAGTAGTGGCGGGAAAATTCCAAGTAATTATGGTGGAACTGGTATCAAAATATTGAATGTAATCAAAGTAGAGAGAGAGTATTGTGGAAATGGTCTGCCACACAGGCAGGAGAAGGGTTGGGATGTGGGGGGATACTGTGGATTTTGGTGGTGGAAAATGTGCACTAGTGAAGGGATAGATGTTTGATCATTGTATGATCAAAACTCAAACATGAAAGTTTTGTAACTGTATTTCACAGTGATTCAATTAAAAAAGGAAATAAAAATGAGTATAAATAACAGATTTCATGTATTCCTAGAATTCCTATTCTAGGAATAGTGATGAATTTTGTAATATTTGTTACCCAATAACTTTGCTGTTTGAAGATGAGTTGTTTTCTTTAAAGTTACAAGGGGATTTCACAATTTCTGTTCATAAATTCTGATAAAAATTAATGGCACACATTGCTTAGAATTTAGTTTATTAACTATAAAAATTTCCAGGAACACTGTCATTATAACCTGAAGTTGTATGCTAAGCTATTCATTTATGCATTATTATGATTGAACTTTGTACCCCTGAGACAGTCCCCTGAGATATGACATTCCATTCTATTGGCACATTTTTTCAGTTGTAAGAATAAAAATTAACCTTTATCTAGACATTTATTTTTAGTCATTATAAACTCAGGGGGAAAGACTTTGCTGAAATTAAATGAAACATTATTTAATTGCTAATGTAAGGAACAAGAACACCTCAAATATCAGGACATTGAAAATACTCATGTATTTTGATCTAGTAATTTACATGAGAAAAAAACATGTTTTATACATAAAACAACACAAGTAAAATGTGCTGTAATTTTTTTAATCTATTTTTTTTATTGAATCACCATGTTGAAAGTTACAAAGCTTTCAGGCTTAAGTCTCAGTTACATAATGCTCGAACACCCATCCCTTCACCAGTGCACATATTCCACCACCAAGAACCACAGTAAACCTCTCCCCTACCCCTCCACCCCCCAGCCTCCCACCCCGCCTGTGTAGTTGATAAATTTCACTTAACTTTCTCTTTACTTTGATTACATACAAACAAAAAAACTCACTATTATTGTTTGGAGTTTCCCCCACAGAGTCGGACCTGCTAGAAAGGAAGCATTTGATAATTTGTTTTCCATTGCTGAGAATGTGGAGATATGAGGTTGTTTGGCCACAGTAGTGGCCATGAGGTTCTAGATTTCTGTATTTTAGTATTTTAGTGACTAAGCCCAGAGGGCTTTCTGCCAGAGGTTGCATCATTGCTAGCTCATATCTCTCTGCTACTTTATATTCCACATATAAGTGCAATCTTTCTGTGTCTGTCTCTTTCTTTCTGACTCATATCACTCAACATGATACTTTCCATGTTGATCCACTTATATGCAAATTTCATGACTTCATGCTTTCTAAGCACTGCATAGTATTCCATTGTGTAGATGTACCAGTTTTTTTAGCCAGTCATCTGTTCTCGGGCATTCGGTTTTTTTCCAGATTCTGGCTATTGTAAACTGTGCTGCGATAAACATACAGGTACAGATGTCATTTTGACTATACTTTTTTGCTTCTCCAGGGTATATTCGCAGGAGTGGTATTCCTGGGTCAAATGGAAGCTCAATTTCTAATTTTTTGAGAATTGACCAAAAGAATTGTCTTTCGAGAATTGTTTTCCAAAAGGGCTGAATCAGTCAATATTCCCACCAGAAGTGTAGGAGGGTTCCTTTCTCCCCACATCCACGCCAATAGTCCTTATTTTTGTTCTTTTGGATGTGAGCCAGTCTCTATGGTGTGAGGTGGTATCTCATAGTTGTTTTGATCTGCATCTCCCTGATGATTAGTGATGAAGAGCATTTTTTCATGTGTTTTTTAGCCATTCATATTTCTTCCTTCAGAAAGTTTCTGTTCATTTCTTTGCCCCATTTTTTGATGGGGTTGGATGTTTTCTTTTTGTAGAGGTTAACCAGTGCTTTATATGCCCTTGATATCAACCCTTTATCGGATGGTATTGGGTGAATATCCTTTCCCATTCTGTAGATTGCCTTTGAATTCTGGTCACTGTGACTTTTGCGGTACAGAAGCTTTTTAGTTTAATATAGTCCCATTTGTTTATGTCTGTTTCTACTTGATTACTTAGTTCTGTGTCATCTTTGAAGATACCTTTATCTTCAATATCGTGAAGGGTTTTGCCGACCTTGTCTTTGATGTACCTTATGGATTGTGGTCTGATGTTGAGATCTTTAATCCATTTTGATCTGACTTTTGTGCACGGTGTTAGGTCGATGTCTAAGCCCATTTTTTTTGCATGTGGCTGTCCAGTTGTGCCAGCACCATTTGTTGAAGAGGCTTTCCTTGTTCCATTTCACATTTCTTGCCTTCTTATCAAGGATCAGATGATCATATATTTTGGATTTCATGTAGGGATATTTCACCCTGTTCCATTGATCAATGGCTCTGCTTTTGTTCCAGTACCATGCTGTTTTAATTGCTACTGCTTTGTAGTAAAGTTTGAAGTTGGGGAGGGTGATGCTTCCCATCGTCTTTTTCCCGAGAATTCCTTTAGCTATTTGTGGGAGTTTATTGTTCCATATGAATTTTAGGAGTGTCTGATCAATTTCTTTGAAGAATTTCATGGGTATCCTTATAGGGATCACACTGAATCTGTATAATGCTTTGGGGAGTATTGCCATTTTGACAATGTTAAGTCTTCCTATCTATGAGCAGGGAATATGTTTCCATTTCCTCGTGTCCTCTTTTATTTCATTGAGTAGTGTTTTGTAGTTTTCCTTGTAGAGATCCTTTACTTCCTTAGTTAGGCTGACTCCTAGGTACTGGGGCACAATTGTGAATGGGATTTTATTTTTTAATGTCATTTTCCTCTGACTCGCTATTTGCGTATAGGAAGGCCATGGATTTTTGGGTATTGATTTTATAGCCTGCAACTTTGCTGTACAAGTTTATTGTTTCTAGGAGTTTCTTAGTGGAGGTTTTAGGATTCTCTAGGTATAGAATCATGTCATCTGCAAATAGTGGGAGCTTAATTTCTTCCTTTCCTATCTGTATACCCTTAATGCCTTTTTCTTGCCTAATTGCTGTTGCAAGTACTTCCAGTACTATGTTGAACAGAAGTGGTGAGAGTGGGCATCCTTGCCTTGTCCCTGATCTTAGAGGAAAGGCCTTTGGTGTTTCTCCATTGAGGATAATGCTTGCCATGGGTTTGTGGTAGAGGGCTTCGACTATTTTGAAGAAAGTTCCTTCTAAGCCTATTTTGGTGAGAGTTTTCATCATAAGTGGGTGTTGGATCTTGTCAAATGCTTTCTCTGCATCTATTAAAATGATTATATCGTTTTTATTTTTACTTTTGTTGATATGATGGATTATGTTGATTGATTTCCGAATGTTAAACCATCCTTGCATCCCCGGGATGAATCCTACTTGATCGTGATACATGATTTTTTTAATGAGTTGTTGGATTCTATTTGCTAGTATTTCGTTGAGAATCTATGCATCCATGTTCACCAGGGATATTGGCCTGTAGTTTTCTTTGTTTGTGGTATCTTTGTTTGCCTTTGGTATTAGGGAGATATGAGCTTCATAGAAACTGTTTGGTAGAGTCCCTGTTTCTTCAATTTCCTTGAATAACTTGAAGAGAACTGGCAACAGGTCCTCTTTAAATATTTGGAAGAATTTTCTAGTGAATTCATCCGGGCCTGGGCTTTTGTTTTTGGGAAGACATTTGATAAAAGTTTCAATTTCCTTGATATTAATGGGTCTATTCAGGTATTCCAAGTTATCTTGATTCAGTTTTGGGAGATTGTAGTAAACAAAGAATTAGTCCATTTCTTTTAGGTTCTCTTGTTTCATGGCATAGAAATTTTCTAAGTAGTCTCTGATGATCTTTTGAATTTCATTGGTTTCTGTTGTGATATCCCCCTTTTCATTTCTGATTCGGTTTATTAGCGTTCCCTCTCTTTCTTTCTTTGTGAGTCTTGCTAGTGGTTTGTCAATCTTGCTTATTTTCTCAAAGAACCATGTTTTTGTTTTATTGATCTTTTGGATTGTCTTTTGGGTTTCCCTATCATTAATTTCTGCTCTAAGTTTTATTATTTCTTTCCTTCGGTCTGGTTTGGGTTCCTTTTGCTGGTCCTTTTC
This sequence comes from Sorex araneus, assembly GCF_027595985.1. Classification (NCBI taxonomy): domain Eukaryota; kingdom Metazoa; phylum Chordata; class Mammalia; order Eulipotyphla; family Soricidae; genus Sorex; species Sorex araneus. The sequence continues at coordinate 220,980,011 of NC_073313.1, read as the reverse complement.
TAAGATCTTGAGCTGTAAAGTCAAGCTCTCTATGTAGGCCCTTTCCTCCCTCCTGAGGAATGCTTGCAGGGCTATAAATTTTCCCCTTAACACAGCTTTAGCCATGTCCCATAGGTTCTGTTAGCTTGTGTCTTCATTCTCATTTGTTTCGAGGTATCTTTTGATCTCTTCCTTGATTTCCTTTTTGGTCCACTCGTTGTTCAACAGGGAATTGTTTAATTTCCAGGTGTTCGATTTGGTGCTCCATGTCTGTCTGTGCTTAGATTCTATTTTCAGTGCATCATGGTCTGAAAAGATGGTTGATACAATTTCTATCTTGCTGATTCTATTGAGGTATGTTTTGTGACCCAGAACATGGTCTTTTTTGGAGAATGTTCCATGTGCACTGGAGAAAAATGTATATTATTTCTTTTGGGGGTGTAAAGCCGTGTATAGGTCGATAAGCCATCTCTCTTCTATTTCTTCCTTCAGGGCCATTGTTTCCTTGCTCAGTTTTGTTCTTGTTGATCTATCCAGAGGTGATAAAGCGGTGTTGAAGTCTCCGACTACTATTGTGGTGCTAGTAATATCCTCCTTAAAATTTTTTAGGAGTTGATTTAAATATTTAGCTGGTCGCTCATATATGTTTAAGTTTGCATATATGTTTAAGAGTGTGATTTCTTCCTGTTGTATGTATCCCTTGATGAATAGAAAATGACCATCACTGTCCCTTCTAATCTTTTTCAGTCTGAAATCTATGTTGTTAGATACTAGTATGGCCACCCCAGCTATTTTGAGGGAGTTGTTTGCTTGTAGGATTGTTTTACATCCTTTGACTTTGAGCCTGTGTTTGCTCTGACCGTTCAGGTGTGTTTCTTGTAGGTAGCAGAAAGTTGGGTTTAGTTTCCGAATCCATTTTGCTACTTTGTGTCTCTTGATTGGTGCATTTAGCCCTTTGACATTGAGAGAGATTATTGTCATGGGATTATGTGCCATCTTTCTGTAGGGTTTCTTGTTCTTGATAGGGTTTTTGTTTGTCTTACAGCAGCCCCTTTAGACCTTCTTTTAGGTTTGGTTTTGAGTCTATGAAGTTCCTGAGCTGTTGTTTATCTGAGAAAGAGTGTATGGTTCCTTCGAGTTTAAGTGAGAGTTTAGCCGGATAGAGTAATCTTGGTGAGACGTTCATTTCGTTGAGCTTTTTTCACTATATCCCACCATTGTCTTTGGGCTTGGAGGGTTTCCTCTGATAGGTCTGCTGTAAATCTAAGGGGTGATCCTTTGTATGTGATTTCCTTCTTTGATCTTGCTGCTTGCAGTATTGATTCTCTATCTGCGGCATCCATCATTGTGACTATGATATGCCTTGGAGTGATTTTGTTGGGGTCCCTTTTAGCTGGGACCCTTCGGGCTCCTTGGATCTGGATCTGGATGCCCACATTGTCCAGCTCTGGGAATTTCTTAGCAATTATGTCTTTAACTGTGTTTTTTTTTTCATTGGGATTAGTTACCTGTGCTTCTGGTACTGCCATGATTCTTTTTTTGTTTGTTTGTTTGTTTTTTTTTTTTTTTTGCTTTTTGGGTCACACCTGGCGATGCACAGGAGTTACTCCTGGCTCTGCACTCAGGAATTACCCCTGGCCGTGCTCAGGGGACCATATGGGATGCTGGGATTTGAACCCGGGTCGGCTGCGTGCAAGGCAAACGCCCTACCCGCTGTGCTATCTCTCCAGCCCCACTCCCATGATTCTTATGTTGTTCCTTTTGAGGTCATCCCCTAGGACTCTGATTTGCCCTAGAGCCATTTTGAGGTCTTTTGCCATTATTTATTGTTGTTTATAAGCTTTGTGTAGGTCATCTTCAAGCTCACTGCTTCTGTCTTCTGCTGCAGTCATTCTACTGTTGAGGGCTACTACTGCGCTTTTTATTTCATCTACTGATTCTTTGAATTGTGTGACTTCTGTTTGTAGGTTTGAAATCTCTGCTCTCATTTCTTCAAGTATTTTGTTGGTGGTCCGTTCCAAGGCTGTCTTCATATCCTCCCTTAGTTTATTGATTGTTAGTTCCATGGTTGTGTTCATATCCTCCCTTAGTTTATTAGTTGTCCATTCCATGGTTGCTTTGAGTTCCTCGACCATCTTGACAATTTCTTCTCTGAATTCTTTATCTGAGAGGAGGTTGTATTTGTGGGTGACCTGTATTGATGTTTCTGGAATCTCTTCATTTTCTGTTTGTGGCGGGGTTTTTTGATGTTTCTTCATGTTGTTATGGAACAATAGAGGTGAAAGCTCCCGATTCTATATCACTATTCTTCTTGCTCCAGGAGGGGATTGTAGGAGAGCTAAATGATAATGGTAATCTTTCCCCCTTCTAGAATAGTTCCTTACATTACTGCGATCTTCCTAATTTATGTAGAGCTTCTAGTCAAGGTTTGAGGCTATGGTCTGTTTATGGGGGCTTTGTGTACCTAGTTGTATTCCTGACACTTTTTCTGGAATTAGGATGAGTTACTGGCTTATAGGCATATAGTGATTGAGATGGCCAGATTGTTCTTCGAGTAGTAGGTCATAGGGATTTGTGACCTAAGAGCGCAATTTAGGAGAGAAAGAAAAATAACGGCAGCTGTGTAAGCAGGTGCAGCTCCGAAAATAGGCACCACTCCCTTTTGAGGCCACGCCCCCTGATGTAGAGGACACTCCCCCACCAGCCGGAAGTCCCCCAGGCTGGGCAGAGCCGGCGTGAGAGTTCTTTCAGAGGGACAGGAAGAAGAGAACGCGATCGATTTGGAGTTGAAGTTACCTGGCAATAGGAAGGGGCTGGCTAAAACGGTGCACAGGAGGCTGAGGCGAAGGACCCCCCGCCCTGGCACTTCCCCTGTGCTGTAATTTTTATGATACTATACCAGTATTGTTGAATTTTTAAAATTAGAGGGAAGAAATACCAAGAGGGTGGTATTATACTTTTTATGCTAGGTTATTTCATTATTTTAATGTCTAAGCCATCAGTGATCCTCAAAATATGGTCCCAAGATTTGCAGCTTTAGCTTCTTTTTAAAAGAAGACAAATTTTCATACAACACCCGAACCTACTGAATCAGAAATTTGGGGGACCATACCCTGGAAACTGATTTAACAAGTTATCAAAAATGACCTTGATATGCAGCAGTCAAGATAAAAATTGTGTAGTGCTATATTTTTCTACCAAACATTATTTAGAAATATTACTTAAAAGATGAGGGAGCTCGCATGGGGGAGCCGGCAGAGAAACCCAGGTGTGTAGAACCTGGGGCCTAGATCTCCAAAGCTGCTTGGATCGGGACTGGACCTCTTCCACCCAGATCCCCCATTTTCCAGTAGCTAGGCAGTCACACCCAGAGACTACCCCTGGCGCCATGTAATCCCATCGACAGCCTACATCCAGAGACTATAAAACCAAGCTCCTGGAAGACATCTAATAGCCTATTTCTCCCTCTTGGAGACCTGACAAGCTACAGAGAGTCTATTGCCCACTTAGGAGAGCCTGGCAAGTTCCTTGTGGCATCTTCATATCCAAAATACAGTAACAGATATATACATACCTCGTGGAGAGCCCAGCAAGCTACCAAGAGTATCCCGTGCGCACGGACAGAGCCTGGCAAACTACCCATGACGTATTCGATATGCCAAACACAGTAACAATAGGTCTCATTCCCCTAACCCTGAAAGAGCCTCCAATCATTGGGAAAGACGAGTAAGGAGAGGCTGCTAAAATCTCAGGGCTGAGTGTAATAGAGACGTTACTGGTGCCTGCTTGAGTAAATCGACGAACAACGGGATGACAGTGATTATTTAAAATATATATAAATATCTTTATTTCTAAACTGAGTCCCTCATCTCAAATGTGTGTAAATTTAAGAATCTTTTAAGTTCCTCCATATCACAGAAACTGTAATCATATGAATGAAGAAAAAAATCAAAAGAAAATGCTACTGTCATTAGTTTCATGATGTGGCTCAGTGAAAGGTAAAAGCACATGTCATGCATAAAGCTGGTTTGATTTCCAGCAACACACACACACAAAATCACACACACATTATTGTGACCATAATTAAGTTGGAAAAGCAACTATATACATTTCATTGTGAAATAATGAATATTTGTGGAAACAGGTTGAATCAAATTCTCAAGCAGAGGATATATCTGATACTTGTAGTGAATACCTTGAGAATAATCATGGCAAAGAGCAAGGAGCAGGCAGAGCAGGTAGCAAAATCCCTAGCAGAGACAAGAAATTGTGGAAATAACTATGAGAGCAGATTTCAAGATCCTCAAGACATACTTATTACTTGGACACTCTTTCAGAAACCTAAGATGTCTGTATTCAGCCTAGTTTTGAGAGAAGACAGTGTTACATTTCCTGCACTATTTCTAATATATATAAGTGACTCACCCAGGAGAAATGTAATAGTTTGTTAAATGAATGAGGTTTATTAAGACAAGGAGATGATAAAGCCAAAATAGAACTTATGTTAATAAAAAAATGACAAGCAAACAGAGAAATGAAAGAACCTCATTTATTTATTATAGACCTGCAGGAGAGGAAATATTTAGTTTTGGCATGGGTACTCTTTTAAGCTTCTGTTGATTACCTGATTTGGTTGTTATATTTAATAGTCAAATGTGTATAAAGTAAAATAGCTTGAAAATCTAGCAGGTGAATCACATAAATTTGTTGTGTGAATGAATTTAATACACCAGTCTATAGAAAAATATATGCATATCACTGTAACACTGTCGTCCCATTGGTCATCGATTTGGTCAAGTAGGCACCATTAGCATCTCCATTGTAAGACTTGTTGTTACTGTTTTTGGCATATCAGATACACCACAGGTAGCTTGCCAGGCTCTGTTGTGCAGGTGGATACTCTCCATAGCTTGCTGGGCTCTCCAAGAGGGACTGAGGAATGGAACCTGGGTCAGGCCGCATGCAAGACAAATGCCCTACCCGCTGTACTTTAATTGCATGTTTACTTTCATAACCATAAAGACATGTAAATATGCCAATGCTGAGTTGCAGTTATAAATACAATGTAAATTCAACTCCCATTTTACTTAGTAAGCAGCTATTTAATTTTGGACAAATTACTTCATAGTTGACATGTTTTGCTTTAAAATTTTTGAACATGATAATCCCTGGGTGTAAAAAACTTCTGGCAGGGGACCAGCCAGGGGAGAACCCTGGCGGCTCTCCCTGTGGGCCGTTCCCTGGGTTCGGGAGTCAGTCCCGGGCCTATCGTCCAGCCGGAGCAGCCCGGGCCATGGGCCAGACGGAGGAGGAAACGAGGCCCAAGCTGGTTGATTGATCAGTTGCCATTTATTCCATTCTCTCCATGAAACTGTTCCAGTCTCTGAGCTCCCCATTTCTCTTCTCTCCTCTCTCTCCCCCAGCACTCTTCCCTCTTAGCTCCTCATTCTTCCATCCCTGCTCTGTAGATTCTCTTCTTCCCTAGTCTCTCCCCCTACTTGTCTCTCTCTCCACCTTGTCCTCTAGGCTACAAGGTCTAGTAGCAAAATCAACATAAGAAAGCCCTTCCTGAGGGCCTCTAGGTTCAAAGGAAGCACCACCTAGGGGCATTCCAAAGCCCTTCCTGACTGCCCAAGGGCAAAGTATTTCTTAAGGTGTTTTTCTCCTTTCCTCAGTCCAAAAACTCCATCAACATCTCAATATTAGTCATTTTTGTATGGACACAGTAAGAGTTACATTAAGGTTTGCAGGGCAGCTCTCCTGGGAATATCTTGCCACAGACTCAGACTACATCGCTCAGGCCAGATTAATTATTTCTAACCATAGCAGGGCCCGAATCTAATTATTACTTTTTGGATCATGACTGCATTTGTCCATGACCAAGCTCTTAACTTATAGTTAAGCGTTAGGCACTTTTGTCAGGCCCATCTCGATGCCAGGGTAGCACATAACTCACCGCTTGCCCTGGGTCCGTCCTTTTCTCATTGGGACCCTGCTTTTGGAGGTTCTAGCAAGTAAGGGCAGTTGAGGCTTAGGTCAAGAGAACAGATGCCCAGGAGGAAAATAACATGTAGAGTCAAATGACTCCCTGGTTACAAAGCATAGCATTTGTTACAGTCTTCCTATGCCCCACAAAAGGACATGGCTCTGAATAAACTGCAAAGGACTCAAGGAGAAGGGAAAAACAATATTTACAAGTCAACAGAACACAAAGAAAGAAGTTACAAATAAACTCAGAGGAAAGTTCCCAATAGACTTAAACTACCTGAGGCTATGTTATCCTACACCTAGGATTAAAAAAAGTCTACATAAAATTTAATTAAGTCATTAACACACACTTTAAATTCAATAAATATAAATATAAACAGGTATTATTGAATAGAGAAACATCAAAACAAGAATTAATTAATGGATTCGCTAAAGGATTTTAAATATATTTTGAAAGTTAATTGTTTGGTAGATATTCATGAAATTATTTTGCTAAAATTAACTCAATTTCTGGAAAAAATTTTAAATACCCTTTTACTTATTTAAATTAAATTCATATATTTTCTTCTACTTCTGAAAATATGTTCTAAATTGTGATATGTTTTAAGAAAATTAAAGTCTTATTTATTTTACGTATTATCCACATATTTATTAACACTAATAGCACAACAAGTAGTAGATGAATCTCTATTTTTTTCCATTATGACATGCAGTAAAACAAGGTGGGAACAGAAAATGGTTGCTATTAACATTCTTTGTGTTGTTATTGTTGCTGGTTAATTTTTAATTAACAGATTTCTCCTCTCTGAGAACCCAGCAAGCTACCGAGAGTATCCTGCCCACAAGGCAGAGCCTGGCAAGCTCCCCGTGGCATATTCGATATGCCAAAAACAGTAACAATGATGGGTCTCATTTCTCTGACCCTGAAAGAGCCTCCAATGTAGAACCGTCGGGAAGGACAAGTAAAGAGAGGCTGCTAAAATCACAGGGCTAGGATGAATGGAGATGTTACTGGCGCCCACTAAGCAAGTTGATGAACAACAGGATGACAGTGATACAGTGATACAGTAAATAATTTGATTATCTTATTTTATGCATGCTAAACTGATCTTCTCTGTATCATTCCAATTTTAGTATATTATGCATGAGACTGGAGTGATAGCACAGCAGGTAGGCTGTTTGCCTTGGACACGGCCAAACCTCCTTCGGTTCCTCCATCCCTCTCAGAGAGCCCAGCAAGCTACTGAGAATATCCTGTCCGCACGGCAGAGCCTGGCAAGCTACCATGGCGTATTCGATATGCCAAAAACAGTAACAACAAGTCTCACAATGGAGACGTTACTGGTGCCCACTTGAGCAAATTGATGAACAATGGAGGACAGTGCTACAGTGATAATTTTTAATTGAATTATTGAGAAACATAGTAGCAAAGTTGTTCATGATTGTGTTTCAGTCATAAAATTTTCCAAAATCCATCCCTCCCTTCACCAGTGTACATTTCCCACTATAAATATCCCAAATTACTGTCCTGTACCACCCAGTCTCCCTCTATGACAGATTCTCTCTCTCTCTCTCTCTCTCTCTCTCTCTCTCTCTCTCTCTGTCTCTCTCTCTCTCCCTCTCTCTCTGTCTCTCTTTCATTCCCTCTCTTTCCTTTGGGGTATTATGGCTTGAAATGCAGAGACTGAAAGATTATCATGCATATCCCTTTACCTTCTTTGAAGCACTTAGATATAGATCTTAATTAATTGATGCATGTTTTGGGACCTCCCAGCTGGTACTCACAGACTTCCACACCCGCTCCTTGCCTACTCAATACTCAATCAACAGAACGGTAATAAAATGCTACATATCATGGCCTCCAAGGGTCAGGGGCAAGTAGAATTACCTAATAATGCTCAGGGACTTCCAGGGCAACATCTTGAATGCTTAGAGCCTGTAGTGCTCTATAGCCATGGCCATGTGGTGCCAGAGAACTAACACCATAACTGCTACAGTATCTCCTGTCACATTAAAAAGTTTAATCGTTTTACTCCAGAGAAATGACTATTCTTTTTTCCCTCCCTACATATTGTCAGTTGATGGTTTTTCTAGTCTAATGTAATAAATCTATGACAACATGTTCACTTTTATAAGCCTTCTGTCAGCTTGCTCAATACTGTGCACACAGATCGGACTTACCTGCTGCATATACTTGATGCTTCTAAAGGATCAAAGAGCAGTTCTTGAGATGTGTTAGGCCTATTTCCTGTATTTTTACTGCATTATTAAATTCTAAATGATGAGTTTAAAATCCATATCAACAATCTACTTCCTCTCAGTTTTTATTTCTCCTTCCTGAATTCAGTACTCTTAAAATCCACTCTGTAGCCCACTCTTAGAACTTCTGCTGGTACCTCTAAGCCAGTAACGTAGGTCCTTTGGTACATATTATTATTTAGAAACAACTATCCTTTTCCACTTGAGATTTAGTGAGACAATATTACCCATTGATCCTAAGGCAATGAGTGGAGGTAAACACACATCAAAAGGGGCAAGACTCATTCTGAAAGGGAAAAAGAGTGCCTATCAGTTATACCTATGATGATCTTTTATAATGCTCATAACTAAGTTCCATTTCATAATAGTTCTAACTTATTTTTTTTATTATGGTCCAGGGAATTATGACTAGAACAATGGATAAGGTAACATAGAGAAGGGAGCAAGATTACAATAATAGCTGGAAATGATCACACTGGACCAGCTCTGAGTGTTAAAAGTAGGTAAAGTTATAGATATACTGGATAACCTTTCAGTATCTGCATTGCAAACCACAATGCTCAAAATAAAAGAGAGAGAATGAGAGAGAAAGAGACAGAGAGACCAAGAGACAGAGACAGAGAGAAGAAAAGCTCCTGCCTTCAAGGTAGGAAGGGGGTGGGGGGTGGGGGTGATGGGAGGGAACCTGGGGAGGTACTGGGAAATGTACACTATTGGAGGGATGGGTGCTGGAACACTGTCTGATTTAAACCTAATTATGAACAGCCTTGTTAGAGTCTATCTCAAAATGATTCAATAAAAAAACTTTAAAATTATAGAATTACACATAGAATAATTATTGATGACTTAGACAAAAGAAAAGTTCAAAGATTTTTGACCTAAAATAAAGTCTATATTTTAAAATCAGAATTCTTGTATCTTCATAAATCGCACAGATTTTTATTGCAACTTAGTGCGAAAAAATCAGGTTTTCATTTTAAACCATGTGTTTCACAAGCAAAGAAGAATGTTGGTATTAAACATATATCTAAGGAATAAATAGTTTAATAAATTGGTTGTTTAAACTAGTATGAAGGCATTTTAGAATCATCATGCTCTTATAGAGTAATGCAAGACAACAAGTAAGTTTTAAAAGTAAGAAAACACTGATATTTACCTAATGTTAAGAAATATGCAGAAGATTTGTTTCTAGTATTTATGTGTAATAGTTAACAAACAGCATGAGTGGTTCAAAAGTTCATTCTGAATAAACACTTAAGAAGTTTGATTCCAGGTTGATTCTTTGCCAGACTAGCCAAATCTTTCAAGGCAAAAAAATAAATAAATAAATAAAATTCACTGGAATTTTTGTAAGAACAGTTTGTCTTCAGATATTCTTGGCAATTTTTAAACCCCCATTCTTTTGGAGCAGAAAAAAAGAGGTTTAAAGTTTTCTTTTAACTTCACAATTCTCAATTTTTATTTTTATTTATATCAGGTTAAGTGAAAAAAATGAGCTAAGCACACTTACATGGAAGAAATCACGAAATATTTAACTCTCTGTAATCATGTTTTTATTTTTTCTTAGCTTGCCAATGTCTTCCTCTACCACCATTTCTAAAAGCAGTTCCCTGTTTTATTTACCACATGCACCCCAATAAGGAAAGATCAAGATATTTTCAGCTGACCATTTAAAAAATATATATCATTGAATGTAGAGTTCAGGTCAGAAGTGTATCTGTTTACAGTTTTAATAAATTCCTGATTATACTTTTAGACTTTCAAAAGAATTAAGAAATTAATAGAAATATTAATATGGATAAATCATTGCAGATGCCAGTTCTAAGTCTACATGTGTTAATTTAAGTGTTAATATTAAGTCCATTTTAAAAATGAACTTTAACTACAATTTTACCAGTTGGTTATTTTTATTCCACTTTATAATAGAAGAATAATATATATGTACACACACAAATAAGACACCTCTGAAGAACTTTATATTCTTTGTTTTGTTTTGTTTTGTTTTTTGGGTCACACCCAGCGATGCACAGCGTTTACTCCTGGCTCCACTCTCAGGAATTACTGCTGGCGGTGCTTGGGGGACCATGTGGGGTGCTGGGAATCGAACCTGGTCAATGGACGGTGTGCAAGGCAAACACCCTACCCTCTGTGCTATCACTCCAGCCAAGAACTTTATATTCTAAATATTAACAGACCAATGAAATAGGTTTGAGCATCCTGACATACCCTCGACTATATGCTCATTTATTGTTTTATAAAGTAGCAAGATATATGAAGTGGAGCAACGAAAACGTCTTTAACAATTGGTTCCGGGAAAACTGGACAGCTACATGCAAAGAAACAGATTCAGACGTCTATTGAATGCCATGTACAAAAACCAGGAAAAAAAATGAATCAAAGACCTCAACATCAGACCCAATCCATAAGGTACATGGAAGAAAATGTAGGCAAAACCCTCCACGATATTGAAGCTAAAGGTATCTTCAAAGATGAAATGCCATTGACCAAGCAAGTGGAAGCAAAAATAAACAAATGGGACTGCATTAAACTAAGATGCTTTGCACCAGAAAAAAAAAAAATGACCAAAATACAAAGACAGTCTACAGAACAGGAAAGTTTATTTATCCAGTAACTTTCTGATAAGGGGTTAATATCAAGATATACAAAACACTGGTACAACATTATAAGAAAATAACATCCAAGCCACCAAAAAATGGGGAAAAGAAATGAACAGAAACTTCCTCAAAAAAAGAAATTTGAATGGCCAAAAGGCATGTGAAAAAAATGCTTTTCATCACTAATCATCAGGGAGATGCAAATCAAAACAATAATGAGATATCGTCTCATACCAGAATCTAGCACACATCCAAAAGAGGAAGGACAACCAGGGCTGACATGAATGCAGGGTTAAATGAACTCTTCTTCACTGTTGGTGGGAATGCCAACTTGTCTAGCCTTTTTGAAAAACAATATGGACATTCCTCAAAAAATTTGGAATGGAGCTCCCATTTGACCATAAAAATATAACTAATATGTGAGACACAACTCAAACTCACTAAAGATAAAAGTACATTTCTTATTTTGAGGAAAAATAACATACTTCTTTTCTTAAGTTAAAATCTGGGTTTGTTGAATATTTCAAACTCTCTTATGTATTAATGTATCTCTTTTAAATATCAGCAGAAAACATTTCTGTTTATCTCTCATCATCATTCTTCTAAACAATTAATTACAAGATCATTTGGTTGACCCCCTTCGAATCAATTTTCCTCATTAGAACCTTCTTACATCTCTGTCTTCTCTAAGTAAAAATGATTCCCTCATAGGATGAAGCTGAAAAAAACTTTAACTTTATTCTCAGCATTCTACATTATTTTGCTCATGGTTTCTATCACACCTTTCAATCACTCTCTCAAAAGGTACTGTCTGCAATTTACAACTGTCTGAAAATTCACTGTGCTATCTCTTTTTTCTCTTGGCTTGTAAAATAACTATTTCTGCTTCTTCTCTTGGCAACATCTACTTATATATAAGCCTGCAACTTAAATAAAATGTGCCTTTCTGAAAGAATTTTTCCTTACCCATTTGCTTCCTAAGTTATAGGTAAGTGTTCCTTCCACATATAAATTACATCAACTCCATTACAAGAAATAAAAATGTGTTGTCTCACTACTGACTTTGATTAGAGATTTTTTCCATTGATCTATAAACTCTGTGAGACTATAAACCATATAGGTATTTCTCACAACCAGAGTCTCATGTATGTTATAAAATGAAATAAATAATAAAATAAACTTACTAAATTTAATTATTAAATGGTAAAATAACAAATAATAAAGACATACAGAAATAGGGACTACTCAAATAAAGTGTACAAGATATATGGCAAACTTGTGACACCCCTCCTTCCCCATCACCTCTCCAAGCTGTGTGGTTGGTAAGATTGGTAGATTGGTAAGGCTTACATAAAATGAATATTTAACTTAGAATAATAATTTTTAGTTTATGTTCTTCTTTTTCTTTTTTCTTTTTGGGTCACACCCAGTGATGTGAACAGGGGTTACTCCTAGCTCATGCACTCAGGAATTACTCCTGGTAATGCACGGGGGACCATATGGGATGCTGGGAATCGAACCCGGGTTGGCCAGGTACAAGACAAACACCCTACCCACTGTGCTATGGCTCCAGCCCCTAAGTTTATATTCTTTGAAAACCATTTTTCACTGGCATATATTTGGAGAGTTTCAGCTATTTTTAAGATCGGTAGGTCTTCAAATATTGTCAAAACTTGAGACAGCACATTCCCAAGTATTTGGCATAGAAAGAAATAACACTGTTTTCCTCTACCTCAAATATAGTTTTTCAAGGATAGTCTCAACACTTGCTTTAGAGAAAGTAAAAACAACTTCATTAGAAGGAAAGTTATAACCAAATAGAATATATATTATCAATTTACTTATTACCTATTTGCCACATATTTCTATTATAGAGTATGAATACATAACACTTTTAGATTGAGTTGTTTTACTAATCATGGCGGTACAAAAAGAGTTTTTGTAGGAATTTTGTGTTTTGGAGGGAAAGAGTGGAAAAATAGAGAGAGAGAAGAGGAAGTGACAGTATATGTAAGCAGACCTAGGAAAAATATTAACAAGTAGTTTGCCATACATTATTGTTATATAATGTTATTATTACAAAACTCACATTTATATTTACATGACTTATTGGTCATGTAAACATCCCTGATGGAAACTAAATTGGTGTTGGTATATTTTACAATATGTACTCTTTGTCTTATTAGGTAAACATTCCCTCTATATTTTGCATTTTTCCTCGAACTTTTGCATTCAAAATATTGTAGTATACTGAGTTTACTAGAATATGGGCAAATGCTTTGTGAAGTGATACACACATAAACACACACACACACACCAAATAACAAGAAAACTGAAAATGCAGGCTTTATTTCTCTACTCGTTTTACTTAAACAAAATTTGTTATATACAATTAATTACTACTGAATAAATACTGCAGAAAGATCATAGTTTTTACACTACATTCAGTTAAGTATATATATGATGCATATACAATATGATATGTCTGTACATTTCATCTTATATCTAAGACATTCTTCACATTACAAACTTGATGTAGAATATAAATTCTATATATTTTCTTTACATCACCTTTTATTTTCTTAACAAAAGTTTAATTTCTGTATCTACATATTTGAAATAATTTTTAATTGATAGATGGCATTTAATACAAGAGAAGTGGGGCTGGAACAATAGCACAGCAGGTAGGGCATTTGCCTTGCAAGTGGCTGACCTGGGTTTGATTCCCAGCATCCCATATGGCCCCCTGAGCACCGCCAGGAGTAATTCCTGAGTGAATGAGCCAGACGTAACCCCTTTTAATCCCTGTGCATCGCTGAGTATGACCCAAAAAGCAAAAATAAAAAAAAAAAGAGAAGTAGCAGCTAAATAGTATGCTACAATAATACTAGTCAGAAATTTGGGCCTCTTATTTTGTGAGCAGTGGAAATGACAACTCCTAGAAATGATATTTGTGACAAAACTAGAAACAAAACAAAACATGCTTTCCCTCAATTTCACAATTCTTCCTTCTTTGTTTTTTGTATGTCCCTCCATAAATGTCACCTATCAGTTAAATCTGGCTACTTAATATAAAATATAATTCCTTTTATTCCCCTTAATTATATTTGATATGTGGTTTTATTGCAATATTATCTTTATCAGAGTAAAGACAACATGGTTCATATTTGTGCCCATGTTCCCTAAACAGTTCTTGAGACCCAGTGGATGACTGAATGACTTCTTTTTTTAAAAAAATATTTTATTGAATCACCATGTGGAAAATTACAATGCTTTCAGGCTTAAGTCTCAGTCATACAATGCTAAAACAACCATCCCTTCACCATGTCCATATCCCACCACCAAAAAAAAAACCAAAAAAAAACCAGCAAACCTCCAATCCCGCCCCCCCCTGCGCCCCCCCGCCATGTAACTGATAAATTTCACTTTACTTTCTATTTACTATAGTTACATTCAATATTTCAACACAAACCTCACTATTATTGTTAGGAGTACCCCACTAGTCAGACCTGTTGTGAAGAGATAAGAGGTCTTGGATTTCTGTACTTTAGCAACTAAGTCCAGGGAGATTTCTTCCAGATATTGGATCATTGCAAGCTTGTAAACCCCATCTGTGGTCGTCATAATATGGTGGTCACCACGCCCTTCACCCCTGGCAAGGAATAGGCAAGAGAGAGAAATACCTTTCCCCTCCTGGGTGCGCATGGGGCCGCGGCTTAGTTCTCAGTCTGGAGACATTCTGCGAGGAGCTGCCTATGCCGAAAAATTTAGCTGGTGTCTGGATTCATGCTCATGCAGCTGCGGATGAGGCTGCACACACGTGCGGCCGCCGGGATCACATCTTGGCGGCCTGAATGCCTTCTAAGTATATGCTGACTTAATGAATAGATATCCTGTTACTAAAAAGATCAGAAAAGGTTAATGTGTAATGAGACAAATATTACTAAAGAAATAACATACAGGGAAGAAAGGTGTACAAACTACAGTTTCCATAACATGAAATGTTATGGAAATTTAACATGAAATGTTAAATCTTTTTATTTTATTGAGTTTTTACTGATTTGCACTACTAAGTAAGCTTCAGGATTACAGATTCACACTTCAATCTTTGTATGAGTCTCACTATTCCTACCACCAAAGTTCTAACTTTTCATGTCACTCACCTCACTCTCTTCCACTGTGATACCTATATTAATTTTTGGAGTTTGAATAATTTTGTTGTGATATTTATCATTTGCTTAAGACACCATTCATGCCAATAAAAATAGAATCATGCCTATTATGATAATACTGATGAACCTGAGACAATCATCCTAAGTGGCGTCAGAAAGTGATCAATAATAAATGAATGATTTATTTTGTATGTACAATAGAAATAATAGAAATATAATCTTTTAAAAAATTTTACTCTAAGTGCATTTGAAATATTGATTTGAACAAAGCAAGCCAGACTGATTTTTAATTTACTGATTCAATTGACATCAGAATAAATTAGGATAAAATATGTCTTTTATATAATATGTATAGATGTCATATGCAATATGTATATTACAAATGGAGCTACTGCAACAAATTCCCTGTTGATAAGGGGCAACTATGAACTATGGAAAATGGCAGTGTTAGGCCTGGTATCTGGTTTCTATACTCACACACCTAGATCTTAAGCAAAAATATTTTGTGTTTTTGAGGGGAGTTCACCCAATAGTACTTAGGAATCTCTCCTGGTGTTCTTAGAGAACATAAATGAAGCTGAACATTGTGCCCAGGTTGGCATGCAATATGTAATGTAATGGCCCTATTTACTGTACTGTTGCTGCACTGATTAGATTTTTTTATTACTTAATATAAAATAAACGATGGCATAATATAAAAAAGAATATATTTAATCAGTACAGTGGCTCTACCTACAGTACTAATTAAACATTTTAATCATGTTGTATAACACAAATCATGATATCCTTGTAAATCTCTAGTCTACAGCATTTTTTACCTTTTTAAAGTACTTTTTTAAAAAATATACATATATAATATTAAGTTTTTTTGCTTCAAATTTGAAAACCAAAATGTTACAGAAACAAGATAATTAAAATTATAGCAGAGCTAAACTGTAAATAACAGATAACTTTGACTAGCTATTAAATTATCAAATCATCTCAGAAAATGATTTCTGAATTGCTGGTAAATTTATTAGTTTTAAAAATTTTATATAAAATTTTTATATAAGATGTAGATTTTAGATCATATTTTTACTACCTAAAACAATCTTATGGACAAACATTCTGAGAGAGGGTGCAAAAAAGTTTGAGAGTAGTTGCAATACAATAGCATGACTGTCCCTCACCATGTGTAAACTGATCACAATAGCTAACAAAAGGTCTGTGAGCAGTATTGGTACTTTTAGGTCTCCTCAGATGACTCAATGTGGAAATGAAATTTGCTGGAAAGGAAAGAGGATCGTAAATCTCTGTGCCCTTTCTGTATCACTGTGTCACTGTCACTGTCATCCTGTTGCTCATCAATTTGCTCGAGTGAGCACTAGTAATGTCTCCATTGTGAGACTTGTTACTGTTTTTGGCATATCGAGTACACCACAGGTAGCTTGCCAGGTTCTGCCATGTGGGTGGGATACTCTCGGTAGTGTGGGGGCTCTTCGAGAGGGACAGAAGAATTGAATTCAGGTTGACCCCGTGCGAGGCAAATGCCCTACATGCTGTGCTATCACTCTAGCCCTTTCTACTCTTTTAAAAATACCATATGATTTTCCTCCATGGGAGAAGTTTGGTTTTACAGTACTGTTTTTTTGTTTTCCAAATCTACCATATCTAACATATTTTCTCAGATACCTGCCTCTTCAATTCCACACAGGCTAGGGAGTAGGATTGAATGATCTCATTTGAACTGAATTTTAAAATCCTGTATCTGCTTGGACAAGTGTTTTATTATTATTATTATTTCATTTTTCTAGTTCTGAAAACCGAAATACAACTTTGGATATAATGTGTACTTAACTATTGGCCACAAATTAAAAATAACATAAAAAGCTAAAGTTTGCTATTGTTGTTGGCAACTTCCTTAAATCATTTTCTTAAACAGGGCAGCTTCATAGTTCAGGGCCATTTCTTAGGTGATTTTTAGAAGTTGTTTTTACAAACAGGAAAAAGAGTACAAGAGATTTCAGTGAAGGAAGCCAAAACTGTCATAACATGATAGCTTAGTTTTAAAGTTTTGGGAAAGTTGCATTCTTTTCCCTAAAAATTTTACTCTTACACATGATTTCCATAATATTTACATTTCTTTTAAAGGATTTTTCTATCCTGAAGCAAAGCATAAATACATATTTATGTCCTGAGGATAGGCTTTATAAAGCTTAATTCACTGTCACTGTCACTTTCATCCCATTGCTCAACAATTTGCTCAAGCGGGCACCAGTAACGCCTCCATGTGAGACCTGTTATTACTGTTTTTGGCATATTGGATACACCACGGGTAGCTTGCCAGGCTCTGCCCTGCGGGCGAGATACACTCAGTAGCTTGCCGGGTTCTCCGAAAGGGGTGGAGGAATCGAACCCAGGTTGGCCTCGTGCAAGGCAAACACACTACCCACTGTGCTATCACTCCAGCCCATAAAAGTTAATTGAGAATATTTAAAACCCCTAAAAAAAAGAATATTTAGAACCCCTAAAGTATAATATTATGTTAAAAGTTTATAACTGTATGATACTACTATTAAATTTATAAAATGTTATGCTAGGCTTAGAATAAAAGTATTCTCAATTTCAAATCAATATATTTAATCATATAATTTTGTTTCTTTTCCATGATGATTTTGCTATTTTTTTCTATTAGTTTATGTAGTGCTATTTATTTAGTGAAAATTTGTAAAATATTAAAATATATGGGACAGTCTTAAAGACTTTACTGCAAATTTGGTTCTAAAGTCTACTTCAGAACTTATATTGAATTTCCTAATAAAATATCAAAATTGTGTGATCATGAACAACTTTCTAGGAGATGATGAGCAGAAAAAGAATTATATTTAAAATTTTGTTTTTGGTCCACACCAGTGGTGCTCAGACTCAGGAATAACTCATGGCAGGCTCAGAGTACCATATGAGATCCTGTAGCTCTAACCCTGATTAGTAGCATGTAAAGCAAGTACTCTACCCACCGCACTATCTCTCTAGCCTATTTTAATGTTATGTCTATATTTTTACATTAATAGACTATATAATTAAAATGTATAAAATAAAATTTACCCTTGTAATTAGTTTATACTGTATTGATTTTTATCTCTAATAGTGTCTCTGGTGCAGAGTTTCTGGCCCGCGCGCCTGGCTGTCTTCCCCAGGGTCCCTCGGAGGGGATGGGCTCCAGCTTCCCTCCCCACCCCAAGCAGAGCTCCCTTGGCCAAAGACCTCCAGAGCCTTAGCCACAGCCATGCTCAAGGACCCTCTCCACATGTTTGAATGAGCCTCACTCATGAAGGAACCGGCAGAGGAACCCAGATTTATGGAACCCGAGGCTGAGACCTCCAAGCCTGTTCGGATCGGGACTGGGCCTCTTCTGCCCAGATTTCCCATTTTCCAGTAGTGAGGCCCTCACACCCAGGGAACAGCCCTGGTGCCGTGTAATTCCCACCAATGGCCAACATCCAGAGACTTATAACCAAGCTCCGGAAGCTAAGGCTGAGACATCTTATAGCCTACTTCTCCCTCTGGGAGAAACTGGCAAGCTATGGAGAGTCCTGTCCACATGGGAGAGCCTCGAAAACTCCCCATGGTGTATTCATATGCAAAAACCAGTAACAATGCTGGGTCTCATTCCCCTGACCCTGAAAGAGCCTCCAATGTGGCACCATTGGGAAGGACGAGTAAGGAGAGGCTTCTAAAATCTCAGGCCTAGGATGAATGGAGACATTACTGAGAGCGCTTGAGAAATTTGATGATCAACAGGATAATGATGATGATGATGATGATGATGATGACAATCTTTAATAGTGTAATAATTCTATCTTCATGGTTTCAGTGTATGAGTGCTCACATCAAAGTCAAATTATATGGGCACTGGAAAAATAGATATTTTCATGTAAGTATATCAAGTTTTAAAAAGCAAATAAAAATAATCTTTGAAGGTTGGAGAGGGAATACAGTGGATAGATAGGGTGCTAGCCTTGCATGCCACGAGCTCTGGGTGGATCTTTGGCACCCATATGGATTGCCCAAAGCCCCCAGATTGAACCCAGGTCAGTAGCATGCAAGAAAAAGCTTCCTACCTGCTGTACTATCTCTTGGTCCACAAATATAGTATCTTCTGTTCTGGCATACAAAAGCCTGAACAAGTCTTATTAGCTTATTTAACTAAAAGCAGTGATTTTTGAAGGACTAAATCATTTCCTAAGATTCTAGGGAAGAATTGGTTTTTATGCTTTTCCTAGCTCTTAGAGGATGCATACATTTACCGGATCATATTTTCCTACAACTTGATAGTTTATTGCTCCAACTTAAGTTTACATTGACACATGTCCTTTGTTTCTTAGTTCTTCTTATCTTCCTTACCAAGAAATAGTTCTGGGGGCCAGAACAATAGTACAACCGGTAGAGTGTTTACCTTGCACACAGCCAACCTGGATTCGATCCTTAGCATTTCATATGGCCCCACAAGCACTATTAGGGCTTATTCCTGAATGTAGAGCCAGGAGTGAATAAAAAATTAAAAAGGAAATTAAAAAAAATAAATAGTTGGGTTTTCATTCCAACCTGACAACCCTGGATCTCCTTTTGTTAAAATCATTTTAAAATTATATTTGCAAAATCCTTAACACATAAGGTAATATATTCACTGGTTCCAAGATTTAGGGCATGACATTTTGAGAGTCATTATTCAATCTATCACAATCAGACAGACCAGAGAACATGCTTCAGAACTCAACATTTTTATGTGATGATTATATGATTAATGATCATCACTAGCTATCTAGATTGTAATTAGTGGAAAATTCTAATAATTCCTATGGTGTTATAGACATTATTCAATCTGATATTGCAACTCACCTGCATTGCTAAATAATTCAACTCAGGTTGCTTATTTTGAATATAAAATATCACAGTGATTTTGTAAAATGATGTATTTCATATAGATTCTATTGAATGACATTGTGTATGATTAGGAATTTGGGGGAAGGTGTAAATACAAAGATGAACAATTAGACATCTCTGTAGAAGATGAACAAGAAGTATCTGTGGAACAGACAAAAGACATGCTATATAAAGGCAGGTATAAAGTATTATAATATAAAAGAAACTAAGCAGTATGATAAAAATGAAAAGCATTGATAGGGAGCCAGTAAAGACTTCACAGAATTAGTAATTGTTTTTAATGCCTTTTCACCTGCTAGCTTTTTTTTTTCTTTTTTTTTTTTTTTTGCTTTTTGGGTCACACCCGGTGATGCACAGAGGTCACTCCTTGCTCTGCGCTCAGGAATTACCCCTGGTAGTGCTCTGGGGACCATATGGGATGCTGGGAATCGAATCCAGGTTGGCCGAGTGCAAGGCAAACGCCCTACCTGCTGGGCTATTGCTCCAGCCCCCTAGCTTTTTTATTTTTATACTCTCTTTACTGTTGCTTATATGGTATAGTCCCAGCAGTGTTATTGCTTATGGTATCAAAGCAGTCACCGCACCTTCATCACCAAAGCACTCAAGAGCCTCTACCCCTCTCTTTGTGTTTACTTGTCTCCTTTTCTACCCCATTCTCTGCTCCAACTGTTTAGTGAACTGAGTATTGTAGACAAATGCCGCAATTTTGTTGTTGTTCAATATTGTTCATTTCTTTGTTTTATTTTTCTATAAGATACTGATGAGGATAATTTCTGGTATTTTACCTTTTATCTTATTTCCCTTAATATTATATCCTCCTGTTTAATCCAATTTTTACTAAATTTTATGTTTTCTTAAAACTGTGTAATAGTCACCACATATGTACATATGTATTTGTAGCTCACAACTTATTCATTCATGCATCGATTGTTGGGATGTTTCCACATTCAGACTATTGTACTTATTTCTGAAAGAAATTAAAATGTGTATATATATGTATATATATATATATATATGAGCTTATGTTCTTTGTGTGCATTTTTTTAAGGATAGATGCCAAAAAGTAGAATGGCTGAGTTATATAGGAGTTCTGCTCTTACTTTTTTGATAAATTTTCCATGCTGTATTCCATAAAGGATGAATCAGTGAACATTTCTGTGAGTTCAAAGTGTGGGTACACGCACTGCATGTGTTTGGTGCCTGAGAATCCCAGCCTTCCCAGCAGAGGAACAAAGACTGGTCATCAAAAATGACCTGCTTAATGCAGAGCTGTTAGCATACTTAAAGAACATCTGCAGGGGTTCAAAGTATAGGACTGTATGTAGGTATGATTGATCTTTTACCGAGGCAAAGTGTTTTGGGAGGAGACAGTTCTCTTGGGATTAACTCAAGGAGATATCCAGGGACATCTACATTGCTTTTATCTTTCCCTTTAGTTGTACACATTAGACAATTCAGTTTACTTCTTATTAATACTTGCAGTTATTTGGATAAACACAGTAAGAGATACAGATTCCAAAAGTTAGTTATCTGGGCTTGGAGAGCAAGCAAGGCTTTTACCACAAATCCCGGACTAATTCTCCACAGGTTGTTCAGCTCGTTCTTCTTCTTGGGGGTCCTATCTCTTAAGTAATAACAACTTGCATCAAGACCATGCTTTTATGCTTTCTAGACTGTCCCATTTTGTTGCTGGTGTAGCTTTGCCAATTGCCCCAGATCCATGCCAGTCCCACCGTGGGATCACTTTTTGTGGGGTGTTAGGAACCACCGCAACAGATGACAGAGTAAAGTAATTATGATGGATGCCCAGCAGTAGACATATTTCAGAGTCAATCAACTCCCAGCTATTAGGAGCTTAGCATTAACGCTCTTAGAAAGAGTTTAAGCAAAGCAAAGAACATTGCTCTAGAGTGAAATATGAAAAGGCTCTAGGGAAAATAGAAAAACAAGTAGTCCTCTACAAAATTCAGTTACCAGAAGTTTTGATCTAGATGTAACCAAGACTGACTTGGGGAATTGTGACAATGAGACATAAAACTCAAAGGAAAGGTTAAAGATAAACTTGGGGAACTAGGGATGCTCTCAAGAACACTGTAATTTTCTCTGAGGGCAGAAAAGGAGGCAATTCACTGATGAAGCCTAAAACACTTGGGTTTATATCCAACAATTTCTACCAACAGTAAGTGAGGCTTCCTTTTACACTGCATCCCCACAATAATGTTTTTTCAAGGTTTTAAAATGTATACCATTATCATTAGTGTAAGATGATATCTCATTTTTATTTGCATTTCCCTCATAATTAATGATGATAAATACATTTTATATGCCTGTTGGCCTTGTCCATCTCTGTATCTCCCTTAGGGAAGTATATATTCATTATATTTCCCAATTATTTGATACGGTTATTTATTGTTGTTGTTGCTAAACTTTGTGAGTGCTTTATACATCTTGGATATTAACCTTTTTTCCTATGGATTGTGTACAGACATATTCTTGCATTCAATGTAGTTTTTAAATTTAGCTTAAATTTGTTTTTCAGTGTAAAACCTTTTCAATTTAAGGTAGTCCCATTTGTTTGCCTTTGTTTTTGTTTTAATTTGCATTGAAAATATCTCTCGCTACTAAATAACGTTTCATTATTGCAATTAGTTGCTAACATGTTTTTGTCCTTCATAAATTCATGGCAGAGCCTGGCAAGCTAGTCGTGGTATAATCGATATGCCAAAAAGAGTAACAATAAGTCTCACAACAAGAAACGTTACTGGTGCCCGCTCGATCAAATCGAGGGATGACAGTGACAGTGAGTGATAAATTCATGAAGTCAGATTGAGTAAAGATATTCTAAAGTACTAGTAAATGTCTTTATATGCATTCATGCAAATCATAAGCTAAGATATTAACTTTTAAAATTTTATTTTGGGTCCATACCCTGCCCTCCTATGGGCTTATTTCTGTCACCCTGACAGGACTTCAGTCCATATGTAGCTTTGCTTTTTGACAGCCTTCCAGTTTCTCTTTACACAATATACTCATGTTCAGATCATTTAAATGTCCTGCATCCAAACTTTCTGTGTTTTTATTTAACTTTATGTAAAGACCACGGTTTACAAAGTTGTTAATAATTTCATTTTATGGGGTTTTGATGTTTTCACACCAATCTCACCACCTGAGTGACCTTCCCTACGACGTTGTGCCCATTTTTAACCCTCCCTGAATTCCTGCCCTTTTAGCAGGCTTACAACAATTTGTTCTATGTTACTTGTTACAAATAGCTAAAGGATTCATCAAAAATACTTCAGTAAAAGAAAATTTGAGAAAATAATTATATTTCACCACGGGGTTGTTAAGTCTTTGTCTGAAGCTTTACTCGGTTCATCACTATCAGAGCCTTCTGTGTTATTATTTTTGTTTGTTGAGTTCAGTGGGCTTCTTCATTACTTTCTCATCTAATTTGGTGTGCTTCTACTGGAATTTCAGTACTGTGGAATTTGGAGGATTCCAAATTCCAAATACATCCACGTGGTCCAGAAACATCAGGTTCTATAGAACTGGGATGAGTCTGCACAGAGAGTTAGTAAAGCTGTGAAGTTAGGCTGTGGGTGGGGAGGCAGCAGTGGCCTGTGGGAGCAGCCTAAGGGACTTCAGCAGGGCCTTCTCCCTCTCCTGAGGGCATCCCACAGTTGTCAGCCCGTGTCCATGAAATTCAGTTGCGTGGCTTGCATATCCACAGAGATTTAGGCTGTGAATCTGAAGGTAGAGTCAGTGAGTGAATCAACATGGTGGCTGCTCTGGGAAATAGGCACTAATCTCTAAAATATTCTGTGCTTTAGGTTTTCCCCTTCCTGTATCTGGATCAATAAGTACCAAAACTTATTAGTTTGATTTATAATTAACTATTTTTCTATAATTGTCCAACTTACTGCATTTAACCTATAATCATCTTGATGTTTATTTCATTACTGTCTTAGAGAATTCTGTGCATATTAAACAGACATAAAAAGCAATTCACAGTTTAATGTGATGATGTATTAAGGAAGTTGTGGGCATTATCTTTATCTGCTCCCCCAAAATTTTAGTGATTTTTCTGAAGAAACTGAAAACTCAGATGTTTGGATTTTACTTTCTTCATTAGCATAAAGAAGAACCTTAAATAGATGACAAGCTTGCTCTAAAATTGTCTGATTTTGTAATAGAGCTGTGCTTTTGCACACATATATTATTTTCATAATTTTGTATGCTTATGTGTCTAGCGGTTTCTATTCTTCACAACCTTGTACTTTTTAAAATTTTGAAACCAAGATGAGTATGGGCCATTAAACTTGCCTGCTGGCTGAGTGACTTACAAATTTTCTCTTTCTAAATGTGACTGAATTTTACATGAGGAAAAAAAGACCATTTTCTGCAACTGGAATTTATAGGATTGCCTCCGAATACTACAACCCATAACTACTCTTTAATAACAAGATGGATTTTCAAAATTAAATAAAACATACTGCTTAGTGTACATTACACTTTATTTTGTGGAATGTTAAAATTAGTTACTATTTTTTCCACACTATATTAACTTAGAAAATTAATTACAACAATATTTAAATAACACTGTTGCCAAGCCTGTGCAAATATCAAGGATTTACTGACAGAAATTAATATACTACTACTTTTGTTTATGATTTACTGACAGAAATTAATATACTACTACATTTTGTTTTCATTGGTCAAATGGTCAAATATTTGTTGCTCTTTTGATAATAATTCTCAATCATATTCTAAAACACGAATATTTGCAAGTGTCTACAAATTTCAGATAAATGTATGAAAGGAATTTGGGTTTTATTTAGAATTCGGGAAGTTAAGATTTACTAGGCTATATTGCTAAGACAGAAAGTTAGAAGGCCAAAATATTTTTTTTTTCTTTTAGGTCACACCCATCAATGTACAGGGGTTACTCCTGGATTTTCACTCAGGAATTACTCTTGGCAGTGCTCGGGGGACTATATGGGTTGCTGGTAATCAAACCTGGGTTGGCCAAGTACAAGGCAAACACCATACCTGCTGTACTATCGCTCCAGCCCCATCCAAATCATAATTACAGAGGTCAAATACAAAAATTTCTTCTAAAGTGCAGAATATTAGTATTAGTATTTGTACATTAATTGAGTCGAATTGTTGATCTATTTTTCTATCAGGCAAATATGTTCCGTGTAAAAAAATTTTTCTGCACTCACAGTGCAGAAAAGAATATTTAACTGCATTTAACCTATAATCATCTTGTTGTTTATTTCATTACTGTCTTAGAGAATTCTGTGCATATTAAACAGACATAAAAAGCAATCCACAGTTTAATGTGATGATGTATTAAGGAAGTTGTGGGCATTATCTTTATCTGCTCCTGTGTACTAATCCATAGTACACAAATGGATTATGAAAAAATAATACACCACTTTGCTTAATTAATATTATGCTTTATGCTGTGTACCATCAAAAATTACATCCTATTTTCTCCATATTCTTAAGGAAAACATAAAAGCCATCAATGCCAAATCTGGCCAGTCTTTAAATCAAATTTATAGATTTAGATTCTGTTTCAATTTTAATAAATTAATATAGTTTACCTGACTAAAAAAATGTGCAGTGAAGTTCTTGGCATAATTTTGCTAATATGAGAGATTTGATTGATAAATCCTGAAATTAAATTAGTTTCACATTCCAGATTAACTACTCAGCCATTTAATATATTTTATAGAGTCTATTTGAAATATATTGCTGAAATTTTTTGTCTATTTTCTTGGAAAAACCTAGTCATAAGTTTTTTCTACTTCTGAGTTTGTGTGTGTGCACGTGTGCGTGTGTGTGCGTGTGTGCGCGTGTGTGTATGTGTGGAGGGATGATAGAAAACACCTGAGAAGGGGTCTTTGTCTGATGGTGATATTAGGATATTGCTGACTTATATAAAAGAGATGAATTTCTATTTTTGTTTATCTCTTTTATTGGGAAAATATTTATATCATTGATGTCAATATCTTGACTATTTGATAAAATTCTCCAGTAAAATCATCTGGGTTTTGGGGGGTTTTATAATTGTAACCTTTAAAATTAACAATTCTGTATCTATTAATAGTTTGACGATTCTGATCATTTCATTTTGTGTGAGTTTTCTGTCATGCTATTTTTTTAATTACTTCCAATGTACTTGGTTGTCAAATTTGTCTGCATACATACTTGCTCATTACATTACCTCAGTAAGTACCCTTTTAATGTCTGTCATATCTGCAAAGATAGTCCCTCTATTTATTCCAGAAATGTGTGCATTTATTTTTCTTTGACTACATTAGTTTATCAAATTTCTCTTCAAAGAAATAGTATTAAATTTCACCCTTCTAGTCTACTGTTTATTGGTGTTTAATCTCATTAATTTTGGCTCTTATTTAATTTTGTGCTTCTTTGGGTCTCTTCTAATATTTTTTCTAGTTCCCTAAATTTAACAAGGCTCATATCTAGCCAAATATTATAGTAAACCAAAAGAACTCAGTAATTTAAAACCTCTATTTAATTAAATGTGAATAATTATTGCATCATGGATTTCTATGTTAGTTTTTAATATGATATTAAAGTTTTTCTTATCTTTCTTGAGATTTTCATTACCTTAACATTTTGTTCCTGATGTAAGTGCTTTTTTTTTAATCTTGAACTTAGTAATGGACCTTCTTGAATTTGATTTCTTTTAAGAAATATGGAGGATATGATTTTAAAATATGATTTTGATATCAAGACTCTTAAATTCTTCCTTATTCATTTAGGGAATGACTTTTCAGGCCCTTTTTTTCACCCTGATATTTTTTTTACTAAACCTATCATTTTAAGCTGGATTTCTGAGAAACAGATTCTGAGAAATGAATTTCTAATTAATTGATTTATTTTAAAGATTATTCTCAGAGGCTTGCAGGAGATTATAGGAAAGCAGTGTCATAGGAGAGAGCCAAGAAAGAGCAACATTTTATAAAAATGTCTGCATCCAAATAAAGGAATTGGCTTTATTTGGATCACTCAGAGAGGGACAGAGGAATTAAACCCCGGTTGGCTGCGTGCAAGCCCTGCCCGCTGTGCTATCATTCCCGTCCTAGCTGTAAAAGACAGTAAATCAGTTTTCCATTTTTTCTCATATCCAAAAGAGCAATCTGGATTTTTATTTCAAAGTGATGTATAAGTCAACAGAATTGTGACCTAAGTGTGCTGGGGTAAGGGGTGGGAATGTGGATCTCGGGATAAGGGTGAAGGGCCCCCGCACTCTGATGGTGGGCTTGGTGTAGCAGGACTACACATACAAAGTAATATTATTGATTCTCTTCTTAAAACAAAAGCTCATTAAAAATCAAATGAATTGCTCTTTAAGAAGCAAAAGAACAAAGATGTGTGTTAGGACTCAGTGAGGTTCACATCACCTTTCCTATGTTTGTACATGCTTTTGAAAGCTGAAAACTCTACACAAATAAAAAGCTTACAAATTTTGCTTAAAAAGAGATAGTACATTTTGTTGTTTTCCTCAGCTTTGTTCCTGTAATACAGTGTATAAGACACTTCCCTTATATGCAGCCAACCTGGGTTCTATTCCAGGTACCACATACGGTGTCTTTAGCATCTCCAGGAGTGATCCCTGAGTACAGAGACAGTAGGAAGCCCTGAACATAAACAGGTGGCTCTCTACCCCATCTCTGTTTTTGCTCTCTCTTTGTCTATATGTGGGTATATAATATAGCTACATATCTGCATATTTATCTATACATATATATCTATTTGCATATAGACGTGTATATATATTTACTACTATATAAATAAATTTACTATGTTTATCTCTCTAGGGAATTTTAAAATTATTTATCCATCTTGTTTTTGAAGGATATTTAAGTAATACCAGGTTTTGTTTACTATGAATAGTGAGGCTATTAATATTCTATGAAAGAGATTTGGTGAACATAAAAATGCAATTTTGATGAGTGTTAAATTCCCAGGTCCCACTTTTGGCAAATAGCCTAGAGTTTTCCAGAATGCTTGTGCTAATCTGTAATCCTGTATGCACAGTATGAGTTCTGCATATCTTCATAAATACTTGGTAAACAAATCAGAAGCAACAGCTCTGTGATGTGTATGACTGTACTGTGTGCAAATAAAAATATCTGCATCTGATCTATCATTCTTTTTACCTATGCATGATTTAGTCATACACATATAAGCTTAATATAGGTTTCCACCTCACATATCTCAGACATTTCCTGACAGAGCAGTTTGTTGCTGTTCTCACATGTGAGGATAGAGCTTTGCATTTTGGCTGTGCTTTTTCCACAAAACACTGGGCTTTTATCACTAAAGTAAACACATATACTTGTGTCACAGAATCAGCTTCAACATAGCAGCTGAGAGTATCAACCTGCTGTACCAAAGCTGGTGCATTATACACTGGGTAACTGCTTCAAGTAAATCATAAGACCAGTGATAACATATGTGAGAATACATGAAATGACAATTGCTGTCTACCCACCCACTCCCAAAGCTGTACTCAACAATTTATAGAAATTGAGAACTTGAGAAATTTATATAGAGATTAGGGGAACACATCTTGTATACAATTGACCCAGTTTTATGGTACCAAGGCCTTCAAACATTGTTAGATATAGCCATGGAAGCTTCCAAACAACAGGGTGTGCGCCTCACAACTCTGCAAGCCTCGAAGGTGGCCAGGGTGATCCCCAGCATTGAAGGGCTTCAGTAGCACCACACCTTGATACCCTCTCATTAACCTGCTGCCTGGTTAATCAAGAATATCATGGATTGGCCTCCTGAGCATAGGTTAGAAGTGAACCATCTGACCTCCATCCCATGAAAGTTTTCTTATGGCCCACTTGATCCAGGAACAAATGTAAAACAATTCTTGGAGCTCTGAGTCCATTTACATAGGTTGACACATCCTGTGTCTACAAAGGTTCTAATTTATGTGTCCCATAAGATTAGAACTACACAGATGTCAATTAAGAAATAATAGTAGCATGCTTACAAGGTGACCCTAAATGTTTTAAGTTTAGTCTCATTATTGGTATTGGAAATTAAAATTACTATGTTTTTTGTTTTTTTTTTCACTTAAAGTTACAAATTGATTTCTGAGAAATATGCTCACTGCATTATGTAGTTTATTCATCTTAGTTTCTTGAGATTGAGTGCTTTTTGTTTTTATTGATTGTGATTATGTGTTTAGCCATGGATCATTTATAAAAAACATTTTAATTTTTGTTAGTTTGGAAATTTTCAAGTTATTTGTTATTAACTTTTCATGAAATTCTGCTCTGGTTACATAATATTGAATTATGTAAATTTTTCAATATAAAATTTTCCTTCTGTGTTACCACATTGTCAATTTGGGAAAATAATCTTTAAGCCATTTGAAAATAACTTCCATTCTGAGGTTTCTAAACCTCAGAAAACTACTTGGTTTTTTTTTTTTTGGTCCACATCTGGCAGTGCTGAGGGCTTGCTCCAAGCTCTCTAGTCAGGGATTACTTTGGAAGGCTTAAGGAACCACAAATGGCAGCGGAGACCACACCAGGAGGACATATGGAAGGCAAGTGACCTACACACTGTATCATCACACCGGCTCCAGATTCCTTTTTTATAAGTAGAGTTGTTTTGATTAGTAGAAATACAAGTTGTTGGTGCAGAATTATAGATTATTTTAAAAAATCAAATAGTATCAGTACAAAATAATCAGGGCTGGAGCGATAGCAGAGCAGGTAAGGCATTTGCCTTGCATGCGGCCCACCTGGGTTCGATTCCTTTGCCCCTCTCGGAGAGCCTAGCAAACTACCGACAGTATCTCACCCCCACGGCAGAACCTGGCAAGCTACCTGTGGCGTATTCAGTATGCCAAAAACAATAACAACAAGTCTCACAATGGAGATGTTACTGGTGCCTGCTTGAGCAAATCGATGAGCAACGGGGTGAGAGTGACAGTGACAGTGACAAAATAATCAAATGATAAAATCATATCCATGGATTAAGTGTTTGCTCCATAGTTTAAAATGTCTATAGTTCTAGCATATATTAGCAAATATCTATCCATCTATCTGTCTATCTTCCCACTGTTAATCAATTTGCTCGAGCCTGGCAAGTAGCCCGTGGCATATTCAATATGCCAGAAACAGTAACAAGTCTAAGAATACAGGTGTTACTGGTGCCCGCTTGAGCAAATCGATGACAGTGATACAGCGATTTTTAAAGAAAAACTGATCAAATGTACACAAGCCTCTGAGCCCAGATTATGTACATAACTTTTCAGCAAGCTCTTCCAATTGAAAGAAAAAATGCATTTAAAGCTTAAATTTTTGTCCTTTTAAACCACCTTTTCTTATTTATTTATTTATTTATTGCTTTTTGGGTCACACCTGGCGATGCACAGGGGTTACTCCTGGCTCTGCACGCAGGAATTTCAGGGGAAATTCCTGGCGGTGCTCAGGGGACCATATGGGATGCTGGGATTCGAACCCGGGTTGGCTGTGTGCAAGGCAACCGCCCTACCCACTGTGCTATCGCTCCAGCCTCACTTTTTCTCTTTTAACCATATAATATAATGTTATACATTAAAACTATTTAAAAGTTGAGAATAATTTATTTGATGCAATGGTAGAACAAACTGAGAGGAATTTAAAATTATAATTTCTATGCCAGGAAATAATAAAAAAAAAGTCTGTATCATTAGAAGATGCACTTGAAAAGTGAGTCTGTGAAGGGCACAGAAGAAATTGAGAGCATCAGAGGACAGACAGGAAGCAATGAAAAGCAGGCATCAAAGGAATTGAGTACATGGGTAGTGTAAAGGAGTGGTATAGCTGAATATACAACCAGAGTCAGCAGCACTGAGAACAAGAGATCCAAACTTCAACAACCCCCAAAACGTGTGCCAGTCAAGATGGCAGGCTGGGGATAGGGGTTGCGGTTGGGAAGAGGGAGCCTGGGAACTCTGGTCGAGGGAAGATGACACTGATAATGTGATTGGTGCTGGAACATGGTATGTCTAAAATCTATCTATGAATAACTCTTTTAATTACAGTGCTTTAATGAAATTTAAAAAATTAAAATTAAAAAAGCAACCGCTGAATCTTAGTAAGTGGTCCTGACTAGATGGGAACCAAATCTTAGAAAGTCTCACTTGCATATTTAAAACTTTATTTTTCAGGAGATGGAGGATGATTTTTGGATTCTTGAAAAGTCTACACTTTCAAATTAAGTAAATTGGATGTCTAACAGAAGGTGTCAAAATCTGAGGTAATGCAATGGGATTTGGCTTGAGCTTTAAAAACTGAGCCCAGGAAATTCCTGAGGCTGAGGGTATGGTTCAATAGTGAAATGAATGCCTTGCATGAATGAGAACTGGGTTCATCTTAGATACCACCGTGAACAAACAAAAATATTTCCTAAACTACCTTAGTGAGAAATGATGAAGTGACTATAAGAGTGTATAGAGGAAGTGAATATAGTATTGGATGAATTATACTTAATGATTGTCTATAGCTACTGTTTGGTATGTGAATCAGGCTTCAGATACTAGATATAAATATGTATGTGTATATAAATGTATGTATACATGTGTACAGATATTTATGTGTGAAATTTAAAGTGAAGCTCAAATGCTAGAAATAAGGATACAATCATGTCTCTCTATGTTGTAATTAAATTCATTTGCAGAGTAAATGAAGTGTCTCTGGTACAGCATTAGAGAAAGTAGGAAAGTGAAAGCAGGACAGTATGATTTAATTATGCTTAGCTGGGGAAATAATACCAATAAAATGCAGCAGGGTTATAGCAAAGAAGAGAGAAATGAAAGTATCACAAAAATGCGTAACTCAACAGTATATTTATATAAAACCATTATGGAAAAACAGTCAGTCACTATCATCTCATTGCTCATCGATTTGTTCGAGCGGGCACCAGTAACATCTCTATTGTGAGACTTATTACTGTTTTTGGCATATCCAATATGCACAGATAGCTTGCCAGGCTCTGCCACTCGGGCTCGATACTCTCGGTAGCTTGCCGGGCTCTCTGAGAGGGGTGGAGGAATCGAACTCAGGTCTGCTGCGTGAAAGGCAAATGCACAACCGCTGTGCTATCGCTCCAGACCCATTATGGAAATAAAATGAAAAAATTAGTAAACATGTGAAAATTCTTTAGAACTTTTCAGTTTAGTGCATTTACACAAATAGTCTGCATTATATATTATGATTTTATGAAAGTATCACAGAAATGAAGTGACTAGTATATATACCACTATTCCAAAAGTTATTTGAATATTAATAAGTATATGAATATTCTTTTGGTTTTTGTGATATTTGGTGCAGTTAGAGCATTTGTCTGCATTAGATATCATAGGGTTTTTTGTTACTGTGATTTAGATAGAGGAATATACTTAGTAATTAAAACCTTGGATTTTACTTTCACAGATTTCCATAAGAAACCAACATTTTAACAAAATTAATGAAAGAAAGAATGTAAATTTTTAAACAACACTACTTTATTAGGGTACCATGTTCTTGCTGCCTAAATATATTGTGATAAGTACTTGGATTCTTTACCTAGTTTACCTAAAAGGTAAAATTTCCCAGAGGATAGTAGAATTAACAAGACCAATGTATTAAATTAAATTAGGTCAACCTGCATGAGATACTTAGCATAATTAATTTCGATTTTGAAGTGCCCCAAAGAGAGGCAATGTTCATGCATTTTTTACAGGAACTCTAGTGAATAAAGAAGGAGGGGGAAAACAGAGGAAATAGATTTAAATGTATGAAAAGTGAGACAAAGTAATTTTCCACAATAATTTATATATAAAGACTTGTGTTATAAAATTGTTAAAGTATTTATCCAAAATTATTTAGGTAGCTTTCCCCCATGATTTTTGTATTGGAATAATTACATTTATCTCTTACTTAAGAGCCTTCTGAGACTTCTACTCTGTTAAATTTTCTGAAATGACAAATAAAAATATCATTTGGAATTTATTTGTTGGAATAAATGTATTAAGTTCTCAGAATCTAAGTTAATATTGCCAAAGCATCTAATTTTGACCCAGAAGCTCAAGTAAAGAACTACACTCACTGAGACACTATCTTGCATAGTTGTGATTAAAAATCAAGCCATTTTGTTTTTTAAAATTTTAACTTCTTTTATATTAAGATACCATATAAATAGTCACTGTCACTGTCACTGTGATCCCGTTGCTCATCGATTTGTTCGAGCGGGCACCAATAACATCTCTCATTGAGAGACTTATTGTTACTGTTTTTGGCATATCCAATACACACAGGTAGCTTGCCAGGCTCTGCCGAGTGGGCTTGATACTCTCGGTAGCTTGCCGGGCTCTCTGAGAGGGGCAGAGGAATCGAACTCGGGTCAGCCTCGTGAAAGGTGAATGCCCAACCGCTGTGCTATGGTATATCACATATGTGCAAACTGAAAAATAAAAAAAAAATCAATCAGATTTATACAGCAGGTAGCGAATTTGCCTTGCACATGGCCAACCCAGGTTACATTCCTCTGTCCCTCTCGGAGAGAGCATCCACCCACACGGCAGAGCCTGGCAAGCTCCCTGTAGCATATTTGATATCCCCAAAACAGTAACAAGTCTCACAATAAAGATGTTACTGGTGCCTGCTTGAGCAAATTGATGAACAATGGGATGACAGCGCTACATTTTATATTTATTTGCATTTACGTTGATATAAAAAATATAAAAATACGTGTAACTGTAAATATATATTGCATATATGGTAGTCTCCTGCGCCTGGCTGTCTTAACTGGGGCCCCTCAGAGGGGGACTGGGTTGAGTTTTCCTCCTCGCCCTGAGCAGAGCCCTGGCAGCTGAAGACCTCCCAGCTACAGCCATGCTGAAGGCCACTCTCCACATGCCGGGACAAGCCTCACACATGAAGGAACCAGCAGAGGAACCCAGGTGTGTGGGACCAGGGTCTGAGATCTCCATCTCCAAGCCTGCTCAGATTGGGACTGGATCTCCTCCACCCAGATCCTCCATTTTCCAATAGTTAGGCGGTCACACCCAGAAACTATCCCCAGCGCTGTGTAATCCCATCAATGGCCAAGATCCAGAGACTATAAAACAAAACTCCCGGAAACATGCAGTCATGAGACCTCTTATTGTCTAGTTCTTCATCTCAGAGAACCCCTGAAAGCTACCAAGACTGTCCTGCCCATCAAGCGCCCCGTGGTATATTCGATATGACAAAACCAATAACAATGATGTGTCTCATTCCCCTGATCCTGAAAGAGCCTCCAAATGCAGCACCTTTGAGAAAGATGAATAAAGAAAGGCTGCTAAAATCAGGGCTAGGATGAATGAAGATATTACTGGCACCCGCTCGAGCAAATCGATGATCAACAGGATGACAGTGATACAGTGATACAATAATATATAAACATATATCATGGGTTGATTTTTTCTTTTTAAGGTTTGCATGGTCAAATCATAAATTGAAAAACTATCAAAAAAAGGCATTCCTTTTACAATATGTATACTCTTAAGTATTAAAACTAATTGTTTTACAATTAACTGATAGCTTTTTATTTGCACTGTAGCACTGTAGTAATGTTGTCCCATTGTTCATTGATTCACTCGAGTGGACACCAGTAATGTCTCCATTGTGAGACTTGTTACTATTTTTGACATATCGAATATGCCACTGGTAGCTTGCCAGGCTCTGCCATGTGGATGGGATACTCTCAGTAGCTTGCCGGGCTCTCCAAGAGGGATGGAAGAATTGAACCCGGGTCAGCCACATGCAAGACAAACGCTACCCACTGTGCTATCGCTCTGGCCCAGCTTTTTATTTAAAAAAACAAAATAAATATTTAATAGACTATTAATATAAATCATCAGTTATCTAAAATATAATATAAAATATATACAATGGCTCAAATGAAAAAAACAGGTAAATGATATGCTAAAATGTATGTAACCATAGTATACACCTTAAAATAATAGTGACATAGATACTTACTCAATGCAATTCTCAGGCCATACAAGTATTTTTGTTTTCTGAAAATAAAGTAACATCTAGAACTATGTCTTTAGTCTTCCTCAGTTAAAATGATTTTTATGATAATACCTCAATATTAGATTCAGGTTACAAAGTGTTAACAGAAATAACACAAAAATGACACTGTATTCTCATGGCATCTATTGGATAGAGTATAATTTCCATTTGTTTCATTTTTTTATAAGATTTACTTTGGTCACTTGAGTAAGTTGATGTTTGACAATTAACAACATCTTTACCACTTTTACATGAATAAGTGTTTTATAAGGAGGTAGTTAAGAACTACTAAGAACTACATATCTATACTGCTTCTTATATTTAACTTTCGATGAACTCATTGTCACTGTCACTGTCACTGTCATCCCTTTGCTCATCAGTTTTGCTCGAGCAGGCACCAGTCTCCATTGTGAGACTTACTGTTACTGTTTCTGGCATATCCAATATGCTATGGGTAGCTTGCCAGGCTCTGACATGTGGGCTAGATACTCTCGGTAGCTTGCCGGGATCTCCAAGAGGGGTGAAGGAATGGAACCCGGGTTCGCTGCGTGCAAGGCAAACACCCTACCCGCTGTGGACTGGAGTGATAGCGCAGTGGGCAGGGCATTTGCCTTACAGGCGGCCAACCCAGGTTTGATTCCTCCATTTGGAGAGTCCGGCAAGCTACAGAGAGTATCCCACCTGCATGCATGATGAATTCACTAAGGTATTTATGTCAGTAAGAATACAATAAAGTTCAATTTTATTCAGTGGGTCATTTAATTAGATTCTCTAAATACCTAACTTCCTAGTAAAACCACATGAAAACTGACCTTTCTTTTCTTTTTTTTCTGCTTTTTTTATTTATTTTTATTTTTTTTATTAGTTTATTTTTAATTAGAGAGTCATCGTGAGGGTACAGTTACAGATCCATACATCTTTGTGCTCATGCTTCCCCCATACAAAGTTCAATAACCCATCCCTTCACCAGTGCCCATTCTCCACCACCCGTAAACCCAACATCCCTCCCCCCCCCCCAGACCCGTCTCCCTCCACCCCACCCTGCCACTATGGCAGGGAATTCTCTTTTGTTCTCTCTCTCTGATTAGGTGTTGTGGTTTGCAATAGAGGTGTTGAGTGGCCATTGTGTTAATATCTTGGAATCAGCTTAACTAAAGAAGTAAAGGACCTCTACAAAGAAAACTATATAACTCTACTCCATGAAATAAAAGAGGACATGAGGAAATGGAAACATATCCCCTGCTTTTTTTTCTGCTTTCTTTGTTGCTTTCTTCCTTCTCCTTTATCCCTCCTTCCTTCCCATTCTCCCCTTTCTTCTCTCTTTCTTTTCTTTCATTCTTTTTCTCTTTCTTCTTTTCTTTTTTCTGATATCGTTTTTGCTTTCTGACAGAAGATATTATACCCTTCTCTGGGAATTATTTTGGTCAGAACTACCATTAACCACTTTTTCATGGAAACAATATCAAAGCAGCAGATATGCTTTTTCTTTATGAACCTCACATAGATCGAGGGGGAAATTTCTGTACAATGCAGTATATATGCAAACAGTCAATTAGCTAGGGTACATGACTTTAATTTTGAGAGGGTTTTTCTTTTTTTTCTTTGCATTTTGAATATATTCTATATGATATAGGCTTAAAATATTTTCTCTATTGTCTTTTTATCTTAACAGTATCTTTAAGAGATCAGATTTTCTTTGTGGGGTTGGGATGTATGGAGGTAACAACTAGTGAGTTCAGGGCTTACTCCTGGCTCTGTGTTCAGGGGGGAATACTTGGTGCCCAGGACTGAGCTAGGTTCCAAGTTAGATGAATACAAGGAGATGCCTTAACCCCTATACTATCATCTCTCTGGCCAACAGAAATTTTAAATTTAATTAATGCGGGTAGAAATGCTTTACTTTCATAGACAATATCCTGTGTTATTCTAAAGACAACAAACCCCAATTTAAAGTTACATATATTATGTTCTTAATATCTTTTATAACACTTATAATATTATATTTTATACCTGTATTTATATCCCTTTAGAGTTATTTGTAATGGTTTAGGCTCATTGCTTTTGATTATGAACTAGAGAACTAATTTTTAAGTTCTCTACATTGGTAACTGGTGTAGAATATATTTTAAGATACATTTACAAGTAATAAAAGCAAGTTATAGAAACAAAGGTATGCTTTTCTATTAATGTATAAATGGAAAATGTAAAATTATAAAGTGCAACTAAAATGCATTATGCTCCTTCATGCATTATGAATGAATATAAACTAATTAAATAGCAAAAATTAACAGTGGTAGGTTTTATGCATATGATAGATGGAATTGATGAAATTTTATTTATAGCACTTATATACTCATAAAAAGCCTATATATATATGTGTAATTACTAAGATTTATTTTTTGAAAGTTAAAAATAGAAAACAAGTTGCATTATTTTTATTTCCCAGATATTTTCTATTTTGATTTTTGTCACATTTATCACTTTATGTTTTGTTCTCTTTTTCAGTTACCCTTTCCTGAATAACTAAATTTTAGTTTGGAACACTGTTATGATGTTCTATGTGATAGCCCGCACTCCTGGCTGTCTTCCCCGGGGACCCTCAGAGGGGATGGGCTCCAGCTTCCCTCCTCACCCTGAGCAGAGCTCCCAGGGGCCAAAGACTACCAGAACCTAGCTACAGCCATTCTGGAGGCCCCTCTCCACACGTTCGGACAGGCCTCATGCATGATGGTACTGGCAGAGGAACCCAGGTGTGTGTAACCCATCAATGGCCAACATCCAGAGAAATACTTAAAAGCAAGCTCTCAGAAGCAATATCCTGTAGCCTACTTCTCCCTCTGGGAGAAACTGGCAAGCTTCTGAGAGTTTCCTGCCCAAATGGGACAGCCTTGCAAGCTTCCCATGGTGTATTCACATGCTAAATCCGTAACAAGCTGGATCTCATTCCCCTGACCCTGAAAGAGCCCCCAGTGCGACATCATTGGGAGGGCCCAGTCAAGATAGACTTCTAAGATCTCAGGGAAAGGACGAAATGAGAGGTTGGTTACTGAGCCCACTCGAGAAATCGAAGATTAATGGGATTTCGTGATCGTGACCCGGTAGTGGGAATAGACTAAATAGAAATAGTTACTCATATTTAAAATCATCTTGTGCTAAGGTGCAATGTTAAAACTTTCATAGATCTAAATGAATCTTGTGCTCCTTTTAAATGATTAGTAGAGAGGTTGACCTAATTTAGTATATGGAATATGATAGACTCTGTATCTCATCTAGACTTAGAATTACTTTTTCAAAGTTTTTATAAAAAGACAAATATTGAATTCTAACCACTGTACTGTCTCTCCAATCCCTCAGTTGAATTTTGATTCACAAAAATATACTGAATGGAGCAATAGCACAATGGGTAGGGCGTTTGCCTTGTACGCAGCCAACCCGGGTTCGATTCCTTCATCCCTCTCAGAAAGTCCAGCCAGCTACCAAGAGTATCCTGCCCTCACGGTGGCGTTTTTGATATGCCAAAAGCAGTAACAACTAGTCTCACAATGGAGACGTTACTGATGCCGCTCAAGCAAATCGATGAGCAACAGGACTGGACAACAGTGCTATAGTGCAGTGCTATTTTTCAGTGAACCTGAATATGCTTCTAACATTTATTATAGATAACAAAATATATTTTATGATTTTTAATGAATTTTATGCTGACATTAATATTTCTTATTGTTCTATTTACAATAACAATATTGGCTTATATTTCTCAAGTATAAATTTTAGCTTAGAATTAAAATTTGAAGTGCAGAATGCTATACAAGCAAAAATTTAGGTTTGTCATTTAGATATTTCTTCTTTACTATCCTGCTTATTCAATGCTCCTTTTTAATATAAAGTGGAAGCTACAGATAAATTTGACGACTTAATGATTCTTGACAACACACAAGTCTCCCACATTAAATCAACGGAAAACAACAAAGTCATCCTTGTACTATTAAACTGGGAAGACAACAATAAAGATAAAAATTTACCACAATTTGAGTAGTCATACTGAAAAGAAAGTAAGATAGTAAGAACTAACATTTCTAAAATAGTGATTTCAAGGTTAGCTAATGGAACCAAAGCAATAAAAAAGTAGATAGAGTGCTTTCCCTGTATGTGGCTAACTGAGATTGTATAGCTGGTATCCCATATGATCCCCTAAACTACCAGGAATGACCCTTGAGCACAGAGACAGGAGTAAGTCCTGAGCACTGCTGGATGTAAACCTTGCCCCCCCCCCAGAAAAAAAAAAAGTTAGCTCATAAGAACACAGCACATCAGGGCTGGAGTGATAGGACAGCAGGTAGGGCATTTGCTTTGCACATGGCTGACCCGGTTTGATTCCCAGCATCCCGTATGGTCTCCCGAGCACTGCCAGGAGTGATTAGTGAGTGCAGAGCCAGGAGTCAGCCCTGAACATACATCGCCGGGTGCGGCCCAAAAAGCCAAAAACAACAACAACAACAACAACAACAACAACAAGAACCAAGAACACAGCACATTGTTTTTGCACACTTTATAAAAAATGTCAGAGTATAGATTATGGCACCTAGAGATGGGAATAATAAATTTTATTTTTTAAAAAATCTCCTAATTATACTACACAGTCTTTTAAAGACTTTTCACTGTTTAAGATGATATATGAGCTCATTATTTATAGCTTAAACCTGTTTGTTGTGACCTTGACAGGTATTAAGATCTTCTAGGTACAGATTTCTCTGGTAATAAGTAGGCCTTTACCACTTTAAAGATTAATGCAAGGTCAGACTGTGACTACTTCAATTTCCTTAATCCTTGTAAAGTTAATTTTCAAAATCCAAATATAGAATTTTAGGGGAGAGAGGAAAAGAAAAACACAATTCATTCATCAAGACTGTTTGAGAAATGACTTTTTGATAGGCAGAATAGCAAACTTTAAGACTATAGAGTTGAACGTGGTGGCATCTAACTCTGCTCTGATAAGTGACATACTGGCAATCTGAGCAGTGTTCTGAAGTACAGTAAAAATATTTAATATTCTTTCTGATTTATAAAAAAATTCATTTGAACTGTATCTTAAAGAATAAATATGATTTGGACCTGGAAAGACAATTGATTTATACAATTCTGTTTAGTATCTCTCATACTCATTTTTTAAATCCCTGCTACTCTTCCAGATCCTCGTCATTTAGAATATTACAATTATACTATAAATACATGGACTGTATGTTTTTCTTCTCTTGTTTGATTTTGTTTCATTTTGGCAACAACCGCTAGTGCACAGGGATTACTTCTGGCAGAGTTTGGGAGCCCACATGTGGCACAGGGGATGGGTCAGCTGTTCCAAGGCAAATTCCCTACCTGCCATACTATATCTCTGGATCAAACCTCTAGATTCCTGTCTGCCTTCAATATAAGTCCTGCTGCAAAGGTATAAAGTATTCTCATCCTATGAAAAATGACTAGTTGTTATAAGACCAAATGACCTATTATGGAGTCATCATCTAGATATATTATAATGTGTATATATAATTTGCTTTAAGGGCGAAATGCGTATATTTTAGAGACAACTAATTTGGACTTTTGGGGAGAACAGTTGGTACAAAACTGAAATTTTTGAAACAAAAGGTGTAGTTGGGGGAGAAATTGTTCTTCTCACTGTGTTGTTGGGTTTATTCTAAACTATTTTCCATGGTAATGCAACTAATTTTAATTCTCATTTGAAATTCAACAAAACTATTTTAAGTAGACATTTCTTTTAGACTCTAGAAAATGATTGGCACAAATTTTGTAGCTTCAAAATTATTTCTACCTAAACCTTTTAAAGATTTATTCAAAGATTTTTTAATGAGAATTTGTGGGAAAAAAAGTGAAATAAAGCTTGAAGCAACTTTTGGTGGCTTTAAAATTCATAAATAATTTGTATAACATCCTCACAACTTTCTTATTGCTGTATTTATTGGTGTAATATTCTTAAAATCATTTGATAAGAGGCTGGAGTGATAGCCCAGTGGGTATGGCATTTGCCTTGCAAACTGCCGACCTGGGTTTGATTCCCAGAATCCCATATGGTCCTCTGCACATGGCCAGGAGTAATTCCTGAGTGCATGAGCCAGGAGTAACCCCTTGCATTGCCAGGTGTGAACCAAAAAGAAAAAAAAAAGATTATTTGATAAAATTAAACTAAGGGAAAAGGCAAATATTATGATTTAAAAATTAGAGGGAAAAATTTTTAATTCAAAAAAATATATTAATAAAATGCATTTTATTTTCCTCCCACAACTTTCTCTAAGGAAATTGTTATAATTTTTATTAATAAATTAATATTTATAAAAATTAAAGAATATTGATAAATTATTTACTTTAGAAATAAACTATCACATTATGCCTTCAACTGCAACTAAATGTTCTTCTAAAGGATTAATAGTTCTCTAATATGTTCTAGTAAAAGAACTCTTTATTAGCTTTGTATAGTTGGTGTTTCACTATGATATTATCTAAAATATGTAGGACTAACAACCTATGTAGATTACCTTCACAATAAAACAAAGAGATGTCCAAAGACCATAATGTAAAAGCATCTTGCTTATGGTTTATTCTTCTATAAAGTAGATGTAAGAATGAATATTGCTGGGTAATCATCAAATGATTTTCCTCAGTAAAACAATCTTATTTGATTAAATGGCAGCTTTTCATTAGAAGTATAAATTCACATAGGAAGTACTTAGGAAAATTAAAGATAAATATATGAACAGTAATATTTGATATTTGAAATTAGGATGGATCTATGAACTCTCCCATTCTCAGGTAGGAGCACTAAACCTTTCAAAATAAGGTAATAATGTTTCTGAATCCATTATTATTTATAAATACTTAGCAACTCTTCCCTAAATCATTTCAGTTTCCATGGAAACAAAATTATCTGTTAAAGCCCAACTTTTCCTTTGCCTAGCTTAGTTTTGACAGCTATGTGAACACTGTTTTAGAAAGCACTTATAACCAGGGGAAACTTACCAAAAAATATATGAAGTAGAAAGCAATTGAAAACTCTTATCTTTAAAAATTATGTTAAGTCATTTATTTTATAGTGTGATATTTTATCAGAAGGCTGTGAATTTTAACTGTGTCTTACATTATAATGGTCAAAAGTAAGAGCTGGACCAAAGTAAGAAATATTTTAAAAATTATTATTGGAGAGAGAGAGAGCAAAAGGGAATGCCCTGCCACAGAGGCGGGATGGGGTGGGGTTAGGACAAGGTAGGGATTGTGGGAGGGATCCTGGGACCACTGGTTTTGGCAAATGGGCACTAGTGGAGAGATGGGCACTTGGCCACTGTATGACTGAAATGTACCTCACGGTGATTCACTAATAATTTTTTTTAAAATTATTATTGGAGGTAAATGTTATACACGTAAATATTTGAGGAAAAACATTCATATAAGTAACTCTCTTAATACATTGACATGCATGCAATAATTCAAGTATATAAATAAAAATAGGCAGTTATTTCACACATTATCATGATTATTTAATCATTAAACTCTATAAAATGTAAAATTTTACAGAACAGTACTATCCTATTTTTTCTTTCAAAATGATCAATAATATTAATGATTTTCCAGAGTCACAATGTCCAATTGCACAGTCAATACCCTGAATATTCTAAAGAATGTCCATTTTAAAACTTTAAGCTTAAAAATATAAGCAAATGAAGCTATATCATGGAACATATAAATAATAAATATTAGCTGAACTACTGAGACCAAACACTAAAAGAGTTAACTATTTAGATTGGCATTCATAATTTTTTTTTTTGGTCACATCCAGCAATGCTCAGGGGTTACTCCTAGATTTGCACTCAGGAATTACTCCTGGCAGTGCTTGGGGGACCTTATGGGATGCAGGGGATCGAACCCGGGTCAGCCACGTGCAAGGCGAATGCCCTACCTGCTGTGCTATCGCTCCGGCCCCGGCATTCATAGTTTAAATTAGGAGCATTTGTTTTGATAAAGTCATTGCACCTTTACCACCACCACCTCCATTTCATCCTCATCCTCCATTTCTGCACTTATATTCTCTATTTTCCTCTACTCCCAACTCCCCCACTACTTGGTACTCTCACTTTTGCAATCAAAAGCCGAGGACTTGTCCTTTTGGGGTGTTTCCTATTTCCGTTTTTGTTTCTCTACCACAGGTGAGTAACATCATACAGTGTTTGTTATCGCCTTTTGATTTCTTTCACTTAAGAAACAAGGGCTAAAATTAAGCAGCCTAATTAATGGGAGAAACTACTTATATATCAGAGAAGAGACTAAGCTCAGTGCTACAAACTATTCATAAATCTTGACAACAAAAGGACAAATGACCCCATCAAAAAGATAAAAGATCTGGGGCAGGGGTGGCAAGAAATGATGATTAAACATTTCCCTATTTCCCTGAAGAGAAAATGCATTCTAACAGCAGCAACAATGAAAAAGTATTCATTGTCATTTGTTAACAAAGAGGCTAATCAAATAAGATATCATCTTAGATCTGTGAAATGGCTTATATCAAAATGATTGACAAAACTAGTGCTGATGGGGACACAGTGAAAAATCATCATCATCATCATCATCATCATCATCATCATCATCATCATCCCGTTGATCATCGAATTTCTCGAGGGGTTTCAGTAACATCTCCATTCGTCCTAGCCCTGAGATTTTAGAAGCTTCTCTTTACTCTCTAACTTACTCTCTTTACAGTGAAAAATAAACCCTTAAAGTATTGGTAGGAATGTAGTTTGATTCAATCTTTATGAAATACAGTATGGAAATCTCTTAAAACATTAAAAATGAAGCTTCCATTTGACTCTATTATCCCTCTTCTTGGGTCCTGTATCATGACCATAAAAATGGTTATTTGAAGGGCTGGTGATACAAGATTTCCCACAGCATTTAATACAATAGCCAGAATATGAAAACCACCTACCTGTCTGTAATACATGGTTGGACAAAGAAGTTGGGGTATATTCCTATAGACATGGAATACTACACAGCTGTAGGAAAGAATGATATAATATTGCTTCATGCTCCAAGGCTCTGTGAGGTAATTAAGTCAAACTTGTGTTTGAAACCCATCATTTACATTAACTTTAGAAAAATTTTCTGCTTCTTGCCATTATGTTTGAAATAGTACTCTGAGATAAATGGCTTGCTTGCTTTTTCTTCATTTTAGAATGGTTATAGTTTTCTATAATCATCTTTCAAGATAAAAGTACTTAGTAGAATTACTTACGTTTAAAGTGAACTAAACATATTTGAAAAATAAATCAATTTTATGTTTGCTCCTAA
This sequence comes from Sorex araneus, assembly GCF_027595985.1. Classification (NCBI taxonomy): domain Eukaryota; kingdom Metazoa; phylum Chordata; class Mammalia; order Eulipotyphla; family Soricidae; genus Sorex; species Sorex araneus. The sequence goes on along the minus strand of NC_073313.1, from coordinate 220,935,644 downwards.
AGACCATGTTCTCCACTGAACATGTGTCTCACTTGCTTACTTCTATATTTCTTTGTTTTATTATTTTCACTCTGGAGAATACTGTGTTTTCTATTGAATATATTTCCCTTCCACTAGGTGTGCCCCAACTTGCTACTCTGTAGCACTGTAGCACTGTCGCACTGTCATCCCGTTTTTCACCAATTTCTTCAACAGAGCACCAATAGCGTCTCCATTGTGAGACTTGTTACTGTTTTTGGCATATCGAATATGCCATGGGGAGCTTGCCAAGCTCTGCCAGGCGGGCGGGATAGTCTTGATAGCTTGCTGGGCTCTCCGAGAGGGACAATATGTGGTTTTGGGAATTGAATACTGATCTACTGTGTGCAAGGCAAGCCCCCGCCCCATACCATCTCTATGGTCCCATCAGATCTACCCAATTTTAATAAATCACTTTGTAAAGCTATAGTCATTGACTTTTTCTCACAAATAAATAATCAAAGTAAATTTTTCCTACAACAAAAGTGCAGTGGGTAGGGAATTCACCTTGCACTCGGCTGACCCGGGTTTGATAACTCCGCCCCTCTCGGAGAGCCCGGAAAGCTACCGAGAGTATCTCACCCACACAGTGGAGCCTGGCAAGCTACTTATGGCGTATTCAATATGCCAAAAACAGTAACAACAAGTCTCACGATGGAGATGTTACTGGTTCCCGCCAGCAAATCGGTGAGCAATGGGATGACAGTGCCAGTGACAGTGACAACAAAAGCAAATACAATTTAAAGTTTATAAACATTTTTTACTGAAATAAAAAAATTTATTTAAAATGAGATCAAAGAAAATGTATTTAAGAAAGAATGAAAGCTTCTCCAGAGAGAATTCCATATAAAGCCAAGTAAGGGAATTTTATATTATAAATTCAGATGCTAATGATCAACACTACTGTAATCATGTTTCCTAAACTACAATTAAAAAATTAAAATTGAAATTAAAAAATAATTATTTGAAATGACACAAAGACAGTGGTGCACATTCGTGTTCACTTAGGTGATTGTGAAAGTTCAGTAACCTTATACATCAAACCATAAATGTTAACAATATTATAACGATGTTAACTAAATTATAATTAAACAATATTTTAAAATATAATCTTGAAAGAATTTACCATGCATTTTGCTTTTTTTGATAAGCTGAACTTACCATAGGGACCTGAAGATTGTATGGTTCTTAAGGAGTATACCTGCCATGCATACGACTCATGTTCTATCTTTAGCATCCCATGGCCTGCTATATATCACTAATTGTAGCGTTAACAGCACTGGAGTACCACCATGGATGGCTCTGGAAGTCCTTGAGCACCAACAAAGTGGCTAACACCCCATGCCTTAGCAGCACCGTATACTTGGGTTCTTCTATGAATCACCCACCTAGTGGCAAAGTATTTTCAAGAATGAACCAACACTCCCTAGACCCAAATGGTAGACTGCTGATAAATTATCACACACATCTTATTTAATTTTAACAATTTAACATAATATAAAACTTGTTTTTATGTGTATCACAAGATTTAGAAAACATGTAGGCATCGCCACTCTCTTTATGAATCTGCTTTTTATTTTTATATTTTAATTAAATTTATTTCCATGTTCTATGTCAGATGCTAATGATCAACACTACTGTAATCATGTTTCCTAAACTACAATTAAAAAATTAAAATTGAAATTAAAAAATAATTATTTGAAATGACACAAAGTAAAGTAAAGGAAGTTACTTTAATTTTCTCGATTGCAGAACATAGTTGATTTTATTTCTTGCAATGTGTAAATTTACATTTCTTAAGGTTTAGCTTCCATTTTTCTCCTCAGAAATTGGATAGCTTAGTCCTTGAAGGAAGATTATATTGCTATGGTCTTGGAAAACTGACATTAGAGATAATGTACAAGGTAATGGGTTATTTTAATAAGAACTTGGTTGAAACATAATGACAAGTCTAAGCTCAATAGAAAAATAATCCATAGGCAAATGCACATAAAGTTTATCACAGTATATTTTGATTTCAAAAATTGCAGTGGACTGCAGCAAATGACTTTAGAAAAATATTTTAATAAGAAAAAGTTGGAAAGTAAATTTCTCTGTACCCTCATCACATATATATTTAACTCTTTTGAAACTCCTTCAGAAAAGAAAATAACTAGAAGAAATGCCTGATGTCAGGACTGAAGTGGAAAGTATAAGATTACTATAAAAAAATATTTTCATCCGTGTACTGAAATGGTGAAGAGATATTTGAAGAACATTGGAAATATATCAAAATGTTATGGGAGCCAACTTGAGCAAGAAACCACTGACTAAATCAGGAAAACTCTGAGAATCAAGTAATCTAGAAAATACTCAGTTTTCTCAGTATTGAATGGGGAATATTTTGCTGTGCCTCTTTCAAGTCAAGATGTGCTGTGTCTTTGGATAAGTCATTTTAAATTCATGAATAAATTCCTTCATTTATAAATGTAAATGGTCATTTGTATTATCAAGCTTACTTCCAGTTTAAAAAATCTTTAAACAGAAAGTGGAGTTACAATACAGTGAGTGGGGTGCTTGCCTTGCACATGCTGATTCCTGGCACCCCTTATAGTCACCTGAATCTCTCCAGGAGTGACACCTGAGTGAAGTCAGGAGTAAGTCCTGAGCATTACTGGTGTGGTCCAAAAGTAAAATGATTAAAAATATGATAATTATTTATAAGCAAAGATAATTTCCAGATAGAGGATGAGAACTACTATAGAAACGCTCTCTGATAAATTCTTTAAATTGCAAGAAAAAGAAAATACAATAAATTCTCTACAACTAGTGTTAAGGGAGCACCACAATTGTAGAAATATTTATTCAAGCATGTTTTCTAAATCTTGGTCAGTCTAGCAAGAGTATAGTATTTGAGCCCATAACCACAGTTTTTAAATCCTCTGCTTCTTAGTCATCCCATGCAATGCTTATGTGTATTCCAAGTGTATAAAAGCAGGTAGATGCAAAAAAAGATTTATTTATCTCTCTTCCCTCAGGTTCTAATTTGGAGTTTAGTTTCAAATGAGGTTCAAGTTTGAGGTTACGAAGAGGTTAACCTATAATAATAATCATGAAATCTTCAGGCAAAGTTGTATGGTTTCTCTTTTTCTAAACAAAAGTGGTTGAGAGAACCAGGGATTCCTTCTTCCAAAAAATTCTTAATCACAGGACAGAAGCAATCTGAGCAGGATGTGGATAAAAGCTGAAAGCAGTTTCAACCACAAATAGATCACGAGGCGAAAAACTTCAGGAGTCTCCATGACTAGTTGGATGAACTACTGACTTAAAAATAAGTCACTGATATAGTGCATTATGAACTGGATGCTGAGTCTGTCCAAAATCAGCATCTCCTGCTCTCTCTTTCAACCTCACTTCTTCCTCCTTTCTCCCCTAGTTTCTATATTCCTCTCCATCAGACCTTGTGGAATCTTGACCTGGAATCACTATCCTTTAGCCTCTAACTCTGAGAAAATTAATTTCTGTTTGGGGGCCGGGGCAAGCTCTCAAGCAGTACTCATGAGGGCCAAGAGCTACTAGAAGTGATATTCATCAAGCCGTGCAGGATTAACAGTTCAGTGCTTAAGCAATAGGTCAATGGGCTGTGATACTAGGAAGGAGACAAACAGTGTAAGAAATGTAGGAGCTCATGAAAAAGCTCCTGTCTTTTGAGCTTTTCCTAGTTAAATTTCTATTATGCCAAGCAGTCTGTGATATTTTTTTTGTGAAAGACATATATAATATCACTGTCACTGTCACTGTCATCCCGTTGTTTGTTGATTTACTTGTATCTACGGTCCTTGGGTGTCAGCCTCATGTGATGCTACCCTACACTCCACAAATGAGTGCAGTGCCTCTATATCTGTCCCTCTCTTTCTGACTCATTTCACTTAGCATGATACTCTCCATGTTTATACATTTATAAGCAAATTTCATGACTTCATTTCTCCTAACAGCTGCATAGAATTCCATTGTGTATATGTACCAAAGTTTCTTTAACTAGTCATCTGTTTTAGGGCATTGGGTTGTTTACATATTTTGGTTATTGTGAACAGTGCTGCAATGAAGTTATAGGTACAGATGTCATTTCTACTGTGCTCTTTTGCATCCTCGGGATATATTCCCAGAAGTGTTATTGCAGAGTCATATGGAAGCTCAATTTCTAATTTTTGAAGGACTGTCCATATTGTTTTACAAGGCTATTTTTAAGGGGTAAAATGGACTGTCTATATAATTAATTCAATCAAGTCCCTAATAATTTAAATGACAGGAGTAAAATAAACCAAAAGCATGCCTCAGAAATAAAAGGATTAATATTCTGTTGCTATAATATATTATCCAAAAATTGCTACAGTCAAAAATGTATAGAGAGGGGGAACAATAAGACAATAAAAAGCTAGTGAAACTGATTTTGAAGTGTTCGCGGTATTGAAAACACTTTCAGGAAAAAGTGGATAAAGTAAATATTGTTACTACTATTCAAAAAATCAAATATATTGTGTCCAAGATATGAAATAATATATGGTGGCAAAATTAATAACATAGAAACATTAAATCAAAGAATACTAATTTTTAAAAACCAAATAAAATGACTTTAGTTTTAAATCACAATAACCAATTAAAACATTCACTAGACAGTTTCAGCAATAGGCGTGAATTGATAGAAAAACCAGAAGTATTTATATAGATCAAGAGACTATATAAACTGAAAAACAAAGCAAAATAGAATGAAAGAACTGAACAGCGTTTGGAAAAATTTGAGTCACCAATAATCACACCAACATGCATAATGAGATAATTATGAAAAGAAGAAAACAAGGTATGGTCACTATTAAAATAATTGCTGAACAAAATTTTCCAAGTATTTGAAGAAAGTCATTAACTGGAAAATTTTGAGTTTGTTGAACTGCACACAAAGTTTTGAGTATAGCAGGGATGAAATTTATCTCATCCCATAAAACAGAATCCCACAAAGAATCCCACAAATGACTTCTCACATGGGGTGACCAGGGAACAGGATTGGGGCAATATACTCAAAGTACTTCTTTTTTTCCAAAAAAGCTGTCGACCAAGTATAAACCTAGTGCCAAAAATGAAAGTTAAACTAAAGCATTCATAGATAAATAAAATTGCAGACAATTTATACCAGCAAGAAACTGGTATAAATTGGTCTCACAAGAAACACTAAAGGGAATTCTTCAATGACAGCAAGTGAAATAAAAAAATAATACAAAATTCACATAAAAATAAAAATATCCCAGTAGATTCAATTATGTAGGTACAGTAGTTCATAGAATAATGCCATTTTGTTCAATATGGTTTTATTAAAACTTTGAGAAGGAAAACAGTGGTGGATCACCTTGAATAAAATGTTATTTGAGATCTACTTTCTTTACAAGTTGTTTGTCTTAAAGTCACAGTTACCAAGAACATATTGATAATAGTAAATGACTTACTGTTAATATAAAAGACAGTATGAATACCGTCATGTTCATTTAATGATTTAAGTAATATAATACTAAATATTAGGATTAAAATTTAGAAATTAGGTCTGATAAGGAAAAATATCAGAGAAACTTTAAATTATGTACACAAAATATTTACAGCAAATGGATAAAAAATTATATTGCTCAAAAAATAACTTTAATGGCCTGAGAAATAGGACAGTCTGTAAGGTGCTTGTTTGCCTTTAACACAGAGAACTTGGTTTGTTTACTGAGACCCCAAATGATTCCCCAAAACCACCAGGAGTGACCCCGGAATGCATAGGCAGGACCACAACCAAGTATGACCCAAAAAGAATGACGCTTTTTAAAATAAAAATGAACAAAACAATATCAAGAAAATAATAGCAGCCATATTGATATCAGGGCAATGAAATTAAAACAGGGAATGTAAATTAGAGAGAGGGTATCTTATAAAGAGGGTATCTTATCAAGAATGACCACAAATGCACCTAGCAACAGTGTCCCAACATATATAAGCAAACTGACAGAACTGAAGGGATGAAATAGCCAATTCATTAATAATGATTAGAACTTTCATAAAGTTCTAATTTTCAATATTGGTTAAACAACCAGAAAGAGATAAACAAGAACAAAGACAACGCCCTAGAACAATTAGATATCTGTGGTGTTCAGGGTTCACTTCTGGCTCTTTACAGGGCTAAGTCCTGAAGGTGCATTGGGAACCATGTGTGGTCGGCAGTGTGCAAAGCCATTGCTATACCCTCTGTACTATCTCTATCACCTCGAAAATTTCTTGAAAGTGCGTCTTAGTAAAGCATCAACTTCAGTGTGACACTCTGAAAGAATGGTAAACTCTTCTGTGTGCAGTGTATTCTTTATACATATGATTGTTATGCAATTAGTTTTTCTAAGACATATACTACATGTATATAGGAAACACGGGATAGAAATAAAAGCAGCCTGCTTTTCAATATTCCTGGGAATGTATATGGGAATCTATGTGTTGTTTCCATAAAATATTTGGGTTTGTTACTCCAGAAGATTTAGTATCCTACCAGGGGATACAGCTACTAAATGTACAGTTATAATATTCTTTTCAACTGGACTTATTGAGACTTATATTAGAGAGTAAAAAAAAAAACCAATATAGTGTCAAAGTTCAATAATTCTTACCTTACTAGATAGATCTGATATTGTGGTGAAAAATAAAACATTATTCCACAGAAGGAACTGTTTAAGTATAATGAGGCTTAGGGACAAAGTAGAATATTGTAAGCTGCAGATAACCAGATCTCCAAGTACAGATAAAGCAAGGTCTCTGTCCATGTAAGTCCATCCAAAAAACTATCATGGTCATGATGTCAACCTGATAAGTGATGCATAAAAATGCTTGTCTGACCTAACTTGGAACTCAGCCTTTTTGGTGTGTTAAAATTAAGCTGAGCTTGCCTGTGTTATAAAGCTATTCTTTCTATATCCCTTCTGTGTGCCCACTGGTTTCTTCAAAAAGTTTCACTTCACTGTAACACTATTATTGTAAAGAAGAAAACAGTGGATAGTGAAGTAATAAACCAGTACATCACTTTATATGCTACTTCATGGTTTTATTTTTATATTGTACAAGGGCAAAACGATGGTTCTATATGGATCTGATAATTGGGAATTTAGCTACCTCAGGTTTTACTGCATGATTTACTCCACTAGACAAAAAACCTGTATCAACAGAAATATTCTTGATGAAATAAGAATCTAGAATTTGTGGCAAACTCAAGATAGAATGCATATCAATAACAGTCTGGTTTATGATCTCCAAGTACAGTCTTATTTATGATTATGAGTATTATAGATTCTGAAACACTTAGGTAGAAAGTTTACCCAGGTATTTTGTCCAGAGAATCCTGAAAAATATAGGAACTAATGAGAAAAACAAGATTACAAGCAGGGTAAGCAGTAGACTACAATAGACTCTACTAGAGCCTTGCTCACGATTCCTTTATTACTAGTGTCGTCATCACCAAATTGCCATAAATAAAAGCATATGTTCACCTATAGCATTACAGTTTCATGGAAAACTACTCTTATCCAGTTAATCACTTCACATGTTTAAAAAATTATCACTGTCACTGTATCACTGTCATCCCGTTGATCATCAATTTGCTCGTGCAGGCACCAGTAACATCTCCATTCGTCCGAGCCCTGAGATTTTAGCAGCCTCTCTTTACTCGTTCTTCCCAGCAGTGCCGCATTGGAAAATTCTCAGTAATTCATGAACACATTAAAAGCACTATTTTTGGTGAGGCAGGACAAGATGGCAGAGAGCCGTGTGAATGGCAGTGGGCAGAAATATCAACAAAATAGAGACAACGAAGAATTTCTGTCAGAGGCCTGGCAGTGAAAGGGGTTTCCAAAATTTCACGAAAAGTCCTGTTCAATCCTGTGAAAACTATGGAGATTTAAGTGATTTGTTGAAAGCATGGATACAGGGCTATACAGGGCCGTGGTGAAGAAAAACCAACAAACGAACTGACAATAGACCCTGAGATCAAAGATGCTAGACGCAGAAGTAGACCAAGGGCAAAAGGAAACAGGGAAGTTCTAGAGTGCCTGTCACAGCCACAGGCTTTCAGCTGTACAACAGTGTTGTGCCATGCAGGTATCCAGAAAAGAAGAGGAAAGGACTTGGGGGCTTGGAAGCTTATAACAGCTTTCACAAACAAAGGTAATGAAAGTGATACTGAGATGCACCTCAGGTGACACTTCTGACACTAGATATTCCCAGACAAACACAAAAGTTAGCTCTCTTCCCTGAAGCACTAAGTTTAGGACAACAGCCAAGTCAAAGTACTGTGGCCCCTGGGAGACAACAACCCAGTTGAATGAATAAAGCAAAGAGGCCCTGGGAACTACAAAATCGGGACCTCACCTAGAGCCCTTAAAGCACAGCGGGCAAAATGGGGAAGCATAGAAGTTCAACTAGCTTAAGGAGCAGAAACAGTTGTCTGAAAGTTTCTACCACCATGAAATCAACTCTATTAGAATTTCAATGACTGGAGCAATAGCACATCAGGTAGAGTGTTTGCCTTCACGCGGCTGACCCAGGTTCAATTCCTTCGTCCCTCTCAGAGAGCCTACACGGCAGAGCCTGGCAAGCTCCCCGTGGTGTATTTGATATGCCAAAAACAGTAACAACAAGTCTCACAACAGAGACATTACTGGTGCCCACTCGAGCAAATTGATGAACAATGGGACAACAGTGCTACAGTGCTACAGTAGAACAACCATCACAATGTTGTTTAATAAACTTAAATGATATAAGGCACAAGAAAGTGTAGTAGAGGAAATAGAAGAAACTTTCCTATATATACATACATATATATGTATGTGTATGTGTGTATATATATATGTGTGTGTGTATATATATACATATATATACATATATATATATATTTCACAAACCCTAAGGCCTTTCCTCCAAGATCACACACAAGACCAGGCTACTGAAGTAGCTGAGTGAAGTCAATCAGATGGAAAAGAGCAAAAAGAAAATGATTTATCTCACATGTTGGAGATGAAAAAACAAATAAGATAATAAATGATCAAAGACAATTGAATCAGTAAATTAAACTCTATAACTAAGCTAACCAAGGGTGTTGGTGCAGGTGGGTAGATTGAAAGGCACTAAGGTCACTGGTAGAGGGATGCTGACAGTCTGGTGGTGAGTGTGGTATTAGAAAACTGCATACTTTCAATTCTCTCATTTATGATACTGGGAATTATGGTGCCGCAATATAAACTGGGGGGAAAAGACAACTATTTTATTCCAAACGTGAAATACATACAACAGTTTTGTTTTGCTTTGTTTTGGGGTCATACACAGCACTGTTCAGGACTTGCTCCTGCCTCAGAGCTCAGGGATCAGTCCTAGTAGGATTGGAGAATCATATAGGGTGCAAGGATTAAACCCAAGTCATCCTTGTACAAGGCAAGTACCCTGTCCATTGCACTATCACTCTAGTCCCCATACAGTATTTTTTCTAAGTAATAGGTCATTAAGGATCAGATCTAGATCCTCCACATGTAAAGCATATGCTATAAATCAGAATCACATTCCTGGCTAGTTTATATAGGACCCCAACCAGACCCTACATAGAGAACAGAAGATAATTCCTGGCTGTTCCACAGAATGTCATCTTTAATGTAGGAAATATTTTCCTAAATCAAAATTGTTAAAAACTACACCTAAGTCTCTCAAATGCATTATTAATTCCTCAAGAATAATACCACTGGAGGTTTAGTGCCACCCAGCCTGATGGTGACTTCAGGCTTCCTGATGCCCCCAATTGCCGCTGTGCCTCTAGCCAGACCCCAACAACTCGGGACCAAGTTTCCCAAGAAATTAAACAGCCAACAGTTAGGTATATGAAAATCATGCCCACAAACTACCTCCAGCTCAGCTCTACAAGCTCATTAATTGGCCTTGTTTCAGAGACCCAAATAAATCTCAAAAGAGATCAAAATCTCTTTTTGATTTACAGCCATGTACAGGCCATTTACAGCCATGATTTAGAGACTCACAAATTAATCACAGAAGAAAGCAGTATGCCATACAGATACCTCTGACATCAAATATTTAACAATTTTAGAATTCCAGGAGTGCACAACCACTTTTGCAGCCATGCGACATCTCATACTATTCATAACAAGCAATACAAAATAATTTAGCATCTGCCTATGGGTTAGGCGTGGGTGGTGATGGGAAAATTCAAAACAATGACCGTGGGAAGGTGTAATGATGGTGGTATTGGTGTTGAAATATGGAATGGCAACAATTATTGTAAACAACTTTATGAAAATAAAATTTTAAAATTAAGAAAATTCCATAATGCACCCAAAAAAGAATACCACTTTCATCATCCTTCTTTCACATTTTATAGAAACCATTTTATATCACAATATTTATAAATTCTAAAAATCTGACATTCTAAATTTTAAAAAGCAATGAAAAGAATTGAATGATTGGACTTTATTTTTAAGATAATTTTCAGTATTTGAAAGTATATTCAATATTATGATTACAGCCAATACAATATGCTGATTGAAATAAAAGAGCAGGGTTATTTTTATTGATACAATTGAACAACTTTCAATTAGGTCAAGTAAAAAATGAATCAAGAAATGTGCAGTTTGTCTTATAGCATCTTAGAAAGATAATAAAATAAGGTAATTTCATGCTCAGCAAGAATGTGAAGGGATATCTGTTTCTCTCAAACACTTTAGAGAAAGATATAGAGGGAACATCACTTAACATTTCAAATGACACCAAATTATGTAAATGAATAGGATAGATTCATGTTGTAAAAAATGCATGATCACATTTTGAAAATATCCTCCTAGGAGTTACTATTTCTCACTGTCTCGGCCCCTGTCAAAATAGCAAGAACAGCAAATACCAGCACTCCAGGTAATTCCAATAATAAACAGCACCGGAATTTTGATCAAGTGTTTAATTCTTACCTTAAGGAATAATGTAATTTTCTCAAATACCAAGTTTCTGTATTGGAAATAACTAATAGCTACTGACACAGCACTTGTGTGTGTGTGTGTGTGTGTGTGTGTGTGTGTAAACTTATTTTCCAGACTTTTCAAACTTGTATAAAAACTAGAAACATTTAAAAATACGCTGGAGGCTGGGAATATAACTCAGTGGTAAAGAGCATGTTTGAAGTTCTGCATTCAATACTTAGAATCAATCACGAATACTTATTTTTTAGTGTTCACAAGACAGGCATACCCATGCTGAGGAATGTTGATTTCTCCACTTTCCACCCAAGTTCTTTTATAAGCGCTTTACACCAGAGACTTCTCTTAAATTAGTAAACGCCCACCACCTGCCAAGTCAGCCCTAGGAGATTTTTGAAACTTTCTTTTACTTCCACATTTAATGTATCTAATCAGTCATTTTTATATTACTTTGCAAAAATGTATCTCATCCACTTCTGCCTTTCATTTCTGATACAGATTACTTGTCATTCACCTGGATTCGTAACTGCAATTATGCCCTGTCTGCCTCATCTCTATTTATCTTGAATACTTTCCATTTCATTTTCCACACAACCATAATGTTGATAATTTTATACTACAAATTATGTTGTTGTTGTTTTCTTAAGGAAGTCAATGACTTCCTCTTTTAATTATAAATTATGTTCATGCTTCTATATTACTATCAGGCATCCTATGCTTTTTTTAAAGTCCCCCTCCATGTCTCCATTTTTTATTGTATGTCATTCAGAAGAATCTTTCAGGCCCTTATATACACTATACTGAGTAGTATCCTACATTATGGTTTTTATATATGTGAAATTCCTCGCATTAGAAAAAGCTTTATTTCTATTTATACTTCACTTTATGTTTCTAATTTGATATTGCTTCTTTTAAATATGTCTTTTATACACTGTGACTTACAATAATATTTATGGTAGCTTTTACTCATGGAATCTTCTGGCACCACCCACTGCACCAGTGCCCACTTCCCTCCACCCTTGTATAAGTGTCCCATCCCCTTCCTTAACTCACTACCAGGGTAAACTTCCTACTAGATACCTATTTTCAGTCTCTGGTGCCTTTGAAAATTTTTTCCCTTGTTATTTCTTTCTTACACCCCCACACATGAAGGAAAACATTCTGTATCATGCCCCTCTCCTTCTGGATTATTGCAGTCAGCATGACACTCTTCAGATATATCCATGTAGCATCAAAGTGGGTGTTTTCAACTTTTCTTACAACAAACAAGTACTCCTTTTTGTATATGTGCATCTGTTCTTGGAAACTTAAGTTGTTTCTATAATTTGGCTGTTGTAAATAGTGATAAAATGTGCACAAAACGTGACTATTACTGTTTTACTCTACATTTAAGGTAAATAGGAAAAAGCTACATAGTACATAGATTTGCAGAACCGAAGAAACTGGAAGAAAGTGGAAATTGTCAGGAGCAAAAGTTATTTTACAAAGATTATTTTAAATAAGAGAAAATTCCAAGATATAATGATACTTCTTAGCATAGATAAGAACAAAATTGTTTTCTGATGACTTCCTGCATTGTTAATCTTTTCCTTATGTTGCCATTCTACTTCTCAGACCTCTTATTAAGGTGTTTGTTTGTTTTTTTTATAACCTACCATACTCTATTCCTGCCATTTCTATTGTGGTTTTCTCATTTTCAGTTTCTATACTTGTTCCTTGCTGACTCTGTACCAATATTTCTTTGAGCTCATTAAATGTCCTCTCCATCGTTTCACTAAAGTCATTCTCTGAAGATTTACAGAGCTGGTAGGTACTGGTTGAATCTTACAGTATTTTCACTCATCGAACTTGTAGTCTTCTAGGTGTCTTCCCTGTTGGGTTTTCTGTGGTCTTGCAGTGTTGGGATAGTGGAGGAGCAACAGGCTTGGGAGATAAAGAACTGCACCAGTTGGTATCCATCACATATTTTCTCTAAATATTTTTTGAAAATATTAATATTGACTACAATGAAAATCATATTGCATTTTGTTGAATATAAAATTCAATTTCATAAATCAGCCTGTGAAAGGAAATATTTTGTATATATATATGAAATCAAGTAACTTTTATGGTAGTTTTTGCTAGCTATGAGTGACAGGCTTACAAAGGTGATAAAAGTGAGGTCAGAGAGAGAAATCTTTCATTCATCATATAGCAGCTGGGATGCTTGCTTTGGACATAAAACACACAGTATTTGGATTATGAAAAAAGGTGATAGCCTCTCAAGAAGTTATCTATCCAATTGCACTAGAATAATTGAGTTAAAAGAAGGAAGCTTACTTAAAATCCTCATTGATATTTTTGGAAATTAAGAGCACAGAAATTTTTATGTTATTACAGTTTGGGGTTTTTTATTCTGCTAAAAGTTGTCAAGAAATACAATTATATATATTCTCCCAGACACTAAAATTGGTAATTATGTGATGTTGGTACTATTATTATTACGTGGCCATTACATAAAATATTTCTATAACAAATCATTATATTGTGCAACTTTAATATATACTATGGTTTTTACCATTTCTATCTCAAAACTTGTGGAGATGTAATCATACTTAAAAAATAGGGCAAGCAGGAATAGTCTATGAGTTGTGAGCAGTAATCTTTGAGTTCCGAGCAATAAACAATCTTGGCATTGAGTTCTATTTAGATTGAAGCATGCTTGTTCCTAAAAATTATTTCACTTAAACATTTCATTGAAACAAACTAAGTTATTTTAGCAAAACTCTTTTCATGAATATTCTTAGTACTTTGAAAAGATTTCCTTTATATTCTAAATTTTCAATTACATCTTAAGTTAAATTGAGGTCTCTATCTCAGCGTCTGCCTTGACTGTCTTAACTATCTCACTTGTCTGTCTTCACCTGACAATCTGTTCTTAGCACTTGGAGTATATTTAGTTCCTCGAGAAATTCTAGTTTGATGAAACCAACCTCTCTTTCTATTCAGATTAACTGATTCTATTTTTATTTTGTTTTGTTTAGGGGCCACACCTGGCTGTGCTCGGGGATTACTCAGAAACTACTCAGGAATCTCTCCTGGTAGGTTTGAGGGAGCATAAGTGGTCAAAGTTATTGAACATGGGTCAGAACACTTGCAAGGCAAGTGCCTTATCCACTGAACTATTGCTCAAGGCCACTAATGCTGTTGTGTTCCTCTTTTTATTAACTGAACCATAGTGAGACACACAGTTACAAAGTTGTTCATGATTGGGTTTCAGTCACATAATGAAAGTCCCTTCCCTTTACCGGTGTACATTTCTCATCACCGATGTCCCAGTTTCCCTCCTGCCCCCAAACCCCACTTGCCTGCCTCTATGGGAGGCACTTTTCTTGTACTCTCTCTGTCTCTGTTTCTGTCTCTGTCTCTGTTTCTGTCTCTGTCTCTGTTTCTGTCTCTCTCCTCTCTCTCTCTTTCTCTACTCTCTCTCCTCTCTGTCTCTCTCTCCCCTTTCCTGTCCCCCTCAACTGTCTCTCTCTTTTATTCTATTTCCTTTGGGATATTACAGTTTGAAAATACCCCAAACCCCACTTGCCTGCCTCTATGGGAGGCATTTTTCTTGCACTTCTCTCTGTCTCTGTTTCTATTTCTGTTTCTGTCTCTGTCTCTGTCTCTGTTTCTGTCTCTCTCTTTCTCTACTCTCTCTCCTCTCTGTCTCTCTCTCCCCTTTCCTTTCCCCCCCAACTCTCTCTCTCTTTCATTCTATTTCCTTTGGGATATTACAGTTTGAAAATAAAATACTGAAAGTTTATCATGTATCATGATGTTACTCTCTGGTTTTGACCCTTTAAAATAGGTACTCATCATGTAGACATATAAGCATCTGCAACTCATATCCATTTCTTTTTTCATTTCTTATTTGGGGGAATGGGTATTCTTGGCAGTGGATAGGGACCACAATAGCACAGTGCTAGGGGGACATATGATACCTAACAATGCACTCATGTATGCATATTAAGACATGTGTCCTGCCACTTGAAACACATACTTGATCTTTACCACTATCACTCAAAAAATGAATAATATTTGAAACATATTCATTTAAATATTATCAATCAGCTACAGTGTGCCAAACACTGTTCTATGGCTTAATGAAATTGATAACCTGGTGATTATATATGAAAAATATAAATTTGATTCTCACAAGCAAGATATGCTTTTAAACCAATTATTCATACAGTGTGAGTGTTATGAGAAATTAAAAATAACACTCCTGAATATTACTTAACTTTATAGCCCCTTACAAAATTCAGAGTGACTGGGGATATAGTTCAGCAGTAGAGAACTTCCTTGCATATGTGAAACACTAGGTTCAATTTTCAACACTGCAAACAAACAAAAAATCTCAGTGTTCTACTTAGATAAAATCTTTTTAGATTTTTATATGTATTGGCTGTAAATAAATATGTATTGGCTAGGGAAAAAGCTATAAACTAATGGGCAGAAGGAAGATGAAATCTAATTCGATTTTAGAAGAAAAGGAAGAGTGATAATAGAGTAAATACAAAGTGTCTTAAAGGAAAATTATATTTTCTAAACAGACAAGTTGGAATGGTGATGTATTATGGAAAGATGAAATATTCAGAGAAAAAAGAAATATAACCGAAGATTCTATTTAGAAAATTGGAAATAATGCAAATTTAAACAAATCACAACATATTGGTATTGGAGAACATTGGATTGTCCTTGCTCCTCCCGTAGGGAGCTTGGGTTTATTGAGCTACTTCTACAACAGTGCCCATGAGGCACATCCAAGTCCATTAAGCACTAATAATCCTATATTGGTTTTCTCTTTCCTTTAAGTCATTTGCATGGTTTAACAATGTCATTTTTGTATAGACATATGAACACAGTTGATGCTATGCTTTTTTAACATGGGAGTTAATTGGCTTCAAACAATATTTACTCCTAGGCATCCATCATATTTACCTGACTTAAACCTCAGT
The DNA here is from genome assembly GCF_027595985.1 of Sorex araneus. Lineage (NCBI taxonomy): Eukaryota > Metazoa > Chordata > Mammalia > Eulipotyphla > Soricidae > Sorex > Sorex araneus. The sequence continues at coordinate 220,919,635 of NC_073313.1, read as the reverse complement.
TGCCCTTACTTCTTAACACCCCCCAAAGGAGTAAGGGACTGGATCGACCCAGGGCAACCTGTAAGCTACGCTGGCATCCAGAGGAGACAAGCTAAAAGCCATAAGAAGTATAATAAGTTGAGAGCATGGTCATGAAACAAACACTGTCATGACCCAAAAAGAAGGAATTGAATAAATACCCTGCTGGGATTAGGAAAGACTAACCTGGCCTGAGGAATGTTTGTAATATATAGTGAGATGTCCCCAGGAAGAAACAACCTTTAAGCTTAATGTATCTCTTGCTGTGTTCATACAAAATGACTAGAAATGTTATAAGAAAAAAATTTACTATGATTGTTTAAATGGATTACTAGCTGAGGAAAGGAGAAAGCAATATACCCTGGATGGAATCCCGCCCTTGAACAGATCTCCTAGTAATCTGGAGTGCCAAACCCTCAGATGAGATTTTTGTCCTTGAGTTAATCCCCTAGAACTTCCCCTGAGGGAGTGGCTTTACCTCTGTTAGTTGTTATGACAATGTTCAAGCCCACCTATGTGTACCCCCATCCTTCATGATTTCTATGTAACTATGCTATAGCACTATAGTACTGTCATCCCATTGTTCATTGATTTGCTCAGGTGGGCACCAGTAACATCTCCATTGTGAGACTTGTTGTTACTGTTTTTGGCATATCAAATATGCCACGGGTAGCTTGCCAGGCTCTACCGTGAAGGTGGGATACTCTCGGCAGCTTTCTGGGCTCTCTGAGAGGGACAGAGTAATTGAGCCCAGCAATCTACTGAGGGTATCCTGCCCCCACGACAGAGCTTGGCAAGCTACCCATGGCATATTCAATATGCCAAAATCAGTAACAATAATTGGCCTCATTTGCCTGACCCTGAAAGAATGACTATCTATTCTTTCAACACATGTATGCTGGCATCGGAAACATCCATTGACGCCTGGCTGCCCATCTACGAGATGGTCAGACTTCTTTGTCAAGACTGAACGAATGGTTTGATGCTCTTTGTGTTCCTGGAGCAAGCAGACACCGATGGGCTACACTAGCATGTGACAGGGATGAAAGGAGACGTTACTGGCACCCGCTCAAGCAACTCGATGAGCAATGGGATGACAATTGACACAAGTGATTCTGTAAGGAGTAAGCAGGGTAGAGAACTTTGAGGTCTGAGAGGAGAGTAAGATGATGGAACCATGATGACTGGGACTACGACCAAAATTATGACTACAATTGTGCTGTAAGGGAGAGGTCAGAACTACATTGGGGAGGAGAGAGAAATAAACTGTCTACCAAGCAGCCTGGGGACCAGTTTCTTCGTTCCATTGGTCCTTTGTCCATCTGTTACTGTGGGCCGGCCAGGGGAATGGTTCTTGGCCACTGAACGCTCTTGCCCCTCGTGCCCACACGTCTTCTCTTGAAATTTACATACTGGGACAAAGAGATTTGTGAATTTTACATATGTTTGTGTAACATATAAATGGAGAGGTTAAAACTTGTGTGTTAGAGTGTATAGAGCAATGGACTATTGCTTTGGTGTAATTAAAGCACAAGTTATCTTAAGTGTCTGATACATCTAAGAATTTAAGATTATCTTGTTAGTGATGTGAAGTTTGACAATTTAAGGCAAAAATAAAATAAATGCATGTTTTTGCAAGCAAATGCTCTGTAATGCAATAAATTATTTTTTTCTTAAAACCTTACAATGCTCTTTCCTCAAATCATTGTGCAAGCCTGACAATGATGAATAATACCTTTCACAGCTACTTCAGACAATTTAATGATATGATAAGTATCTAACTGTTTCCATCACTTTCATGCTACCAACAATACTTCTTTTTCTGTGATTGTTGTACATTGGAGCAGTTCTCTGAACTCTTTCTCACATTTCATAGATAAAATTGTCAGCCAAGAAACACCAATATTTATCAGATTTTCTATTTCAAGTGTAGATTGAATTTTAGCCCTTATCTAGAATAAAGTTCTTACAGAGAGTATGAGGCCACTGGTAAGGAATTTTCAAGCAACACATGATTAATGATCACTTATCAATATGGTTTTCTGAGTTATATACAATAATAAAATTTACAATGACTAAAGGTCATGACTATAATATGAGTTTTATTCCAGTTCATACATGATTAATAACTGTGGGAGAAAACCTTCTTATTAGGAAATATACATACACTTAGAGCTTGAAACAGTCCCCAGGTAATTCATCATTGGCAGATGAGTGACCACTGGGGTTTTAGCTGATTAACTTACTAAACACATTATGGAGTTTATTAAACTATGAAAGTGTGTTCAATCATTCACTGCATATAGTTAATGTAAGTTATAAGAGGAAGTTTTTTTCTATTTGCACTTATTCAAAAATTATAAAGTTATCTTATTCACTATAAACTCTAAGTGTCATAGGTTTTAACTCAAAACACATAGCATGACCATTGAAGCCCCTTCTAGCTATGTTTTATATCCTATTAGCAAATACCAATCACTCTTTGAGCATTTATTATGGGATATTAAAATTTCAAACTAATTTAATTTTTGCCAAGACACCTGCTCATTCTTATTTGGTTTAAACATCAAATATGTATTCTTGACATAAATATATTCATCATTCCTGGTATGCCATTGATTTAAGAATTTCTATTCTCACCGATCTCAGGCTACACATATACTTGTGTGACTATATATCTACAGAAGCTGATTTATATATATTCTTCTATGATTCATATACGTGAAATGCCTGGGTTTTTTTTAAGTCACCTTGAGAACAGTTACAGGGCTTTTAGAATCGAGTCTCAGTCATACTATGCTCAAACACCCATCCCTTCACTAGTGCACATGTTCCACCACCAATAACCCTAGTATACCCCCCTTCCCACTCACCCTCTGCCTGTGTAGCAGATGATTTTCACTTTACTCTTTCCTTACTTTGATTACACTCAACTTTCAACAGGAAACTCACTATCATTATTTGCAGTTTTTTCCCCAACAGTCAGATATGTCAGAATGGCATCATTAGGTTGTATGTTTTCTATTGTTGGTAAAAAGGAGAAATGCTTGGTTTTTCAGCTCTAGGATTCTAATAGTTTGAGGGCCAGAGCAACAGTACAGTGGGTAGGGCACTTGCCTTGCATTAAGCCAAGTTTGATTTCCCGCACCCAATATGGTCCCTCAAGTCCTGCCAGTGGTGATCTCTGAGTGTAGCATCTGTAGTAACACCTAAGCACAACTAATTAGGAGTGGCCAGAAAAAACAAAAATATAAAAATAATAGAATTTTTATAGTTTCAAAATTGCCTATTTAGAGTACAAAAAATTCACTAGAGTGCAGTAATCCTCTATATTTTAAAATATATTCAGTTTAATTGTGTATAGTCAAAAACTGTCTGGCAATATCATGGTAGTGATTTGGGGGGTATAGCAGAAGGAAAGGGAAAGAAAGGGAAGAGAAGAAAAGGTGAAGAGGGAAAGTAAATATTTGCCAATGACAACTAATAACAATAAGATATCCTGAATAGTCCTAGAATATATGGTACATATTTTTTCTTTAAAAAAGCATTAGTGTGACATTAGAAAATAATAATTTTTGTAAAATAAATAATAATATTGTCTCAACACGAATGTTCTGATTTTTGTTGCCAGCACAACATATAGAAAAACATTTTTTTAATTTATTTTATTGAATCAGCATGTGGAAAGTTACAAAGTTCTCAGGCTTATGTCTCAGTTATACAATGCTTAAACACCTGTACTTTTACCAGTGCCCATATTGCACCACCACAAAAGAAAAATAAGTACACCTCCCACCCCCCACCCTTCACCCCTACCTGCATAACTGATAAAATTCACTTCATTTTCTCTTTACCTTGATTACATTTCATATTTCAACACAAAACTCACTATTGTTGTTGGGGTTTCAACACAGAACTCACTATTCTTCTTGGAGTTTATCCCCCCAAAATACGGCCCTATTGACAAGGAAACATTTGATAATTAGTTCTCCACTAATGAGAATGAAAAGATATAAGGTCGCGCAGCCGCAGTCGCGGCCTTGCGGTTTAGGATGTCTGTGTTTTAGTAATTAAGTACACGGAGATTTAAGTGGGAAATTTCATCATTTCCCTTCCTGGGGCACCATAAAGCAAAAGCTTAGTTCACAGTCTGGGGACATGGCTGCTAGCACTTGCTGGGTTCAGAAGTAATCTAGCTGGCTCTGGATCTTGGTCATTCAGCAGCAAAGCGGCCATGCAAACGCATGGCCACCCAGTTTGAATCTCGGTGGAGCGCAAGCCGGAGCCGGTACCAGCCCCAGCCCAAGACTGCCAGAAAAACATATTTTTGCTCAGCACAAAATATAGAAAAATATTTGGTTTTAGGAGTAAAGGGGGAATCCTGTCTACAACTTACTTTCAAAAGTTGTCCCTCAATATAAAGATAAAAAAAGACAAAGAGAATGATAAAGTATATTTGCGTTACCTGGGTTGGTGGATACTAAGAATGTACATTTCTGGATCAAAGATTTGACTTAGTGATAGGGTTTCTGCCTTGTATGTGTGGGCCCTGGGTTCAATTCCCAGCACACCACACACACACACACACACAATGAGTAAATAACATTTGCATATTTCTTTAAGATGTGAAACATATTTTTCCTTGAGTCTGTGGATAAATTTAGAGATTCACATCTATCATAAAAAAAATGAGATAAATAGTGCAGGATAAATCTGAGATTATGTTATAAAAAGTGTTTCTTATTTTACTATTTAACACTGGGAAACTGCTATCTGTTACTCTTTTTACTCTGTTTCTAAGTTTTTAAAGTTGTTTCTGTCCTAATTTTCCTCATTCCCCCATTCTTTTTATCACTTACAGTGAAATAAATTTAATTACTTAAAAATAAATCAAGGACAGTAACTTATTAAAAGGAGAGATAACAGAGCCATTTGTTGTTAACCCACTGTTCTCAACACAAAAGTTGAAGTTGAAAGAGTAACTATATTTTTCCTGTTTTTCTATATATTTTCTTCAGAGTTAATTAGTTCTGAAGTGACTAGAATACTTTACATTTTATGTTCTATGTGGAAAGTTTTAAATACATATATGTAGTTATGAATAACTTCTATTCAGTTTGAAAAAAGTGTGGACTTTCCTTTAGCACAACTGCAGGCAAAACAAAATTTCTGACTTAACCTCTACATTCCTATAATAGCCTTCACTATCTGCTTGCAATTACAATACCTATAAGATGCAATATTACTTACTATTGAACAATAATTTAATCAAGACAATAAAACTTGTCTACATTCATTTTCATTATACTCATATGGTTTTATTGACTCAAGAGAGAAATCTCGGTTACATTCCTCCATGTTAGCATGTTTTCTCATGTTTTCCCTTTATCTGTAGGCTCTTACCCTCAAGTCAGTTCGAAATCTAGTCCCTGACTTGAGAGATAGTACAGGGTGTAAGTCTCTTTTTTTTTCCAGCAGCTGATACTATTCCTGGTACCACATATGGTTCCCACAAACCATATTGGGGGGTCACTCCTGAGCACAGAGCCAGGAATAACTTCTAAGCACCCCTAAATGCAGCCCCCCAAATTAAACCAAAACAAAACAAAAATCTTACCATATAAAAACAAAAAATAAATTATAAGCCACCCAGAATTATAGCTATTACTTTTTTAAATGTTATTTCACTAGAAAACATTGGTATGACATTTATTTTAACCTTGTATCATCCTGAGAGGATACTTTGGATGTTAAGGAAAAGATACTACTGAAATAATTTAATTAAAAGAAAGAAAAACATTTTTAGTGGTTCTTTCTAAGGACTGAAACACATACTTGGCATGTGGAAGCCCCAAATTGGAAGCCTGCTCTGTGTGAACTCCAAGACACAGCAATGGCCATACTGGCCCTCCAACCTCTGTGCCTCAGCACCAAAACATTAGGCTCAAACATGAACTTCCAGTCCATGAAACTGGTTAAGAATCACCTTATGTGGCCACAGAGCCCCTGATGACTGCTTGGGAACCTCAAACTCCCATCCCACCCATAAGAGACTTTTGTCTATTTGTTCAAACTCCATCTCTTGATACATGAATTTACCAATTTTTTTTCAGTTAATAGTTGAGGTAAAAAATTTTGAAGTTTGTGCTAGTCATTCTAATTAAGGTGTGAAGAAATGATGAATATCATTATGTATTCTTGTTTGATTTTCACATATATCTTTATAAAATTATCTTTATCAAATTGTTTTAAAGTTTTCATTGTTTCTGCTGAAAAAGAAACGGCAGTGATAACAGTATTCATGCTCCCCCAAAAGAAAATAAATAATATTATTAATAAAAAATTAAATTAATTAATTTAATTAATTGGACTGGAGCTATAGCACATCGGTAGGGCATTCGCCTTTCACGCGGCCGACCCATGTTTTATTCCTCTGCCCCTCTCGGAGAGCCTGGCAAGCTACCGAGAGTATCGAGCCTGCATGGCAGAGCCTGGCAAGCTACCTGTGGTGCATTGGATATGCCAAAAAAAGTAACAATAAGTCTCACAATTGGAGACATTACTGGTGCCCGCTCGAACAAATTGATAAGCAACGGAATGACAGTGACAGGGAATAAAAAATTAGAAAAACTTACTTGTAAAAACTACTAAAATGTATCCTTTATAATTATAAGATAATCAAAATATACAATTATAATCATTAGTTAATAAAATATATAATTATAATATGATTAAAATATCTCTTATTTTTTAGAACTGAATTATTATATTTTTATTCTTTCAAAATATTCTAAAAATCATATCTTCAAGTAGCTTTTTTTTGGCTCATAGTTTTTTCTACTACTTTCTAAATTTATGAAATTCACATTGTATTTTATAACCACATGTCTAGTTTAGTAAATTTGATCTTAAGCAGATTACTAAACATTTTGTATCTTTTCTAGAATTGACTTTGGAAAAACTGTCAGTAACTGTTTTCTTACAAAGTTCTCAAAGTACCAGTTAAGTTCTTGAACACAGACTTATTGGTGATGGTATTAGAACTGCAACTTTAAAGGTCAGACTCTTGAAACATGGTTTTATCCAAAAATAATATTTGTATAAATACTTTCATATATACATAATTTTTGATAGTAATGTATATAACCCAAAATTTCTTCAAAATTTATAGGATACTTTTGGGAAGGCTTATCAGACCTGTGGATTCTTAGGTCTTGTTTCTATTTTATAAAATGTTATTTTTTTTATTGTTTGCAATTTGCAATGTTATCTGAAACAAGTGGGATAATCTAAATTTATTGCCTCATATTTTAGCGTCATAATTGTGCTGCCTGTAGCCTTTAGGAATTATAAATAAGATCTTCGATCTTCACTGCATTGTCACTTACCTCCAAAAGGAATAATTTTTTTCCAAATAATTGATATTTAAGAAAAGCACAGGAAACACTAAACAGAGCAGAGGGATATTATTGGCATGAAAAGAGCTTAAGTTAGTAACATTATCTGGCTAACATTTCTTGGAGAGAAAGTTTTATTTTATTTTTTGCTTAAAAATTTTGTTTTTTATTAAATCAGTATGAGATAAACAGTTACAACTATGATTGGGTTTCAGTCATGCAATGTCCCAATATCATTTCTTTCACCAGTGTACATTTCCTAACACCAATGTTCCCAATTTCTCTCCTTCCACTGCCTCCACACCTCCTGCCCCTTTCTTGGAGAGAAAGTTTTAGAGCACAAAAGTAGGGGTTCTGGTTTTATATTCTACAGGGGTTGGGTGACATAACATAAATATTCTAGTAGCTTTTCACTTAAATCATGCATATTCATGAGGGATAAAGTTACGTATGAACAGTTGAGGAACATACATTAGACATATATTTCACGTACAAGAAAAATTGCAAGAAACATCATCAGAAAAGTGTTTTTCAATATGGTAATGAGAAGGGTGGCTGAAGTTCAAGGAGTTTCCACTCTGCAGTCTTCAGGGATTAGGGTCTGGGTGTCTGGATTCTATTCAGAACAAGTGTTCCTAAGGTTCTGTCTTGACCCAGTCAAAATAAAATTTATAAGAGGGTTGTTTCTCATGCGAAGAGGTTGCACAACTTGAAAACTGCAAGCATCAAGCCTGCTTCTTAACCCTGAAGAGTCCTTCTAAGTTTTAGAGGGAAAGAAAAAGAGGCAAAAGATTTTACTCTATAACATAAATTATGTTCTATGATTTAAATATCAAAATATGCCTTTTTATGTACTTTCATGCACCTGACTTCCAACACATAGCTCAGTGTTTGAGAACATATAAACACCATCAGAGCTTTGATGCAGGTTTGTAACTGAATTAGGCACAAATCTTTAAAATAGAATGCATATATCTTTTGCCTGCACTGTAGAAGCTAAGGAAATTAGTCTCTTTCTAAATATTGCCTTTAGTAGTACTGAATTAAAGAGCAGAGATGTAGCATAGTGGATGAAGTTCTTGCAAAGCACATCAAATGTTGGAATTTGATCCCTGATACCACCTATGGTCTCCAAAGCATAGCCAGAAGAGGTTCCTGAGCACATAGTCAGGAGCACATAATTCATGAGCACTGCTGGATGCAGCCAAAAAAAAATACTCCTTTTTCATTAGTTCCGAAATAAGTACTAATTAAGTACATCAATTCTCAGTATAAGTCAGAATTATAGTAGACAGAAAGGTAAAATTAGTGATTAACAAGTAGATAATTTTTTTAATAAACTATAATACATAAGATTTTTTTAAAAAAAGAAGTGTAGGTAGGTAAGGAAACAAATATATTTGAAAACTGAAGGATAGATACAATGAATAAGATATTGATGTGTAAAAAAGTAATAAAAGTTACATTTTGTGAATGATTTCATACGAGGCTGATGCTGCTATAACATTTTTTGAATTTCAAAACCTTTGTATACATGCACTGTATCATAGAATAAATAACCCAATTTTCCCTATGATCTCTCTAAATATTAATCACTCATTTATTTGATCAAATGTCTCTCTGAAAGATACTTTGAAATGGATGGTCATTTTATGTTGGCCACTTTCCAGGACAAAATTTACTGTAGCATATATTTAAAATATTAGGCACATATGATGTTTGGTAGTGAAATGAGTTTTTAAATATTGACAACTATCTTTAGTATGGAGGAGTTGGCATTCCATATTAGTAGATTAAAGAGGTATTTCCCTATAGTAAATATTGTCCCTAGACGTTGGTAGCCACTGTTCTTAAACAAATTTGAGCTTGAAAATTTAAATATTAGCCATCATCAAATGATATTAGTTTTCCTACAAAACTAAAGAACTCCTTGAAATATTCTCTAAAGACAGTTCATAATTTTATAATTACAAATCCACTTATAAATGCAATTTCTGGTATATAAGACTGTTAGCAATATAAAGACACATTTTATTGAAAATAAATATTTATATATACAGAAAACTACCACAACGTCATTGTTTATACATAGAAATATATTTGTGTCGTGTAAATTATATAAATATGTATACTAGGTTTATACGGACTCGAACAATAGAACTGCAGGTAGGGCGTTTGCCTTGCATGCAGCAGACCTGGGTTTGATTCCTCTGTCCCTCTCAGAGAGTTTGGCAGGCTACCAAGAATATCCCGGCTGTATGGCAGAGCCTTGTAAGCTACCCATGGCATATTCGATATACCAAAAACAATAACAGCAAGTCTCACAATGGAGACGTTACTGGTGCCCACTCGAGCAAATTGATGAACAACAGGAGGACAGTGCAGTGCTATAGTTAGGTTTATATGATCAGAGAGCTCCCACTGTGTCCTTAATCAAGTCTGAGATCTAAATAATCTGCCTTCTTTTTACCTTTCAGAGTCCTTTTAAAACTGTTTGTACAATTATTACAATGGAATGAATAAAGAAACAGTGGAAGAAGAGTCCATGTCATCTTGTTTATAATAACATAGCCAACAGACATCTTTATAAGGCCAGAAATAGTTGTGTGTGTATGTGTGTGTGTGTGTGTGTGTGTGTGTGTGTGTGTGTGTGTGTGTAGTGGAGGGGTGTGCACATCCAGTGGTCCTCAGCATTTATCCATGGCTCTGTGCTCAGAAATCACTCCTGGTAGTGTTTTGATTAATTGCCCATTGAGGTCTTGGATTCATCTGAGACATAAAAGTACACTAAACGCCATTTTTGTGGGGAAACAAAAAAAGGTATAAATGAAGATTAGAGGTATGCAAATTTTACCACTAATTCATAGCCACAACATAACTAACCAGATTCTTTAGCTAAAGAAAATTAATCTAATATGCTATGTATTTTCTGTTTGATTTTTGTTTGGAGATTTTTGGTTTGTTTTGTTTGGGACTACACCCAGCAGTGCTTAGAGCTTACTCCTGGCTCTGGGCTCAGGGATCACATATATATATTTTTTTCTTTCTTTCTATTTTTATTTATTTATTTATTTGCTTTTCGGGTCACACCCAGCGATACACAGGGGTTACTCCTGGCTCTACACTCAGGAATTACTCCTGGCAGTGCTGGGGAACCATATGGGATGCTGGGAATCGAACCCAGGTCGGCTGCGTCCAAGGCAAACGCCCTACCCGCTGTGCTATCACTCCAGCTCCTCAGGGATCACTCTTGGCAGTGTTCAGAAGACCATATGTGGTATTGGGAATTAAACTTTGTATGTAGGCCAGCTTCCTTCCCTCTACATTGTGTTAGACTGACCCTGCAATGTAAATTTTTATGTGCGGCATTTTGTTTAGTTAATGTTAATATTAATATCAGACTAAATAACACTAATTTAATAAGCCATTATTACCAACTACCCTGTCTCCTCAGTATGTATATTTTCTTGAATTATGAAATTTAGCAATATGAAATTATCTCAAAAATAATAGCCGATGATCCAAGCCATCACATGCCTGTCTTATGAAATCAGTCTTTTCCATGAAACAAATCTAAGTATATTGATTTATCATAGTGGCACCCAGAAACACAGGAACACTCAAATAGGAGAGAGAGGAGAAAACAACTGGCAAAAAAAAAAATTGGAAAGGATGGCTGCTGGGCACAGACTGGCAGAACACCTTCAAGAAGAGGGAAGGGGGGTGGGCTGGAGCGATAGCACAGCAGGTAGGGCGTTTGCCTTGCACCCAACCAACCGGGGTTCAATTCCCAGCATCCCATATGGTACCCAGGGGTGATTCCTGAGTGCAGAGCCAGGAGTAACCCCTGTGCATCACCAGGTGTCACCCAAAAAGCAAAAAAAAAAAACAAAAACAAAAACAAAGAGTAATGGGGAGAGTATTTTATGCTTTACAGAATTAGGGTTAAATAGCTGTCTGTACATGCATAGTAATTTGTAAGGAAAACTCATGAATATTTAGATGGGGTAATGGTGCACAGCTGAGGAATATACAAAAAAACACATTGATATACAGCAAACATACCAGGGACAGTTTCAGGAGCATGTTTCTAGAAAGGCCACAAGGAGAAAGCTGCCTTAGGTTAAGAGGTGCTCCACTGTGCAGTCTCCACTGACCAACATTATCTAGCTCAGGGTCTGGAGCCCATATCACTCCAGACTTCTTGCAACACTCTATCTTGACTCATTCAAAGTCAAAAGAATGCAGCAAGATGACTTTCACTGAGAGGACTTGTCACATTGCCCAAGCTATAAATCTCAGACCAATCCCTTTCAGCTTTCTTTTTTTGTTGTTTTGTATGTTTAGGGTCACATCCAGTGGTGCTCAGGGGCTTCTCCCATTTCGTTTCTCAGGGAACCATGCAGTGTTAAAGATTAAACATGGGTCTTCCACATGCAAAACATTTGCCCCAGCCTGTTCAGCCATTGCCCCGGTCCCTGTTTTAGCTTTCTTGACCTCAGAGAGTTCTACATTTGGACAGAAATAAGAAGGAATGAAGGAATGCAAAGTTGCAAATTCTTGGGTTATTCAGTTGTATAGTGAGTCTGGCAGAGAATTAGGGGAAATGAGCAGTGAATTGTGAAACTATCCCCAAAGTAATTAAGGACTGAATTCAAAATTTAAAACAAGCAAGTTCTCTGGGCAAGTTTCCTAATTCTCTTCTTTCTCCCAAGCCTAAAAGCAGAACTGGGCAAACTCAGAAAACTTTGCATAGATTTTCATATACAATGAAGTGACCTTTAGAGAACATGTAAAAGAGGAAGTTTAGTGACTATTCTATATTCTATCCTATACCCATGATCCTATAACTCACCCTTCTAAAACTGTGCTTCCTGCTCCTTTTTCTTTTAATTTAAAAAGCACTTTACATATACAGGCAAGATGCTTAGTGTTAGGATAAATCCACCATGATCCAACCCTACCATCTTTACAATAACAGAACTTTGCAATAACATTTATTTTCTGAAGTTGCATTTTTGAGATATGGATAAAATAAACAAATAAACAAGAAGAAACCTTTGTAAATATTCTAAGAAGACTATGGTCTAAAAAACCCTACTAAATTGTATATTTCAAGACCTGGAATTTCCATGCACTGTTATTATAGACTTGTTTTTGATATCTTCCCTCCATTAATTAGAATACATAAATATGCTAAATAAGAGAAGAAAAACGATAAGAAAAAAATATAGAGCTTATAAGAAGTGAGATTACAGAGCATTCCTAGCCAAAAGGCAATAAAAATAATTCGAACATATGCAACATGTGCCAGAAGTTTGTGAAAACTGTTGTCTTAGTAACAATAGTTATGTTTAATACAGATATAAACAAAATGATTATTCTTTTTTTTTAGTGATCTCTAACTTCTTTATTATTTTTTTTTAATTTAAATTTTATTGAATCACCATGTGGAGGGTTACATAGTTCTCAGAATTATGTCAGTTATACAATACTCAAACACCCTTCCCTTCACCCGTGCCCATATTCCATCACCAACCACCCCATTATACCTCCCGCCCCCTCCCGCCCCCCCAGTCCCCGCCCTTGTAAGTGATAAGTTTCACTTCGTTTACGCTTTATCTTGGTTACAGTCCATGTTTCAACACATAACTCACTATTGTTGCTAGGGTTTCACCCAAAAAAAGAGAAGACAGTCCCACTGTCAAGGAAGCACTTGATGGCTCTCCATTGCTGAGAATGTAGAGATATTAAGTCCCGCTGTTTGTTACATAACTTTTCTATTTTTTCCCCCCTCGTCCGCGCCACCGAGATCACGCCTGTTTAGTAATCACCACGCTGCCTGACAAAGGGAAAACAAACCAAAAGAGATGGTTATTTCTCGTCATCAGCCGGCGTGGGGCTCTGGTTTAGTTGATAGTCTGGTAGAATGTCTGCAAGCAGTTTCTGGAACCAAAAGTAATATGCTGGTATCGGCCCCGGCTCGAGATTCCACCAGCGTCCCGCTGTTCCAAGTACATAATAATTTATTCCCTTGTATCCCATTCCCATGCCACCAGGTCCGTGTCAGCTCAATGGACATCATACTATGGTTAATGCCACGCCGTGTTTCTTCCCGAAGAAGAAGGATATTTCTTCTCAGCCGGCGTGGGGATATGGCTTAGTTCAGTCTATAGAGATGGCTACCACTTTGGTGGCCTTCAATATTTCAGCAAAAGACTTACTATTCTTGTTAGGATTTCCCACCAAAGTCCGACCCGTTAAAAGGGAACCATTTCATATTGGTGATGATTAAATGACAATAGGTTGCGCGGCCATGGCAGCGGCCTCGCGGCTTTGAATTTCTATATAAAGTCCAGGGAAAGTACAGCCAGAAATTACACGTCGCTACAAACTTTAACCCTATTATGGTCCCCCCAAAGTCCAATCCATTACAAAGGAACCATTTCATATTGCTGATGATTAGATGACATTAGGCTGCCGCGGCCGCGCAGTTTTGGGTTTCTATATAAAGTCCAGGGAAAATTCTGCCTAAAATTCTATCACTACAATCTTTTACCCTTCAACAAAAAACTCAGTACTATTGTTTGGAGTTTTCCCCCATGGTAAGCCCTGGCAAAAAGGAACATTTACACGTTGCTGACAATCAAGAGATATTAGGTCGCGTGGCTGCTATCGCAGCCGCGCGGTTTTGGATTTCTATATGAAGTCCAGGGAAAATTCTTTTGGTAATTGCATCACTCGCTGGCAGCACCTGGGCCAGAAGCTCCGAGCACACAGTTTGGAGGCATTTTGGGGGCGCCGCTCGTGTCCAAAGTGGTTCAGTTGCCTCCGGGGTCGATCTCGCGCAGGGCCGGAAAGGAGCATCCCCACATGGCTCTGTGCTTAAATCCAAAATGATTATTCTTAAGTTAAACTTTAAGAAAGAACTAAAGCAAAGATAAATTCAAAAGGAAGATAATTTCTATTTTAATTATCTTAATTTTAGGGCTGTGGACTATGGAATGACCAGGATGCTCAGTGTAACTCTCTAAGACAGTGTTCGGAAACCTTGCAATGCTGGGGTACCCGAGGGTGTTTTCTTATGCAAGCATGCTGTCCAACACTTTATGCCATTTTATACATCCCTACTTTACATTTTAATGTTAACAACATAGAATAACATTTGGGCAGAGGTGAACCTTCTCAAAGGGAAATCTTCCTCTGACTATGAAAAGCGCTGAGATTATCATGTAACTACTTATATTCCAGTCTGTCCCTGAGACCACTCTAAGAAGAGTAGACCAGCAATTATGAAGCTAAGGCCTAGGTCATGCCTCTAAATAACATATTTTAGGAATGACGGATTTTTATCTCTTGAATTTTACTTCCTTACTCCTATAAAATCTCCTGCCTCAGATTGAATCCATTTGAGAATTGCAGTTGTTCTCCTTGTTGATATCCTTCAGCCAGGGTGTTGGGATTTCCCAAAGGTTCATCAAAAGATGAACACTTTACATTTGATTATTCAAATATAAATTTCTTCTCTATATAGCCTGCTTCTCTCTCTGAGAGAACCTGGCAAGCTACTGAGAGTTTCCTGCCCATATGGGAGAACCTCAAAAACTCCCCATGGTGTATTCATATGCCAAAACCAGTAACAATGCTGGGTCTCATTCCTCTGACCCTGAAAGAGCCTCCAATGCGGCATCCTTTGGAAGGACGAGTAAAGAGAGGCTTCTAAAATCTCAGGACTAGGATGAATGAAGATGTTACTGAGACCGCTCAAGAAATTCCACGATCAGCAGGATGATGATGATGATGATGATGATGATGATGATGATGAAATTTCTTCTCCATTACATGATAAAAGAAAGCCAGATTGCGGGAGGGGGGACTACTAAACAGACATGTGTAACTTCTGTCAGGCAACCATAATCTTAATAACTCTGGAAAATTAAAGTTTTCTTTTCCTTCAGGCTGAAATTATTTGTTAGGCTGAAAAAAATATGATGGAATGTTTATTACATGCTAATGCATTCGAACTTGTAGTTTTATTAGAAGTTTTGCATTGTGGATTGAAGGAATTCAAGTAGTTATGCTTTATTTTAAAAAATAAAAATTATTTCTGCTCATTTGAACAGTAAATTAAAACACTGCATTCAAGTTGTTTAAACTTACACTTGATGTGTAATATAAGTAAAGATTCTTTTTATTTTTTTATTTTAATTTTTTAATTTTATAAGGATGTTCACAAATTTATTACTTCCAATATTCTAACACCAATTCCACCACCATTGCACTTTCCCACTACCCTTATTTCCAATTTTCCCAACCACCACCCAAACTTACCCAAATAGCATGCCCTAAGTAATTTATTTTGTATTGCTTGTTATGAATAATTGGCTAAAAATAATCAAAAAAGAACTCCTTAGAAGAAAGTGTGTAAGGATTATTGTAACTCACCCTGGAGGCATTAAACTCTTGTATTAGTGATTACTAACATGTGATTACAGATTAAGCTTTGTGTGTTAATATTTTCTTAATCAAGATTGATTGTCTTCTATTTTACATTACATCTAATGTGGTCTTCTATTCCTTGCATATCAGTGGTGTACAGTTTGAGATGTCACTCCAGGAATTTTAAAATTGTGAATGGTATGATACAACTGGAGTTAAATTTTTAACTGGATGGAGATTTTGAGGTCCAGAAGAATGTCTACAGCTTGTTTATCTCTTTTAAGATTTATTTATTAGTGACTGGATCATGAGCTTAGATAGTGCCAAAGGCAGTTCATGAGCATGACTGCCAGGCTCCCAGAACAGGGAGATGGGGACAGACAGTCCATCCCGATTTCATAAAAACCTGGACATTTGGGTCACAAAACTTGCAATGCTGAGTTTTTCAACAGATTCATTCCTGGATGAGGCTCATCCCAAGTGAGTGGAGTCCAACCATGAGCATGGTGGCGATTGGAGTGTGGAGGGTTTCAGCTGCCGTGCTCTGCTGGGGTGAGAGGTGAGCTCACCTACCTTTCTCCAGGGTGTCCTAGATGAGTCTCAGCCTGCTGTGGGGTCTGGTGGCATCTCTCAATTCTTTTTTTTTAATATAGATACTATCCATGCTGTTTAATTACTACGGCTTTGCAATACAATTTGAAGTTGGGGAAGGTGATGCCACCCATCTTCTTTTTCCCAAGGATTGCATTAGCTATTCGTGGGGGTTTATTGTTCCATATGAATTTCAGGAGTGTTTTGTCTATTTCTTTGGAGAATGTCATGGGTATCTTAATAAGGATTGCATTAAATCTGTATTGTGCTTCGGTAAATAATTGTTGGAGGGATAGTTCTGAATGGGAGCTGTGTGCTGAAAGTAGATAAAGGACCAAACGTGATAGCCTCTCAGTATCTGTACTGCAAACCATAATGCCCAAAGTAGAGAGAAAGTATGGGGGAAAATGTCTGCCATAAATGCAGGGGGAGGGATGAGATGGGAGAGGGGGAATACTGGGGATATTGGTGGTAGAATACCTGCACTGATTGGAGGAATGAGTGTTCAATCATTGTATGACTGAAACTCAAACATGAAAGCTTTGTAATTGTATCTCATGGTGAGTCAATTAAAAAAAAACACAGATATTATCCTTTTGTGTTATTTTACTTTGTTCCCTAGAATTACTAAATCAATGCATATAGACAATATCTGATGTAGGATTGGACAATAAACTAGTCACCATATTTGAAAGGATTTTTTAAAATAAACCATCGTCTTGTTATGTACAATTGTGTTAGATTTTCCTTAGGAAAAAATATTCTAATAAATATCTTCTGGTATAAGAATTAAAGTTCTAGTTTGAAGGAAATCTAAGCACAACAACTAGTATACATTTCAGTAAGTTGAAATTGACAGATAAATTAACTGTGGAAGTGAAACCAATCCAAAGAAATTAAAAGTCAAATGTAGGTTAACTGTGGAAGTAAAACCAGTCCAAAGAAATTAAAATCTTAATTCGAAAGCTAAGGAAACTCTAAGCTTTTCTGGGAAGTCAGGTTTGTTTTTTCTTATCTTGTCCTTTCCCACAAAGCCTAAAAGTAGGGCATTTTGAACCCTTGTTCAAAAACCTTTGCTTTTGATTCGTAGTTATTAGTGTTCCTGGTGTCTTAGAGATGGTGTGGAGGGTACTGCACTTGCCTTGCATGCAACTTACTTGTTTGAGGTTTGATCCCTGCCACTGTATGTGGTCCCTTGAGCACAGTCAGTAGTGATTCCTGATTCCTGAGTGCCGAGCTAGGAGTAAGCATTTTGTACTGCTTGATATAGTCCAAACACCAAAATGAGAGACAGTGGGGGTCAGGGAAAAGAGAGAGAGAGAGAGAGAGAGAGAGAGAGAGAGAGAGAGAGAGAGAGAGAGAGAGAGAGAGAGGATTTATTGATATCTCTCTAGCATCCTCCAGTCTGCAACCCATACTTAATAAAGTTGTATTTTCCCTTTCTCTATAAAACCACTTCTTGTAACTGACAAAATTGTTTTGTTTTGTTTTTGACAACAAACATATTATGGTCTCAGGTTGCTAGCACTTAAATAAATCTGTTTTTCTCACGGCAACCTTTATATCTTAAATATTGACTTCTCAGTAGTGAGTGACTGAACTCTGGTTCAGTGACTGCAGTAATTCTTATTGTAGGCTCCCTACCTTAAACTCTAGAGAAAATCAAAATAGAAGAGAGAAAAAATATGAGAGAAAAAATAAGAGAGAAAAAAACATAGTCTAAAAAAAGCCTTTCTGAGAGAGAGGAAGAAAATCATAACATTTGTAATTTTCACTGTCTAAAACAGTGGGCATTGCAAAATATTAGAGAATACTTTGGGTGTAGATTTTAGGCATCTTTTCTTTATTTATTCTAATTTCTTTGGGCATATTCTTTTTCTGGTTTTGGCTACTACATATATGATAAAAGCCAGTTACTTTAATCCAGGCCATCAGGTTTCATTGGAACCAAGGAAGTATGGTAGGGGTAGAGCAGATAAAACTAAAAATTGCTGAACTCTCCCTCCCTCCATCATTATTTCCAATATTAAAACCAAAGGAAAGTATCATCTTGTACTGCTATACTTTTTGAAGTTTAAGAGAGTACTCTGAGGATGAAATTTCAGAGTTCTATGATGAATAAAATGCCAAGATAAGATGACAGTAATCTCAGTACCTCTCTAATAGTTTTTCTCTGGGAATGTGGTTCTCAACTTTTTCTTTGTTAGGCTGTGAACCACCATCATATTTCAGAATCCTCTCTCAATAAGCCTACATATCTTCATTTTATGTACTAAAGCAAAAAAAAGATAAACATCTGGACAAAAGTAATATATGCCTGTGTCATATCATTGCTATAGAGTATGGAAAGAAACGAGTGTGTAGATGCAAAATTGGGAATAGAGCAGAAAGTGATTGCTTCCAAATAAGGAGAGGATTCCAGCAGATTGGAATAGTGTTTGAAAAACTTAAAATCAGTCAGTCACAAACAGTGAGCTGGAAAGCTATCTCAGAGGACAGGGGTGAATGACTTAAATACCCGTGTTCAATCCTTAGTACTGGATGGTCCCCTAAACATTTATAAGCATAGCTCTAGAGTCCCCTTGTGCCCCCAAGTATGGGTTTGGTGTGTCCCAATACTGCTGGGTCAGAGCCACCATAGCCAGGCTCTAGCAATGAATTATACACCTTGTTCAAGTATCTTCAACAGTAGTCATGGCCTCTGTACACCGTTCAGGACAATTCCCCAAGAGAAGTCACAAAGAAGAGATGGGAATAATCCATATGAAAAAAAGTAATGAGGGACTGCACCAATAGCACAGCGGGCAGAGCATTTGTCTTGCACGCGGTCCACCTGGGTTCAATTCCCAGCATCCCATATGGTCCCCTGAGCACTGCCAGGAGTAATTCCTGAGTGCAGAGCCAGGAGTAACTCCTGTACATCACCGTGTGTGACCCCAAGAGCAAATAATAATAATGATAATGAAAATAATTAAGATGGGATTTTTTTCTAGTTTTCACTTTGAAATGTAAGGAATTAGAAAATTATGCAAATTATTTTGGAATTTTATGCCAGCTTTTCTTGTCAAACTAAGAAAATATTTAGTATGAAAGAGACGTACATCAATAAAGTCTTCTTGTGTGAATTATTTGACAATTCCACACTTGGAGGAACTATATTATTACTTGTTGTGACTCTGATTGGATCAATTCAAGACCTTCCTAGTATCCTTGTACTGATAAGAACCTTAGACCCTTTGTTGGTCAAAACTGCAGTGGAGATTGTGTGAAAAAGCTCTTTTTTCTCTGTCAGACTAAAAAAATAATCACCAATGACAATGTCAGTACGTCAGTACATTACTCAATGACAATGCCAGTTTGTTACTCAACTGTCCATACACACCATTCCTTTCCTGAGCATTTATAATTTTCACTGAAAATCTCCTAAATGTGACTGTATCATCATGTTAACTACCTGGCATAAAGCAGATGCCTCCTGCCCTTTTCCAAAGCCTTTTCTGTAGTTTTTGCTGGCCAAGCCTGCTTCCCAATTTATGAGTTGTTTTCTAGACAAAAATTCTGCTTTTATCTATCCTAAGTAAAGATACTTCTCACTCACTTAAGAATTAGTCTAAGAGTAATAAGAACTAAAAAACTAAAAAGAAAAGAAAAGAAAAAAAAGACTTTTCTTGAGATACTCAAAGCCCAAGGTCATAGGGAAAATAGCTATCCTGATATCTCGAAAAAGAGATGAAGCCCAGAGAAGCATGAATGAAACTTGACATGGAGCCAAAACTACTGCAGCCAGAATCTGGTAAGAACATTCAAATATAGTAAGTCATTCTTTAAAAAAATAATTTTATTAATGAATCACTATGAGGTACAGTTTCAAATTTATGAACTTTCGTGTTTGCGTTTCAGTCATACAGTAATCATTTACCCATCCCTCCACCAGTGCCTATTCTCCTCCAACAATGTTCCTAGTAACCCTCCCACCACCCACACCCCAACCCCCACCACCCCGCCCTGCCTCTGCAGTAGGGCATTCCATTTTGTTCTCTCTCCTTTTGGGTCTTATAGTTTGCAATAGAGGTATTGAGTGGCCATCATGTTTGGTCTATAGTCTACTTTCAGCATGCATCTTTCAACCTGAATGGGTCCTCCCAACATCCTCTACTTGGTGTTCCCTTCTCTATCTGAGCTGCCTTTTCTCCCAGCATGTGAGGCCAGTTTCCAAGCTATGAGACAGACCTCCTGATCCTGATCTCGACTACTCTTGGGTGTTAGTTTCCTATTCTGTTACTTTATATTCCACAGATGAGTGCAATCTCTCTATGTCTGTCTCTCTCTTTCTGATTCATTTCACTTAATATGATACTTTTCATGTTGATTCACTTATATGCAAATTTCATGACCACCTATTCTAACAGCTGCATAGTATTCCATTGTGTAGCTGTACCAAAGTTTCTTTAACCAGTCATCTGGTTTTGGGCACTCCAGTTTTTTTCCAGATTTTGGCTATTGTAAATAGTGCTGCAATGAACATACAAATGCAAATATCATTTCTACTATACCTTTTTGCCTCTCTGGGATATATTCCCAGGAGAAAGTCTACATAATGAGAAAGGATATTCACCCAATACCCATCTAATAAGGGGTTGATATCAAGGATGTGCACGGCACTGGTTGAACTCTACAAGAAGAAAATATCCAATCCCATCAGAAAATTGAGGGTGGAAATGAAAAGAAATTTTTTCAAAGAAGAAATCCGAATGGCTAAAAGACACATGAGAAAATGGTCTACATCACTAATCATCAGGGAGATGCAGATTAAAAGAACAATGAGATATCATTTCACACCACAGAGACTGGCCCACATCCAAAAGAACAAAAGGAACCGGTGTTAACACGAATGTGGGGAGAAAGGGACTCTCCTTCACTGCTGTTGGGAATGCCGACTGGTTCCGCCCTTTTGGAAAACAATATGGGAGATTCTCAAAAAATTAGAAATTGAGCTCCCATTTGACCCAGTAAGTCATTCTTCATTTTTGAAGCTCCTATGCGGACACCCAAATCTCAGATGCTCAGATTTCTTGTATAAAATGGTATTTTATGCCTCTAAACTACACAATCATCTAGCAAGTTTCTATTCATCTCTAGATTATCATAATGCCTAATGTAAATGTAATTTCTGTACAAGTAGCTATTATTGTTTAAGTCACAATAAAAAGAAAAAAATATTTAAATGTAGAATATAGATTCAACTGTAGTAGTCCTAACTATATAGTATATATTTCTAGTCTGGGGTTATTGGAAACTACAGAGGGAAAACCCTTGGATGTCTGATCCCCAAGCCCTACTGTAACATTAATTTTGATCTTTAGCAGTAATTAAAAGGTAATTAACATGAGAGTAGGAAATGTCTTGGGATGGGAGGTGGGTGGGTGGGGGGTGGTAAAAACTCACGCACTGTTGTACTGCTCTACACAGATCCTTATGGGATTTCATGAGATTTCCTCCTACCTGTTTTCCTCACAGAGGAGGAAAACCATTGTGAAATATGCCCAAGATGCCAGAACATTATCCCAAGTGAGAAAACGGAATTTTGAAGACTGAAATGCCTTCTTACTCTTACAAAGAAGAGGAAAAATTATGGTTAATAGGATAGAACTGGGAAGTTAAATTCTTGATATGGAAAAATAGTGATGTTCCTCGAGAAACAATTGTGAAGGTCATAGGATATGTCGCCTTCAAAATAGTTCAGGTGGGGTTTTCCCAATGTAACGAAGAAGATTTTTGCCAATATTAACACTTTTGTATATAAAATAAGGTCAACAGAGGCCTTGAAAGGGACTGTTACACTAAAGACAAAATCTACCCAAATTTAGGGAAAAGTCTAGAAATAATCTTTTTGTTAAATAAACCAACATCAAGAGAGGGAAAACATCAAGAATGAAGGTCTTATCCTATAATGTCTTTGGCTCCCAATTATCACAATTATATAGACACAAGTAAACTTTCTTCGACACCGAGTGTATTGGAGAGTGGGGGGAGGCAGGGAACAATTCTATTGATTAATTCAAAATAGAAATCCTCAGTTTGTCCCATGTACTCTAGAATTCAACATCTATGTAAATTTAATGAAATGAGTAGTTCAATTTAGTATTTTTCATCTCCTATTCTGTCTGGTGTTAATTTTTTTACTAGGCCTACTGTTTTTGGCAAGCTACCTGTAACATATTTGATATGCCAAAAACAGTAGCAACAAGTCTCACCATGGAGAAGTTACTGGTGCCGGCTTGAGCAAATCGATGAACAACAGGATGACAGTGCTACAGTGCTACAGTGCTCTGTCTTCTTAAGAAGGCCTAGTAAAAAAAATGCAGGCGGAATACTCTCGGTAGCTTTCCGGGCTCTCTGAGAGGGATGAAGGAATCAAACCCAGGTCGGCCACATGTAAGACAAACGCCTTACCTGCTGTGCTATCACTCCAGTCCGGGAAGACAGAGCAGGAAGGAATTTTCCCAGAACATCAATAGTCATGTCCCCAGTGCACAGAAATACAAATGACTATGTTTATCAGAAAATTATAGAGTACTCCCCTTTCCATAAACACTATACCAAATCAAAAGTATTATAATATAATAATAGTATGCTGAAATTGAGTAAACTCCATGATATCTAGTTCTCTACACAGGAGTGAAGGATTTGAGAAATAGCTCAAAGGACTGGAGCATACGCTTTGCAGACTGGAGGCGTGGGTTCTTATAATCCTAGCTCTGCATGGTCTTCAAGCACCATTTGGTGTGGCCCAAAAAGCAAAATAAAAGAAGAAATAAATAAATTACAAATGAAAATAAAGAGAAGTACAATGGGAAGCTCAAAGTGAAGAGAAACAAAAGCACTACCAAAAGGCAAAACATGAAGTATATATAACTTTAAGAGAATTAAGCTTTATATTTATGTTTAGTATCAGACTCAATATATGCCAATATCTTTATTCTGATACAACTTTTCTATTATTTAATTTAACATAAATCATAGTGAAGGGAAAGATAGCAGAATAAAACAAAAAAAAGCAAAGATTTGAAGCAAAAATCTGTGAGACATATTTTAGAAGGCAAATGTCCCACACTTGTACTGTCTCTCTGGCCCTGAAAATAACAACAGAATATGTTCTAATGGAAAAAGTCTTTCATAGCAGAAGTTATCAAATTAATGGAAGTGTTTGTAGAACTTATTTATTTTCCTTTGAATTTTTCTAAAATGAGTTTTTTATTTTTTCTAATTTTTGTCTTTTTTTTTAGAAACCTGATTCAAGCCTCATTAATTTAATACTTAAGTCATCTTTTCATGTAAATGGATTTTTAAAAATCTTATCTATTGCTTTGTTTTGTTTTGTTTTGTTTTGTTTGCGCAATGCACAGGGGTTACTCCTTGCTCTGCACTCAGGAATTATCCCTGGTGGTGTTCAGGGGACCATATGGGATGCTGGGAATTGAACCTGGGTCGGCAAACACCCTACCCGCTGTGCTATTGCTCCAGCCCCGCTATTGCTTTTTGCACCTTTGGTGTGTGTGGTGCTGGGGCATCAGCTAACACCTGATACATGCAAATTAATCTCTCTACAGCTCAGTTATGTCCTTATCCAGTGTTTATCTGCTCTCTACATTACTAATTCCTGCTTTAAATTTTACTATTTCTTATCTCTTTATTTTATTAAGCTCAAATTTATTTTATATATTTTCCTAGCTATAAGTTTGGATTTACTGACTTTAGATACTTCTAATTTTCAAATATATGCATTCAGTTATTTTTTTTTCAATTTTTTGTAGTGCCAAGATGGTCTATAAATTTTTATTTAAACATAGTTAAATCCACTATGTCAGAGGACAATAGGTTGCATTTTCATTTTTTAAGTCAAGTGTTTCCAATTCTTTTTTAAATTCTTATTTGTGTACGTATTTCAATTTTTTTAATATTCAAGAATCTTTCAGTTAAACATATATGTTTATTTGTTGAGTTTACATGAAAGTGAAAAAATATGTCTAATATATTTCTGTTGTTGAGTGAAATTCTTTATAATGTTGACAATATTGTCAATGTGTTTAAAGAGTATTTTTAATATAGAATTCATTTTAGACTAAAATAAAAATCATTCAAAATATATAGTCAGCCCACAATAAAATTCACAGAGAATTCAATGATTTAATAAGAATTTTAACAGATGACATTACTTTACTGAAACCAATGTTTTCCTCATATTTTTGCTATTCTTTTTTCTTTTTAATTAAAGTTGCTTTTTACCATATTTTTCATTAGAAAACTTGATAAAAGTAGCTCCAGATCTGAGCACTGAGGAATATGAATCCTAGGAAAATTTATATTTATCTTGCAAATTTTTATCATTCTTCCTGCTGGGAATTATAAAAAAAATCTTATCTATGACTCTTCTCTAAACCAAGTAAAATAAAAATTATCTTCTCTAGATTTGACTTCTAATCTAAGAATTTTTGCAATGTGTCTGCTTTTTCACTAGAAACTTAAAAGAAATGGTCATTTTCTATCCCTCTAGATTTTTCAGGGATTGAAAAAAAGTAAACAAACAAACTTCAGATTAATAAAACAAAAATAAAAAATCATATTAATAACACATGTGTCATCTCTATAGAAAGAGAGACTTAGAAAAACTAGATTACACAGTCACATGATTTCATATGCTATAGTCAATTAATTTAGCTAAAGCAGACTATGTTGGGAAGAATAAAGGTCAGTTAGGGATAATTTAACAAAACTACAGCTTTTTTTCCTTTGTCCATTGAAAAAAGAAAAGATTAGATCTATGGAGATACCCTTCAAGAAAATGTTTAATTCTTTCACAAAAGAATACTTACTCCAAGTTTTAGCTTCTCCCCATGAACTTAATCTTTGCTAAATATATACTTTGGGTCTCAGGTTTTTTTTGTTTGTTTGTTTCCTTGTCTCACTATAAAAAGCATATATTCTAAGTCAAGTGATAAAGAAAATAGTTGCAAATAAGTTGTATAGATAAAGCTGAGTGCACAGTGTCTCCAGGGAGGGTTTATGGTTTTGAGATTATATGACCACTCCCTTGCTAAAGAGTCAAATAAACTTTTCTTAATGTGCTTAGAGTAGGTCCATTCCAATAAGTAAAGTCTTGTTATGGAAACAAAAAATGTTAATCAAGTCGCTGTGGACCTCAGGGTACGCTTTAATCATTTAAATAATTCACTTTTAGTAGGAACATGAATGACCTGATGATTAAATGCACTTAACCTCTTCTCAGTACTTTGTCCTTTTCCTAATTAAAAGGCATTCACTGCTTCACTTTTTGTTTTGTTTTTGTTTATGTTGCTACACCCACTCGTGCTCAGAGTTTCTGCCTGACTCAGTGCTCAGAGCTCACTCCAAGTGTGTTTAGGGGACATTATGGGTTGGCCAGGAAGGAACCTGAGATGGCTGCATGCAAGTAAAGCTACCCATTGTACTATCTCTTAGGTCCCCTTTTCTTTTATTAAGTTTTGTAATCTAGAAGAGTGCAATTTGGAGAGTAACCCCTATGTGTGTAACTCTTGGGTAACATGTCCCTCTGAGAAAATCTAATTTTAATATCAGGGTAAAAATGAGGTAAACCCCTCCGTGTCATGTGAAGCTCCCTTCTCCTTGGTGCTAAAGGTTCCCTAACACACAGAGATATTTTATATCTTTACTATTTTTCTTTAGAATTTGAAATCATGTAAATTTTCCATAGATACCACTTAGACAATCTGACTTGAATTTTTTGGTTTTATTTTCTATTACTTTTTAATTCTTTCACTCAATGGCTATTGTCATGTCATAGATTACTTCCAATGTGTATTGTTACACAAAGTGAAAAAATGTGTCAAAAACTGAAAAATATGTTATTGTTTATGTGTTTTGCTTAGAGAGTGAAAATTCTTCAAGGAAAAGGTTAAGAAATTTAAATGAAGTATTTTTTGTCAAACAAGAAATGAAAGTCATTTTTCACTCAATCATAGGTAATTTTTTTTCATAAATTAACAAGGTAAAGAGAGCCCTCTTGAGGTTTTATAGGGAATAAAATGAAAAACTGATTAACACAGATTAATTAATAGTTTAATGAAACTCCAGTTGTTAATCTAGAAGACTAGCCTGGACTGACTGGTAAATTGCCAAATAGAATCTATCTGTCAACTATATTACGTATCATTATGCATTCTACAGGAATTAGATATTCCAAAATAAAACCGAAAAAACCCATAAAATGAAACTTTGACTCACATTCATCTCATCTAAATGAGTGTTAGGGGAACACATATCATTTTATTTTCATGTCATAGAAATATGTTGTCTTGACAGTATTCAAACATAAGTGAATTATTAAAACACAAGAGAATTTTATTTGTTAATAAAAAGTTCTGTGAATGAATAGGGTATAGGTTCTATGAAACTATTGAAGGATAATTTTCCCAAGTTGTTTATAAATGCTTCCCTAAGAAATTCAATGAAGTTTATTACTAAATGTTATTCTACCATGTAGATTGTTTTTTATCTAGTTGTGGTCCTTCACAATCAGATAAAACTTTAGCCATTTACCTACCTAGAGAATAAAAAGAATATATAATCCAGGATTAGACTTTTTACCAAAATAGAAAATATTAGAGTTTACTACTGAGGGGACAGGAAAGTCTTGTGATTATAGTACCAGTCTTTGTCCTGTGAGTCCCCCTCCTCTCTCCTCTAAACCTCTAATCCATTCCCATTCTCTTCGCTCAGGATATATTTCTCCAGTCTGTCCCATTTTAGTTTAGGTTTGGCAAGTCAGAAAAGAACTTAGAGTGGGACTGGAGCAATAGTATAATGGGAAATGGTGCTTTCCTTGTAAGTACTCAACCTCAGTTTAATTCCCCAAACCCCATTAATCTCCTGTGCATCTCCAGGAGTAATTCCTGAGCACAGAGCCAGAAGTGAGACTTGAGCACTCCTGGATGTGGCCAAAGGGGGAAAAAATAAATTATAGGAAAGAAAGAAAATGACGCATAACCCAGAGTTACAGGGGAAATTTTCTCTCTTCCCCAACAGGATACATTTGGAACAAATTTTTAAATATGGATTACATGATAACATTCAAAATCTCAGTATTTTATCATGTGTAAATTATACGGCAATGGGACAAGGTTTTTAAGTCAAAAAATAGATAATAGTGAACGAGTTACAGAGTAAATGTAAACTTAAGTGTGCTCTTCTACTTTATACTTAGATGTGTTTTGTGACCTGGAAAAAAATACCTTGGTTTTATTATTATTTTTTCTAGACATTGTGATTTACAGTACTGCTAAAAATACTGTTTCAGATACACATGCGCCTACTCTAAAACCTGCACTCATGTCAGCATCTCTCCATCAGTCTCTGAGGTTTCCTCTCACTCTCCCCCAACTCCCCATCTTTAGCAAAATCGTTTTGTAAAATGTAATTGTTATAGTTTGGGTCACAGCTTCCAAGAGTGTGAACTCATGATTTTTCTGTACATTTACCTCTGCAGCGTCAAAGAGTACACGGAATAAAACCAATGTCCTTATATAAGCTCTATTTCGCCTCATCATTCTCTTCACACTTCCTCTTACTTGACATTCTCAGTTCCATAACCCAGGTCCAAGAGTTTGTCATCATTTATTACCTCCCATTCTCTTGTCTTGCTCTATATACCACAGATGAGTGAGATCATTAATATTTCTCCTTCTCCCTGTCTTGTTTTGTTCAATGTGATGCCCTCTAGTGCCATCCAAGTTGCACTGAATTTCCTGAATGTGCTAACATCTTGGAATGAAAGCATTCTCTTCCATTTTAAATAAAAGCAAAGAAAATGTGTTTGAGGAAATTATTTAGTTGATAGTAAAACTACAGATTTCATATTTATGTCTTATTCTTGTTGAGAAACAAGTTTTAATGCTAAGAAATGCTTTTTAAAATAAACTTACATGGGTTTGAGTGTTCCCCATTACAATTTTCTAACATGAATAAAAGAAATCAGAATAAATGTACAAATAAAACAAAAAATTAAAAATTAAAATATACCCCTAGATTCTGACAAGAATTTTGGTAATAGGAGAGAAAAAGAAGTAGACTGAGAGAAATGGTGGCCAAAGGGAATCTATTAAATAGTGGTGAATAGTGCTAGAACTTGGCTGATGGCCATCATACATATATTGACTATCTGCTGATGAACTACACCTTACGGTAGTTCATCATATATTATATTATGAACCATTGTTACAGGAATTTAAAATATACACAATTCAATTAAAAAAATTGTATATATTGCAAGTCCAATTACAGCAACAATATGAAAGAACATATAGCCAAATATATTCCAGATTTTCTTGTACAGAGAAAGGAAATGTAGAGGAAACTTAAATTAAAAAATAAAATAACTTCATATGCTTTTGCCTTTACCCAAACCAAAGTATTTGAAATAAGTTTCATAGACCATCTACACTTTTACTCTTTCTAAAACTCCAAGTACATTTGGCCTATAAGTATTCAGAGTGTAATTTCTTTTCAAACATTTTGAAAGGAAATTTTTATACGTACTTTCTAAAGACAGTATTCACAGCTAGCTGGTTTGAGTGTTTCCCATTACAATTTTCTAAATAAAAATATGATATTTTCTGCTACAAAATAACAGAATGTATCCTGTAGTGCATCAAGGTTTATTTTTATGATTATTTTAAATTCCTGGTTAAGTTTCCTCACAGTTTCTACAAACACACACACACACACACACACACACACACACACACACACATACACACCCTGCATATCAATCAGTTCATGCTCTGATGCTACTTTTTTGTCAAATAACATCGCTTTCAAGCTCCAAGAATAAAACTTTAAAAACAAACAGTATTTTTGCCCTTTTTTATTTATAAAAATATATTTATGTACTATATTTTTGTCACATCTGTACAGAAGAGTTTCTATACTTAATTGTATGTTATTTAATATCTTAAAATGTTTAAGTTTGTAATGAGAATACTTTGCTAAAATTGTCTTATTAAATAACAATTTTAAATAACTTTAAGCCATTATCCAACAGACAAAATTTTGTTACATATAAGATATAAATTTTGATGATAAGAAATGAGGTCATAAGACTACACAAAAATTTATTCTGCTACAGAGACATTGGATGTTATTCTTTGGACTGAATGCACATGGTAAGACATTGCATGCTTTCTAGAAAAAAAAATTTGTAAATTCTTCAGGTAGAATTTTCAACTAAATTTTTCCTAATAAAATAAAGGACTTAAAATGAACAATATTTAGTTTACAGAGCTGACATTTTTTTATATAAATTTATGTGTTCTCTATGAGCTGTGTTATGCTTTGAAAAATTCTTACTAAGAGTTGGCCGACAAATCTTCTGGTCACCTGAGTCTGTGCTTTATTTGTCAGATTCTTGATTTAAGCCTTTACAGACAGATAATATTGGAGAGAGTTCTAAATCTTATTTTAAGTATAAGTTTTATTCATGTCTGTATAAAGTGACTGCAAAGAAGGTAATATTTTCCACAGTTTTTTAAACTTTAACTCCATGCCATTATGACTCATAATCATTAAACTAGCAAAGGATTTATTATAAATACATTAACGCTTTGAACTCTGTATTTTTATGTGGCAAAATATTTATAATTTGTCTGTTCAACTTTTGAAATTTTTATATGCATATTCTTTCTCTATAATTTTATATTTACCATTTAGATTTTAATTGAATGATTTATCTTCTCAATCTGCTGGAATATAACTTAATGTTATCCACAACCAGAAGCCTTATTGAGAAAAAAAGGGGATTTAAAGAAACAGACTGATTGATATAGGATGAAGTTTTGTCTTACCAGTGAGAAAACTGGGATACAACCCACAAGTGATTAAAGTGATACTTGTCTGAGAATGACAGCCAGTGTCTTCAGTGACTTCAGGGGATCACTGCCCATCCCTTTAATCTTTCCCTTGTAAATTGCTTTAAAAATGCATGATAAGTAGGAGCTGAGGGTTCAAGTGTTGGAACTGCTTGTCCCCAAATTGTGATCTGTCAATAGTGATCTCTGAGCATCAAACAGAAAATAGAGCCACAACACTGTCAAATGTCACCATTCCAAAACATAATGAACCAATATTGAAATGTACATTTATTTGATGAAAAATAACTTTTGCAGTCTTTAGTTAGCTCTCTTTCTCTACCCTTTGTTTGTTTTGTTTTTACTATAACAGAAGGTTACAGTCATGTCTGTGTCGCTCACACATTCAGTTGTGGTGCGCACCAGTGTCACACACTTTGGTTCTGCTGTTTGCATATGTGCATGCTGGGTGTCACACTCATTTATCTATGCTGTCTGTGAATATGCTTCTTGCAGTATTCAGAGCATCACACACTTGAGTTGCACAGTTCACATATATGTATGCTATCCACACAGAAATAAATTGTGGAGCTGCGGAGCACAGACATCAGAGTTTTCAGGCACAAACAGTGGAGTTGCAAGGACCTCACACAGATAACCAGCACTGGGAATCAGATATTTCTCCTCATGCTATAAAGGCAGGCTTTTTATTAACAAGAAATCTCTTGGCCTCCCATTTAGTAATCCTCAATGGCTGTTTAACTCCCCCCTTTTTTTCCCCCTAAAACTAAAGTCTAGGAGATATTCTCTAGAAGGCATCTAATGATCACTATAATTTTTATTGTAAAAAGAGAAGTTTGAGGACCAAAGATATTTTACACAGGTTAAGGAGCTTGTGTGGCTAACTTTGGTGAATCCCCAGCATTATCAGAGTGAACCCTAAGCACAGAACCAGGAGTTGGTCCTGAGCACCAGAGGGTGCACACAGGCCCCTGATTTTTTTAAGCAGCAATCAAATAAGTGTTAACTCTCTATAATGAAGAGTTCCAGAATTTATTTGTGTACGTTAATTGTTTTTTTGTGTTACAAAGAAAAAACATTGCTTATATAAAAAAATCAGTCAATTGATTTTAACCTTGATCTCCTTTACTAATTAAATACATGATTTAACGCAACTACAAGCCACTATTTCTTCATCACCCTTATTTATTTTATTAACAACTCATGACATTAATAGCTCACAACTATTATTAGCATACTTAATTTCTTTTATCAATGAAGAAAAACAGCAAGGAGCACACAAATCTCCTTGATCTTAATCTTATGCCATTGGTTAATCAGTAACACAATAGAAGGAAAAACAATGTGAACAACTGGTTAAAATTTGCATTTTGAAAAGATCTCTTAATGCTTTGATGGAAAGCAAGCAAATTAAGGATTCATTGCATTGTTAAAAGCAAGATTGTGCTAGGCTGATTTTGTTTATGGTGGTAGAAATAAATATTTCAAGTAGATAGATAGATAGATAGATAGATAGATAGATAGATAGAATAAAATTTTATATTGATCATAGAAATAAGGATAACTGCAAGTATTAAGAATGATGCCTAACAAACTCTCCATGACATTGAAGTTAAAGGCATCTTTAAAGGTTAAACACCACCGACCAAGCAAGTGGAAGCAAAGATATACCATTGGACTGCAGAAAACTAAGAAGCTCCGAACCTTAAAAGAAACTGTAACCAGATACAGAGAACCCACAGAATGGGAAATTATTACCAAATACCCATCAGATAAGGGATTAATATCCAAGATACATAAGGTATGGGTAGAACTTTACAAGAGAACATTTCATCACATCAAAAAAAATGGAGAGAAGAAATGAAAAGAAATTTCCACAAAGAAGAAATAAAAATAGCCAAAAGGCACATGAAAAAAAAAAAAAGCTCTCCATCACTAATCACCAGGGAGATGCAAATCAAATGACAATGAGATATCAAAAGAACAAGAATAAACCAGTGATCGCATAGATATGGGGAGAAAACAATTCTCATTCATTGTTGGTGGAAATGTCAATTGGTTCAGGCTTTTGGAAAACAATATGGGCATTCCTCAAAAACCTAGAAATTGGGTTTCCATCTGACCCAGTAATACGCTTCTGGAAATATACTCCAGGAAAGCAAAACCAGAGAGCAGATACACCATCTGCATTTCTATGTTCATTGCAGCACTACCTATTCACAATAGTTAGAATCTGAAAACAACCTGAATGCCAGAGAACAGATTACTGGTGAAAGAATTATCATATATTTATACAATGGAATAATATGCTGCTGTTAGGAGAAATAAAGTCATGAAATTCCCCTATAAATGGATGAACATGGAGAGTATGATACTGAGTAAAATGAGCCATAAGGAGGACAGACATACAATAATTGCATTCATTTGTGGGATATAAAAAACACAATATGAGACTAATAACCAAGAACAGAAGAAATCAGAGCCAGGAGGATTTGGTCCACAGTTGGAGCCTGCCTCAGGAGAAAAAGGCAATTGGGACAGACGAGAGACCACTATGAAAAAGATAGTTGCAAATGATAACTCTGAATAAGAACTGCATGCTGAAAGTGGGTGAGAGAGCAGGCATGATAACCTCTCAGTATCTGTATTGAAATCTACAATTCCCAAAAGGAGAAAGGGGGGGGGGGAAGAGAGAGAGAGCTGGAAAGAAGATAAGTGCCTGCCATAGAGACAGGTGGGAGGAGAGAAGAAAACTGGGGACATTGGTTGTGGGAAGTGAGAAATGTACACTGGTGAAGGGACGGGTGTTGGAACATTGTATGGAATTCAACCATAAATAGCTTTGTAACTGGGCATCTCATGGTGATT